>NC_092647.1:14246093-15706939 GCF_039555335.1 Amphiura filiformis | reverse complement strand
TGATTTATACTTAACGTGTATGTAGGTGGGATGAAATGCCGACGATCAATTGAAAATTTTGACCTTTCGTATTGAAGATATGGATTTTTTCCCAAAACACCAAAAAAAATTAGGTCTTTTGGGGAAAAAATCTATATCTTCAATATGAAAGGTCAAAATTTTCAATTGACCGTCGGCTTTTCCTCCTGATACATACACTTTAAGAATATATCATTAGATTTATATAATTTACTTCGAGGACTGTTATATATCAAAAATTTGAAAAATATCACATTTTTATAATTTGTCATAAAATTTGTATTATATTGTGATTTTCAAAAAATGAAAATGATTTGATATCAGAAAGACATGCTTCGTATTCAGAATGCAATTCGATAGGTCTGAGGTGCTCTCATGTTCCACAAAAAATACTTTCGAAACGCAATAAACGCTCATTTTAGATCCCTTAAAGAGATATTGGGCTAATTAATTTGACGTATGAACACTTTTTTTTGTTAAACACTTATGTTCTGGATAATAATAAGGCCGCCACATTGTTTCTGTTCTGACATACTGGCATATGACTGCTGTATGACAGATTTAAACTTTATTGCCATTTTGACATACCGGCATATGACACATATTGTACAATAAGAGTTATAGTGTTTTTTGATATTCTGATATACTGGCATACAGTACATAAGATTACTATAAATTGGCAAGGGGGGGGGGTAATGTTATTATCACGTTTAAATTAAATTTGAAATATTGTATAACTGTGTCCTGGAAGTTATAATTATGATGAATTCCACTTTTTTCACCGTGTCTGAGAAAGGTATTATAGTTATAAAGTTGATTTTTTCGAAACGGCAAGTTTTTAAAATGTGCCAGTATGGAAGAACAACGATGTCATGATTGATCAGCTGATTGATCAACTGATTGAACAACTGTTTAATCAACTGATTGATCAATTGATTGATCAACTGATTGAACAACTGATTAATCAATTGATTGATCAATTGATCGATCAACTGATTGATTGATGAACTTTTTGATTGATTGACTGATTGATTGATTGACTGATTGATTGCTTGATAATTTGATATGGATAGTATAGCTCATAAACCAATCTAATGATTGAGTGATTCATTGATTAACAGATTGATCGATACCTTACCTGACATTCCAATCCATATATCAGTGATACCAACATTTTGCAGTTCTTCAAATAAGCTGACAACATAGTTATTCTCAACAGCACTGCAATTAATTAAATATCACAGATCAAAACAAATTACTTTGATTTGAAAAATAAACGCATTTTTAAATGCGTTTATTTTTCAAATCAAAAAAGTCTGAACTTTACCGAAGGAATCACAGAACGAAATAAATAAAATGAAAAATCATGGTTGATTTGGGAAAAAAATATCATGTAAATTCATACAGCTTTTAATAGATTGTATGCGATCACAAACACAGTTGTGCCGTCTACCCAGCAAACACACAAACGTTTTAAAAACGTTTAAAATATGTTATATTTTGGCTTTTGGTTTAGGTAAAAACGTTTTAATAACATTAAAATGTCGGGTTATATAAAGGTAATGATAACGTTTTAAAACGTTTTGTATGAAAACACTACAACAATATTTTTAAATGTTTTCACAAAATGTTATTGTAAACTATTTTTACAAACATTTTTGCAAAATATTGTGTCAATACTTTAAATAACATGTTAAAATGTTTGAACCCAGCAAACACAGAAATGTTCTTAAAATGTTTTTTTTTTCAAAACCTTTTAATAACATTTAAATGTCGGGTTACTGTATACAAAGGTCATGAAAACGTTTCTAAAACGTTATTGAAAATATTTTGGGCAAACATTTTTCGCAAAATATTTTTTCAACCCAAAATAACATTCTGTTTAGAATGTTTTGTATCAAGTTTTCAAGAATGTTTTTGGAATGTTATTAAAACGTTTTTATACCCTTTATATAATCCGACATTTAAACGTTGTCTGTAAAACATTTTTGTTTGCTGAGCAGTAGATTATCAAAATATGTTTTTAAGGTTATGAAAACGTTTTATACTCTTAATATACCCTTTATATAACCCGACATTTAAACGTTTCTGACAACCTTTTATAACCTTTTGCGAATGATGTCGAAAACGTTTTGTGTTTGCTGGGTTGTATGCGACCACAAACACAGTTGTGCCGTCTAATCGACCTTTCAAAACACCATAGGCCTGGGTCCTATTATATAATTACTTATGTCAATGCATATGAGCAATTGGTGACACTATGCTATGTTACTTGTGAGACCAGGGGCATTGAGAAGGTATATTATCTTAGACCGGAAATTTACCCTTTAAAGACCATTGAGAAGAAATATGTGAACAGAACATCCCATAGATATTGGCTAATGTCACTTCATGTGTGCGTGCAAGTGGTGTCATTTAACTATGTTATTTGTGGCAGAAGAGGCATATTGAAGGTATTTCATCTCATACCGGAAGTCCGGCAGGGGAGATGGGGAGATGGCGCATAAATTAAAACGTTTTGAATAAACGTTAGCAACTCATAAATTTGTATGTTTGCTGGGCACCCAGCAAACATAAAAATATTCATAAAATGTTATAACCGTTGTGGTTATGATCAAAACGTTTAAAATAACATTTATATTTTGGGTTATAGAAAGGTCATGAAAATATTTCTTAAGCATTTTATATAAATAAAAATCACTGCAACAACATTTTAAAAATGTTGTCTAAATGTTATTGTAAAACATTGTTTGGGAAACATTTATGCAGAATATTTTGTCAACTCTAGTAACATAATGTCAAAATGTTTTTTCAGAAATGTTTTCTGAATGTTATCAAAACGTTTTATACCCTTTGTATAAACCAACATTTAAACGTTTTCTGCAAAATGTTTTGTGTTTACTGGGTAGCTATATTATTTGTGGCAGAAAGTGCATTTTGAATGTTGTTTTTTGTCTCGGAACGGAAGCGAACAATTTAAGGCAGCTGTGTACTCTAGACATTGTTTCTTTCGCAAAATTGAGTTTTTGATATGTTTGTACTTTGTTATGTTTTTTTTTTTTTTTCAAGGAATGAAAATCCAGATTTGCAAACTCCAACTGCAATATTTTAAGGATTTTATTTCACTATTCCACTCGTGTTTGAAATTGAAAAGGAAAGAAAATCTTTGTTGTACCAGCAGGATACACGCGCGCAACAACGCATCGCGTTGCGTATCGCGCAATTTGTTAACGCACAAATACGCTACGCATACAAAAACCTAGTGGTCAAATGGTTCCGTTTTAGCTGATAAGTTCTTTCCCCCGATTTAAATATCAAGTTATGAATGGATTTCGCTCAAACTTCTCAAGGGGCCGTGGATTTACCCGATGTTCATTTTCTCGGTAAAATTACGATTTAGGTACACGATAACTCAATAAATACAGCATCTATAGGTCAGCAAATATGATCATCGTAAAAAGGATGATCGACTCAAGAAACGGTTTTCTCATTTTTTTTTTTATTTTGGTCTATTTCCGATTTTAGGCATCATTTTGTGCAAATAGGCGTTTGTGAATTTTAAAACGTTCAATTTGATGCCTGATATGGTCAATATCTCAAAAAATAAGGCCAATATCAAAAAAATAAAAAAAACGGTTTTGGAATGGAGCCTCAAGATTGAGCTAAAAACAAAATAAAATATTTTGGAAAGAGTGTTTTTTTGTTATGATGTACCTAACAAATATTGCCAAAAACTCACTTTTTGTGATTTTCTTCATAATTGTTGTTTTTACCCCAAATCTGTATTTATATTAAGATTTATTGATGTCTTGCCTTCATTACAAATGTATACTTTTATATGTCTTGAGCGAATAATTACAAAGTTATTGCACTTTTACTACATGCATGTCTGAGAGTACACAGCCTCCTTAACCTTTGATCCTAAATAATATATGTGAACACCTTATTGTCATATGAAATATGTGGCAGAAGAGGCATGCAAATTGGCTGCTGCTGTAGATTAGGGAGGTATTGGACAGTTTGCGTCAATGTCAAATCGACGTCCAATCAATGTTGTATCAAGGTCCAAATTTTCAACCTAATCTATACTAATAAAATAATGAGCTCTGTCTGTCTGTCTATCCGGCAATGCGTTTCGCTGCGCTTCGACGCATCGTTCCGATATTTCGGATATAGATAGGTATCGGGCTTTCCACGTTTATGGGGTGGTTTGAAAGGTCATCGGAGGTCAAGGTCAAAGGTCAAATTTTAAACTTTATCCGATCGGGCCCAAATTTGGTGGGTGGAATCCTTGATACAAGAAGAATATATTGCGCGAAATAAAATCGAGGTCAACCGAGGTCAAAGGTCATTACGTAGGGGGTCAAAGTTCAAACTTTGTCCGATCGGGCTCAAATTTGGTGGGTGGAATCCTTGATACGCGGGGAATATATGTCCGAAATAAAATTGAGGTCAAGCGAGGTCAAAGGTCATTAAGGAGGGTCAAATTTCAAACTTTGTCCGATCGGGCTCAAACTTGGTGGGTGGAGTCCTTGATATGAGGGGAACACGTAAACTAAAATCGAGGTCATCCGAGGTCAAAGGTAATCCAGGAGCTACATTTTAAACTTCATCTGATTTGGCTTAAACTTGGTGAAAGTAATTCTCCATATCACAGGAGCACTATCACGGCTACAGGTGCTCTTTCAGCTACAGGTACACTAGTATCATATTGACCAAGTCTGCATATCCACCATACTTTATGAACAGATATCAACTTCACGTTGGAACGAAAGTGAAAATAGGTCAGCGTTGAGTTGACGATGGGCGTATTTCTTATGTAGTTAGTTTGTAAGCTAGACTCTCTCTGTCAGGAGGGAACAACACTCGCTTAAGTTTTTGCATTCGCTTGCTAAGTCAAAGCATACCAACATGTTGCTCGACCTCCTAGTAGAAGTGAAGTCCATGTAGGTGAGAAATGCAGTTCATATCTTTAAATTACATGCATATACTAGCAGATTTGCCAAAAGCCCCATTCCCTACAACATTAATCTACTGAATAAGCTGGGATGGGCTGAACGCTGAATATAATATCCGACAACTACTCTGCACTCCACATCAAAGTCTTTAGGTAAATCTAGTAGTTAAGCCTATGTGTTTTATCGAAAAGTGTTGTAATAAAAACTAAAAAGATGAATAATGAATAAATGAATGCAAACCTTAAAATGGTAACCAAGAAAGACCCTTGTGTTTCACAGTAATGTTTGGAGTCAGTCCATGTGTATTTATTCATTGTGTTGACTTGGTAACAGTTGCCACGGAAAATTCTCCAGCCAGTTGGACATACTCCTGTAAAAAACAATAACAATCATTATAGTAAGACTATATATTAGTAGAAAATGTACACAAATAATGTTATTAGGTCAAGGGGTGATATTGTAATTTCGTAAATGATGTGTAGAACTAAATGTTTAGCAAATTGATTTATGTTGCTTGTTTCAAAATAAAGTTATGAATAAAACCACGTTCACCATAAGGAAGTTGGCATAATCTATGCGAGATAAGACAAGATAATGTGATGCGATCAAGCAAAATCAGTCGGAGCTCGGAAATATTAAATTTTCAGTTCTTTATATGATTGTAACAAGCATTTACAAAGCTGGATTTTGCAGAAAACCGCACTGAAAATGAACAACCAGTTCCAAAGATATGAGCAATTAAAGAGTTTCCAAAACAAAAGAAAATATTTCTTTTGTTTGGTTTTATCTCAAAATCAATATTTCCGAGTTCCGACTGATTTTGCTTGATCGCATCACATATGATGATACGCAGCTGGCTAAGAAAACGTCGTATGCGTCATAAGTTACGGATGTGAAAGTTGAGAGTTTTAAAAAGATTGCTAATATGGGAAGACATGTTTAGAGCTCTATCAAAAACAACACCTATTTAGAGATTATTTGGAATTTCTCCTCATAGTACTTGCATTAACTTTTTATTTCTCTTTCTTAAATTTGATATTCATAGATGCAAATTTCAACAGGTGGCTCCTTCTCTTCAAAATTTCCTCAATTTCGTTCAGCTTAAGGGCTGGGGTATGAACGTTTGGACAGTATTTATTTTGGGACATTAGAGCACATCAGACATATCGAATTGCATTCTGAATACGAAGAATGTCATTCTGATATCAAATAATTTTGATTTTTTGAAATTCGCAATTTAATACACATTTTATGGCAAATCATTAAAATTGATATTTTTGATATTTAACAGTACTTGAAGTAAACTTTATAAATCTGATGATTTATACTTAAAGTGTCTGTAGGTGGGATGAAAAGCCGACGATCAATTGAAAATTTTGACCTTTGGTATTGAAGATATGGATTTTTTTCCCAAAACACCAAAAAAAATTAGGTCTTAAAAAAAAAAAATCCATATCTTCAATATGAAAAGTCAAAATTTTCAATTGACCGTCGGCTTTTCCTCCCTGCTACATACACTTTAAGAATATAACATTAGATTTATATAATTTACTTCGAGGACTGTTATATATCAAAAATTTGAAAAAAGTATTCAATAGTAAAATGGTCATAAAGAGTTAAAATATCAGATGATTAGTGACAATAAAAGTAATTGAATGCAACATTCTCTTGCATAATTATAATGGCTCACTTTAATACTGAACAATTCTGATTTTGGAATCTACCAGTTTATTGATAGCGAACCCCGAAATTCGACTATGGACTTTGAATTGTAAGCAGAACTTTACCCCCTGGACTTTGCTCTCTAAAACACACTGTCAAGCATACCTGTTTATCAGTCCATTAACCACAAGTACTAAGCATGGACGCGCTTGATGTTTGATGAGAGATTAACTTTCGCGTCAACACAAAAGCGCCGCAAATACCACAGACAATTGTGTACGGCGCGGGCCCAGAAGATTTAAACCATAGCGAGATATGGGCGACCAATCACAAGGCAGATCTATTTAAAGATGCATTACATCATGGCCAATTTTAGTTAGGCCAGAAATTGGCCTAACTCTCCATAGAGTCCCGTGTTAAAAATCTTAACCGCAAAGTCAGTAGTCCACTTGGAAGAGGGAGTAGGGTGACTGAAAAGATCAGATGTGAAAATCTATCAATTGTGCACACATTAATTAAATCAGAGTTTAAAGCTTAAATACAATATCCAGAGTATGCACAATGGGCAAGTGAACTACGGGGTAGTCTAGAGTGATCGTTGTCTTCGTCCATAGTCTTTGTCTCGTCTGTCTCTCTTTATACCTGTTGCTCAATAAGAATTTTTTTTGATTATTATGTAATTATTCATGATCGTTGGGAACTGATGGCCATTATGTATGTCTTTTCTCCCTCCATCAGTTCCAAGCACAGGGAATAAAAAAATAATAATAACACCTAAATTCTTAACATTGGCAAATGGTTTGGTAGAGTGGTTGCCCAAGTTCAGGTCAATGACGTGAAGCTTATTGAGAGCTCTATTGGTGGCAATGATAAAAAATTCTGTTTTGTCCTGATTTTGTCAATCTCTATTTTTTTTGGCCTATACCAGCACATACTAGTATGTCGCCAATGCGAGCCACTATAATGTCGAATGTGACCTGTATTTTGATGCGTTATATTTAAAAGGGCATTTCGTGATCCACAGCATCATCCCCCCACTTTTCTCAAAACAAGTTGAGATTTTTATATCACTGGAAACCCCGGACTACATAATGTTTATGTACTAAATATTTCTTGCAGATTAATTCGTTTAGCAAAGATATCAAATTACAACACATTGTCTATGGAGCAGCACATACGGTAGTCATGCATAACTCGCAAACTCGCAAAATCGGAATCAACTGAAATTTTGGGAATAAGCTTTTTTCGTAGATATCTACTGAAAAATGTTATAAAAAGAGGATGCTAGAATCACGAAATACTCCTTTAAGGTAGCTGCCTCGGATATAACACCCTTACAGGAAAATAGCTCCTGTGTCAAATCAATCAGGTCTATTCATTTAAAAAGGAAAAGTATTTCCCCACCTATTTTAAGGCCAGAGTAATGGGAGAGAACATGGACCTTTTCGAGCATCATTATTTCTGAATTGTATGTCCAAAGTATATAAAACTATACATTTTTGGAAAGGAAATGAGTCAAGGAATCCCATGGTGATGTCAGATGTGTTCAACAATTTTGAGTTTTTGAAAAAATCACAAAAATTTACTTTTTTACCCGAATTTTTTTCATGAAGAAGAGACATGAACTACTTAGGGAATGTTTTTTTAAATTTTTTAGCTAAAAATTGCACATAATGGTGCATATTTTTGATTAAAACAAATATTTTGAAAAAATGCGAAAACCTTCCCTAGACTTTGGTGTACTCAAAACGATAGTGCAAAAAGTTATCTCAAAAATGCACAAAATGTTCTTGTATCTTAAAACGGTAAGACTTTCACGCTTGTAAAAGCTGTATTTGGTGCATGGCCTAAATATGTATTTTTTTGCGCAATGAATCTATAATGTCTGCTTTTAGTGCGCCAAAATTCAAAATAATTAAAAAATCTAAGTGGCATTTTGACGGCAAATGTTTGTTTTATTTACACCACATTTGCCGGTGTTAACAACATATCGAATGCGTCTTTACTGCATTGGACATACGCGCAGAGTTGCGCTGCGTCACGCGACGCGAATCGCGCGCGTAATCACGATATTTCGCATTCGCACATTTCTGACTCATTATTTCCCGCCAATTCACCTTTTCGGTAAATCCCATAACCCTTTGCGAGTACACATGAGAACTCGTCATTTTACGTCACGCCTATCTGCGCCGATGTGCACATCGTTTCAGGTGGTGGATGACATGATCGAGCCGGCAACTCGTGAAACCGCCCGGCCGTATGGCATTTTCAATATACTTGGTTAGTTTTGTGGGGTTCATTATCGAACCCCAACGGTTTTAGCTTGTATTTATCTTACTATAAATAGGGGAATGTTGTATGTATGTATCTATCTAATATCTATCTATGTATCTATGTATCTATGTATAGTGTATAAAGGCTCCGTCAGTTTCGATCCAAATGTCGCCAAATTCATACGGGGAACTTGCCGAGACGGTTATGCGAAAATTTGGTTGAAAATGATAAAGAATTGGCTGCAAAAACAGTGAAAATATGGGTAAAAACGGGGTTTTTGTTATGAAATCGGTTACCAGCCTACGCGTCACTGCAGCTGGCCGGCAGCGCGTCGGCGCCGCGTGCGTAAACGGCGCAGAGCCACACGACTTGCGAGCCAGAGACCAGTGGACATGATAATACGGAAAGAAGGAAAAATAAAGGAGAAAAAGGTACATGGACGGGTCACGGGATACCGGGTGAACACGTCCGCAGACACGCTATGAGAGGACGTAATAAATACGGGAAAAGATGCGTGTTGTATAAACAACATGAAGCGGTACTATAAAGAAAAATTAAATTAAAATGGGGACAAAAAAGGTACGAGTAAATAGGCCAATGGGTTAAAGTAACTAAACGAAACAAAGAAGGAAAGAAACTAATCAGGAATTGTAAGAAAAAAAGAAGCTAAAATAATTAGAATGGAATTAAGTAAAAAACATGGAAACGGGAAATCACAAGCAGCAAATAAAAAAAAAAGATGCTAAAAGGGATATGTAAGAAAGAACAGATTTAGAAAATAATGATTCAATGATTCTACCTGTTCAGTATTTTTCCTGTTATAGTGAACGCTCTCATTTACTCATCTAGCGGGGACCCGCGAGAAGCGGGTATCCCGCTAGTATTACTTATTAACATAGGCCCATTTGTTTGTGATATTTCAAGCGTTTTAAAATGTCAAAATAATCCCATTCAATTACACGGTTGACGATGAAAATTTACTGAATTTAGAGAATGCAATGCGGCCGCCACCTGCATCGTTTATTGAACATCGTTACAGCTCAACTTACCGTACTTTTCCTAACCAGACAGTCCATGCCAAAATTGTTACTACACCTTTACATTTCATCGAATCTCTTTTTGATGTCTGTCATTTTGAACATCACACTTGAAAGATGTATGCTATGTAGAAACTTTATTTTGCAATTTCATAATTTGCATATTATTAGCATATTTGCAAGAAAAAACATGAAAATCAATGAATACCTATATTTTTCACAATTTCAATATTTTATTAGAAATTAAGCATGTAGGCCGTTTGTTATGACTTGATGAATGAAGCTGTTAAAACAGATTTTGATATTTTTGCTTATTTTTCCTTTTTTGCCCCAAAATGTGTAAAAATCAACATTTTTGGATGACCTATATTTTCTTTGAATATTTATCAAATTTCTTAATTTAGGTATAATACAGTGCAGAAAAAGATGTCAACAAAATCTGTTAAAACAGATTTCCAATAAATTTAAATACTCAATTTTCATGCGAGGGATATTTGAAACATAAAATGAAAACATGTCCATTGCACTTTTTCCTCGAGATGTACTATAATATCAAGGTTACGGATATATTATAATCCCTTCTTATCTTCACTGATCCATCAGATACCTATTGTTATGAATGATCAATGAAAAGGTTCAGAACTGGGCTACTAATGGTCTGTCAAGTATCTATAGTTATTTTCATGACTGTGTCAACTCAAAAATCATGCAAGGTCGAATGTAGGAAAAGTATGATCAGTTGAGCTGTACTGCGCATTCAAAGTCGGCGTGACGTAAAATGACGAGTTCTCAGGTGTACTCGCAAAGGGTTATGGGATTTACCGAAAAGGTGAATTTACTAAGCTGTCTTGAGCCATGTGACTTTTTGGAGTCGAAAAGAGTAAAATAAATCAAACAAAAATACGAGTAGGTATTAGCAAGTTGTATTTTATCAGTTTCAAGTGAAAGAATACACCTTAGTGTTGATAGATATCAAGAAATCTCAAATTCGGGTATGGACGAATGTGTCTTCCATTACTCTGGCCTTAAGAGTCTTAAGAATTGTAACAATTCTTATGTTTTTCTTTATTTTTTGAAAATTCCCTAAATTTTGAAAAGTTTTTGATTTTAGTAGCCCACAAGGAAGGTGCTATGGTCACCAACTTTCAGGGATGGTACATTTTTAATTTTTTCCCATTTTTTATTTTAGGGAATGTTAGAAACACTGTACCTTAAGCTGGCAAGAGAATTTAGACATTAATTTTACTAACCACCCCACCCCCGAAAGTTTGGTACCATAGCACCTTCCCTGTTGACTTTGACCAGTCATGTAGAGAATGTAATGGTTCAATGACTTGAGTAGCTTTTTAGTGCAACTTTTGAAAATGCTTCTTTTTCATTCAATGAGTCACCATGGCTACAAACTTTGAGCTATCCAGGCAAATGAGGTATCAAAATTCAAAATTTTGCTATTTCATTCTTAAATATTTTTTTTAGATTTTGAGTTTTATTTCGTAATGAAGGGGGGAGGGGTAATTACTTTTTGGTATGCGTTTATTAGTTTATTATAGTACACAGAGTTTAGAAAAAATTGAAAAAAACACGCAAAAACGCAGTTTGGATTTGTCTTGTTTCTAAAGTGTGTTTACAAAAATTTGAGTAGATAAATGAGTTTTTTTTAAATCATTTTACACCAAATCTGTGTTTATATTTAGATTCCTTGACTAATTTTCATTCCAAAAAGTATACTTTTATACATCTTTCATGAATAATTTATAAGAAGTTACACCACTTTCAATAATGCATTTCTGAGAGTGCACAGTCACCTTAAGGGCCTTACTTATAGTTTTAGTACACAAAGGTCCATAATTCACCCCACCCCCATAATTGGTGAAAAGAGAGTTATAATTTGCTATACCCGCATGCGAAGCATGAGCAGGTATATTGCCATCCTATGGTTATACCCGCATGCGAAGCATGAACGGGTATATTGCCATCCTATGGTTTCTTCTCCTTCTCCTCTTCTTCCTCCTCAATCAAACACAACATTCTGTCAAGGCTAGCGCTAAAACTACAAGGGCCACAGGGCCCATATGTGGTACACTTATGGGCCCTACCCCCTGTAGATTTATCCTTTGCCCATCTTGGCCCCAGAGGTCAAAGTTCACGGGCCCCAGGGGCCCAAATGTAAAAACACAAAGCATGCCGTTTCTCATCAAATGAAGTAGCCTCAGGGCCCTGAGTTGGTACACTTATAGCCCCAGGGGTACTCTACATATACAATTATACATGAGCCCATATGTCATATATTATGGGCCCCAGGGCCCCAAATGTTAAAATAAGGGCAACAGATTGACAGGGCTAGCGCTAAAACTACAAGGGCCCCAGAGCCCATATGTGGTACACTTATGGGCCCTACCCTGTAGATTTATCCTTTGCACATCTCGGCCCCAGAGGTCAAGGTCACGGGCCCCAGGGGCCCAAATGTAAAAATACAAAGCATGCTGTTTCTCATTAAATGAAGCAGCCTCAGGGCCCTGAGTTGGTACACTGATAGATCCAGGGGTACTCTATATATGCAAGTATACACGAGCCCCACATGTCATATATTATGGGCCCCAGGGCCCCAGGGCCCCAAATGTTAAAATAAGGGGCAACAGATTGACAAGGCTAGCTATAAAACTACAAGGGCACTAGAGCTCATATGTGGCACATATATGGGCGCTAAGTTGTAAATGGCCTTTTGCCCATTTTGGCCTCAGATGTTTAAGGCTAGGGGCCCCAGAGGCTCAAATGTTAAAATAAAGGGCCTGTCGTTTCTCAGCAAATAAAGGAGCTACAGGGTTTAGATTTGGTACACTAATTAGGTCTAAAGCATTATATTGTTATATGTATATATGAACCCCGTGTGTCACATAATATGGGCCCCAGGGCCTCAAACGCTAAAACATAGGGCCGGCCGTTACTCCGTAAAGAAAGCAGCTACAATGTCCAGATTGAGTCTGCTGATAGCACTTGAGAATTATATTTCAACATATGCACATGAGCCCCAGAAGTCAAATATTATGGGCCCCAGGGCCCCAAATGTTAAAGCAAAGGCCCAGCCGTTTTTCATCAAATAAAGCAACTTTAGAGCTCAGAGTTTGTACACAGATTGCACCTGAGAATTATATTGTTATATGTACATATGAGCCCCATATGTCACTCCATTGGCCCCAGGGCCCAAAACGCTAAAACATAGGGCCAGCCGTTACTCAGTAAATAAAGCAGCTACAGTGCCCAGCTTGAGTCTACTGATAGCACTTGAGAATTATACTTCAACATATGTACATGAGCCTCACAAGTCAAATATTATGGTCCCCGAATGTTAAAAAAGGGCCGTCCGTTTGTCATCAAATAAAGCAGCTTCAGGGCTCATAGTTTGTACACAGATTGCACCTGAGAATTATATTGTTAATAACGCCCATCCCATCCCACCCCATACACGTAGGACTAAACAGATTCACAGACAATAGCGTAATTATAATATAGATAACATAAACGTTAAGGCTGTTCCAGTTAAATTACATACCCATTGGCTGTTCTATTTGATTTACATACTCCCTCTGAAATGGCCACAAAATAGGCTGTTCCATTTAATTTACATATTCCCTCTGAAATGGCTGTTCCATTTAATTTACATACTCCCTCTGGAATAGCTTTCCCCTAATCAAATTGCATATTGTGAATTTCAATAGCGTATTAGGCCTATAATAATTATAGATGATGATAATTGAAAATACCATGTGTGAAGCGTTAAGGCTGTTCCATTCAAATTACATACCTTTGGCTGTTCGATTTAATTTACATACTCCCTCTGAAATGATCCCAAAATAGCTGTTCCATTTAATTTAGATACTCCCTCTGAAATGGCTGTTCCATTTAATTTACATACTCCCTCTGGAATAGCTTTCCCCTAATCAAATTGCATATTGTGAATTTCGATCTATTAAATTGCATAGCTTCACTGTGAATTAGAGAGACTGACAACAGCAACCTAAGTCCTCAGCAAATAAGCACTGTAAGTTTGTGTAAACCGATAACATGCGGGTATAGCCGTATTTGTGTACAAATATATAGCCTTCTAGTTTCTTCTTCTTCTTCTTCTCCTCCATCAAACACATCATTCTGTCAAGGCTAGCGCTAAAACTACAAGGCCCCCAGGGCCCATATGTGGAACACTTATGGGCCCTACCCCGTAGATTGATCCTTTGCACATCTTGGCCCCAGAGGTCAAAGGTCACGGGCCCCAAGAGCCCAAATGTAAAAATACAAAGCATGCTGTTTCTCATCAAATGAAACAGCCTCAGGGCACTGAGTTGGTACACTGATAGATTCAAAGGTACTCTATATAACAAGTGTACATAAGCCCCATATGTCATATATTATGGGCCCAGGGCCCCAAATGTTAAAATAAGGGGCAACAAATTGACAAGACTAGCTATAAAACTACAAGGGCACTAGAGCTCATATGTGGTACATGTATGGGCCCTAAGTTGTAAATTACCTTTTGCCCATTTTGGCCCCAGATGTTTAAGGCTATGGGCCCCAGAGGCCCAAATGTTAAAACAAAGGGCCGGTCGTTTCTCAGCAAATAAAGTAGCTACAGGGTTTAGATTTGGTACACTAATAGGTCTTCAGAATTATATTGTTATATGTATATATATGCACGAATGGAAATACCCATCCGATCGTCTACCCAGGGTAAGGTTACCCAGGGTAACCTTACCCTGGGTAGACTCTATATTACTTTGTAAAAATCTGGATATATATATATCCGTGTGCTGTTTATACTAACCATGTTAACACAGACAAGGTATATGACGTATGACTTCTTGCCAACGTGTAATGTCTATGAAAAATATACGCCTATGAACATTATGCATTATCAACTTTCAAACGCCGGACTACCCCATCTCTTCTCACTCTTCATTCTGAACTGCACGTGTTATCATGGTTTAATCATGGTAATGGATTAGTAAAACTGGACATATTAAATTGTAAATACCAACTTGGACTACCGTAACATGTACCAAGGCCATGTCCACGATACGGACGTTCAGTGCTGTGTAAACACTGGGAACGCTGCTAATGTCATACCACAGAGCATACCTTGAGAGGACACTTGGCTCATTTGCATGGCAGTCGGACTCTCCATTGTATTTGTTCATTTGTGTATGGAGAGCAATGGCGACCCTTCATTGTATTTGTTCATTTGTGTATGGAGAGCCATTCTTGGAGCCCATGGGAATCAGGCTAGGTCCTCAGGTAGAGTCAGACGCTGTATATACTAGAAACGCATATTCTTAATTCCGCGTTTATTCAATGTTAGCATTAAATTTGTATTGCCCGGCAGCGCGCGCAATGGAAAAACCTGAATTTGTTACATAAAAAGAAATGAAAATTAAAAAAAGTCGGGTTCCACCTGAGTACATATTAAATGGGTGTAGAAATTGTTCTGAAAATATGAATTAATTTAGACAAACATACGGGATATAATGAACCTTTGACATGACGCCATGATGACATGATTTTATTAGTCGTTTTATATCACCTATACCGTGTGTCATAATACCAATATTTTGTAATTTTATATAAGAACTAATATTTTGCATCATAAATGCGCAGTCCATATGTACAAACGAATACTAATCTTCAAGATATTAAGCTTTAGAAGACTTCAAAATAACATGTCACTAAGCAGGTCATAGGTGCTGGCCTTGTCCTATTGTACTTGTTCATTTGTGTATGGAGAGCTCACTGACCTGTATAGAGGTCAATGGGAGCTAGAGCTTCTTTACGGGGCACTATCGGTTTCAGGGCGTAGTTCATTGAACTCAACGGGCTGTTATTTGAAGTGCTTTTATGTTATTGCAAAACGGATCGTGGCGAAAGCTAATAAATAATTCATACCAGGGTTTAATTGATCTGGGATGCGGACATTTCATTATTCGCAAACCACCGGGATTCGATATAGGTTTGCGTTGTAAAATGAAAATGTGAATAAGAGTGTCATCCCCCTGGTCATACTCATGAACTGGTCATGCTGGTCGGGGGTTTCCTACACAAACACCACCAAACATTAATGCTTTGACCCCGGTGCGGTATTACATCCAACGGGCGTGTCACGCTGATGCAACAATAATGATATTGTATGTAATACTCAGACTCCAGTCCCATCACTCTGTTATAGCACATGAGTGCCGCATACCGGTATTACCAGGGATCGATATAATGGGATAGGCATCGTAGTATTACGTAACACACCGAAAGATGTAGTTTAACTCTAGACAATAGGCGCCATATTGCAGGAGGGTTAGAGTTCATAGAGGAAACGTTAAAGGTTAGTAGATTAGGTCACCCAGGCACATCACTAATGTGTTTCACGAGTTGTAATACCGACAGGTAAAAACATTGATTTTGTAAAATTCTCCCGATTTTTTAAAATTACTAAATAAGGTTAGTACTTCAAACCATTCTTTGATGAATCTATGCAATATGACGGTAATTTTTGAAACATCTAAGAATCAATCTTAAACATCTTCATGATATTCATTTTTTTGCGCATGGTCAAAGCATGCTCTTGCGCTATCCACAGACTATCCGGTGGAAACTTCAAAGCAACGATCATGCGTTAATATTTACAAAATGGCGAATGATGTAGTTTAAGTCGAACAATAGCGTGACCGGCGTGACGTAGTTTTTGGCATTGTTCCTATATGCACTTTCACCCTCCTGGTATTACGTGGAGGCTAATTGATGTTCTAGTTGACATGTTTGTTATTTATTAATGTGCAAACTTGAATGAAGATGTAGGCCTGCGCACACTGTACACATGTCCTTATTTAACGGGAATTGAATTCATAAGAACAGCTCTAGGCTGTTTACAAATGTACATGTACATACATCGTAACTCTATATCAAAGTCCCTATCACGCTGTCTACCCAGGGTAACCTTACCCTGGGTAACCTTACCCTGGGTAGACGATCGGATGGGTATTTCCATTCGTGCGTACATATATGAACCCCATGTGTCACATAATATGGGCCCCAGGGCCACAAACGCTAAAACATAGGGCCGGCCCTTACTCAGTAAATAAAGCAGCTACAATGTCCAGTTTGAGTCTGCTGATAGCACTTGAGAATTATATTTCAACATATGCACATGATCCCCAAAAGTCAAATATTATGGGCCCCAGGGCCCCAAATGTTAAAGCAAAGGGCCGGCCGTTTTTCATCAAATAAAGCAGCTTTAGAGCTCAAGATTTTGTACACAGATTGCACCTGAGAATTATATTGTTATATGTACATATGAGCCCCATATGTCACATGATATGGGCCCCAGGGCCCCAAACGCTAAAACATAGGGCCAGCCGTTACTCAGTAAATAAAGCAGCTACAGTGCCCAGCTTGAGTCTACTGATAGCACTTGAGAATTATACTTCAACATATGTACATGAGCCTCATAAGTCAAATATTATGGGCCCCAGGACCCCAAATGTTTAAAAAGGGCCGTCTGTTTATCATCAAATAATGCAGCTTCAGGGCTCAGAGTTTGTACACAGATTGTACCTGAGAATTATATTGTTACTAACACCCATCCCATCCCACACACGTAGGACTAAACAGATTCACAGACAATAGCGTAATTATAATATAGATAACATAAACGTTAAGGCTGTTCCAGTTAAATTACATACCCATTGGCTGTTCTATTTAATTTACATACTCCCTTTGGAATGGCCACAAAATAAGCTTTTCCTTTTAATTTACATACTCCCTCTGAAATGACTGTTCCATTTAATTTACATACGCCCTCTGGAATAGCTTTCCCCTAATCAAATTGCATATTGTGAATTTCAATAGCGTATTATAATAATTATAGATGATGATAATTGGAAATACTATGTGTGAAACGCTAAGAATGTTCCATTTAAATTACATACCTTTGGCTGTTCCATTTAATTTACATACTCCCTATGAAATGGTCCCAAAATAGCTGTTCCATTTAATTTACATACTCCCTCTGAAATGGCTGTTCCATTTAATTTACATACTCCCTCTAGAATAGCTTTCCCCTAATTAAATTGCGTATTGTGAATTTCAATCCCTCAAATTGCATAGCTTCACTGTGAATTAGAGAGACTGACAACAGCAACCTAAGTCCTCAGCAAATAAGGACTGTAATTTTGTGTACACCGATAACATGCGGGTATAGCCGTATTTGTGTACAAATATAAAGCCTTCTAGTTTTGTATTCATTCTGTGTATCATTAATATTTTACTTACCTTCAGGTTTTTCACAGATAAATTTTCTTCCTGATGGACATGCTGCTGTATTCCATTGTCCCTCTGATGCTGTGCTGACCACCTCTGCGCAATTTCCACCCATACTGGAATAACTGCAAGATTTAGTTTCTGTCATTAGCAGCTTAGAAAACCACTAACAATTTGTGATAAAATCACAAAAAAATGAGTGATTACTAAAACTTATTTTAAGTTTATGAGCATCTAATTGTTACATTTGTAATAAATGGCAACTGGTAAATTTTGTGAATGGCTCATTGGCGCAGAGTTGAAAACACCGAGTTTATTAACACAATGAGTACTATATGTATATATTTATCAACATGGTAAGAATCATGGTACATGTAGGTGCCCAGTTAGTGTATGGTCCTATGTTAGACCATGGAAGTAAGAGACTGGTTAGACCATCAGACCATGTATATCAACTAGGTACACCGTTTATCTAAGGTGTTAGTAATAAGTAATATGGATAGTAATCTAATAATCAGGTTGTACAGGTGCCCAGTTAGTGTATGGGCCTATGTTAACACCATCAGACTAGGCTATGTATATCCTCCAGGTACACCGCTTATCTAAGGTGTTAATAATATGGATAGGGGATACCAGGGCGTGTCCGCCCTACTTTTTCAATCTCGCCTAGAGAGGGCAATTCTCATGTTAGTTTTTGCACTTTAAAACTGTATATTGTAGCTAAATACTATCACATTTATAAGAACATTGAGCTTTCAGTAACGGCAGAGAAGTGAAAATAAAAATCACGATGCAAGGGCGGACTTGCCCCGTGCTGGTAAAAATGAAAAGGTTATAATATTGCATAACAATGATAAAATTAATGCAAACGTTTAGTAAAGGGTATATTGGGTACTTAATCTTTTCCAAAGAGTATACTAAATTTATTGAAGGGGTATAATGTAAGCTGATAAATGTAGGTGTACAAAATGAGCAAAACCTTTATTTACAACTTCGGCATTTATGGATTTAGGGCATAAATGGTGGTATGGGTAATACTGATACCACTTAACTTTAATAAAAATATGCTTGCATGTAGTTTTAACCTTTTAAAGGTATTATAATCAATATTTTGCATAATACGCCGATGGGCCGAATCCGCCCCGGGAATCCGCCTGGGGAAAACCATAGATTTTAAATACCTAAAATCTATGGGAAAACACAGGGCGAACTTGCCCCTTCACATACAGGGCAGACTTCCCCCAACAGTACATTTTTCTTTACCTCGTTTTATGCCTACTAAACACAAAATGTCGATCTTTTAATTGCATAATATGTTGGGCAAAAGGCTCACCTTCCAAATAAATATAAGAACGAAAACCAACTCTGCAAGGTCTTGAGATTATTACAATATTATTAATTCTAAAAAAGTAAACTTTCTTGACTCGGAAACGTTTTTTGACGATAATTTCTGTGGCGAGATATGTTGGACTGCCTTGTTTTCTTGGGTACTTAGCTATGACGTGTGTCAGCTAATTACATCATCATTGTTCTTTTCCAGCAGTCACGAGTTCAGAAACACGGGGAGGGCGGACTTGCCCCGGTCTCCCCTACTAACCTATTATCAGGTTGTCCAGGTGCCCAGTTAGTGTATGGTCCTATGTTAACACCATCAGGCCATTGATATACACCAGATGTACCACTTGTCTGAAATATGAAACATTGAAAACACAATATCATTATTATTAAACTGAATCACATTTAAGTTGTGTTGCATTTAACAACTAAATTAATTTCTGTAAACTGTGATATGCATTAAAAACACAAAACCATTAATCAGTTTGCTCCAACTAGACGGTATATGCTCATTCTCCGATAAAGTGTTCAAAATGCCAAATTTGTGTCGCCCATAGATTCAAGTCGTATTCAGACTTGTTTCATTAGAAAGAAATGACTTTTATTAATACAACTTATACTTAGGAGTTGCTTTCTAAAATGTGTGGGGCTAGAGGTTGCAACATATCTAGAAAGTATAAAACAATAAAGCTGATTATGCATATCCATTGTTTTCCTGGATGTCGCCAGCCAAGGTGCGCGCATATAATAGATTATAGGTACTTTTCATTAGCCGGTATCATGCCCTAATTATAAAGTATAAAACATCAAAACACAGGTTATTAAATTTTTCCAACAGGTTGGCTAGATGAATATTCTCATATGGGATGGATCAATCAGGCTCCATAGATATATTATATCACAATGGTCTCAAAGTAAAAAAATCAGGTCTATTAATGGCAAAATGTCCTGACGTTACGTTCATGTTGTCACAGATACGTTACCTACATTCTACTCCACTAGGAAAAAACGCTTTGATAAATGAAGCCAAATACCATACCAGACTATAATACATTGGTTGGTAACTGATCAAGTATGTGTATGAAGTCAGTAAGTTTTTACACTTGCACGATGAAGACAAAGGTGGGAAAAGGCTTCACAGATACGTTACCACTGATACGTTACCCCCAATACGTACAAGTAATATTGCTCAAAAATGAAGTATTGTTGAAAAATCTACACCAGGTTGATTTGGTATAATATGCATGACTCCAAATGAAAATGATTGCTTGGCCTACGAGAACCTAATTGAAGATTTTTTTTCCAAAGCAGATATTTAGATAATAAATTTACGTAATTTGCCTGCAATAGTAATGAAATTGAAACAAAACACCCTACCAAAATACCCTGTGAAAATGAGAGCCTAAAGTAACATAAAAATTCCCTTTAAAAGGGAAAGCCAGCCTCAATGTAGAAGAGGTCTTGTAATTAGTTTTGGTCAATGTGAAAGGCATTTTTAGGATCATGCTTACATCCATGTTACATGACAGTCCACCAAACCATCAACGATGAGAACATGTACACTGAAACAGCAGAAAACTCCTAATCTCATGTCAACTCTCTTTAATTCATTACTCCAAATTGTTCTGGTCTGTTTTTTTTTTGTTTGTTTTTTTGTCTTTTCAGCTTTACCCACGATATCTCAATTTCCAATTTTGTAATACCAGAACTTACGAACTCAATATCTTCGCTTTGGAATATCCGATATCACTGCTTTCGATATACCGCGTCACAAATACACTGTCGGTTTGAGTTAACAACTTGATATTAATTCGCAATGTATAGTTTAAGCCTACTAAATTATAATAGATAGTGGCCAGCACATTTGTAAAGGACTGATTACTCACTACAATCTTCACTCTTAAACTATGTTTTTCTGAATGTGGTGATCATGTTGATTGCTAGTCGGAAACTCCTGCTTAGCTATGGACATGGCATCTTACCTACTCCATTCTATAACAGTCTGCCTAGTGCCTTGTGTGTTTTCTCTTCAATCATTTTGTTGAATGTAATTTTATGAATCAAATAAAACAGATAGAAAGTGACTTCACATAAGTTATGTGTCATTTTATTTATAATAAAGAAGTTATTAAATTAATAAAGTAAGACAAGTATTTATCTATAAGTGCATGTCAAATGGGGTACATTGTTCAATACTATAGGCCTACATGCATAAATTATGCCCATATTATAGCTAGGCCCTAAAAACTTTATTTTGCATCGGATTTTTCCGTTGAAAAGACAAAACTGATGTTTATGATAGCAACCATTTCATCAATAACATTTTGAGTCATTTTTATCCGTAAAAAGTGACAGGATAGGATAGGTGACTACTTTCACATCAATATGGTCCATATGATCACATATTGTTGAGAATCTGTGATATGATGAAGATTTTGATTCTATAGATCTGTTATCAACATGATATCGCGCTGTTCAGTGGTCAAGGAGTAAGGACCCCCGGTCAAGGACACTGATATGACATCATAGGTGATGTAATTTTCTTCTGCTGACCATATGATGCTGTATATTTAACTATTATTGTTACATTTAGGCCTATACCTAGAACTTTTAAAGTCATAATTAGTTCAAACATAACTTTGGTAATACTCACTCGTTTTCATTCGTTGAAACGGCAAAACATACTTACTTTTCGTTACAAATCGAATAACAATAATTTTAAAACATTCCACCTCAAAAAGTAAAATAAAATAATTCTTACCAATACCAATAAAGTTAATCTCTTGAGCATACAAACCCAATCTCAGAAATAGATACCAGCCCCATATGGGCTGGCGAAAAGGTTTTGTACATTTTTCATTTCAAATCTGACCGGTACGGTCAACTTACAATATCACTTGCTCCTATCCATATGTCTGTTTTGTATGTGGATCCCTGTAACGTGACAAGATCTTGTTCTTCTTGGCTCTCTACACTTATCAATGCTCCTCCAAGAGCTAGACAGTAGTTGTTAGCATCCGACCACGCGTAGTCATTTGAGTAATATTTATAGCAAGCAGAGGCTGCAGACATCCAACCATTAGACTCATCACATTTGATAATCACGTCTGAAATTAAAATGGAAATTTTTATTTATTTGGATGTTAGTGCTTAAGCAGAAGGCACCCGAAATAGCAATTTTAATCTTAAGCGTGTTAAAAAATGCAGGGTGGCTTAAAGTACCGGGACAAAATTGATCAAAGTTATCGCATCTTCCTTTGATGGGTCGCAATGTGAGACAGAAAACACCATTATGTTATAACTGCACCAGCCAATTTTAAGAGTTTCCAATGAACAAATGAAGGTGTATTGGGACAACCAGGAGAAAATTCCCTTTTCACAACTTTTTCAAAGCTGACTGTGATATACGTGTATACATGGGATGCCTTACCTTCCAATATTTTGCCAGGGGGGTGGTCCATACAATCATCACCCACCAATGTTGACATCTGAATATGGGTTTCTGACCAAATTAACCTCATATTGCCCATTTTAGCCCCAAAAGTGCAAATTTTTGCACACTTAGCGCGCATCTATTCCACTTTTGCACCATATTTCATCAGTTTAGCTTCAAAATAGCAAAAATTTTCGCGCATTTGTACCATAAACTTATTATGTCGCCAAAAGGTGCTGGATTCACTATACTTTAAGATTTTTTCCAACCCCATCCCCCAATGTCAAAATGAAATCTACGCCACTGCAACAGGATAAAGACCACAGTCACCACACTACAACTTTCATATATTAAATCTCATGATGGGCATATGCTAAACCATGAGTCTATAGACAGACAAATCCTTTGGTGTCAGGAAGTTGCCATGATTGAATTTTTTGATGTACACATTCATATTATTACATTGTATACTTTTTATTGGAAATATCTGAAAATTTTACCATGATTTACCATGTGAAATAAACTCTTTTGGTCATAATCAGTGGCGGTGGAATCATCAAAATGTAAGGGCAAGGGTTAGGTATATTTCATTCTGGTAATACTGGGACATTTGGGCGTGAAGTGCATGAAAATATTATTTCAATTTCAGACTATTTTGCTATTTGATACACCAGTGCGCACGAAACGCCCAAAATTGTGCAAGATTACCCTATTTTGGCCCAAAACTCGGTATTTTTACAATGATGGAAGTGGCGCCATGATTCAATCCTAAGCTTCTACAACATCTAAAAATGCCAGTCCAACAACTATCCAGATTTTTTCCGACATGCCCTCTTCCGACGTGGCACACTTCCTGTCAATGTCATAGTCTCCAAACTCCGTCCCGATATTGTTTTAATATAAAGAAGTATGTCCACTTGCTTGAGTTGACAGTCCCATTTGAACAAAATATTAATAAGGCTCATGAACGGAACACTAAAAAATATACCGACCTCATAACAGACATTTCCGAGAATGGCTCCACCTGCAATCTCACCTGCATAGAAATCGGGTCACGTGGGTTGTTTACACCTGATATCATCAAAAGGATAAATATCTTCTCCTTTGTCAAAGCCAAACCACCCGAAGGTCAATCAAAAAGGGCATAAGCAAATTTGCTATCCTCTCCAGTTATACTATTTGCAACCCCATCTCAAGCTTTAAGTGTTTTGCGTTCATTTGCCTCTTGCATTATTGTATATATTGCCTTGTTTTGATTAGACCTTGTTTTGTGTTTTAATTTATTGTCTTCGTGCAGCCCTGCACCGTATCCGGGTCAGCTTTGCTGTCATGTCCTGGTACATGTCCTGGGCATTTGTATCCAATCTTTATTGTTTTTTCCTGCTAGTATGTATTTCGCTTGCTGTGTTGAAATAAAGATTGATTGAACCAGAGGGCAATTATTTACTTTCTGTTTTACTAGGATTTTAGGGGGTCAACTATTGTGATATTTACTCCGCACGCAATAGTCGTGCAATAGCCAAGGCCTTTTCCTGTCACATCATTTTGGTTACTACGAATCTGGGCTTTCATGTTCACTCAATCTGTACAGTCCAACGCAAATGAACTATATGACATGAATGATTATTCACATAACAGTAAGAATTTACAGTTCGCGGAAGCAAATCGTGCCCACTCAGGTATCTAAATATCAAACCAGTTATGTCATTTACCATAAAAATTCCATTGCCATAAGTCCCTGGCAACAGAGTACAATAGGTCTGCAAGCTCCTAAAGTGGGAATAAATATCATAATAGTTGTTCCCAGTTTTCTCATCTTAAGGAGGGTCATTCCCCCTCCCGCTTCTGCCGCCTATTGTAATAAATAGAAATAAAATTTACAGTGAAGTTGTTGTAGTCCTTCCCCTATAATATACATATCTTACTTGTCCCCAATGCGCTATCATTTTAAAGAAAAATGCAAAAATAGGCACAAATTTGGGCAGGGTGTAGTACCCCTTAATTCATTCCAGAAATAGAATACACAAGTGAGCAACTGAGTGAGAATAAGATAGCTATTAATACCGAATCTAACGAATCACTCAGTTTTAGGCTTAGTGATAAATATTTGACGTGCGATCTTGGATCGAACCCCGCTAGCACCTCTATTTGATTTTTGATTTTATTTCGTTTTTGTTTTTTTAATCCTATTATTCATATTCTTTTATTAAAGCCATAATATACGATTTCGGGTAAAAAATAACTGTCAGGAAGGTTTTCTGTATCATTTGAAGCAGAAATAACGAGGTAAAATGAAAATGAAAGAAAACACTTATTATCTTGACCGCCTAACTGTGGTGTTCTATGGGAGATTTACTTTTCTTAATAAGTCATCAAAGTTGCTCTAGACAACAAACTTGGCTGATTTCAATTAGGTGTAATCCGGGGTGAGCTGGGAATTAAGTAAAAATTACAAATATGCCAAAAAATTAGGTTTAAAATTCGTGCATTATGGCTGAATCTATCTCATGATTTGATTTATATGCATCAAGAAAAACATTGCAGCTAAACCGTGGCAAAACAAACGTGTTAGATAGATATTTTACATATAATTTTAAATGACCGGGCTACACACACACACTCATAGGCCTAACAAAACAAGAGAGAAAAAAGTCAACGCTATAGGGGTTCGAACCTTCAACCTTTGCCACTAAAAAAATCCAAGGTGTTTTACAACATGCTGTATCATCTTCGTACTTTGTGCAATTTTATTTCTCATTCAGTGTCTCACTCAACAATAATCTTTTTAAATCTGTACTTCATTCAAATGAGCTGATATCACTTTTTATATTGACTTCAATATTTTGTAAGACAAGACAGTATTTTGTATGAATAAATAAACATCACTGAACGATTCTGAAGATTATTAATCGATATATGGACAAGACCGGCCGCTAATTTTGCTAGTGACACTGGTCACCAATGGTCACGCATGATAACAACACGAGGCCTTATTGAAAGCCACTTTTCAACCTACGATTCGATTATTCTACCAATCATTTTCGCTGAAAATTTAATACAAGCTTAGCTTAGTTAACGGTCTATCATTACAGAAAAGCATACGACCGGCGTGTGCTCGCAGTTGTATAGATACGGTATAACCATTTTGGCGATCGTGACATACATTTTTTCTTATTTTTAGGCCACTTTGGCATGCGCACAATAAACATTCATTTTTGCCGCAATAATTCAACTTTTACACATTACTGTTTGCTTTATACTCATGTTTCATATCTTATCTATGGCCTCAGTACATAAATTAAGCTAGAAATGACTCGGGCAACAAACGTGTACCTTTGGAAGGTCCTGTAATGACGCTTCACAGGCTGATGAAAGGGCTGGAACAAAGGACAAAATCTTAAACTTAAGGCATAACAATCGTTTTGGCACATGGAATGTGAGAAGTATGACAGATGATAGCAAACTGCACATTATAGAAAGAGAAATGGGGAGATGTAATATTCCGATCTGTGGATTAGCAGAAGTCAGGTGGACTGGCAAAGGTCATTTCTCTCTTGATGATGGACATACTGTATATTATTCTGCTGGCTCAGATAGATTAAAGAGGAATGGAGTAGGTTTCATTCTATCAAGAGAAACAGCAAAATGTGTCCTCGGCTACAATCCCATCAGTGACAGACTGATAACCATCCGTCTCCAAGCAAGACCTGTCAACATCTCAGTAGTTCAGGCATATGCTCCAACCTCAACAGCAGATGATGAGACAATTGATTCCTTCTTCCATGAACTCCAAGAAACCATCAACAAAATTCCTAATAGAGATATTACCATCATCATGGGGATTTCAATGCCAAAGTTGGAAATGACCTGGTTAACAATGATGCCGTTGGAAAGTTTGGACTGGGCAAAGCTAATGAGAGAGGGGAAAGACTAGCTGATTTCTGCAACGAAAATGAGCTGATCGTAACAAACACGCTATTCCAACAGTATCCTAGACGGCTTTACACCTGGATATCTCCAGATGGGAGGACCAGAAATCAGCTAGATTACATCTTAATCAAACGAAGATGGAGGTCGAGTGTGAAGGTAGCAAAAACATACCCAGGAGCAGACTGTGGTTCAGATCACCAGCTTCTGGTTGCTGAAATTCGATCAAAGCTGAAGTCAGTCAAACGGGACACTCCTCCACGTAGATATGATGTTAATCGTATTAATGAACAGTACCGAGTGGAAGTCAGGAACTCTTTTCAGATACTCCTTGAACAGGAAGAGTGGACACCTAATGAATTATGGGAACAAACCAAGAAGGCAATCTCTACAGCAGCACAGAACAACTTGCCGAAACCAAAGAAAACCCGATCGCCATGGATATCAGAGGAAGTGGGTACAATGGCAGACGAAAGACGACAGGTGAAAGCAAGAGGCATACTAACGGAGAAGGACAAAAGGCAGTATAAAGACCTAAGCAGGAGAATTCAACGCAGAACCAGACAAGATAAACAGGTTTTCTTGAAAGGAAATGCAAAGAGGTTGAATCACATTCTTCTACCAACCACTCCAGGGATCTCTTTAGAGCAGTGAAAGAAATCACAGGGAAGAAAACACCAAAGCTGGATGTAATCAAAGATGAAGATGGTGAAATTCTAACTGAGAGTGATCAAATCAAACAGAGGTGGCAACAGTACTGTCAAGGGCTGTATGCAAGTAAAGATGGTTTAGGAGGTGAAACAGAACCAATTGAGGTTGATGAAAATGAACCTGACATACTGAGATCAGAAGTGGTGATGGCAATGAAGAAAATGAGGACAGGTAAAGCACCAGGATATGATGATATCCCAGCAGAGTTGATCAAAGAAACCGGAGATGAAGGAGTGGATGTGGTGCACAAATTATGCAATCTTCTATGGAAAGACAAGAGCTGGCCGATAGACTGGACCAGATCAATATTCCTACCACTCCCCAAAAAGGGCAACACAAGAGAATGCAAAAACAACAGGACCATCTCTGTAATCTCCCATGCAAGTAAGATCATGCTGTACATCACGGTTGAGAGGATCAAACAGCACGTGAGATTCCCCCAGAGCAGGCCGGTTTTGTGGAAGGCAGAGGCACAAGAGACCAAATAGCAAACATCAGAAATATTACAGAGAAAGCTATTGAATTCAACCGTCCAGTCTACATGTGCTTCATCGACTATTCAAAAGCATTTGATACTGTTCAACATCAAAAACTGTGGGACACCTTAGTATCAATGGGCTTCCCAAAACATGTGGTAGAACTGCTTAGGACACTCTATGACGATCAGGAATCAATTGTTAGAACAACATGTGGTGACAGTACCTGGTTCAAAATCGAGCAAGGGGTGAGACAAGGATGCATTTTGTCTCCTCATCTGTTTAATGCATATGCAGAGTATATTATGCGAATGGCCCTTGAGAGTTGCAGCATTGGAATATCTGTCGGAGGCAGAACCATCAACAACTTACGGTATGCGGACGACACTACCCTACTAGCAGACAGTGCTTGTGAACTTGAGGAGCTGATTGAAAGAGTGAGAACGGAGAGTGAAAACTTTGGCCTTTTTCTAAATGTAAGCAAAACCAAGGTGATGGTCATCAACCAACAAGAAGAGAACACCACTATTCATGCAGGAAACCAAGCAATTGAGGTCATCAAACAGTTCAACTTCCTTGGATCCATGATTTCAAACCAAGGCGGATGCTCTACTGAGATCAGACGTCGCATAGCAATGGCAAAAACATCAATATGCACCATGCACAAGTTATGGAAGGACAGAAGTATCAGCAAGTCAACAAAGATTAGACTTGTCTCCTCTTTGATTTTCCCGATCGCAACATATGCGTGTGAAACGTGGGTGATCAATGCGGCAGATCAAAGAAGGATTGAAGCATTTGAGATGTGGTGCTGGAGAAAACTTCTATGCATCCCATGGACCGCCAAAAGGACAAATGAGAGTGTTCGGCATGAAATAGGAGAGAAAGTCTCACTCATCAACTCAGTGAGGAAACAGAAGTTACAGTATTTTGGACATGTTGCCAGGCGAGAAGGAGTCAATCTAGAGAAAGTGATAATGTTCGGAAACGTTGAGGGGAAGAGAAGCAGAGGAAGACAGAGACTCAGGTGGACAGATGGAATTGTTTCGTTAACCAAAATGTCAATTTACAGTTGTTACACCAAAGCACAAGATCGACATGAGTGGAGAAACTTCATCAGACGACGACGACTCATGTATTCCATTTTTGAGTGTTTTCCAAAACATCGTATTTGCCGGTTTATTTTCAACATTTTGTTGAAAACAGAGGTCACGCCGGTAAAAATACTGGAAGTGAGTGGCCGTCGTACTGCATCGATTACTCCGTCAGATGAAATATCACACGTTAAAAACAACAAATTCATTTCATTTATCATAATGGTACTTATTTTTTTTTTTTTTTGAGGAAGGGCACTGGCAATAAGCCAAATTGGCTTTGGAAGTTTGCAATGCATTGTGGGACAGTTTCTGCATTTTTTTTTTTTTACTTTTTGCCCTCTTTGGTTTTGTGTGTACAAAATATAATGTTGTACAAGAATAAAATCAAACCAAAAAATATGGTTATTATATAAATTAATTATTTAACTATATATGTTTAATGATAACATCATTAGGAGCTACCCATTATTACAATCATAAATAAATTAATAATAATTACAGTAATTTTTCCGATATGTCACAGGTCTAAGTGTCCCAAAACTGCGCTCAAAAACCGGAAGTTACAATGCCGATTGGGCTTATTGCAAATTGATGCACATTGCTTCTTACCATTTGGACTTTCACAAATGTATGGTCGATCATAGGCAGGACAAGGTATGTCATTCCACTTCCCGTTTGTTCGCATCTCTGCACAGTCCTCGCCACTACCATAATTATCAGGTTGTCCTGCATCCCACATACTATCAATGAAAACACACGAACATGCAGATATTTGATAGGCCTATAGATTTAGACTATCATAAGGCTAAAAAAGTTTCGTGTTTCATGTAGGCAGCACACATTTCGTGTTTGCAGCAATTTGATCAATTTGAGACAATAACATTTTCAAGTAAAAAATGTAGGACAGAGTGACAAGACAACAGATAAATATAAATGAGATGAGACACCCACCTCTTGGCCTATAGGCAACCCTGCAATCTTTAAGTTTATTTAAGATATTTATCACAAGTAAAGTATTCAATAAATGGTCATAAAAAGTTCATATTATTAATGACAAAGTATATGTATCTTAACGAATGCAACTTGTCTTGGTATAATTATAATTATAATAAGGGCTTACTTTATACTTAGGCCGTATGCAGACTTATTAGACGTAAAACATTTGATGTAACATATCTACGTTATTTAATCTTTCTATTTAAAGGAGGATTTCGTGATCCTAGCATCCTTTTTGATGATATTTTTCAGTACATATCCACGAAAAAGCCTATTCCCAAAATTTCAGTTGATTCCGATTTTGCGTTTGCGAGTTATGCATGATTATGTGTATTACACTGCTCCATAGACAATGCGTTGTAATTTCGTTCTGGGTGCACCAGAACGAAATTCAAATTTCACGATATCTTTGCAAAACGAATTAATCTGCAAGAAATATTTTGTACATAAACATGTAGCCAGAGGTTTCCAGTGATATAAAAATCTCAACTTTTTTTGAGAAAAGTGGGGGGATGAGGCTGTGGATCACGAAATGCCCCTTTAATATTTCTACTAGATATTATACGTAACATATTATCGATTTTACGTCATCAAACATTCGTTAGAACTTAAACATTACTGGAAATAGAATGGGACTAGATTTAATAACGTAGATATGTTACATCAAATATTATACGTCAATTAGTCGGAGTCTGCATACTGCCTAACATTTCTGATTTAGGTGTCTACCAGTTTATTGATCGCGAAATCCCGAGCAAAAATCATATCACTTGTGTATCAAGCAAACAAAGGAGTAAAGATCAGGAAAATAATTGTGAACAAATAACACAAATCAGATTTATCATTTATGCATAATGATAAGTGAGCTACGGAGCACAGTGTCAACACCCTATGTTATAAATATTTTTTCCATACAGCTCCATACTCCGTTGCTGATTATATTGAAATCAATACTCTATTAGGCCAAAAAAAAGGTTTGTCTCAAAGATTGCGCGCGCGTTTGCAAAATCGCAAGATTTGACAAAAAAAAATTTTTTTTAGTTTTTTCCATAAAAATCGGTGAAAATCAAACTTTTTCTCATGAAAAAAGTCGGGAATAAAAAACAAAACAAAAAAAAATCGCATTTCGCATTTGTTTTTAAATTTCTCGTGAGCTTTGAGACAAACCTTTTTTTTGGCCTTATTGACACAGATAAATAAAGTTTACATATGCATTGTGTTATAGACCATGATGATTGAATATTGTATACAAGCACCTGGATCTTAGGGCTAAATGTGTTCCTTTATATAATTGTAAATTCTCAAAATAAAATATATCACAATTTCTTTTACGATTTAAAAATCGTTACTTATAAAATGCAGTAAAATATATCCACATCAAACAGCCATGGCCACTAATTAGTGTATTTAATTTCAAGTTAGTGTATTAAAATAATTACATGAAAACAAATCGAATTTTCTTGTAATAGCAACATTATAATGGGGAACTAGCGCATGCGCAAATCGTAATAATGTGTAGAATAGAAACTTGGTGGTATCTCATATGATAGTCGTATGGTGTAAATGGTATGCTTAGCCTGAGTCACTCGGCCAATCTCGAACAAAATCGCCATGCGTAGCTATTGAAAAACGAGAGGATTCGCCGTACTATCCCGGCAATTTTTGACACGAAGATATGGGGATGATGACGCTGTGCGGAGAGTTCTAGGTAGTGGGGAAAATGAACCCTCTGGATATTTCATATGTGATGCGATCAAGCAAAATCAGTCTAAAATAGGCCCAGGTCAATTCTGGGATTCTTATATTTTCATTAAGCGTATTAAAGCTCCACATTAGTGAAAAACCCATTTCAATACGACCTTTGGTTACAAAGTTACAACAATGTGAATACCGGTACAGTAATAATAAAAAATAAAAATAAAGGAGAAAATCAAGTTTAAAGTTAGAGTACTTTACTTGAGTTATTTTTAGCACACCTAAAAATACATGTAAATACATAGTCAACTTAGCAACTATACCTTTGGTTTAAGATATGGCTATGAAATTTGGCATAATAAAACGCTAAATCCGAGCTTCTTTTTGGAATAATTTCACGATTTTGACAATCATCGAAGTTGTATGGGGTCAAAAATCCCATTTTCCCTTTGGAATTTCATCAAAATTATGTTCATGTGAAAGAAAAATGTTTTCTCTTTCATTTTTGCAACCAAAAAAAATCAATTTTGATTTTCTACCCCTACACATATTATTTCGCCCATATCTCAAAACTAGGATTGCCGAGTTCCGACTGATTTTGCTTGATCGCATCACATACTATGTGAGAGTTTTTATAAGAGATTGGAGCACAGACTGATTCCATTTCCTGAAAATCCTACAACTTACTTTTGTGCATCGTCCATTACTTCCTCATCCACACTCCAGGTCCACACGTCTTCAGTGGTAATATCATGAAGACCAATCCAATGCTGGATGCCCGTTGGTTTCACATATTGAGCTATGAAATTCTGTCAGATTAAAAACAAAACTAGACTTAGCTGTGGTCTAACCCACGAACATAGCCGTGTTGTGACCCCTAATGACCTTTGACCCCAAAATATATGAAAACGCCCATAGACATTGGCTAATGTCAATGCATGGGTGCACGTGTGGCACCACTTTGCTATGTTACTTGTGGCAGAAGGGGTATTTGAACGTTTCCGTCTCAGACCGGAAGTGACCCCTTAATGACATTTGACCCCAAATAAAAAAATACCACATATGAATTGGGTAACCACAATTCATGTGTGAACATACTGTTACTGTCCTATGTTTTTCTTATCAAATAAACAATTTTTGAAGGTTTTTCGTTTTATACTGGAAGTGACCCCTTAATGACCTTTGACCTCTAACAAAAAAATACCACATATACATAAGGTAAACATAATTCATGTGTGCACATACCGTCACTCTCCTATGTTTTTCTTAGCTTATACAATTTTTTGAAGGAATTTGGTTTTATACCGGAAGTGACCCCTTAATGACCTTTGACCTCAAATCTGTGTATGATTCATAGACACTGGGTAATAGCAATACATGTGTGCAAGTTGCATCACCGTCCTACGTAATTTGTGGGAGAAGTAGCATTTTGAAGCTATTTCGTTTTATACCGGAAGTGACCCCTTAATGACATTTGACCTCAAACAAAAAAATACCACATATACATTAGATAGACACAATTCATGTGTGAAAATACCGTCACTCTCCTATGTTTTTCTTAGCTAATAACAATTTTTGAAGGAATTTGGTTTTATACCGGAAGTGACCCCTTAATGACCTTTGACCTCAAATCTGTGTATGATTCATATACACTGGGTAATAACAATGCATGTGTGCAAGTGGCGTTACTGTCCTGCAAAATTTGTGGGAGAAGTAGCATTTTGAGTTGAAATCACGTTTTTGACCTCTGTGACCCCTACGTGACCTTTGACCCAACGACTTTCATGTGACATGTTGGGGCATGGTCAGTGCTGGTTGTGACCAAGTTAGGTCAAAATCGGTGCAAGCATGTCAGTGCTAGAGCAAATGTAATGGTCGACAGAAAGAAAGAAAGAAAGAAAGAAGAAGATCCTGTAAGAAAAAAGACACAGCCGTGACTAATGTCACGGCTGTGTAACAAACATTTGAATGTCGCTTATAAATGCACCAGTCACCGTGCACGCGTGTGATTGATATCCGATCCATGTTGTCTACATTCAACATAACACAAAGACGGATTAGAGTCACGCGGTAGCCGTGACCAGCAAGTTTTTAAAAAAGACTGTTAAAGAAGACTAATAAGATGCTCCCGCGAGACTATATTTACACCTAACATTAAAACACTTAATGTTCTATTGTTCTATGATATTTTTCGCTGGGTACAAAGTATGTCTAAAACCATGTATAATGTTATTTACCGTCGTTTTATCTTTTCAGTTTCTGTTTCCGTATCCGTAATAGTTTTTGTAAGTCATTGTTATTCTGAAGTGGTAGTCTCCCAGGTATGACCAATCTTTTATTCTAGCCTTTTGTTAGTTACTGAAAATTTGAAGCTCGTGAATTTCAGTTTTCGTTTTGGTAAGTTATATTGATTTGTTACATAAAACCTTGAGATGTGCGGTTGGGTGCCAATCTAGACAAAAGAAGAGTCTAAATTTTACGGTCCTAAATTCGCGGTAAATTGTACGGCTTCAATTGACTTGTGTTTGGTGTATATGTACTTACGCCTAGACGTAAGTGGCTCTTAAAAAAGTCTTGCATTGAAATATATACTAACCATGTTGCCAAGTTATAAGCAAAAGTCTTTCATATTGGCGATGAAACGAGCGTCTAAAATCTCCCAATGAGGCGCGTACAAGTGGTGATTTGGTAATCATGTTTTATATTGAAATGCAATACAAAAGAATTTGCATTGGAGCAAAGATAATGTATTCTATTCATGGCAAGCTAATCTGATAATTGGTTGGGCCTATATATGCAAGACTCGGGTTTATTTTAAATGGTTTTTTTGCAGAGCCTATTTTCAGTCATGGATCATACTGATAAATTTCGCGAGGGGGGGGAGGGAGGGAGGGAGGGAGGGAGATACTTAAGTTGAGACTGAACAAGCGAGAGTGGGAGGGGGTGAGGAAGAAAGAGAGGAGAGGGAGAGACGGAAAGACTAGAAAGAGAAGAACTCGAGAGGAGAGAGTAGGGACCGGGGGACGGGGAGGGAGTGGGGAGACTGATCATATTGGGGGGGGGCAGGAGGAAGCAAAATAGGAGATAGACATTGATACAAGTGAAGGGCGACACTGTGGCCCTGCACGAGTGCATTGGGGTGCGATATGCTCATAAGCGGACCTTTGTGATTTTAGAGCTTATTTTCAACGTTTTTACAGAAAAAAGTGGACTTTGTCATTCGGATTGGCATGCATCAAAGACGAGAGGGCGCTAGGCCATTAAAAACAGCGGTGTTGTCTCTTCCGCTTTTATTGACATAGGCATCTGCTTCTATTGAAATAAGCTGATTGGTACTTCAAAGGTAACAATGAAGTCAGATTACAGTAAACTTACTGAATCACTTGCGTTTTCGTATCTGAACAATAGACTTACGGAAACTGAAAAGATAAAAAGACCCTTAGAGTCCCAAATGTAATATCTTGACAACTCATTAATTCAAAAAGGGACACCAATCCTACAGTCAACCATTGTTTAATAATAAACAAACACTTTTGCTTAATTTCTTTGTATATTGATGCGTGTGCGCAGTGCCGGAGTTAGCTTGTGCATCATCCCACATTTTTGCTTTCTTTTTGTTGCCTAGCTGATAATGATAATCTAAGCCTCATTTCTCATCATACCTTGTGTGTTTATGATTTCTCCACCGTATGAACTCGAATTCATTCCATTTTGTGGATTTTAAATGTCATTTTTCTGGATTATCTTGCACATACCAAATCTCTGTGCAAGTGCATGTCTGCATAATTCGGCAACCTCATTCCCGCGGAAGATACGGATCACTGAACCTGGGGCTTTACTCTGTGGATAGTGGAACTCTGCTAGTTTATTGTCCATCACTGACTGGTGAGATCTACCCATGCTTTACTCACCAAAATGGTATCCTCTCAAAAACCACAATACTCCTCAGACTTAGTTGAGGTATCTCTCAGTTTAGTACCATCATCAGGTGACTGATCACGTGACCAATCGACCTAAATCAGTCACCTGATGATGTCCGATGGTTTCGGACGAAACGTCGTGTTTACGAAACGTAAGTTCCAGTATTTGATTTATTTCTGTACTCTTAATCCTTTGGTATGTCTTTAAGGCATAACACCGCCCCTCAGCGTAATTTTACCCCTTTACTCCGCAATCCTTTGGTATGTCCTTTAGGCTGCGTTCACATAGAAGTATACTATTCGGGTATACGGTGCACGTTTTGCAGGTGCACGCGTATAGCTCAAATCGAGCAAGGCAATTTCATAGTACCGGGTCACATAAGGCTACGATCGCATAGAAGTATACTATTCGGGTATACGATGCACGTTTTGCAGGTGCACGCGTATAGCTAAAATCGAGCAAGGTAATTTCATAGTACCGGGTCACATAAGAGCTATTCGAAAAGGCCGTATACCTGCGTGCATGTTCGATTTTAGTGCAGCGTATACCGTCCTAATTTTAAAAACCTAAACCATATGTGGGTAAATTCATTTTTTAATAGATGCACTATCTAATTCTGCACATTATGACACCTCATTGAATGCAATGTGACCTCAAGAAGTAAAGTTACAAGCATTTGATAAGACGAAGAAAATGGGTAAACTGACATACTCGCTATTCGCTATATGAAATACGCTCATTTGATCAGGCTGAGTTCACATAGTATACTCCTATATGAACTCAGCCTGATCGAATGAGCGTATTTCGTATAGCGAATACCGTATACCGTATACTTCTATGTGAACTCAGCCTTAGGCATAACATCGCCCCACGCGATGTTACCACTTTACTCCGCAATCCTTTGGTATGTCCAGAGAAGATGTAAAGAAAGGAGATAGATCCAGCTATCCTCAAACAAAATATGTGTGTTGCCGCTCATTCAAAAGCAATCACGCTATTTAGGTTTAACAATAAAATACAACAAAAGGGTTCGAACCCATGACGGGTGTGATACACAAGTTGCTGCTTACTAGTTTTAGGGAAAGGTCAGTGTCTGTATACCATCAATACTATTAGGGATGACCATCATAATTTCATGTTGACCCTTTTGCTACAAAAGATTGTTTTCTGGAAAGAACTCATCAACAGAAGTATTTTGGTGGTTAAATGGTCAAAATCGGTCAAAAACTTTTCGAATTATGAATTTTCAAAGTTTCCCATTCTGACCGGTCATTGGAACGAAATAAATTGACAAAGTCTAAATATAGCAAAATTGGTATAAGCATATATTTACCTTTTTATATTTCTTTATTTAATATATATGCAAACATGAAACAAGCATATTGTGAAAGTATCAAATGGGTTTCTTATGAAATGGCACTTTACTAGTCAATAGCATGAAGTATTTCTTCAAACCGAGGCACTGAAATCATGCTTTTAGCAAACATTTGCCAAAAATCATCCATAATGGCCAAAGTGGCACATAATCAAAAGTCCAGGTGAACTTTTTTCCCACATCAATATACACTACACATAAGAAAAATACTAATGTACTACAAGGGATTTTCAACATATGAATCCAAACAATCAAGTACCAACATGCACAGCTTTGTCCTGATATCACTTCTGGGGTTTTAACAAAATGATTAACCTCTATTGTGATTGGCAGCAGCATAAGGTATCTCTTTGATAGCTGATAATGCCCAGCCATTCAGCAAGTGGCTAATAACTGACCTTGATAGGCTTGAATGAATACTGTCATGTGCTACAAAACCATCACACTCCAGGGCCTGGTCATTCCATATGCTGCAGGGAGCACGGTACTTTAACAATGGAGTGAAAGACTCATTATTGATTAGGCGCGTATTTTAAAAGTACAGCTCCTGTGCGTGTATAGCAGCAAGTCAGTGCAGATGGTATAAATATAAGAAAATGTTTAGGGTTGAGATCAGGTGAATAATACAACAAATGAGCATGAAACTTCACATTTATGTTCAGAAAGGTGTCTATTTAACATGATTCGAAAGGTGTTTGGAAATTCCAAAGGGAAGCTGGTGATTTAATTTTAACTCGAGATCTACTTGTCCGTTTTTTTCCTTTTTATAGAGGGTATGATAGAGGTAATAACAACAACTCTGCCAAATTACAGCTCAGTAGGTCAAGGTGTTCACCTGATCTTATTCATCTGAATATTTTGTGCCATTCTGAGCAGTGCTGCACTGGGCCACTGGCAATTAAGCGCACTGTGGCGATGGACCAATTTTGACTCACACTTACAGAAAAACCAAATAAGTTATGATGCTGTAATTTGCAGGATAGTTACAAAACATAATTGGCATTAACATCTCCAATTTTTACAGAAAAATATGAAAAATAAAAGAATGAGCTCAATTTAGAAATGTCTGTGCAAGCAGTGCACAGTTGAGCTCCCTGCATGTCTATGGGAGTGTTCTAATCAAGTTGATGGTTCATTAGTCATCCCTAATACTATGCATACTATGCATGCAGATCCTAACATCCAGTTTATTTCAAATAAAATATGACCGAAGTTCCATGGCAAATAACAATTTTGCACGCTTGGTTACGCTTTCAACCTCTACTATTTATGATACAGCCTATTTTCAATTATCAAAATATCTTTATTAGGTTTGCAGGAAATGACAGGAAAATACATAAAACAATAAAATATAGATGATCAAAAATCATCCCTTTTCTAACAAAATCCTAAAACACTCCTAAATAATTAATATATGTTCCAAAATTGGCGGATTTTTTTGGAATCTTTACAAAACTACATTTCTTTCTTATAGTATCCACGTGTGGCATCCCTTCAGAGCAACATCAGGTACTTAACACACACGTGTCATACTTTCAAGGGATTCTCTATACATGCTATATAAACATTGGATATGGTTTCAATTCTGGAGTGAAAATTAATCAACCGTAGTCGGCAACACACATCACATCAAAGGCTACTTTCAAGTAGATGTGTAACTACTTGAGAATAAAGGACTATGAATAGGTGCGACAGGATTACCAGGATTATCTCAAGGATATAATTCCGTTCTCCCTCCTTCTTTTTCAACTTTCCTGGTATGTCTTTTAGGCATAACACCGCCCCTCAGCGTGATGTTACCCCTTTCCTCCGCAATCTTTTGGTATGTCTTTTAGGCATAACATCGCCCCACGCGATGTTACCCTTTACTCCGCAATCCTTTGGTATATCTTGGTGTAGATTAATCATCCAGTTGGTAAATCAGAGTACAGAAATAAATAAAATATTGAACTTACGTTTCGTTAACACGACGTTTCGTCCGAAACCATCGGACATCATCAGGTGACTGATCACGTGACCAATCGACCTCAGTCACCTGATGATGTCCGATGGTTTCGGACGAAACGTCGTGTTAACGAAACGTAAGTTCCAGCATTTGATTTATTTCTGTGCTCTTAATCCTTTGGTATGTCTTTAAGGCATAACACCGCCCCTCAGCGTGATGTTACCCCTTTACTCCGCAATCCTTTGGTATGTCCTTTAGGCATAATATCGCCTCACGCGATGTTGCCACTTTACTCCGCAATCCTTTGGTATGTCTTTTAGGCATAACACCGCCCCTCAGCGTGATGTTGCCCCTTTACTCCGCAATCCTTTGGTATGTCCTTTAGGCATAACATTTTACCCCTTTACTCCGCAATCCTTTGGTATGTCTTTTAGGCATAACACCGCCCCTCAGCGTGATGTTACCCCTTTACTCCACAATCCTTTGGTATGTCCTTTAGGCATAACATCGTCCCACACGATGTTGCCACTTTACTCCGCAATCCTTTGGTATGTCTTTTAGGCATAACACCGCCCCTCAGCGTGATGTTGCCCCTTTACTCCGCAATCCTTTGGTATGTCCTTTAGGCATAACATTTTACCCCTTTACTCCGCAATCCTTTGGTATGTCTTTTAGGCATAACACCGCCCCTCAGCGGGAGGTTACCCCTATACTCCGCAATCCTTTGGTATGTCCTTTAGGCATAACATTTTACCCCTTTACTCCGCAATCCTTTGGTATGTCTTTTAGGCATAACACCGCCCCTCAGCGTGATGTTACCCCTTTACTCCGCAATCCTTTGGTATGTCCTTTAGGCATAACATCGTCCCACACGATGTTACCTCTTTACTCCGTAATCCTTTGGTATGTCTTTTAGGGACCCCCCGTATTGACGCAATTAGCACATGTACATTGTATATGCACTCCCAGTAATGCACCTGTACGCACATTTGACATCGAAGACATAAACCTGCACGTAATCCATGTCGCCGCGTAAGCAAGCACACAGTAACCATATTTAATTACACAAATAAAATAATTCACAACACCAAATTAATCCAGCTCTTTCTCACTCTCCACTTTACCTAGAAAGCTGAATTGCACACCATAATAAGGGAAAAGGTATGCTGCCTTGTTTAGGACCTACAGCTCAACTTACCGTACTTTTCCTAACCAGACAGTCCATGCCAAAATTGTTACTACACCTTTACATTTCATCGAATCGCTTTTTGATGTCTGTCATTTTGAACATCACACTTGAAAGATGTATGCTATGTAGAAACTTTATTTTGCAATTTCATAATTTGCATATTATTAGCATATTTGCAAGAAAAAACATGAAAATCAATAAATACCTATATTTTTCACAATTTCAATATTTTATTAGAAATTAAGCATGTAGGCCGTTTGTTATGACCTGATGAATGAAGCTGTCAAAACAGATTTTGATATTTTTGCTTATTTTTCCTTTTTTGCCCCAAAATGTGTAAAATCAACATTTTTTGGATGACCTATATTTTCTTTGAATATTTATCAAATTTCTTAATTTAGGTATAATACAGTGCAGAAAAAGATGTCAACAAAATCTGTTAAAACAGATTTCCAATAAATTGTTCCATTTTCTATTTTGAGTTAAATACTCAATTTTCATGCGCGGGATATTTGAAACATAAAATGAAAACATGTCCATTGCACTTTTTCCTCGAGATGTACTATAATATCAAGGTTACGGATATATTATATTATATACCTATTGTTATGAATGATCAATGAAAAGGTTCAGAACTGGGCTACTAATAGTCTGTCAAGTATCTATAGTTATTTTCATGACTGTGTCAACTCAAAAATCATGCAAGGTCGAATGTAGGAAAAGTATGATCAGTTGAGCTGTACGATTATAAAATACTATAATGAGAAATCATGATTTTGGAGGTGCATTTGAACACATAAACGACAAGAAATTTGCATGGATGCGTACTGTATACCGTATACACGTGTGAAACAACAAGACCGCCCCACTCAACTTACGTATGATGAAAATCGTCCAAAACACATTTTAAAATTAATCTCACGATCTCAAAAACACCTCTATGCGTTCTATGCACAATATCCAAACGTAATTTGGAAAGATTTAATTCCGAAACAATTTTAATACTCTAAAAATAATGAAATTAAAATTACGACTAAGAAAACCTGTGTATAATTACCTGCAGTAAGGACGAGAATGACATGCGGGAACCCAGCCAGCTAGCACGTACGGCGCGCTGATTGGCTGACGGTTAATTGATTGGGTAATAATTGAATCGAGCATGCGCAGAAACGCCCATTAAATGACGTAATGCAGAAATGAATTTTAAAGGAGTACTACGGGATTTGGGTAGGAAAATGAAATGGGGATTACCTAAACATAATATTATGTGTTGACTTGATTTACCAATACCGTTTCACTATGTACAAAAGTATAGGCAACATTGAGTTTCAGCAAAAATTCTTCAAAAATACGATTTTCACCAAATTTTCTGCTTAATTTAAAGGGACATGGCTATTTTCACCTAACTAACAAGTAAAAAGTAAGTAGCTCTTGAGTTAATTTCACAAGAGCGTAATGAAAATCATTGGAGCCTCACCACCTCCGCCCCTCTATGGTCATCTTTGATGGCCGGTCCTACCCCGGGTAAAGTGCTGGGGTAAAAATGTTACCACCAAAATGAGCGCAAAGGATGTATCTACGATTAGCTTAGGTCGTTTGGGCGTAAACGCGTGCGTTTTTTATGACAGATAAAAATTCTTAGATTCTTGAATGGTGTGTGTTTTTAATAGACGAAAAACATTATTTGAAACTTAATCCATTATACATTGTTTACTTCAAGTCTTTGAGCTTACACAAATCAGCAACAGTGTTGATTTTGGTAATAATCTCCTGTAATCAATCTTTACTTTAAAATGTTGAAAGAATACATTATCAGTTGTGATTCCACCTGAGCTTTTGATTTAAATTATTTTGTGTAACATTTGGGGTTTATATTATTTAAATAATCTGATAGGAAAACAGGTCGATATAATTAAGGGTTAGCCATACTGCAAACTGCTAGTAAATTCCTTTACCTGCCTGCTTGGGCGGAAAATACCGGGGAATACCATATACCGCAGAGATGCCACTTGGCTGCTTAGGGCTAACCAAAAAGCCTGTGAAAAAAGCCTGAAATGGTGTGTAAATTTGGGAAGCTGAAAGTGAATATTTTGACTAATTAAAAGGTGTTCAGGCAAGCAGCAAAAAGTGCATAGCATCTCTAACACCGGAAATACTTAAACCAGGGACCGTCATAGAATTTGTATTATATCAAGAATTTTAAAAAAATCAAAATTATTTGATATCAGAACGATATTCCACGTATTCAGAATGCGCTCTCAGGTCCCACAAAATACTGCGCAAACGTCGCAATCCGAGCCCTCAAATGAATTTGGCTATTTCTTTCAAACCTGATCTTTTATGGCATATTTCTAATATTTATGTAAGTCCAAGCTTACGGGTACACCCCGTAAGTCCGAAAATCTAATTGAAAAAGACGTCAACCCTAACCCTAACCCTAACCCTAGAGCTAACCCAAGCCCTAACCCTACGCCTAACCCCAATCCTAACCCTAACTTCAATTAGATTTTCGGACTGACGGTGGTTCGGATTGACGGTGTTTCGGACTGACGGGACCCGAAGTTTACACCTGATTGGAATCAACCAAATTCATTGTGTTTGTATTGTAGGAAAACGAAACAATTTTGAATTAATGTCTTTATACAAAAAATTCTACACATAGAGCTCCACAGTTAAGCGGCCAAGGTAGAAAGTGTGTTTTCTCTCATTTTATCTATTATTTGGTCTTAAAATGACCAGAAAACCTGACAAGACTGTTGTTTCATAATTTTGGCAAGAAAAAAAATGTTGAAATTTCGCTATCCGAGCCCTAAGCAGAACGAAATTACAGCACAGTGGTCTATGCAGTGATGTAATCATGACTAAACTCGCAAATGCAAAATCAGAATCAACTGAAATTCTGTGAATAAACTTTTTGCGTGGATATCATACAAGAGGATGCTAGAATCATAATTACTCCTGTGCAAAATGCGAAATGATTGCTCTAGTATCCCTTTACTTACATTAACATCTGTAGTTTTTAATGCTGCTAGGTCACCTCCGAGACCTTGACAAGCCATCCGGGCTTCATACCAATTCAGTTTATTTGAAAACAACTGGAAACACTGGTAATTGTATTGCATCCAACCATTCCGACATTTTTGACAGAATACTGTGAGAAAAAAAGAACAGCAATACACATGTAAGAATGGCGACCCTTTTAATATCATGCGGCACAGGGGGTGGGTGGGCACGGGGCACAGGGCGGGATAGTACATATAGCTGTTCTGCGGTGAGCTTGCATCACTGAGGTTCCGGGTTCGAGCCCTGTCCCAATCGGTCTAGGCGGTTATCAATTACATAGAATCCGTCTATTAGAGAGCATCTATTCAAAATCAATGTCATGTGACGGGATTTTGAATTGATGCGCGGGCGATTGATTTGTACGTTTGAAAGTCGAAAGCTCTCTATATAATAATTGACTCTTCTTCACGCATGCACGTACACTCAGGATGCACAGATATAGTGTAATTGGTGTTGTCGCTATTGACTACTCGAGTGGGCACTCGTGGAATTGGACTACTTTTTGCTCAATAATTGTCAAATTTTAAATAAAAAACAAAACAAAAACAAAACGCGGGACTTTCTCTTATCCGATAAAAATAAGTTTGCAAGTTTGATGGTTCCAGACACCATAGATTGATATTCAAGACGTGTTCTTGGAAAATGTTCAGCGCTGTTGTATTTAAATTAATACGACGAATCGTCGGGAAATATCGACAAATTTATTTCCCATTGCCGAGTAATTGTCGATTGCCGATTTTGAGTAGTATAATAAGTTTTAAAATTGAAAACGCGGGCTGTTCCCATCACTGGAAATATTTTAAGTAAGAGTTAATTTGATTAAAGCTGCTAATTCCTGCTTTGAGGGGCACGGTGGCCGAGCGGAATGGGTCCTTGACTCATAATCGAAAGGTTGCGGGTTCGAGCTCCGGCGACGCCATCGTGTTGTGCCCTTGAGTAAGGCACTTTATCTCGATTACTCCTCTCTACCCAGGTGTATAAATGGGTACCGGCATTCTTAAATGCTGGGAAGGTAACAGACTCGCTGTGGAGGAGGTGTAGTGATCCCCCTATAGCAACATTACACGGAGGAGTCTGGCCCAATCGCCAATGAAAGAGAGATGGGCACTCCGATCACTGTTTATACAGGATCGTCTCCTTTACTTTACCTTTTTTTTTTTTAATTCCGGGCACGGAACTGTATATTTTGTCAACACAAGTCCAGGGTGAAGGTAGACAGAACATGCTAAAAGCATGAAAAGTCCCAACTTTAGCCCTCTTTTCAGCATATTCGTACGTGTGCGCTCGAACTTTTACACAAACACAAGAAATAATGATCTTACTGTTGACTTGATAATTATTATTGATCTATTATCATGATTACGAAGACAGACTTTGATCGCAAACTGATAGACCTCAGTGCAGTGGAACATCGTGGAACATCGTGGTACACTGTTATCGTTGAAGGGGTGTGAATGGGATTTGTATAAAATATAGGCTAATACTGATATAATAATCAGTTGTTTTGAAATAAGCAAGTTGTTATAAATCGTGACAAAATGGCTTGCTTACTACTCTATCAATATCGTCACTTCTTTTCATAAAAGAGATCTCATATATACTGCGCCCAAGAAGTATCCGAAGACCTAACACAAACATCATATCTTAAAGACTCTAATTCTAAATTGCAAAATAAAGTGGTTAGATGTTCTGCACACTTTTACTCACTTGAATGACAAATGGTCGACTTTCAAAAGTGACAAATGTAGATATTTCCTATTTTGAAAAGCTCTTTTTATTCAAATTACTTAGAATTAAGCAGAACAAAGTTCTCTACCTATCAACTACTTTATTTTGTAATTTAGTTTTAGTGTCTTTAAGATGGCCTTTGTTGTAAGTGTTCACATACTCTTGGATACAATATATCACCATGCAGTGCAGGGGATGGAAAGATTGAATCCATCCAGTAATTGGGCATGGGGTGGGATGGGGTAGCTGTAATTATTAAAGACATCAATACTAAAATTTTGGCTAATTTATATAAACAAAGACGAAATCCAAACTTGTATGTTTTGTTAACAGTGGCGTAGATTTCTTTTTGACATTGGGGGGGATGAAGTTGGAAAAAAATTCTTGAAGTATAGTCAATCCAGCACCCTTTGGCGACAGAATTAGTTTATGATATAAATGAGCGCGAAGCGCGCGAAATTTTTTGCTATTTTGAAGCTTAACTGATGAAATATGGTGTAAAAGTAGATTAAATGCGCGCGAAGCGCGCGAAAATTTGCACTTTTGGGGCTAAAATGGGCAAATATGAGGTTAATTTGGTCAGAAACCCATTATCAGGCGTCAACATTGGGGGGATGATTGTATGGACCATCCCCCTGGCAAAATATTGGTGGTGGTTTGGGGTAAATCCCCCATCCCCCGGGATCTACGCCTATGTTTGTTAAGATGAGGTATAGCACTAAGATTTTACGATATTTTATCTAAAAACTTACCCGTTGGTAATACAACAACTAACACCGCCAACTGCCAAAGCTTCATGTTGGCGATGATGTTAGTATACTGTGAAACCAGGATACCTCCTCCTCCTTTCCTCCTGTATATAATATCCTACAAGACTCAACAAATCCTTGTCCGTAACAGAAATGGGAAACTATGATCGGGTAAGATCAAAAAGTCCCTGCATGCGACAGAACGGGAGAGCGAATCTTGTTTTCCACTTTTTTATACGGGAAAATGAATGTTTGGATGCATGTGTCATGATTGTGAATTAAGATTTGCGAATTATTTATTTATCAGTGATTTAAGGGCTGGGGTATGAACGTTTGGACAGTATTTATTTTGGGACATTAGAGCACATCAGACATATCGAATTGCATTCTGAATATGAAGAATGTCATTCCGATATCAAATAATTTTGATTTTTGAAATTCGCAATTTAATACACATTTTATGGCAAATCATTAAAATTGATATTTTTGATATTTAACAGTACTTGAAGTAAACTTTATAAATCTGATGATTTATACTTAAAGTGTATGTAGGTGGATGAAAAATTGAAAATTTTGACCTTTCGTATTAAAGATATGGATTTTTTTTCCCAAAACACCAAAATAAAATTAGGTCTTTTTGGGAAAAAATCCATATCTTCATTATGAAAGGTCAAAATTTTCAATTGACCGTCGGCTTTTCCTCCCTGCTACATACACTTTAAGAATATATCATTAGATTTATAAAATTTACTTCGAGGACTGTTATATATCAAAAATTTGAAAAATATCAAATTTTTATACTTTGTCATAAAATTTGTATTATATTGTGATTTTTAAAAATGAAAATTATTTGATATCAGAAAGACATGCTTCGTATTCAGAATGCAATTCGATAGGTCTGAGGTGCTCTCATGTCCCACAAAAATTACTGTCGAAACGCAATAAACGCTCATTTTGGATCCCTTAATTTGATATTTAAAAAAATGCACTTTGCTCTTGCTCTTTGGCTGTAGATTAGCTATATCCAAAGGTGTCGAATATAAACACTGAACCTGTGTGTCGACCCGGTGTGTCGAGCGATATTACACGTTGCAAGTTTTGTAATAATAATGGATATAGTGGTAGATCCTACTCTTGACAACCCACGTGTAAGGGGTAGTAATCCGGCACTGTTGTTGTTGATCAATGAAAGGCTTTGGTGAAAAAAAATTGGGGTCAACAATAGACATGATAGAAACAATAGAAATTTGTTTCTTTTGCACTGTTAATAAAGAGTACCCTTAGTTCTTGTAGGGATTTACAGAGGCGGAAGCTAAACAATAGAAATTTGTTTCTTTTGCACTGTTAATAAAGAGTACCCTTAGTTCTTGTAGGGATTTACAGAGGCGGAAGCTCTCTATTTGTATAACCAAAAAGTATTCTTGTGTGCACTAGGCAGTGCCGCCGAGAGCCATTACGGGCCCGGGGCAAAGTGAACGCACGGGCCCCTTTGATCAGCGATTACGGTGTAGGACTTGAAGCCTTAACGTACGATCTTTTTCAGAATGTACCTTTATTTTTTTCAAACCCGATTTTTTTGGCATATTTGTAATACTTACACATGTTCTAACTTAAATCTATGAGCAAACTGTCAAATTCGCCCTATTTGTAGTAAAACGGGATGATTTTCTGTTGGTCCGACATAAAATCATAATTTTTTAGATTATGATTTTATGTCGGCCACGATCGCAAACCGTAGTCTCCTACAAGCTCCTACAAAACTAGTTTGGTCACGCTCCCTCCACATGTAGGCCAGTAAAAATCAGCCCCAAAATCTCCAAAGGTCAAAATAATTGCAACATGAATTCTATTTTCAGAAAATGTTGCTCTTAAGTCCCTATTTTAACATACTCAAAGTCTACCAAAATCAACCTCTGCAAAAGATGTATAAAATTGACTTTTTCAAAATGGCAGCCAAATTGTCGTAAAATAATAGACATTTGTGATTTCAATATATATGAGTGTCCATGTGGGAATTGGGTGACATTTTGACCTACAAATGCTCTTATGCCCTAACCGTTTCATAAATATTTATTTGCTGCGTAATTTTTGTTATAAATTTCAAAATGGCCGCCAAATACGTTCATTATGGGTTGTGAATACAGACAGGGCAATCAACTTTTCCCCATAGAAGCTGAATCAGTAAATAATACATATACGCTCGTAAGTTATAATCCACATATTATGTACATCGGCTACTTTAGAGTAAATATTTGAATGGTAATTGGATAGGCGGTTCTAATATAACATTCAATACAGCATCGTCAAAAATTTATCCCACAAAGAGCTACAGGGTCGATTGTAAAGACCTATACATCAGGGGTAATTCGAACAGGTGATTTAATTGTCAGTATGACTGCAACATGACTGTAACTTATTTTTTACTGTTCCACTTTAATAATTCTGGGGGCAACGATAGACTTCGCCAGGGTCCGGGTCTCTCCCATAGGCTTGAGGATCGCTGATGTTTGTTTCTGCGCTCTGATTATCAGGCAGGCGGCATCGATTCAAGCTCGGGTGTGGCTTTGCCTATTAGGGCTGGTGACCAGCGTTCGGCGTTGCCACTTGCGTACGAAGGAGATACAGCTATACTTCCTCGGGCATTTCCAAGCGTGGCGGCATCCTCAGAGCCTCATAATTGCGGTGTCTCGGCAGCTCCACTCCTGCCTCTCCTGGTGGATAAATCAACTCAGTGTGACAGCATGACCGTTTCTGTTTTTACATCAACAAGGAGGGGGCACCAAAAGTCCCAGCTACCAACATTTGCAGGGTGACAGTGTCCCTCCTTCTGTGGTGTCAGTGGAGGTGGTACGGAGCTTCTGGCCAGGATTGACTCGCCGATTCCTTGTCGGGGGGGGTCAGTCATCCTCTCTCTTGTCTAATAGAGTGGCACCTCACTCAGCAGTATGCATATGTCGGTCCATCTTTCAGAGGTTAGATCGTCCCATCAGAACCATCAGCTTTTGACTTACTTCACCCGGGATTAATGGTTGTAGGCAGGGACGCCATGCAGGAGAGTTGGGAGGGCATATCCGGTTATGCCTTCCCTCCCATTGCCATGATCCTTCTGATTATGCTGAAGGTAGCCAATTCTCGAAACTGATTACTCCTTTTCGCCGCTCCCCTCTTGCCCAAGCAGTGGTGGTTCTCCCGCCTCTTGGACCTTCTCGTGGGAAAACCAGACAGTCGTCTATGCCGCGTAGATCTTCTCACAGTTCCGCCACGCCACCGGCACCAGGTACAGATGGAGGTGATCAACAACCTCCACCTGACTGTTTGGCGTATTTCCGCCAGTTCGTCCCGACAGCGGGCCATTAATATTCGGTTGCTGCTCTTGCTGAAAGACAAGGCAACAGTCAACTGGACAGAATTACGATTCGCGACTTTGCCGATTCTACAAGTCACATATTTCCTTACCACGGGAACTGTACCGCTTCAGCCTACAGGACTGCCATTGTGGCGGTTCATCATGGCTTTTTTTTTTGGGAGGGGGGTCTATGACGGTCTTATCGAGTCCAGCACTTTCCGACCTCATTAAGAGCATGGTGGCTGAAAGACCTTCGCTCCCTGGTTCCGGAATGGGACCTCCTGTTGGTGTTGCAGTATCTACCTAAGGCCTTCGAACCCACGGAGGACCTCTCGCTGCAGGACTTAACACTCAAGACTGTGTTCTTGATGACAGTGGCCTGCGGTTGACGTTGTCCAGTTATGTACATGCTCTGTCTATAGACGAGCACCACCTACGCTTCACCACCGGGGTAGTCTTTATCCTTCCTCGGGCTGGGTTCCTGAACAAGAACCAGACCATGCCTGTCCTTTACTCCTTACCCGATATGCCTCCCTGATCTGGTTCTCATTGCGGGTATATACGATGAAACCGACGTGTCCAGTCATGGTCCTCAGAGGGTACCTTGCGCGTATCAAGGAGATCGTGGGAGGTAAGTAGAGGGTGCTCAGTGCTTTCCTCCCACTCAGAAGTGAGAGGGAGATACACAAGCGCACAATACTTACCTCTCATGACCTGATACTGACCCGCGATTTAGGCGTTCCACCCCTCAAGATTGTCATACGTTCATACGTAGAGGGTCACAAGAAACATGCATTGGTGGGGGCGATATGTCGTTAGGGTTTGGGGATACTGGGCATCCCTGTTCCTCTGGGGGTGTCAAAACCCTTTTTCTCTGGTACGTGGGGTTTCTTGTGGTCCCAAACTATCATTTTGTGTTTACTAATTATTTAATTCCATATTTAGTTATGGAATAATGACCGTTCTACTTCTAGCTATTTTGGCGGCCATTTTGAAAACTTACAAGTGAGAAAAAGTGATGAATCTTATTTCAGACCCTCTAAGCATGGCCTGAGACATACGAATCGTGTTACTATTACTAATAAGTGACATAGTGAATCTGTTTTCTATATTTTGTCCATCATTTTAATCATTTTGGAGGACATTTTGAAAAAAAAATCGATATATCCATATTTCGCAGAGGTTGATTTTGGTAGACTTTTAGTATGTTAATAAGGGCACCTAATAGAAATGTTTTCCGCAAAAAAATCCATGTTGCAATTTGTTTGACCTTTTCAGCTGATTTTACTGGCCTAATGAGGGAGCGTAACCAAACTGGCCGCGTAGGAGACTAACTCTGAGGCCGCACTCGCTGTCCTAATCCAAATAGTGCGAGATGTTTCGAGTGATAGAGGTGAATGTTGTTTCTTTGCAAATTCCCAATGTTTTTCGCGTCCAAATGTATTGGGAACTTTCATAATGATTGCATATTATCATTTTGGAAGAAAAAAAGAAAAATCTAAAAATTTAAGAAGATCGTACATTAAGGCTTTAAGTGTGTGTGTGGGTGTTGGGGGGGGGGCTTTGTGACATGGGGGAGGGAGGTTAGTGTAAAATCCTTGAACACATGTTGAAGCGGAGCTAAAGTAGTGTGTTTAGCTGCCAATAATCAAATATGAACATTGAAGTAGACATATGCGCGCTTCGCGTGCACAAATTTGCAATTTGAAAGTGGCATTTTGCTCACAGATTAAGTTTCTCTTAACAGCTTCCATTCGAAGTGCAAAACATTTGCCAACATTAAAGCCAATTTGAAGCTAAAATGATCAAGTATGAACCGTTGAATTTGACAAATGCGCACGAAGCGCGCGAAAATTTGCAATTCGAAATAGCGACTTTTGCTCCAAGATGAAACTTATTGAAACAAACTCCTTGCGAAGTGCGGAAAAATTGCCAATTTTAAGCTAAATGATTAAACAACGAAACGCGCAAAAATTTGCAATTTGTTTTCCCACTATTAAGTTGCACTCCCTTGATTCTCAAAGTCTTCATTATAGCGAGGATAATCATTTTCTTAAAAGCAAACAGTAACATAAAGTGAAATATTTATTAGAAAGTGTGAGTCACAAGGCTATCTTGTATTTAAAAAAAAAAGGCGTCTAATTTCTTTGTTTTTTACGGGCCCACTACTTTTGTTTGCTTTTTATGTGCCATAAAAGAGAAAAAAATATACCTTATAATGGACTCGTAAAGGCAAAGAAGAGACCGTAGTGGACCTGTACCATACCATACCATACGCCCGTAAAAGGAAGAATATAGACCTTTGTGAGCATGTAAAAACAGCTTAATAAGCGAAGAAAAGACACTTAATAGACCCGTAAAAAGAAAAACAAGAGACCTCGGAGGGTCCGTAAAGAGCAAAGAAGATAGTAAAAGAAAGAAAAGATGGCTTATTGCCTCTGAATTACAAGGTATCTTTTCTTTACTTTTTTACTGGCCCCTGAGGTCCCTTTACTTTGCTTTTACTGCCCCATAGTAAAGTATGTTTCTTTATTTTTACGGGCCCCTAGGACCCTGGGCCCGGGGGTAACGCATCCCCTTAATCCCCTTGTCGGCGGCACTGGCACTAGGTCATATAATTCAGTATGAATGTAGAAATGAAATGAATAAGTTTGAAATGCCATGTTTTGAAAAATCAACAAAATTTAGCTTTTTTAGTGTAAAAGAAGTGGGTTAAAGTTAACTTGAGAGTTGCAGTACCATATCAAAAGTAATTAAAGAACCTTTCACCCATTCTACACACATTTAAGCAGCACACCATTATGCAATTAAATACAGATGCCCATTTATTAGTCACAGAACCAATGTACATAGATAAGGTTATTTATCAAATCAGATCATATTCAAATCATTTTGAAAATGGTTGTTTTTTGTCTGTTTGGTTTTGTTTGTCTGCTCCAGGTTACTTTTGTACTGTTTTGCTGGCACTTCTGTGGGCTCTGAAATTGGCAATTTTTGGCCACTCGAACTTTGCCTGTTTTTGTACCTACATTGGTTGTTTGGTTTACCGAGTCTGTTTATTTACATCATTGATCATATCATAGATATCCTCTAGTATCATTTATTGATCCTTGATGTGTTTTGTGTCTTTTTCACATCATATTCACTTTCTATCAAACATACAAACTTATAAATGAGCTAAAATACACCACAAACGTGTGTATAAATTACTCTTTATTGTGGTTGTTTTCATACATTTCTTTCTTCTTTTATTACAAAAATAAATTATGTATAAAAACTTTCAAATGTAAATCATTACAGTTATGTAACTGTAAGAAAATTAGAATAATTTTGTATGCAAACATTATCTGGTAAATTTATGACAAGCAAAATTTATTGTGGAAAAAACAATGGCATGGTCAATTTTAAGAACAAATGAAAAGTGTAATCCTTTCTAATTTCACTATTTGTGAGTTTCCCCCACATTTGTGATCAAATAAATATGATCCTCTTTTGGGAATCTGTTGATGGGGGGTGATGTTGCCCCGGCTCGTAAATGCCAGGACAACAGTAAATACGGTTATATATTATACTGGAATGAAATAGCTGCAATGGCCATAATTCTTCTCCCATTGTAGTCATTGTAGTATTAAATTTAGTCCTAAAATTGGAATTTTCATTGCTGGTGATATTGGACTTTGTATTGTTTTAAACAATTATTAAACAATAGAACCAAACTGGGTCAACAATTATCAATTTTAGTCAGCAAACAATATTTGCGTCGGTTCGGACGAATGGGAAATTTTGCTCTCTGATACTGGTATGCCCTGATTATAATTAACACAATACAGTCAACCCAAATGTTTTAGAAATAGAGAAAAGAACAACTGTTTAAGTTCGCGTGATTAAGGCCAGTGTCATGGGAGAGAACATGGACCATTTCAAGCATCATTATTTCTGAATTGTATGTCAAAAGTATATAAAACTATACATTTGTGGAAGTTGAGTCACGGAATCCCATGGTGACGTCAGATTTGTTCAAAAATCTCGAGTTTTTGAAAAAATCACAAAAAATCACTTCTTTACCCCAATTTTTTTTGACAACTTAGAAAAAAATCCGTTCGGAGTAAAAAAAATCAGTTAGCTTTTCATAAAGAAGAGACATGAACTTAGGGAAGGTTTTTTTGTTTTTTGAAATTAGTCTCTTTTTCGAAATATTGAAAAAACATGTGAAAAAAGCAATTTTGTCACTCTATTAAGGGATCTAAAATGAGCGTTTATTGCGGTTCGACAGTATTTTTTGTGGGACATGAGAGCACTTCAGACCTATCGAATTGCATTCTGAATACGAAGCATGTCTTTCTGATATCAAATAATTTTCATTTTTGAAAATCACAATATAATACAAATTTTATGACAAATTATAAAAATTTGATATTTTTCAAATTTTTGATATAACAGTCCTCGAAGTAAATTATATAAATCTAATGACATATTCTTAAAGTGTATGTAGCAGAGAGGAAAAGCCGACGGTCAATTGAACATTTTGACCTTTCATATTGAAGAAAATCCATATCTTCAATACGAAAGGTCAAAATTTTCAATTGATCGTCGGCTTTTCATCCCACCTACATACACTTTAAGTATAAATCATCAGATTTATAAAGTTTACTTCAAGTACTGTTAAATATCAAAAATATCAATTTTAATGATTTGCCATAAAATGTGTATTAAATTGCGAATTTCAAAAATCAAAATTATTTGATATCAGAATGACATTCTTCGTATTCAGAATGCAATTCGATATGTCTGATGTGCTCTAATGTCCCACAATAAATACTGTCCAAACGTTCATACCCCAGCCCTTAAGCTAAAAATTGCACAGAATGGTGTATATTTTTGTTTTAAACAAATACTTTGAAAAAATGAGAAAACCTTCCCTAGGCTTTGATGTACTCTAAACGATAGTGCAAAAAGTTTACCTTTTGCTTGCATATTTTTCGAGTTATCTTGTCACAAAAATCGTGCAATATTGTCAAAAGTGAACTCTGAGAAATCGACGTTTTAGTAAAAAAATGTCAAAATTATGCACAAAACGTCCTTATTATTATTGAAAAGTCAAAACAAAAATGACAGACAGAGTAATTATGCCACACTGGTCGGATCTCCAACAGTGGCACTATCATTAACCTGTACTGATCCTGCGCCAGCATTATACAAAGCATTGTCAAATCCCACACTGCCAATATCAAGAGGGGATTTAGATTTGCCTGGTAAGCTTATTCCTCCACTGAAGATAAAGAAGATGATAGTACCAACCAACACCACACAGATTAAGATCCCTATGACAATGCCTACAATGGCGCCAGATGATAAGCCTGCAATAGATAATAGTGAAGTTTTGGCAGTTAAAATGAAAAAGATTTCATGCGGCAGTGAAATCATTGTGTTGTAACTTACCATATAGCTCATGTTTTACATAAAACAATTTTTCCAAGTTATTAACCTGAGGGTACATTTAAATAAATCGAATGGAGAATCTTAACCTGGGTAAGTGGTTGGGTTTGAAACAATGGGCATGTTTATACTGAGCACCTTGCATTACTGTGCATTGCAACCCCTGCATTCTTAATCAACCCAGGTTGTTCCTGCTGTACGTGCTGGTAACGATTGATACCCACGATTGACTACCCACGAAAGTACAGAAAACTTTTTCGTGAACTTCAATCTGTTTTTAGGCCAGATTTTGATCACTTTATCACCCCAAAAATTGCATCACCCTGCATTACCCTTCACCCGATCTGTTTCTACTGGGGCTGTTACAGCATATTCCTTGCATCACCCTGTATCACCTATTGCTCCAGTCTGTTTCTATTGCATTACCCTTCACCCGATCTGTTTCTACTGGGGCTGTTAGCTTGCAACACAAATGTTGACCTTTATTTTGACAGGGAATCACTCAACAAAAAATGTCTGCAAAAGGTTAACAATGAAATTTAAAAAAAAAGAGAATCCATTCATCTGCAGGCGATTGACTAATTAGTTGAAAATAGCCCCTAATAATATAAGTGGAGGTGATTACATCAGTCACCCCAGTCAAAAAAACGGGGTATATCCTCCTCCCCCTGTGATTTATGGCCACGCCCTTAACCTACCAGTTTGTTTTCCTGGGTCTATTGGTGTTCCTGGTGGTAGTGTTGTTAGAATTGCTTCTGTTGAGCCAGTCCAGCCTGTTGGATAGGTACGTGGAGGTCTGCGTGTTGTTGGTAGAGTACCAGGTGGCGGTTTGTCAGTCTCAAAGGGTGCTGAACATAAGATAGAAAGGTAAAACTTAATACAAGTGTGAACAAAATACAAACTGCCTAATCGGGCAGACAACCAATTTTAATGATGGCATCCATCAGGTAATGATTAATAATGCATTTTGGTTGATATTGACCATTTAGCAATCGAAATGTTGCACAGCTCCTGTATAATTACAGAGGCATGTCCATCAAATGACTATCCCGGATTTGAGTGTATGTGGGGAGGGAGCTGAGTAGCTGAAATCTGTCTAAAGCAGGATGATTTTGCATGACATTTTAGAAAACATGTTAGACTGAAGACTTGTTTATGAAAAGAAAAGAGGTACTGCTAGAATGTACCTCATTTCTTAAAATATATAATGAACTACTTGTCTTGAATCACCGAAATTTCATTGAATTGGATTCATTGCCCTATAATATACATAACTTTTGTTACCACAGTGTGTTTTTTGAGAAAATGTAAAATTAGTCACAAAATTTATCAGGGGTGACTTACCATGCATACCAGAACTCAAAACCAAGCGCAATGAAGATGCTCTCTGACCAACAGACCAGGGCTAAATATACCCCTATTCAGGATCATCAAGAATTTTACAATACCCTTTTTTTGGATTTTGCACAAAAAAGAATTCCAAACATTTGCATTTGTAATCACCTTTTTCCACAAGCATCTGTATTTTTTGGAGAGTGATGGAATCCGAGTTTATAAAAGTATTTTTGTGCAAAAGAATTATGAAAGCAAACAACTTACATTTGTCTTTCTTGCAGACATAAGCCTGGTCATAGAGACAGTCAATATCATTCCAATATCCACTAGACCACATCTCTACACAATTTTCATGTTCACCGTTCCACTCCCATGTTGGCTCCCCTTCTGCCCAATTCACATAGTCTACTGCTGTATCATCATGCCACATAAAAGCACCTATGTGCAAATATAGAGAGATTGTCATATTATATAAAATTGTGGCGTCTCCAGCGGATGTTATTGCTCTGAATATTTGTTGTTGCTAGTGATGTTGTTGAAACACCTCCGATGACATCACAGAAGTAGATGACGTAAAGGACTTCCCTTGTAGGTTCTTGGAAGCTATCCAAAGCAGAACAAAAAGACCCAGACTGAACCGTGACAAAGGGTTAGACCTTGACCCGGCCCTGTCTGGGACAACATACTGACCCCCGGAACCAAGGGGGTGCCACAACATCCACCTCTTACATCTCCTCCATAATAATTTCTTGCCCATTTGGGAGATGTGATTGCAACAATTATGAAAATAATAATAATAGTATCAAGTAGCTCTACATTCCTACAAACACACACAAATGAAATAAGTTCCAAATAAGGTCTAAAGTGAAACCTGTGTAAAAAATATGCCAATAAATCAGGTTTGAACAAGAAAGAATGACATTTATGTTAAAAAGACTGTATTTTATGGCTTCAATTATTAAAGCTTACCATTATCATCACGATGCAATCCTATCCACAAATCTCTCCATCCATCCTTAGCTAGATTCTTAATAAACTCATTATCTTGTCTGCTATGTACCGATGCAACTGTAGCTCCATACTTCTCACATTGGTACTCAGCTTCAGGCCATGATTTCATATCTGTGCTTAGACTATAGCAGAAGCTGCCGTATGCTGACCAACCATCATCACATGTTCCAGGGGCAATAGGTGGATCGGTAGGTCTGGGTGCTGAAATATATGTAATATATGCAAAATCAAAAACAGTAGCAATGCTTTGTTTCTCTTACACAATATTAAGAACCTGAACAATTTGTTTTTGTTTCCTTTAGTGACAATTACAGTGCGCTTGTACAAAACGTACCACTTGTGTCTGGTACCCCGTGATTAGCATGGTGCACCATGCAAAGCCACAGTGTGGTAAACCTACTTGTACAAAATAATTATATCGTCGGCAGAGTGCAACACTATCGTAAGTGCAGTAGAATGCAATAGCTGCCATTTGCAACATTCAATAAATATACATAATTTTTAACCAAAAACACTAGAAAAAACACCCAACTACATGTAAAGGTGATACCTTGGGGTTAGCTTAGTGGCCACCAGGAAAGTATTAGAACATCAATACTTTACAATGAGCATGATGAGGGGATTGTGCTGCACAAAATAGGTATTTTACAAAAGGCAGGTATTACATTCTGCTGCACTTACGGCAGTGGTGCACTCTGCTGACGATATTGATCTGGTGCGTTATGATCAAACACAAGCAATTAAATGTTGAGAAAGTCAATGTCAATAAGCTGAGACCAGTAAACCAAATTGGTTTACTAGTCTCAGATCAAAGCAAGTTTGCAACTGCAGCTTTGAACACTTTTTAAAAGTGTTCAAAACTGCTTTAAAAAATCAGTTTTGAACACTTAACAGTGATTTGCTCATCCGGACGATCGTAAAAATCACCAAAATTCAGATTTTGGTACCTTTGTCATTGTCATATATATGTGCTAACATAGCCTGCGAGTGGTTCAGCCGAAAGCCGTGTATTTAAGACAAAATAAGACATTTTACACGAATCTGTAATTTAGATACTGACAGTATCTATATTAGCTACATGTATTTGAATGGGGCTTCAACTTCGTCAGTACTGCTGTTTTCTCCGTTTTTTGCCAAATTTGTCATTTCAAAAATACCTGAATGACTTATCCTTCACTTTTAAGCAATTTATAAACAATTTTAATATTTTTACACTTGCGCTGGGATCACTGAATGGGTCTTTAAAAACTGTTTTCATACAGTGAATTTGAAATTAGTGCAAAAGAAACTTGCTTTTCTTCAAAATGCATTTCAGTTTTTCTCATGATACGCCTTTATGTGATGTATCTGACGGAATGTCTTGTTGCTTGGGATTTTCATAACCCATTACACCAATCAACTTCATTAATGGTCAACAGATTGATACACATATTTACAATATAGGCACTGGAATTAAATTACAGTTTAAACCAAGTGAAAACTAATATTCTGTAAACAAAAAATAAAAATCTACTTTTTAATGGAAATATTACAATATTTCATTTAATTACAAACATGAATTTCTCACTTACCGGTGGAATATTTGCAGAGAGGCATAAGTTTCCTGGTGCAGTCTGTGTCATCCCAAGACCCGTCAAATTCCACAGCCACACAGCCCTCTCCTGGTCCTTTACTTGGTTCACTTTGACCCCAGTTTGTATACCATACAGGCCAACCATCCACCCAATTGTATTCACCTGCAACCTGAAAGGTAAAAACAAAATTGAATAAGCCTGTCAAATTCCACAGCCACACAGCCCTCTCCTGGTCCTTTACTTGGTTCACTTTGACCCCAGTTTGTATACCATACAGGCCAACCATCCACCCAATTGTATTCACCTGCAACCTGAAAGGTAAAAACAAAATTGAATAAGCCTGTCAAATTCCACAGCCATGCAACCCTCTCCCAGTGCTCTACTTGGTTCACTTTGACCCAAGTTTGTATACCACACCTGTAAAATCCAAATAAAATAAACAAATGTTTTATTTCACACCAATACTGATATAAAATTGGATCAATTAAGCCATGGCAGAGCTACGAGTTTAAAATATTGGGCAAGACATAGTCGAGCCCAATATTTTAAATCTCATGACAAGACCAATACATATTTGGTGTACATCCTGAACTTGGAAACAATGTGTATTTATAATGTTGGATGGGTGATTAGGGTTCTACATGTGTTTTGGAGCTGCATCCCTGATGGGGGGGTTGCTTCGCTGACAAAAATCCCAATTAAGATATACTGCTTATGTTTAAATTGCAAATAATCATACAATCCAGTCATAAATCAAGCTCACCTTATCATCCACCAATCCAATCCACAGTGGATTATCTCCCATGATGTGTAGTCGAGTCTCCACAAAAGCTTGCTCATAACTATCTACAATACTAGCCAAATCTGTGCCATCCGACTTACAGGCGCTCTGTGCATCTTGGAAAGACATTCCCGATGACTGTGATGTAATGACTCGGAAGCAACTGTCATAGTACTGGACATAGTTTGTCTTTGTGCAGCTGTTGGGAAGATCACCTGGGTCAGGTAGACTTAGATCTGTATGAGGCAGTGAAAATTATGCATAAGATACATAATTGCAAAATTGTAGCCAACATCAGAGTAAGTCTGATTTGATTTCAGATTTGGGATGAACAGACTTAGACATTGAGCTATTTGTACAAAATGGGTGAATAAGTTTGTCTTATGCATTCTAATGTTTTCTGTTCCTTATTTTGCTTATATTTTAATTCCAAAATTTCTGACTTTGGCCTGGGTGGATCAGATTATGTCTTGTTTAGGCTGACAATATCTTGGATATTCACAGCGGGGCCTTTTTTTTTTAATCACTTAGCAACTTTGTTCAGGCTAACTTCCATCTTTGGTTACAAAACAGATCCACAGGTGTCAAAGCGTGTACCAGTAACTAAGGAAGTATTACAAAATCACTACATCAGCGAATCACTACATCAGCAAATTGATGAATCAAAATGCTTTACACTGGGCTTTGACCTTGGTTAGTGAAATGTTTGAACTTTAGAATAGTGGTCACCATTCCAACCATTATCTTAACCTTAATCTGTTGAGGTGGTGGCAGTTATTCTTTTAAGAAAGGTCTGTCTAAAAGTTTAACCCACAATATCACATGTACTTAAAGATACAGAGTAAGACACATCTACAGTGCCAAGAACCACGAATCAGCGAGCCTGATTTTTACTTTTTGTCCCCTTATATGATGCTATGCGTTAGTTGTATTTGTTCCTACCTGGGTTCCTCTGACAAACAAATCCATTCAATTTCCCACATGCATTATCATTCCATTCACCAACATCATCTTTGTTGTTTAACATTTCTACACAATCTTCCTGCAAAAAATAACATGATTTCATAATGAGGCTGAATGGACACTCTTCTGTCTATGGATCGATAGTTCCACTGCTTGGTTAGTAAATTTGGGTCCACGTTTCCCCAGTGCTTTTTTTGGCCCATGGTTGACACATACCCAGGAAACAACGTTTTACAGAAAACATTTATATGTCGGGATATATAAAGGGTATAAAACATTTTAATAACATTCAAGATTCATTTTGAAAACTTGCTGTAAAATATTCTAAATAGAATGTTATTTAAGTGTTGACAAAAATGTTTGCCCAAAATATCTTACAATAACGTTTTAGTAACGTTTTCATGACCTTTATATAACCTGACATTTAAATGTTACGTTTTGAACAAATGTTTAAGAGCATTTTTGCGTTTGCTGGGTATTTCCAGTAAAGGTGTGTATTGATGATGTCTGTGGTGTCAACCGGAGAAACACTTGAATCACACTGTAACTGCATGTAGGGTGTGTGTTTCAAATGCACACTTACTTCACCACCTGCTTCGTTAGGTTCCCCATTATTCCAGTTGGTGAAATCTACAGCTGTGCCATCAGCCCATCGGAACTGACCAGTAGTAGTAACATCACTGAGTCCAATCCACATACGGTATGTGACAGTCTTTAGCTGGGTGGTCAAGAAAGCTATAAGAACAGATTCATTAATATACACACTTCATAAAATATATACACACTTCATTATGTAGCACTTTTTATCTAGGGCACAAGAGGCTGCAATAGAGAGCAGGTTCCAAAGAAATAACCAACAAATGCTACCATTCTCATATGTCTATATGACAAATACTTACATTGCACTTGTTGACTATGTAGAGTAGCTAGCTGCATTCCCAATGACTCACATTGTGTTCTTGCATCATGCCAGCCAACACGATCTGCTGTATCCTCCCCAAAGAACTGGTAACAACGATTGTCAAATTTGAAGGCTCCTGTAGGACAATTACCTACAGGAGTGGGAGTAGGGGGATAGGTGATAGGGGCAATGTTACCATTAGCTTTCTTGCATATAAATGGAATCTTGTCGCCACAGTTCAGGTCATTCCATGAGCCTGGTTCTGATGTTGCTGAAAGTCAAAAGTAAAATTAAATATTTACACAAAGTTGGTAACTTTTTTCTCCCAAATGTTGTTGATTCTAGTTTCTTTCTTTCACAACAATAAAACAATTGGGGATTTGGGATTTATAGTGCACAGGCCTCTATATTCTGCTGACCTCTGTGGCCCAAGAAACACTTTAAAGACCATTAATAACATTCAAGGAAGTAGCTCAATATAGGCCCAGTATCCTAGTCTACCAACATATAACCATCGCAACCAGGATCAGCTCCCTGAGTAACGTAAGACAATAAGGTAGCTAGTTCCTTGTCCAGGGTAAGTTTCAAGTTAGCACAATTATTTTCAGGAGAATAATATCCAACAATGCCAGTGCTTGAACTTGGGACCTCTCGCACTGACTCTGATGCCCTACCAACTGCGCTAACTTGACTGGTGTGTCATAGTTATCATGGTTGTCATCTATTGAACACATAACTTACTATAGACATAGAATTCTGCACACTCTTCTTCTCCATTAAAATCATTTGGTTCCCCTGGTGACCAGTTGATGTAGTCTAGAGGTGTTCCATCAGACCATCTAAAACAATGCAAGGGCGTAAAGATATCAAATACATATGTAAGATCACCCTTAGGCGACAAAAATAACCTGTTTTAAGGGGTCTGACCGGCCCAGAATTTGTGATTTGGAGATATTTTTAAAATTAACTAAAATCATCACCTTCCACACGTCTTATCATGACAAAGTAAATATCTGTATATTTCATTCAATGCATAGAATTAAAATCCTTCTAAGAACTGTCTAAAAGTAGGAAAAACATATTTACACTGTAAGGTAAATTGGTGACTTTATTTCTCTCAAATGTTGTCGATTGATTCATCCACGCCTCTTCTCATATCTCCTGTCCCCTCACATTCCCTCCTCTATATTTATCTTTTTTTTCTTTTAAATATCTGTTTATCTATTTAAGGAAGTTACATGGAAATAGAATATGGTACTAGCTTCTTCGAATTAAGTTTCAGTCACGGTTCTGTCTACTCACGAATATTTCCCATTTGCAGCATATGTCCTTAGCCCAATCCAATGCGAATGGTAGTCATACTTTCTTAAAGTCTGCAAACAAAACCAGAGTATAAAATTTTTTTAAAGAAATGTGCACTCTGAAATAAAAGTTTGGGTAACTTTAAAATATAGTGATGTAAAAAGATTGAACTTAAATTTCATAGATATGAGACAAATTATCAATAACACTTTTCAGCAGCTGATTGCAAGTCTTTTTTAATTCAAACATTGGGCGCAGTAAACTATCACACATTGAGCGCGTTTCTACAGGCGCTCCGCTAAGTTACCGCTAAATGGAGAACGGTATCTTACTGTTATCTTACCATTTAAAGCCATATTATAACATTTGCTGAGGAAGACGCCCTCACTGAATTTTTAAAATTCCTTTTTTTACATGATTAAATTGTACTTTATTAAACCAACATATCCTGCAAAAATCAAGACTCTAGGTGCTGTAGTTTTGTCAAAATCCGAGATTTGGAATAAAACGCCGGAACCGGCGCTTTATTATTACGATGGAATTATTAGTCGAACGCGATGTTCATAACACACAGTACGTACACGGCGTGCGGGACGGTGATATACACAACAAAGGGTCGTACCACAACATGACCGAAGGAGTGGTACATATTGGCGACATGTGTGCTGGTAGTAAATTCCAATTTTCTTTGCTTTGCCGTAGTGGTTCGGCTCAAAAATAAAAGGGGATATATCTGACAGTAAAAGCTAACATTTTATGGCAAAGAAATGCTAATCTATTTTGTTTGAAAATGATATAATAAGGCTTTAAGCTGCTGTATCCACAGAGAGGTTCCAGTTAAATAATAAAATTCGTAATAAAATTTGCATCTTTTTAGCAAACAGTCACGTCCTACTCCAACAAGGTTTCCATTACCGTTGAAAAGGCGTTGCGAAAAGGCGTTGGAGGCGGTTTCCACAAGAGTGATTAATGGTTCCATACCATTATCATAACGGTATTTGGCTTTGTAGAAACCCGCTCATTGACAACAGCACGTTTGATGTACAGTGTTGCCCTTACTTTATGTAGGGTATTGAATGCAGTATGCACTGCTTTATCAACTATGCATTCAAGTCACTAAGTCGATTGGTTAAATGTGTTTTGATGGTTGTGCACCAGCAGTATATTTCATGATAAGTCTCCCTCAAAAAGGTCTATGAATTTCAGGTAGTAGCAGGTAAAGAAATACATTAATATTTTGTGTTTGATGTTATGTTTAAATCAACATGACTTTCGGGGAATGAAGATGATAAAGTTTCATTTCCATTTGTGATCAATACATCAGGAAAGAAAAAAAAACTTCCAGTAATCACCAAAGCTTCAATCCAGTGGCGTAACTAGGGTTGTTAGTGCCCGGGGTAAGAAACAAAATTGGTGCCCCCACCCCCACCCGAGAATATCTTAGAAAGTGGGTTTTCTTTCACTTTACCTTGTATTTCAGTTTATTACTACTCTTATTTCATCAATTTGAGCAAAGAGTAACAAAATACAAATCTAATGGAAAATTGTAAATTTTGGCTTAATGTTGGATGTTTCTGTGCGCACAGACACTTATATCCAGGGTGGAATGTTTTTCGGAAATTTTGAGCCTTTATTAATACAAATTGTCATACATTATGGCTTTAAGTTTACAACTTACAATATCTGTCAGGAAGTCGTTCTCCCCATCTGCATGTACTGATGCTAGATAACCTCCATTATCCATACAGTAGCTGTTAGCCTCTACCCAGCCTCTTCTATCATCAATCTCTGCACTGTAATAATAGCAGTAGTCTCCACGCAACATCCATTCAGAGTTAGAAGGACATGGAGGATCTGAAAATACACAGGGAAGACATAATTAGGCAAGCACAAACTGCGCGTTTCTACTGGGCAAAGGTTGATGAGTGATGTAGTTTGGAGTAATACCGATTATCATGCTCAGTAGAAACCCCAGGGGCAATCAAGTGTGATATCGTACACATGTGCAACCAGTGATTTTCAAAACTTAACAGCCAATTTAACCTCCCATATAAGAATGTATAATTGCATCGTATCTTTACTAACAGCCAATTTCAAACTCCCAGCCTAGAGTGTAATAATTGTATCATAATACTTACTAACAGCCAATCGTATACTTAACAGTTAATTTAACCTCTCAGCCTAGAGTGTAATAATTGTATTGCATACTTACTAACAGCCAATTTCACCTCCCAGCTAAGAGTGTAATAATTACATTGTATACTTAGTAACAGCCAATTTGACCTACCAGCAAAGAGTGCAATAATTGTATTGTACTAACAGCCAATTTCACCTCCCTGCCAGGAGTGTAATAATTGTATTGTATACTTATTAACAACCAAACATGCCAGCTAACAGTGTAATAATATTGTTTTATAGATTTAATTCCAAAACTCTATTGTTTTATATACTTACAAGGAGAAGGAGTAGGTGGAGCTGGAGTAGTGTAGGGTACAACACCTATGGAAAAAAATACAAAAAGGTGAAAAACTACCTGTTTTAAACAGATTTACAGGAGTATTTTGTGATCCTAGCATCCTCTTTTTTTGACATTTTTCAGTAGATATCCAAATAAGTAAATTAATCTGCAAGAACATTTTTTGTACATAAACATTAAGTAGCCAGAGGATTCCAGTGGTATAATTGAGAAAAGTGGGGGGGGGGGGATGATGCTGTGGGTTACCGGTTACGAAATGCCCTTGTAAGATAACAAACAGTTTCAAAGTGCATTTTGTTTGTGTCAGGGCACATTTGTAAAGATCTGCAAATAAGTATGTACCCCTGAAAATGACTTCACAACCGAGGATACCCATCAACCGAGGACGTCCACAGTTCCCTGTCCCTACCAATGTATTGCAAAGAAGACCATGTTATGTTCACCAGTGTTATTAAATTCCAGTCTCTGTTGGATAGTAAAATGTCAAGTGGGTCCAAGTTTTGGAGCTCAGCTTCGGGTGTGCAAGGTAAGGTCCTTGGTTATATATATACTTTTACATAATATTATAGTCAATATATTTTTACATACATATATATTTTCCCCCTAAAATACCTAAAAATACTGGTCCTTTTGGGAAAAAATGTATATTTTCAATACGAACGGTCAAAATTTTCAAATGATGGACGGCTTTTCCTCCCAGCTACATATACACTGAAAGTATATATCATTAGATGTATAAATTTTACTTTGAGGACTGTTAAATATCAAAAATATAACAAATATGAATTGCCAGAAAATGTGTTCCTATTAAAATCTTCAGGACATTCCTCATATTCAGTATGCAATTTGCTGTGTCTGATGTGCTCCAAAGTCCCACATAAACTACGGGGCAAATGTTGATATCCAATTCCTTAAACTTCCATCCAATCCAGTTCATTGAAATTCATCCTTAATAAGGTCCCCCTATTGAATAATATCACCCCCTGGGGCATATACTTGGCACAGTATGCTATATACATTTAGTAACTGCATTCTCTGTTTATACCTTTTGCTATTTTGCAGACCCAGCTTCTATAGTAATTACAATCCATATCATTCCAGCCTCGATCACCAAAAAACATCTCCACACAATCCTCTCCAGTCCCTACGTCATTGGGTTCACCTGGGCCCCAATTAGTGTGATCCACTGGTGTACCATCTGTGTACTCAAAACCTAAAGTGGAAATTATTTGAATGAGAGAATATGGTCAAGTAATTTTATTCAACTTAAAAAGAAAATGAAAATCATGTATGCAAATGGCAGTAAGTATGAAAGTGTACACATAACTATATAATTTTTTTCAACACTCTTAAACAAGTTTCACACTCCCAGCAAGAATATTGACATCTGTGATTAAAATAAAACTACTCACCACCTTCGGTACTTTGATCATGTAGCCCAAACCAGAAACCTGCACCTGGGGTACTGGAAACAGATAAGCAATTTCATCAACTGAATCTTACACAATTTTATAGCTTACACATTTAAATATTATTATTAATGCAATGGTAACTGACTAAGAACATTCACTCAACTGATCTTCTAGGAGCATATGTGAACTTAATATGTGATAAACAAAATGTAATGGTTTGAAAACAAACTGAAAATGAACTTACATAACATTAGCTTGTGATTTTACATAGTCTTCTTCATCTCCGCTATGGAAACTGGCCAGTTCTGCTCCCATGTTACGACAGTGTTGTTGAGCATCTACCCAGAACAAGGTTTCCGAATTTGGCACTTCATCAACCTGGGAAGTTTAAAAGAAACAAAATGTTAATTATCATGATTAAAACAAATCAAAAAACAAAAACTTTTCTAAGACTTCTCTATTCAAAATGTGCACAAATTATGTTGGATATTAATTTTCAAAGCTTTGAAATTGTATTTTCATCACGATGTTTGCTAACCACCCATTCACCCATCATTTTGGACAGAAGTTTGCTCCTGGAACAGGCAAAATTAATGCATGTGATATATGCTAAATTCTAGAAATAATACTTGAATAAGTTCTGTGAACTCCAAACAAGACCAGATAAGATAAATAAATCAAGGCTATAGCAATAGCTATTTGAGCTGACTAAATCCTCAGAAGTGGCAGAGGACTGGTTTATGTTTAACGTTTGGACAGGTAGTTTTGGTGAAAATGCCAAGCACTTGTCAAATCTTATTTAAGACCCTGATCTTCATGTCAGTGCATTTTGTCGTAACCATGAAAATAACAGTAGATGAAATCAAAATTTGAAATAATATGCATATGATATTTGCCTTGAAATCAATGAAATAAAGAAATATTAAATAATTAAGGTATCTGCATTTCATGCTTTTTTCCAATGAGAACAAGAAATATGTATCTGCCAGTCCTTGCTGGATGTTCTTGTGAACAACAGAAAATGAAAGTTTGGTTTTTTTCACAAAAAATGAAGTTTGTGAAAGGCCACTACACCCAAACATAATATCAGCCAAAATCTTGGATACAGCCCACTATGTTGAAGGTTTGTTATGTCGCGTGTTCACTATGTTAAAAACAATTAGGTTCATTATGTCAGATTTAACCCCAACCCTTACCCTTATTTCATATTCAACATAGCAGGCAGACACCAAAAGCTTACCCTAAAGCAGTTATTCCCATATCCAATCCATCCTGTTGCACAACCTTGATTGCTGGGTTGTGTTGGTGGTGGAGGTTGGGTTACTGGGGGAGCTGTGAAGCCAATTCTTCCTTTCTCACAGACATAGTTCAATTCATCATAACATGCTTTATCTTGCCACATACCAGCAACAACACCAGAAGTAGCTGCCACACAGTCACCATTGCTGTTATCTGAAAATCATAATACAATATTAGCATTTTAACAAATCATAATACAATATTAGCATTTTAACAAATCATAATACAATATTAGCATTTTAACAAATCATAATACAATATATAGCATTTTAACAAAACTTTTTGAAATTTTTTGAATGTGTTGCTCATTAGGCTTCCTCGAGACAGTGACATCAGTACTTTGTCGCAGTTCATTCGGACATGTACTGATGAAGAGTAGTTACTATTAAACCAAAAAAAAAAGAATTTTAGATTTTTTGTAAAGATTCTTCTGCGAGCTGGCAAAAATAATTTGGGGTCAAAAATTAACAATTTTAGTCGGCAAACAATATTTCCGCCTGTCAGCGGGGATCAGTAGTCCTGTCGTTTAAAGTGATCATTTATTATTTTTTCTAGACCTGAATAATACCAACAGCTATCACACTAATAAACTGTATATACACATATAATATTTTGTAGCAATTTTTAACATTGATTTTTGTTTCTATATCAAATTATTCATCTTTTTCTGCTTTTTTGTGGCAATTTTAATTCTATAAACTGTACATTTGTGTGCAAATTGGGGGCGCTATTTATATATATTTTAAATTTAAATAAGTCAACTAATATGAGTTATACCTTACATTTCATGGTAAAAAGTTTTTGAAAATTTCCTTGTCATTTGTTAGTCTGTTTGCTGATGTTTTATACCATTTTATAAGTGTCTACCCCTTGTAAAGATGCAAACAAGATTTTAGATAAATAGCGCCATCATTGTTCAACTTTTCTTTAAAACGACTCAGTTTTACATGCCATCAAACAACCGTGCCCTGGGTTCCAGACTGAAACTGCCACACACAGTGAGCGTACACTGTACTGGACTACCCCAGGCAGACTACCATCACATAAACCCTTCTCTTCTTTCTAACACTGACATTTTTGTTCATCCCATTCCGTGTCTGTATATATCACAGACTTACCATCACATGATCACACTCCTCTTCCACTCTAGCAACAACTCTGCTATAAAGCACTGAGCATTCCTTAGTCCATTGACTGTAAATAAATTTACCTGGCATTCCTTGGTCCCAGTGTGTGTATGTCACAGGACTACCATCACTCCACGTATATTCTCCAGGACTAGCCAAATCACTGAATCCAATCCAGAACATTTGACCGTCCTGTAAACCCAATTGACTGGCAAGCACTGATTGCTCAAATCTGAAATTCAGAAAAAAGAAATAATTTGTGCTCTTTGCCACACTTCTCCTAAATGTAATAAGGAGTTACAAACATTCACAAGCTAGGCCAATTATTTTTTCTTGCACCCCACTTTTGAGGCAAAAATCCCAAAATTACGTAAATTTCAACTTTTGCGGCAATTTTGCACAAAATTTGTCGGTTTTCCCCTCCCCCCCCCCCCCCCCGAAATTCACTTTGCCCCCAATGCCCCCCCAAAAAAAAAAAAAAAATCCTGGTGCCGTCACTGATTACATAGGCCTAATCAAATGCAATAATGATATCAAATAGCAAACACATCTTGCCTTACCTATCAGCAATGGACATCAAGTCTCCACCTTTGACGTCACACTTGTCAATAGCATCAGACCACTTTGATTTGTCATCAGTCTCAACATAGTAACAGGAATATTGGTATGCAACCCAGCCCTACAGAAACAAGACAATGATATAATAGCACCAACCCACATTGCTTTATCATCACTCTCAACATAGTTAGGAATATTGGTATGCAACCCAGCCCTACAGAGACAAAGAAATAATGATATAATACTAGCATCAACCCACATTGCTTTATCACCATAGGAAATTTAATAAAAGGCACTAAATTGAATGCCCACATGACACATGGGCGCCGCAATACCAAGACCACCAAGTGATCAGTAGATGTGCTACAATAGATAGGAATATTTCAGACAAATATCATCAAAATTGCTGAAATGTATAAGGCAACTTTAATAATTACACATTGGGGGACTCTGCTTTTTGGGGCACACTTTAGCGGGCGCACCTTATTGGCATGACTTTGTGAAAAGCTTCTAATTTCACTCTTACTAGATTTACTTCGCAATTGTTTTGCTAAAATTATGCCCAGCTCAGAAATAAAACCACAATATGCTTGGATTTTATCTTATTATTGTTTTCTGATATGCACGGGATAAAATGGTGTGCGTATGTTCTTTGTTTAAAATGCAAAATTAATGGACTTATAAAAACACCAAATAAACCGTGACCTTTGTATGGCGTAAACCAGTTTACCGCCTCTTTGAACCGATAGACGGTGACATTTGACCATTCTAATTATGTATGTTTTGAACATGTTTGCACATGAACTACAGTTGTTTACAGTGTGAAGAATCTACAACATGCTCATCTATCAGGGCACAGTTCTTTAACCCCAATACATTCATTGAATGACCTTTGAAAATGTGAGTACAAAAACTCATACGCTGCAACTTAATGTCAAATTTTGCACTATGATTGTTTACTTGAGGTTATTGATAATATGCCACTGGAATGAGGCCATTGTGGTCCATAGTGATTGCAGTAGCAACAGGACCGTGACCTTTTTGCACACCTAATCCTTAAACCAACCCCAATCAATTATAATTGACAAACACAACCAACACAACCACTGACCAATCATGAAATCACTAATTGGTTTATGTGCTTGACTGCTAACTGATTGTGACCAAAGATATTAGAACACATCTCAGTATCTTTGTGGTGACTATCTCTGATAAAAAACATTAATTAACGAAGTTCAATTCTGGTCAGCAGAGAAAGGAATAAATTCGGAAGACATGATTGTGTTGAACCATGGGTCCATGCTTGAAGGTCAGAAGTGTATATTTGCAACCAGAGTTGCCAACCCCGCGATATGGTAGCCCAATTAGGCGACTTTTGACTTGTGGTTCACCGTTGTTCGCCCGGGTCGGTGTCGGGCAGCTTAAAGCAATAATGTACGATTTAGACCTACGTCATTTTGTTAGTGTTTACCCAAAATGCTAAATGAAATAATATTTATAGTAATATGCCTAACTGCTCGGAAGGGTTCCTAGCAAGGTAAAGTGAAAGAAACTCCAATGGCTATTTTATCCGTTTAAAATAGAGTTCTATGGCCGACTTAAAGTCATAATTATGACGTAGTTTTGTTATTGTTTAATTAATTTTTAGCAGAATTAATAACATAAAAAATGGGATGTGCCCGTTTCATGAAGAATAACAATCGATCTTACCCTTGATTTTACAGGCCTGTCAATTTCTTGGAATTGTTTGATATGAAAGGAGGGTATGATTTTTTTGTATTAGTTTAAGTATTTCCTAGCCTCTCTTAGCCACATGGTTGGTAGGCTACAAAAGACACAGAGTATACCTTAGGATAAACTGGCATGAGTGCGCCGACCCCAAGTTTTCAACATTTCAGGATTGTTTCTGGACGGAGGTCGGGTGAAAAACGAAATTACGTTTACATGATTTTGTCGAAATTCGTCGTGTGACAAGAATGAGTGTATAGATGACTAGGGGAAGCTTACATATTTGTGTCTTCTATACTATCCATCATATACCCTAGGTCCTGCATAACGAAATTCAACAATATTCAATATCCAAAGCAATATCCTCACTACAATAGGCCCCCAAAACAGAACTCACACCCCACATAATCACACATTGACACGAAAGCTTCATTCCATGAAGCATTTCTCTTGTATTTGATCATCTTCTACTCTTCCCTAGAAAAAATCATTATAATACCAAATCTGATCACCATGGAATTCACCATATCACGCCCAGCTCACGTTGGGCGCCCCATTCCTTTTTTAAAGGAATTTTTATTTAGTATGTTTTCAAGAACTAAATTTCGGAAGGTTTTTACTTACTGTAAAACAGTTATCGACGGAAACTCTTAAAATCCCGTGTTTCCAATTGAAATACATAGGAAGACCACCCGCTGTGCCAAAGGTCACTTTTCCAGACATCCTGTCTAGAAGCTGTAATGTCAGCGCCCATCTGGTCATCATAAATTAAGTGCCTTTATTTAAATACCCTAAGACGACTGTTTATCATCACTCTCGACATAGTAATAGAAATATTGGTACGCAACCCAGTCCTACAGAAATAGGACAATGATATAATAACATCAACCCACATTGTTTTATTATCACCCTCAACATAGTAACAGGAATATTGGTATGGAAACCAATCCTACAGAGACAAGACAATAATGATATCAACCCACATTGCTTTATCAGTGCCATCAATACTGATAGCAATACTCCTGATTCCAGAAAAATATGTGCAAATGTTTGAGATTAAAACAATATTATCATGTTTTGCCAAATAAAACAAAATGGAGCTTACCAGACTACATCCAGATGGTGTGACTGGGAATTGAGTTGGCGGTAGGTCTTTCTTCATAATCTTACACACAGATGGAACACGATCTGAGCAATCCTGGTCATTCCAAGCTCCCTACAACAAAGGTAATCGAAGATCATTGAACATGTTGACCTTATTGTCAGAAGGATTTTAAGCACATGGCTACTCTTAAATCATACATTCATTTACATCGGCATCAGTTAAAAAACCTTTATTGATCTTTTTTATACCACTGCCACATGTACTCTAGCCTTAAAACATGGGAGTCATGATAGTTATGTCACAGACTATAGAAGAGCACGTAGTGCGATGGACCAGACACTAGACACATCGATCTGAGGGCAGTAACGTTATACCTTAGTTAGTTAATTAAAAATATTGAGGTCATCTTCCTCAGTAAATGTTCTTAAAAAGTTATTAAACTAATTATGTTTACTTACATTACCATACATTTCCACACAATCTTCACCTTTGTCGCCATAGTTATTTGGTTCACCCGTATTCCACCATGTAAAGTCTACTTCACTGCCATCCGTCCAATCAAAGGAGCTTTGAAGAGTCAGGTCATTTAGACCAGTCCAAATTGGGCTTGATAAACCAGCTAATAATAAGTGAATGAAATCATTTGGTTGTATGACTATATGAACCAATAAAATTACACTTTTAAGAACGCATTTCAACTTCTGTGTTTGTTATATTCTGTATTGTTTCAAAGTTAGTGTTTAAGTGTTTAAGTCTACTTTGGACATATTGGATGCACACCTTCATACCCTATTCTGCTAAACAAGCAAAAAGAGGTTATTTTTCACTTGCATTTGAAGAAAACTGTCTCAGTAAATGCTATATTTCCATGTGCTGATACTTGTTAGGAATCACATGACTAAATCAGAAACTGGGAATAAAATGGCAAGAAATGAAGACACTGCTTAAGCTGACGCATGCATGGGTCCAGGCACCAAAAGGTTGTCCCCTATCATCAGTGCATATTACATCACAGTCAGTCTGGTGTTTCCAGGCGTAATGTAGCATAGTGAGTAGAAATTTAATTTATTTATTAACAGGTATACATTTGCTCTACTGGATGAATAATCTACACCAAGAAATCTCATGACAGGTTACACTAAGAATTATTGGAAGAAATAATAATAATATATATCTCACCTGATTTCACAGTATTGAGAACAAAATCATTCTCCCCTTTGTTGTGGATAGACACTAGATCCCCTCCAAGTGTGCGACATCTTGTCCTAGCCTCTTCCATGGATTGAAGTACATTTTGAACCTGATAACAATAACTGTTGTAGCCAGCCCAGCCTTCATCACATCGATAGCTGGGTGGGAGAGTGGGAGGGTCAGGGTCTGGGCCAACATTTGGCACTATCGGTGAAGAATAAGAGACAAATATTAAATGCTATATTCTATGCCCCGACCTGGTTACCTCTATAGCTGGGTGGAAGAGTGGCAGGGATGGGGTGTGTTCCAACACTTTGCTTTATTAACGGGAAACTGTATGTTTTGCATGATTTTTAGTATTAAGTGCAAAACCAATACCAGCAGCTTTCTGGTCCGTTAATACTTTTTTGTACATCTGGTCCCAGAGTAAAACTAATTACGAATCACTTAACTAGATCAAGATTAAAAAGATAATGAAAACTTACTTTTTTCGTAGTAATCGAAGTTTATGTCAGTGATCAATTCTCCATTGTACTGTCCTGTTGTATCGCTCAGATCACATTCTTTTGTTAGCTTGTTATAGTCCAATGACAGGCAATCGAAAGAGGTCTCTTCTACGCAAGCTCTAGCGCATTCATCTGGGTAGACATCTCGTAGACGGAAATTATCATTGCCAGGCAGGTACAGATTGGGTAACACAGTGAAATGAGATGTAATGTAACCTGAATATAAATCAAAATATGACATAACAATGGGAATTAACACATGAAATCAGGTTTCAACAGTTTCACCATCGAAACTTATTTTAAGGAAAAGTTGCCGTAGTTTTGTTAAAATCCGAGATTTTGAATAAACCGTCTTAATAAGATGGTTTATTATTACGATGGAAATATTAGTCGAACATGTATGCGATGTTCATAACACATTACGTACACAGCGTGCGGGATGGGCACACACGTATATCAAAGGATCGTTCCGGATCCGAATTATGACTGCCGGAGTAACGCATTGGCGCTGGTAGTAAATTCCAATATTCTTTGCTTCACCTCACTTGTTCGGCTCAAAATTAAAAGGGGACATTATCTGAGAGTAAATGCTAACATTTTATGGAAAAGAAATACTAATATAGAAATGTTACAATATGGCTTTAAGGTATCTTCCTTTGCCTTTTACGGCCCCTTAATATTAACAAACCTGTCCTACTGATCCAATACTAAAACAATTTAACCGGGATTAATGAATGCAAAGTGAACACAATTTTGCTATTCAAACACTAACATGGGTCAAATCAAATTGAGGACAATTATGTCCTAAAACTGGGCCAAGAAAGTTCATCATATTATGGGAGTAAATCCTGTACGTCATTGCTGCTGATCAAGGGGCTCTGTGTCTTCATTATACCATTATATTATGGTTCTCGGCGGCTGGCGGCCCTGAGCATTTCCCACTGAGTTAACACTTCTGCACACCACCAATAAATAGAAATATTCCCTTGGCATCCAAGATGGCCGCTCATGCCATGTGCAGTATAGGTGAATTATTAAATATGAAGAATAATCATTTCAAATGATTTATTTGCCATATTATATGTTTTCCCTGCTAACCATATCCAAGATGGCCGTCTCAGCCATGTGTTATGGGCGCATATATGCACCGTGAGCAAGGAGTGGAATTCTTCTGTTGGTACATTTATACTCTGTGAGTGAAGGGGATAAATGATGGCAGGAAATCATTTGCCGAATAGACCACGATACTGACAACACCTCTCTCAAGAGCACAAATGACCAGCTGTTAAAGTATGGATAGATTGGGGCAAAGTGGCCATTTTAAGACATCAACATTACTGATCGAAATGAATTGATTGACTAACCTGTCTTTTTACATATATATCCCATCTTTGTATCACAACTATCATCATTCCATTTTCCATTAGATGCAAAAACCTCTGTACAGTGCTCATTACCATTATAGTTATTCGGTTCACCTGTAAAGAGAATACCATATAAAATAAAGTATAAAGAGGTCCCGGGTGCATGAGGTCCCGGGTGTAATTCCCAGCAGGACCCCCCGTAAAATATCTCTGCTCTGCCAGATGATCCATGATAAAAGACCTTGTTACAGTCAGTTCCGATCAGGGTAACGCCCGGATTGTCGGCTACACTTGCCTGTCCTGTCCCCGACTAGCTATCTACGGCGACACCCTTCATCAGGTTACTAATTGTGCCTGGCCGAAATTTCGTCAGCGTTATCTCCTAGATTTCAGCTGTTAATGCCTAGATATGTCCGACATAAAAAAAATACCCCAATTATATTGACATTGTTTCATTTAGAGACAGATGTGGATGTACTGCATGGAGGATGTCAAGAACTCCAATGACCTAAATCCCCAATCATATTTCAGTGCAATAGTATTACAATTTTAGCATAATAGTTGAAGTTGATCTGAGAAATTTTTTTTTTCACCCTAACCCTAAGCACATACCTGGATTCCAGTTGAGATATCTAAATGGATCTCCACTACTCCATTGCCAGCCGCCTTCTACAGACAAATCATTAACTCCAATCCATACCACAAACTCACTTGTGCCCCCCTCCCCCATGCAAGCATATACATACCTGGATTCCAGTTGAGATATCTGAATGGATCTCCACTACTCCATTGCCAGCCGCCTTCTACAGACAAATCATTAGCTCCAATCCACATGGTGGCCTCACTCAAGTACTTCAGTCGCGCTGCAAAGATACAAGGCATGGTTTGTAACAGGTAGGCCCTAGCCAATGTTATTTCTCTGTCCAACTAAAAGAATGGGTGATGTGCATTTTCAGAAAGAATGTAGTGCTTCACTCAAAAACAGAAGATGTTATCTGACATGCTTGATTGTATGGTAAACATGGTAAATGACAAAGACACTACTTGCATTCATTTTATACTTGATGTGTAATATATATGTCGCCATATAATGGACCATTTTGACAAGAATAAAAAAAAATATCAATTTTATGCAAACCAAAGAGCAAATTAAGGATGATGGCAGCACATTCATCTGACTTATCAAAAATTCACACATCTGTATGTTATTTAGACAGACAGAAGAGCAGACATACGGACAACATTTTGGGTCACCTGTTAGTAAACTATTTGGGCTACAAATACAAATTCATTATACCTGACCCTATTCATTCCATTGACAAATGATACATTAATAGTTAAGGGAAGTCAAGCCTTGACACCAAAGGCAGTCACAAATGTATGTGTAGAATTACAGAAATTGGATCTATAAAATGTTTTGTGTTTGCTGGATACAGGATCAGGCCTACTGAACAATATTTTTACATATTTAAACAGACTAAAATATGAAGACAGACAGAAAAGCACCTACCATTAATATATGTCTGTTCTTCTACTCCTTGGATGCTGGCCAGGTTGCCTCCATCTTTGTTACAAACTTCCTCAGCATCAGGCCAACTCAAATAGTCTGTGTCACTAAATAGATAACAATTCTGTGTTGTAGGGTCCAACTCCCATCCAAGACCACAGCGAGGATCAAAAACAGCTGAAAATTGAATATTCATAAGGAGTCCATTTCACAATGTGTGTTTTATGGAAGACCTACCAAGAAGACCTACATCAACCAAGGTTAAGAGTCGATTTCACACTTAAACTACGCAAACAAAGTTTCTTTATGGTTAGAAAATTTACCCACTGTTAAAATCTAGCGACCAATTTTGTACGTTTGCTAAATCATCGCATGCGGGAGATTGTCCTGCGCATTTTGACACCTCAATCACTACCCTACGACACTCCTGAGAAAAGATATGAATGTTTAAGTAACACGAGGTCCAAAAATGAAAATTGCAAAGAAGCCTATTCAATGGTTTTAGAGCTGATTCACTAATCCAAGACGGTTTCATTATTCCCGCCTTTTCAATTTTAATTTAAAGCATTTTAATTGATGCATTTTGGATAATCTTTTGCTTATTGTGCAGATGAATGATCAAAGACAAAGGTGAGTGAGTACTAAGACATTTACGTTTTGAGAGATGGATTTGGAAAAGGGATTCAAAACAGGTCATGATTACAGAGCTGCATTCCTGGAAGCAGAAGGAATTGAGACACTTGAGTGGCCCTCCAGAAGCCCTGATTTTAACCCCTTGGAGAACCTTTGGGATTAGCACAAGAGACGAGTCAACAAGAAGATTAAGGCAGATACAACTCTGGTGGGATTGCGTCGTATCGTTATCAACGAGTGGAACGGGGTTGAGCAAGGTAACATTCGACGCCTCATTAGGAGCATGAGACGCCGCGTGGCTGCTATAAGGGAAGCCAACGGTGGGCACACAAAGTATTGAAAGACTGGTAAAGAAAGAGATTAATCTCAAGTGAAGTTGGAAGCGGCAGTATGATGCCTGAAATGTGCTCATGTTTGTTGTTTTTTGTGTTCTTTTATGCTGAAAACTTGAATAGGCCTTTTTGCAATTTTCATTTTTCGACCTCGTGTTACTTAAATATTCATATCTTTTCTCAGGAGTGTCGTAGAGTAGTGATTGAGGTGTTAACATGCGCAAGACCATCACCCACATGCGATTATTTAGCAAACGTACAAAATTAGTCGCTAGATTTTAATAGTGGGTAAATTTCCTAACCATAAAGAAACTTTTTTTGCGTAGTGTATAATTCCTAAGCTGGACTTGTATGTCTTTCTGGACGGGCTCCTGATATCATCAACCAATGTGCTGAAATTGTACACTTTACTTTTTATACCAATTTTCCAAGAAAATGTTACCGTGTTTTATACCCGAGGACCAGGGGGACACTCAACTTTTAAGAAGGTATGGGTATGCTGCACACACAGAGCGTCAATCTTTGGATACTGAAAATATGTAATATTGATGTTTGCCCCTTCAATGGCAAGAACTTGCCAATTATATTAAACATGGTCTATAAGTATAAGCTATATCAGTAACAGAGAAGCCAGTTTAGGTATGCTGCAGAACAAAGTATTTACCCCTGGCCCCCAACTCAACACAAAATTTGGCAACTATGAGAGTTACCAAATCATTCAAAGACCCCCTTTGCAATGTTTTTTCATCAAATTTACCCCCCTTTTTCATACAAAATCAAGGACAAAATTTGGCCAAAAACAACTCCTTTTTTGTGGTTTTCAATGACTAGAATTTCAAACACCCATTTTCAATGACTAGAATTTCAAACACCCCTTTTTCAATGACACTAAATATTGCCATAAAATTACCAGATTTTCTCAAGTACCCCTTTTATCCAAATTTCGCGGAGAGGGCAAATTAAATACCCCTATTTTGCTGATTTCACAGTCAAATTTTGCGGACAGTCCAACTTAAATACCCCCTATTTTGCCAATTTCGCGGTCCTTGCTACTGGTAAAAAAATTACCCCTTTTCCGCGCTATTTGGTAACTCTCATGGTTGCCAATTTTGGGTTGAGTTGGGGGCCGGGGTATTTACTTACGTGTTGGTTCAGGGGTAGGTGCATCAGCTGAAATAAAGAAAAAAATATGTCAAAACAATTCTCTGGCTTACATTAAATGCAAGTATAACAATGCAAAACTATTTTGGTGATTGTTTATTAAACCTGGCAATGTAAGTAAGAAATGAAAAAAATAATGCCCGCGGACCAACTGTGACAAGCCCCCGAACAGCTTAAAAACATTCTTGGTGCCGCCACTGATGAGATGAACTTTGATCTAGCTTGAATATAGAAGTTGTATTAACTTGAAAAGAAAATGGCAGTCTGCATGAACCTAATAAAATATGACACTTAATGTTTAATGTTACATATTTTTACATATTTATTGATTGATTTACTAAAGATTAAAGTAAGTTGCTCAAAAAATATATACGTACTTAGATTGCAGAATCTGAATCTTTTTTCACTTCCCCATCCTGTTGAATATCCAACATATTGGACGTCGATTGGATTAGGGTCGGTGTAGGTCAAGAACGCTGCTTGTGCTTCTTTGCCAATCTCCATCTTGCCTGTGTTAATGTTGAAAGTGATCCAGAACCCACGCCATTCATTTATGTTTAAGATGCTTGGTGTTGGTGCATCGATTTCATTGGCACACTGAAATTATTGAATCAATTGTATATAAGGGGTAGTGTATCTATAGGTCAGCTAGCTTCAATTCATAAACACATACGCACATGACCATGGCACTGCTATACCAGGATCACCAAGTGTGACCAAATCCTGACACAATTTACCACTATAATACAAAAAAGATTGCAACTTTTTAGACAAAAGTAAGTTAGTAATAACTTAAATAGCAAAATGATTACACATTAGGGGATTCTGACAATATTATCAAAAAGTTGCAAAATTAGACAATTTTGCTGCACAATCTGGTGTCACTTTACTACTTTGCATTCAAATGTACAGGAAGACCACCCGTTATGCCAAAGATCACTTCCTGGCTACAAGCTGTTATGGCAGCGCAGAGATGGCCACGTGCGTATTTATAAATATAGTCAAAGCTAGCCGGTGGTACTAAACTGAAATTTTGGTAAGGATGTTGGGATAAGAATTGATTTTCGAGCAAAATAGGGCTTGATGAACTGAAATGGCAACATTTATGTCCAAATTTGAGCTAAAAGAGCTACAATTGTCAGACTTTGAGGCTTAAAGAACTGGAGCATGATCCAAATGTAGGTGGCCTTAAGGAACTTCCGGAGATTGAACATAGAAGCTTGACTGTCATACATACTCGTACCACCTTTTAATACATGTGAGTGCCCCGTACTCCTTAACTGCCCAGCAAACACAAAACGTTTATAAAACATTTAAATGTCAGGTTATATAAAACGTTTTCATAACATTAAAAAAAAATTTTGATAATCCAGCAAACACAAAATGTTTTACAGAAAACGTTTAAATGTTTGGTTATATAAAGGGTATAAAAACGTTTTAATAACATTCCAAAAACATTTTTGAAAACTTGATACAAAACATTCTAAACAAAATGTTATTTTGGGGATGAAAAAATATTTTGCAAAAACGTTTGTACAAAATATTTGCAATAATGTTTTTCATGACCCGACATGTAAATATTATTAAAACGTTTTGAAAAAACATTTCCGTGTTTGCTGGGTGTAAATATTTTAACATAATGTAATTTAAGTGTTGACAAAACATTTGGCAAAAAATGTTTGCAAAAATAACATTTTGAAAACATTTTTAAAATGTTGTTGTGTGTTTTCATACAAAACGTTTTAAAACGTTTTCATGACCTTTATATAACCCGACATTTAATATTATTAAACCGTTTTTACCAAAACCAAAACCCAAAATATAACTTATTTAAAACGTGTTTTTGTTTGCTGGGTGTATGGCTTTGCCAAATTTTACCAATCTTGCCTATTAAAAGGGATTAGCAATGATGTTTCATATCATTTTGTCAGACTGCACCAACAGATGCTCAACATATAGGCCGATTTGATCATAATATCTCATGTGTATATCATAAACATTGCGACCATCTGGAAGTGTCAATTGCTATCCAGTGTCAACAGCTAGCATATAGCATATTAAATATACATTATAACCATGCCTCTCGAATTTGACAGCCTCACTCACGTTGAAGTATACTTTTAATCCAATATGGCCGATTTCCCGGTATGGGGCTATTTGGACTCTCTAGTCTAAGGGTCGGTTCATAGTGCATATTCGAAGGCGAATATTCGGCTTCGAATACTTTTTGTGACGTCAAAATATATACGGCAACGAATACACGCCGAGTTGAATCGGATTAAATATCGCGCAACTGATAGCGAGATACTATTGATTTATATGAAAGGCTCGAGGTCACCTGAATATCGTTCGACGAACGATGATTTCAAAAATCCCCAATGAAAATCAAGGGATCTGGAATGAGCGTTTTGAGCGTTTCGACAGTATTTTTGTGGGACATGAGAGCACATCAAACATATCGAATTACATTATGAATACAAAGAATGTCTTTCTGATATCAAATAATTTTGAAAATTTTTTGAAATTCACGATATAATACAAACTTTATGACAAATTATTAAAATTTGATATTTTTCACATATTGATATAACAGTCCTCGAAGTAAATATTATAAATCTAATGATATTTTTTTAAAGTGTATGTAGCTGGGAGGAAAAGCCGACGATCAATTGAAAATTTTGCCCTTTCATATTGAAGATATGGATTTTTGTCCCCAAAAGACCTAATTTTTTTTTGGTGTTTTGGGGAAAAATCCATATCTTCAATACGAAAGGTCAAAATTGTCAATTGATTGTCGGCTTTTCATCCCACCTACATACACTATAAGTATAATGCGGACCTATTTTCTCAATAATTATAAAAATGCGACATTTTTGGTGACTCAAATTTATGTATAGGCTTTCCACTTTTATTTAAGCTATAATTCGCCACTCTTTCTGATTAATAAGTCCAGCCCAGCCCAAAATACCTCAAATAGTTTCTGTATTTTACCGGAACTCATTAGGGTTACACAAATGGCGCATTCATTTAGTGGTGTGCCCCTTTATTAGTGCGGTACAAGCGTACCCATTTTTATATGATATGAAAGTAAAGGAAAATGCCTGGCAGGCAATAGCATTCCAATGCTGTAGTGATGGTAAGTAATGTTTTATGCAAATAATATGATATTTAGGCTTACAAACATAACCTAAAGAATGTTTCCATATTTTAAATCGACTGATGCAGAAAAAAGTCCAAATTCAGATTTATGCCTCCACCCCGGTTTTACATAAATAATGTTTGGCCCCAGTTCTAGGTCCCCATATCATGGCTATATGCATCTGCCCCTGGCAGACGATGTGTGAGGGTCTGGGGTGGTAAATCATTGGTTATTGATATAAAAATGCGTTTGCCATGGAGGTTCAGCCATTTTTGTCATCTTTTCCGCACTAGCGGAATTCTTGACGTTTTTAGCCCCAATAAACGATGTTATTTTGGGCGGAATAAAGATGTAATGCGTTGTTATCAGTCAAATTCATAATTATAATTAATAATTAAGAGGGCAAAATAAGTAATATGTAGGAATGGATATATAGCGCTTTGCAATGAATATCTTCATAAACTATGCAGAACAACCAAAACCACGAGCGTTGGTATCCTATCATTGCGTGTTCTTTTAAAATAAATTCTTGTTTATTTCTATAATTTGTGAATCAGGCATTAAAACACACTTAGGCCCTAGCAATGTAGGCCTACACAAGTTCGGAACGAGACTTTTTATCTTTTGACGCGTATTTCGGTCAAATGCCAAAATTGATTGCTCAATGAATCATGAAATGAGAGCAGTACTACTTTGATGATACCGATCTCAAGTGGATATCAGCCAATGAAAAAAGTATTCACCGGAAATATATTTGTGGGAGTTGAATTTTGTTGAACTCGACAGATATATATTTGGTGGGTCACCGTGGGTGGTCTCATATATAACACTTGTGAGGGCTGTCATATTAGTCGTCGCTTCAATCATATCTTATGATATTTATATATTTATTTATTTATTTATTTATTTATTGACTTATTTATTGACTTATTTATTTATTTATTATTTATTTACTTATTTATCTATTGACTCATTCATTTCTTGATTTGCTTTGCAGTTGAAACCTACAAGAAGGTATGGGTCAACCTCCGCGCCTGTTACAGGCAGGTCGTAAATGCCCCAAAAGCAAATCTTTGTGACTCCTATTCAGGTCAGGGGCGTAACCAGACCTGACCTTCCGGGGGGGCAAGATTGAAAAATTTCCCAATTTCTGATCAAAAGGGGTGGAGTCGGTGGGGTCCAGGGGTCCAGGCGGGGATCAAGGGGGCTGAGCGCCATGAAGCTCCTGGTTTTGGCATATAGAAAATATCAGTGTTTCAGAGTACAAATTTCACAATGAAAGTAGTAGGCCTACAGATCTTCTCTCTTTCATGCCCTTTTCTCTTCTCCCTTGAGTCCCTTCCCTTTTCTCTTCTCCTTCCCCTTTTCTTCCCTCTTTTTCTTTTCTTCTTTCCCTTTCTCTTCCCTCTTTCTTTCCCTTTTTTCTCTTCTCCCTTCCCCCTTTTCTCTTCTTTCCCTTTCTCTTCCCTCTTTTTCTTCCTCTTTTCTCCCTTTCCCCTTTTCCCTTCCCAATTTTTTACTATCCTTCCAGGTTTTTTGTGTCCGGGGGGCAGCTTGCACCCCCGGCCCCCACTGGTTACGCCACTGCTCCTATTTAGACCCATTTATACAGACATTAAATCATGACAATAGTTCAATGGAGAATAAGATTTTATTAACTTCGTTAAAGAAATTCTCTAAATTTTGCTTACCTTGGTCAACGGGCAATACTTGTTAACAGTCGGGCAACGCTGTAAATTGTAGAAATATATCTTTCTCCGGTTCACAGTTTTATATTCGAAGCCGCATATATTTTGACGCCCAAAACGTATTCGAAGCCGAATATTCGGCTTCGAATATTCACTTTGAACCAGCCTTAACTTCTGATTAGCTCAGTAATTTTACCTGTTTACATCTACGGACAGCTGACAATGTATTGCCATATCCACCGATGACAATCTCATACATAGGGTCAGCATCACCTTCTATTGGTGATAGGCCTATATGTACATCATTATCAGCTTGCACTTCAAAATAGATATACTCCACCGACTTCTGGGCTGGATGGTAGCGATAGTAGTATTCTTCATCGGTATCACCCGATGTGTACTCATCACAAGCTGAAAAATAAAATAACACAATCCAGGCATAATTTTTTGTATTCGCTGTAGAAGTATAGTGATATAACAGGATTAATTACCATAGCGATAGGTGATACATTTTTTTTTATTGTATTGCCGTGCACTATAAGTAGACTGCCCTCATCACATGTCATGTCTGTGTACGTGAGCGATCATAGATTGAATACAATACCGCTCTTTTCAAAGCCACCAATCGTACAGGTGAACATACACGGACTTTGCAAATTGTGAAATTGCAAATAGAATTACGATTCAGTTCTTTATGCCTATTCTTTGATAATCAATGGTGCGATGCCGCGGTACAGTGTTCGTTTAGTGCAGGGCATTATATCAAATATTGTTTTCATCTATTGCTATGGTAATTATTCAAGTTACATCACTACTTCTACAGCGAATAGCACCATTGTTTATATGGGTATCAGAATCAATTCACTTTCTCAAGATACAGAAAAAAGGATATGCCACTATGTGATACACGTTTTATACCTTTTTATACCATTTTCTTACTATACGCCAATTTAATTCTTTAGTTAATTAAATTAATTACCTAATTTTTAGCTTGTTTTGGGAATTACGGCAACCTATATACCAACAAGAATTTGTCTTTAAAAAGACAAGTTCACGGATCAGGTGTATAGTACTTTGAGCTACTTTGGTCTAATATTTAATATTTATATCTCATTTCGCATAAAGGTTTTTAGGCCACCTACAGGAAACAAATTTAGCTTTAACTACAAAGACAATTGTATCATAATGTCCACTATTATTGCATGTTGGCAATATCTTAAATTTGTTGAATATAATTTTCTATACAGATGGAAGATGACAAGATGCCTTATCACTAAAGATCACTAAAGTAAACAAATTACACAGCTACCCGGCACATCTAGTCTTGGTCTTGCTAGCTTTTGTCAAGGATATTTGTCTCATAGCCCTGCTTTTATGAACACCAATTATTATTTTGTAACAGAAAATATATTATACAGGTTTATACAGATATTGCTGGGTTCTTACAAGAGTCAATAAACATTCAATTAACTATAGATAATGGATTTAGTTTTGTGCAATGTAGTTATATTGAATTTTTTTCTGAAGTAAATCGCCTATTGTAGCTTGCTGCATAGTTTTAGGACAATCACAAAGTAAACATTCAGTATACTGACCATGACCTGCCTACCTAGCTTTGATTAACCAATCAGTTATGTGTATTTTCAGCATGTGGTGGCTATAAGCCAATTGCAAACATGTTTATAAAAAAAGGCTAAACATTTCCTACACTGAAGAGACTCACTGCCATGCAGATTTAAGGGTTTATTTAATCCTTGTCTTGTACTATGTGGGGCAGGATTAGATAAAGGCATACAAACTAGGGTATGAGATATTAGGAATTATATCCTATCCTCTTAACCACACGGTTGGTGGCTACAATTCCTATTCAAGACACAGGATATGTAAGGGATAAACTGTGCATATGAGATGTGGGGGCAAGTGGCATCATTTCACTGCCATGAAAAAATGACGAAATATCACGATACGTCACTATGGTTTACTGCACCGTCAAATTGCTAGAGAGGGCGGCCTATCTGCTGTGTCCTGGCAGAACACCAGTCAATATGAGACATTAAATATTAAATGCGAGGATCCAGAGGATACATACCTGAGAAAATATATAATAATTAAAGAAATGGAGCTCAGACAAACTGGCAGTATAATAAAGGAGAGAAAAAATCAGAACCGTTCAGATTCGAACCAGCGTGCACTAACGATTAATATTGAATGTCTCATTCACGGAAAACGTGTTTTTTCCTCAGGAAAAATAAAAATGAAGAAAAAATAATGTGATGTGAGGTTAAAATAATGAAAATGAAGTCCGTCTTCAAAGATATCAGGCTTAAAACAACTAAGAAGATAATGCAAGTAATTTCTTTTTACCCCGAATTTGAACACGGAATTGAAATTACATCACGGAAAATCACAGAATTTAGTATTTAAAACCACGCACGGAAAATCGCGGAATTCGGTGTTTTAAATCACGGAAAACTTGCCACTCTAGTCTACGGTAGTTTGATTTGGCAGTAACTAGATCTCCGGGTGTGGCTTTCATCAATTTCAAGACTTAACAGCATCTTTATTGTAGATCAACTCACTCACCTTTGGGTAGTTTACACATGTAGTAGGATGGATGGTCACATGGCAAATCATTCCACAGTCCAGCCTGGGTTTCCCCATTCCTCATATGTGTGCAATCTTCTCCTGCATCACCCCAGTTGTCTGGTTGTCCTGGAGCCCAGTTGGTGAAGTCAACCTTTGAAAACAATGTAAAATAACAATATTAAATGAGTAAATGGAATTCCTGGCAAATTCAGTGTCTTCCTAATTCCTATTACTTATCTGACTGTTTTGCAGGCACATACCAGCCCAGATCAAGGAATGCAATTTATATGTACAAATTATATAAATGCAAACTCTGGCAGTGGAGGATGCCATTTCATTGATGCACAAATTAAAGTACACCAAACAAACTAATTGGGAAATTGGCAAATTTGGAAGGTTGAGGTTGAATCATTCTCAGAGGGTGTATGAAATTCAAATGAAGCTGCCTAACTTCAGAGATATTTCCAACATCTTCCACAGGGGTATTGTGAATTTTAGATTGAATAACCCATTCCAGACTTGTTTTGCTTTGCAAACCGGAAGCTAGGAATCTAGTTGTGTTTGGTCCTTTCAATGTAGTAGTCGTGGATAGCCTTTTCATCTGTGCGAAGTCATGGTGATAGACGATAATCTATTGTCAGGCATGATGACATGGCTGAACCACTTGAGACATCATTTGAATACAGCTTCTGTTATAGGCCTAGTTGTTATCATTAAGCTGTGCACAAGTATCCACATTTCACATCATATCTCTCATGTTGCCATCATAACATTACATATTAAATAATTGCATAATAGTAGGTATGCCACAGTGGCTGCACAATTGTTCTGCCACACTGTGCATGCAAGCATAACAGTAAATTGAAAAGCGCGCGCATCAAAGTTGTTAAATTTTGGCAAACATCCATGTCGAAAAATTAATTTCCTCATATGTGCTATTTATCCCAATTGTTTGAATTTTTAATATATGGTGTGTGAAACCTTTTTGTGACTACCATCGGGTTTTTTTAAATAAATGTTGCTTCGTTTAAGAGCTACTACCTGTTTTATGGATTGTTTAAGATCCCTCATAAATCAATAAATATAGCTCTTTTGAAAAAAAAAGACCGACCACCATTTAGCTGAAATACTAATCTTTCATAGCATGTAAATTATTTCCGTCGACAACGAATGGCACACTTGAGGAAAACGAGTTGAAACATAATATTATCAAAGTGATATTAAAAGGGAGTAATATTCCAAACCACAATAGCTCTAAGCCATTGTGTGTGTCCAAGGCCACACCATTTTTGTATATGCGGTATAGTGGAATGGCTGTTCGTTTTACCATTTGCCCTCCCATGTTAATCCAGATAACAAAATGCTAATTTAAAGTATCATTGCAAATGAATTTTTATTTTTACTTTTCGGATTTGGCTTTGAGCAATGGTGGCACATACCATGTTTACAGAAAAAATGAAAATTCAATTCCAGACACTGTCAAAATGTCAAACTTTGTATTTTTTGTATTATATTTAAGTAATTAATTGCAGTTTCTTTATTCAACATCATAACCGGTCCATACATGACAAATTTATGATGAATGAAAAGACTTTCATTCAATATTAAAAAAAACCCAAAATTACTCATGGCTAATTTACATAATAATATCATGAATACATAATTAGCTGTAATTAGCTAATTTGCATAATTAATTACTTTTTGTGTATTTTTTGTTATCAATTGAAAGAACTTTGTATACATAGGTGAGCAAAAAAACACGCACCCTGATATCATGTACGGTTCTATTGGCATCAATTTTGCATATTAATTAGCTGAACTTAGTAATTTTTTCAGCTTTAATTTGTCTGCATATTGGCCGAAATTGCTAAAATAGTATATTTGGTTAATTTATTATAATTATTCAATGATAGATTTTTAAATTTAGTTTTCTTTGACAAAGTCAGAAAAGATAAGCATTTAACCTGTGATACATAAATTAACGCTGCTCTTTCAAGCAAGCGTCCAAATAAACCTGTAAAATATCGAAATGTGCCAATTATTTTGTCATTATAGCTATTTGTGGCAGATTTGCATTCCATTTATGAGCATCTTAAAATTGACACTACATCACAATACATTGACCGATTTCAATTCCGTTTTTTGATTTTTGATGCTTTAATAAAGCTCATTCATGTAGAAACATTAAATAACGTGTTTCTGCTGCGCTTAATTTTGAGGTGATATGTCTAATAATAGCACCATAATACCAAATATTATGCTATTATTATGTAATAGCAATAGAGTAACTTACCGACGTTCCATCCTCCCATTCAAATTGTCCCTCATCAGTGATGTCATGGAAACCAATCCATATCCAATCATTCACTGTATTCACACGCACTAAAAAGAAGCAGAAGAATATATTTCACTTGATCTCTGTTGGTTTATGATGATTCTATGGGAGTACATTATTTTACTGCATGGGAGTGGCCTTCATTTCCCATGATCTTCATCTTCATATCTATTTCATTCTTTCTGTTCCAATTGGACCATCGTACTTATACCGAGTACATATGATCAGAGATATGTCGCAAATATGTGTCTCACTTTTGGCCTCTGGCATAACAATGGCCTCCTTTTCTACTATTTTGGTATAAAAATGGGTCACTTTTTCAAATTTTTCTAAAATCAACCTTTTTTGCACCTCCCTGGTGTTAAAATATCATCAGAAGTGTGCCTCAACATGCAATGACCATTTCAACACACACACAAACTTACTTGAGTGATATGACTGCTCCTCAGCACTATGTATGCTCGTCAGTTTAGCCCCAAAAGCTTCACAGCTTGTACGAGCATTGTCATATGTCTTCTTGGTTTGTTCTAGGAAGTAGCAATTTTCATCAAACAAACTCCAGCCAGGAGGGCAATCACCAAGAGCTATAGGGTGAAAAATGAAGCAACTGGTGATCAGAGAATAAATATTGTGTCAGAGCATACTACTAGAGTACAGCAATTAATTTGAAACACGGCAGGTATGAAATACATGACCCATAAAGTCAGAGGTAGTGGAGCTTTGTAATATAGGACTTAAGCTAAATTGTCTGTATTCCAAATCTACAGAAGGTGGAGTGTGTTCTAGCCACAAACTCCTCTCGGATGGTCTGCATCCCCACTTAAAAACTGCTCCATGGGGCTTGTTGTTGTTGTCGTTGATATTGCTATTGTTGTTTTTTATTCAAAAACTTTCCCAAAACGAAAACATATTACATAAACATTATCACAGATTTTTTAAAGTACAATAACATGAAAGTTACCTGTAAAAGCTTTCAATATTTTTTCTAAGATCAGCTGGAATGTCTCATTCTTAGGTACTTTGTCCTGAAGAAGTCAGAGCTACTCTTGATGAAAGCTTGACGGTTCTAAACTTGTCTGATGGCGAACCCGCTATTAACCCCACTAATTTATTGTTATGAATTCCCGTCGTAAAAGCCTATCCCACAATTTGGAAAAATCTTTTCTTGATGTTATGGTTCTGTTGCAAAACCAATCCTTTTCATGCTTTTACCTTGTAAAAAAAATATCTGGATATCTTTTAAGATTACTTACGCACATTGGGTGGAACTGGCTTCACAGGTTGACCTAAAATGACAGTAAAAGAAGGAGAAACAAAAGAAAATAAGCATGACAGAAGTGTCATAGCCAGGGTCAAGGGGTATAGCTGCCCCAGTGAGAAGAGAGAGGGAGATAAGGTGTGTTGCTATTAGTATTGGTGAATAGCAGCGGGAGTTTCCCTTGAATTTTCCTTTCCTTTGCAAGCAAATAAAACAGCAGCGGAATATATTGGTGAATGCCAATAAAAACTCACTCCATTCTAGCAGGGTATAGACAAGAATAAATTCTTAAGCATAAATTGATAACACCATCATAAACCAGTGATTGCGACAGTTGCTACCATTCCTGGATTGGGTGAATTATACTATAGAGCACCAAGATAGAGGGAGAATTACCATTTACTACTCTACTGTTCTTGAAAATGACTGCTAATTTGAAAAAAAATATTTATCAAAAAAATTGTAACAAAGAAATAATAAGGGATTTGTAAAATGCTATCTGACAAAAGGATGCAAAGCGCTATGGAAAGAAAGAAAGCAGGAAACAATAAACCACAGAGAGTAGAGATTGAAGGAGAGGTGGGTTTTGAGGAGAATCGGTGTTATTGATATTCCTGATGCACTATGGGCCACAATGGCCTCATCCCAATACCATAGTTCAATAATCTCAATTAAACAGTAACAATGCAAAATTTGACTTCAAGCTGCAGAGTATGAGTTTTTGTACCCAAATTTTCAAAGGTCATTCAATGAATGTACAAATGTATTGGGTTCAAAGAACTGTGCCCTGATAGATGAACATGTTGTGGATCGTAGTGATGGCGATTGATTTCAAAGGTGGGGGCAGCATTAGAGAAGGTTCTGTCACCATCATGCTTGCGAGATCAAGTGATTGCAGTTTCAAGCACTTACCTACAGGAACCTTACAGACAAAAGCCTGAAGACCAAAGCAATTATCAGTGCTCCATTGACCAGATTCCGTGCCTGAAAATGAGAAACCATATCAATACCATTTATTAATATTTCTAATCTGGCAAAGTTTAACATTTAGTCCTTGTTGTCACTTTGTCTTCTGTCTTCTTTGATTCTAGTGGGCCGTCTAGTGGGTACTTATGATGTCAACAATAATTGCATCAGCCGATAGTAATTCAATGGTGATTACTTTCCCATACATGTTGGAAAACTGAAGCTCACAGAGCAGCTATTTTAGCACTTCCCATCTTTGCGTGAGTGCATAATTATACAACATTTATACTCTGCATATTGGCTATGTGGTCTAAGAGGCTGGAAAATCACTAATTAAAGGGTAATTTTTCATTGCACAGTGTTTTCAGGTCTACAATGCAAATTTTCACTTGAGACATTTGTTTTAATGTTCAATTTTCAAAATTTTCTCTTCATTTTCTGCCTCTGTTTAAAAAAATGCTTCTTGCCTGTAAATATTGTTCCACAATCAGGAGAGCCAGTGATATCTGATGGCTGGTTGGCGTTCCAGTTGGTATAGCTCATAGGTGAACCATCACTCCAAGCAAATATACCATCAATAGCAACATCTGAGGAATATACACGAATACAGTAATTAATTGACTGATTCATCAATTGATGGATTGAATGGATGATTGATTAAGTGACTGATTAATTGATCAACTGATTGATTGATCAACTGATTGATTGATCAACTGATTGATTGATCAACCAATTGATTGATCAACCAATTGATTGATTGATTGATCAACTCGTCACTGTTCTAGCATATTATGACGATTTTTTGACAAAATTAGTTATGAATCTCTGATAACCCCTAATCTACAGATGAAATTTTAAGAAAAAGTTGCAATTCAATAATGAGATATTGGGCTAATTAATTCGACGTATGAACATTATTTTATATAGACCACTTGGCATCTGACGTCATTGCCCGGCAGTATGCGCGCGCATTATGGCAATTTCAATTGTTCTTTGCCCTGCAGTGTGCGTACGCATCGTAGTCTGCTAAGGGCACGTGCATTTTAAATCGCCCGCCACATTTCATATAGTACAGGAAAGCCATTGAACAGTGTAGCGGCTCGTTCGAGCATATCGATAGACGAGTCCCGCCTTTGTTGATAAACAGTGATGTCAAGTGGTCTATAAGATTCACTGACATGTGATTCAGAATGTAATGTTCTGACATACTGGCATATGACTGGTGCATCAGATTTCAACTTTATTGTCATTCTGACATTCAGGCATATGACAAATATTGTATAATAACAGTATAATGTAATAAGTTTATAAATTCAAAACTGCAAGCTCTGACATGTGCGATTGTGCGAGTATGGACGAACAACAATGAAATGATTGATCAACTGATTGATCAACTGATTGATTGATGAACTTTTTCTCAACTGATTGATTAATCGACCTATTAATTAATTGATTGATCAACTGCTTGATAATTTGATATGGATAGTATATCTCATCTCATAAACTAAGTTTGAGTGATTCATTGATTAACAGATTGATCGATACCTTACCTGACATTCCAATCCATATATCAGTGATACCAACATTTTGAAGTTCTTCAAATAAGCTGACAACATAGTTATTCTCAACAGCACTGCAATTAATTAATTAGCATAGATCAAAACAAATTACTTTGGTTTTAAAAATCAAAGCATTTAAGTCTGAAATTCGCCGAAGTAATTACAGAACGAAATAAATAAAATTAAAATCATGGTTGATTTGGGAAAGAATGTCATGTAAATCCATGCAGCGTTTAATAGATGTTATGTAAATTAAAGTTCATTCATCCTCTGCTATATGATAGGTGGATGAACATAGATAATATAATAGGTTTATATAACCCAAAATTAATTTAAACATTTTCTTCAAAATGTTTACTGGGATAGCTATGTTATTTGTATTTACTGGGTAGCTTTGTTATTTGTGACAGAAGATGCATTTTGAATTTGTTTTGTCTCAGAATGGAAGCGAACACTTTAACCATTGATCCCATATACGTGAACGAGTTATTGTGATATGGAATTTGTGGCAGAAGAGGCATTTTGAAGGTATTTTGTCTCGGACAGGAAGTGACCTCTTAATGACCTTTGACTCTAAATCTGTGAACAATAAAAGAAATTTAAAAAAAAATGGAATTCATAAGTCCCACCCCACTACCCTTAACTTCAATCCGACCCACCCCTGGATACGTAAAAGAGGTTTAGCAAAGAAGTGCATGCAAATTGGCTGCTGCTGTAGATTGGGGGGGGGGGGTATTTCCCTCATTTAATACATCCCAGTGGGCACAGTATTGATAAATTATCAAAGTTGTATTTAGGTTGAATCAACAGTTTGTTAAAGCCATATTATAACATTTCCGTAAAAATAGATTATATTTATTTTCCATAAAATGTTAGTTTTTACTGTCAGATATCTCCCCTTTTTATTTTGAGCCGAAAAAGTGAGGTAAAGCATAGAAAATTGGAATTTACGTGTACGTACTGCGCATACGTGTTCGACTAATATTTCCATCGTAATAATAAAACGCCGGTTCCATCGTTTTATTCAAAATCTTGGATTTTAACAAAACTACAGCACCTAAAGTCTTGATTTTTGCAGAGTATCTTTATTGACTAAAGTACATTACAATCGTGTAAAACAAGAATTTAAAAAAAAATTGAGGGCGTTCTCCTCAGCAAATGTTATAATATGGCTTTAAATGACAGTTGGATTGGACAGTTTGCGTTAATATCAAATTGCACTCCACATCAAATTTTTCATGTAAATCTTGTGTTTTCTCGAAAAGTGTTGTAATAAAAACTAAAAAGATGAATAACGAATAAATTAATGCAAACCTTAAAATGTTAACCATGAAAGACCCTTGTGTTTCACAGTAGTGTTTTGAATCAGTCCAAGTGTATTTATTATGTGTGTTGACCTGGTAACAGTTGCCACGGAAAATTCTCCAGCCAGATGGACATACTCCTGTAAAGCAAAAACAATCATAATTATAGTAAGACTATAGTAGTAGAAAATGTACACAAATATTTATATTATCAGGTCAAGGGGTGTTATCGTGAATTACGTATAGAACTAAATGTTTAGCAAATTGATTTCATGATGCTTGTTTCAAAATACAGTAGTATTTTTCTCTAAAGGTTTAGGGAAAAATCTGGATTTCCAAATATTTCCTCTATATACATTGAATTTTGTTTCCACAGTTGGTATGTTGTACAGTAGGGGTAAAAACTGGAATTCCAGTCTATCAACCATGTAAAAAAGACTGTATTACCGATATCCTCTATGGGTCCCACGGTTGGTAAATTGTGTAATGACTTTAAATTACCTGGAAATCATGGCTCTGTAGAGGAAAAGAGTGGAGTTCCTGTCCATAATTTTGTTTAAAAAAACCTGGAAATCTGATATCCTCTATGGGTCCCTGGACTGGTAAATTGTGTAATGATTTAAAATTATCTGCAAATCCTGTAGGGAAAAAACTGGAATTCCAGTCTATAATCATGTAAAAAAAACCATGGAAATCCGAGTTCCTCTATTATGGGGAGGTGGGCATGATTTATCTAGAATAGCCCAATGCGAGCCACTACGTCGAACGTAACCTGTGGTCGGTTCTTTTGATGCGTTATAACCATCCAGCAAGCTATAGGGGCCTGTGTTATGAACATCCAGTGCACATTTGTCTAATATTTCCACCGTAATAGTTAAATATCGTTTCATACGTTTTATTTAAAATCGCAGATTTGGTCATAATTGCAGCACCTTAATAAAGTACATTACAATCGTGTAAAACGGGATTTAGAAAAACATTGAGGGCGTTCTCCTCAGCAAATGAAGGGGTGAATCATGGTCATAAGACATGGCAAAAATATCGCTACAAAACAACAAACATCTTGTACTTTTCCTTTCCTTACATTGAGTAAAAAATGTATTTTGTGTTAATCATTTTGCAAAATTAGTGTTTTTACTACAAAACTGTGTTTATATTTCATGAATAATTAATTAATGTACTTCTGAGAGTGCACAGTCACTTTAAGGGGGTTCAAAACGATGTTTCTGGAAAACAGAAACTGAATTTAGAACCATTTGAATAGATTGAATAAGTTAAGCTAAATACACTGAGCAAAATAGTTTTTGTTTGAAGGAAATCGGACATACGGTTGTCAAGATATGCATGTTTTTAGTTTCTTTGTATTCTATTGTTTTTGCCAATATATTGATGAAGTTAATGAGGAAAATTGGCAAAATGTGCTCATGAATATTCATGTTTGCCAATATTATACCAATATCTTATGAATAAACCTTCATACTACTTTTATTTTATATGATTTTGACATGAAACTTTGCCAATGTGTTTCTATGGCCTAAAAACATTACCATGTGATTTTTCCGCCCATCTAATTTGCATATTTGCATAATTAATTAGCATTATACTTAAGGCTAATTAATTATGCAAATATGCAAATTAGATTTGCGGGAAAATCACATGTTAAAGGTTTAGGTCATAGAGACACATTGGCAAAGTTTCAGGTCAAAATTTTAAAGGTAAAAGTAGTATGAAGGTTTATTCATAAAATATTGGGAAAATATTGGCAAAAATTAATATTAATGAGCACATTTTGCCAATTTTCTTCATTAACTTCATCAATATATTGGCAAAAACAATAGAATACAAAGAATCTTTCAACAGCAATATCTCAAAAACCGTTTGTCCGATTTGGCTCAAATTTTAGAATTAAGATTATTTTGCATATCTCTCTGCACCAAGTCTATTTTAATCTCAATCAGAGCAACTTGATTTTGCCTTTCGTACCACCTTAAGGGCCTTACCTAGTTTTACAACACGGTGGTTGGCATGGCCAGGGCCATAATTCACCACCCTCATAATTGGTGAAAAGAATTATGTATTCATTCTGTGTATCATTATAAATATTCCATATACTCACCTTCAGGTTTTTCACAGATAAATTTTTTTCCTGTTGGACATGCCATTGTATTCCATTGTCCATCTGCTGATGTGCTGACAACCTCTGCGCAATTTCCACCCATACTGGAATAACTGTAATATAACAAAATTCAGTTTCTGTCATTAGCAGCTCAGAAAACCACTAACAATTTGTGATAAAATCACAAAAATAGAGTCATTACTAAAACTTATTTTGAGTTTATGAGCACCTAATTGTTACATTTGTAATAAATGGCAACTGATAAATGTGTGAATGGCTCATTGGCGCAGAGTTGAAAATACCGAGTTAATTAACCGCATGAGTACTATATTATATATAACTGCTGATTGGCTACATGAAGACTGTTATGGTTTATTGAACCAATCAGCAACATTGTAAGAATGGTGGTAGGGCTGAAGAGGAGTGACATTAAATATCTAGAGAACCTATACATTTGCTTCAAGTTCTGTAGTGATGTCAAATTGTCTGAGCTCGTACAAGGGCAGTTTGCTAGCACATTTGCGGTGCAACCGCAAACAATCATTGACATCACTACCAATACTACCGAATCAGCAGGTAGTAGGCATACTCATGTGGTTACATATGGTTTGCCTACAAAAACGAAATGCATCTACGCACAGTTTCCACCTCGATAGACCCAAATACACATTATTTCCAAGCATAGCGAGCCTCTACGTTTATACTACACGGTTGAGTGCATAGCATCATAAGAGCTGTGTGAGTTCTAGTGGAAAATAGGCATCTGTGATTGGTTTTTGTCAAAAAGTGTTCCCTTACGTCAACAGATAATGCAATTCAATGTTTATAGCAAGGCGAATGTGGTAGTATGTTGAAAACGACCTATCCAAACACTATTTTTGACCAAAATGTAGGTATTAGAAGTCAAAACCTCAAGTGTTCCTTATAATATTTTTTTCAAATTTTACGTCTTTCAATGAAAGAGCATTGTCCATATACTAGCTTCATTTCAATGAGCAATGGCCAATTCTGTTTAAATTGCAAGTCTTGTGCAAAATGCTATACTATTTTTGCCTGTTTTGTCATACGGTTGTAAATTCAATGAACTATAACTTTGCTAAAGAGCGCTTACGAATTGATATGATAAATGTGGTGTTTTCAATTGATAAACAACTCTCCCATAGAATGAACCATCCTGACATTGTTCAACATACTGAACACTCGTTTTCTAACCTAGGTCAGGTTATCCAGTTGCCCAGTTAGTTACGTTAGTACCATATCCAGTTGCCCAGTTAGTTACGTTAGTACCATAAGGCCATTCATTTCCACCGGGTACAGGTGTTAGTGATATGGATACTAACCTATTATCAGGTTGTTCTGGTGCCCAGTTAGTGTATGGTCTTACATTAACACCATCAGGTCATTGATATCCACCGGGTACGCCACTTATCTAAGGTGTTAGTGATATGGATACTAACCTATTATCAGGATGTCCTGGTGCCCAGTTTGTGTATGCCCAGCAAACACAAAAACGTTTTAAAAACGTTTTAAATAAGTTATATTTTGGCTTTTGGTTTAGGTAAAAATGTTTTAATAACATTAAAATGTCGGGTTTTATAAAGGTCATGAAAACATTTTAAAACGTTTTGTATGAAAACACACTACAACAATATTTTTTAAATGTTTTCAAAATGCTATTGTAAACTACTTTTGAAAACATATTTTGCCTAATATTTTGTCAACACTTAAATACCATAATGTTAAAATATTTGCACCCAGCAAACACAGAAATGTTCTTAAGATGTTATTTTCAAAACGTTTTAATAACATTTAAATGTCGGGTTATATAAAGGTCGTGGAAACATTTTTAAAACGTTATTGCAAATATTTTGGTCAAACATTTTTCGCAAAACATTTTTTCAACCCTAAAATAACATTCCGTTTAGAAGGTATTGTATCAAGTTTTCAAAAATGTTTTTGGAATGTTATTAAAACGTTTTTATACCCTTTATATAACCCGACATTTAAACGTTTTCTGTAAATCATTTTGTGTTCGCTGGGCAGTAGATTATCATAAAATGTTTTTTAATGTTATGAAACGTTTTATACCCTTAATATACCCTTTTTATAACCCGACATTTAAACGTTTTCTGACAACCTTTTTATAACCTATTGTGAATGATGTCGAAAACGTTTTGTGTTTGCTGGGTGGTCCTACGTTAGCACCATAAGGCCACGTTGTATATCCACCGGGTACGCCACTTATCTAAGGTGTTAGTGATATGGATACTAACCTATTATCAGGATGTCCTGGTGCCCAGTTTGTGTATGGTCCTACGTTAGCACCATAAGGCCACGTTGTATATCTGCCATGTATACCACTAATCTAATGTGTAAGTGTTATGGATACTAACCTATTATCAGGATGTCCTGGTGCCCAGTTAGTGTATGGTCCTACGTTAGCACCATAAGGCCACGTTGTATATCTGCCATGTATACCACTAATCTAATGTGTAAGTGTTATGGATACTAACCTATTATCAGGATGTCCTGGTGCCCAGTTAGTGTATGGTCCTACGTTAGCACCATAAGGCCATGTTGTATATCTGCCAGGTATACCACTAATCTAATGTGTAAGTGTTATGGATACTAACCTATTATCAGGTTGCCCTGGTGCCCAGTTAGTGTATGGTCCTACGTTAGCACCATAAGGCCACGTTGTATATCTGCCAGGTATACCACTAATCTAATGTGGTAGTGTTATGGATACTAACCTATTATCAGGATGTCCTGGTGCCCAGTTAGTGTATGGTCCTACGTTAGCACCATAAGGCCACGTTGTATATCTGCCATGTATACCACTAATCTAATGTGGTAGTGTTATGGATACTAACCTATTATCAGGATGTCCTGGTGCCCAGTTAGTGTATGGTCCTACGTTAGCACCATAAGGCCACGTTGTATATCTGCCATGTATACCACTAATCTAATGTGTAAGTGTTATGGATACTAACCTATTATCAGGATGTCCTGGTGCCCAGTTAGTGTATGGTCCTACGTTAGCACCATAAGGCCACGTTGTATATCTGCCAGGTATACCACTAATCTAATGTGTAAGTGTTATGGATACTAACCTATTATCAGGTTGCCCTGGTGCCCAGTTAGTGTATGGTCCTACGTTAGCACCATAAGGCCACGTTGTATATCTGCCATGTATACCACTAATCTAATGTGTAAGTGTTATGGATACTAACCTATTATCAGGATGTCCTGGTGCCCAGTTAGTGTATGGTCCTACGTTAGCACCATAAGGCCACGTTGTATATCTGCCATGTATACCACTAATCTAATGTGTTAGTGTTATGGATACTAACCTATTATCAGGATGTCCTGGTGCCCAGTTAGTGTATGGTCCTACGTTAGCACCATAAGGCCACGTTGTATATCTGCCATGTATACCACTAATCTAATGTGTAAGTGTTATGGATACTAACCTATTATCAGGATGTCCTGGTGCCCAGTTAGTGTATGGTCCTACGTTAGCACCATAAGGCCACGTTGTATATCTGCCAGGTATACTACTAATCTAATGTGTAAGTGTTATGGATACTAACCTATTATCAGGATGTCCTGGTGCCCAGTTAGTGTATGGTCCTACGTTAGCACCATAGGGCCACGTTGTATATCTGCCAGGTATACCACTAATCTAATGTGTAAGTGTTATGGATACTAACCTATTATCAGGATGTCCTGGTGCCCAGTTAGTGTATGGTCCTACGTTAGCACCATAAGGCCACGTTGTATATCTGCCAGGTATACCACTAATCTAATGTGTAAGTGTTATGGATACTAACCTATTATCAGGATGTCCTGGTGCCCAGTTAGTGTATGGTCCTACGTTAGCACCATAAGGCCACGTTGTATATCTGCCAGGTATACCACTAATCTAATGTGTAAGTGTTATGGATACTAACCTATTATCAGGATGTCCTGGTGCCCAGTTAGTGTATGGTCCTACGTTAGCACCATAAGGCCACGTTGTATATCTGCCAGGTATACCACTAATCTAATGTGGTAGTGTTATGGATACTAACCTATCATCAGGATGTCCTGGTGCCCAGTTAGTGTATGGTCCTACGTTAGCACCATAAGGCCACGTTGTATATCTGCCAGGTATACCACTAATCTAATGTGTAAGTGTTATGGATACTAACCTATTATCAGGATGTCCTGGTGCCCAGTTTGTGTATGGTCCTACGTTAGCACCATAAGGCCACGTTGTATATCTGCCAGGTATACCACTAATCTAATGTGGTAGTGTTATGGATACTAACCTATTATCAGGATGTCCTGGTGCCCAGTTAGTGTATGGTCCTACGTTAGCACCATAAGGCCACGTTGTATATCTGCCAGGTATACCACTAATCTAATGTGTAAGTGTTATGGATACTAACCTATTATCAGGATGTCCTGGTGCCCAGTTAGTGTATGGTCCTACGTTAGCACCATAAGGCAACGTTGTATATCTGCCATGTATACCACTAATCTAATGTGTAAGTGTTATGGATACTAACCTATTATCAGGATGTCCTGGTGCCCAGTTAGTGTATGGTCCTACGTTAGCACCATAAGGCCACGTTGTATATCTGCCAGGTATACCACTAATCTAATGTGTTAGTGTTATGGATACTAACCTACACTAAGCCAAAAAAGAAACTTATAATTTTTCACAAGGTCGTATCTTAAAATCCTGCCCATCAAAATTAACCAAAATGACACACATGATTGCCTCAATACTCCACTCTAAACACATGTCAATAACCAAGCAGTTGTCCAACTGACACAATAGCAAAATGCAGTGATATGGAACAGCTTCCTGGACCACATTCACAGCCCTAGTGGCACCAAGCAAACGAAATCTGTGAGAACGGCATCTTGAATCACAGGTCACAAACTTACCAGGATCATTATGTCACATGTCCAAGCAAATAATGAAGTCCTTTAGTAACGGGTATGTCCACCGTGCGCTTGCACGCATGCTGTGCACCTGCTTCTCATGCTTCCAACCAAGCTCCTGATGATATCCTGGGGAAGATTGCCCCATGCTTCCCGTTACTAAAGGACTTCATTATTTGTTTGGACATGTGACATGATGATCCTGGTAAGTTTGTTTTGACTCTCTTTAATGTTTTTAACTTAATGTTGTTAAAATTGTTGGCTGTGACCTGTGATTCAAGATCATTCTCACAGATTTCTTTTGCTGGGTGCCAATAGGGCTGTGAATGTGGTCCAGGAAGTTGTTCCATATCAGTGCATTTTGCGGTTGTGTCAGTTGGCCAACTGATTGGTTGCTTACATGTGTTTTGAGTAGAGTATTGAGGCAATCCTGTGTGTAATTTTAGTTAATTTTGATAGACAGGATTTTAAGATATGACCTTGTGAAAAATGATAAATTTCTTTTTTGGCTTAGTGTATTATCAGGATGTCCTGGTGCCCAGTTAGTGTATGGGCCTACGTTAACACCATAAAGCCACGTTGTATGTCTGCCAGGTATACCACTAAATGTGTAAGTGTTATGGATACTAACCTATTATCAGGATGTCCTGGTGCCCAGTTAGTGTATGGTCCTACGTTAGCACCATAAGGCCACGTTGTATATCTGCCAGGTATACCACTAATCTAATGTGTAAGTGTTATGGATACTAACCTATTATCAGGTTGTCCAGGTGCCCAGTTAGTGTATGGTCTTATGTAAGCACCGTCAGGCCATTGGTATACACCAGGTACACCACTTATCTAAGGTGTTAGTAATATGGATACTAACCTATTATCAGGTTGTCCAGGTGCCCAGTTAGTGTATGGTCCTATGTCAGCACCATCAGGCCATTGATATACACCAGATGTACCACTTGTCTGAAATATGAAACATTCAAAACACAATAATTTCATTATTATTAAATTGAATCACATTCTAAGTTGCGTTGCATTTAATAAATAAGTTGGGGGTCACGTACCCTGGGTGCCACGCACCTGGGGGTGCTGACTTGACCAATTCAGCATTGATTCTGCGCCCCCTTCAAGCCATTAAAGTCAAAATTTTCGTGCACATTTCAGCAAAAAATCGTTTGAAAGATCAATTTAAGACCGATATATACACTGAAATCTAAACTAGAGTCAGGGTGACTCTAAAAGCAGAGTCCAGCCACTCTGCATCTCTATTTCTAAAACGACTCCATATTGGGAGTCATGATTCCCTTGAAGAGTCATAATTTGTTGACTCCACTAAAGAGTCTCAATATGGAGTCATTTTAGGCATAGAGTCACACAGTGGTTGGACTCAGCTTCTAGAGTATCCCAGACTCCATTTATAGAGTCACCCCGGCTCCATTACAGGGTCACTTCGATAGTCCGACTCCGTGTAGGAAAGCTTACTATTATTAGCTTTACCTCATGGTCAGCACATCTTTTAAGGATGATAAACAAATTGAAACAAAACACCCTACCAAAATACATGTGAAAATTAAAGTCAAAAGTGACAAAATCCAATTTGTCAAAAATGTACACTGTTCATTTCATATCTGACCGACATGTTTTTTTACCCCATGAGAACTACCTATCGATTGGCCAAAAAGAAGTTTTCACTATCAGCAATCAGCAACATTTCACCACACAAAATATTGGGGTGAATTATTTGCAAAGTTCCACTCTGATTGGTGTTTAAAGTGAAGATGTCATGTAATTGACCAATCAAAGGCAACGTTAGATCAGCAGGAAGTGCTCAGGAAGTTAACTTACAATATCACTTGCTCCTATCCATATGTCTGTTTTGTATGTGGATCCCTGTAACGTGACAAGATCTTGTTCTTCTTGGCTCTCTACACTTATCAATGCTCCTCCAAGAGCTAGACAGTAATTGTTAGCATCCGACCATGTGTAGTCATTTGAGTAATATTTATAGCAAGCAGAGGCTGCAGACATCCAACCATTGGACTCATCACATTTGATAATAAAATCTAAAATTAAAATGGAAATGGTGCAAAACATTTTTGAGTTATTTTGATTTTACTGCTTCCCCTCCCGCTTATGGTCAAAATTGGATAAAATCACTGAAATAATGCATATCCCCAAATATTTTATCAATAATAACATGTAATTTTGGCAAATAATGATCACTAAAAAAATCACAAATAAGACCACTTGACATCATTGTTTATCACCAAAGGCAAGGGACTGGTCTATCGATATGCTTGAACGAACCGCTACACTGTTCAATGGCTTTCTTGTAGGCTACTACTATATGAAATGTGGTGAGTGATTTAAAATGTACGTGCCCTGAGCAAACTACGATGCGTACGCACACTGCAGGGCAAAGAACAATGGAAATTGCTATAACTCGCACGCATACTGCCGGGCAATGATTCGACATGTCAAGTGGTCTAGATTGCAAATCGCTGCACATTTCTCCTTACCACTTGGTGTTTCACAAATGTAATTTCGACCACCTGCTGTACAAGGTAAGTCATTCCACCTTCCATTTGTTTTGAGCTCTACACAGTCCTCGCCAGTACTATGATCATCAGGTTGTCCTGCATCCCACATTCTATTCAGTTAATGAAAACACACAAATTATGCAAATATTTAGTAATACATATATTCAGACTTTCATAAGGCTAAAGATGTTTGTTTCGTGTAGGCAACACACATTTCGCTGTGCGATTCTATGGGGTCTTTTGAGGGTCATGGTCTTAAATTACTGCTTGGCAGACAACAGATTCGAGTTCAGCATACCAACCAAAATAAGCTGGTTGCCAACTTTTACGCAAACTTGCCGCTAGGAACGTCATTTTTTCACACTAGAACCAGTCTATCATTGTCCTCCGTCACATTGTCCACCCATTTTTTTAACTTCACTTGTAGCTACTTGTAGGCCTTGCTTTTTATCTTGTTCCATTCACTTCATATTTCCCTTCTATTAATACACTAATAAGGTCAAGAATACAGACTTTGTGTAGCTTTTCGAGGATTTATTAGAAATAATTAATTTTCTTAAACTATCATTTTCTAGAACAATGCATGTAAACATCAATTTTAAGATTTTACATTGTTGGTGATGTTGACATTGTTCCCATCTTGACCATCTTTTTTTAAATCTGATGATGTTTAGCTATCCTAAAATTAAATCATGTCATAGTACATGCGTGTGTGTGTTGACTTGTCACTCTGCCTTTGAAAGATCCTGCTAGGATCGAAAGCTCGGCATTTTTGTGGATAAACAGTTTCTTTTAACTTGAAAAAATATAGCACACAATTTTTCAAGAGATTTTGTCTTATAAATCCATAAATCCTATAAAACCAATCTTAAATTACAAAAGGTTATATCTATCCAAGTCTGCACTGATTTACATTACCTTATTGTGATTTGAAGCATTATGTTACCTAATCATGCTAATTCCGACTCTAAAATAATTTTTATAAATTAAAAAACAAACAAACAAAACAAAATAAATACAAAAGTAAAAAGTAGGAAACTACCGTGAAATATAAACACATCAAAAGAATTAAGTCCCCCTCTGAAAATTTCGTCATAACATCGTAAAGTAAAACTTTGTACCAATAAAACTTACTTAGAAATAAGTATATGATTGTTTACCAAGTGTTTTGTGAAAATGAAAGATGTCCATGACTTCATGGCTGAATGAACCCAAATTGAAGACAAAAACTGACCTTTCCAAAAGTCACAAAGTAGGCCCATGCTTGTTTTAAACTGCAAGGTGTATTGTGACAAGGAATGGAACTGGTCATCTTACACCTTGCTTGTTTTAAACTGCAAGGTGTATTGTGACAAGGAATGGAACTGGTCATCTTACAACTCACTGTGCTGAACTCTGCAACAAGGGGATTTGCATGGCTGAATGATCAAGAATCGATACACATTGCAGTAAATGTTCACTTGGAGAGGATTTTAAACTGCACTCAAACACATGGGGTTTTTCATTATTGTCTGTCCAATTAACTTAGACACCCAGTTTGTGTTACTTATTTGAAAAAATATCCACTTTCAAAGAAAGTCATGAAAGAAAAGTTTTAACATTCGCTGAGACCTAACGGGATTTTTGTGTTTCCAAAACATTGAGTGAGAGTTTACCAGAAATTCTATTGAAATTGGAAGGTTTTTCTCAACACTTTAAAAATAATCCGGTAGAAGTTGGGTACCACTATTTTGGAAGGTCTCATTATACAGATTTGTAGGTATTGTGATTTTGGATAGTGAATGGATGAATAGTAATTTAATCATACTCCTCACCAAAAACATTTTATAAAAATAAAAAATATAATTCAGTTCATAAAATGCAGACAGTGTTTCTAATTTGCATATTTATTCTTAGTATATTAACTCATTGATCCCAGCTGTCCCTCAACCAATTACAACAATTCGGCGCGGTTTTTGAATCTTGTTCTGTGCATGCTTTTGGCTTGGCCCAATTCCAAGAAAGTACAAATTGTATGCCCTATGAATGTTCGTATGTTATTGGTGAGGAGTATAATTCACAATACTCCAGACGCATAGTAACTTGCCCTATCATTTGATATAATGCACCAACTGACATCTTTTGAGTTATAGAGGTTGTGCATGAAATTATTGATTGGCTCCAAACAAAGGATTTGAACCGGTGTCCTTCACCGAAATCATGGCACAGTGCAGTCCATTCAATCAAATATTGTCATCAACCTATTTGATCGTAGTGTATTTGTTATGCGTGTGAGACGACCTCTCGCGGTAGATTGCAAACATGCTTTTGTTGAATGCATTTGAGCATAATTAGTAAAAGGATCAAAGAAAAAAGGGTGGGATCACTGATCAATATGCATGATTACAATGTTCAAACACCCCTTACTGTAAATAGATTATCCCATCAAAAAGTTTTAAGTCATTAGGAATATTCGGTTGGACCCAGATATCTTGCTGTAAATCGGTCAAAATTGAATAAAAGTAGACAAGGAAAAATATTTTTTCATCGCTTTACTAATAATTTCTGTTAGGTCTGACCGTGTTTAGCAACTTTTCTTTCATGACTTTTTGCCAAAGTAAAAACTTTTCGAAATATATCCTAAAAACCGGGTGTCTAAGTTATTTGGACAGACAAATAGTAACAAGCCATGAAGCAACTTTTGTGAAAAGTATAGGCCTACTTTGTGACTTTTGAAAAGGGCAGTTTTTGCCTTCAATGTAGGCTCATTCAGCCCTGAAGTCATGGAAATCTCTCATTTTCACACAGCACTTAGTAAACAGTCATATAATTATTTCAAAGTTAGTTTTATTGGTACAAAACGAAACCTTACAATGTTATGACGACATGTTCAGAGGGGGACTTATTTATTTTGATGTGTTTATAAAATTGGGCAAGCTTTCGGCCATAGGCCTTTTTCATAACCATGATATAAACAAAACAAAAACAAAACAAACACTCACCCCACCCCCACTCCACCCCACAAAACCCACCACATTTTGCATTTTGGTTTTCAGGCCACCAACAAGAAACAATTTCTTAAAACCTTGAATTTCCATTCTTGTTGAAATCAGTTTTTAACTTATCCTGGTCTTTAACAGGGGCTCCCAAAATATGTTATATAAAAGGTCTGGTTTACCAATTTAAAGCACTTTTCACACAGATTTGGTCATAAATCTGGTCACAAAGGGGTCTAAAAAAACAGGCCAACTGCAAGTTTTGACTTTATTTTGTCCTATTATTGAGCCATGGGGTTATCAAACTGCATGATGCAGTCATGTCTACAGTAGAATTCACCTCGACCTTTGCAGGACTTAAACCCCATTAAAAGCTATTAAACCAAGATAACACTCATTGAAACAGCTCAACTGATTAAATCGGATCTTCTCTGGCTGTGCACATGTGTCTGTTTTATATGTGCGGTATCGCAATGAGCTGCTATAATACAGCTTCAGTTGGGTAACCGATTATAAAGGAAACGCAAGGAAACAATGGTATGTGGACCTTTGTTCACGAAATGAGACAATGGCCTGCTTTTTGTTAACCAGCATTCTTGAAAATGAGCAACATAATGATTGTTGACTTAACACGGTTTGGAAATAATTTCTTCATATTTTTGGTGTTATCTGTCGTTTATATATCCTTCCTAAAAGACAAAAGTGCGACTATTTCCAAACACCTAAATTAGCTAACATTTTAGGACATGTTACAAAACTATATTTTCTAGAATTTCATAGAATACTTTAAATGTAGCTTGTACCTTTTTTTGTGGCATCCTTCAGAACGGAGCGGTCCGTTACCAATAAAGCTCAATATTTTCGGTCAAATCTCCATTCAATTAACACGGGGAGTTGGCTAGCTATGAGCTAGCTATGCCTTGCCCTCACTCATATTCTACGAAAGTGCGACTATTTCTGAACATCTAACCTAGCTGTAATTTTAGGTCATGTTAGAGAAATATATTTGCTAGAAGTTTGGAGAATACTTTAAATATTGGCCGGTAATTTTTCACACAGTGATGTTAACTAGGCAAATGCAATATACTTCTAACTATTTGTAAAGGTCGCGCGTCAATGGTGAGAGCACTGTGTATTGTGTATAGGAAAACGGACAGTAACTGCAGTATGGTCCCATTATTAGGCCTACATTACAGACAGCATCAGACATATGTGACCGTACACCACGAATGAGCCGTAAATGTCCTCAATTGTATTCTGAGTTACGTGTAAAATGGGCATGAAGGTCATATTCATAGGTATTTCAATTTGGTGCTACGTGTATCTCATTAAATGAGGTACACGTAGCACCAAATTGAGGTACCTATGAATACGACCTTCATGTCCATTTTACACTGTAACTCAGAATACAATTGAGGACATTTACGGCTCATTCGTGGTGTACGGTCACATATAGCCAGGATTGATCTGGAAAGGGGGAGTTGTGAAATTTGCAAAAAAATGGATCTTTCTTAAAATACTTTTTGACTCTTTTGGGCTATTTTTAATAGTTCTTAAAACATGAAAAAGTGGTCACTTTGGACATTTGCCACTTCAAAGGGGACAGGCAGATGTGTCAGGAAGTGGAGCATCTGTTGGCATAGTCGGACAACTTTGACAATACCATAAGCGCTGTAAGGGAGTAAGGCTATGTAAACTAAATAATTGACTGCACAAATTTACCGATAGGAAAACTACTTTGTTTTGCTGCCCAACATTGAGTCCTTTTTGGTTCATTTGTGCTTGACGGTACTTTATTTAACACCATTATCTCTACTTATAAAATCAATAATTCATGCCGGGAGCCAGATACCATTATATTTGGTTTGTGAAGATATTTTTTAATATTCACAGGACAATGAGGACATGAATGTGAATACACAGACAAATACGGCGCCATAATGCATGGTCACGTGAGGTATCACATGTTTTTGTGACTTCAAATACAAATACTCACTTGTATTTCATATCTTATACATGTCATGTATTTCCTTCGTAAGTCCTAACTTCGACATTACTATAGCTAAAAGACATCCTCTTATCAAATTAGAAGACTTTCTTGGAAAAACTATCACTGCTGCCTGATAGGATCATAGTTGACCCCATTTCCGCCCGTCGCAAACGCTATAGAGGGCGTTTTTTACTCTCTTCAACAGGTATACGATTCGCTAAATTTACGACACTTTTATGTGGTGACCTCAATCACATGGGCCGAATAAGAGTTGATGTGAATTATTTATAAGAAACCGATCGATACCTTGCCTCACTTTGTTTAGACTTCTCCGTAGTCCACTTGCCAATTGTGCACTACTCTGGCTATTACATTTAAGCTTAAAACTCTGATTTAATTAATGAGTGCACAATTGATAGATTTTCACAACTGATCTTTTCAGTCACCGTACGCCCTCTGTTTGTTAGCTTCCCAAGTGGACTACTGACTTTGCCTTGAGAGTTAGGCCAATTTCTGGCCTAACTAAAATTGGTGATGATGTAATGCATCTTTAAAATGAATCTGGCTTGTGATTGGTCGCCCAGATCTCGTTATTGTTTAAATCCTCCCGACGCGTACTGGTACCATTATAACTATACATGGTACACAACTATCTAGGGAATGCGGCGCTTTTGTGCTGGTGGATGAACGTATGCATCTAGCGCGTATTGTACCACCATGCTTAGTCTTGTGGTTAGATTGTATTGATAAACAAGTATGATTGACAGTGTGTGAGTCCCGGGGTAAAGTTCTGCTTAAAAGTGAAAGTCCATAGTCGGTTTTTCGGATAATAAACTGGCAGATTCTAAAATTAGAATTGTTCAGTATTGAAGTGTCATTATAATTATGCCATTATGATGTGTTGCATTCAATAATATAAGCCTACGTAGGGCCTATACTTTACTTTTACTGTCACAAATATAATTATATAGCCTAAACTTTTTCATAACCATTTTATACTAGTATTTTGATGTATAGGCCTACTAAATATCAGTATAATTTCGAGTTCAACTGAATGCGTTCATCATGATTAATAACATTTTTATTTATCAAAAATCGACTATGGCATAGTCTACACTTTGTTGAGAGCAAGCCAACAAAATTCACCATAGGTTTACGCGCTAATACAAAAACCGTGAAGCAAACAGAGGAAGTATACAAATGGTGACTGAAAAGATCAGGAAAATTTATTTTGTGCACAAATTAACACAAATAATAGCCAGAGTATGTATAATGGCAAGTGTACTACGGATAAGTCTAGGTATTATGAGGAAAATGAAACCTCTGGACACCTCTGAATAATTCCTCTATGTATGTGCAATTTGTTATAACTTAAGGGTAAGAGACCGATGCCATTTCCTGTAAATTATTCATACCAGTACAACTTACTTTTGTGCATCGTCCAATACTTCATCATCCACCCAGGTAAACACGCCTTCAGTGGTAATATCATGAAGACCAATCCAATGCTGGACGCCAGTTGGTTTCACATATTCAGCTATAAAATTCTGCCAAATTAAAAACAAACCAGCAATAATAAAAAGAATTCCATAAATTTGTCCCCCTCCCTACAGACAACCAGACCAGTTCACCATGTTCAGTTCATAATTTGACAATATGATAATTTTTCATAAGTAAAGACGAGTATTCAATAAATAGGTATAGGCCTAACGCTGGTTTCATACTTTCCTGCCGCTTGCCGCTTTGTAGACTATGCCATAGTCGATTTTTGATAAATAAAAATATGTTATTAATCATGATGAACGCATTCAGTTGAACTCGAAATTATACTGATATTTATTACATTAAAATACTAGTATACAGGGTGTCCCAGAAAAAAATTACCGGGCGAATGAATTTAGACGTAAGTCGAGAAATAGATATCAGAATCCAAAAATCTAAAAATCAGTGTGTAGCCCATTCTATTTTGCATCTTATATGCTAATTTTTATAAGAATCGGTTGAGTGATTGCGAAGAAATGAGCAATTACATAACGCATGCGTCAATTCACTTCATTCCAAGTTTGAAAAAAGATCATTCAACACAATGCGCATCAGTTAACTGTTAATGGGCTTCATATTTTGTTCGTTCTTTGCAAAACATTTAATTAGGTTATGTTCAAATTTGGAAATGTGCACGATATTGGAAATGAAAGCTTGCATGTAACATGATGCTCGGTACTTGTAAATATCTTTTTTCGTTAATGTTCATATAGATGTTGCATTAAGAATTATTGCATAAAAAAATTACAGCTGTCTTAAAAGATTTCTCACACACATTAATATTTTGGAATATTTCCAAGAAATTGTAATGCAAAGTTTAAATGTTTTAAACTTCAACATTGATGTTGCATGGTATCGAAAATCACACGTAAAGCTGTAAACACTTGATCATTATCATTCTTGGCTCAAATGTTCTTTGGAAATTTAAAATATAACATATTTGCACAACCTGAAGAAAGCTTCCTATTGCAGAAATCAAAGTTTTCTCGGACAAACTGTAATATATTTAGTGAAAGCATGAATAACATAACACCGTCGGATTATAAAATAGATAATGTGGACTAAATTTAATGAGATACACACACTTTAAGAAGCGGTGAGCGAGTATGAAAAAAGCGCCTGTTGGTCAAACTTGGAATGAACTGCATTGGTGCGCGTATTATTAAGAAGGTGAATGGTTTGCTAAACAGAGACACCAAAGTGCTCCCAGCCCATGAATCGGCACAGGAACTGGCTAATGACTTTGCTAGCTTTTTCAACAACAAGGTCACTACCATATATCAAGATCTTGGTAAAGACCAACCTGATCTAGACAGATATGACCCTTTGCCTGAGAGACCAGTTTGTGTTTCATTCAGTGAGTTTGATCTTTTGGGCGAGGAGGACGTTCTTAAAGCCCTTAACAAAGCTTCCACAAAGTCTTGCTTGCTCGACCCTGTGCCGACATGGTTTCTGAAACAAAATATTCATGTTTTTGTTCCCATTATCACACATATCATCAATGAATCCCTTCATACTGGTGTTTTTCCTGATAACCTGAAGCATTCTATTGTCACACCCATTATCAAAAACCATCTCTCAACTCAAATGACCTGAGCAATTTCAGACCTGTGTCCAATATTCAATTCATATCAAAACTTATTGAGAAACAGGCTGTTAAGTCTTTGAATGATCATATGGAAAGAAACAACCTGGGTGAAAAATTACAATCTGCTTATAAAAAGGCACACAGCACAGAAACAGCATTAATGCGTGTTAAGAATGATATCATGAAGTGTATTTCCAACTACAAAGGTGTTTTTCTAGTACTCCTCGATCTGAGCAGTGCTTTTGATACTGTAAATCACAACATGCTGATCAACAGATTACAGAGTGAAATTGGAATACAAGGTAAAGCTTTGCAATGGTTCAGATCCTACCTGTCTGAGAGAACCAGCAGAGTTTGCATTGATGGTACTTTTTCTGACCCTGTTGAGCTCGAATTTGGCCTGCCTCAAGGTTCAATCATCGGACCTTCAGGGTTTTCTTTGTATATTTTACCAGTTGGTCGTATCATCAAATCATTCAACTTATCCTACCACTTGTATGCAGATGATGTACAGTTGTACACCAGTTTTTGATCCCAAAGACCCGGTATCCATTGCTGCTGCTTTAGATAATCTCTCTTGTTGCATTGATGCTCTTAAGGCTTGGATGAGAATGAACATGCTAAAACTTAATGACAGCAAAACTGAGTTTTTTGTGACCACTACTCCACACCTGAAGCGCTCAATGATACCGGTGGCTTTGAGGGTTGGGGACAAATCCATCTGTCCTTCAGATTCTGTGCGTAACCTAGGGGTTATTTTTGACTGTCAAATGTCTATGTCCATTCACGTCAAGACTCTTTGTTCTAACCTTACATACCAGCTTCGCAACATTTCCCGGATACGTCGGTACTTGGATTATGACACTTGTCATCTGGTCATAAGAGCCCTTGTCCTTTCCAAGATCGATTATGGCAATGGGCTGCTGCTTGGCTGTTGTAAAGCAGACATTCAAAGACTACAACGGATCCAGAATTGGGCTGCGAAGCTGATATGTAAGGCCCTCAAATATGATCATGCCACACCGTATTTAAAGCAGTTACACTGGCTCCCTGTTGAAAAGCGTATCAATTTCAAAGTTTTAGTCACTGTGTTTTAATGCCTCACCAAGAGTGTTCCTGAGTACCTGTCTGATTGTGTTTCCCTGCACTGCCCTGCGCGTGCAGGCCTGCGTTCTGCTTCTGATACCACCCTCCTGACGGAGCACAACACAATCAAAACACTCATGTCAGCTGAACGCAGGACCTTCTCCTATGTTGCGCCTCGAACCTGGAATAGACTGCCAATTGGTATCAGGGAATCACAATCAGTGGGTATTTTCAAGAGGGTTCTAAAGTCACACTTGTTTCCATAGATTTTGTAGCCTTCACAGGCAGTTCTCATTTATTTTATTTTTTCTTCATGTTCTTCTTTTGCTTTTTTTTTTTTTTTTTTTTTTTTTGAGCGCTACGTTCTAAATGTAGCAGCGCTATATCAATATTTATAATGTATGTATGTATTATGTAATCATTAATTTCTTCGCAACCAGTCAACTGAATCAAATAAAATGTTCATATGTGATGCACAATAAAATAGGCTATGCGCTACATTTAAAACCTTTTGATTCTGATGTCTATTTCTCGACTTACGTTCAACTTTATTCCCTCGGTAATTTTTTATGGGACACCCTGTAAATGGTTATGAAAAAGTTTATATAATTATATTTGTGACAGTAAAAGTAAAGTATACGTAGGCTTATATTATTGAATGCAACATATCATAATGGCATAACTACAATGGCACTTCAATACTGAATAATTCTAATTTTCGAATCTGCCAGTTTATTATCCGAGTTAAAAATCTTGGAAGCTAACAAACAGAGGGGGTACGGTGACTGAAAAGATCAGTTGTGAAAATCTATCAATTGGGATTAAATCAGAGTTTTAAGCTTAAAAGTAATAGCCAGAGTATGCACAATTGGCAAGTGGACTACGTTAAAGTCCAGCCACCTTGCCGCTCTGAAGATGATTTTGCTTCACTGCGGAGTCGCACCAGAAACGCTGGCGGTGACCAGCGGCAAGACGATATATCGATCACTCCACCGCTTTTCCGCGGCGACAGCACCGCATGGATGATGGAGTTGAATTCAAGTCAACTCGGAGCGGTAGCGTAGCCAGCGGGCACGAAGAAGCGGGAAAATGGGGACGAGAAGAAGGGGAGAAAGAGAGAAAGAAGGGAAAAGAGAGGGAGAAAGCGAAGAGAAAGGGGGAGGAGAGTTACAAGGGAAAGGGGAAAGAGAAGGGAAATGGGCATAGCCGTAGGGGGGATAAATACCCCAATATTTTGCTAGGGGGGATGGTCCATACAATCATCCCCCCCTAATGTTGACGCCTGAATATGGGTTTTTGACCAAATGAACCTCATATTTGCCCATTTTAGCCCCCAAAAGTGGCATTTTGTTCCCAGATTAAAACTTCCACGCGAAGTGCAGAAAATACTGCCAATTTCGATGCCAATTTGAAGCTAAAATGATCACGTTTGAACCGTTATATTGGACAAATGCGCGAGAAGCTAGCGAAAATTTGCAATTCGAAAGTAGCGACTTTTGCTCCCAGATTAAAATGATTTGGGACAAAGACTAATCGATAGATAAAGGTCGAAATTACTTGTTTGGCTACAAATGAGAACAAAGCGTTAAGATAGACAATATCCGAGTTAGAAATCCGTAGCAACGAAAATAAATTGGTATGGCAAACGCAAAAATCATGAATGCTAAGTGGACAAAATGGAAATAGAGAATTGTAAAGATATTAGATTTAATTTATAAAATTATACTATTATTATTTCATAATAATTGGCAACAAATAAAAAATATATTTTTACACCACCGGAAACATAATTAAGTTTGTGTGCAATCATAGAGGCAAAAGGCTTTATTGGACGATGTGCGCGCAAAAATTTGGTATTTTACACTATTTTCGTCCATTATCAGGATGGAAAGGGCTGAAATTTGGATAGAAAAGGGCCCCTTGCCCATTTATTTTCCATTGCCCTCCGGAGTTTTTATTTTATTTTTTGTCAGAGGGCACTTTTTCTTTCAATTTTGCCCCCCCCCGCTGGCTACGCTACTGATTTATGTTCTAAACAAAACGAAATTACAGCACACTTGCCTAGTAATGGATAGGCCTTTCTATTCAAACATACCGTAAAAAGATGTGCTAGAATCACACAATGCGAAATGATTGTTCTCAAACTAGTATCCATTTACTTACATTTACATCCTGAGTTTTTAAAGCTGCTAGATCACCTCCAAGTCCCTGGCATGCCAGCCGTGCTTCATAAAAATTCAGTTTATTTGAAAATAACTGGAAACACTGGTTATTGTATTGCATCCATCCAGTCCGACATTTTTGACAAAATACTGTGAGAATATAAAGAACAGAAATACACATGTAATAATGGCCCTTTCAATATCATGTGGCACAAGGAGAGTGGGCATGGGGCACAGGGCTGGTTAGTATATAGCAGTTCTGCAGTGCGCTTGCATTACTGAGGTCCCGGGTTCGAGCCCTGCCCCAATCGGTCTAGGCGGTTATCAATTACATATACTCGCTCTCACATTATCTCCTAATATCTTCGTTTCCTCCTTTATTTGAGAACATGAACAACTGAACACGGGCAGGGGATGGCACTACATTCACGGTTTTTGTATTAGCAACGCAAACCTTGGCAAATTTTGTTGGCTTCACGGCCCAGCACTTCTTAGATCGCCTTGACAAGCGTTCGAAGCCCTGTCGTCAACAGGCTAGGGCAGTAAACTCGAGGTAAAGAATATCCCATATCGCGCTAATGAGCTGGGCAGTAGGCCTAACCGTAGAAAACTTCGTTTCCGGCGAAAATTGACAAGTAACTTGCACAAATTTCTAGATCATCATGCAGTTATTGTTAACTACATGTATGCACACAACACAGGGGCACTCACATAGGTAATTGACCCGTACTGGTAGCGCTGTGCTGTGGGTATAGGAGATGAACTAGTTAGCGTCATATAAAAAAGTATAAAAGCTCTGATTTTAGTACTTGCTCTATGTTTCAATTACTTATTCTTTTCAAAATATCTGCATTTTTACTCTGGTGCAAGCTTTAATAACGGGGGAGCATGCATTTGTATGAGAAAGGAAATCTACCATCTTATCCAAACTCCCGTATTAATCCAATGCACATTTTGCTTCACCGGGCCGCCCTGACTTGGTCGCGTACTCGCGTTTGGAAGAGGGGTACCACCAAACCGTATTAGGTACAAATTTAGTACTTTCTGTCAATTTGTATGGTTTATTTTCTACATGTCAATATTTAAATTATTAGCATAGTCCTTATAATAACGGTGGAGCGCCTTGATGAGTAAATGATAGCAAACCAGTGAAAAATCCCCAAAACTCAGTCAGTGGAGCTCCGCCCGTGCATTTCAATAGCGTCATTATCGAATGGATTAGTCGACCGTAGCGGACAATTCGATCGCTCATTGGATTAATATTATCACGTAGTAAGAAATGTGCATTGGACAATCGATTACTATAGTGGTTTAGTACTGCATATTTCGGTTTAATCTTCACTAAGCGGGTTTATGGCTGAAAAGGTCACGGTGAATTTGCCGTGGACAAAACTGCACTATGTACAGTTACTATAATGTCGTGCGACGTATTCAAACCATTTGTTAACCATTTCTTTTTAGGGAGCAATAATTATTTATCATGAATATTTTTGTCATGTTGATGACATCATAGTTACTCGCATTTTGTTCATTTTGAAATTTTGAAACATTTAACGCTCAAAAATCACACAAAATCAATCACATATATTTTTCCAGAGTGTCCTTGCCAAGATTCTAGCATCAGACCATGCGCATTCTCAAGATACAACCTTCATAAGTGCTAGGTCACTTCTGTACAATTCTTATAATTTATTTCATGCATACAAATAGCGATGCATGTTTTTGTTGTGTTTTGATAGGTTTTCATGTCCGATTTTAACGATAAAACATTATTCCCAATATAGAAAAACAATATGGCAAAACATACAACAGTTTGTAACATTCTCCATGAACATGAATGTGTAATGAGATTTTCTCTTTCTGAATCTGACTTGTAAAATATTATTTTTCATCACAATTTCTCATCAAATTCATACATTTCTGGGTCAAAAGTCAGGTAAAACACTTTGTGGTTTTGAAATTTGGTTTATAAATAACGCTAATAAAATCATTTGGGTTGATCAAGCAGTTGCTTTTTATGATTTTCAAGGCAATATGCATAAATGATGAATCTGCATGTACATAATTTTTCACTTCAGTAAGCTCGTCTTTTGACCAACGTTCATTATTGATCACGGGTTTTATTGTATGTGATTGACATCAAAGAACCACATGTGTATGAGCTTGTGCATTGAATTGAATTACACAATGGTTATTCAGGTTATTGATCGCTAGATGGAAGCGAACGTGATACATATTACGTAGGATTCCATGCCTATCCCGATGCGATGCGGGGAGTTGAACCCTAGCGACCAGAACTATGAACACTTTGAAGTGTTAGCACCTTGCAGGGCCGTGGCTTGCTCTTAACAAAGTGAGGCAAGGTTATGAATAATTCACATCAACTCTTACACGGCCCATGTGATTGAGGTCACCACATAAAGATGTCGTAAGTTTAGCGAATCGTACCTGTTGAAGAGAGTAAAAACGCCCTTAATTGAGGTTAGACCGGGCGGAAGTGGGTGAACTACTATGATCCCATCAGGTAGCAGTGATTTGTTTTTCCAAGAAAGTCTTCTAATTTGATATGAATTATAAGTAATGTCGAAATTAGAATTTATTATCATCAATACGAATATGAGTTTACGTGACGTGTCTGGGACTGAAAAGCACGTGGGCATGTCTACAGTATATTTGAAGATTGGCGACTGGTTTATAGTTAATTTCATATGTGTATATTGTTTATCTTGTTCAGTTAACATCTCTTTAACTGCTGATTGTTTATTTATTTGTTTACCCAGGTTGGTCCGTGAGGAACACATGCTAATCCATGGAAAACCATGGACCGTTCCAAGCTCATACAAATGCACAAGCCTGGATAGCCAGTGTAGGCTAATATATGCATGCTGGCCTAGATAGCTTTGATAAACAAAGCAAGAAATGGAAGAAAATAGCTAGGAAAAAGAGAAAAGAGAGAAGGTCACTCCCAAACACAATTGTACAATTTTACTCTTAGCCCTTACTTCGTGAGAAAGGAAACTGGAATATAAATAGTAATTTACTGGAGTTTATCTGTTAGAATTCAATATTTTTTTTATTGAATTCTATCATCCAGATGGGGCGATGCAGTGGAATTTGACATCACTAGATTTAGCTAAATTTCACCCGAGCTCGGCACTTTAGATGCTAAAAATTCACGTACAAACTTGACGTTTACACTAGTACAAGGAACTTATGTCCTCATTCACAAACTGATACTATTATTGGCGAGCGGTCCGAATTTTGAGCCATACAAGTTTACGTGGTGAACTACGTTTACACACAATAAATTGAAAAGTCACAATTACAAAAATGGTATGAAAACACAATCATTTGACAACTATTTAATTGCGCATTTAACCCAATATAGAATTCGAGTCAAGCTTTGTCTGTGGATATTATGAGCACCCTCTGGCCAGGTCAGACCATCATTTTAATAACAATATGCTATTAACATAAGAATTGACACAATTCCTTGAGTAGGAAGGTTGCACCCGTTACCAGTATTTTGAAAGTCTGGACAAGGGGGTGACACTAAATTCACGGTTGTTCTATCAAGCACGCAAACGAATGACAAATCCCGTTGGTTTGCTATCTAGAAAATGAGGCCAGTTATCGATCCGTTATGAACCATTATGAATAATTCATATTCGACCCCATGATCAAGTTGGCGAATACTGACGCCGTTAGTTTTACGAACTTTGTCTGTTCAATGAGAGTATAGAAAAGAGAAAAAAACACTCGAAAACGATCCGGTTTAATGAAATGGCGGACAGGCGTTTCCTTCAGGCATCGTGATATGTTTTTCAAAGAAAGTCTACTAAATTAATTTGGAAATGACTGTTTGCAATAGTAATGTCGAAATAAGGACTTGCTGTCAGTAATACGAAGGAAATGCGTGACAGGTGTAAGGTATGAAATACATATAGAATTTGAAGTATAGAAAATATTTGACATTACACACTTCCGGAGTGAATAAGTATGTTTAAATGTATGTAAAGAATTTCACATCATAGTGTCATTTCAGCTATGCATACACAACACCAAAATGAACCAACTTCTGATTGGTCACAGTCTGCGTGTTCCGGAAATCGAATAAATCAATGTCCTTGAACATTTTAAGATCCATTCCCTCATTTCAAATATATAGTTTTGGTTTCTCTATTGTTCAGAAACCAAAAATCAAGGGATCAAAATGTGGAGATGAACTGGTATGCAATCATAACACTATTGTGCTGGGAGGATACAAGAGGGTATATATAATCAAAAGTATAATGGCTTATAACCATACGTATATAATAGCCTATTGTGCTAACATTTTCATTATCGATATCTATCAACGCGGGCGACTTTTGATGCTCTCTGCCGTAGGTGGCACACTTCCATGACATAAAATTACACCCGAGTTCCGAGATTCGTTTGATAAGTTATGCATAGACATCGTTGAGACATAAAGGATGGATATATACGAGGCCTAGGCCTACATGTAGAAATCATGTGCATATATTGAGGGGGGGTGTTTTGGTTATTTGTCTGAAATATAAACGATGCATGATGATGTAGATGATTTGATTATGAATTAGATTATTCCCCGGAAAGCACAACCCATACCTCTTACCTATGTTCCCTCCGCCACCTATATATAACCTCCTCCCTCCCCCTCCCCACACTCGATATCGACTCTTCCCTATTATTCCACTCCACTCTTGAGCTCCCCTCTCCCCCTCCTTCCCTTCCCACTTCCAATGGTCTCTCCCCTGTTTCTCTTTCTCCCTTACCCTTACCCCCTTCCCCCCTCACACACACACACACACACACACACACACCCTCTTTCCCTGTCGATCTCTTTTCTCTCTCTCTCTCTCTCTCTCTCTCTTCCCAAATAAATAAATTGAATAAAAGTCAGTTTAAACCAGCTTTCTATGATATTGATCTTCCGTCATGCGACATGCACATAAATAGAGTTGTGTATAATAGTGTTTATATCACTGAAGTCATAATCTGTCAAGTGACTATTGTAATGTCTGTGGAAATATTTCGATGGTCTATATATTTTCACAGTGAAATCAGCTTAGGCTATTTCGTAGTCTCAAGTCAATGCTTACAAACTAAATCAATGCTTTCAAATGTAGACTGCTTTGTTCGACTTCTCTGCTCGTGAATATTGCACTGCGAAATTTAAACATTTCTTTTGTATACTTAGATCAGGTAACTCGAAAATCGTGTAATTTTATTAGTCACACCACTTATAAGAAACTGAAACCAAAACCGAAACTACCTGTCACAAATGTTTAGTTTTAAACAAAAGGTAGAAACAATGAGTTCGATATCTTGTGATTCAAGTGGTTAGGCAGGACAATAGGAAACCACGTGACCAAAACCAAAACCAAAACTAAAACTCAATATTTGAAATGAGGCATTGTTGCTTTGACATAGCTGGATGACACTGTGTACACTCAATTATATATCATTGTGAATTAACATGTCTTTTAAATGCAGACGAACCGTGTTTGCTTCAAATGTATTCGATAAAATTCCATATTATTGGGATAGGATTATATGATGCAGCCGGGTGCGGCCACGCATTGCCACCAACTAGCTTTAGCTGTAGTTTCAGTCGCTGGAGCTCCGCACTTCAGACGATAAAAAGGCATGTAAATCTCAGAGTGTATACACTTGATACATTTAATATTTGGCCTTTCTTTTATAACGAAACGGTATACGAAATATACCAGCTTATAGTTAATAAAGAAAGGTGATTATACGTATTCACTTATCAATTTGGCATAGATGCAGGCCCCGTCTGCATAACATGACTACCGCCCGCAATAAGCCAGGGCACAGATTTGAATAACAATACGCTATTTACATATCAATGCGCCTCATGCTAATGAGTTGAGCCCTCTCCAGGAATTTACTCTATGGTCTGGATATGACAATTGCTAATTAGCATGTGTCCATTGTTATTTAAATAGCATATTGTTATTAAAATGATATCGTGACCTTGCTAGAGGGCGCTAATACTGGCCCACGTTAACGTTACCAAGTTAAGAAAATCAGGGATCGATATAATGGGATAGGCATCGTAGTATTACGTAACACACCGAAAGATGTAGTTTAACTCTAGACAATAGGCGCCATATTGCAGGAGGGTTAGAGTTCATAGAGGAAACGTTAAAGGTTTAGTAGATTAGGTCACCCAGGCACATCACTAATGTGTTTCACGAGTTGTAATACCGACAGGTAAAAACATTGATTTTGTAAAATTCTCCCGATTTTTTAAAATTACTAAATAAGTTTAGTACTTCAAACCATTCTTTGATGAATCTATGCAATATGACGGTAATTTTTGAAACATCTAAGAATCAATCTTAAACATCTTCATGATATTCATTTTTTGCGCATGGTCAAAGCATGCTCTTGCGCTATCCACAGACTATCCGGTGGAAACTTCAAAGCAACGATCATGCGTTAATATTTACAAAATGGCGAATGATGTAGTTTAAGTCGAACAATAGCGTGACCGGCGTGACGTAGTTGTTGGCATTGTTCCTATATGCACTTTCACCCTCCTGAGAAAATTCGATTGTTGTTTTCAAAGCACATACTGGAACAAAGCACAGACAAGAGCTTACCATATTTTTCAACACATAGCCTATATAATTATTCAACTGCAAGTCTTACAATGGGTTTTACAAATACCGAAAATAACGGGATAGATTCAAGGATTTAAGATATAATTACACACTGAATATCAATAGTAAATACAACATTATAGCTAAGATTAACACCAGAAATGATTTCAACTGGCGGTCACTAAATTCATCTCAATGCAACTATGTGCTTGAGGAATGTGCACAGACATTGAGACGCTCGACATTCAACAATCGGATTCGTTATATTTTGAAAGACACCTAGCTGAATTTATATTGGTTTTTAGCCAATGAGAACTCCGGGAAAAGCGAGCTCACCGAGCGCGGTGTTCTTGGAGTACTGTTGCATTAAAATTAATGACGAATCCTCGGGAAATGTCGAAAAATTAGCCCATTTCCCATTGCCAAGACGGAATTTTCCGTGCAAGGAACTGTATAATTATTTTGTCAACACAAGCCCAGGGTGAAGGTAGGCAGAACATGCTAAAAGCATGAAAAGCTCGAACTTGGCCCTCTTTTCAGCATATTCGTATGCATGCGCTCGTATTTTCATTGTCTAAATCAATATATTATTGAAAAATAACACTTTAATGTTTTGCAAAAGTTCATTCTACAAATCATAAACTTTGAAAACTTGCTTGATTTATTGTTGTGAATGAGTTATGTACGTTTTACAAAAGTGTTGTTGTTTCAACCCTCTTTATAACATAACTCAAGGACCACAGGACCTACAAAAGTATAATCTATGATATTTGAATTCTTCTACACATTCGCTATGAAATGATCAGTGCATTTTTTGCCAAAGCGCACGACCATTCGCAAGATGCTGTGAACTACCAAATCGCAACAGTTTAAAATAGTTGCCAACCTTAACACAACCAAAATAAATAATGATCTTAATATTGACTTGATTGATCTATTATCATGATTACTAATACAGACTTTGATCGCAAATTCCAAACTGATAGATCTCAGTGGAACATCGTGGTACAATGTTATCGTTGAAGGGGTGTGAATGAATGGGATTTGTATAAAATATAGGTTAATACTGATATAATAATCAATTGTTGTTTTAAATAAGCAAATTGTTGTAAATAGTGGCACAAAGGCTAAAATATTTTTGCTTGCTTACTAATCTATCAATATTGTCACTTCATTTCATAAAACAGATTTCATACGGGGCGTCCCAAAAGTTACGATACCATTTTAACGTTCATAACTCTAGCCTACAGCAACAGTTGAGCATATTACACACAAAACCATACAAGAGTTTACAGCACATCTCCGTATCCCAAGTATCCATTATCTCACCTCAATATCTAGATCATTTCCCCATTCAATTTAATTGCAACAGTCGTATTATATTCTATCAAGCTGATATGCAACACCAAGAAATATGTACTATCTCAGCAAACACAAAATGTTTACGACATCATTCGCAAAAGGTTATAAAAAGTTGTCAGAAAACGTTTAAATGTCGGGTTATATAAAGGGTATATAAAGGGTATAAAACGTTTTCATAACATTAAAAAATATTTTTTGATATTAACCTACTGCAAAAATTTTACATAATGCTATTTAAGTGTTGACAAAATATTTGGCACAAAATGTTTGCAAAAAATAGTTTGCAATAACATTTTGAAAACATTGATGTAGTGTGTTTTCATACAAAACGTTTTAAAACGTTTTCATGACCTTTATATAACCCGACATTTGAATGTTATTAAAACATTTTTACCTAAACCAATACCCAAAATATAACTTGTTTAAAACGTTTTTGGTTGCTGGGATTGCTTTGATTTTATGCAGAAATCAAGCCAGTAAAAGCTATCTGCTGAACTTATTCAATATTCCATCCTTCAATTCTATGCCCTGTCACAAGACTCCTCCACCAGGACTGTCAGGACATAACTATCAATGCGGAAAGGCGGTCAACGTATTGAACATAAATGTCGCTCTTCTTATCGAAACTGCAAGCCCAGCGAAAACAATCTGTTGTTTTCCATTAAAAGTATTTCAAAGTATTATTCTAAAAATTAAATGTCTCCAATTTGATCTTCAGTTGATGCTTCATCATCAGTATGATTCTGAGTTATAGTGTAAAACATGCATGAAGGTCGTATTCATCGGTACCTCAAGTTGGTGCTCACGTATCTCATTTTGATAGTCAAACACCTTAAAAACCAATCAATAATGCTATTGTTGAAGAGGATAATAAGCTTCTACCTTAGATGTCTATAGAATTCTTAATAGCTCTTGTCTTTGTTTGCTTTGGCTAAGTCCTGTTCAAGTGGAGGGTTACAAAGCATTGTATTTTTTCTAGGTATGTATAACAGGCTTATAACCAACAATTAACAATGAGAGGACATTCCTGAACTTCGTTGACTTGGGGATGATTTGAAATAACCGCCAATTATGACTGTTTGATATTTATTACCAGCAATGTGGAAAAAGAGACACATGTAGAAACGAGGTACCATTTTGTTGAAGGAGCAAAGTTCAACAAACCATAACTCCGCTTCTGGATATCGTTTGAAGTCAAATGATATACCATTTTAAAGCTTATGATATATAATTTCTAAATACGAAATAAATTAAAATTGTCCGGGGAGGAATTTATGGGACATTCGTCGTGTACGGTGTATTGTTGATTGGTCATGTATGTCGTATTAAGGACAGACTATGTATCATGTCCAAATAATTGCATGTATGTAATTTATTTTGATTTACTCTCGACCAATCCTAGTGAAAGATATGACGGTTCTAATGATATCGATACCTTTGGGACACCCTGTATATACTGTGCCCAAAAAGTACCCAAAGACTTTAAACAAAAGTCATATCTTAAAGCCGCTAATTCTAAATTGCAAACTTAAGTAGCCGGTAGATGTTTTGCATACTTTGATACCTTATTCGGCATCAACTAAGCTATACTCATTTGAATAACAAATGGTCGAGTTTCAGCATTGACAAATTTAGATATTGCCTCCTTCAAGGGGATTTCTGTTACCCTTTGTTACGGGCCCAATAGGCCTATAGCCTAACGGATGAACACTCACTCCGCCGTGATCAATATCTGCTGGCTTCATGGGAAATGTCAATGCAATTGCCACTTTTGAAAAGCTTTTTTTATTTAAATTGCTATAAGTTAAGAAAATAAAGTCATATCGTACCGAATGAGGTATCAAAATACGCAGAACAAAATTCTCTATCTACCGACTATTTTATTTTGTAATTTAGTTTTAGTGTCTTTAAGATGGCTTTTGTTGTAAGTGTTCGAATACTTTTTGAATGCAGTATATATCACCATGCAGGGTGGAGAGGTTTAATCCATCCAGTAATTGGGGGAAAGACATCTATACTAAAAGGTGCTCACCTTTGTCAGAAATGTACTGTGCTAATTGGATTCCTTTTCTCCTTTCTGGAAATGTGTACTTTCATTTATTTATCGTCATTACTTTTAAAGATACAATACAAAACAATGTCTAAAATTCCGCCCCTTAATACCAAAGAGTAAATCCTATGAAAATACAATAACGACAAGTTTTCATTTGTTTGTTTGCAGCTCACGTATAGTAGATTTTTCAAAACTCTACATGGGTATTGACAGTCGCATTAACTAGGAGTTTTTTGTGAAAGATTTGAAACAAGGGGCATGTTAAGGTCAAAATTAAATTTCATATTTAATGGTGCTAAATATAATCAATGTTTTGTTAAAGGAGGATTTCGTGATCCTAGCATCCTCTTTTTATGACATTTTCAGTAGATATCCACGAAAAAAGCTTATTTCCAAAATTTCAGTTGATTCCGAATTTGCGTTTGCGAGTTAAACATGATTATGTGTATTACACTGCTCCATAGACAATGTGTTGTAATTTCGTTCTGGTGCACCAGAACGAAATTCAAATTTGGCGATATTTTTGCTAAACGAATTAATCTGCAAGAAATATTTGGCACATAAACATTATGTAGCCAGAGGTATCCAGTGGTGTAAACATCTCAACTTTTTTTGGGAAAAGTGGGGGGATGAGGCTGTGGATCACGAAATGCCCCTTTAAGATGAGGTATAAAAATAAGATTTTACGATATTCTATATATTAACTTACCCGTTGGTATAACGATAACTAACACCGCCAACTGCCAGAGCCTCATGCTGGCGATGATGTTAAAAATATATACATGTACTGTAAAAAATCTACTAGAAAGGATCCTCTTCGTTTTCCTCCTGTATATAGTATCCTACAAGACACCAACAAATCCTTGTCCGTAACAGAAATGGGAAACTATGATCGGGTAAGATCAAAAAGTCCCTGCATGCGACAGAACGGGAGAGCGAATCTTGTTTTCCACTTTTTTCCACGGGAAAATTGGATGGCTACATGTTTGGAGGTCTATGTCGTGATTGTGAATTAAGATTTCCTAATTATTTATTGACATTTGATTAGTTTGATATATTAGTACATATATAATACAAAACAATGTACTTTGCTCTTGGTTTTTGGCTGGAGATTAGCTGTCCAAAGGTGCCCAATTTAAACTCTGAACCTGTGTGTCGAGCGAGTGCAAGGACACGTTGCAAGATTTGCAAGGGGTGTGTGTGGGAGAGGGGATGCGGCAGTGGCGGCACCACGCGGAGCATGTGGATCTTTCCCCACCCACCACCACCCCCAACAAAAAAGGGTTTCTCAGTCAGAACAAAAATCACTGAATTATTTCACTATTTAAATATGCTAAATTGAAGGTAACTATTTAGATAATGGAACTAAATCTGTAAGTGTCTATTCACGTATCCCAGCAAACACAAAACGTTTTCGACATCATTCGCAAAAGGTTATAAATGGTTGTCAGAAAACGTTTAAATGTCGGGTTATATAAAGGGTATATTAAGAGTATAAAACGTTTCATTACCTTAAAAAATATTTTTGATAATCTACTGCTCAGCAAACAAAATGTTTTACAGAAAACGTTTAAATGTCGGGTTATATAAAGGGTATAAAACGTTTTAATAACATTCCAAAAACATTCTTGAAAACTTGATAGAAAACATTCTAAACAGAATGTTATTTTGGGGTTGAAAAAATATTTTGCGAAAATGTTTGCCCAAAATATTTTCAATAACGTTTTAAAAACGTTTTCATGACCTTTATATAACCCGACATTTAAATGTTATTAAAAGGTTTTGAAAAAAACATTTTAAGAACATTTCTGTGTTTGCTGGGTTCAAACATTTTAACATAATGTTATTTAAGTATTGACACAATATTTGGCAAAAATGTTTGCAAAAATAGATTACAATAACATTTTCAATTTTGAAAACATTTAAAAATATTGTTGTAGTGTGTTTTCATACAAAACGTTTTAACACGTTATCATGACCTTTATATAACCCGACATTTTAATGTAAAACGTTTTTACCTAAACCAAAAGCCAAAATATAACTTATAAAACGTTTTTAAAACGTTTTGTGTTTGCTAGGATGTTTGTAATAAATATCTTCCACCATCCATTTATCTAGGTTACAGATGGTTCACAATGTTGGATATTCCTAAACAAAACCACTGACTTTAAAAAGGAGCAGTGAGTTGGAATTCGCTGACGATAACCTTAAGGGTAGACGAGGTACTGTTGGTCGAAGCAGCCAAAATAAAATCGATTTTCATTATCTAAATCAATATATATTATTGAAAAATAACACTTTGATGATTTGCATTCTACAAATCATGTACTTTGAAAACTTGCTTGATTTATTGTTGTTAATGAGTTGTGTACGTTTTACAAAAGTGTTGTTGTTTCATCCCTCTTTACAACATAACTCAAGAACCACAGGACCTACAAAAGTATATCTGTGATATTTGAATTATTCTACGCATTCGCTATGAAATGATTAATGCAATTTTTGCCCAAGCTTATTACCATTCGCAAGATGATGTGAACTACCAAATCGCAACAGTTCAAAATAGTTGCTAACCTTAAGAAGAAAGAAGACGTAAACTTGTGTTGCCTCTTTGTTGCGCTTGTTGGAATCTTTTCGCCTTGTCACTTTTAAAATGCGACCTTCGGCCATTCAAATGCTTGTAACTTTGTTTGTAGAGGTCACAACAGATACACAGAGGCTTCAAAGTACGCCGAAAAAATTTAATCTATTGGAAAATTAATTTACCCCAATATGGTTTAGGTTTAAAATTAGGATTTTTTCAAGTGTTCGGATACTTGCACTGTGAATTTTGTTCGTTTTGAACAATTCTAACTAAAAACGATGGTGATTTACTCACGTTTTAATGACGTTTCACCACTACACTAGTGGTTTCAGACTGCTTCCTTTTATAGGCAACATGATTCACCGTAGAGGGCGTGATGAGTTGGTCAAAGATGTTGAGTGCATAGGCCCCCTCGTCCTTGTTTAGAGTGGAGTGTCATGTCCTTTTCTGCGGATCCAAATGGCTTCTTTCAGTCACCTGGTGGTCTTGTCGGCTTCACGATCAGTGATGGCAGATTTGTGAATGTCTGTGACAGAAGACTCGAGATTTGCTCGCGTAAATGGTTTAGATTCAAATTTCTCCACCTCTTTTTGATGTTCTTTGAGTCGAATACCAAAGGGAAGGCACCAATGTAGGAACAGTCACCGCAGGGGATCTCATAAATGGCTTCCACTTTTGTTGGGGGAGAAGTGTATCCTTTAGATGAACGAGCATATTGCGGGTGGTACAGTGTGGTTTCATGGCAGTAGAAAACCCGTGTTTTTTAAATATCCGAGAGACTCGCTCGGATACGCCCTCTAGGGAACCACAGCCATGCATTTTGGTTTTTTCACTGTCATCTTTTCGTTTTGAGGAAAGTTTTGTCTTAGGAGTGCGATCTGTCTTGACTCTTGATTGACCAATCCGAGTAACCGCACGTGGTCAACGCTTCGCGGATGTTATCCTCCTCTTTTTGTCTGTCCGCTTCCTCGGTTACTAACGCGTCACTCCTGTCTAGCAGTTCTAACGACTCCCAGCTTTTGATGTAAGGGGTGGTGGGAGGAAAACTGAAGATATTGGTCAGTGTGCGTTTTCTTTCGGTAGATGCAGCGTTTCACTTATCCATCCGGTTTTCTGGTGATTAGGGTGTCGAGGAAGGGTATCGAGCCTTCTTGTTCTTGCTCGTAACTAAACTTGACGCTGTTGGTAGGGTCGATGGAATTTAAGTGTTCTTTTAGGTTGTCTACTTCTCCTCTGCGTACTATTTCCAACACGTCATCTACACATCTTTTCCAGAGACGCGGGCGGCAGGCTACCGGAGCTGTGGAAATAGCTTTCTGTTCCAGCCGAGTAGCTAATGTAGGCAACCGTAGCAAGACAACATTTTGTAAGTTCGATAATCATGATGTCATTAATGGTAAGGAGTGTTCTCTTTTTGAGGTCTTTATCTTCGCTGAGTTTTCCACGAAAAACATGAAGAGCGAGATCGATCGGGGTACTGGTAAAGAGCGCCACCACATCGTGCGAATTAAGGATCTCATCTTCTGTAAGGACTGTGTCCTTTAGATCTTCCGCAAGACTTTTCGAATTCAGAACGTGGTGCTCAGATTGGCTCAAAGTATCAGCTAGGGACTTAGCCACGTTATATCCGATATAGTCAATAAAGTCCACGATGGGTCACAACGGGGTTTGCAACGGGGCTCCATATGGGTTGGCCTATGCACTCAACATCTTTAACCAAGTTATCACGCCCTCTAAAACGTAATCATTTGAGGTATAAAGATGCCAAAATATCATTGGTTCCATTAATGTAGTAAGACAAAATGCTTACTCAAATATCACCTCATAGCGCTCTGTACTATCTGTTTGAACCCTCAGCTCTGGAAAGAACATTTTCATCACAAGTAAAACAGAATGTCTTGAATGGAGAGTAAGTCATTTTCAAAACTTTGGAAGGAGATTATCCACAGCGGTAACCAATTGGTGGGGTGATGGATTGCAGAACCTGCAATCGGATTTTCTAAAGATTGAAAATCCGACGACGGAATCCTCTTTGCCGTACATAAGCTGTAGGAGAAGTTGTCTCTGTTGTGAACTTTCAACTTTGGTTCTTACATCATCAAAAGAATTTAAGTCAAAAATAATCATAAATCATGTATACCACACCCATATTTTACTGGCTGTCTGCAAGTTCTTTCCACTGTCTACGATTTAACACATCGTCTTGTGAGTGGTGCATTATGGGATAGCTGACATCGTACAATCTGAACCACACCACCCTACGCCATACATATATTCGCCTATACCAATTTTTCTGTAATGATATTTAATAAACTAATTTAATAGAGGTGGCCTCGAACCCACACCGTAGCTAGCCGCTATAATGACTATCGAACTAATGACAGTATAGTACCAGCGTGTTAGACCTGTCAGCCTCCTGATTGATAAGAAGCCATCTTGAAATTTGAAGCTATCGATTTTGACTTCAGGTTGACTTCGATGCACGTGGCCGTACCACTCGCAAGGCATGTACAGGGTGATTCAAAACGAAGTAAACTCAAGACACGTTTGTGGCGCTTTAGCATAAAATCTGGAAGGAATCCGCTGTAAATGAAAATATCATTGAAAAGAGCAAATTCTAGACGTCTGAATTATTGTAATTGCTTGCACCAAACCCGTGGTATACTTATTTGAATAAAACCAACCATTTTTGTAGCTGCACGCGGTTTCACTTGCCATGTGTGTAGTATATTGATTGGTAGGGCGCTATATTCAAACGCAAAATCCACGACGGTGCTTCAATTTTTATGGATACCGCCTCGTATAACTGTTATAAATCGTGTAATCCATAGTCTCTCTCACGGTCTGACTGAAACTTACTTGGGAAATGTTGCAAAATGGGTTGCGTCTTGAGCTGCCGATCTTTGTGGCTATTTGAAAGGCATTCCTAACGCAAGCAATGTTTACTTGTGATCTAGCAGCTCGCAGTCTTCCGGACCCTGAAGCTTCAGACTGTCGGATCATTAGTGGCACACGATTCGAAGCTTGTCTACATTCTTATATTGCTTACTTACATGTACTTGATATCCGATCAGCTGTCAGCTGTGGGAAACTGGAAACTAAGGAGACTATAAACTTCACGCAGACTCCTATAGTTTCATGAAACTTTGTCGCCATAATTGAAGTGCCATATTGTACATGGTTCGTTTCTTTGTATGCAGTGCAATATGATGAAATTAAAATTGAAAAGTTAAGAAAAGAACTCTTGAGGCCCGTCTTTAGGCCATAATATAGCCCGCTAGGTATTGATCGAAACCAATTCTGTCAAACAACTTAATTTTGCATTTGAATATCGCGCTATACCAGTCAACACACCACCAAGATCATAACTAGGCCTACATGCTTGGGAAGAGAAACCGTGTGCAGCTGCAAAAATGGGTGGTTTCATGTTTTATTCAAATGAGTATAATTCGAATTTGCAGAAAACAAATACAACAATTCTTTTTGTAATTTAGATGTTCAGAATCTGCTCTTTTCAACGATGTTTTCATTTACAGCGGATTCCTTCTAGATTTCTTACCAAGGTGTCACAAATATGAGTTTACTTAAAACATGAGTTTGATTCAACCCAAAGATAGCAGGTGCTGCTGAAACAGCACTTGCGAAACTTGAGCAGTGCATCGCCGAATAAAGGAATGGATGAATCAAAACAAACTCAAATTGAACAATGATAAAACTGAATTTTTTATAGCCGGGTCATACCAAAGCCTTCAAAAGCTCCCCAAAGTACAGTTAAAGGTCGCCGACATCCAAATTGAACCATCATGTAACATCCGAAACCTTGGAATAATTTTTGACTCGAATATGACAATGTGTAAACAAGTTAACAGTCTGGTTTCATCTGGAAACTATCAATTACGCAATATCCGCCGCATATGCCGTTATCTTGACCAGGACACACATCACTTTGTCGTCCGAGCATTGTTTCTCTCCCATCTTGATTACGGCAATGCCCTCTTGTATGGAGCAAACTCACAAGACCTAGTTCGCCTCCAGTCCCTTCAAAACCGAGCGGCAAAACTGATCTTCTATGCATCCAGACTCGATATTCCATCAACCCCACTGGTTACCGGTCACAAAACGTATTAAATTTAAGATATGTCTTCATGTTTACGTTTATAAATGTCTCAATGTGGTCCTGAATATCTTGCCAACTTTTATACTTGCTCACATAAATCGTCCTTCAACGGCTCCGGTTGCACGGTCTGCAACAAACAAGACTCTTCTTGCAATACCATTTAGTAAGAAATGTATAGGTGACAAGCCTTCTCTGTTGCAGGCCCATCACTTTGGAACTCACTTCCGCAGCATGTAAGAAATGCCGGCTCAATTCCAGTTTTCAAAAAACTCTTGAAAACTCATTTGTTTTAATCTGAATTTGTATTTTTGCTTTGTATTATATTTCATGTGGTATTATTTTGTTGTATTTTGTATGGCGCCTTGATCATACTGGATATTGCGCCTTATAAGAATTTAATGTATATATGTATAATCACCCTGAACCAGCCAATTTCCTGTGAAGACAGTCTGGATTTTTATCATTCATATACAAATCCTGCATAGAAGTTAATTTCAGAAAATAAAAGATAAGATTACCATAAAAACGGCCTTTTCCACCGAAGGATATTGTCTCGAGATATTTACACAATAAACACACCAGTATAAATTGTGTGTGGTATTACCGGAATTCCGAAAGTAGGGGCTTCTTCATGATACGTAGAATGCGCGCAGGGCATTCTCACCCCCACCCCCCCCTACCAAGAGTTATCAAAACAGAATATGTTTGCCGTCATGATCATATTGTTGAATGGGCTGTTTATAGCTCGCGCCACAATATTTACACATTCCCCGTGTGACCTCGGGGTCATTGCAAATATATATAATGTTAGTTGGTATATAATTTGTGCGGTAACTGTATCTCACTATAAACAACAAGAGTATCGGTACATCATCGTATACGATTTACTCAAAATGTAATATATTCACTATAAACACACTGAGTGACAATGAAGAGCGCATTCCTTGACAACATACAGTGTGTTTAAACAGTTGCAAAGACAATACAATTTCAGAATATGTAAAACTTCTGATTGAGAAAAAATGGGACAACGTAGTGAATATACCGCACAAATTATATACCAACTTAACATTATCGTATATTTGCAATGACCCCGAGGTCACACGGGAAAATATTGTGGCGCGAGCTATAAACAGCCCATTCAACAATGTCATCATGGCGGTAAACATGTAGCTTCTGTTTTGACAACTCTTGGGGTGAGAATCGTCCGAATTTCCTGCAAGCAATCTACGCATCATGACGAAGCTCCTACTTCCGGTAATACCGCACACAATTTATAATGGTGTGTTCTTGTGCAAAGTATCTCGTAACAATATCCTTCGGTTGAGAAGGATATCGATGTACCGTACATACATACACTGCTAGTGTTTATAGTGGGCAAGTATCCGGATAATTTCTGACCGGATAGAAATAATACCGCGATGTACCGCACATCTGGCAGGGGGGTGACACTAAATTCACGGCTTTTGTTTAGCCACGCAAACCTATGGCAAATTTTGTTGGCTTGCTCTCAACAAAGTGAGGCAAGGTATCGATCGGTTATGAATAATTCACATCAACTCTTACTCAGCCCATGTGATTGAGGTCACCACATAAAGGTGTCGTAAGTTTTAGCGAATCGAACCTGTTGAAGATAGTAAAAAGCGCCCCCAAACAAGGTTAGACCGGGCGGAAGTGGGTCAACTACTATGACACAGTGTCGACGTCCTATACGATAAATATAAATTTAATACTCCGTTGGTGAGCGACGGGCGAGTGGTATTTCACCGAACGCAAGAAAAGGAGTTCTATCTGATTGGCTAGCAATCGATCGCTTAGGTCGCTTAGTAGTCAACTACAAACTCAAAACTGAGCAATGTATTCAATTCGATTGAAATCGATATTCTATTATTGACGTAGATAAAGAGAGTGATAGTGTGTCAATAATGTACATTGTATTGCACCTTGATTCTACATGCATTCCTTTATATAAATATTTTCTCAAAGAGTTAAAATGATCACAATTTGTACCCAGGATTTCAAAAGTTTACCGCAAAATTGCAGTTAAACATATCCACAGCAAAATACCGATCCTCACTAATTAGTGCATTTAATTTCCAGTTAGTGTAATTAAGATAAAACCTATGATTTATCTGACAACAAATACAATTTTCTTGCAATAGAAATATCATATGGGATACTGATATGGTAGGCCGCAACCGCCACAACGTGGAGCTGCTACGCGTAGCTGACTTTTGCTCCGTGGAGCCAAATTGACCAATCATGATCATGTTAGAGTTTTTCATTACTCGGAGGTAAAATTGACCGATCAAGTTACGTGAAGCGAATTTATTCATTAAGAATTTGCCAGACGAGCGTCACGTAGTTGCAAGATATCCTCGGTCACGAAAGTTATGATTCAAAAAGTAGTTTATGAAAAGTACGAACCGACTTATTATTAAGATGGACATGCACTCATAAGAAACTCATACCGGGACTCATACAGTATTGTACATAACTATATAGCTAGGCAGAGTGGTGGTAAACCATGCACACAGTTCTGCGATCTGCAGTGTATCGCCGGGAGCTAATTTGTATAACTTGCGCGGTGTGGCCTGCGGAATTCGACCTTCAGCAAACTGCAAACCAGTTCGGATTTACTTTCTATACTAGTAGTAGGCCATTACATACTGTAGTTACTGTCCGTTTTCCTATACACAATACTCAGTGCGCTCACCATTGACGCGTGACCTCTACAAATAGTGTATGTTAGAAGTATAGGCCATTGCCTAGTTGACGTCACTGTGTAAAAAAATAACCGGCCAATATTTAAAGTATTTTCTGAAATTCTAGAAAATATAGTTTTGTAACATGTCCTAAATTTTTAGCTAATTTAGGTGTTTGGAAATATTGGTACTTTTGTACCAAAAAATATGAAGAAATTATTTCTAAACCGTGTTAAGTCATTAAGCTTCTCATTTTCAAGGAACGCTGGTTAACAATAAGCAGACTATTGTCTTATTTCGTAAACAAAAGCCCATAGTATTGTTACCTTGCGTTCGTTTTATAATCGTTCACCCAACTGAAACTATAATACCAGCTCATTGCTCATTGCACAGGTAAAACAGACACAAATGCAGTGTGTATTTAACCAGAGAAGATCTGATGTAACATAGTTGGGCTGTTTTCATTGAGTGTTATCTTGGTTTAATAGCTTTTAATAGGGTTTAAGTCCTTCAAAGGTCGTGGTGAGTTCTACTGTAGACATGACTGCATCACGATTATTTTAAAGTCAACAACATTCAACAATATGATCACCGTGATAGTATGAGAGTATCAGTACCGTGGGTGTCAGTGATCCTGGCCTGACACAGTAGACAAACAAACAAACAAACACGCCACACACATGACACATGCATGCAAGGTAACATTGACTATACACTAATCAAACAATGGTATTGATCCTGTACAACTGGTCGTGGTTTATTTACAATCGATTCATTTAAAATCCCCATAGTAAACATTAATTTTGGCAAGAGTTTTCTCTCTCTGGAACGAGGATGCATCCACTGGCTCCGCGTAATGAAAAGATCTAACATGATTGGTCAATTTACCTCCGCGAAGCGAAAAGTAAGCTACGCGTAGCAGCTCCACGTTGTGGCGGTTACGGCCAGCCATATATTGATCATGCGAAAATCGTAAAACATAGAATAGAAACAGTGTGGCAGGCTCTCAAAATCTCAAATTGTATGCTTAGCCTGAGTCGCATGGCCTATCTCGAACAAAATCACCATGCGTAGTTGTTGAAAAACGTGAGGATTCATCGTACTATCACGGCAATTTTTAACACGAAGATATAGGGACGATGACGGTGTGTATGATCCCATCAGGCCACCGTGATTTGTTTCTGCGAGAGAGTCTTTTAATTTGATAAGGGAATGTCTTGTTGATATAGTAATGTCGAAATTGAAACTAACTATCGATAATAGAAAGGAAATATACGACAAGCATAAGATATGAAATACAGTGAGTATTTGAAGTCAAAAAATCATTTAACACTTCACGTGACCTTCCAAAATGGCACCCGCGGCAATAGTTTTTGCCATGTGCTTCCTCCCTGTGGAAAAGTAAACCGAAAAATATCAATCTGCTCTAATACACTTATTGGTGTAGCCCGCTAGTATGAATTATTGTTGAAAAGTAGAATAGCACCGTAATTTTGACATTTAATTGTATACCGCCACTAATAATCCAAAAATCCGATCTTTATTCATCACGTCTATTGGCTCATTTTCTTACATTGAACTATTATAGGCACTTCAACATCGATGATAACCAGCGTACACCACAAGACCCCAGAAAAAAATCATAGGCTCACGTCAAGCCGCCTGTACACCTGTCTTCAATCATATAGATTGAATACAATACCGTTCTTTAGAGACTAATCTTACAGGGGCAAGTGATTATAGCATTTCTTTGACATCTATGGTTCAATGCATCGGTAGTGCATGAACGTGAGTGCGGGCGATATAGTCAAAATTGTATTCATCTATTGTTATGGTAGTTAATTCGATTTAAGTACGTCACTTCGCCAGCGTGCCTATAAACGTATTCTGTAAGGGAGTAGCCTACATTAAACAATTTCAAACTTTGTGATTGGCATGCAATAGGCCCCTATACCGGTAGGCCTACATTAAAAGTATGCATGGGTGGTGACACCCAGGAGCGATTATAGTATTTGTTTCCTAGCTACATCATATTTTGATTGTTTCCGTTTGCCATAATTTAATACAGAATAAAAGCAAAACTCACTGAAAAATAACATTTGCTGAAAAATCAACTAAGTTTAGGGAGTGTTCAGAAATACTTTGGTGGGGTGACAATATATTTTTTCGTGTTACAAATTTTTAACCCCCATCCCCTCTTCATGAACCAAAAACTTTGTTGACCCCCGGTCTCACAGGTTAATGGACCTAAAACTGTTATGACCCCCACCCTCATAATTTAATATTTTGCCCCCCCCCCCCCCAACCTGTACCATTGTACATCAAACGATAGAGGAAATAATATTATTAAATGATACTAAAACTTGTATTCATGTCAGTGTTATTAATCGGTAAATTACCGGTTAATTTACATGGTAATTTAGTAAAATAGGGTAATTTTTTTAAATTAAAACTTCAAATAATATATAATTGTTTTTGTTAAAATGTACGTTCGGCACATAGGCCTACGCGTCATGGCCTACTCTGCCTGACAAAGCTAGTCTTGTCGGAATGTGCATAATAATTATGTTTCGTTCGGTAGCCGAAACTACTCTGTCCCTTGATCAAACGTCTATTATATTAACGCCCTCTGGCCAGGTCAGACCATCATTAATAATCCTTGCATCTGGTCCCACTATAAACACGCTGAATGTTGACCTCTGACTTTTGTTCTGTTTAACTCGGTATTTGAAAAGGAAACGTGGTAGACAGTGCAAACTATACTTTTTTAAATCCTTGAGGCCAGACGAAAAATTTCAGCATATTTTTTAAAAGAAATCGGAGCATTTTAAATATTTGTATTTGAGCCTGTCTGATTGACCTTTGCATGTTTTGTCTTATCTTCGTAACCGTAAGTTGTAGATAGTAGAAACTATACATTTTTGATGCATTTGACAGTAGTCCAAGCATTAAACATTTTTGACACCTGTATTATGGATTTTCTCCTCCTGGAGTTAGCCCACACTTTTGGGATATACATAGTTTGTCTAATTGTCTCAATGAACCAATATCAACCCTCAATCCTGCTCTCGCGGTCACAAAAATGGCCCATTCAGTGATTTGCTCATCCGGAGGATAATAAAAATCATCAAAATTCATATTTTGGCACCTTTGTTAGTGTCATAGATGTGCTAACATTAAACATAGCCTGCTGGTGGTTAATCCAAAAGCCACGCATTAAAGACAAAATGGGGCATGTTATATGAATCAGCAGTTTTTATACTTAAGTAGAGAAATTAACTCCATGCATTTGAATGTGGTTTCAACTTTGTCAATACTGCTCTTTCCTGCGGTTTTTTTTTTTACCAAAATTCATAGCAAAAATATATAATGACAATTTTGGCAATTTATAAACAATTTTTCGCTGGGAACACTGAATAAGCTTTTAAATACGACCCTACTACGATGCTATCTTTTTAGCATTGTTCATCTGCTAAAACGACCGAGTTATATAAACACAATTATTGCCAATCTCTTTTTGAAATGAATAGGCTACGCTTACCATTATCCGGTCAACAGAGTAATCTCTCACCATTATCTGATATACCATTACGATTAGTGCTGCATGTTAAAAACCTATCATTAATATTCTCACATCCATTACGACTTAAGTGGAAGAGTAAATTATTATTAGACAGAATTATTTCCAATAAAGTACCCATTCAGTGATCCCAGCGCAAATGCAAAAAAAAAATTGTTTATGAATTGCTTAAAAGTGAAGGATAAGTCATTCAAATTGCCAGTTGGTATTTTTGAAAAGAAAATTTGGCAAAAAACAAACAAATGTATTTTCTTACGGAGCTATCAGCTGTTGAACAAAAGTTGTTCAGCGATTGTATAACAATATCGCATTGATCGATTGGTTATTCAGGCGTTTACGGGAGCAGCTGCTGCGACAAGGCGTCATATCCCATGTGAATGTTGTTTTTGTGTGTATTTATTATGTTTAGGGAAACAGCGGCAGCGCGTATGAAAATGTTTTATTCGCGTTTAAGCGCAGCGCATTTAGCGAATAAAGAAAGAAAACAGCAGTATTGATGAAGTTGAAGCCCCATTCAAATACATGTAGCTAATTTATATACTGTCAGTATATAAATTACAGATTCATGTAAAATGTCCCATTTTGTCGTAAATACACAGCTTTCAGCTGAACCACTAGCATGCTACTGATGATTTTTACGATCGTCGGGATGAGCAAAACACTAAATGGGCCTTTAAGAATTCAAATTTTTTCATAATAAAATTTATAAACAACAAGTGTGTCCTCCTTTCCATTAAAATTCTACATCTAGGGCCTACATTTTAAACTAGTTTCCCCCTTCTTTCAGAAAAAAATATTTCCCTGAAACAAACATCCGACCTTCAAATATCCCAAATGCTCCACTGGCATAAACGTTAATCGGTCCCAAGGTAATCACAACGGGCATTGAACTAAAGACCTTATTACCCATTACAGGGCCGGATTAACCCTTTTTTAGGGGGGCTGGGGCTGGGGCTGGGCCAGGTCAAAATTCACCATGAGGAGATGTTGAAGCCCGTAAAGCGACATGCGAAGCGCGCAGCGTGGGGTCCAGGGACCCGCATAAAGGCCAAGTGGGGGTCCAGGGGTGAAGCTCCCGGAAGCTGTTTGTATTTACAGAAGCTGAGATGCAAAATTTGACCAAAATTGTGATAGGAATTGCAATTAAATACAACATAGTTTTGATACATATGATTGATTTATAATCAAGTACTTCAATATTATCAACAAAAAAGAGAATAATCTTCTTTTGGGGGCCCGAAAATAAAGTGTATTAAGGGTATAAAATGTTTTTCGAAACATACTGCAGTTACTGTCCGTTTTCCTATACACAATACACAGTGCTCTCACCATTGACGTGTGACCTCAACAAATGATGTATGTTGGGAGAATGGACACTTGCCTAGTTAACATCACTGTGTGAAAAATAACCAGCCAATATTTTATTTATTCTCCAAAACTTCTAGCAAATATATTTCTCTAACATGACCTAAAATTACAGCTAGGTTAGATGTTCAGAAATGGTCGTACTTTTGTAAAATATGAGTGAGGGCAAGGCATAGCTAGCCAACTCCCCGTGTTAATTGAATGGAGATTTGACCGAAAATATTGGTATCGGACCGCTCACTTCTGAAGGATGCCACAAAAAAACGGTAAAAGCTACATTTAAATTATTCTAAATAGGTTCTAGAAAATAAAGTTTTGTAACATGTCCTAAATTTTTAGCTAATTTAGATGTTTGGAGAGGGTCGCACTTTTGTGTTTTAGGAAGGATATGTAAACGACAGATAACACCAAAAATATGAAGAAATTATTTCCAAACTGTGTTAAGTCAACAATCATTATGTTGCTCATTTTGAAGAATGCTGGTTAACAAAAAGCAGGTCTTTGTGTCATTTCGTGAACAATGGTACACATACCATTGTTTCCTTTCGTTTCCTTTATAATCGGTTACCCAACTGAAGCTGTAATACCAGCTTTATTGCGATGTCGCACATTGAAAACAGACACTTGTACACAACCAGAGAAGATCTGATTTAATCAGTTGAGCTGCTTCAATGAGTGTTATCTTGGTTTAATAGCTTTTAATGGGGTTTAAGTCCTGCAAAGGTCGAGATGAATTCTACTGTAGACATGACTGCATCATGATATATTTGATCATTCTAACATAATGTTATTTTAGTGTTGACAAAATATATTGGTCAAATATAAATTATACAGCAACATTTCGACAACATTTCAAAAATATTGTTGTAGTGGTTTTGTTTCATATGGCGTTTCAAAAACGGTTTCATGACCACAAAACCCGGCATTTATATGTTTGACCAGGGATGTCTCATATCCCTGATTTGTTTGACCAAAATTAAAACATGAAAGTTATTATACTTAGTTCTCTTGGTTAATAGGATTTCCTCAGAGTAGCCATGTGCACTGGCTACTCTGGGGAAAGATTACAATTGTTCGTAAAACATAATAATTTATAACACGATTAAAACATTTTAAAAACATTTTTGTTTGCTGCTGGGTAACCACTGTGCTACGGCTTTGATTCAATTTGTCAAATATGTCGTATATTTACCGGATTTACCAATCGCTTTAAAGGATCTGGAATGAGCGTTTCGATAGTATTTTTTGTGGGACATGAGAGCACATCAGACATATCGAATTGCATTCTGAATACGAAGAATGCCTTTTTGATATCAAGTAATTTTCATTTTTTGAAATTCACGATAAAATACAAATTTTATAACAAATTATTAAAATTTGATATTTTTCTCATTTTTGATATATAACAGTCCTCAAAGTAAGTTTTATAAATCTAATGATAGATTCTTAAAGTGTATGTAGCTGGGAGGAAAAGCCGACGATTAATTGAACATTTTGACCTTTCATATTGAAGATATGGATTTTTTTCCCAAAGAGACCTAATTTTTTGGTGTTTTCGGAAAAAAATCCATATCTTCAATACGAAAGGTCAAAATTTTCAATTGATCGTCGGCTTTTCATCCCACCTACAAACACTTTAAGTATAAATCATCAGATTTATAAAGTTTACTTCGAGTACTGTTAAATATCAAAAATATCAATTTTTAATCATTTGCCATAAAATGTGTATTACATTGCGAATGTCAAAAACTTAAAATTATTTGATATCAAAAGGACATTCTTCCTATTCAGAATGCAATTCGATATGTCTGATGTGCTCTAATGTCCCACAATAAATACTGTCCAAACGTTCATACACCACCCCTTAAAGTAAACATAATACAGTAATAATAAAAACAAAATTCTTTTGATATTTCATCTAAACTGCCTGTTTGAAACCGGGTTTGAAAGCATCCAGTCAGCCATTAAGGTTACCCAGCAACGCACGGTGGTAACGAAAAGGGAAATGATTAATAATTTTAATAGCAGCAGTCTTTAGCGATATTGTAATAATCATGATAATTGGCTTTTTTAAATTGAAGCACTTTACTAATATGGAAGCTGGAGATAAAATACAATGCTTTGGTTTGTGATTTTGGCAACATTTTTGCAAAGGTAAGTTAAAATCCATTTTTATTACTTATTATATACATTTGTGATGTAGTATATCGAAAGGAGACACTTTTGGGCAGGATCGAAAATGGAGAAATAGCACAAAATTTGCCCGGGAGTGATTTTTTTAAACAGTTTGGAACTGTTGCAAATTTGTGATGTTAATAATGTTTAAAATATGGTCTGATAGTTTCAGACCGGAATATAACTCGCATCTTGTTTTTTTTTCCAGACATTTTCAATGTCCTACTCTCAACATTGTCAATAATATTTTTAAAGCCCGATATCTCAATTTCCAATTTTATAATACCATAATTACCATGCTTACGAACTCAATATCTTCGCTTAGGAATGTCCGATTTCATTGGGGAAAACGGCGTTGTGGAGCAAAATATCTCTTTATTTGAGATTTAAAACAATCAAAATTGTTACCCTGTGCAAAAGTGTCTCTTTTTGTTTGATATACCACGTCACATTTTTGTAAATTGTTGAGCATGAATAAGCCAAACAAATGAATTACCAAACCAGCATTAGTTAATACAATTACCAATATGTGAGTAAATATCAAGTACCAATATGTGAGTAAATATTAATTTATTTAAGACTTTATTTTTATTTGCTTTGTGATTATAATTTCATAAATTATTTTCTGTTATTGCTGCTAGGATATTTCGACAGAAAATAAATATAACGATGAAATAAATCAAATGATTCTTGTTTAGTCTTGATATGGAAAATAATGGATTGATACTTCTTTGTATACTCATCATCCTAAGCCATCGTCAACCCACTGTACTGCAGGGTGAAGGCTCTCCAAGTAAAGGTGACGCCACTCTGATTTGTTCCACGTCTTTCTCATCCAGGTTACATCAAGAAATTTTGTAATTTCATCCCTCCATCATGTCCATCTAACTTTCTGTCTTCCCGAGTGCCTAGTGCCATTTCTAGGTAACCATTCTGTATCCAGTTTGATCCGTCGTCATCTGATAGCTAGGTGACCAGCCCAAGACCACTTCTTTTGTTTCACAGTCTGGATGACATCGGTGACCACCTGTGTCATGCTTCTGATCCGCTCGTTTGTTTTCCTGTCTCTTTTTTATCCATAGCACGCTCCTTTCCATACTGTATTGAGCCATTCTCAACTTCAGCTCCATTCTCTGAGTCATGACCCAAGTTTCTGAGCCATATGTCATGGCTGGGAGTACACACTGGTTGTAGACTTTCATTTTAAGACATAATGGCATATTGCTCTGCATCACCTCATTCAAGTTTCCAAAAGCACCCCATCCTGCTCTTACTCTTCTAATTTCGCAAAGTGGTTGTAGCTCATTTTGACAACTTGACCCAAGTACACATTCTTCTACTTCTTCTAGTGCCACTTGGTTACTTCCATTGTTGAGGGCTTGCAGCATAGACTCCAGATCATCAGGGTTTTCTGCAAATCGCAGGTGGCTTATCCTCTCCCCATTGATGTTGATCCCTTTCTTTTCCCAGTCAAGCTTTTGTATGATGGCTTCCAGAGCTGTGTTGAAAAGTGTTGGTGACGTGGTATCTCCCTGTCGAACCCCCCGATGAATGTTGATTTTGTTGTTCCCAGAGTGTAGCCGGATGATAGCTGTTCCTTTGCTGTATATATCCTTGATTATGTTGACATAATGTGCTCTCGATACCCTGGTTAACCAGTGCCTGTATTAAAACTGGAATTTCAATGCTGTCGAAAGCCTTCTCATTGTCTACGAAAACCAAACACAATGGTTGCTGATATTCTTTCTCTATGATATGGTTAACTACAGGTAGGTGATCTGTGGTAGAGAATCCGCTTCTAAATCCGGCTTGTTCTCGGGCTGCTTGAAGTCCAGGGTAGCAATGAGCCTATTGGTGGTGATTTTGCTGAAAGATGATGTTGCCTTTCTTACGAAGAAGGATGATAATGGCATCACTCCAATATTGTCTGGTATTTTGCCTTCTCGTATACACTGTGTGAAGAGATCAGCTAGCTTACTAATTACAACTTCACCTCCCTCCTTCAACATATCAGTCAGTATCTCATCCTCTCCTGGTGCCTTTCCTTTCTTCATATCCTTAAGGGCAGATCTTACTTCATCTGCGTTGATGGGTGGTATATTGGGTTCGCTGGTTGAGGCTAAATGCGGGCCTTCTACTGGGATCTTGCTGCTGATGTAGAGGTCCTGGTAAAAATGTTCAACTATGGATACAATTCCATCCCGGTCTGTTATTAGTTCCCCATCCTCATCTTGCAGGGCAACCATAACCATCTGTGATCGCCCAAGTGTTAATGCTTGTTTTGTCTTTTTGTAGCTTCTGCTTGCCCCTAAGGTTTGCTGTATCTTTTTGACATTGTGTTCTCTTAGTTCTGCCTTCATTCGTTTCCTGATGGTTTTACATACTTCCGTGTACTCTATTTTCTGAATGTTGGTTTGTTTCATTTCCCTACAATTCTTGAGAAGCTTTAGAGTGGTTTCTGAGAGTTTATCTTCCTTCTTTTTCACTTTCTTTCCAGCTACTTCCCTGGCACAGCTATTGATTGTTTCTGCTATGGCTTTGAATTTTTCAGTAAGATCACAATCCTTCATTGTATCTTCCAGTGCATCAAACTTGTTCTGTAGGGCTAGCTGGAACTCTAGTGAATGTTGATGTAGCTTGTCCAGGTTCAAATTGGCTGTCTTCTTGCGCGTTAGCTTGGCTCTTTCCAGTTTCATGTTAATGCGGATCTTAGCCCCCAGCAAACACAAAACGTTTTCGACATCATTCGCAAAAGGTTATAAAAGGTTGTCAGAAAACGTTTAAATGTCGGGTTATATAAAGGGTATATTAAGGGTATGAAACGTTTTCATAACATTAAAATTCATTTTTTGATAATCTACTGCTCAGCAAACATAAAATGTTTTAGAGAAAACGTTTAAATATCGGGTTATATAAAGGGTATAAAACGTTTTAATAACATTCCTAAAACATTTTTGAAAACTTGATACAAAACATTCTAAACAGAATGTTATTTTGGGGTTGAAAAAATATTTTGCGAAAAATGTTTGCCCCAAATATTTGCAATAACGTTTTAATAATGTTTTCATGACCTTTATATAACCCGACATTTAAATGTTATTAAAACGTTTTGAAAAAAACATTTTAAGAACATTTCTGTGTTTGCTGAGTGCAAACATTTTAACATAATGTTATTTAAGTGTTGATAAAATATTTGGCAAAAAACGTTTGCAAAAATAGTTTACAATAACATTTTTGAAAACATTTTAAAATTATTGTTGGAGTGTGTTTTCATACAAAACGTTTTAAAACGTTTTCATGACCTTTATATAACCCGACATTTTAATGTTATTAAAACGTTTTTATGTAAACCAAAAGCCAAAATATAACTTATTACAAACGTTTTTGTGTTTGCTGGGTTAGCCCTTACTAATCTGTGGTCACTGCCTGTGTTGAATTTGTTGAGAACAGATACATCTGTAACAATGTGTTGCTTGTCTGAGAGGATGAAGTCAATTTCATTCATGGTTGTGCCATTTGGACTTCGATATGTCCACTTCCAAGAGGGTTTCTTTTTAAAGAATGTGTCCATGATTCTATATCTGTTGTTGACAGAAAGGCTAGAAGTTTGTCTCCTCGGTCATTCCTTTCGCCAATGCCAAATTTGCCAACTACCTGCTCTCCAGCTCTCTGGGTTCCCACATTGGCATTAAAATCTCCCATTTTGATTGTATGGCTTGTTTTGTCTTGGTTGAGAAGGCCATTGATTTCTTCATATACTTCATCAACTGCGTCATCTTTATGGCTTGTGGTAGGGATATAGATCTGGATGATTCTCAGTTTCTGTTGGTTTAAACTTGATGATCATCTGTGCCACTTTATCAGATATGTTCTTATAGCTTAATACGTTAGCTGTGAGGTCTTTTACATGTATGATTAATTCTACTCCATTAGCGCTACCATTCTCTGTGCCTCTGTCATGTCTGTAGTATATTGTATTCCCGCATTGAAGATCATATAAAGCTTCTCCTTTTCGTATTACTTCGCTGAGTTCAATGATGTCCCATTTTCTTTGTTGTTTGTTCATTCTCTAGTTCGCACAATTGATCATCACTGAACAAGGACCTTCCGTTGTATGTTCCTAAGGTCAATTCCTTTAGGGAGCCTGTCCTAACCCCAAGATTCTTAGCACCCTCTGCTCTCTCACCTTTCCTACCGCTGCCGTGGTTGGTGGCTTGAAAGCTGCTGGGAACTGAGGGCTTTGTTCTTAGTTGTGCCGTTATAATCACTTGGAGGTTGTGGCATACTCACCATGCTTGCCACAGATGGATGAGACTTACATTACTTACTTACTTTCCAGCAATGTCATATATATGACAAGGTTCTGCCAGCCGTTGTCCTAAAAACAGGATCCTCCGCCTGCCAGAATGCAGAAAATGCCGGTGACCACTTTTTTAGTTCGTACGCCATCTTTGCTACTTCGACCATGCTGGCCAGTCGAAGGAGGTGCTGGAGCTCATACGCCCTTTGTAGGTGAATCTTATTTTTTTAATTTTTACCAGGCTGTTCAGCCACCATCCATACCATTGATTTCCTCCAAGAAAACTGGTGGGTGTGACGGTTTAGTCGCCAACGGCTCGACCCTGAACAGGTAGCACTGGTTATACAGGTTACCAGTGGCAGATAATGGGATCTCCTGTTCCACAATATTGACCTGACCGTTCGTATACTATCTAATTTTAATCTGCTGTAACTGTAACCTGGTGCCAATAAACCCTTGAATGACAGCAAAGTAACCTTATGCATTCACATACTACGAAAAAGTAATCATGTCCAATAACTTGCCAGAGTTTTTCCTTGTAAATGTTGATTCCGTCTTTCTTTATTACAATATAATTCGTGTTCTCACAAGACCGTCTACAGATTTGCACACAACTTCCTACCAAATAATAAGGGAGGCATAAGCAAGCTAATGGCCCATTCTCCGATAAAGCGTCCAAGTTTGGTCTCCGGAATGACAAAATGCCAACCACAAAGAATTCATAAAATTCATTCAGAATCGTAAACTATAATAGTTTAAGAACACAAAACAATGCATGGTTGATTTTTCAACAATACTTCATTTTTAAGCAATATTACTTGTACGTATTGGGGGTAACGTATCAGTGGTAACGTATCTGTGAAACCCTTTCCCATCTTTGTCTTAATCGTGCAAGTGTAATAACTGACCGACTTAATACCCATACTTGATCAGTCATCACCCAATGTACTAAAGTCTGGTATGGTATTTGGCTTCATTTATCACAACGTTTTTTCCGAGGGGAGTATAATTTAGGTAACGTATCTGTGACGGCATGAACGTAACGTCAGCACTTTTTGCCATTAATAGACCTATTTTTTTTACTTTGAAACCATTGTGTTATGTTCCATATATATAATATAACTATGAAGCCTGCTTGATCCATCACATATGAGAACAATCATCTCGCCAATTATTTTCACAGATTGTTATCCATTAGAAATATGGTAACGTATCTGTGAACAATATTGGCGACATAGTCTGAAAGACCTGTTGGAAAAATTGGAAATAATCTGTGTTGTGATGATTTATACTTTATAACTAGGGCATGATACCAGCTAATGAAAAGTACCTATAATCTATTATATGCGCGCATGTTTAGAGAGCAGGGACACATTATACGGAACACACCTTGGCTGGCGACATGGAGGAAAACAATGAACATGCATAATCAGCTTTATTGTTTTATACTTTCTAGGCATGTTGCAACCTCTAGCCTCACACATTTTAAAAAGCAACTCCTATGTATAAGTTATATTAATAAAAGTAATTTCTTTCTGACGAAACAAGTCTGAATACGACTTGAAACTATGGGCGACACATATTTGGCATTTTGAACACTTTATCGGAGAATGTGCCTAATTATTGTTTTGAAAGCAAATGAAATTTCTGATGCAGCTGATTTTATTTGTTTTCTATACTGGCAGGTCCATTGCAGGTCCAAATATAACGGATACATTACAAGGACTACTGTCGGGCTATGATCACAGAATCAGGCCGGACCATGAGGGTAAGTTACCCAGAGCAACATGTTCAAGCAAGTGCCGTTTATTTCGGATTTTGAGTTGCTAATATTTGGATAAATTTTAACTTCAATTTTGGCCAACATGGATGTCAATGTTACTCTTGCATGTCCTCACTATGGGAGTTTCCAGCCTCAGCCCTGGCGGGCTTGAAGCCTTGAGCAATGTTGCGGGGCAACCTTGAACAATATTGTCCGTGAGCAATATTGTTTTGTCGAACCCAACGTTGTCCCATTTTTTCTCACTCAGAAGTTTTACATATTCTGAAACTGTATTGTCTTTGAAACTGTTTGCCGAAAAATCGTGAAATTAGCGCATCGAGAGGCTATTCCCTATTGGACTCATGCGTATAATGTTGTATATCTGTTTACTTACTTTAAGGACCACCAACAACTGTATCTCTTCTTGTATATGTGGAAAGTCTTGGGCCACTTCAGGAACTCACTATGGTAAGTGACATGACAGACAAACAATTAGAGAAAAATTACGATGAAATCTCGTGGTAAGTTGCCGCATTAGTTCTGAAGTAAGTAAACTGTACATAGAGGGGGAAAGAGAAAATGGGGCAGGAGAGAGAGAGAGGGAGAGAGAGAGGGAGAGAGAGGGTGTGAGACAGAGAGGGAGAGAGAGAGAGAGAGGGGGTCACCTTTCTTTGTTAACCATTGACGTGGCGGTGTCAGCGTTGAGAATACTTCCATGCAGAATTTGATAACCATATCAATCATACTATCCCCTAGATTTGCAAGAATTGTTAAGGCTGGTGTTAAAGGGGTCCCTCCTCCCTGAAGTGCTTCAGCAATTATAGCACAGTTATATGCTACTGCTTTATTGGTCTTCATGGCTACTATTGCTACAACTACTTCTTCACAAGTCGAGGGTTCAGTGAATGTCTTCAAAAGCTGGTGCAGGAAGTTCTGAAACTGCTATCCTGTTGATAGGTATGAGTCCTTTTAATACCGAAGGTTGTAGTTAGGAGTGATTTAAAATATTCCTTCCATTCCTTAAGTAGTTCATAATCACTGGCTGGGGCTGATCCATTCATCTTTTCGACTTTCACATCTTGCCTTGAGTTCTTCCCAGAAAGCGAGTAAATAATTTTCCAGGTGGTGGAATAATTACCCTTCTCATCAGCTAGCTTTAGGTCTTCCATCTGCTTGTTGAGTGTAGCAAGCTCATCAGATTTGCAAGAATTGTTAATGCTGGTGTTAAAGTTCCTCCATCTTTCTCTAGATTGATGAGACTTGGATATGGAGTACTGCTCCATGGCCTCACCCCTTTCAAGTTTAAGTCTGATGGTTGTGTCTGATACCCAAATTGGTAGTCCGCATGGCTCATGCTTGCCAATCACTTTCTCCGCAAGTCCACAAACTGTTGTTTTAAAAGCTTTTAAAGGACTCATGAGGTGTCATCCATGCTTAAGACCAGGAATCTGTTTGATAGCTTCAGATGAAACTTCTCCTTTGTGCTTTGTGTAAGGGTCCTGCAATTTATTCCAGTTGAAATTTGTCTCTTGCAAGGTTTTGCCTTTGCTTGTTTGCAGGCTGATAGCTAGACGGAAGCTCACAATACGATCATTGGAGTCCACATATACTGAGCTGTATGCTCGACAGTTGCGGAGAGAATTTACCCACTTGCTTTTTTAGAATAATAAAGATCAAATGAGTGGGATGATCCTGCCGGATGGGTCCAAGTCCACGGTTCCTGGTTTGGGGAAATCTCATTTAGGCAGGTCTAAGATTGGACTCCTGGCAAATATAGACCAGACGCTCTTCATTGTCCTCGGTTATCATGGTAGCAGTGTGGGCCAATGACCCAAGGATAGGTGACATGATTATCCACTCCTATTGTAGCATTAAAATCACCGATGATGAGCTAGATGCTGTGCCTTTTCATATGGTCCAGATGGTCAGATAGACATGATAGATATTTCTAGAAGTCCTCCATGTCAGAAGATGTTGAACACTCAATGGGTACATAAATAACAGTGATGCTTAGCTGAGGGTCACCATAGAATGTTACAAATAGTATCCTCTCGGAAACAGCTTCAAGCCTTCAACACTTTGAAGACATCTGTGAATGTGCTTTTACATGACCGGATCCACTCCTCTATACCCTTGCTTGGTAGCAAAACTGAATATTAAAACCCAGTTGCTATCGTCTGACAAAGTTATTCATCAGTAGGGCTAGGTGTAATGAGACGATGTTCTTGAATCCCTGCAATGTCAATACCTGCATCAGCGCAGCACATGAATAGCTGATGGAAGTTTCCCTTGTTGGGTAACAGTACGAACATCATTGGTATATTAGGTTTGAAGGTTGACAGGCTACAATAGAGGTTATCCATGTTCTATAAGCTGCATATCCTATCAACGACTGCTATACCTTGTTTAGGACATTCTAAAGAAGTACCTGCATGTGCAACCATGACTGTTTCAAAATAGCCCGCCAAAGTCATGCAGGTAACTCCGAGGTCGTGCATTGAATTAGTGTGAATGAGGAATACTACGGGAACCAGTGCCTTTTGTTAGAAGTCACACATGAGTGAAGTGGATAACCTCTATACTCAGGGCCAGCAAACACATGAACAGGCATGACCTACTGCGTTTGAGAGTTGACCCAATATGGGCCCAGGTGCAACTTTTAAAACGGCCTCCTTCCTACATAATAAACCATTGTGACTGACCATAATGTGTGACGCTATAAATGTGTAAAACAACTGAGGTTACTTAAACCTTTTTAAAATTGTTACATTTAATTGTTACATTTAGTAAAATATTGTTTGGCTTGTTTCAAAAGGTGTTAAGGAGGAACTTATTAACTCTTATATAATTGTAGGTATAACTACCAAATTACTGCTGCCCTAGAGGTAAACTGCTGCCCAGCTATTTTGTGGTTAGAATACCAGTGCATCACCAGTCCAAGGCAGTGTGTAGTGTATGTGTGCCAAATAAGTACACTAGCACTGACATTTAAAATGAGAATTCGTTCAAACGCAGTGAGAATTGGACTATGAGAATTTAAAATTTTCTCATTTCTATGACACTTTAACCCTTTTTAAAATACGAAATTTGTGGGGCCACAAATTTTAGTTTGTCGTATCAAAATTTTGTCCTATCCATCACATATTACATAGGGATTCAGTGCCAGGGACCTGAAAATCAAGCTTGTCTTATCAGGATTTTTGTATTATCAGAGCTTGTATTAACGAGTTTCCACCTGTACTAATTAAAATTTGATTATTTAAAACATTATTATAACAGGTTGTTGACCATGATGACACAGTAATGAGTATTTGAAGCATGTCCACAGTGTTGAAAGTTTCATAGAAATGAGAACATTTTCAATTCTCATAATTTTGTCCAATTCTCAATCGCTTTTGAACAAATTCTCATTATAAATTTCCACTAGTGGTAGCTTTTCCACTAGTGGTAGCTGTGCGGCAGTGTACCTCTGTGGCAGCAATAACAATCTGGTCGCGTATGCGTATATGTACATTCATATTTATATCCCAAGGGTCTTTTTATCTTTTCAGTTTCCGTAAGTCTTTTGTTCAGATACGAAAACGCAAGGGATTCAGTAAGTTTACTGTAATCTGACTTCATTGTTACCTTTGAAGTACCAATCAGCTTATTTCAATAGAGGCGAATGCCTATGTCAATAAAACCGGGAGAGAAAAGGTTATGTTAACACCAGTGTTTTTAATGGTCTAGCGCCCTCTCGTCTTTATAACATTGGTAAATTGTTCTACATTAATTGACAAAATGCATGCCAATCCAAATGACAAAGTCCACTTTTTTCTGTAAAAACGTTGAAAATAAGCCCTTAAATCACAAAACGTCCGCTTATGAGCCTGTCGAACCCCAATGCACTTGTGCATGGCCACAGTGTCGCCCTTTCCTCGTATCAATGTCTATCTCCCTATTTTGCTTCCTCCTGCCCTCCCCATGATCAGTCTCCCTCCCCACTCCCTCCCCGGTCCCTACTCTCTCCTCTCGAGTTCTTCTCTTTCTAGTCTTTCAGTCTCTCCCTCTCCTCTCTTTCTTCCTCACCCTTCCCACTCTCACTTGTTCAGTCTAAAGTATCTCCCTCCCTCCCTCCACCCCCCTCCCTTGCGAAATTTATCAGTATGATCCATGACTGAAAATAAGCTCTGCAAAAATAAACATTTAAAATAAACCCTGAGCCTTGCATATAGACCCAACCAATTATCAGATTAGCTTGCCATTGGTACGAATGAATAGAATACATTATCTTTGCTCCAATGCAATTCTTTTGTATTTCAATATAAAACATGATTACCAAATCACCACTTGTACGCGCCTCATTGGGAGATATTTGACTATTTTAGACGCTCGTTTCATCGCCAATTGAAAGACTTTTGCTTATAACTTGGCAACATGGTTAGTATATATTTCAATGCAAGACTATTTTTACGAGCCACTTACGTCTAGGCGTAAGTGCATAATTATACACCAAACACAAGTCAATTGAAGCCGTACAATTTACCGCGAATTTAGGACCGTAAAATTTAGACTCTTCTTTTGTCTAGATTAGCACCCAACCGCACATCTCAAGGTTTTATGTCAAAAATCAATATAACTTACCAAAACGAAAACTGAAATTCACGAGCTTCAAAGTTTCAGTAACTAACAAAAGGCTAGAATAAAAGATTGATCACACCTGGGAGACTACCACTTCAGAATAACAATGACTTACAAAAACGGATACGGATACGGAAACAGAAACTGAAAAGATAAAACGACGGCAAGTCAATACCCCCAGCAAGTTGCCACAGCCGGGGATTGAAACCTTGGAGGGGGGGGGGGGGAGTTTTCAAACAAATTTTACGGGGATGGGTCCATGACTTTCGAAAAGCTAGCATTCTCTATCCCTATATTTGCCACCAAAATGAGACCCACCAATATACTACAGGCAACGGTTCTTTATCTTGGTATCTTAAAATTTTGACATCGTTACTATATTTTCAGGACTTTTCATCGAGTTTTTATTTAGGAATGGATTGGATTGACACCAGATTAATGTACACGGGTGAAAGATATATCACCATAAAAGGAGATGATATTAACAGGTTTTGGTTACCCGACATTTTTTTCTTGTATGAAAAGGAGGGGCACCATCATAATATCATCCAAGCTAACCAAATGCTCAAAATTTTACCAAATGGAACGTGTCGGTATGTTGTAAGGTAATGGTGCTATTATACTGCTTTATTTCAAGGTTACATTAAACAGATTAACATAATGTTTTTATTTTTTATCATTCATTCATTCATTCATTCATTTTTTTTTTTTCACTCATCAAATAGCAAAAATCATAGGATACATACAAAATCATAATACAAGTGAGAGTGAAGGAATCACAGGAAAGGCCAAGAGGCCTGAAAGTCTGTGATCCCTTGATTGGTTAATTCATCATTTGACATGGCAGCAGATTGTCATTTCAATGAAGAAGCAACAGTAAGCTGTCATATCTTGAATATGAATTAACCTAAATACATGAAAAATAACAGTAAACAATAGTAAATAAGAAAATGCACAACAATAAGTAATATAAAATATAAATATCCAATGTGGTCATATAAATCAGATACAATAGGAATTAATAGTAACTTTGCATAAGATGTTTTTTAAATACATGGTGGAATTGATTAATCGATCATGAACTTTTAATGCTGTTATCAACATTATTCCATAACTTAGTAGCTGCATATTTAATAGATTTTTCACAGAAAGCTCTTTTGATAAATGGAAGCCTCAGACGATCTTTATATCTGGTGTTTAAGTCATGGATCTTAGACTGTTTTACAAATAAATCATCAAAAACACTCGGTAAAAGTCCATTATCATGTTTGTACATAAATAAACCAAGTTCAAAAGTATACATATCCCTGACACTTAAAGTATTATACCTAATCAGTAAGGGATTAGTGCTACTTCTATAATCACTTGCACTTATAATACGAAGTGCCCTCAAAAAAAAAAAAAAAAGATCATTTATGTATGATGAACATGCACATCCCCAAGCTAAGATACCATAATTGATATACGGTAATATCAAAGAGCAATACAATGTATATAACGCCTCATGTGGGAGGAAGTTTTTTAATTTATTAATGATACCGACATTTCTTGAACATGTTTTTACAATATTATCAATATGTTCTTTCCAAGTGATATTCTGGTCAATTTGTAGACCTAGAAACTTAGTGCTTGGCACTTTTTCAAGCGGTGTTCTTGAGTGCCTGTCAGAGTCAAGAAACAATTGCAAATTGTACTCGGGTTTTGTGTTCTTCTTGGTACCGAGTAACATATAATTAGTTTTTTTAGCATTGACAGATAATTTATTTACCTGGAACCATCTATTCACATTAATAAGCTCTTTGTTGAAGACCTCCTCAATAACATTAAACTGATTGTGAGAGTAAAATAAATTGGTGTCATCAGCAAATGAAATCACATCAAGTGACTCAGTAATTAAGTGAATATCGTTAACGTATATAATGAAGAGCAGTGGACCCAGTATTGAACCTTGAGGCACACCGCAAGTAAGATTTTGCTGTTGAGATGGAACACCATTATAATAAACATATTGTTTTCTATTACTCAAATAATCTTCAAACCATCTGTGTGTAATACCTCTAAAACCATAGTGATAGAGTTTATCAAGCAATATTGTATGGTCTATAGTATCAAATGCTTTTGATAAATCTAAAAACACACCTGCTGTAAAATTGTCATTGTCAACAGCTTCAGTAATTTTGTTAACCAAGTCAATATTAACGTTTGCACATTATTGTTTTGTGGGAGCTGAAGGCTAGCTGAGAGTACATCAGACATTTCATTCTGTATACGAGGAATGTCCTTCTGATACCAAATAATTTTGATTTTTTTTTTAATTCACGATATAATACAAATTTTATTACAAATAATTAACATGTGATATTTTTTTTTAAATTGTAACATTTAACAGTCCTCGAAGTAAACTTTCTAACAATATGTGCTTAAAGTGTAGGCCTATGTAGCTAAGATGAAAAGCCAACTATCAATTGAAGGTATACATTTCTTTCCCCAAAAGACCTGAAGTTTTTTGGTGTATATTCAATACGAATTTTCAATTGATCGTCGGCTTTTCATCCTAGTTACACATTATTAGATTGATAAAGTTTACTTCGAGGTCTGTAAATATCGATTTTTAATTATTTTATATTAAATGGTTATTATATCGCGAAATTCGAAAAATCAAAATTTATCAAAAGGACATTCTTCGTATTCAGAATGTAACTTGATGTCTGATGTGCTCATGTCCCACAAAAATACTGTCCAAATGTTGCTACCAGAGCCCTATAATAATATTAAAATGCATAGGATACATTGCAGAATCAGCAGCATTTCCATGTTAATTACAAATAAAACATCTGCATTGGCATCAGAAGACTTGTCGACGCGTTTTCTTGCTATATACTATATTGTTATCATTGCTATTATCATCATTGTCATCATCATCATCATCGACATCGTCATCATCATCATCATCATCTTTATTATCAGCATGAAAGTTCATCTGTGTTGGTAGATATCATAATTTATGATTTTAAACTTTTGATCTCAACACAAGATTAGACATACCTCAAATTTTCGGTCGCAACTTCGACCATCATCAGGAGACTGGCAACCCAAGTTTGGGATCAATGACCTTTTGGACACTTGACCCGTGACGGGGCCGATACCAGCTACCAAGAGTCTACGACCAAGTGTTGGGGTCAAGTGTCCAAAAGGTCACTGATCCCAAACTTGGGTTGCCAGTCTCCCGATGAAGGTCGAAGTTACGACCGAAAATTTGAGGTATGTCTAATCTTGTGTTGAGATCAAAAGTTTAAAATCATAAATTATCTTTATTATCATGAATATTTTTCTCTATATTGCAGAGTTTCTTTGACAGCTGTTTGTCGTATGGCGCTACACCGATTTCCATTCGATACTCAGACGTGTACAATTAATATGATGAGTTGTAAGTTCATAAAAAATAAACCATTTTGACATCAACAAATTTTAGCATCATATAGCTAAATCCATCAACCAAACAACGCTGGGTGCCTTCCCTGGGCGAGTGGGACAGGCAGCAATGTTTTTAATCCTCCTATATTAGACTTTATTAAGCCTGAACTATACTGTGCCAAAAAGTATCCTAACACTTGGAAAAATAATCACAATTCCAAAACTGAATCATGTTGGAATAAATTTGGTTTTTCCTGCACATAATAATGGTATCCCATGACAAAGTTCATATTCGTTCAAGGGCTTTTCAACTGTGTGTGATTGGACGGCTATTGCAACTACCTACATGTGGTAGCTTGAATCATATGAACAGATGAATTGAAGGATTGGCAAAATTACTTATAGTGGAAGACCGTCCTGTAGAGTTCGTGACCAACTCATAGAACAAAGATTTGAAAATTATTTTGGGATCTTTGATTGATTCTGAATCAATTTAGCTTGGGCTCACCTCCTGAAACTTCTGGGCATTCCGGGGAGGGGTCAATCAAGGTTACATGGGGGCCACATTTTCAGAATGCTCCAATTATGTCAAGTAATATATCAAAAAATTACTTGTAATTGAGGTCATCGGAATTCTCAAAAATGTACAGTTTTTATGTGTCAGGGTAGTTGTAGGGCTCTATGAAGAAAACATATCATTAGGTCAAAATTTTGAATTCTGACCGTTGTAAACTATGGTCAGAATTCAAAAGTGATTGTTGTGTATAATTATATATATTTTTCTTGCCCATGAAAGGTACAACTGACAAATTAAAAACTATACATTTTGGAGTCCTCATGACCCTCTTTTGATACATTACTTGCATAACTGGAGCATCCAAATTTGACTTATGTAACCTTGATTGATTTCTCCCTTGAATGCCCGAAAGTTTCAGGAGGTGAGCCCAAGCTAAATTGATTCAGAATCAATCAAAGATCCCAAAATAACTTTCAAATCTTTGTTCTATGAGTTGGTCACAAACTCTACAGGACGGTCTTCTACTATTAGCGTAAAACAAAAAAGCGTTTTTAAACCTGGAGACTAAATAAGCATCGTCCACACAACATATGCCCCCCCCCAACACACACACACATTTCAAGCCGGATTGGCGCTAATTGGTCAAGATGTGATCCACTGCATTTTTTTCAGTTGCATATTCAAATGAGGAATTGCTATTAACTATTCGCGATGATGCTGTTGTAGTCGGTGAAAATGCCTTAGTAGCTGAATATGACTTCAAAGGCCTATCAACTGGAACCTTCATATTTGGTATTGCTGATGAACTCCCTGGGGCTGAAATGTATATTAATGGCAAGTATAAATGTTTAAGGAAATATGTTTAACAGTTAGTAAACATCATCTCAAGGTAACAGGATAATAAAATAATAAGGTATTTTAGCAAATGTAATCAGAGAAGATGGTACATGAAGCAGTCATGTCTACAGTAGAATTCACCACGACCTTTGCAGAACTTAAACCCCATTAAAAGCTATTAAACCAAGATAACACTCATTGAAAACTGCTCAACTGATTAAATCAGATCTTCTCTGGTTAAATCCACACTACACATGTTTCTGTTTTACCTGTGCGGTATTGCAATGAACTGGTATTATAGTTTTCAGTTGGGTAACAGATTATAAAGCAAAGCGCAAAGGTAACAATACTATGTAAGCCTTTGTTCACGAAATGAGACAATAGTCTGCTTATTGTTAACCAACATTCTTGAAAATGAGAAACATAATGGTTGTTGACTTAACACGGTTTGGAAATAATTTCTTCATATTTTTTGGTGTTATCTGTCGTTTACATATCCTTCCTAAAACACAAAAGTGCGAATATTTCCAAACACCAAATTAGCTAAAAATTTAGGACATGTTACAAAACTATATTTTCTAGAATTTCAGAGAATACTTTAAATATTGGCCGATTATTTTTAACACAGTGACGTTAACTAGGCAATGTCCTATTACCTATAACATACACTAAAACACCAAAGTGCGAATATTTCCAAACACCTAAATTAGCTAAAAATTTAGGAAATGTTACAAAACAATATTTTCTAGAATTTCAGAGAATACTTTAAATATTGGCCGGTTATTTTTCACACAGTGACGTTAACTAGGCAATATCCTATACTTCTAACATACACTATTTGTAGAGGTCACGCATCAATGGTGAGAGCACTATGTATTGTGTGTAGGAAAACGGACAGTAACTGCAGTATGAAATCTACTGAATATATATAACATAAACACAGCCCATCCGTAAAACATCCTATCCCTGATACATACATGAGGCGACCCGGAAGAGGAAAGGCAACAAATCACACATTATTCGATGTACCTGCGTGGACGTGTTACGTGTCTGATCTCCGCCATACTCCCCCTTTCATGATTATGTTATAAAATATACATTTTATTTATTTTATTTTGCCATACTTGTTTGTACCTGCATTGTTAAGTTGCCTATGATATCTTATGCATGCCTCTCGTATAAATTTGTATTCTCGGTATCTCATCTTTTGCCAGTTTCACGTGTATTATGTGGAGCATTAAAGGTTTAGTATGCCTACAGCATCAAAAATTCCATTCCTGCATATAGGAGTAGGATCCTAATGGTGTTTTTCGGGGGCCGATGCTAACAAATGGAGTCAAAATTCATAAACAGGTCAAATTCAAACTGCTCAAATGCTGTTGAAAAGTTCTCCAAATTATTCCTCTTGTCATGGCGATCCAGAAAAAGTATAGGCCTACAATTACTTACCTGTGACATTTCCTTCTGGAGTTATAAGCAGAAAGGTCAAAGGACACCATTTGACCTCCACAGGGGTCAAAACCTGAAAAATACTCCGATTTGTATGAAAATAGTCTCAAATTTTTCGTCTTCTATAAACAATTAAAAAAGAAGTATGCCATAGCTAGGATGTCTCGTTCCATGGTAACGTGGAGACAAAGGTCGTCCATTGAATCATTTAGATCTGACCTTTTTTGCTATGTTACCATGGTTACCCATGTAAGGAAACATACACAATGCAAACTATTATGGATTTTCTGGTGAAGATCGGAGCATTTTTCAGGTTTGGCCCCTGTGGATGTCAAATCATGACCTTTGACCTTTTTGCTTATAACTTGATCCAGAAGGGTATGTCACAGATAGGTAAAGTATACTTTTTCTGGATCGCCATGACAAGAGGAATAATTTGGGGAACTTTTCAACAGCATTTGAGCAGTTTGAATTTTGACCTGTGTGTGAACTTTGACCCGCAATATCTCACAATACTCACTGCTGACAGATGTCCAGTAAACTTATTTTTGAAGTTGGTAGGCTTGAGAAGCAAAATCCATCCAAAACAAAACTATGGACACCAAAACAAGCTTCTGTGGCAAAATTGAGTTTGGTAGCCGGACTAAAGGGAATTATTTGAATTTCAAACAAATATGTTAAGATTGGTGTAATGATTTAGATAAACTGCACTACGATAACTTGTTTTAAAATGTTAAATATTAAAAAAATGAATATCTTTTGAATTATATAAGGGTCCAAATTTGTAATTATAGAGACATTAGAAGGCGTGGAAGTCAAGTTCACATTCAAGAGACAACTCCAGACCTATATCCTGACAGTTTATATCCCTAGCCTTCTCCTTGTCATAATATCCTGGATGTCTTTCTGGATTGATGCTCACGCAGCTCCAGCCCGTATCACTCTAGGGATCACCACAGTGATGACAGCTAACACTATGACAGCATCTATGCAGGAGTCTTTCCCTAATGCCAAGGAGGCAAAGGTAGGCATAGTTTAGACCGAAGAGCTCATGCATTCGTGAAAGTAAATGATTCAGTAAAATAGCATCAACAATCGCGCAAAATTACTTTTTTTCTATTAACAATCGCATTCCCATCTGAAGATAGGCTTATTAATTAGTTAGAGAATAAAGGTATTGTTTTTAGCTGCTGTCATGGATCTATCATCTCATATAAGCCTCATATAACACAGGCATAATCATTATTTTAAGTAAAAGCGAGACGAAGTCGAGTTGTTTTACACCAAAAATAATGATGTTGCATGTTATATGAGACGACAGATAACGACAATGCTTAAAACAATACCTTTATTCTCATTTTTAAACACTTCAATTCAAATAAATATATTAATCATAAGTATACCAAATTTTAATCAAATTAAATCCTACATATGCACCTCATATTGGACTACTAAGAACCAATAAGATTGCAGGAACTTTAAGTGTTTAAGGAATGACATTAAAAAAATACCAGTTTCATAAACTCAATAAATCATTTAGCATTTTAGTAATTTAATAGTATGATTCTTTGTTGTTTGTTTGTTTCCATATACAGGCAATTGATATATGGCTCGCAGCATGTCTTATATTTGTATTTCTCTCACTGATAGAGTATGCACTGACCAACTATCTCATCGTCTTACATGAAAGAAAAATGGTATGGTATACCAAGCCTTTTTGCCAAATTAATTAGAAAATTTTATAGTACTTAATTTCGCTGAAGGCCCACACAAACAGCACAAGCATTAAATGATACCAAATACTATTACCCTTTTAATTTGTTTAAAGTCACAATCCAGTAAATATCTATATCTTTATTATAATTAGGTTGTTCCCTGGATATAAAGTATTTGAAATTATGATCATAGACAATTAGACAGGTGTCCTTGCATCCTAGCTCAAATTGTATCTATAGTCCATTTTATTTTTGGTGACATCCTATTACTGTTTCTTTGCTCCATTATAGCTCCACTTGTACAAGTGGAGCTAGGGGTGTGATAGTAACAAATAGGCCTATAACACACCATTTTCAAAGCTTCTTTTTCATATTGCTTCATTCGTAAGAGACTCTGAATCATTATCCTTGTCACAACATTACCATTAATTTTGTTAGGTGAATTTCTTTGGGTAGTTGTTAGATGATGACGAGTCAAACTTTTTGGTCCCAGAATCTCTCTCATCCAGTAGACTAACAAGGTTGCTTCACAATTAATTATTTATTTAGTGAAATCTTCATTTTTTTCTGAAGAAATGCTGTGAAACAACAAAGACAACCCAAGATGCTAGGAGACCAATGAGTATGATCTCAAGGAATAACCTAGGCACTGACTACGGCATCAATAGGCTACCAGCAAACTCTACCAAGGACTGTTCACTGCCAGAATTGGAAAACACAACACCAAAAGTGGACTTCAGTGCTGAGCAAATGGACAAGTTGGCAAGAATCGTTTTTGCTTTGGCTTTTATAGCATTTAATATATGCTATTGGACAATTTATGTGGTTTTTGAACCATGAACTTTAGGTTATTAGTTTAGTAAAAGAATCAGAAGAACTGTTGTAATATTTTCTAGCTTGGCAATACATCAAGTTTGATGTATCGTTCCACTATGGAAACACTCTGATCATTTTGTACATTTAGAATTTTGATGTATATTCAAAACACAGATTTTGTGAGATATTTGTTAAAAATGTAGTAAACCCACATAAATTAATTTCAGGACATATACAATATCTTTATGCTCGAGTAGTATTTATCACATTTTGACATATCTTTTGATTACATATTCAACTGAATTATAAGTTCAACATAGGAAGGACATGCATTTAAGAAAGATGTGGAAGAAAAGAACCATACTTTCTGTGATCTTAGAAATAAGTACTTTAAATCAAAGCACAATAACTTCAAGATTGCTAAATACAAAATACCTTTATTAGTTTTATATAAATGCTGGGTATGATTACCGAATAGGGTGCAACTTGCTAGACTTGAGTCCAGTCCTTGTTTATGGAGTTTAGGGTTAGGGTTGGGGTAGGGTAGTCTTGTAATAAGACTAGTAGAGTTGCACCCTATTCGGCAATCGCTCCAAATACTGATACATTTATTATTTTTCATTATTTTGCTTGCTTGTATATAAGTTACATTATATTGTTGCAGAGTACAAAACTATTATAAAACTAGTATATAATATCAAGTTGTCAATCTTACATCTTACAAATCTTACAATCTTAAATCTTAGAAAACACAAGGGTGAAAATAATAGAATACAAAAATTGGCACTTTTAGGCTAAAATTGCCAAATATGAGGTTATTTTGGTCAGAAACCCACAAACAGGCATCGACATTGATGACTGTATGAATCATCCCCTTATCAAAATATTGTGGGGGGATCCCCCATCCCCCAAGATCTACGCCTATGCTTAAAACCTTACTAATTATCATGAGATCAGGCACCTCCATAGCCTAAATATTTGACATTATTTTTATCTCTTAGCATTAAAGTAATCTCTAGTGCCATTTTTTATCTTGTATCTGACAGATTGTTTGATTATCTCTATTACTTTTTGAGATTGTGATTTAATGCCAACGATATTGGGTAACTTCAATGAGCACGCTGTACACCAATTGAATCAATCCTCTACTGTGACTGATTTTCAATTGAAAATGGGGACAGTGGAAAATTTTGCCCTTTTTGCCCAAAATAGTGATTTTCTTTTGTGAATTGTTCTGACTGGAGAGAAACTGAGGTTGAAGCCCAAGTTTTTTTGCAGGGAATGCCAACATGACACTGCACTGTTTGACATCAAATTGCTTTTGAGATGAAACAAGATGAAGCTTCATCAATCCTACATGTAATGTACATATTACATGAACAGATCTGTCACCTTCAAGAGGACACTTACCTAGCCTTAAAGGCTAGGTTAGCCTTAAAGGCTAGGTTAGCCTTAAAGGCTAACAATACATTAGTCAAACCTGCAAAATTGAGCCTGCAAACCTGCATTGAAGGCACCAATACATTAGTTAAACCTGCAAAGTTGTTCATTGTCAGTACAACCCAGCAATGTGTTTCTTTCTTGGATATAACTCAAAATAATGATTTCCATTTCATAAACAAATTATATGGCTTGACCCTGTCACATTATACTGTCTGCAGGAGATGTGGAAAACTTTCTCAAATATCCAGATTAATTGTAGTGTTCTGTTACAACTGTTGGGAAGCAAAGAATTGTTTGGTTTGGCCGCAGGTAGCATTGACGCACATAGGGCATCTTAATGTCATCTGTTTGGAGCATGGCTTGCCAGACTCAAGGTGGGTCTTCACTAGATCAGCCATGGCCTAGGAAACAAACACAACACCGCAAATGAATGAATAGTTCACAATTACTCTATTATATTTTCTGGAGATTGCACACAATGTTTTTGCCTTACAATATTTGCTTCATTTTTATCACATCGTTACACATCTGCCCTCTAAAATAAAATAAAAGTAAAAGAAAAAAGTTTCTACTTTTAACATATTTCCATTCAACTTGCTTGTAAACTTCGGTGAAGGAATTTAGTTTTGATAATCTTATGGTACCGAAAAGTAGGCCAATTCCTTCCTTGCTCTTTAATATCAGTGCAAGCATGCCACGTATAAAGTATGCACATGTCTTAGGATATCACACGTTATGGTATGCCTATGTGCATGTGTTAGGATTGACCTGTCTGTTATGTCACAAAAAAAATGTTAATGATTTTGTTAACAACCAAGGGGCAACTAATACTATTTGTTAGTTTATTTCCTTGTAGATACTATACTTATAGTTTGGGAACAATCTGATTCAAATACATCTTTTGCAGATTCAACCCATCATGGAATGTTTTTCCAACAAATCCAGGCTGCTGGTCATGCATCTGCCAGTCATGCATAGCATGAAATGCATGATCGCCCGGTAGCCTGAATTTGTTTGAAAAACGTCCTATGATGGGTTGAACCAGTATCTCTATCTGCTTAGTTATTGATAGATACTGCATTTTTCCTTGTAAGGTAAGACTTACCTCTATGAATACAGGATGGTCATTCAGTGAGGCTGCTCTTCTTATATTATGTACACCACACTAGAAAAGAAAAAGAAGTATGAAGAAACGTAAATGGGCTGTTGTTGACTACAATAAGCTTCGCAAATCAAAACTAAATAAATCATACAGCCTAAACTACAATTCCAACTAATGTAAACACAAAACCTTTTCAAAATGTTTTGATTTTGGTAAAAACGTTTTAATAACATTAAATAACATTAAATGTCGGGTTATATACAGGCCATGAAAACGTTTTAAAATGTTTTGTATGAAAACACACTACAGCAATATTTTAAAACTGTTTTGAAAATGTTATTGTAAAATAATATTTGCAAACATTTTTGTCAAAGGCTGTCAATTCAAAGCAGTGACTAACCTCAATTGCATATTCTCCAGCATATTCCAAGTCCAACTCAAATAATGTTTCAATATGGTCATTAACAAATGCAATAGGAATCAGCATCATGTTTTTACGTCCATTCTTGCATAGGCCTTTGATGGTCTCATCTGTCTGAGGTCCCAACCAAGGCAAAGGGCCTACCTGTTTAGTGAAGAGAAGAATGAATATAATTACATGAAACATAATTTAAACATGTCATACAGATAAACACTTTAGATAACTCATTACTGAAATCAACCAATAAGAAAAGCCCCAAACCAAAACAAAAGAAACGCCAGAAATATTCATTCGCCCTTAATCTCCATATATATATATATATATATATATATATTTTTAAATGTAGTGAATTTATTATTTACATCATCATTCAATACAGAACTGTTTCGTATAGGTGTTGTCACACCTACACTCCTCAGTTGAATGAGAGCACAAGCAAAATATACCTGGCCATGACCTGGCTGGGTGGGCCAAAACACAGCATTGAGCTAATTAAAGTGTCTATAAAAAGTCTGACATAAATTATGAGCGACTATAAAAGTCAATGATAAAGTTCCAATAAAAGGCATATAGGCCTTGGCAAAAGTCAAGGTATCAAATGTTACACAATAAGTACTTCTTCTTATGTCTACAAGCACTCACAAGTTCATTTCTATTATTAAGAGTTGAAATAAGTGGTTTATAAATGATATAATATTTTTCAGTCAAGCACAAATTACATCTCTTTGTATTTGGAGAGTAGGCTTTGGCACGTGTGATTATTCTCCATGCAATTGAGTAGTTAATATTCTTGTCCTTTAAAGACCATATATATTGGCTGAGAGTGGTGGCGTTACGATGTTTTTCATTCTTGAATGAGCTGGTATGGCAGTTGAATCTAGTTTTGAATGGTCCTTCCGTTAGTCCAACATAAGATTCCTTTGTTTGAGTATCATCCCGAGTTACAGAAGCCTGATAAATGACTGATGGTGTAAGACAATTGCCATCTAGGGGGCATCGGATTTGCGCCTACAGTTACATGGTCTAGAAGAATCCGTTGAAGATACATTGAGATTAGCCTGAATGGATTTGTTATGTCCAGAAATGATCTGATGCATATTAGGCATGCAACTGTAGCTGATTTTTATGGTATTTCTGTTGAGGATTTTGTGAAGTTGATGTTCAGGAGGAAAGCACCTATCCAAGAGTGAGAGGAATTTCTGGCCGACATTAGTTTCAACTGTATCACTGAAGGGCGGATTGAACCAAGTGATATTACGCTTCCTGTTGCGTTTGTCTGGTTGATGATTGATAGGTTTAGGGCTGTACTTCAGCTTATAATCATAACCGCTTTTATTAAGTGCATCTTGATAGGCGGGAGCTGCATTGTTGAATATTTCCTCATTAGACGAAATGTTGGATAGTCTGATGTTTATACTTTCCGGTATGTTCTTAAGAATAGAAGGCGGGTGGTTGCTTTGATTATATACGTACTGAAGTGTATTATTCGGCTTCATGTATGGTTTATATGTGCCATCACTCAGGTCCATGTTGATATCAAGATAGTTCACTGATTTTTTGTTCGCGTCAATGGTGATTTTGAGTCCATTGTTTGAGAAGATTTTGCATATGTTTTTCTTAATTTGCTCGACCTGTCTGGGAGATTTAGAACAAACAGCAAGACCATCGTCCCTATATAGTCCGATGTTAATACCGACTTGCTGTAGCTGAGAAAGTAGGTACAGTCCAACTAATTCACAGGTTTCCGCTCCATCAAAGCTCCCCATAGCTACGTCAAAGTTTGATTTAGAACGTTTACGCCAAGATATGTCATTATCATAGAGCAGTGATTGTTTAGCATGAAGAATTATATCAATGTCCTGTTGGGAAATATTGACATAAGACGAAGCAAATTTGATGGCATCGAGCATTAATTCCTTAGAAATTGATGGATAAAAATCGCATATGTCAAACACGATGAATGATTTGGAGGGTTTCTCATCAATAGCATTAAACCACTTAATAACGGCATCCGTGTTTTTCCATTGGTTGAAAGGACATTTGTTGAGAATCTCTTAATTAATATCATCGAGGATTTTCTTGCTGACTTTCCCTAATTCAGATTTTGTAGGGTTGATTAGACGACATGTAGGTTTGTTAGAGAAGTTCGGTTTATGATCCTTTAAAGTAACAAAGGCTTGCTTATGAGCGGTAATTTCAATGCGGTCATCCAGGTCTAAGTCTGAGGCAATCTTTCTGTCAGTAGAGGTGATATTCTTTTCAGTATGTTCGGTTGTTTTCTTATATGATTTGGTGATGTTGCCTTCCATCAATTTGTTATATTGATCAGGATGTAGTTTGTAAAAGTTTGTGGTCTTGTCGGCAGAGATAAGAAGCTTGTCATCCTCACGTAATTTGTTTACATCACTGCGGAGCTTGTTTTGGAATGGTTTGTTTTGCCGCCTAAATTTGATGTTCTGGACTAAGTTGAGCATACCATCTTCAAAGTCCTTCAACTCCGGTATAGGCGGTGGGGATTTGCTTGACTTAAATCCGTAAGTTTCCTTTGGCTTGGGTCTATTTTCCGGGTGTAGGAAGAAAAAAGATCTCCATCTTATTGCCCGAAGAAATTTCTCTGTCTTGCCAATCAGACACTTTAAATAGTCTCTCTGTGCTGGTGCAGGTATATTCTTTGTAGAATAATCAAAATTCACTTGATCCATGTTGGTTTCCAGAGTGCTCAACAAAATTAGGAGCAGGATTACAACAAGAATAAACTTAGATGAAACCATCACTACAGATAAAGTGCTCAACTAAAAAGGAGCAGGAATATATTTTTAAATGTAGTGAATTTATTATTTACATCATCATTCAATACAGAACTGTTTCGTATAGGTGTTGTCACACCTACACTCCTCAGTTGAATGAGAGCACAAGCAAAATATACCTGGCCATGACCTGGCTGGGTGGGCCAAAACACAGCATTGAGCTAATTAAAGTGTCTATAAAAAGTCTGACATAAATTATGAGCGACTATAAAAGTCAATGATAAAGTTCCAATAAAAAGGCATATAGGCCTTGGCAAAAGTCAAGGTATCAAATGTTACACAATAAGTACTTCTTCTTATGTCTACAAGCACTCACAAGTTCATTTCTATTATTAAGAGTTGAAATAAGTGGTTTATAAATGATATAATATTTTTCAGTCAAGCACAAATTACATCTCTTTGTATTTGGAGAGTAGGCTTTGCACGTGTGATTATTCTCCATGCAATTGAGTAGTTAATATTCTTGTCCTTTAAAGACCATATATATTGGCTGAGAGTGGTGGCGTTACGATGTTTTTTCATTCTTGAATGAGCTGGTATGGCAGTTGAATCTAGTTTTGAATGGTCCTTCCGTTAGTCCAACATAAGATTCCTTTGTTTGAGTATCATCCCGAGTTACAGAAGCCTGATAAATGACTGATGGTGTAAGACAATTGCCATCTAGGGGCATCGGATTTGCGCCTACAGTTACATGGTCTAGAAGAATCCGTTGAAGATACATTGAGATTAGCCTGAATGGATTTGTTATGTCCAGAAATGATCTGATGCATATTAGGCATGCAACTGTAGCTGATTTTTATGGTATTTCTGTTGAGGATTTTGTGAAGTTGATGTTCAGGAGGAAAGCACCTATCCAAGAGTGAGAGGAATTTCTGGCCGACATTAGTTTCAACTGTATCACTGAAGGGCGGATTGAACCAAGTGATATTACGCTTCCTGTTGCGTTTGTCTGGTTGATGATTGATAGGTTTAGGGCTGTACTTCAGCTTATAATCATAACCGCTTTTATTAAGTGCATCTTGATAGGCGGGAGCTGCATTGTTGAATATTTCCTCATTAGGAAATGTTGGATAGTCTGATGTTTATACTTTCCGGTATGTTCTTAAGAATAGAAGGCGGGTGGTTGCTTTGATTATGCATGCACTGAAGTGTATTATTCGCTTCATGTATGGTTTATATGTGCCATCACTCAGGTCCATGTTGATATCAAGATAGTTCACTGATTTTTTGTTCGCGTCAATGGTGATTTTGAGTCCATTGTTTGAGAAGATTTTGCATATGTTTTTCTTAATTTGCTCGACCTGTCTGGGAGATTTAGAACAAACAGCAAGACCATCGTCCCTATATAGTCCGATGTTAATACCGACTTGCTGTAGCTGAGAAAGTAGGTACAGTCCAACTAATTCACAGGTTTCCGCTCCATCAAAGCTCCCCATAGCTACGTCAAAGTTTGATTTAGAACGTTACGCCAAGATATGTCATTATCATAGAGCAGTGATTGTTTAGCATGAAGAATTATATCAATGTCCTGTTGGGAAATATTGACATAAGACGAAGCAAATTTGATGGCATCGAGCATTAATTCCTTAGAAATTGATGGATAAAAATCGCATATGTCAAACACGATGAATGATTTGGAGGGTTTCTCATCAATAGCATTAAACCACTTAATAACGGCATCCGTGTTTTTCCATTGGTTGAAAGGACATTTGTTGAGAATCTCGCAATTAATATCATCGAGGATTTTCTTGCTGACTTTCCCTAATTCAGATTTTGTAGGGTTGATTATATATATAGACAAAAGAAATTTGAACAAATCGTAGCGTAGCATAAAAATCACAAAAATGAACTTTGCTGACAGGAGGACTCGAACCAACGACCTCGGCATTACTAGTCGCCGCGCTCTACCACTGAGCTATGATAGCATCTAGTGGCGAGGATCGAGTTTTAGACCTATACAGTGAATAAAGTTCAGCAAATTTAGCAATATGTTGTTGCATGTATGTCTATACCTCTATTGCTACCCGTACAGAGTACAATTAGAGAATAAAGGTATTGTTTTTAGCCGCTGGAAAGTGCATCTATCATCTCATATAACACGGGGGACATCATTATTGTAAGTATAACTACGAGGCAAAGCCAAGTTGTTTTACACCAAAAATAATGATGTCGTGTGTTATATGAGACGATAGATGCATGACAGCGGCTAAAAACAATACCTTTATTCTCATTCTTAAACACTTCAATTCAAATAAATATATTAATCATAAGTATACCAAATTTTAATCAAATTAAATCCTACATTTTACAAGGAATTACCTAGGGCTTAGAATCAATCAGTCCTGTTGTTGCTATACACCTCCGATTGGTTCAAATAGCGTGTACGAGTATCGCGCTAAAGTGTGTGATATTGTGTCATATCACACGGGTAAGAACCAATAAGATTGCAAGAACATTCTCAAGTGTTTAAGAATATGCATTACAGTGTTCTCCACTTACCTTTGACTGCCACACTAGCCTATATGAATGTGAGAAGTTAAGTTGTTCCATGACTTTATACACTGTTGCACCAACTTCAGCTGGGTATGGATCACCCCGATTAACAACCTGGCAAAGAAAACAATTGCAGCAAATGTCTTTATCTGCTCTGATGTGAGCAAAACAGTTTTCACAAGGAAAGTATTCCATTTGTTTGCTACATAGTGTAATCTTTCAATTTGGATTAAGCTACAGTCATAAAATGTCTTTAAAAACTATATCATACATCTGCCTTAAAATATACAAGGTGGTTCTCGACCCACAAGTCTCGTCTGGTTTCGAGACTGTCTGGTTTTGCAATTACTTTCAGTAACAGAAGAAAACAAAAACAAGGGATGGCGGTTCCAAATAGTCCATAGAAATGGGAAGTGAACAACATGCATAGTAAATATTCATTAAAGACATTTTATTTTCATTTTCAGCCTATTTTACAAGTTGATCTCAAATGACCATTGACCTCAGTGTGTGACCTTGAACACCACCATTGCATGAAAGTTTCCATAGTGCAGCTATGGCCAAAGTTTGGTTGCAATTACATTTTAACTGTGTATGTAAGACCAGATTTTTATTTTTCAACCTATTTTACTAGTTGACCTTAAATGACCTTTGACCATTTCATAGCGAGTGTGTTGAAGAACTCAAATATCACAGATATACTTTTGTAGGTCCTGTGGTTCTTGAGTTACCGTAAAACCCCGTCTACAAGCATATATAGTGTTTTTTATAAAAGCTTAATTAATTCGAAGCAAGCGTTAATATACCAATACAATTGATCGGTCTTAAAATAATACTTGTTTGTATATGCTTGGATCCGTAATTTATTTGCTTAAACTCCATAATGGCGACTGGATTAATGTAGCTTTCATTAGAAGCACACTATATGCTTGTAGACGGGGTTTTACGGTATGTTGTTTACAAAGAGGGCTAAAACAACAACACTCTCGTAAAACGTATATAACTCATTAACAACAATAAATCCAGCAAGTTTTCAAAGTATATGATTTGTACTTGTAGAATGAACTTTTGCAAAACATCAAAGTGTTATTTTTCAATAATATATTGATTAAGATAATGAAAATCAATATTTTGGCTGCTTCGACCAACAATACAGAGTCTAATACCCTTAATCAAAACTTTGACCAATTTGTCACATACATACAGCCACCCACAACTACATCCAGCCATGCATAGTCTCCTCCTTTCAGGAGAGACAAAAAAAAGAAGAGATAATTAAGACTGTATTATTAATGGAAAACTTGGACTCACTAGGTCAATTTTCACCTGACCATAGGCATCATCAGGTAATAGTATTTGTAATCGATATTATTGAAACTGAAATGGTTTGAAACAATATTAAAATATCATATTTCACATCATACACAAGCTTAACAGATATAAGAAGTTTCTACTTACTGACATAGGGAGTGAGTGTGCTGAAAACAACAGCACCACATCATCTTGCACGTCCTCTGGAAATTTGGCAAGTTCTTCTTTGATGAGATTTGTAAAAGCCTGAAAAAATATATGTAATTTAAATAGAAGTACAAATGTTGTGGTAAAATTGTGATTATAATAGAACACTAAACATTTCCTAATTGATATGATTACAAACATAACCAAAAGTCGATTCCAGGTTTACCCACTCAAATATTTTTGTTTATATCACTCATACATAAATTTAAGGCAGCTCACTGGTTGCTTTTGATTCAATAATTTTACCATCCACTAACGCCATTTGATAGTTTTAGATCGTGGGATACATAATAATGACCCTTCGCGCCTTAGCCATATGTAGTATATGTTGTGTGCACCTGCAAAAAGAGACTGCTACCTAGCACAATTTGCACATGTGTTGTCTTGTTGATTCTTCAATTTTTTTAGTTGTGGGTAAATTATTGGAAATATGAATTATTTAAACTATTCTTGAATATAGTTAGTTATAGAATTTATGTTTTGCAAAATGGTAGAAATATAATCACTTGGAGAAAGCACCATATTATTCTATTTTACTTGCTGATCCATTTTTCACCTTATATTTTCACAACATTACACTGAATGACCGTTAATATTTGTACACCATAGAGCCTGTAATATAATAGGCTGAGACCTTCTCCATGAGGTTTATGCCAAAAATATCATTCATATATTGCTAGTTCATTGTCTCCAACAGAAAACCACCATTTTCATACATGTATTTAGGGCAACCCAGTTCCTTGCACTAGTTATTAACTTATTTGGATGTATAATTTGAAAATATAATCAGCATTGTACGACATATGCTAGCCAAGTGGTTAAGATGATTCAGCAAACAAATTCATAATGAAGCTGCAAGAGCTCTTATGTGGTTTAGTTATAACAGCCTGCATTTCAACTCATGAATACAGACAGGCGGGGAAAATTGCCAGTCATGAGAGTGTTTGAATGGATTCTAGAATCCTGGGATACTCTACATCTATCCCATCTTATTTACAATGAAATATGGAAGTAAACTTCACACGACTTCAGTAATCAATTCGCCATCGAAGTGAAGTAATTATCGGATTAACTACCATAGCAATAGATGAATACTATTTTTGAATATATCGCCCTTAGTTGCACTTAACACTTGTGTCTGTTTGCAATCATAAATTGAATACAATACCACTCTTTTCAAAGATACTTATCTTTACAGGTGCGAGTGATCAGCATGATATGAATACTCTATAGAATTATCCAGGTCTTTATCCCTGTTTTTTGACATCTATGGTTCAATGCATAGGTACCGTGTGAAAGTTGTATTCATCTATTGCTACGGTAGTTAATCCGATTAATTACATCATTCTACGGCGAATACGAGGAGCAAATATTTACCTGAATGAGCAGTGGGTGTGTTGGCCATCTGTCAATCACACTCCATGCCAATTTGCTATTGGTCAACAGCTCAGAATTCTTTGCATAATGTCTATATATAGCATTCAGGCTACTCCCAGTTGTTGAACAACTGTATTGAGGATACTGTGTGAATGCCACTGCCCTCCTTATTCCATCTCTGAAAGCATACGGTAAAAGGTTAATTAAATTAACATACTAGCATAACAATAAAAAAGCCACCAAATGCCTATTTTTATTCCTGTTCATAAAATGGTCCCTGTCATGTAGGTAATGTGCCTACTGACTTTGACTGAGTGTGTTTCAATGTAAAGTGTGCTGAGGCTTGTGGGTTTAAGGTTTTCAGACAACTGTCGTAGCCTTGGGGGGGGGGGGAGGTCCCAGTCCGTTATCAGTGAACACACGCTGGAAAGATTTGGTTTATATAAAATCGTGAAATACCATATACAGTCAGTCTACTCTGAAGTACAATGTACCGATGCGGACGCACACATTATGCCGACTTTGAATGCACGCAGAGGCGCAGCTCACGCACTTTACAGTGCGCGTTGTCACTTTGTACTTCAGAGTGGACAAACTGTAGCGAAAGTGTTAGTTTTTTATATAAGGAAAGTATTTCTGGCGATGACCCTATGTTGACAAAGGTTAAAATAGGCTATATTAATTTTGTAAAGGGGCTGGCGATTTGTCCGCCATTTTTATTTTTCAGATGACTTGTTGATATTTTTTCAGGGAGTGTCTAACATACACTTTTTGGTCGAGACAATGTTGTCGACACTGCATCAGTATGCATATGACCGTGTCTGCATGTATTCAAAAATCTTTGTTTCTATGAAAATGGGAAATGGTAGAAATAATAAATGTCATATGACCTCACTTTAACTGATCGGATGACAAAAATATATGTATGAGTTGTACTAAAACTCCTATCATTTGAAAGAGTTCATTGCAAGACTTACTTTTCCATTTGATTGATTGTGTCTTCAGTGAGTGGATTCACATATCTGAAACCAATGTAGTACTTATGGGGTGCTGTAAACAAAACAAAATTTTAAAAAGGAATTGAATGAAAGTGTCCATATTTACCATTTTTTCCGCAAAAGTTGGTGAAGTACAGTATATCTGGCAATGCCGACTCAACCAGAATCAGAACCAGATGCATTAATCTGGTTCACACAAGAGTAAGAAAACAGTGATGCTAAGCTATCCCTATGCAAGTGATCCCTATGCATAAAGATTGTTTACCCAATAATAAGAAAACATAAAGATTTCTTCCAAGTCAGCACACTTTGAAAAGAGAGTTTGCATTGCTGATATGTTTCTGCAGCCGGTTCCATTCACAAGGTGCGTAGCATGTAAAAGTACAGTCTGCAAATGTTCTGAGGTGAGTTCTAGGTTCAAACAATAGTGGTGCAGAGAAGGAACGTAACGGCCTGTGGTCAGTCTGTATCCATGTCAGCCATCCATTTGCTTATAGCAAATTATATTTTATATGTCCTCTTTGACATAATAAGTGTTGAAAATAACACACTTAAGCACAATATCATATTCAACTGTCACAGTGGTTATGCAAATGGATCACCTCATGCTTTTAATTGTGACTGGTTTAATTGCCCGTCCACAGACCTGATGGGCATTCCAACCTGGGATACAAGCTGCCAATGAGTGTGCCATGTGGCAAATTACAACCAAAAACGTTGCAATAATCATAACAGCATGATGCAATGGTGATAATGCATCAAGGATATCTACTATAATAGGAGTGATTGCCGAATAGGGTGCAACTCTACTAGTCTTATTACAAGACTGCATTACCCCAACCCTAAACCCTACCCCTAAACTCCTTAAAGGCCCATTCAGTGATTTGCTCATCCGGACGATCGTAAAAATCATCAAAATTCAGATTTTGGTACCTTTGTAATTGGCATAGATGTGCTAACATAGCCTGCTAGTGGTTCGGTCGAAAGCCGTGTATTTTAGACAAAATAAAGCATTTGCATGATTCTGGACTTTTGATACTGACAGTACAAAAAGTCCGACTCGAGATCGAAAGAAGCTCACTCTCCACGCACCAACACGCTATGTATTGTTTCTACTACTTATTACATCAGTAGCTACTATTTTAAACAAAATACACAATTTTAACTGTTTTTCATATTTGAATTGACCGTTAGTTTGCCTCGGTGATCTTTAATTGCTTATTTTGTTTTCTACTACAAAATTGTAGCTTAAAAGCGTCTGTTTTAAATCAATTTAGACTCTACTTCCCGTGTTAGAAACACTGGACTAGGAAGTTTTTCCAGTCGATTGGTGGCGCACTGTACGAAAATCTCGATTTTCTCAGAGTTGAAGTAGAAAACCTTTCTAAAACTTCTGTTTTTGACTAATTTGTCGATGTATTCAGGGAAAAGTGGTTTAATGAAATTCTGTAGACTTATTCTTTATTTCTAAGCAACTCTGACAAATTTCCATTTTTTTTAAATGTTCCTGTGAAATCACTGAAAGGGCCTTTAAGGTTATACACAATTTTGCCATTTTCAGAAGCAAAATGGGATGCACGTAGCCCCCTTTAAACTTATCTATTTCTGGAAATAAATATCGAGAGAGAAACGCATAAACCACGCCTAAAAGCTGAAAGTGTAAGGGTCATTATTATGCTTGAATTTTCGACTTGGCTCAAAATGAAATGTACTTTTCAAACATTTCAAATTTTTTTCAATATCCGGAGCATCAAGATTTTTGGGATCACGGCCATAATTTCTCATTGGAAGTGGCGATTTTGTTGGGAACTTCGACGACATTACAAACAAGTCAATAAAAGAATGTGCATATTCATTCTTGATATTGGTTGTCTCGATTTTTTATGTAAGCTTAAAATGTTAGCCGAATTTGAAGTAAAATGGCCTCCACTTGTATGTCGTTTTGTAACCAGTAATAATAATTCCGTGCAAGATTTCATAGACAAAATTCTGACCTACATTATTTCTATAAACCCTCTTCTGCATGCAGGTGCTATTTAAATTTTCATTTCGATAGCAGAAAATTGAGATATTTGCTATTTTTCCGACTCGCTGCTGCCAAATTGTCTAGTTTCGCGATAAAAGATACAGCGAAATCAATTTTTTTTCGAACCATTTCACCTCGTTTGGCTTGTGCTTTGAAGTACAAACTTCAAAATTGATATAGTGATTCTATATTTCAAGCTGCGTCATACTGTGTTTTTCTTACCTCTGATTGTCGCTGCTCAAGGCCAAAATTCAAAATCTTCTGGACAGAAGTGACACTCTCATTTCTTTTTAAAACACATGTTTACGCACGACATTGTTACTGACGGGCTGTATTTGCCAAGTGGTGTTGCCGAGGGCAAGTGGTGTTGCCGAGTTTGGATTTTAAAATATTTAGGTATTTTCTAGCTTAAAATCCAGCGCCAATGCTGCGCTTGCAACAGGTAGATATTTAGAAATCCATTTAAGGTATGGGTAAGGGTATGGAAATTGGGGATCCCACAAAATTGGCATATGCCTATATATAGGCTATATGCAAAGGGATGGGGCATTTTGGCAGGCCAAGGGGGGGAGGGGCCACAAAAATTTGGCAGTCCAGGGGGGTGCGGACAAGCGATTTTCGGCTGGCCGAGACGGGAGGCAAGCGATTTTTAGCGAGTCGCTTGGAAATTTTGGCTTATAATTAGTAGGCTAATACCGGTACTGATTGCACAGCCTTTCGAGAAAGCAATTTTTTGGCAAGCGGGGGCCGGGGGAGGGAATAAAATTAAATTTTGGCAGGTCGAAAGGAAGAATGACTTTACCTAGCACACATTAAAGGGGCATTTCGTGATCCACAGCCTCATACAACCCCATAGGCCTACGCCCTTTCTCACAAGTTAAGATTTTTATACCAGTCATCCCGCTCTGGCCACATGTTTAGGCATTTTCACGCAGATCAATTCATTAAGCAATGGAAAATATTGCCAAATTTGAATTTCGTTTTAAAAGCCTACTCCCCATTAAAAAAACCCACTAATTTTGGGGATTAAAAAGTTCTGTAAAATGAAACAAAAGGCTGCCTCAATCCTAATTATTCATTTAATAGGCCAGGCCTTCATTTCTGAAAATATCGGGAGCTCAGTTAGTCACTCTCATATGTGTACTGAGGAGCTTGACAAGGAGCTCAATTGTATAATATCAATATTAAACCATATAATTTTCAAGAAGTGAGCAGCTCAATAAATGCCATTAGTAAAATTATTGGGCCTACGATTTTTATATTTTATTTGACTGTGATCCGTTTTTCTATAGGCTATATACATGCCTACACTGTATATAGGCCTACCTTTAAAATTTCTAAAATTGGCGGAATTGAACAAGCTCTAAATTTCTCATCGTCCAGCATAACCAAGGGCAACGGGGGACGCCTCTAGCTATGGCCATACCCGTAGTGGCGGAACCAGAATTTTTTTTTCCGGCATGGGGCCGGGGAAGTGAATTTGAGACGGGGGCACTTATTGCACTTGAAATTGCCGCAAAAAGTGGAAAATTACATAATTGTGGGGATTTTGCCTAAAAACTGGATGAGAAAGAAAAATATTGGGGAAATACTGCCCCCTCTAGCGGGCGCCACTGCATAGCCTATCCATCCATGATGCTAGAATGACGGAAGTTCTGGCGCTGAAATTCAATTTCAATATCACGAGTTTTTATCAGGATTTTACCAAGGGAAGGCGATAGTGTAGGATTTTGCTGATATACCAGGCAACACGAGAAAGGTGTGGCTAAATAAGGGAGTGTTCATTATAAATATTTTCCATTATCATACTTTTGCGCTTGAGAGCATAATTATTTGAAGCGTACATCGTGTCAGTCACATGGTCACATTATTTTCTGTTGAAAGAGAAACGCACATGTCTCTGATTTAGCTCGGGGATTAGCTACTGCGCGCTGCGTGCTGGTCTGTTGTTGTCGAGTGGAAATGGGAAATTTATGAATGAACTTCCGCAACTTTGCAACATCATCACGCAGCGGCGTAGCTGGGATTTTTTCCAGGAGGGCAAGACTGTAGGCCCTATGGGGAGGGGCCCAAATATCCACCAAATTTCCCACTGGGGCGGGGCCCAAATAGACAATTTTGCCAGGCTTATCATAATCGTATATGGTAGGCCTATTGAGCTGTATTGCATACCGTTTGTCGTCCCCACCTCTCGGCCCTCCTCTCACCCTCTCCTCTCTTTTTTCCTCTTTCTCCCCCCCCCCTTTCCCTCTTTTTTTCCTTGCACTAGGGGGCGGGGGCCCAAATAGGCAATTTTTGCAATTGCCCCCCGGCAGCTACGCTACTGTCATCACGGTAGACATACGCGGTAGGCCTACAAGCAGGGCTGTCAACTCTCACGCATTGGCCGTGAGTCTCACGCATTGGGTCACTTTCTCACGGTCTCACGCCAAGGTAGTATAATCTCACGCCTATGTAATAACTCTCACGCAAAAAGCTGGAAAATGAGTAAAATCTCACGCATCGCCCTGAATAATTTGTTGCTCCTACCGCCCCCCCCCCTGCTTTTCACATTCCCGAGCGCCGTGGCTCAAATATTAATGGTTCAAAATGAACATTGAGTCGGCAAATCCTGCACGCCTAGCTCTTTATACAGACAAATATAGTAGGCCTATCAAAATGTTGTATTTTTATATTTTCTGGTGGACTCGCGGAGAATATCATGTCATGTAGGTCCCGCGCTGGGGGGTCTCAAGGCATTTTGGTAGGCCTACCCATGCTTGATTCCGGGAGGTTTTTAGCAGGCCCGACCATTTGTACCCATGAGGATCAAAGTCATCCAAATTTGGCCTAATTTGACGCTTTTTTAAGGGCACTTTTGCCAAAATGCGCCTAAAAGTTGGTCTTCGCTGTAAACCCACCCATCATAGTCGTTGAAAAGGTAGGCCTACCCCAAAACTGTGGCACATCCACGAACCCGAGGGAGAGACCTCCATGGTAAAAAACACACCTCTAAGCGGGACCAGATTTATAATTTAAAATAGGCCTACATTTTGGAAGCCAGTCATCACGACAAAACGGGCCATGGCAGTGTTAATGTTATTAACACTTTGATTTTAGGCTTAAATAACGAGTGTAGGCCTATAAATTACAAATTTACACACACCCGGTGGAACCTTCTCAAGCTGGTTTGGGTAAGGATGTGAGGCTGTGACCGAAAAACTACGGCATGCGATTTTAAACCAAATTTGAAGAAAACAGACCCAAAATTGTATCAACTTTTGGACTGAAAGTTTTCGCAAATATTTACTTTTTCGAGAAAATTATTGAAAATACCCTTCTTGAACCTAATTTTCATGACACTGAGGGTCAATAAAATCATGGCTAAAAATACAACAGAGTCTAAACTAAATGGCTGAAAATGCACCCCAAATCTGCCGCACATCCCCGACACATTTCACCTTATAGATTTTGAAAATTGTCATAATAAAATAGGCCCGAACTTATGATCCCAAATTATCCCCGAAAAAATATTTTTTTGCAGGTGAGGTTGGAGTCTTATTATTTTTATTCTCAGAGAGGATATGGGTTGATATTTTTAGCAGGGTACAATTTGTCTTGTTTTTGACGTTGAAGTTCCAGATTCTTTTTTTATATGTTATTATTCATTTATTTATTTCTACCCCGGGATTTATACCCTGCACGTGGGGAAAAGTACACACGGCAGCTACAGAGAAACCACGAAAAACTCCTGTAAAGTGCATGAAAATGCCCCAAAAATGTGCCAACCGAAACACCCGAACAGGAAGATAAAATAAAAAAACAAAACCAAAAACCCAGGAAATTTCCCGAAATAAGTTCCAAATTCTTTGTCCCCCACTAAAATATATGAACACTCCCTTATGAAGTCTGCCCTCTTCCGGCTATTCTGGCAGTAGGCGTTGACAATTACCTTCATATTTTTGAAGCATGTTTGAACCCGATTTGTTCTCTATTCACATTTTTAACGTTGCAAGTAACATTTCAAGACCTCTATTTGTGACAGGTATTTATTACCTTGCTAGAGATGTGCCTAAAGTTGAAATTCAATATTTCGGATCGCAAAGATCGAGAGATATAAAATTGTTGAATATCAGTTTAACACCATGGATCATATGGGCGTCTTATATGAACGATTACGATAACTAGGCAAAATGGCTGGGATACAGGTTGTGTAAATACTACATGAATATTCATGAACTATACAGATTCCATTCTTCTCTAATAATAAAGATGTCAATCACTCTCCCAGACGACAGTTGCTTGGCGCTTGTAAACAAATCGAATAATAGTGCTTGATAACAGCTAAAAAAATAGGCTAAAAACACATTTTCACACAATTTTTCCGGATTTTTTATTTCACATGATAAGTAGACATATTTTCTTACGTATAAGGTAATAATATATTTTTTCTGGAGGTAAAGCCCTTCAACACTTTGTTTAACCTTAAATGGGGACTGAACTCGAGTCTAGCAAGTTGCACCCTATTTGGTAATTGTACCCTATAATATAAATTAATCTCATCTGGGATTTTTATCGGACAGGTAAGACATTTTTCAAGCCGACCAAGTTAGCTATTGCCCATCCGAAATATGGGTGGACAGGTCAGGTCACTGGCTAAGCCATTGATCATTGTTGATTGGTTAGATTACCATATTCCAATAAGTAAAAACAAATCACAAGTCATTGATAAACCAGAATACAATGTCTTGGTTTGTATTAGAATTCACCCCCCCCCCCCACACACACACACCACACACCCACTGAGTCATGTTTTACCTGTTTCAGGTGATATTCTGTCTAATATATTCACTAAAGCCCGTCCTTGTTTGTTGGTCCACATCTTAATTGGTGAGCCTCCACCTATCTGTTTGTACTGTTCTTGAATCTTTGGTGTTCTTCTCTTGGCAATCCATGGTGCTAATTTACTAAAATACAAATAATGAAATTGAACATGTTTAATATAAATAAACTCCTCAACAAAAGTTTGGAAAGTTTTTTCAAGCAGCTGTATCTCAAATTATTTGTGACATATTCATATCGTGCTGCCTATCAATGGATAGCTACAATACTCCCCTTTACAATGACACCCGATTTGAAACAATAACATTTTTCACGGCTGAGTACACGCCTTGTGAATGTAGTGGGGTCTCAAACAGAATTTGCCAAATTGAGCATTATTCTGCAATCCCATATCTTCACAATCTGGGACCTAATGCAATCCTTCCAGATGACCCTGTTCGCCCCACAGAGCCATGGTAGTCAACGACTACCTACAGAATATGGGAGTAGAGCCAAAATGGCCTGCCATCAGGCCAGACCTGGGGGCCAGACCTCAACCCGATTGAACACTTGTGGGACCAGCTTGATTGTGCTGTTCGTGCCAGAGAAGCCCATATGCAACCACATTGAATGACCTGCGACAAATCCTTGTTGAAGAATGGAATGCCATGCCACAGTAACGTGTAACCAGGTCGGTGAGCAGCATGAGGAGAAGGTGCATGACTATTGTGCTGCGTATGGTTTTTCCACCCGCTATTGAGGTAAGTGACTAGCACAGTATAATGGTCGATTTGGTAAATTCTGTTTGAGACCCAACTATATTCACGAGGCGTGTACCCAACCGTGAAAAATGACATTGTTTCAAATGGGGTGTCATTGTTAAGGGGAGTTTATTTTTTTATTTATTTATTCGAACATACGCTTTTGAACCAGCGGCACACGCCTACCGGCAAAGTGCGTTCATACACAAAATTACAAAAATTACACAGTTCTACACATGTACTGGAGTAAATTTACAAACGTGATTACATAAACATGATTAAGGAGAATAAGAAAATAATTAGAACACACCCCTTTTTATATATCCCTGTAAAATACCACACCAAATAAACATAGCAATATAAACGACTAAAATGCATTTAAATCATCCACACCTAAGAACCACGCAATCCATTGATAGGCAACACGATATGAATATGTCACAAATAATTTGAGATACAGATGCTTGAAAAAACTTTCCAAACTTTTGTTGAAGAGTTTATATCTACTGATTTAATGGTTGGAAATACAAGCAAGGCTAATTTACTTAGGCCATACATACATACATACTATATATTATCTTCTTATTTTATCTTTGTTATGTTCTAGATATTAAATAAATAATCAAACAAAATGTATTCTTTTGCTTGTCACACCTTTCATGATAACAGAAAAATCTGCTTCTCCATATGTGGGTACACAGAACGGGTTTGAAAATTTCAACCCCATTTTCCTCACAGCATTAAGTTATCTCCCAAACCCAAATGCCATACAGACAATCTTCCCAAGGGACATATCACCCCACCTTACATTCAGGGTGTTGTGGAAGCTACCAGTCGCAAAATCAGACAAGCTGGTGTGACAGTGTATTCCAAACCTGCTAATGATGCTGCTTGTGTCACTAAAAGATAAACCCCAGAGATCATGAGCAATTTACAAGATATATTGTGGCAACTGAGTGTTTATCCACTTTCGTTGGAGAGTTGGAAAGATGCAGCAGATAGACTTACCTTTGAGCTGGCAATGGAATGATATCTTTATCCATGAAAAGGTTAAGTAAGAAGTCATGCACCTCATCCACATTCTCTGGGCCACCCATGTTCATCATCATTATGCCAGTTTTTGCTGGCCTGCTGTAAAAAAAAACACCATTTATTGAGGTTGTGCATATGACGTATCGTACCGTAAATATGGCGGACTACTCAAATGCATTTAGCAAAAGCATGATTGCTATCTACCACGACAGTTCGTCTCATACACATAACAAATACACTAAGATCAAATTGGTTGATGAAAACATTTGATTGAATGGACTGTACTGCGCCATGATTACAGTGAAGGACACCGGTTCAAATCCTTTGTTTGGAGCCAATCAATAATTTAACGCACAACCTCTAGTTTGTCCTGTAAGACTCTATTAAGGTTTTATTTCAACTGATCAAGTGAAGTAAAGGTTGAGAAAAGTTTTCTGTATAGTGGTATATTTTTGATGGGTTAACTTTTTTATACCTTGGGTGATCTTCAAGGATGGTCAAGGATGCTCATTCCATCCTGCATCCTTGGACTGGAAGGATCATTTCGCTGTTGAATATTAAGGACTTCATCAACATTCATAGTAACTGTACTTTGACAAATTTCATTTGAGTTTTCACCTTCCTCGGGAACAAATTCCATGATGACACTGTATTCACTTCTGGTAGTACCTGTGAGGGGGCCTACAGACTTGACAAAATTTGTGACCCGGTCATAAATACTAGACAGCAAGAAAGTTTGGTGACATCATCAAAACCAGACAGAAGTGTTGCCGGATCTAAAAACATCTAGAAACACCATTACCAGAGTGAACAAGATTCCTGATAGGAATTGAAATATTTCTGAGTGAGTAGTATCATTTTAATTGGATCTGAAAAAGAACCTAGATATCAATCAAATTTAACAGTGTATGCAGAAATCCAGAATTTGAAAATTGGCTTAAACAGCATCAAGCAGGCTGATTATGTATGATTTTGTCAATTTACTGGTGAGGGACTGTGGGGATCACCTGAATCCACCACTGGTATGTACACTAAACATGCACAGAATAACACATCCCTATTGAGAATACCCATCCCATATACAAATACCTTTCATTTTCCTCTGCAGCTGCTGAGATTTGTTGAGAACATCTACTTGTTGAATGAAGAAATCTACTTGTCACACCTAATAGTTTACTTCGAAGAGAAAATATGGAATGAGCCTTCATTGGTACAGCCATGGTGGAACTATACAAAAGGGAAAAGATACAGAAAATGTTACAGAGATGAAGCAATCATGCAATATTATTTTTAACAAATCTACATTTATTGCGCAGTCATTTAATTTCGACACTTTAATACATGTAAAATATAACAAATAAAACACACAAACAATGTAATAATGTTATTAGAACATGATTTTATTACTCAGAATTTCATAGCCCAACAGCGATTATCAGATAAAATATAACATGTTCTGATAATTTGATAGCATAATACAGTTGTGATTAACAAAGCTAACACTGCTACTGAATGGGGCTCTCATTGCTTTCTTCATCAGCTCTTTCCATTGGGTAGGCTGGGTGATTTCAAATGCAAATTCCTTCAATAGCCATTGTGGGATATTTTCTAGGCTCTTGCTTTGCAAGCAGACAAATTTTCAAGACCTGGGGAGGTGGTTCTTGGCTAGAAAGGAATGCTGGAAGATCATCCAATGACTGCTGTGAATAACAGAAACCAGCATTTGTATCACCAACATGATCAGATGGGTCAATGGTATTTAGCTAGATTCTTTGACTTCCTTGTGCCACCATTCTGGGTCCATCTTTTGAAGTCATCTGACTTCAAAATGAAATTTTCACCATTAGTCCCATAAATTCCTGAAACAATTGTGCAAATCATATTAAATTTGCTGTATTTGGCAGATATACAGCGCTTATCATTATATGATAGATGCATTTCAACAGAAGTCACAGAACCCTTATTTGGTGGGAAAAGGTCATTGAACTTTTACACAGAGGTCAAGTTCAAAACTGCTCAGACTTGGTTAAAAACACAGGCAATGTGTTCCTCTCATCATAAGTATTCAGAAAAATGTATAGTTTGACATATCTACGATGTACGGTTATGGAGTTATGGACCAAAATTTAAAATGGTCCCAAATTATTGGCCTTTCCATGAAATATCAGAAAAATAATAGTTTGTGCTATGTAGGATGTTTCGTTACCTCAGTAACACATCAAAATCTACAATAGGGCCTACCTAACCAATTCAGTCGCATTGAGTTCTATATTGAATCAATTTGACCAGTGGCGGCACCAGGAATTTTTTTCGGGGGCATTAGGGGGCAAAGTGAATTTCAGGGGGGCAAAATCAACAAATTTTATGCATAAAATTACCTAAAAAGTGAAATTTTTCGTAATTTTTGGTTTTTTCTGGGGGGGCAACAGGGGGCAAGACTTCTGACTGGAGGGCATTTGCCCCCATGCCCCCGATGGCGCCGCCACTGAATTTGACCTTGACAAATTGTTGTGTTACCTGGATTAAGCACCCAAGATAGTTAAAACTATCCTTTTTCTGAGTCCTTGCAACAAGACAAATAATTTGAGATCAGTTTCATCAAAATCAGAGCAAAATTGGACCTATGACGTCACAGTGTTACTCTTTTGCCCATATCTACATAACCTCGATCAGAAACAATTTTACACAAATTTGCCGTAACTTTGAAAGGAAATGAGGGAATTTGATCAGGTGTTGCTAGCAATAATCAACTTGAACTCGGAAACACAATGATGCAATCGAAGAACATGTGACCGATGCAAAAGGGTACAGGTCACCTGGGGGGTCAGTTTGAATTAAACTTTTTGAATAGATGATCGATATCGTCGCATATTAACGATCATAAACATCAAAGAAAGGCTGTGTTTCAGTGACTGCACTGATTAAATCCATTCAAGTCTTGACTTGCGTTGAATAGCGTAATCGTCGTATACCTCTTGAGTGGATTATAGTTTTCAGCAGAGAACTTCAACGGTCCAAAATTTGGCACAGTTTATGGTGTATACGGAAGTGGGATTCTGACTATAGGCTAATTGAATCACGTCATCATCACATCGGCATCTCATTCGCTAGCCAAACTGCGTAGCAATGCGTGACCTTGTTCTTTTAAGGGCAGAGTAATGGGAGAGAACATGGACCTTTTCGAGCTTCACTATTTCTGAATTGTATCTCAAAAGTATATAAAACTATACATTTTTGGAAAGGAAATGAGTCAAGGAATCCCATGGTGACGTCAGATTTTTTCAAAAATCTCGAGTTTTGATAAAATCACAAAAATCACTTTTTACCCCAATTTTTTGTGACAACAAAAAAAAATCAGTTCGAGTAAAAAAAATCAGTTAGCTTTTAATGACGAAGAGACATGAACTTAGGGAAGGTTTTTTATTTTTTGAAATTCGTCTTTTTTTTTGAAATATTGAAAAAACATGTGAAAAAGTCATTCTATTCAGCTAAAAATTGCACATAATGGTGTATATTTTTGTTTAAAACAAATATTTTGAAAAAATAAGAAAACCTTCCCTAGACTTTGATGTACTCTAAACGATAGTGAAAAAAGTTTACCTTTTGCTTGCATATTTTTCGAGTTATCTTGTCACAAAAATCGTGCAATATTGTCAAAAGTGAACTATGAGAAATCGACGTTTAGTGAAAAATGTCAAAATTATGCACAAAATGTCCTTATATTTTAAAACGGCAAGACTTTCACGCTTGTAAAAGCTGTACCTGGTGCATGGTCTTAATATGCATCTTTTTGCAACAATGAATTTACAATGTCTGCTTTTAGTGCGCCAAAATTCAAAATAATTAAAAAATCTAAGTGGCATTTTGACTGCAAATTTGTGTTTTGTTTACACCGCATTTGCCGGCGTTAAAAACATACCGAATGCGCCTTGACTGCGTTGGACATACGCGCAGAGTTACGGCGTGTCACACGACGCGAATCCCCCGCGTAATTACAATATTTTGCATTCGCGCATTCCTGACTCATTATTTCCCGCCAATTTACTAAGCTGTCTTGAGCCATGTGACTTTTTAAGAGTTGAAAAGAGTGAAATAAATCAAGCAAAAATATGTGTAAATATTAACAAGTTGTATTTTATCAGTTTCAAGTGAAAGAATACATCTTAGTGTTGATAAATATCAAGAAATCTCAAATTCGGGCGTGGATGAATGTGCCTTCCATTACTCTGGCCTTAAAGCGATAATCAGACAGGGCTAGTCGGGATTATGCACTTTCAGTTTCTCACAGCGTTTGAGCGGGAATTGGATTGCGACTTTTTCGATGTCTAGTGAGCAAATTTCTTCAATATTTTGAGAAAATGATGTCAAATTTTCTATTCTATATTGTTTGGTAATAATGTCTTTTGCCAATAGTATGTTTAAAGTTGTAATTTTGTGTTTTTGATCGCAAAGATCGGATATTTTCGCTCCCGATTCAATTCTGAACCCTTCGCAAGGGTGCCGATTTCGCAGAACTTTGACGATAATTTTGCCTTTTGGACACTAAAATGCATTCGATCCCTTAATTTTGTTTCAACCGAGTCTTAAATTAGCAAGCACAATAAGGTTGGTACCACTTTTATATACATTGATAAAATTTTAAAGATTTTTTTCAAGTTTCTAACGGCGCAAATCGTTAAGTGTGTATTTCCCATTGACATCCAAAATGGGAAATACGAGTCTGATGGACATAGGAACGGCGTCCATGAGACTCAGCGAGTCTAGACAGGGCAGATGGATACCACTGAAGTAATTTGCTGAATGGTATCAGTTCCAATAATTGACACTCCCGGCTCCTACCGGGAGTTCCAACAGGTGCTGTGCATGTGTTTATGTGTTTAATGTGCATTCACATACACACTTAGCCGTCGGTACGAAGAAATCGTTGCTCCAAAAATGATTGCAAATTACATATTTGTAATCCTTTTTCACCACAAAATTGCATATGAAAACGCAGGTAGGTGAGCAATGTATAGGTATGAAAGGTGAATTCAAATTTGCCATCAAACTGCATCATTTTATATCAAATTAAATTAAAGTCCTCGAGTAAAGACCAAAACTGAAAACCGTTTTGTCATAGCACTTTCCGTAGCACAGTTACATCTTGCCAAAGATTGACTTTCATCAAAAATATTCAGCCAACATTTAATGCATCAATTAAAAAACAAAACAGCATAGTCTCATGATAGTGCAGCTTTTCTATGTGGAACTGCTATCACAATCCCTCTAAAATTCCATGTGCGATTATGTCTCATCACAAAAAAAATCATATATTTGGGTCAAGTGAAGTATACTATACTGTATAGACAACATATTTATGTAGGTTTCCTTGACAACCCTTTTCTTTTAAATTTCTATGTTCAATATATGTATTGTGTTTGGGCCCCGGTTTAGGCCAATTTGGCTGACTAGCAAATATGTTAAAGCCATAATGTACGATCTTATTATATGAAATTGGTTAATTTTTTTCAAACCTGATTTTTTTTTTTTTTTTTAATTTTTATACATGTCCCAACTTGCACCTAAATGTAATCAGCCAAATTTGTTGTGTTTGTAGGACAACAGAGCAAAGTTCAACATAATGTCATAATTCAAAGAATTATGGTATTATGTCCCACACCGACATCGCCTGGCTAATAATTATTTGGTGCAGCAGAGACACGCAAATTGGTGCTTTTGGTTAATTTATTTCCATCTGGGGTTAATGAATACACGGGATCGATACACGTGAATTGCTATGCACGATTTTGATATCAGACGAAAATCTTCGGATACCGGGCACAGTGACATCGCCCCGATATACCCATGGTAGAAATCGCCATGGTAGGTTGAATCCACAGCCACGAAAGGTCATTTTATTCCGACCTTATGAGACGCATATAATTAGCCAAGTGACCTGACTAAGGCTACTGACAATAGCCGGGTAATTGATTTCTCGCTGTGTGAGTAAGCTTGTATACGACATTGCGGTCAATGGTCATACTGCCTACACTGGAGTAGTGAGTGCAGATTATATCCTGCGCGCTGTAGTCCAGGACCAACGCAATATAAAATTAGTGTCTCTGCTGCACCAAATAATTATTAGCCAGGCGATGTCGGTGTGCCGGGTTAGAAAATGATGAATATCTTTGGAGCAATGTATAAATATATGAATATTGAGAGGTCAAACAGGTTGTTAATTATTGTCAATATTTTGCGACATTTATAATGAAAACAATTAACACCAGTGTTGTAGCCGGGTCCTCGTCATCCGAGTCAGAGTCCTTGGTGTCCGCGAGTCTGAGTCCCTGCCAATTTCTGATGTCCGAGTCCGAGTCCTCAATGTTCGAGTCCGAGTCCTTATGTATCAAATTCAAGCACCGGGGTTTTCACCAATACCTTATCAACGTAGGCCTATACTTAACCAGAATTTTAGTTCTATATTATTTTCTTGTAAATACATAATTTGCTAGTCCCACCTATAGCATGCCTAGTATTGTTTTGGGGCTGCGCAATAATTATGCGGAGCCTGGGGCAGGGGTGAATTTGCAAAAAATGCTTATCCCCTCTCGGCCTGCCAAAAATTGCTCCCCCCCTCCCGGCCTGCCAAAAATCTTTGCACCCCCTTTGCACATGCCATTTTGGGGGATCCCAATTTACAAACTTTAAATTGTTTATACATGTAGATGTTGCTTGGCCTTAGCTGAGCAGGGAAATTTGAATTATGTATGCGTTTCCCTACTGTTTTCTAAGCCTTTTTAGCCATATGTGCCAAAAATTGCTTGTTCCCCCCTCTCGGCTTGCCAAAAATTGCTTCCACCCTCCCTTTCAATCGGTCAAAAAATTTAACCCCCAATTTTACCTTCCCCCAATGCTAATAATTTTTGCTCAGCCCCTTTGGTAGTGTAACGGGACCGAGCGGCTGGTGCTGATGTTATACGTGGTTATCAACTGGTTTAAGGGGTGGGTCGGCCAGAGCCGGAATCTGGTGGCGCACTGAGGCGTTGTGATGGACCAACTGGAAAGGGGACACGGTGACAACTCTCAGAGGTTCCTTTTATGACTACTGCTTTATTTCTCCACCATACTTTACTCAGTTAACATAGATCACACTTAGTGATAATCCTTACTCCTTACTTTGTCTTGCTCCTTACATAATCTTACAACAATCACCACATCACAGTTAATCCCAATTTACTTCATTTTGGAATACACGACTACACTACACTAGCCCATAATGTAACCTGGATGGACTGGACTTGAGGTTTGACTACAACTCAGTCAACCAAGGAATGCTCATGCTCACAATATAGTCCAACCTTGAACTATATTCCCTCTTAAGTTTAAAGTTGCATTTGGAACCGTAAGAAAAGGTGAATTTCAAAACTGTATCTGAACTTTAGACTGGGTGGAATTCGAAACTTGGATACGAAGTTGCATTTGAAACTTGAAACCACAAGATCGAAACTTTGAAACTTGTGAGCTCTTGAGAGAATTAAAACTGTATACAGGTGAATTGCGAAACTTGGATACGAAGTTTTGAAACTGTATAAAGACAAAAATAAATAAATATTTGCTTAGTTTCTAACTTTCTATACATAAAATATAACATGACATTGCAACACAAATGACCGGAGTGACTCACTGAATAATCTGACAGGTGACCCTTTTTATAAAACATCTCGCCAACTCCCCATAAAAGAACTCATAAAGGTCAAATTGGTATGAGACTATCACGACGCCTACTGACAAAGTATATCGAGGAACTCCTTAATCCGTATACTCGCCAATAATAACTCCTAACTGACAAAACCATTCAGCATAAGCACACTCATGCATGGTCATTATCGAACATTATACATTATTTGTTGCAAGATCACACATAATATATTAAAAGACATGAGATAATCAATTATTACGAATACTTGCTACTGGTGCACTAAGTGAAAATGACAATGATATCTAATTCTCGACTATCATTAATCACATCACATAAAAATAACACAAATGAGCAAATTTTGGGTTCATGTGTGTATTTCCCCACAACATGACAGTTTATGACCAACTCGCCCCATAACTCCTCAAAGAAAATCAAAACTTGCCAACACATAACTCTCTTGGCATGTGCGAACTTTAGATGCGGCAATTTGCGGCAATTGACAGAATAGTGCACATAATATTAATAGCAAGGATTCATTCTTATAACATACAATTTTAACAAAGCATGCAAAAGTATTTTGTGTTACATGTATAATATATCAAAACATTGTGGACGAGTTACCTTCTTTTGGAAAATATTGATACTAACTAGTGAAGGCCTACTGGGCTCACAAAATAAATAACGCTTTGATAACTTCCAAATAGAGGACCTACATATTTGGTTGAAAATAAAAGGAATAAATGATAACTCGTCTGAACTCGACTTATACCTCGACTTCACAAACTCACATTTTGGAATGATATCTTTGGTAAACAAGAAATCACAATATAAAAATGTACCTATATATTTGGTCCTGAATTAGGTACACAGATTAGTAGCACACACTATTAAGAACACATATTTTAATATCTGAATACCAAAATTGCTCGCATAAAATCCTATTTTACACCGCCAAAACGCTATCCAAAACACTCGCCTCAGGTCCCACTGGATTCCATACATGTTATATTTTTAAGATTGATAATCAAAATTTACTGTTACCTGGAAACCTCCCGTTTCTACCTCGATTTCTGTCTGTCAATACACGCAAAAATATTGTTTCGCAACCCTTCAAAATTTCACACCATAACAAATCTCGATTACTAGCCAACTGCGTTAATCGTCAACATATGCGATTATTGTAAAGTGCGCCATCGCATGTAACTTTGATATTTAGACGGTGTCAGACATGATTTGTCTTCTCCCCTTTTTTTTATGACACTAGTGCACCTGTAGCTTTGCAGCAATGCATTCTGGGTAGACATTACAGTGCATTTCAAATTGGGCAGATAGCCAAAAGCTGGATGAAACATGTTCAGAGTTGCCCAGTACACATATTTGTATCCACTTGCTGCTGCTTTTGCTATCCAGTTGGGGTATTTTTCCCCTAGATGACCTTTGACCTCGAGGGGCCCTTGAAAACCACCCTGGCAACATGCTTTTCCGTCACCTATCCATATCCGAAATTTCGCTCGATCGTCGGCGGCCAATGAACGCATAGCCGGACAGACAGAGAGACAGACAGACAGAGACCGCTTATTATTTTATTAGTATAGATTTGTGACAATTTCGAACCCCCGCTACAGTAGCATACCTTGGAAACAAAGTATAATCACACACTCACAGTAAACTTATTAGGCTTGTGTTATAGAGAGGCAAAAGATGCAATATTACAATCAAAATATGACGTCACTACCAAACCCCAGGTGCCAAACGAAGAGGTGTTGGATCTGGCTGTAGGTCTACATTGTATGCAGTATTATTCCGGGGTGGGGGGGTCACCACATGGTGGTACGGGTATGTACGGCGGTCAAGGGTCCCTTTTTTCAGGCTCTCCGGCACTTCCTTAACACATTTGTATCATGCTCCAGTTCATTGAGCCTAACACTCTCAAATTTGGAAACATTTTGAATTTGTTAGCTCCAAAGCTTATAATTTGGCCCAATTCTAGTTCACATACCTCCACAAAAATGTTGAAATTTCAGTTCATCAAGCCCTTATTTTGCCACCAAATTAGTTCCCAAAGTTCAGCACCACACACCCTTACCACAATTTATCTTGAGTGCCCAGAGTATTATTATTATTCATACATTCTAGACTTGCATCTTACAAAGCAGTCATGTCAATGATTTAAATCGATTTAACCAATTAAAGATATAACTGAAAGCAATCTTGCTTTTTGGTTGTACTTTTATTTACAAACTGAATTTATTTGCATGCAAAATTACTTAAATTATAAATCATGTGATGTGATCATTGATCAAGCATAAGAAGTTTACAATGAACGAAAATAAAAGACCTAAAAAGACCCTATTTTGCCGGACTCAAGGAGGGCTCGAAGCCGAGTCCCCGAGTCCTTGGGGGTCCGAGTCTGAGTCCAAGTCCTTAGCTTCCGAGTCCAAGTCCGAGTCCTTGAAAAAAGGACTCGAGTCCGAGTCCGAGTCCCGAGTCCTCCAACACTGAAGACACCCTATGGCACCTTCTACAACTTGAGAACAAGTCCTTAAAACGTTCGAAATTTGTAGTTACTATAGTCCGAATAATCAGACCCAGAACAAAATATTAATTTCTGACATGAGGACTGTTCTGGGTCTGAACTGTTTCTATTCGAAATCTTGATGGCAAAGTGGACAAAAGAAGCACATGGTCCTACTTCAGTTTTTTAATCCCCTATTCATGTTGCGTGAATCACTCTATTGTAATGCTTTGACCCAGAACCAGATGGGCAAAATGGACAAGGATGATAAAATAAACGAAGACAGCAGAAAATGGAGCTAAAAGAGATGAATGATGTTATATCCAACAGTAAAACATAATTTATTTATCCATAAAGAATCCTAGTTACAAAGTCTGCCGCTCTGTGAATGTATGTCTATAGTCCATAAATCATATCGGTCATCAATGCAGCATAGAAAATAATATACGTGTGAAATGAAAGAGCTCCAACTGAAAAGTGACGCCTTGTCGTCGCCTAGCTGAGAGGGAGACGCAATGAAAGCCCGCCCTCTCAACTAGTCGATGCCACGACTACAACCAGCCAATCGGAAAGTGGAGTTAACCACTGCATTTTCCCGTCTCCATACTGCGTAGTGCGTTTCCCTTTCGCCGCTTTTCTACGTGCCGAAAAGGGTGACGCAAAAGCTATTAAGAGAGGGGAAAACAATGGGACCTAAGAAACAATCACCGCTAATTTGGATAAGAAGATGACAATGCAAAACAGGGGATAATTTGGTTTCTATATGAAATAGAAAAGATCGAAAATACGCCATGCCTGGATCTGCGCCCTATGCTGAACACTGAAACAACAAGTCAGATGCGTCCCGAAGCTGTCAATCATGCGTCCAGGGTCTCACACGTTGGTCGAAGGTCAGTGACTTTGCAGAATGCGTAGTCACGGTCAAGCTTAAATATTACATTATTTATCAATAAAAAAAGAAACATTAATACCAGAAAAGATGGGAATACACCCGTAGGCCAGGGCATTTCACTATTGTGTACCATCCTTTTGATACTTGAGTATTTGGACAAGCGGAACAGTTTTGACAGACCCTTTGTCTACCTCTCTGTTTGTAAACAAACGAGGAGGTCGAAATCGTCCTCCTCGTCGAATAGGAAAGTCAGCGTAATAGTACGGCACTGTAGTTACTACAACTGGAATGGTATAGGATTTTTGTGTGGAATAGTAAAAGTAAATAAGCAGGCTGATACATCATGTACATGGATAAGCTTATTATATTTATAATCATGATATAGACCTTCATGACCGTGCGCCCGTTTGTTTCACATACTTAAAGCACTAAAATTACTAAATTCATATCATATTGTTTTCATTACTTACTTGTTTATTGCAAAGTATTGATGTTGAAGTTTGGAACAGCTGAAATACTTGAAATTTTGGGGAAAAAACCACTCTACTTTTACGTAATTTTTTTTATGCAAGACCAGCTGGAGCTTCGCTATAAGCAGCTCGTCGGTAAAGGATTTGTGGGGGCACACCACTAAATAATCGTCCCATTGAAATGTACGTAGAAATACAAGAAAGTAAAATCGTTTTTCTACCCTTAGTCTCAAAGTTGAGACAATGTCGCATGGATTTTCTTAAAGTATAAAATCTGAAATTAAAAAAAATTTAGTTTTTTTGTGACCAATCTAGATGAACTTTAGAGCTAGGCCTACGGGCACTTGAACGCGCCCTCACGAATTTCAGCCAACAATTGAACCTCATTTAACCAGTTCTGGCCTATCGATTTGAAACATTTTTTGAACAGATTTTTAATGTTGAGGTCCTGACTCATTAAAACGAGCACGTTATTCTCGCATTAGGCCTTGAACACGTGTTGTAGGCCTATCTAGTTTTACCTCTAAATGCTCAAATTTTCTTTGAATAAAAGATAGTAGGCCTAATTACAAGGGTCCAGTGTCTATAAATTGTGTAATAATTACCCCCCCCCCCAATAAAAGCAAGGTTTGTGAGGGTTTGAGGACCCGTGCAGATTTATAACCAACAATTAAAATCGTTGAAATCTTATTAAATTTCTTCACATCTCGATTGTTCAACTTTGAAGCCCTCCGGAATTATATAAAGCACAATTTGCATCTATAGACCTAATTCTTTTTAAAATTACACATTAACATCTAAAACTATCAAAAGTATCAAATATTTTTTTCTATTTGTCTTAGTTACGTAATGAGAATGTTTTTCCGAAAAATGGCAAATGCCGTTTTTGCCCAATTTTAGGCCTATACCCAAAACACGTGCTGTAGGCCTATGCTCAATTTTTCTTTAAATAAAAGAAAATCACCTTAATAATTAATTGCAAGCGTCCAGTAGTTAAAAATTGTGTAATAATTACCTCCGGCCCTCCCCTTCATAAAAACAAGTTTGGGAGGGTTTAATGACCCGTGCAGGTTTGTAAACTTCAAACCAAATCAATTAAAATCGTAGAAATCTTATTTTTTGAAGCCCCCTGGCGCGGCGGAATTATAAAGCACGATTCAGTGGCGTAGCGTCATAGGGGCACGGAGGAAAATGCCCCCCCGGTACCCGCCCCCCCAACACACACCCACACACACCGATGACCCACGCTACATCTAATTCGATTTAAAATTACACATTAATTCTTCTACATTGATGGATTTAGAATGAGAATAACTAACCTGGGATATGATTATGTGGGGCAGAATGATTTGACAAAAGTTTGTTATTTTCCCCGAGTTATTTTCGTTATAACCCAAAAGCGGCATCAAAATTTACTTGACTACCACTGCCTGGATTTGATTGGAAAAATGAATAGCGCCTCCATTTTCTGATGCTCACATTGAACGCACTAATACAAAACTTTTCAAATTGTTGAATAATTTCTAAATCCACATTTTTATATTCCTTGCCACATCAATTATGAAGACTACGTTTATTAAAGACACTATCAGTACATCCCATGTGGCAAAAGCATACAATATTTTAAATGTTTGGGAATTATATCTTGAAGGATAAATTCTCATTAGGACTGCTGGGTAGTAACTAGTATTGGGACTATGCATGTGTATGTATGTAGGCCTATGTTGTTCATATGAAAAAAGTTTCAAAAAGGGAAATGCCAGCAGTAGCCTACAGAAAATGTAGGCCTATACTGTTAAACCCTATTCAGCAATAAGCTCATTCAGAAAATCGTAAAAAACATCAGAATTCTTATTCAGTTTTGTGTACCTTTGTTAGTATAGAGCATATAGATATGCTAACATAGGCCCTATAACCCGGGCCTATAACCTGCTACTTAAGCCAAAAGCTGTGTATTAGAGACAAAATTTGATATTTTTCCATAAAGTTGTAATATCTATAATACATGTAGGCCTATTTGAATACCGGTATGGCTTCAACTTTTTGCAACATTTTTTATTTATTTCTTTATTTCTTGGTTTGTTTGTTTCTTTTATTAACCCTCAAATGCATTAAATGAATTAAAGGTATGAAACATTATCTTGCATAAAAACTAACAACATTTTTGAAATGTTGTCAAAATATTATTGTAAAATACTTGTTGCAAACATTTAAAAAAAAGAAGATTGTGGGTTTGATGTTTTTGAAAACATTTTGTGTTTGATGACAAGCAGGGTATAAGGATCTGAATGCTAAATCAGCCTCAAATTCAAACACAACTTTTGTGACAATGTCCTCATTTAGGATCAACAAATTCAAATTCAAAAGTCTCTGACTGCAAAACTTCCCCAGTTATATTAAAATAATAAATATTAACAATAAAACAATTATATAAAAAAACAACAAAAAAAATATTTAAAAAAACTGACAAAGTTCCCCAGTTATATTAAAATAATAAATATTAACAATAAAAAACAAAAAAGAACAAAAAAAAGCAAAAAAAAAAACCTGTAAAAGTTCCCCAGTTATATTAAAATAATAAATATTAACAATAAAACAATTACATAAAAAAAGCAAAAACAAAAACAAAAAAAACTGGAAAAGTTCCCCAGTTGTATTAATATAATAAATATTAACAATAAAACAATTATATAAAAAAGCAAAAACAAAAACTGTAAAAGTTCCCCAGTTATATTAAATTAATAAAACAACTATATAAAAAAGAAAAAAAACAAACAAAAAAAAACCTGTAAAAGTTCCCCAGTTATATTAAAATAATAAATATTAACAATAAAAAACAATTATATAAAAAAGAAGAAAACAACCTGCAAAAGTTCCCCAGTTATATTAAAATAATGAATATTAACAATAAAACAATTATATAAAACAAAGCAAAGAATAAACAGCAAAAGTTCCCCAGTTAATGAAGATAATAAATATTAACAATAAAACAATAATATAAAAAAACAAAAAAACAAAAAAAACTCAGTATGAACAATGCGAGGAATGATAAAATGAACACTCTCACTGGACCTTATTAAAATAATAAATATTAATAATAAAACAATCATAAAAAACCCAAAAAAAACCCACATCAGTATGAACAATCTGGTCTGGTAAGGAGAGAACAAAGTTTGCTCAGGGCAATTAAGCAGTATACAGACTTTTTATTGTACGTACAATATTGTATGTACAATATGTACGTTATTTAATCTATTGCCATTCTATTTCCAGTAATGTTTAAGTTCTAACGAATGTTTGATGACGTAAAATCGATAATATATTTCTGCTAGATATTGTATGTAACATATTATCGATTTTCGTCATCAAACATTCGTTAGAACTTAAACATTACTGGAAATAGAATGGCAATAGATAAATAACGTACATATTGTACATACAATATTGTACGATAATACTCGGAGTCTGAAGCGCTTAACAGACCAGAACCATAATCAATAAAACTGTGTGCTAGATGACTCAGTTTCTTTTGTTCAGAAAATGAGAAAATACTTGGGGCAATCATTTTCTGTGAGATCCTTAATTTATTTCTCATTCGTTTCTCATTAATATGTCATGGATGAAAGAATTGTTATTTATAGAACAGTTTGAAAATCAAATTATTAATTTTGCTAGCTTTATTTAAGATTTTGAATAAATGTCTTTGTCACATTCTCAAAGACTTGAAACCATTAACCCACCGTGAACACAACTATTTTTTCAAGAGAAAGTTAAATCTGTAATTTGCAGTTTTTATACAATTGTCAAAGATTTATTTGTATTATATTATAAGACAAGTCTTAGGCAGTAGCGTAGTCAGCGAAATGAAAGAAAAAAGTGCCCCTCTGACAAAAAATGAAAGAGAAAATCTAGAGGGCAAAGGAAAAGCAAAGGGGCAAGGAGCCCTTTTTCATCAAAATTCACCCGCTCATGTGCTGTTGAATTTTGTTGGATAAAGAAAAAGACAGAGGTTACTTGCCTAAGAAGATGATATCCCATTTTTTTACTTTTAAGATTGTCTGAATTTGAAATTCCATACCTTAGCTTAAGAATATATCAAGAACATCAACAAAAAATAGCAATGTTGTAAAGGAAATTATCTCTATTTCAGTAATAATATGTAAAAACTTGACCCCCTATCCCAAAATGTCTCCTTTTGACACCACACCACAGTGTACCTATCCTACACCTCTGCCTACCATGCACTGCCAGTCTACAGGGGTAGACATAAGGGGCAATAATCAGCTGGACCAAGGGCATGCTGGGAAGGTTTCCAGCTGGCCTAAGGGCAAATCTACTGGCCCTGATTTGTTGTTAATATTGTAACATGTCTTAAGTTCATAATTATGCCAAAATCCAAACTGGCCCACTCGGCCATCCATACAGAAAATCTGATGCCCGACCACTACAGGGCCAGCGGGCCAGTGGCTAAATCGACCCATGAGTCTAATGCTCAGGATGAGTTGGGTGTGTTTGTAAGTGAAAGCTGCTGTCATATATCCAATCCACAGTCCAATCCTTATGATATACCATAAAATCAACACATTGCCCATATTTCTTCAATAAACCCAAGAAGTTTTTTGACAACTCATTCTTGTATTGTTAATTCAGCTGGACTACTGATTATGTTTGGACAAGGGTATACGAAATGAGGCAATTGTGTTATTTCTGTCAATCAGAAATATTCAATTAAAAACTTTGGCATTAGTATGCATATAAACATCAATTTTGACATAATGTTTCATATAATACAAAATACACTGCATGCTGCAATAATATTGTGAATGTTCAATTTCTATCGATGTACAGTATCTGTCAAATGGCTGGAGTAGGCAGGCCTGTACGCAGGATTTTTTTGGGGGGGGTTCTGATTTAGAAAAAGTGGACTTTTTTCCCAAGGGAGGGAGCAATTTTTTTTTAAGTGGACTTTCTTTCCGAAATTTTGACATTTTTTGACAAAAAACCCATAAAAAATCTGATTTTTTTTTGCTCACTATGCTTGCAAATTCTGAAATTTTGGGACTTTTTGTACACTTTGGCAATTTTTTGGGGGGATGGGGCTCACCGCACCCCCCCCCCCCCCCTGCGTACAGGCCTGGGAGTAGGGATGATAACTGATATCAATCAAAATCCATGCAAAGGTGGGTGACAGAGACGTAAATGAGCCACTTTGACACATTGCTTCAAATACATCACTATAATTTCTTGTTACTCGGAGGAGCCACCCTTGTGAAAAGCAAGTGTCTACTCATCATCTATCAACCCAGAATATAGGTGTTTAGACACACCATCACGGCCAGTTCATGTTTATTTTTTGTAATCAACCATGAACCATGTCAGTAGAACCTATATTCATGTTAAAGTGATGCTATAACATGCGCTTATATTGAAGGGGGCTTTGGGGCACAACCCCCCCGAGTAAAATTGGGGCCGGCAAAAAAGGACAGGCGGCAGAAGAAGGGTGGCAACAAGAATTACTAAATAAAAAAGGGCAGAAAAATTGTGAAAAATGTTAAAAAATTGTGAAACAAATGGAATTAAACAAATTTTGTTGCTAGTTAGTACTTACAGTCCAACCTCTCTTATCCGGACCTCTTTTATCCGGATCTCTCTGTTATCCTGATATGTGATCTTCATAGAAACACATGTTTTTCATGTTTTGAGAACTTGATTTCATGCACAGAAGCATTTAGAAGGAAATAACTATGTGGCATACATAACTCAAATACCATATTTCAGTGTTATTACCCCATTTTGAGTAACCTTTTGCTGTCTCAATGTTAGCACTTCAGACATTCAATGCAGAATTTACATGTAATTCACTTATCCGGCCAATGCTTGGTCCCATCATGGCCGGATAAGAGAGGTTGGACTGTATTATCTTTTTTTTTTTGCTCTTCACTTTTTCAAACCATCCAAAAAATGTTGGGTCAACCTTTTCGGGCTGTTGATGAAGGGGGCAGCAAAATTCACCTCTTCTCAACAAAATAAACTATAAACATGATAAACACAACCTTGTTTTTGATCAGTGCAGGGCCGTTCCGACCATTAGGCCAGGTAAGGCGGTCGCCTAGGGCGACAAATGCAGAGGGGCGCAAAAAATGTAGAAATGGCTAAAAGGGGACCTGAGAAAAAGAAGAGAAATGGGGCAGAGAAAAGGAAAGAAGACATGGGCGGAGAAAAGAGAGAAGAAATGGGGTGTAGAAAAAGAAAAAGAAACGGGCGGAGAAAAGGAAGATGAAAATGGGCGGTGAAATAACAGAAGGAAAAAAGAAAAATAGAAGAACAAAAAGTGGGATAAAATTACAGAAAAGAAGGGAAACGGTTGTGGGAAGTATACAAATAGGTCAAAACTGATCAGTTTTCAAGGGGGTAACTCCCTTAACACTTTTTTGGTATGCTTATGTGGGGCGGCAGGGAGAGACTTTGCCTAGGGTGGCAAAATCCCTAGGAACGGGCCTAGATCAGTGGCATAACCAGTGGGGATTAGCCCTATTATAGGGCTAGACTGTGGCAATCCAAAACCATATTTTATCATAAACCCTGGCTATATCCAGAGAACTGCTTTAAACCCAGTGAAAGTGCCCTTAGAAAAAAACAAAATCTCTTAGGGTTGCAACAGACTTTTTTTGGGTGGAGCGGTCACTGGGTTTTAGCGGTTTAGTGTGTTTAAAAGGCCCTATATAGTAGGGCTAATATAACTTGACTGTAAACTTACTAGGGTGAGCACACACTAATGCTGTCCAATCTGCTGGGGGACATCTTCACATAATTTTGGTTAATAAGCTTTCAACATTTACATTCATAAGCATGCATTCTTCTATTACCAATTTCATCAGCATATCTAAGCATTATGAAGTCCACCCAAGCTTGCATTGTCATCTGTTTTCTAGGGTGTGAACATCATGACATATCAGCACCATATACCACCTGCCTCCAGGCTGCAACCCTCCACAACGCACTTTTATTCCACGCCAAAACGCTACACCTCACAGCCTCCACAACCATGATTCATAGCCCTCCTTTATTAATTCATCTCTTCTCCATCTTTCAGTTCATCTTTTTTGTCACTCCAATGGTTTCCGTGTTTTGACCGATAGAATAGAATCGTTGTCACCTTATAACACAAAAGATGTATTCCGTTTTGTCAGTGATGGCTTGATTGACAAGCACAGCGACATTTTTAATTGAAAAATGTCTTCTGTATTGAGTAGAAGCATACTGATATCATCAAAAATGCATTGGATTTGATTCCATTCACAATTATTTCACATTTTCCTCTATTTTTAGATGACATGTTTTAAAAGAATACTATCATGACATAATGGAGACATTTGGAAGCAAGTTGAATTGGGTTGGTAGCTGAGGTATTGGGCCATTCCATTTAAAATCCACACTACCCCTGTGGAAGATTTAGCTAAAGTCTTCCACAGAGGGAGTATGAATTTTGAATAGAATAGACAATTGGGTAACTTCCATTTGAAATACTCACTCCAGTTGTGGAAGATGTAGGTAAAGCCATAATACAGAAGGAGTATGGGTTTCAAAATGATTAACCCTGACTAATTACATTTGAAAAACATACTCCCCCTGTGGATGAGTTCAATTTAGGGCCATTTTGATGGGGATTTCATGAGGACTTCAGGTGTATAGCCCGATGTAACCCATGTGCTGCCCTGTGATGGTGTTATCAATAATGTTATTCATAATTTGATTTTATATTGAGTGGGTATAATTTTTCTTTGAATGGACATCAGTTTTCAATAATGTATTACACTGTATTTACCTTATTATGAGCCATTACAAAGTATCTATTTACATAGAAAAACAATATGTGTCATGATATGTGATGAACACTCAATGGTTTATCTCTTCTTTCTTTGCTGGTGATTGGAATAGGCTGCTTTTGAGAACTTTTTATATGATATTTTAAAAGGGTGTATTTTCACACAACATATTTTTTACATTTTTTATGAACTTATCAATTAAGCCAGCAAAGATCTATTAGTATGAAGATTAATTAATATAAACTTGTATATAAGTTTGGAAAGAAATCTTTGAAGCATGACAAATTACTGAATTGAATTGACCATCTGCAGTATTTTTGAAGTTGATCAGGGTTCAATGACCTGGGGTTGATATCATATATCTTTTCCCATAATACAATCTTTAGTAGCTTTTACTTTTAGGAATCTCAACATCTTAGGCTGCTAATATTTGGCAGTTGAATTCATTGATAGTTGAATTTATTTTAGTACAAATTTTCACTTTTTTATCCTTATTAAACCTACCCCACCCATATGTCCTTAACTGTCCCGTTTTTACTAAGCTTTGTTACTTTGAAGCGCCAGCTTCCACACAATTTTAAAGCACTTTGCTTGCATTAGAGGTTATACACCACTAATAGGCCTGGGCGATGCATGGAAATATGATGAGTAACTATATGTTTGCATGGCATCTGAAAAGACTGCTTTAAAATCACTGAAATTGGCAAAGTTATATAGCCAAAAAAGTACATTTTAGGGTTTGATGCTTCAAAATGGTATATTTTCTCTCATTATATGACATTTTTGTTGGAATATTACCAAAATTTATACGCACAGAATCGGTTTTTAGTAAATATTCGCCCCATCATATTGTAACTTTCAGCTTCGAGGGCGCACTGCTATTTTAAGGTATTTACGGCAGTGCGTTAAAACAAGAAAAGTCTCAGGTCAACCTATGTTGAATTTTTGATCATTTGGCATCTAAATTATATATATAGTTTCACCTGATATTAGTGGCATTTAACTGTGAGAGTTTTGAATATGAGAAAATTCCACCCGAAATTAGCTATTTTCCCATTGAAACCCGTGTAATAGATAACACTGGCCAACAAAATTAAACTTTTTTTCTGGTGACTTGGATTTAAGAGTTGTTTTTAACTAATTTGGGGTCGCTGATTTCAAAAATGGTATCAGTTTTTCCCTATCACGTCAAGTTTTTTTTCTATGAAAAATGGTGAAATTTCATGAATCACTTAACACATCCACCAAAGGGTTGCAGCCCCCTGGATTTTCCACAGTAAACCCCTTATATTGGGTACCTATGAATAGCTATGAGTCTACTCTATCCAACGATACCAAAATAAGTACCAACATACATCATATGACGTCACAATGACGTCATTATCGTAGAAAATCTGAAAAAATCCTGAAAGATGGCTAAAATGATAGATTTTGACCAAGAAATGCTAGCAATGCCCGATTTTGATGCAGTTTTTTGCTAAATGTTCATAAAACTAATTACTTTGACATAAAAATTAAGTTTGGCCTCCATAAACATCAAAATTTAAAAAAAATATTATTCTCATGGGTTGCAACACTATACTCATCATTTTTGGGGTGTCAAACATGCCAAGGTATATCTTCTTGCCAAATTAAGACTTATTCTGTGGTATTTTTTTATAGTTTATATTATTATGCCAATATTTATGCATTCACCTTTTGACTTTCAATTGGGTTTATATGATTTAGTAACTTTATGGGCCCAGATAATACGCCCCTCTCATATAAATAGGGGTATACCATAGAGTGAAAATTTGACGTGATATGCAAAAAATAATGCTATATTTGAAATCAGCAACCCCAAATTACCTAAAAACAAGTTTCAAACCAAAGTCACCAAAAACTGTGTTGATGGGCAGTGTAATTAGTGGTATTGAACCTAGAATTTTGACACCCCTTAAAAAGTGCAGGTAAACTAAAAGTTGCACTGTATATTTCATTTTTATAATTTTTGGACTACTTTAGATCAAAGAGGTGTGTCAGAGAGCTAGCATGGAGCCCCTGCACTGTATTATGCTGGCAAGAAGTTGGAAAGCCCCACCCAAGAAACCATTCTAATAAAGTGGTTCTATTGTGCAGTCAATATACGGTGTCATCAGAAGACAGGAGTCTTCCATAATATGGTCACTATACCACTATTTTCCCCAATACACACTTAAAACTACGGGGTCAAAAAATGACCCAAACGGGGTCATTTTTGACCCCAGCATAGTTATCAACTAAACACCATACCACTAACGGGGTCATTTTGACCCCATTGGTCGGGTCATTGCAATGACTACGTATTTGGGTCAAATAGTAACCCCATTGGGGTCAAAATATTACCACATTTCGGGGTCAAATGAAATGACCCCTTCAAAAGGGTTGCCTTATTGGGTTACTTAATGACCTCATTTCGGGGTCAAATGAAATGACCCATTTGAAAGGGTTGTTTTATAGGGTTACTCAATAACCACATTTAGGGGTTGTTTGGATTTTTTTAGTAGGCCTATGGTCATGCTGGTCCCACCAGGACATACGTGTGTTTCTGCACAGAGAAAGCATTACATAAACATCAAACTGCAAAATGCATCTGTGTATCACACTCACACACAGTCAGTCATCGCCTATGACAGTTCACGTATTATAATACATGATATAAGCTTAACAACTGCAGCCAAGACACCAGCCACGACAGCATGAAATTGGAATGAATCTGCGTGCATAGACAAGGGTCTATGCATCCTTGCAGTCTCACTTTTCAACTAACTTTTCATATTCCATCATGCAGACAAGCACACACAACAATCCGCTGAGCTGCACAATCAGAACAAATATGGCGCTGATGTGACCACGTGAGCCGATGCACACCGTGTGTGCAAATAGTTCCGAAATGCAAGTCATTATAAAGTTGACAAATTGGGTAACTTCGGTCAAAAAATGAGTTTTATTTATTAATCAACAAACATTAATTGCAGCTCATGTTTAAACTCATTTATGAATTGAGATTTTCAAAGCGGAAGATTGAAACTGATATCAATGCGCGACGGTATCAGCAAAATGACCACTAAGTTTTTGACCACGTTCGTCGTGGCTAAAATGACCTCGTGAATGTGGTCAAATTAAAACAGTACAACCCCCTTGAAGGGTCAAAACAACCCCAAACGTGGTCAATTCAAAATGACCACGGAAAATATAACCCCGTAGTTTTTAGTGTGTAGCTGGTCCACCACTTACTAATATAATGAAATCTGAACAAATCAGCGATTGATGCCATCATTCAAAACCTCCTCTCACCTATGTTACTACCTTTTATATCATCTAAACATTTGATCCTCCTACAATAATTGCCCATTATAGTCCAGCATTTTCAATTATTGATCAAACTCAAAGGAAGAAAAAAATACCAGATTCAACAGTTCTCTCTCATTCCCCTGTGACTCACCGCACGCACGCACACCAGTTGGTAGAAAACTTGACTGGAAGATGAGAGATGTGAAGAAGAGACCAATACAATACTGTCATCTTGTCTCTTCTTTATACTTGTCATTCTTATCACTATCAGATTTCATATTTTTTACCAGAAAATGACAATATAATATATCCCCTTGTACATGGATGTGAGTTAAGGGTATACGATGTATTGTTGGTCGAAGCAGCAGAAAAATAAGTAGTTCGCAGCATCTTGCGAATGGTAGCGAGCTTTATCAAAAATTGCATTGCTCAATTCATAGCAAGTGTGTAGAAGAATTCAAATATCACAGATATACTTTTGTAGGTCCTGTGGTTCTTGAATTATGTTGCAAAGAGGCCTGAAACAACAACACTTTTGTAAAACGTACATAACTCATTAACAACAATAAAGTTTTCAAAGTATATGATTTGTAGAATGAACTTTTGCAAAACACCAAAGTGTTATTTTTCAATAATATATTGATTCAGATAATGAAAATCAGTTTTTTTGGCTGCTTCGACCAACAATACCTCGTCGTATAACCTTAAATATATCCCCTTGCATGAGAGTTAATACATTTGCACCCCAGCTTTAGGTTTATGTAGTCAACAATAATTGGTCACTGGAATGTGACAATTCTGATGCTATCTCAAGAACCACTGAACCAATACTAGGCATGTTTGTACTCATTTTAATGCATTTGTACTTAAATTAAAAATATGGCTATGACATTTTAAATGGGCATTTCGTGATCCACAGCCTCATCCCCCCACTTTTCTCAAAAAAAGTCGAGATTTTTACATCACTGGAAACCTCTGGCTACATAATGTTTATGTACAAAATATTTCTTGCAGATTAATTCGTTTAGCAAAGATATCGTGAAATTTGAATTTCGTTCTGGTGCACCAGAACGAAATTACAACGCATTATCTATGGTGAATCATGCATAACTCGCGAACGCAAAAACGAAATACTCCTTTAATGGTTAATTTGTTTGGGGAAAAATCATAAATTTGAACTGCTTGGACTGTCACAATAGAGAGATTAGTTGGTAGTGTGCAGAGTCTATGTAGGGTGGTGATCATGATCTTGGAAGGATAGCGGAGCTGAGGGTTTGTCCAGACGGTTTATCAATCTGTAATATTATTGTGCTTTTACTTTGTCATCTTCTTTCACCTTGGGGAATATGACACAATATCTGTTGTCTTCAGAGTAGCAGTTTAACAGCTGGTTATTAAAATCCTCAACAGAAATTTCAAAATGGAAAATACAGGGTGATCTATAAAAATGCATTTATTGTTCAAATTTGTTGTTTCTAAAAATTGGGACAAAAACTATAAATTGTGTGGAGAAACAAATGTTATTCTGGAGAGAAGAACACCAAGCTTTATACCACACAAATTTGGGGCATTTAAATGCTCAATTAATAATTAATACCAAAGTAGTATCACTTAAAAGACACACTTTTACATGTTTTGGGACTAGTGCTAAAAAATGACTTTAACTAGATCATAAAAATGTATTTTTTTTTCTTGAAAAATCAGTGTTTTAGCCCCAAAACATGCAATAAGCATTATTTGCATGCCTGTCTCACAAAGAACAGACAATTTCAGATGTACTGTAGTATGTATCTTGAGTATCCCATCGTTTTCTCCCTCCCCCTCCGAAAAAACCATCCCGCTTGACTGACAACTAGCCGGTGGGCATAAAAGACATAGTATGTTCAAATATTATTATCATTATGTTGGATGCATCTGTCTGTTTGCACACTTACAGCAACACATAATTATTTGAATGGTGCTTCACATTTTTCAGCACTGCTGTTTGCTTCCCGGGTTTGCTTCCCACATGATGGAAATACTTGATGAGAATTTTACAGACTTTACCCTGCAAACACATGAAGTTTTACAGAAAACGCTTTATTGTGGGGTTATATAAAGGGTATAAAACGTTTTAATAATGTTCCAAAAACATTTTTGAAAGTGTGATGCAAAACATTCCAACACAATGTAATTTAAGAGATGATAAAATGTTATGCAAAAATATTTACAAACAAGTATGTTACATTATGTTACAATAACATTTTCACAGAGTTTTTAGAATGGTGTTGTACTGTTTTTTCATACAAAAAAAGTAACATTTTATAACCCAACATTTAAATGTTATTATAATGTTTCACCAAAAAATATTTATAACAGGTTTGCTGAGTCCTTAACTGTTTCTTCAAATATCAAATATTCGGGGGCACTCCCACTTTGGAGGTGACGCGTATGTAGGGCTATTAAGACTCCCTTTTTCAGTGTCGCTGTCACCCAAAGACCCCATATCCGTCCCGCTTGACTGACAACTAGCCGGTGGGCATAAAAGACATAGTATGTTCAAATATATATTATCCCTGTCCCCCTAAGACCACCTAATTCTCCATTTGATCTTTCACCCAAAGACCCTTACAAATTCAATTTGAACATCAACTTGCATTTAACACGGATTTTGTTATTTGAAATTTTAAGCCATTTAGAACTAGAAATTTGGGGTTTCTGGGGCACTGTTTTGGCTCTCACCCAAAGGTTCCATTTTAAAAAAGTCATGTTCTCACCCAATGACCCCATATTTTTTACATTTTGCTCTCACCAAAGGCCAAAAATCATAGTGCTCTCAGTCCACCCAATGACCCCATATTTTTTTACATTTTGCTCTCACCGAATGCCCCTTACTGCAAAAGTGCCAGCCCTACACCTATATCCATTTCATATTAAAGTGCCCCCCGGCAAATATTATCATGCTTTTGTATGGATCCACTGACAGTGCCTTTAAAGCTTGAATCACAACCCCAACAAAATTAAAAATCCAAATAAAAGTAGGTCATTGATGTGTCAGACAAAGAAACCAATCAAGCTTGAGTAGTTTATATTTCAGCTGATGGACTTGACTCTTGTACAAATATGTGTTCACAAATCAATGATTATGTCAATCTAGGATTTATATTAGCTTGTATTCTGCAGTATTGTATCATACCAATTTAGACTTATTACTCATAATTATTATAATTGTTAAACTGAGTCACTGGTTTAAATATATTAAAGAAATATTTGAACTTGATGTCAAACAATGTCTTAATATAAACCATTGGATACTATGTATTTATATGCAGGGCTGGATTTACATTGGGCCAGATGGGCCCAGGCCCAGGGCCCTCAAAATTTGGGGCCCCAAACTTGCCCTGCGCATCCAAAAAACACCCATGTTTGGGGCCAAAATAGCACTGGCCTTTTATATAGCAATTTTTGTGTTCATTTTTGGTTCAAATAGCCCGAAATCGATTTTTTTTTCGCGTGCTTCGCGCACATATTAATTGTAAAATCTTAACATCTAAATTCAATTTAATGCTTCCGCCTCCACTGTGATAGTATACGTAAACCAAACTTGGTCACTTGACATGCTTGATTTGAGTGCACATGCCTTCCTCACGGTGACTTTGGGGGGCCTCCAAATTTTGGCCTGGCCTAGGGCCCAAAAAAAGGTAAATCCGGCCCTGTTTATATGTACCATTCAACTGAATGACATATTTGATTTCAAACTTATCACAAGTCGGACCAAAAATACAAATAACAAAATTAGTTTTCAACAGATTTTCCACATTCGCCTAAAACATTGAATTGCGTTATCTGTTGACCTAGTGATGAAAAGTGTTTTTAGGGGGAAGTGTTAGCTTTCGTTTTTGATATAAAAAATTCTGATTGGATGAAGGGAACACTTGAGGTTTCGACAAAAACCAATCAAAGAGGCCCATTTTTCAGCTAGAAGCTCCACAGCTCGTACATTGCTATGCACTCAACCGTGTAGTGTAATCAAACACTGGTGGAGACATTCGCTGCTTGTTGTTCTCTGCTTGGAAGCTGTTGGACGAAAATGTGTATCGAGAGAGAAACTGTGCGCATGATGGTTTATAAGAGAATCGTTTTTGTATAGAAACCTTTCTATATGATCGTATAATGATCCCTTCACAATCCCAGGGAGCAGCATGGTACACTGGTTAACTTTGAATGCCTTAGGTGTGAGAGGTCCCAGGTTCAATTCCCCACAGAACAAAAAATCTAATTCTGCTCTCCCCATTGCTCAACTGTGGTAAAGGCGGGTAGATGACCCATGAAAAATGACCTCATTACAGTCGGTTTTAATCAGGGTAATAAGTCCGATTATTGGCTACACTTGCCTGTCCTGTAAAAATGCCCTGACCACCTATCTATGTGACCCCCTTCAGCAGATCGCCGGCTGAAGTTTTGTCAGCGTTATCTCCTACATTTCAGCCTATATAAATATGCTTGACATAAAAAAAAATTAATAATCCAAGAAAGTAAATACTCCTGAGCACACTTTTAAAACATAAACCATAGACATGGAAATTTGTTTTCTCTATGTTTAAAGCAAGTAAGTAAATACCCTTAAGCACACTTTTGATGGTTTGTAAGTTCATGTTTCTATTTTTTGTCAATCAACATTTTCAATAGTATTAAGATTACTTTACACACTCAAGTTTCCAATGTTTAAAATCACAATAACCAACACAAAATTTCACAATTACGAGTGGCCCACCATGTTATGACAATAGAAGTCTTTGTTTATAATATTTAACCCCCCCCCCCCCCGAGCACTACCTGCCAATCTAACATTGCCTCTGATTGGTCAATTACATGATATCTTCATTTTAATCACCAATCAGAATTTAGCTTTGCAAAATAATTCACCCCAAATTTTTTGGGTGGTATAATTATTTTAACAATGTTGCTGATTGGTCCAATTGATAATGAAAACTTCTTTTTGACCAATAGGCAGGTAGTTATCATAGGGTTAAATCATAATAGGTTGGGAATAAGTTACACTATTAAAAAGTTTGACAATGTCATAAGTGGTTCCTACTTTATTTTGACAAAAGCACTAGGCAACGCCCTGGTATCTGGTGGAGCTTAGGGATTGCCGCATCCGTTAGATAATAACACTTTAGTGGTACCGATTGGAACATGGCAACCAATTATACCAATCTGGGCGTGATTCAGATCAGCGTTTGGAGGTGGTGTCGGGTTTCGAGTTTAAGCCAATGGCCTCAAGACGAAAAGCGCTGATTAATTCTATGAGTGCTGAATCGGATTATCCTATAAACAGTAATATGAGATGAGTATTAGTGTTAAGAATTATGAAAATCAGTCATTTTTATGATTTTTATTTATGTGCATTGTTAGCTTATTTTGAGGACTTTGATATTAAAATGTGCATTGTACTTAACAAATGTAATGCAAGCAGCCAAAGCTGATTCAAAATAAACCTGATATGGTTAGAGCTTTGCATGCAATTAAAGTTTACCTGCAAATCTGCCAATTTTATTGAATTTTCAAAAAAACGGACAAGTCTATTCAACACCCACTGAACCAATACTAGGCATGTTTGTACTCATTTATGACCATGTTTCATGCATTGTAATAAAAATTCTTATTTTCAAGTTCAAGGGTTAGACTTGTAAGAAATATGGTGTCCAGTAACAGTGGGGTAAATGAATTTCCATGTGTTTTAACATGATGCAAAAATTGATTTTGGGTGTGGCATCATATTTCCATATACCACTTCTGTACCATATTTCAATTTGGTTTCTTTTCGAAATGATGGAAAGAAAACAACTGATGGGCTTTATATGCAGCTATTTTATTCTACCTTCCACACCTCTTGAAATATTTTATGTTAAAACAAAAGAAAGAAAACAAAGCAAGAATATTGGTATTAATGAATAACAGTAAAAATGTGTGTAAATGGCCCATGTAAATGAGATATTGGAAATGTCTCAGTTCACAAACACACATTTGCAGAAATAAAAATCCCTTTAAAAGGGATGTACCGGCAAAAGGATTAATTACAATGAGGTAACATCCGATTTCTTTTGAACATTTTAAGGAAATAATATATTATAAAAATCCTTGACAAGGACACTAATGCAGTTTTCACTTATCAGTAGTTGTTTATTCCTATATAATGAAGCAAAGAGAATTTTGTTAAATTTCATAGTGATCTTAGGGTGGTAGATCTTAGGTAATATTTTCTTGACCCATGCACAAAATGTTGTTCATGCTTTTCAACACAATATTTAGAAATATTGCAATCGATGTGTATTATGGGTGGTCATATTTATATGGGAATGAGTTCATCATGAACTGCATATTGAACTGTCCAGTGTGGGAAAGCACTTTTCAATCCTTCAATGTCCCTATCAAACTTTTCTCAATAAATTAGGTCAAAGTGAAAATGTGAAGGCACTTTTAGACCAGCAAATTTTGTCACAGAATATTCCACAACACACCTCAACATCGGATGGATGAAGATGAAACCTTACACCAATCCCTTTGGACAAAATCCCAAAGTTGCTCACATCCTCATCATTTCCTGATAAAAACAAAAATATTTGATTCAGCAACAATGCATTGTATTACTTCCTTATGATAAACCCTTCACAAACCTGAGATAGCTGTTTAAAAATACTTAATAACTAAAAGAAATCTGAGCCAAGATTGTGTAATCCATTTTAATATATCCTTTCATAAAGATTTCAAAATATGGTAATCAGAATTTGAAGTGTTTCTTACTTTTTAAAGACTGGTATCTGCATAGGAAAGGTTAATCATGAGATGTGCGATACCATACACCAGATGGATGCAGTGGTTCCCATGACTCTATTATCATCCCATCATCACTGGTCTTCCAGAAGTTATGATATTACCCTAATGACCTCATCCCAATGGCATAGTCCAATAACCTCAAATAAACAATCATAGTGCAAAATTTGACCTTAAGTTGCAGAGTATGAGTTTTTATACCCAAATTTTCAAAGGTCATTCAATGAATGTACAAATGTATTGGGGTTAATGAACCGTGCACTAATAGATGAGAATGTTTTGGATCCTAATGTAACCAGCTCTCTGTAATTTACAAGCTCAGTCACCAAATCTAGAAAGAAAAAAACATAAAAAATGTTATAAAAACTGCTGTATTATAAATTTTAATGACTTATTTTATAATCTACTGAAAGTATGCATTCAAATAAGTAAAAACATGCCTTGTATTAGTACAGCGGTTCTTGAGAATGACCACTAATGTTTTTGAAAATATGGCAGAATTGTGCGACTTGCTGTGTGCAAAGTACTTAACATTGAGTAACCACGGTCACGCCCTGGGACAACGCCCTGGGTTTGTAATCATGAAATTTGGTCACGGAGTAATACAATTGTGAGGTTAGTGATCATGTAATTTGGTGCAAATGAGAGTGACTGGATCCATCATTATAGTATGGTTTGAAGGGAGGTATATAGATGGATAGAATGTGTCATAGTCAAAAGCTAATCAGAATTAAGGAACTTTCAACAGCTACTTGGATGCTGGGTGTGGTTGCTATGTTCAGTGGCATAGTGTCATAGGGGCACAGGGGCACATGCCCCCTCCCCAATCGATTGCAAAATTTAGGAATTCCCATAGGAAAATTGCCAAAAACAGCCTGTGCCCCCCCCAATCAGACCCGGTGCCCCCCACTCATGGTTGGTGCCCCCCAATATGATGACCCATGCTACGCCACTGGCTATGTTTTTTCCAGTCTATCTCACTCATTCCCCCTTGTGAACACTCCTACAACCAGGTCCATTCAGAGGGTGGGGTGGGGTGGTAGCACCCCCCTCAAAACAAATCCACAAAGGTCCCCCTCTTGCTATTTTTTCCAATAAAAGAAAATCCAAAAGTGGGGGCAGGATTAACAAACAGTCCACTTTTTTATGATAAGGCATTTACATTTTGGAAGTCTGTAATAGATTTATAGATTTAAAAAGTTAATGCTGAAAGTTTTCTTGGTAGAAAATCAATGACTTGACTAACATAAGTATTATCACCTATGCATGAAGAGATTTTTGGTTGCCGGGTCACAGGCGGGTGTGGTTGCTTAGAATTAATGCTGAAAGTTTTCTTGGTAGAAAACCAATGACTTGACTAACATTATAACTATTACCACTTAAGAATGAAGAGATTATTCCATTTACATCCAATCTGCCTAGTCCCACCCTCTACCTACCCACCACCAGTCCTCTCCTCTTGAGTGTTTAAGGAAATACATATTGTGAAACCTGGGCCTGTTTCCAGTGCTACAAAAAAAAAAAAAAAAAAAACCTATCAAATCAATCATAAGATAGATAGATCACAGTTAGGTATTTTTTAAAATTTTTAAGCTGTAAATTGTGTTTGATAAAGGAATCAGAACTTTTTTTCTTCCTTCTTTTAAAATTTATTTGAATTTTTTCAATTTCTTTATTTATTTTTTATTATTTTTTTTTACAAAAAAAAGTCTAGGGTCGGGCATATTTTTAGGGTGGGTCGGGTTATGCCAATCAAACAATTTTTATTTTGAGGCCTTACTTGCATACCTTATTTTGTTTTTAAAACATTTCAAATTAGGAACTTACATTTTTTCAAAACTTCACTGGGATGAAAGCGATTCAAGATACTATTTTATAATAACAATGTAGCCATCATTGCATTTCAGATGAAAGCTTTATAATACGCTGCTTTCTGCAACTTCCCTCGCTCAAAAAGCTGATGAATCATAAACTCCACACTTTACAAGGCTTAACTAAAATGGTTCATTGCAATTGGTATAATCCATGGCTTCAAGATGTGTACAATTGGTTAAATCTCACAACTCTCCAATCTTATTCACTTAACAATAGTCTGTAAGTATTACCTAAGGCACCTGTTTAACGCTCTGAATGCTAACCATAGGCTTCAACATAAGAAGTCCTAAGTTTTGAGATATTTTCTCAAAATATCAAGAGCTATCTCAAGAACCATTGAACCAATACAAGGCTTGTTTGTACTCATTTTAATGCATTTTTCATGCTGATTCCAAATATGGTCATGAAAATTCACATTTCTGAAATTTTTGACTTTTTAAAAAAAATTTGAAACTTGTCGTCTGCAGTCGACACCCGTGTGAAGAGAGTTAACATGGTTCCTTTTTCTCTCATTGATGCCTTGATTGACTGCTATTTTTCAATCCTACAAATCCCTTTTTGTTCACATTATCTAAGCTGATTGTCTCAATTCAATAATCCTCACCAAATCTGGCATAATTTTCAATTTTATGCCCTGGAAGAATTACCCCATCGTGACCAAGTTATTGACTCACAAAGTGGTGTGAAGGCAACAACATTGATTAGCAAATAGCTGCTTCATTCTAAATGCATTGCTCGTGTAGCACAAATCAGTATTGTGTGTTAGGCAGGGGGGGCAGAGTGCCCCAGACATATCTTATGGGACAGACAATAAAAGTGAAGGTTCCCCATGTAAAATTGAACGATAATGAATAAAAAAGTGGGAACAGCATTAAATGTTGTTCAACATTGTTTATTATGGTACTGCAATAAACATTGAACAACATTTATTGATGTTTATTTCAATATTTTATATTACATTGTATATAAACATGGTTGAACAACATGTAATTCTGTTCAAACATTTTTATTCTTGTGGAAGTGGCCAGCTCTTGTTTTGATCCAATAAGGGGGAAGAATATTAGCCAAAAGTAGTGTGCATCTACTTTTGTGACCCAGTTAAGAACAAACTGTACTTTAATTATGAGACAAAAATTACTTTACCTGGTAAAGTATGCAAAAATGTACTATCTTAATGCTAAACTAAAGTGAGCCAAAAAATGTAAATACATTTGGTTTTAAACATACCATCAATCAGAGAGTTCTTTTACTGGCATGTGGCGAAATGTACCGACGGTCACAGTGTACTGAAGGGCCATTTGGACCAGAGGACTGTCCCCTCCCCTTTGGCGGGCTCCGGGGGCGGGCTACTGCTGAAGATGTTGGTTTTTTTCCAAATTCTTTAATTTGTACAGCAATAAAAAGAAGGCATAGATTCATGTGGCAGCTTTTGTACACCTATACACATTCAATATTCTTCCAGCCAAGAAAGGCTTGTTATTGCTAATGGGGGCTATAGGAGTGAGTCCACAGGGGTTGTATACTGAATGATTGACTAGCAAGGAAACCTATCTTGATTGTCTTTGTTCTCCTCACACTGCAAGGTTACTTAAAATGCTGTTATCATCTCCTAAATTATGTCATTGTAATTCACGTCCATGGCTCTTGCCAGGGGGGGTTTGTCCGAGGTGTCTGGTGCAATTAACAACGTTGTTGCTAGTGATTGTATGTGTGCGTGTTTGTGTGCGGGGATGGACGCACTTAGGTGCATGTGGTGGAGAAAGTGATGGTGTGACTAATATGATAGTGACATGAGGATTCTAGCCTTCAATTTGTAGTCAATTGGTGCTTTTTGGACAAAAAGTGATATTTTTTGCACTATTTATTGTTTGGAATTATATTACTTCAAACATTTTGGATTGTTCATCATATTCTTTGTTTCAGGTGTCCATAAGAAAGTTATACTTGGTATGTTTTCATATTCTCCAATAAAATCTTGCACTAGATTACAAGTGGGCCAAGAAGTGAATTTTACTTCATCACAAACAATTTAAGTTTACTGTGGAATCACTTCTTCAGGGCAAACTCTTCATGCTCTTGGTTTTACTTTTGTTTTGTTTTTTTGACAAGAGAAATATTGTAAAATATGTAAGCATAGTAGGAAAAGTTGTATTAAATATGTATGGAATAACTGTATATTGAAAAGGAGCCATGGGCATAGAATTACTAATCAAACTAGAAGAGGGTTGGAGTCAGAAGAGGGAACACCACAATCAATATGCATATGAAGTCAAATTAATTAATATGCATATGAAGTCATCAAAATGAAACAAGGCCACATGTTCATACTTACAACATGTGAAAGTAAAAGAAGATTTTGCAAGTGGCATAGCCAGTACTTTTGCAGAGGGTGGGCAGAAGAAGGGCAAGCCAACTTTTAAGGGGACAAACTTATGAAAATGGTAAAAATGGGCTAAAAAGTACAGAAAAGGTCTAAAATCTTAATTATCAGGATGGCCAGCATCCCACAGCAGAGATGCCAATCTTCCGATTTAAATCGGAATTCCGATTTTTTTGTATTTTTCCAAAAAAAATCAGATTTTTAAAAAAATAAATAAAAAAAAAAAAAAAAAAAAAAAAAAAAAAAAAGATTTTTTTTTTTTTTTTTTTTTAATTTTCAAAAAATATTTTTGGCCAAAAAAGCAAGTTATAGGCCCTAAATTACTTGTTATTCAAGGTTGGAAACCATAGAAATACTGCTACTTCAAAAAAAAAATTGCCAATTTTATTTTACAAAGTTGGATAAAGTTGTACATTTTGATTACTTTTGCCTATATTGAACAGTCAGGAACACATTGAATTAATATACATTGCTAGCTGTTCAGTAGAAGTAAAAGTAATTAAAATGTACAACTTTACCCAACTTTGTAAAATAAAATTGGCAATTTTTTTGTTTTAAGTAGCAGTATTTCTATGGTTTCAACATTAAATAACAAGTAATTTAGAGCATATAACTTGTTTTTTGGCCAAAATATTGTTTGAAAATTTAACAAAAAAAATAGGGGGGTCAAAATTTGATGAATCATCGTTTTTATATTACGCATTATATATATCCATTTCAGCCATGTAGGCCATGTTATTAGGCCAAAAAAATACTTTGGAAAATGTCTCACATATACAAAAGTATAGGAAACTGAACATTTAAAACCACTTTTTTGGGATGAAGGAAGCATTTTTCAAAAAAGTCTAAAACTGGTTTTTATGTTAAAAATGGCCTTTTGGGGTGCTAATTCTGCTAAAATTGCCTGGGCTTAGGTACATAATTTGCATATTTTATGGTATAATTTTGAGAAAAAAGCCTTGAAGAATATTACATGTATAATAGATAGTCTTCAATACTGCTATCTAGGCTTGTTTTCTCAAAATAACCTTATTTTTTAATGATTTGAATGTAATTTTACCCTCAGAAATGGTGTATCCTGCAGTGTAAAATTTGTAGAAACCCTCTGGCTTTGGGGGCTTCGCCCCCTCAACCCCCACCGGGGCTTTGCCCCTGGACCCCACCAGGGGCCCTTAAGCGGGCCCCTGGACCCCGGCCGTGGGGGCGATACTTGATCGCCTCGCTCCCACGTTCGCAAATTTCAGATTTTTTTTCATAACCCATTGGCATCTCTGCCACAGGGAGGCAGGGGAGGGGGGCAAGACTTCTCAGGAGGGCAGCTGCCTCTCCCCCCTTTACCCCCCTTGGCTATGTCACTGAATTTGCTATTGCTTTGTGTGCATATGTTAAAGATATTTTGTGTAAAGATTTTTAACTCTTTTATTTGCAAGTGCTATCTTCAGTAGATAGCAGAATCACAAATCTAATTACTGTCTCTTTTCTTCATCTCTGAGATAATACACCACTTCTGTTAGTAAAACTGAACGCGGTTCTGTCTGTAAGGAAAACCCAGCAATCATTCCTACATGATATACAAGGCACCATCTAATGGTAGCATGAAGCAGGGATGTATAGAATGTGTCATTCAGTTGAGGGTGGGTACACTCGCAATGGGTCTGATGGGGCCACCATTTCTGATGGGGCCACCAGTTTTTTCTTCAAAATTTTACCTTTTTGATGCTTTACCTGGCATGAACCAAATCAAGTATTTTTCAATTTCAATCTTGCAATAACAGTATTACTTGCATAACTTAACAAGTTAACATACTCAAAATCACACAGTTTCACATTCCTCTACTACACCATCTTAATTTGGAATCCGATTCCATCACCGATACCAGCATCACTACATCAGTTTCATCAAGTGGTGTAGAACCTAAGAATAGGAAATCCCATGTCTCTAATCTCATCAGTCTACCAATGACTTTTGACCCCAATGCATTGTTATACCAGTCAAGAGACCAAGTGTTATAAGCTTTATATCATATCAAATTCCTAACAATACGCTATTCAATATGCAACCAGGGAATCCCCAAACAGGGCACTAAGATCCACAACATGCTCATCTATCAGGGCACATTTCTTTAACCCCAATACAGTTGCACATTCATTGAATGACCTTTGAAAATTTGGGTACACAAACTCCTACTCCGCAACTTGATGTCAATTCTTACTCTATGACTGTTTAATTGAGGTTATTGAACTACGGCATTGGGATGAGGCCATTGTAGTCCATAGCGAGGGTACATGTTTAAGCATGCATTATAACATGCCCATAGAGGATAAGAGCTCATAAGATGCATTTCCCTTAAACTGAAGTGGTTTTCCTGGCTTATACCAACCCTCTCTGTGTTCGTCATCAGTTTTCATATAACCCCTGAATGGCATTTGTACTGTGGATATGTGGATCTTATTACGATAGTGTCATATGCTGGTAGATATAAACTGCCTTTAGTTATATACTTTGCACAACAATAGGTGCGCTAACAAGTGTATGAATAATAGCCAGACTTGCTGGTATATGGTGGTACAAGACTGGAGCTATGTTATCCCTTGCTATGCCGACAATGTGTTCACAGTTTGAACAGCCTTTTCACCCAAAAACCTAAAATGTATAAATTACTCTGCCTTATTTGTTATCAATCATCATGAAAAATACATTTACCTGAGTACAAACAGGCCTAGTATTGGTTTAGTATACCTGTTGAGAACAGTTTTGCAACTTTGATCACAATTTTGAATTTTTCTTAGTTTTGATGGTTTTGAACCCATCCCAGGTAAATTATGCATAAGCATTTCCCCGCCCTCTGGTACTTCTGCATTTCTCTATCTTCACAAAATTATGCCAAAATCCAAATTCTAGCTAACATGGTTAATGGTGTGTGTAAGTATGTTTTGTAGTAGAACTATATGCTGGAATATTCATTACATGTGTGATGAGAAAAATCACAATGCTTTAAAAGTTTCAAACATACCATTGCATTGAAGGCAGTGTTTCAGTGTATGGGAGCAAAAACACTGCAAATGCTATCTTCAGTAGATAGCTTACAAGTGGCAAAGTTTAGTTTGAAGTTTTGCATGAAGGAAAATAAATGTCAATGTGACACAAGCAGGCAAAATTAGTCACTTATCAAGATATGATATTCTTAGCTTTTAAACATGCTTTACAATGTGATAGCAACAATGTGTTTAATTGCTAAAACAGTTTTTGAAGTGTTTGTAGACATTTTCTGAAAATCTCTTGAAAATGGGACTTTCTGTTCTTCAGATATCACAAATTCATTTTATACTGAACAAAAGACATATTGAGCTGTACAAATACATGAACATACACAAAAAGGTAAATAAAAAGGTTAGTTGTTGTTTTTGTACATCCCAAGTTATTTCAATGTTGTCTACTGATGATAGCAATTTAACATTAGCAATTTAACATCCAAAGTTATTTCAATTCTGTCTACTGAATATCCACTCATATGTCTACTGATGATAGCAATTTAACATCCAAAGTTATTTCAATGCTGTCTACTGATGATAGCAATTTAACACCCAAAGTTATTTCAATGCTGTCTACTGAAGATAGCAATTTAACATCTTGAGTCATTTCAATGATATCTACTGCTGAAGACAGCAATTTAACATCCTAAGTTATTTCAATGCTGTCTACAAAAGATAGTAATTTAACATCTTAAGTTATTTCATTGCTATCTACTGAAGATAGCAATGTAACATCCTAAATTATTTCAATGCTGTCTACTGATGATAGCAATTGAACATCTTAAGTTATTTCAATGCTGTCTACAAAAGATAGTAATTTAACATCTTAAGTTATTTCAATGCTATCTACTGAAGATATAGCAATTTAACATCTTAAGTCTTTCAATGCTGTCTACTGAAGATAGCAATTTAACATCCTAAGTTATTTCGATGCTGTCTACTGAAGATAGCAATTTAACATCTTGAGTTATTTCAATGCTGTCTACTGAAGATACCAATTTAACATCCTAAGTTATTTCGATGCTGTCTACTGAAGATAGCAATTTAACATCTTGAGTTATTTCAATGCTGTCTACTGATGATAGCAATTAACATCTTGAGTCATTTCAGTGTTGTTTACTGAAGATAGCAATTTAACATCTAGAGACATTTCAGTGCTGTTTACTGAAGATAGCAATTTAACATCTTATGTAATTTGAATGCTATCTACTGATGATAGAAATTTAACATCTTAAGTAATTTGAATGCTATCTACTGATGATAGCAACTTAACATCTTGAGTCATTTCAATGCTATCTACTGATGATAGCAATTTAACATCTTAAGTTATTTCAATGCTGTCTACTGTTGGTAGCAATTTAACATCCTAAGTTATTTCAATGTTGTCTACTGATGATAGCAATTTAACATTAGCAATTTAACATCCTAAGTTATTTCAATACTGCCCAGCAAACACCAAAACGTTTTAAAAACATTTTAAATAAGTTATATTTTGGCTTTTGGTTTAGGTAAAAACGTTTTAAAATGTCGGGTTATATAAAGGTCATGATAACGTTTTAAAACGTTTTGTATGAAAACACACTACAACAATATTTTTTAATGTTTTCAAAAAATGTTATTGTAAACTATTTTTGCAAACATTTTTGCCAAATATTGTGTCGATACTTAAATAACATTATGTTAAAATATTTGAACCCAACAAACACAGAAATGTTCTTAAAATGTTTTTTTCAAAATCTTCTAATAACATTTAAATGTCGGGTTATATAAAGGTCATGAAAACATTTTTAAAACGTTATTAAAAATATTTTGGGCAAACATTTTTCCCAAAATATTTTTTCAACCCCAAAATAACATAAATGTTTAGAATGTTTTGTATCAAGTTTTCAAGAATGTTTTTTATACCCTTTATATAACCCGACATTTAAACGTTTTTTGTAAAACATTTTTGTTTGCTGAGCAGAAGATTATCAAAAAATGTTTTTTAAAGTTATGAAAATGTTTTATACTCTTAATATACCCTTTATATAACCCGACATTTAAACGTTTTCTGACAACATTTTATAACCTTTTGCGAATGATGTCGAAAACGTTTCGTGTTTGCTGGGTGTCTACTGAATATCCATTCGTATGTCTACTGATGATAGACTTTTCTCAATCATAGTTGAGATTTTCATACCACTGGAAGCCTCTGGATACATAATGTTTATGTACAAAAAAATTCTTGCAGATTAATTCGCTTAGCAAAGATATCGTGAAATTTGAAGTAGTGTAATACATATAATTATGCATATAACTCGCAAACGCGAAATCGGAATCAACTGAAATGTTGGGAATAAGCTTTTTTCGCAGATATAAATGTCATAAAAAGAGGATGCTAGGATCACAAAATACTCCTTTAAGTTACAAAAATAATTTCCTGAGTGTTTACAAGGCCAGATTTTGTAATTTTTTGTAACATATTATTTTATTAAGAAATGAAAGGCATGCGTTTTTATTGCTCAAGTGCATTTTTAAAACCAAAATGTGTCATATATCATATTCAAAACATTTTCATTTTTGGGACTTTATGAGACAAAAAATGTGTTGAATAAGTCATCAAAAGTTTTGTGTTTCTGTTTATGGGCTTATATGTTACTTTTTAATATTTGAGTGACTATATGTGAGTTTTTGCCATTTTTGTCAGTTTAAACCAGGCAAAAAACAGTTTTTTCCACTTTTTGCCAAGCAAAATGAATTGATCACATATATTTTTGGTTTCTTTTTTAGGACATGAAGGGGAAATCAAAAAATATTAGACCATTAAAAGGGGGATAAAAAGGCACTTTTTAGGGGGGGATCTAAAAATCTTGATGTTGAATGTTCCAACTTTTCCACCCCCACCCCAAGTATTTATGAACACTCCCTTATAGCATCTAAACAAAATACAGGAAGTGCAATCAGAAGTATGGTATGACTACCTACGAGTGCAAAATACAGTACGGTATAAGGCCCATGAAAGTCAATTCCGAGTTTATCGTCCCTTTTTTTTCCCAGGTTGGTGAGGTGACTTTTTCATTTTTAATTTTTCATTATTTCATCAGATTTCATTATTGACCTAAAGTAAACATGTTTTTATATGGGTAGGGACTAGAAAAGTTAGAAAAGAGCCTGGTTTTGGTTCAAAGTTATAAATTTATATGTTTTACAAACAAAAATATATGTTTCCAATTGCTAAAACTGGTGAAAACACTGATACTTTGAAAATAATGAATTATTTTGGCATTTTTGAAAATTTGACGCGGGTGTTTTTGGTGTCCAAAAAGTGACGCGGGCGGGGGATGATAAACTCGGAAGTCGACTTTCACGCGCCTAATGTAGCAACTTTAGAAATTGTATAATTTGTATAAAATGAATATGCTTGCCTGGACATTTGGGCCAATATTTATTGAGTCGTAACATATAGCATCTTCATCCAATCACTTGGACCCAGGGCGTGAACCCCCGGTTTGGAACTTCTTTAAGCTTTCTTGAATTCCACCATTCCATACGTTTACCTGGAACCATCCATCTGACGTATTTACCGCAAGATTTACCACTCACCAACAATGACCAATCAGAACATCCGAGATAAGTGTCAGTCGAATTGTGAGTAAGCGTCAACCACTGCTCTGGGTAAGTTTCATCTTCAGCATCTCAGACAGATTTATGTCTTGATTTTGGTGATTTCGACTTGACTGGGATTGTCATCTTTAGGATGTGAATAAGGAGGATTCTGTTTTGATTGTGACGGACTTGACCGGACCAACGGAGCTGTGGAGTCTGACGGAGCCTGCGTGTCTGGGAAGACATTGCATCATCGTGTTAATGATTCTGTGTTTTAGTTTTGAGCCCTTGAGGCTTTTATAGTATTGGCTTCAGGAATATACAATAATTGCTATGACTCAGTTACATGTGTTCCAACATTCTTGACTTCATGGTATACACATGGTACAGAGATTTACAGCAAGAACAAGCAAATGATTTGGAATATTTCGGATACCCAAGACGAACTGTGGAAGATTTTAGGTAAGCTTAAGATTACTGAGTTCTTGATATATGTATTAAGAGAATGTTATTTTGAAGTAAAAGCATTTACAGAAGGAAATGTATTCTTAAGGTCAGAAATGAGTTTCAGGGGGGTTTGAGAACCAGGTCTGAGAATTTGTCCAAAATTTAGTATTTTTCCTTAAAAAGTGGTGTCATGACTTGGTTTTGACTGGGGGAAGGGGTGGGGGGGGGGGGGAGATCCCAAGACTTGAACAAAACAAATGCATGTCAGGTCCCTTCAGTTGTGATTCTCCCGTGTGCATTAGAAATTTTGTGCACATTAGCCAAGCCTGAATTGTCAAAAAACGACCAAATTGACCAAACATGATTATTTTGCAGTTGACAGATTTAGGATAAAGAATATCCCATAGGAAAATGGGCCAAAAATGACTTGTGCCCCAATCTGACCTTTCCCCCCAATCATGGTCGGTGTCCTCTCCCCTATAGGATGAATCACGCTACACCGCTGTCCCACAGTATGTTACTCACAGAAATCTCAAAAATAGTTAAGGTGGTACTACACCCCCTAATAAATTTTGTGACTAATTTTGCATTTTTCTCAAAAAATAACTACACACTGGTAACAAAAGTTATGTATATTATAGGGGCAAGGAATCAATTCACTGAAATTCAGTGATTCAAGACAAGTGGTTCATTATATTAAATTATATATGTTAAGAAGCTTTAAGAAATGGGGTACATTCTAGAGGTACCTCTTTTCTTATCATAAATAACATACCGCTTGTCTTGAGTCACTAAAATTCCAGTGTAGTAACTGGATTCCTTGCCCCTATAATATACATAACTTTTGTTACCAGTGTGTTATTATTTTGTGAGAAAAATGAAAAAAATAATCACAAATTTATCAAGGGGTGTAGTACCACCTTAAATGTTGATAAAACCAATGAATATAAACAAGATGTGATTTTGTTCCATGCTTCGTCTTTATAAACACTTTGTATTGGTAAACAAAGGCAATATTTAATGTCTGTGTTTCTTTTACAAATTTATTTTATTGATTTGAATAATGTAATAATTGTATTTCAGATTTGATGAGATCCATAAACAATTGACATATTAGCTGTACTAATGATCATTGAAATGGCTATTTACCCGAGACAATCCAGAAATCAATATTATTACTTAGCCTACTCTACTAAAAATGAGAACAAAGCTTTGATGTTTGAATATATATATTTACCATTATAAAATATGACATAATTGTTATTGTAAATCAATTAACAATGTAGACTCGGTGACTATCCAGGATGGTGCTGGTAGGGATATGAGGTATTAGGCCAAGCCTGGATTATTTCAATACAATGGGATTTTAATGTTGTGTAATTTATTTCAATTATGATTTCTATAATTAAAATTATTAATACAACAAGTACTGTCAATGTATAATTTGTATATAGTGGGTTTTTTTCAGATGATTGAAACATTTTTCATGGCAATGTTCAAAAACATGCAGAAAAGAGGGAAAAATGAAAGAAATATCTTAAATACGCATTTCAAAAGTGTGTGGAACATTGGAAAAAATATTCCTTTGGCCCTTTAACAGTTGTGTATTAACATCAGTAACATATTATCAGAGGCGTAGCCAAGGGGCGCATCAAAATTTGACCCCCCCCTGGAAATTTGACTTGCCCCTACTTGCCCTCGCCCCCTCTGAAAAAGTCCTGGCTACGCCACTGCATTATAACTCAATGACATCATCTTTCAAATTTCTCATGGGTTGTTTTTCTTTGTGTGAATGTTTCTTCACATTTGTACTTATCAAGGCAAAACTCGTTTTGGAAGTTAATTTTGGACAGAGGATTAAGTAGTATGTTTAATTAAAAAGCAATTAATTGTAAGTTTATGAGTACCATACCGGTATTAAATTTGTTACCGGTATGTATGTATTTATAACGTCATATCAATAAATTTTGACACAATACCTTTATCTTGCCACCCCAATTATTGATGGCCACCCCAATTATTGATGGCCACCCCAATTATTGATGGCACCCCAATTATTCTTGATGGACATCCCCATGTTCTCAAAACTTACTAGAGTCCTGTAACATGTATTGTACAATCATTTGGGAAATGATTGTGGTTTTTGTAAGTTACCCATGGGACTGGTGAAGTCTATATAGTTTGCCCATACCATTCTTCATGCCATTCTTCCAACACTGTAAGCTGTTAAATACCACTTTTGACAACAAAATAGGACAGTCGACTGAACATCCTTCAACTTAAATTTTTGTCTCATTTGTCTCAAGATGTTTAAATATTAATGAACAAAGAGCCAATTAATGGCGATCAAGCTGGCACCAATTAGAGTGGTGAATCATCAGTTAAAATGACTTGCCAGAACATTTGGTTTACATTCTATTTTTGATGAACTTGGACTTGAGCAGTCTTTTGGGGAGGCAGATTTACTTGGAACAGTTTTGTTATGGTATAGGAGGAGGTGACAATTAATTTAGCACATTTTTAAATTGCTTAATGCTTCCTATGTAAGTAAATTTTATAAGTGCTGTAATTAGAGAATAAATGATGGAATTTTTGTTTCTACTATCCTTTGCTGTGTGATAGACGACAGGCAGGTCCAGTGTTTTGAGTAGCGGATACCGGTGCAAATTAAGTTACCAACTTACTATTATGAAAATTCCCCTTTTTTGAAATGATCGGAACTTGTTTACCATTTTAGTTGAACATACTGCGATTTTGTTTGCGTATTATTATAGAATGCGCTGCATAATTGCGCTTCTACAAGCGTCTTCCACAACAACACAGTTGCTGCCGTCTGCTGTGTTATAGATGGCATGCAGAAACCAATGAAATTCAGCGTTAACAAGCTAAGCCACATCCACTGACTAAGAATACAAGACTGATTAAATTTGGTTTAGATGAGATTTCAAGAAAGTCGGATATTTGTCCCGTCGTGACTGGTTTTTGAGAATAATCTTTATCTTTATGTCTGAGATTAAAGAGAATAATGCATCAACTTTTAAATACCGTATAGACATTACGCATCATTAAAGTTTCTATCACAACAATATCACATTGACTAAATAAATTCAGTGCTCTCTTTTCAACACTGTCTACTGATGGTAGCAATTTAACATCTTTTAGTCATTTCATTGCTATTTTCTGATGACAGCAATTTAACATATTGAGTCAATTCAATGCTGTCTACTGATGATAGCAATTTAACATCTTAAGTTATTTTGATGCTGTCTACTGATGATAGCAATTTAACATCCTAAAGTATTTCAATGCTGTCTACTGATGGTAGCAATTTAACATCCTAAAGTATTTCAATGCTGTCTACTGATGATAGCAATTTAACATCTTAAGTCATTTCAATGCTATCTACTGAAGATAGCAATTTAACATCTTAAGTTATTTCAATGCTGTCTACTGATGATAGCAATTTAACATCTTGAGACATTTAAATACTATCTACTGAAGATAGCAATTTAACATCTTGAGACACTTCAATACTATCTACTGAAGATAGCAATTTAACATCCTAAGTTATTTCAATGCTGTCTACTGATGATAGCAATTTAACATCTTGAGTCATTTCAATGCTGTCTACTAATGATAGCAATTTAACATCTTGAGACACTTCAATACTATCTAGTGAAGATAGCAATTTTTAAATTGCTATCTTCAAAACATCTTAAGTTATTTCAATGCTGTCTACTAATGATAGCAATTTAACATATTGAGACATTTCAGTGCTGTCTACTGATGATAGCAATTTAACATATTGAGTCATTTCAGTGCTGTCTAATGATGATAGCAATTTAACATCTTGAGTCATTTCAGTGCTGTCTACTGATGATAGCAATTTAACATCTTGAGTCATTTCAATGCTGTCTACTGAAGATAGCAATTTAACATCTTGGGTTTTTCAATGCCGTCTACTGAAGAGAGCAATTTAACATTTTATGTTATTTCAATGCTGTCTACTGATGATAGCAATTTAACATCTGAGTCATTTCAATGCTATCTACTGAAGATAGCAATTTATCATCCTAAGGTATTTCAATGCTGTCTACTGAAGATAGCAATTTAACATCTTAAGTTATTTCAATGCTGTCTACTGATGATAGCAATTTAACATCTTAAGTTATTTCAATGCTGTCTACTGAAGATAGCAATTTAACATTCTGAGTCATTTCAATGCTGTCTACTGATGATAGTAATTTAATATCTCAAGTAATTCAATGCTGTCTGCTGACAATTATTGGCTTTGCTACGGCCCTGCTTTAGAGTACACACATCGGAATCATGTACAGTACACACCAGGTGGTGGTCGCCGTGCATTCTCTAAATTCAGTACATTTTCATCGTCAACCGTGTAATTGAATGGGATTATTTTGAAATTTTAAAACGCTTGAAATATCACAAACAAATAGGCCTATGTTAATAAATAATGTAAATACTAGCTAAAACCGTTGGGGTTCGATAATGAACCCCACAAAACTAACCGTGTATATGGAAAATGCCATACCGCTGGGCGGTTTCACAAGTTGCCGGCTCTATCATGCCACTTGCCGCCTGGTACACACAGGTGCTGCACCTGTACTCTGGAGTAGCCACAGAGTAGCAGGCTGCAGTGTACCTCTAGGGTCAGCAGCAATCTGGGTATCTGGTAGTGTACATGCTGTCAACTAGTGATACCCAAGAATCACAAAATCAAAACTAAATATGTTTTTAGTTGTTATAAACTGAGGGGTGTTTTAGCCTTTGAAGAAAATACAAAACTATTACCACCCTCCTTAGATGGAGTTAATGTGGCATAGTTAACTTAGATAAGTAACATACCTATACCAAATTGACACTACCTTGATGAGTAAGCCCAATATGTCACTTTCACTTCTAACACACCTGCGTAGTTTTATGATTTACATACTATGTGATACCAGCCGGGTATTACCCAGAATATACAATCAAGCAACATTAGTCATTTGTCGCCAAACTTGATTCGGAGATACCGATAACAGAAATGCTTGATTTCTTCTTTATTTTATTGTTTTTAGAAAGATGAAACTTGTCCTTTTATCAGGAACCACAAGTCCAATGTTGATGAAATTGTCAGGATACTGTTGCCTTGTTGATTATCCAAGATTGTGAAATGAAAAGTTTATAAGTGATCTTGCATACTTAAGGCTCATTTTGCTAAATGCAATATTACTATTTAACATTTTCCAGTTGATTTACATTAGAGACATTGGTTGTGAAGTATTGTCGGATAATATCATACACCAATACACATTAGTTGTGGCAGGTATATTGCTTGAACTTGGGAGTGTGTATGGGTATGTATGCCTGGAATCTGAACATGAGGGTATTCCAGGACAAGGTTGAGTGGTATGATAAGAAATGTTAATGCTTTGCACCCCCCCCCCCACACACACACGCACAATCTATGAAAAAAAATGGTTCTAAGTAGAACCTAATATGATTCATGAGCTGTCCTGTATGTGGAACCATAAATGGTTCTACAAAGAACAGTAAAGGGTCCTTGAAAGGCCATTTTAGGGTTCTTAAATTTTTCAAGAATCCTTTTCTCTTGAGGGTTCTACATACAGGACAGCCAAGAACCCCTTTTTGCAGGAACTAGAATCAGTTCTATGCCTGATGGGTGTATTATATGGTGGAAGCAACTTTCAGACCATTTGACAAACCTAACACTTACACAAAATGTCAAGATGTCCAATTTAACCCTAATTTATCCACTAATGCAAATTCTAATCCTAATCCTGAGCCATGCAGGTAATCTTAATGGCTCTGATGGGCTGAATGATGGGCTAAACACTATTACTACAAAGTCTGTATCACACATAAAAATCTATCCCATTTTATAGACTGCAAAATAGCGTAAGTAGCACTTTGGAGTAAATAAGTATTGGCATAGAAGCCAAGTCATGAACATATCCTTGTAAATGAAAAATGACCTAGATGGTTGATTGGTCAATCGCCCCTCCAATTAGTACAAATACAAGGAAAGAGCATCACTCATGGCTCATCAATCACATAGCAGCTAGCATTTATGTTTTTGTGGCTTAACTGTATGGGTGACAATGTAGTGTGTGGTGATTCACCAAGTGAATGAATAAGGTTAAAAAGAGAATGAGATGAAGGATGGAAATGGGGAGAGGAAAGGAATGCCAGACAGAAATGGAACAAAGATGGCAGAGTGACAAACAGCCATTGACAGGGCTGGAGAGATTTATAGAGAGGGAAGGGAGGGATGACAGAGACAGAGAGGCAGTGGGTCATCACATGGGGGGGGCACCGGCCATGATTGGGGGGCACCAGGTCTGATGGGGGCACTTGCCATTTTTCAGCACTTTTCCTATGGGATTTTTAAAAATTTCAGATCGATTGGGTGACAAGCAGCCATTGACAAACAGCCTCCCCCAGTGCTCCTATGACGCTACGCCACTGCAGAGAGGTGGAGAAAGTAGTAGGTTGAGGTGCAGACCTACATACAGTCATGGATAAAATGTTTGGAATATTTTTCACCTCCTTGCCACAACCTTGCTGAATCATGTAGGCCTATTACTCAATAATGACTCCTTAAGATATGCAAATTCAATCTGGAGAAGGAAGGTGTGTTTCTAAGACATTTGGGTGTATTCCTATGACATTTGGGTGTATTCATAAGACATTTGGGTGTTTTAGTACATTGTATAAGACCTCATTTTGTTAAATTCTTTCATTTCAGTACATATTTTATTTGACAAAGGCATTTTTTTATCACAACACATGTCACCAAAAGGAACCCCTCTTAGCATATTTAAACAAAAACAAAATATTCCAAACTTTTGGCTATAACTGTTTGAGGAAGAGAGAAAAGGAAATAACAAGAGTGAGAAGAAAAGACAGAAATAATGCAAAATGGGGGGGGGGAGGGTGGAAATTTATAGTGTATGGACTACTTTGGACCCAAATATCATCTAACTAGTACATACTGTTATTCATGAGCAGGCTTTTGCTCCCCTTAGATGACTGACCAGGCAATCTGTACCAAGAAACAATTAACTCTCTCCACGCGGGTGTCGACTGCAAACTACAAGTTTCAATTTTTTTTAATTGAAAAAATTTCAAAATTGTACTTTTCCATGACCATATTTAGAATCAGCATGAAAAATGCATTGAAATGAGTACAAACAAGCCTAGCATTGGTTCAGTGGCTCTTGAGTTAGCTCTTGATATTTTGAGTTTAATGTTGAAGCCTGTATGGCTAGCACGCATAGCATTAAAGATACAGTTTCATTCTGTTCTCCTTTATGTACAGATGGTCAACTAGACGAAGTTCTGACTGCCATGTGTACCAAATGGACCTTCAACTGCCATAGGGATTAACATGTTATGCTTTGATTCACATGAAATTAAAACTTAATCCCAATATCCACTCATTATTAAAATCTTATTTTAATTTACACTGGATCATTGATAGTGATGTTGATTGATGTATCATCAGCTTTGGTGGATTATTTATGGGTTTAAACTGTGAGAGTTCTGAATAATGAGAAAATTCTGCCCAAAATGAACAATTTTCCATTGATACTGTGTAATAGGCAATTGGTGGTATTGAACTTTTAAATAGGCAGCTTGCATGGTTACCATGATGGTTGGGCCCTTGAAACTCGATTTCCTGTTTCCCGTCACTTTTTTCACCTCATTAAGGGCTGGGGTATGAACATTTGGACAGTATTTATTTTGGGACATTAGAACACATCAGACATATCGAATTGCATTCTGAATACGAAGAATGTCATTCTGATATCAAATAATTTTGATTTTTGGAAATTTGCAATTTAATACACATTTTATGGCAAATCATTAAAATTGATATTTTGATATTTAACAGTACTCGAAGTAAACTTTATAAATCTGATGATTTATACTTAAAGTGTATGTAGGTGGGATGAAAAGCCGACGATCAATTGAAAATTTGGACATTTTCGTATTGAATATATGGATTTTTTTTCCAAAAACACCAAAAAAAATTAGGTCTTTTTGGGAAAAAAATCCATATATTCAATATGAAAGGTCAAAATTTTCAATTGACCGTCGGCTTTTCCTCCCAGCTACATACACTTTAAGAATATATCATTAGATTTATATAATTTACTTTGAGGGCTGTTATATATCAAAAATTTGACAAATATCAAATTTTTATAATTTGTCATAAAATTTGTATTATATCGTGATTTTCAAAAATGAAAATTATTTGATATCAGAAAGACATGCTTCAGTATTCAGAATGCAATTCGATAGGTCTGAGGTGCTCTCATGTCCCACAAATAATACTGTCGAAACGCAATAAACGCTCATTCTAGATCCCTTAAGGGGGTACTACACCCCTGGCCAATTTTGTGTCTATTTTTGCATTTTTCTCAAAAGTTATAGCACATAGTGGGGTTTAAATTCAACCCAAAATGAATAGGGGATCAGTCTATACAATACAATTCTATTCATTCATTTCTCCATGATATATCAATGAATACATGCTTGCTTCACATAATGCTCACTCATTTTTGGTTGAGTGTATGTATGATTTGGTATACACAAATGCTGTTCTAAAAATATGAATCATCTTCTGGGGTGTTGTATCTTTATTGGAACACACTGTTGCTTTGGACACCTGTGGTATGCATATAAATCTCAAGGGATATAGGAATGGTGATTTTGATGCATGATTTATCAATTGTGTAAGTTTAAATTGATTAACTTGTTTTTGGTGTGCTATATATTATCATTAGAGCAGCTCCAGGAAGAGACAAGTTGTTTAGAAGATATGTTGGTGATTTATATCCCTAAGGGATTAAAATCATATTCCACTTCGGGCACGCAAACTTTTTGCGGCGAAGTATTCGCCAAGGTCTAATAGTGTGATAAAAATCAATTCATACTCGACGTATTTCTTGCGATAAAACATTTATCGCAATGTTAGTGTTGCTTTTTCGTTTTGGTGCTGTCGAACCTTGTGTTTGATGATGATTTAAGTGAGTGCTGACTGCACTATTATAGCATAATACAATCCACACAAAAAATTGTTGGCACACTTGTACTAAACAATTGATATGCATGCCCTATTAACATTGGAGAGGCGGGTGGAGACGCAAGTGAAACATGCATGCAATGTATGTGAAGCCATGACTTTCTGTGTATATCACCCTTCCAACTCCCCATCTTTCAATGTTGGAGGGTCTCACATACCTGCCAACAACATGGTTTTGTCCAGCATTAAATGAGGGCTAGAGACGGCCGATGTGTGCCAACATTTTTACCAAAGTTGTAGGTAGATGTGAGAAAGAGAGTTTAAAGTGCTGCTGTAATGTTTGTAAATGGGTGCAGTATCAAGAGGAAATGTTGAGTTTTAAATATTGAGTTTTAAATACATTGTGTTCCCATTGCATGCTTTGTCACATTGGCACTGTTTTAATGTATATCTTCTGCTACAGTGACACTGATTTCATATTCTGTATGCAACTAGTATTGTGATCCATTGCAAACAGTGTCAAATTTGAACAGTGGTGTAACTAGGGGGAAGGGGGCAATGTGCCCCAGGCGCCCCCTTAGGGGAGGTGCCAAGCTTCGCGCTCATTTCAGCACAAATTCAATTGACAGAACATTTTAAGACCGATATTCAACTTCTAGTAACCAAAATTAATTAGTGGTAGGCCTTATTTGTCCAAAATTTCGCACGCTCCGTGTGCAAGGGGGTGCCATTATGTATCCTTAGTCCTGCATGGGTGCCACAACTCCTAGCTACGCCACTGCCCGTGTCTAAGATATTCTCGGGTGGAGGGTAGGGCGCCAATTTTGTTTCTTGCCCCGGGCGCTACCAACCCTAGTTACGCCACTGAATTTGAATTAGTAACATGCCAAAATTCAAGGGGATTCAAGGATTTGTAATACATGTACACTTGCTCTCAGAACTTTCACAAGATGTCACAAAAATAATAGAAAGAAAACTTGTAATAACATGCCTCAAAGTTTCATTCTCAACCCAAATACAGTTCATCCTAATATTTGACAGCAATAAATTGACATAACTTGGGAACTGTCATCTTTCAATCCCAAAAATCTGATCAAATTTGATGAGTATTTATTTGTGTAAACAATTCTCAGTTTAATCTTATCATCATAAACTAATACCAATAACCAACTCAAGCATCTTTGTCATCACTTAAACCCATCAAAGGGCCACTTGGGGGTTTGCAGGCCCTCCAGGGAAATGCTGGGGCCTTCAGGGATTACAGTTTGGGGCCTCAAGGGAGAGACTGTCAACTTATCTTGACAATAGTACCAGTACCTGAGGCATAAGGAAATCCTAATCAAAGTAATTAGTATGGCATTAATATTGTGTTCCAGGGCATGAGGCTTTTGTGTTTTTATTTGCCTCTGGCATGTGAAGCTTTTGTTCAGTTCATACCATATTGATGCATGGCGGTTGAATTCTGCTCCACAAGTAGTTGCACTAATCAGATATTTTATGGGAGGTGCTTCATATCAGTTAACCTAAATAATTATATTTGTTAAGGCGAGTCGGAGTAGTGCCTGAGCTAGCAGTGTTTGTACTCAGATATTGAGGAAAATAAAGTCCACACTCTGATAGAGAGTAAAGTATGTGTTCAATACATGAGATCTCACTACTCATTGTAAAATGGGTTTATTTTCAGTGGCGTGTGCAAAGGGGGTCATTCGGGGGAAATCAGTCATATGCCCGCACCTTACACTCCTAATCAGACATTCGGGGGAACTGAACAACCTGGCCCCCCACTTTCAATGTGCTGCGCACGCCACTGTTTATTTTTCCCCCATGTGCATGATTTTTCCTGAGAAGCGAAGGGGAATGGTGAAAACCTTTGTTTAGGTCTATATTATTTGTTGTAACTCAATAACTGCACTACATATGGAAATGTGACCAAATGCTTCATTGACTTATTTCCTATATTACCCTGCAGAAGAAATAAAGTGTATTATTTAACATGTTTAAGCAAAACTGCTAAATCTAGAAAAGTATGGCCTGAAGGCTCAGATTCCCCTTAATGCTCTTATGTTGTTTGTTTTCTACTGCCTTTTGAATATGATTGATTTAACTTTGCAGACTTTTCCATTTTGGTAGTATTTTGTTTCAAACTGGTGCTGTAACAAGTTGATTTGAGTGACTAGTTTGTTGCTGGGGAATTTGGTGCTATCTACTGAAGATAGCAATTCCTTGATTGCATGTGCATTTATGCTATGTAATGAAACAAAACAATTCTTGCATATTTTAATCTGCTGAAAACTCCATCAAAGTTTAAAATGTGGTTCTTGAAATATGCTCAATTACACATATAGCTAAAAACAATGAAATACAAAAGATTGACTACTCAATTTTGCTGTAATTCAAATCAATCTGAGCAAGAGATGACCTTACTTGATCACATCAGATATATAGCCTACATCACAAGTGTCACTTTACAAGTCTGGCTTATTTAGATGATCATTTTAACCCTGTGAGTACTACCTGCTGATTGGTTACAAGAAGGCTATTATGATTTATTGAGCCAATCAGCAACATGGTAAGAATGATGGTGGTGCTGAAGAGAATTGAGCTTATTAGAAGCTGTATTTTAATTGGTTAATCAATTGCATATATTGCGTAATTAAACAATCAAATATGCTGTAAAATAGCAAAAAGCAATAGCTCTTAAGATTACTTCACTTGAGAGCCACCAAACTGGTTCTATGCATGCTTGTACTTCATAAAGTTGTCAAATATGACCAAAGTTGTTTAAAAAATATATATTAATAAAATTACAAACATTTGGAACAGCCTGGTGAGTGTACTTGAGAACTGTGTGCAAAGTGCTAATATTGTTGTATACGATGGGTGTTTGATGGGATTAGTGGAGTCTAGAGGGGTTATGTGCGGCGTATGATTATGTTCGTTATGCAGGTGGAATCATGGATTCAGGGGAAATGTGAATCATTCATGTTCATTTTGAGATTTTTGAACCAGAATTTTGCCTGTCTATGTCTAGGGAGATGTGCATTTTAATTTATCTGTGGAAACTGTACATACATTTCCTGAAGTCTGTTTGGGTTTAGCAAAATATATACACTTAGTTGTATTTGGTTTTTGAATTATTAACATGGTTATTAACAAATGGGGAATACTATGATACGGATAGGTAATCTAACTGTTCTATTTGAATACAAATGTTATTTTTGTTAACATACATGAAAATTCCTATACTTATCCAGACAATGAAACATGCAGCAGATGGGACACAAAGATACTCGGAAAGATGTCAAAATGTTTGACATCATCATTGTAGTTGGCCATGGGGATTTAGAGGGAGTAATCATTACTAAAGTGTGTCTTGTCTCAAGCGGAGAGTAATGCCATGCTGGATTTTGCAGTGTTTTGTCTCAAGCTAAGAGTAATAATGCCATGCTGGATTTTGCAGTGGCAGATCAGTATCAGTGCATTTATGACTATTTTTGTGTCGGACGATGTCAGCAATAACTCTGAAGGGGGATATGATAATACAAATTGCATCAAAATTGTGAATTAAATACATGTTTGAGATTTTGTATGTTTAGGGAAGTAATATGAGATAAGTTGAGATAAGTTTCAATGAAATCGGGCCATTTTAAAATTTGACCTTTGTGTATAAAACTTTTGACGTATGACCCATTTAACGTTGTAAACCCTGAAAATTGACTCTTTTATTTCTAGTGATGATGGGAACAATTTAAGATATTACATCAGAACATCAGTACAACATTTTTTGAGTTTTGGTCCAGTTATGACATTCGACCCCTCATGGGAAGTACAGGGGACATGTAGGAAAATGGAACCAATTCTAGTTCTATTATTTGATACAAGGGAATGTATCTTTTAATGATATGGAAAATGATCCTGTATTTATTAAAGGGCAGGTCTATAGCAAAAACAACATCATATCATAGGCAAGCTAATATTATGAGGACAATGAAAATGACGGGGTAAGAACACATACGAGGCTGAACTTTACCCAAACAATTTCTCCTTTTTCAGGAGAAATACGCTCAAAAAATTGCAACAAGTGTCAACTTGTAATGTAATAATTATTCTCTTCGAATAGAGATAAACTTGTTTTGGCTATAGACCTGCCCTTTAAAGGAACAGACCCGCATTGGACAATCAAAGGATATACATATATATCAAGAAAACATGTGGAAGTTGAAACTGCCGATTTGCATATGAATATCGGAGACAAAATACATTTATTCCTCTGAAATATATGGTAGTTGGTGATTAAAGGAAGTTCCTTTAATTTCAATCCAATAATAAAAACCAAACCAAACAAATAATGTTAGTCTTCATGGTCTTACTGGAACTGAAGGAATTAAAAGGGCATTTCGTGATCCACAGCCGCATCCCCCCACTTTTCTCAAAAAAAGTTGAGATTTTTATACCACTGGAATCCTCCAGCTACATAATGTTTATGTACAAAAAATTCTTGCAGATTAATTCGTTTAGCAAAAATATCGTCAAATTTGAATTACGTTCTGGTACACCAGAGCGAAACTACAACACTGGCCTATGGAGCAGTGTAGTACACTAAATCATGCATAAACTCGCAAACACAAAATCGGAAATCAACTTAAATTTTGGGGATACACTTTTTTTGTTGATATCTACTGAAAAATGACATAAAAAGAGGATGCTAGGGTCACAAAATACTCCTTTAAAAAAGAACTAAAACAAAAGAGTTGGATAATTTATGATTTCACACCTAAAAAGTTAATCAATCTGTATAACATGAGATACACACACCATTCCAAAATGAAAGAGTATATTGTGTTCAACCAGTTGATTCAAAATCCTGCTTCCGCTAATTTTTACTCGTATATGAATATTCCAAAGTGACTCATACATATCCATTGAGGCAATCAATTACCGTTGGTATCACATTGCACCAGCCTAGTTTCAACTATTCATGTAATTATGACTAAAATCCTAGCTGTGTGTTAATGAAAGACTAATTACACCTGTTAATGTGGTCAATTAGAGCTCTCAAGAGGACTAATCAAGACTGTGTTAAGGAATTTGAAGGAAATATCTTGGGGTTCGGAAGTGTGTTTGTAAAGGAGCTTAGAGGATTGATGAAATGTTGTTGAGTGACCGCTGATTTCTTTCTTTCACTCTTTTCAATTTTTCTTTCTTGCCCTCTCGGTCGCTTCTCATTCTTGTTCTCTCTTTTTTCTCCTTTCCTTTGTTTTTTCATTTTCTTTGCCCTTTTGATATTTGCTCTCTTCCCTCCCTCAATCTGTCTGTGGGTCTCTGTATGTCTGTCATTCCTGTCTCTTTTTGTCTCTACAAGTTCCTGTTTTTCTTTCTGTCTGTCACTTTCTGTCTGTTATTATATCTTTCTCTTCATTTGTATGTCTGCCTTTCTGTGTTTGTCTGTTTGTTTGTATTCCTGCTCTGGTCAGTCAATGTTTCCAAACCTAAATCTAAAACACCTACACATAAATAGCATGTTTAGCAACTGGTTAAGTGGCTCTAGTCAAGACAAGTTGTGGAACTTAAGTGCATTATTACAAATGATCTCAGAGGATTGATGAAGTGTGGTTGAGTGAATCTACTCATACCAAGTGTAATTAGTATATTTCCAAAATTGTGCAAGATGCATCCAAATATATGTGAGAATTGTAAATCGGTTCTTACCATGGTTGAGATCTATGTAAACGTATTCAGCTGAGTTCAAACATACGATAAGTGAGGTGTTTTAATGCTGTAGATAGCAATTTAACATGTTGAGGCATTTCATTGTTTTGAGGGTAAATTGCTATCTTCAGTAGACAGCATTGAAATGACTCAAGATGTTAAATTGCTATCTTCAGTAGACAGCATTGACATTTTTCAAGGGTAAATTGCTATCATCAGTAGACAGCATTGAAATGACTCAAGATGTTAAATTGCTATCATCAGTAGACAGCATTGAAATGACTCAAGATGTTAAATTGCTATCTTCAGTAGACAGCATTGATATTTTTCAAGGGTAAATTGCTATCATCAGTAGACAGCATTGACAATTTTCGAGGGTAAATTGCTATCATTAGTAGACAGCATTGAAATGACTCAAGATGTTAATTTAAAAATTGCTATCATCAGTAGACAATATTGATATTACTTGAGTTTAAAGTTTAAATTCAGTAGACAGCATTAATTGGAATGACTTGAAATTACTTGAGGTTAAATTGCTATCATCAGTAGACAGCATTGAAATGACTCAAAATGTTGAATTGCTTTCTTTGGTAGTATTAATAAAGCATGCAACATGATAACTTGCTTCTTCAGTTGGCAGCATTACAAATCATTCAACATGTTAAACCGTTATCTTCCTTGGACAGGATTAAAGTGCTTGAACATAGGATATTACTATTACTATATCTTATGTTAGAAATCATCTCTCACTATAAACAATCTCTTTCTATTTTATCTTCTTGTCCAAGCCTCACACATGATCTCATACAAAGCATTCAGACTGCATTATACTGTACAACTCTGACTTCTGAGTTTTGTCACACAATCAATGTTCAAATGAAATGATCATTGAACTATCTAAATCATAATTCATATGTTTATTGCATTAATTACAAATGAATAAATGTGTCGACATGATTTATTGAATTGAAAGGGTCTGCTAAAAATATATGTATCTTCCATTAGGTAAAAGATTAGCAAAATCGATGCCAAATGCACTGAGCCTTGTATAATTGAAATATAGTAATGTGCATAATGTTTGTGAATTGACCTGTTATGGTCACTGTGTTTGATACATTATTTTCCAATTACCACTGTATTGTGTGAGAGCTAATTTGTGATCAGATTTTAGAGAAGTTTGCGAGCTATATATTCCTCATATTCAGTGATATGTAGAATTGACGGCAGGCCTGTTGCCAAGATTTTGTTTTGAGGAGTATGGGACTTCCAAAATGAGGATCTATTTGGAAATTGGCTTACATCTTATGCCTCGCAATAAGGACCGTAGATGTCAGGATTTAAGAAATCGATATATTGGCCACTCAATATTGATAAAAATTAATAAATCAACTTTCCTCCCAATTTTCCTCATATCTTCTATACATCCATCCATACATGATAGCCATCTGCTATTACATGTAGTTCATCCGTCAGTTTTTTTATTTGTTGCTGGCATGGAAAGCCTTTCTCCTTGGGACCCTAGTAGTACGATATCATCACATGACCTAAGACAATCGCTCAATTTTAGTCCTTTTTCCTGATTTAGTTTCATTATCGGCAACTTGGATATATTGATTTTCTTCTGAAAGTGATTTCAGCGATACCAATATTATTGGATAGTCAATTGATCCATATATCGACTGGGGTTGGATATATTGACTTTCTTCAGAAAGTGATATCTGCGATATCAATATTATTGGATAGTCGATTTATTGATGATTATCAATATATTGACTGTCCTTGTAGCAAAAGTTACATTTTGGATCCTTTTTATACACATTTTGTCACTCAAGAAAGGGGCCCCTATTTGATTTTTTTTCTTCGAAATTGGGACTTTGTTTTGAAAAATAAAAAAATCCTAAAACATGCGTTTCCTTTGAAAGCATTAACTAGTTTAAAACTCAAGAAATTTGGTATACTGCATCTATAAAATTGGTATAAATGTGGGCCTATCTAAATAGAAAATCCTTAGATATGATTCCCTGTTTTCTGCGTATATGGGTTTGGCAGCTCAAGGGGCCTTCTCTATAAACTGCAAACTAGTTTTGACATGTCATAATTTTTCTAGAACATCTTATCAGATTACATAATAAAGCTATGATGTATAACTGATATCACACACGCTGTATCCTATATACTCACAACACAGCTGAATTCAAGTTACAGTGCATTCTATCTAGAAAAGAACTTTTTCCAAGTCTTGCCATTTTTGGTAGGAACAAGTGTTTTTTACATCATCATTCAACACGTGAGTCATAGATGTAGCGATAATGGAAATAATGAGTTGGTACGATTAACTTCTACCAATAAAATTCATCTCAATGCAAAATGTCCTGCATTGCAATGCAAATTTGAACTTAACACTCTGAGATCTGTGTTATGATAATATCTCAAACACTGCAAAGTTATGCTTTAGTGCACACATTGCAATGGATGTCATTGACTTGTGACTTGGGGATGAGGATTTCCTGATGTTAATTGATGTTGATTTGGGATATAAGAATCACACTTTGTGATATCCTGCTTTAATTGCTTCATAAGGCAGCATGATCTTTTATGTATACATAGTATCTATAGACTATGGGATGGATTTGACAAATCATAGGTTTGATGTATTTAGAGTGACTTAAACCCATCTCCATAATAAGTGTAGTTAGTGTGTCTGTTTTTCCAGAAAAACTGAATTTCTGTTCATATCGATATTTAAGTATGATCAAATTACCAGCAAACTATGATGCAATTTTATCAGTTTCGCCATCGAGCAATGATTAAAGGAGGAATAGGAAAAGTGATCTCGCCCGGGAATTGAACCCAGACCTCTGGTTTATGACACTAGCAACTAAAAACGCAACCTTCATAACACCTCTGTGGTCTAGTGGATAGGACTCTTGCTTTGAAAAACAGAAGTCCCTGGTTCAATTCCCAGAGCTGCCTCTATAGGAATAGGAATTATAGTTGATTTCATTTTTTTAAACTGATTAATAGAGTTGAAAGTTGAAATTATGTTTACCGTACAAATTAATAACTGGGACTATCATATGAGGCCACAGCCAAAGAGAGTAAGGGAGAAAAAAGCCCCTCTTCCATGTTGACATAAAAATAGGTTGAAATTATTCACCTCTTTTCAATGAATTTTAATCAGTCTTAAGTACATGAAGACATCTTTCTATGGGTTACCCTTGCATGCTCCTGCGGGTCCAGATTCATCCATCTTCAGTTGCTCATCTTGATTGGTCATCTTGGTCATAGAGCTGCCTTGACCATCATGTAGTGATTGTTTTTTAAGGTAGTACTGACCAGTTAAGCTGCTCATCTTGACCATATGATATTACTTCGATTGTCATGTTGCTTCATCAGCATGTGCTGGTTTCTTCTCTCAATATTTTGTTCTATACAGTCATTTATTTACTAGATTTAGTGTGCGTAGATTTTGGGTAAAGGTAAGGGTTTGTGTTTAGGGTTAGGGTTAGGTTAGGGTAAGTGTTATAGAGGCTGGTAGACAAAATGGCAGAATGCAAAGTGTCTATAGACTTTGCAATTTACAATTATCCAGAGCAATAAAGAAATACTGCTTTACTAAAGTAATAGAAATCATGCTTATTGCCTCCACAAAATAAGCCTTATTTGATCATTTGTGACTTACTGCGGTTCTTGAGGTATGCATAAATGAAAATATATACTTTAACATGTTTAAATTTGGTGAACTTTTAATTGTATTCCTGTATATAGGACACTGGGTCGTTGGCAGCTTATGAAGCACTAGACAAATGACACTAACTTGTCCATTGCATATGGACAGTGTTATGGCCCATTCAGACACAATAGGGACACATGGTTGCTGTGGCGTAGCATGCGTCATCATATTGGGGGGGCACCGACCATGATGGGGGGTCTGATTGGGGCACAAGCCATTTTCGGAAATTTTCCTATGGGATTGTCTAAATTTTGCAATCGATTGGTGCCCCTATGATGCTACCCCACTTCATGGTTGCTGGATTACCCATTCAGACATTCAGACATGTTGGAGATACATTGGAGACTCAGGGTCAATGCCACCTTAAGACACTGGGTTATATGGGCACGGGGTTGTCTCAAGCCTGTAACGTGCTAATGGCTATTGGTAATTCCCTATGATGAACATATGCTAAAAATGAGATTATCTGTGAAACAAAATGTTATTACATGATGACTCACATATTATCTCATGCATGGAATAAGTCTTCTGACAGAGTTAACTAAAGATGAGTCTTTTGGTATCATACATAATGTATGAAATAGTTCAATTCTTAATTATTTTCCAAGTAATTAGAATTTTGGGGCGTTTTAATTGGCACAAAGCATGCAATGTCATTGTTGTCAGTAATCTTGGTGATGAAAGTGGCTTACTTGGATCATATTTGTATTTTGCAAAAGTGAGGATGCATATCATTGGACACTTGTCATACAGCACACTGGTGTACATATATTTAAAAAAAAATGCTTTTTGAGATTTGTTTATTATCCCAGAAAATTTGTTCTTCACCTTTATGCATTAATGATATAATTAAGTATTTTTAGTTTTGTTTGTTTATTTTGTGTATATTGTTTTCTTTGTTTTTGCTTGACTTTTTACTTTGTTGTGGCATAATGTGCATTTATATTAAGATAAAGTGTGACTTATCACTCTCATCATAAACTTTGAAAAGACTAAAATATACTGAGTACAGCCCCACATATACACACTTATGAACAGTGTGGGTCCCTACACACTTATGTATAATGTGGGTCACTTGCCTTAAGGTACATGCACAGGATTCAGTAGTTGGGGGGGGGGGGTCTTGATCCCCAATGTTACACAGACTGAAGCAATTGAATAGCTTTACAAACACCTGACTAGGCGATTATTGCCCTGACTAGTGGACAATAGTGGGTGTGGGGATCTGTGACCCAATGCCCTATATGCACACCACTGCTTTACTCTTTTTTTTAAACCACATTATTAACCTGACAAAATTGGCAAGTCTGCATAACAGCACCTTTCACCATCAGCCATAAAGAAAAAGAAAAAGAATTGTTCTAGTTTCTGCAAAATTTCAATAATCTTCATACTTAAAATGACATTCCAATGATTACAAGAAGACTTGAGAAGGTCAATGCACTGCCAAATATTTCTTTGAATGTCTATTGGTAGTAGCTGGTAGTGTGACTGAGTGGTTTATTGGTATACCAAGAAATGACTTAACACTCCACCAACATACCACCAGACTCCATCCGTATGCGACAGATTCAATTAACAAGCCATGAAATTTGGTACGAAAACCTCCTCTAGGTTCTTACAAATGAACATATAACCCCACCCAACTAAAACTAATCAGAAACCAGGTAGAACGCTGGTCTTCTTGTTTGACTTAGACAAAAAAAGTACCGGTAGTAAGAAAGAGGAAGCCACAAGAGTTCTCGCCCAGCAATTGCCGTGTGATGTGATTGATTGATTGTTCGGAATGATGAGCCCTGCAGCTTTTATCGTAATAAGTGCGTGGATTCAGTGTGGGCTTTTGACACACATATACCACCATCATATGTCTTGTTTGGATGATGGTGGAATACGAATGAAGATGTTTTCAGTGAGATTGGAGTATGAATCATAGGTAGTATTATAGGGTATAGTGATGGATTTTACAGTATGTGTGATACCTGGTGTGTGAAGTGCTGGTATCACACTCCCATCCATTTGACACACTTGGACGCGCATCGTTGTATGGAACGTTGTATGGATCATTTGAGAAAATATAACACCTTATATAGGTGAATTTACTTAATGACTGTAAACTTTGGGATTTATTGTTTCCCAATTTGGCATTAGCTTGATGAAGTCATGAGACAAATATAAAAGTTGCGTTACAATGGCTGTAGTATAGAAATTCAAGTTGATGAAATCTTGATCATTGCCCACTTTAACACTCTCCACGTGGGTGTCAACTGCAAATGACAAGTTTAAAAAAAAATTACAATAAAAAATGGTCAGAATTGTAGATTTACATAACCATTTTTGGAATCAGCATGAAAAATGCATTAAAATGAGTACAAACAAGCCCAGTATTGGTTCAGTGGCTCTTGATATTTTAAGAAAATGTCTCAAACTTTTTTTATATAGAAGCCAATGCCCGCATGCAAGCATCAAAAAGAGTAGTGGCATTAAGAGATGCATTTAGTGACAAGTTTGAAATGTTCATATTGCTATTCAATGCTGCTTGTTATTAATATGCAAACTTGACATAGTTAATGTACTCTGTGTTGATAAGTAGTAGAAAGGGCTTTTTTTTCTTCTTGTCAACGTTCTTTTATTTTAGTTTGATTTTGATTCTAGTAAACCAACTGAACAGGCTTTATTTGAACATTGATACTCTGTAATGCAAAGATAATCGCTTGTTATTGATGAGCAAAACTGGGCATATTTATGTCTTTCATCTAGGTGTTTACCAGCAAGTTTGCAGTCTCTCCAATTTGATTTGATTTTACTTTGATCTTGATTCATCCTGAAGCAATCAAACATGTTTGAGTGAATGGTATTTCAATGTGATACAAAACTATACAAACATATTATCGCTTATTGATGTTCCAAACTTAAAGGGATATGCTAAACCATGCCTTCATATTAATCAAAATACCCTATTTCTTGCTCTTTTCAGTTGTCACTTGTTCATCCCCCAATGTCCTGCATCACTGTGTATTTGGATTGTATACCATAAACCAAATTTTACAAATTCTTTCCAAATAGACCCTTTTTAATTTCATTTTTTTAAGAATTCAATACAAAATAAACCAATCCAGAACTAAATGTATGTGTACTCAATTTAATATGTTAAGTTGACATTTGAACATTGTACTCAATTTGTATATTGAAAACGTTTGAACATTTTGTCAAAACTTGTAAGGTGCTGGCATTTTCTTCAGAAGGGGGTCCCAAATTTACAAAAAGTTGGCGTCAATAAAATTGCGACCACCCCCCTATTTCGGCAACAAAAAATTTATGACACCTCCCACCACCACCACCACCGATACACCTTACCCCCTAAACAGGCTAAAATTGTATTTTTGAATAAAATAAACACACTATCTGTGGTCATCTTGTGACTCCCTACATAATTTTATGACCCCATTTTTCTTTCCCAAAATTTATGACCCCAGTATATTTGGGACCCCCTTCCCAAGAATTTGGCATGAGTGCGTATTTGCAGCAATTTGGTCTAAATGTGGATAAATATTTATGTGTGTTTCAGCCCCCTCCATAGCATTTTAGACATATTCTGTTGCACTACAATTGTATTGAATATTCTGATTACAAAATGAGCTGCACACCCCAATACTTGCCCACCAATACCAATTGATAGTTTGCAAAATATGGTTGCTCTTTCCTGTAAGGATAAAAAGTAGTCTTATCAGAAATTGATCTCCATGCGACAGCCAGCAGAACATAAGAGGACATATTAAAACAAAAACAGATTATGTTTCTAATCACGCTGGATGTCGGGAACTTTACTAAAACGCAATAATAGCTAGAAATAATTGTAGGTGTAATATATATGAGCATAGCCAGTGAAGTGAAGTAATCAGTGCAATAAACCTGGGTATTCACTGACAGATGGCTGGTGTGGCAGTAATTGAACGACAAAGTGAGGAGATGATTTCGACTAGCTTGCTGTACATGGGTACATTTAGTGCCAATCCAGCTTGAAATGGGAGGGGGGGGATCGGCCTGAATATTTGTCAAAAAGTGGTTGAAAAGAACAAAAATGGGTCATTTTGCCCACTCATTTTGCAGATTGATGCTCATGGTGCATTTTTTAGTCATGGGAAACTTGTTTAGAGTATTTGGTATAATTTGTGCTAAAATCCTTTTTGTTTTGACAAATTAAAAAGGCATTTTGTGATCCACAGCCTCATCCCCCCACTTTTTTCAAAAAAAGTTGAGATTTTTATACCACTGGAAACCCCTGGCTACATAATGTTTATGTACAAAAAATTTCTTGCAGATTAATTCGTTTTGAAAAGATATCGTAAAATTTGAATTTCGTTCTGGTATACCAGAACGAAATTACAACAGTGGAGCAGTGTAATACACATAATCATGCATAACTCGCAAACGCAAAATCAGAACCAACTGAAATTTTGGGAATAAGCTTTTTTCGTAGATATCTACTGAAAAATGTCATAAAAAGAGGATGCTAGGATCAAGAAATCCTCCTTTAAGATAAAAAAAAAGTGTATACTATCATGTCTTGGCCCAAGGGGTTGGAAAGAAAACATTTAGTTGGAATTTGGGAAAGTACAATGACACACACTTTAAAAACATACATATCACTGGATATGCTTGACTGAAATCGCCAAATTCAACATACATATTCCTGCATATGCTTGACTGAAATCTCCAAATTTATTCCTCATTGATAATGAGTGAAACAAATAGAAGCTGCCTATATGAAACCCAGTTGAAATAAAAGTATTTCATTGACTGTGTTACTACAGGGTGAATTATATTGACACTGAGTCATTGTTTCTGGGATTAAAAACCAGTTTACTGAATGAGTGAGCAATGATTGATACAAATATACCGCAATAATCTTTACTCCCGTAATAATATCTGCTCACAGTTCCCTCAATATGAGGGAAGAAAGTTAGTATACTGACAAAAATCAATGTGAGGTACAAATGTACTAGCTGGGTTGGATTGCTACCAATAATGCAATAAGAGTAGATGTACTGTTATCAGTTTGAAAGTGTACAATTGCATTTTTTTCAGCATTTTAAAGGAGAGTGGTCAGAATTTTTTCGTAATGTTTTTCTATCATACATTGAGGCCTATTATTGAAGTAATCTATTTCCAATTTTTTGGATAAATTACTCCAGCGGTTTTGATATGAGGAGTAAAAATGTGTATAATAATTCCCTATGCATAGGATAGTACATACTTTTGGTAGTTGCTATCATCTTTTACAACATTGCTGTTTGTACCATCTGAACCAAACATATCTTGGGGATTAGATTTTACGGGGGTAATGAGAAAAATAAGAGCATTTTTCTGGTACCAACATCTTGGTTTTGATGAGGAAAAATGGGGAATGAGGCTGTTGATGTGGTCACACACCTTTAAAGGAGGATGTTCTCTGTTTCATTTCCACTTCATTTTGAGCATCATCTCTACTAAATTATTTCCCATCAAAATACAAATCTCTTATTAATCTATTATTTCAGATTTCAAATATGTGGGTAATACAGTCAACACTTTTCTTTCAGTTACCAAATTTGCAGAGGGCAACACAATGGTTTTGCCATTTCAGGGAAGTGGTGTGCGAAAAGGGGACCAGTGGAACGGGCCCCACTTTTGTCAGTCAGTTGGGGGAAATGCACCCAATTGAGGGAAAAATTAGGGGTTTACCTATTATGGCGAACAAAGCCATTTACATTACCTTTTTTTTAATGTAACAATATATAATAATAAAGACACTGAACAGGAAAGTGGAAAAACCCTTGCAGTACTCATATTGGGGATCGGAACGATGCGCTTCTCTATGAAATAATAATATATGTATTTAAAAATATATGAAATAAGTATTCCACCTATATTCTGCAATTAATTGATTGCCAATGCAATAAAATAAATAAAATAAATACATTTCTTTACTGACCTATTATGTTGATATAAAGCCAATTGATATCAACCAAGGGCTTTGTTGTCTTTCCTAAACAAAAGAGCATAGTGCTTGACTCCACCTAATCATGTTATCAGTTTATTAATGAAAAAATATTATAAGCCCATTTAGGCTACAGATGCTTAGTTAATGCATTTACCAATAATATTGACTACTCCTCATCAATACTTTAATTGTGTACTTTTATTTGACAATAAGAGGATGAAAGAAAGTGAGCAGTGTCTGCTCTGTGATGGCAGCAAACAGCCAAGCAATTTCATTCATGGTATCAGCTGTACCTATTGATCAACATGGTGCTTCAGACATTCTCACAGTCATAGTATAGTGGTAGAGTTGCAATCATTGATCAGGATATTTTTCTTACGGAAGCTTTAAGTATCATATCAAGACCTGAATTTGGACTTTTCTTTCTTGGATTTAATTATAATTACGCTGGATATATAATTACAGTTAAAGGTAAGCAACTAGTTAGTGATGTGAGTGTTATGCACTAGCCGGGATTATGCACTTTCAGTTTCTCATGCGTTTGAATGGGAATTGGATTGCGTACTTTCCCAATGTTTGGTGAGCATATTTGTCCAATATTTTGAGAAGTTGACGTCGAATGTTCTATTCTATATAGAATATATTCTGTCAATAATGTCTATTGCCAACAGTATGTTTAAAGTTGTAATTTTGTGTTTTTGATCGCAAAGATCGGATATTTTTATTCCCGATTCGAATTCTGAACCCTTCGCAAGGGTGCAGAATTTGGAAGATCTTTGACGGTAATTTTGCCTTTTTGGACACTAAAATGCATGCGATCCTTTGTTTCAACCGAGTCTTAAATTAGCAAGCACAATAAGGTGGGTACCAATTTTATATACCATTGATTAAATTTTGAAGAAATTCTTTGAATATCTGACCTGCGCAAACCGTTAAGTGTGTATTTCCCATAGACAAACAAAATGGCGTGAGCCAGTCCGTAGGTACGGTGTATCGTAGGACTGGCGAGCGAGTCTAGTGATATGCACTGGGTATGATAAGTCTATAAAGAACACACTGAAGTAGTTGCATGGCAGGTGTCTTGTTTTGTCAAATGTTAAAGCAACATGGATGGAAATGGGTGCTTTGGTGGACCATCGCATTACATTGCAGAAAATATTTGAATATGCTTTTCCTTAAACATGTCCGTACCGCTTTTAAAAATGAAATAAAACTTAAAACTTGATTTATTCATTCTTCTTATTCTTATGTTTACCTACTTAGGATAATGTTGGAAGATCTGTGACTGCCCCTGGGAAATCAAGGTAAGGTAGAACAAAAATCAGTCCTGACTAAAATATTTTATGGGAGCTTATGGGATAGCAACTAAACACAATTAGTTGTATACCTCCCATTGAACTACATCAACTCCTGTATAAGTGATTATTTTTTTGCAATTTCTGGCAGAAGGGGACCTTCGTACATGTTAGTATATATTTGCAAAATTTATGCCTTAACAATGTTATTATATGACAAAATTTCATATTTTTGAAGGTTGTGTAATTTTGTCATATAATCAAAATAAAAAAATGAATATAGACTATAAAATACACACCTACAAGATGAATAAATGTAAAGATTGTGAAAATCTAAAATACTTAAAAAAAACCATTCGGGTTGCTATTCTTTTGTCTGAAAAACCTATATGTGACACAATCTGGTCCATGGAGGCCAAAGGAGGCATTTTTGAAAATTGAGTTACTATAATTACTACCTTATACAAACATCAGGCCACACCTGTTTCTAAAGTTATGAAGATTTGTGATGTCCATTTTCTTATGTATTTCATTGTTTTTTAAACCCATAGTTTTGCTTTTATCTCAATTTCAAATTTCCCGCACTTGGCCTCCATGGACCAAATCATGTCACATATATAATATGATTGATTGATAAGACACAGTTACAGTTGTGTACCAACTGTGGGCTCAGGTAGTGTGGTGAAATAATATCTAGACCGGAGATCAAGTGACCGGGGTTCAGTCCTGCTGAGTCCATATTTGTTCACTCTCTCAATTTATCATGTCACTTTGCCCAATCATTTCTTTGGCTTGAGGCATTGATATCCGATCCTTGCATATATTTAAGCCATATTCTAACATTTCCATAAGGAGAAATAAGACATGATGTGTTATGACCATCCTGTATGCCACATACTGTCTAATGAACATCGCGTACAGGATGTATCAAAATGATTGGTATCCATCAATTTTGATGTTAATTGAACAACCTGCATCTTCCAAATATAATACTTTTGAAATGTCCTATAGTTTATGACTTGTTACACAATTTTTCTATCATGGGTTGAATTTGTATGTCAGACTCATCCATTATCAATGGAAACTAATGGGTACCAATCATTTTGATACAGCTTGTATATATGTGATATAGTGATATTTTGATCGTGGGAATGACGAGACGCATCATTTTAAGATTTTGTCACAAATACAGCACCTAAAGCCTTGATTTTTGCAGGGTATGTTAGTTTATTAAAGTACATCGAACCATTATTATGTACTCTTTTCATTGATTGTTGTGTTTTTAATGTTTGTAGCATGTGTATATTTTGATGCTTTTAGTCGTTTTTAATAGCTTTATGTGTAAATTGACCCCAGCATTATTGATGTATGTGTATATTAGGATTGCTTGTTTTATCTTAAGATTAAGATTATATATTTGATGGTTTTATGCTTTTGTAGTTTTAAGATGTAGTTTACTGTACTTTTGGTTTTGTGCAGTGCCTAGAGACCTTTTGTTTTGTGCAATTTATAAATGTCCATTATTATTATTTATTATATTACAATCGTGTACAAATCAGAATTTTGAAAAATATTAACGGCATCCTCCTCGGCAAATGTTACAATATGGCTTTAATTATGTTGTCTTACACCCTGCTAGGGTGAAGCACATAGGGCACCTCTTTTCTTCATTATTTAAAAAACAATTGTCAAATCTTTGTGCTCAGCAGCTTAGAACTTGTAACTATCAACATGCTTGGACAAGGCTTAAAAGACAACCTTAGTAACAGGCTTGATAAACACTGATGTGAAATTCTTTCATCTCAGGCCAAGAAGTGAGCCCTCCCTTTTAGTCATGCAACACTCAGTGTCTCATGCACATCATATACATGCGTCATATTGGATGATAAGTACTCACGATCTGAGTAGGTATACAAACAGAGCTAAACAGCACTTTCAGTCTGTCAAATGTTATTTATAAATTCTGTGTACATCAATTGTTAATCCTGGATTGGTACTTTGAGCTTAATGGGGACTTTAACCAGCCACTTAAAATCAGGAATTGGAAGTTATTTTGTCCTAACTTTGGAGTCCAGGTTCCAGTGAATTCATGCAGTTTGCTATCCTCCTAAACTAAAATTAACATCCATGCTGTCTACTGACGATAGCCATGCAAAATGTGATACTTTTAGCTATGCAAAATGTGATATTTTAAATGAAAGCCAATGTGCATATGACAAATGAAGATGCATAATGTAATATTTTAAGCAAAAAACTATGTACATGCTATCTACTGAAGATAGCTGCATGTGCAAAATCTGATATTTTAAACTAAAAACTATGTACATGCTATCTACTGAAGATAGCTATGGATAATGTGATATTTTAAACTAAAAACTGTGTACATGCTATCTACTGAAGATAGCTATACAAAATTTGATATTTTTAACAAACAAAACTGTACTTGCTATCTACTGAAGATAGCTGGGCAAAATTTGATATTTTAAATGAAAAAACTATGTACATGCTATCTACTAAAGATAGCTATGCATGATGTGATATTTTAAATGAAAGCAAAATACATGCAGAATTTGATTTTGTAAACGAAAAACTGTGTACATGCTATCTACTGAAGATAGCTATGCATAAACAATACAAATAATGTGATATTTTAAACTATAAACTGTATAATTATGCTATCTTCTGTAGATAGATAGCTATGCATAATGTGATATTTTAAACAATAATCAGTGGAAGTTGAACTTAATTCCCTCTATTTTATTGGAAGCTATAGCATTTTGATTTTGTTGAGCTTAAAATGGATGAATACAAATTGTGTGATATTTACTGGTAAAGCACTGATAATTTCATAAAAATGAGGCAGCAGTAAAAGGTTATTTGTGGAATGTCTAGGGTGTGCGCTCTTGTAGCAGCAAAGTCCCTGAATTGTTGTTAAATGGTTTATGGAATGATGTGGGGCCATACTGGTTAGCGACAACCTGTAAAGTGTGCTGAGGCTTGTGGATCAACGCCTAGGCGTTGTGCCTGTGCGTAGCACACTATAAATCACTGCGGGTTTTTTTTGTGTGTGTAAAACTAGCCAAGTTGAAAAATATAAAAACCGTATCAAATCAGTTTCTTGTTGGTTTTGAACATTATTTTGTGTGACGAGACTTTTCCCACCTCTAACAACTGAACTAGACATGACATTGGGCATATGAATTTTTTTAATGTAGACAATTTTCAAAATATGTTTGTACAAAATGTTTAGATTTTTGAAGCTAAGTTTTGGTAACTTTTTAGGGTCATTTAGCATCTTCCAGAAGAAAAAAAATCAAGCCTGTCCAACCTTACTTGGTAAGTATGTACGTCCGTAGAACAGATTGGCTTTTTCATTGCCTTAGGGTAAACTTGGAAGCTTGAAAAACATGATATCCATTGAAAGTATAAAACCTTTTTTTGTAGAGAGATGCCATAAATTTACCTAATGATGATAATTATCTGCTGGTATGTGTGCATGATGTGATGAGGTCATTGGCCATTATGACACATTTGTGTGTGTGTCACAATGAACACCTGTCATAAATCATACCATACAACATCATCATCACTAAGTATCTTGGATGTTATCCCTGCTGCATCATGGGAGAGCATCACCATTCTTGTACCCCTGAGATCAGACGATGGTGGACTACATTATTCAATGTGGCAACAGCCAAAAGCGTAAACAAAACAGACAATATGACGGCAACACTGCCTGCACGATGGACTTAATTATTTTTTCCCGGAGCCAAGATCCGCTTTTAGCTCTATTGGCCGAGTGGCCCCATTACAGAAAAAAAATGCACAAAATATATTTCCCAGTGCAATATATACATTTTCACATGAAAATAAATAATTTTAAATTCAAAGAAAAGAGAAGAAGAAAATTTTTTAATCAGCGGCGGGGATGGGAATCGATCTCGGGACCCTTTGCGTGGGGGGCGAGCTCCATAACCACTACACTACGTATACTCGCTGATACACGTGGGGGACATTTTCAGTATATATCGTAACATATCGTGCGTTATTCATACAAAAAAATTTAAAAAACAGTACTTACAATGAGGTTCACTTGCGAACCTCAACGGATTTAGACTGATAAAATAGTGCTTAATAACATACGTACAGTTTTGGAATAATTTGAGACATTTTTGTGTTTACGTAAAACCAATGACACGCGTCAAAATTGAGCCAATCTTGGCCGGCCCCCCCTGCCTGAGATACTCTAAAATTACTTTGATTCACCACAATGACCTCATCCCAAAGGCATAGTTCAATAACCTCAATTAAACAATCATAGTGCAAAATTTGATGTCAAGTTGTAGAGTATGAGTTTTAGTACCCAAATGTTTAAGGGTCATTCAATAAATGTCCAAATGTACATGGGGTTAAAGAACTGCGCCCCTGATAGATGAGCATGTGTGGATCCTAGTGATTGGCACAATTTTACAACAAGCAAAGATTCACAGGTCTGCAAATTTCATTTTTGTGCATTTTGACAAGTGACTGTGAATTTCTGGATTTGTGAAACTAATTCTTCACAAAAACGCTATTTAATCATTCCCAAAATATAACTCCTGCCAAATTAAGTAGTTTATGGCAGTCTACATCATTAGTTGCATTGTGGGGAATTTTCTTCAGTTCCCAAGTTTCCTCCAGCAATGATTAAGGTGGCATTACACCCTTGATAAATTTGTGACTATTTTTGCATTTTTTTCCAAAAAATAATAACACACTGGAAACAAAAGTTGTGTATATTATAGGGGACAAGGAATCCAATTACTACACTGGAATTTCAGTGACTTAAGACAAGGGGTACGTTATTTATGACAAGAAAAGAGGTACCGCTAGAATGTACCTCATTTCTCAACATACCGTATATAATGAACCACTTGTCTTGAATCACTGAAATTACAGTAAAATAATTGGATCCCTTGCCCCTATAATATACATAACTTTTGTTACCAGTGTGTCGTTATTTTTTGAGAAAAATGCAAAATTAGTCACAAAATTTATCAGGGGGTGTAGTACCACCTGAAGGTGCCATCATTGGTACACATATCCTTGTGCACATGGTCACCTTGATCTTTTTGAAATCTCGCATTTTTGCAGTGAGGTATTTAGATATATGATATATGCAAGTTACCATATAACGTCAGCATGCTACACCAATTGCTTAAGTCATTTTGTGTAATTTTGAGACCAAAGTACAAAATATGGTTCAACCATGCATTTAAACATATATATTCACCAACCTTGGCACCAGAACAAATGATGATAATACCAATTAAAAGAATATGTAATTGATGCATGCTTGAACCATATTTTGTACTTTGTTCTCAAAATGACAAAAACTGATTATCATAGTAGGGTGACAATAAAGTTGACTAAAACACTGAATGGAATTTATGAGAGAACTCAAACTCGACAGTAAAAGATGCAGACTCAACAGTTATGGACTAGGACTCACACTCAACCGTTAAGGTTTTGGACTCAGACTAAAAAAAAACACAGTGATTTATTGTGCGCTACGAATAGGCACAATACCTAGACGTTGATCCACAAGCCTCAGCACACTTTATGGTGTGCTGAGAGTCGAGGACTAGGACTCGGTCACAGACTCTGATACCAGGCACTCGGACTCTGATGTGGTGGACTCGACTGCAACACTGTAAACATTTCAGTCTCTGAAGCCCAATTATGACAGTTTGACCAAAACGTAAAACAATATAAGCTGAAAGACTTAACCCATATTTCGAAAATAAAGACTCTTATTTCTTACAAAACTGATGTGAAAATTGAAACCTATGTCATTGAGTCATCCTCCCAACAGACCCCAGACCACTCAAGATAGCTGTCAGTAGCAACACTTTTCATTAGTAGAGACATGAAACAAGAGATGGGGTGTAAAACAATACCCACTGTGTCAGGTTGGAATACTGGTATAGACAGGGAGTGGTAAAATGCGCTGCTGTGGTTTTTGGCAGGCTTGCAGAGGGGCAAAAGCAGTGGCGGCACCAGCAATTTTTTTTGGGGGGTGGGGGGCAAAGTGAATTTCAGGGGGGAAAAATCGACAAATTTTGCACCAAATTGCATAAAAAGTGGAAATTTACGTAATTTGGGGTTTTGCCTCAAAAGTGGGGGAAAACTGGGGGGGGGGGAAGAAAAAATATTTGGTCAAAATTAAAAAAAATTAAAAACACTTCCTAGATATTTTAATCTAGTTTTTAAAACTTAATAAAAAAAGTTGTTTACTCAAGAAATTTTTTGTTATGGTGACCAAAGAAATTGGGATTTTCTCCAAAAATTAGCATTTGTGCCCAAATTTGGCCTCACAGATAGATTCATCAAGATTTGGCAGCTCCATTTGAATTTCATACACCCTCTGGCAAAAGATTCAACCTGAATCTTCTACAGAGGGAGAATGAGTTTTAAATGGAGCTGCCTAATGTGTTCATTCCCTTTGAAATTATACTCCCCTGTGGAAGATATTTCCAAAATCTTCCACAGGGGTAGTGTGGATTTTAAATGGAATAGCCCAATTAGGCCAAGGGATTGAGAACAAATTGATTGGCAATATTCTGTTGGCGTCTGGTGATCTGGGGAAGACACATAGTTTGATGGCAACATGTTCTCAGGGGTCTGAATATTGGGTAAATGTAAGACCATGTGCCTGGTGAAATGCTCCTTGGGGAGGATTTGATATGCTTTTATGGGATTGAATTTTGAGTGAATGTGGTGTTCATGAAATGTGAGAAAACACTGCAAGATATTTATCATTATAATAAATGTTTCGTCAAGCACCACTTGTGCTGTTGCTTTTACCTTGTAAAAGACTTGTAAAAAAGATATTTTAGACTCCCAAAACGTTGGTTGTTGTATCTTTCTAAACATACATTTTGTATGTGTTTTAACAGTTAGTTAAAACATTCAAGACACATTGTAAAACAAATTGGAAAAAAATAGTGAATATTCTCAGTCATCCAGTTGTTAGAATCACAAGATTTTGAATTAAATCAAATACTGGACCTTCCCGGTGAAAGACTGTAGAATGAGGACCACATGTCCCAGAAACATAATTTTTGTATTAAATGAAAGCTGAAGACCTATACTAAATGATGACATCAAAAACTCAATTTTCAAAATTAGTGATTTATGTCTGGTTTTGTGGGAGCAGGTCACAAATGTTATTTATTCTGTATGGAGGTTTTAAATTGTTCCGCTTGCGCGAAGTTACGATGCGGTTGGATCCAAAGCAGGCTGATTGTGTGATTTGGTTATCCAATCATGTTCTTTGTTGTTTTGCTCTTTGGTGCCATCATTTGATAAAGTGTCATTCTCTGTCAAAGCTTCATTGAAAGAGAATAAAAAATTGACGTAAATAATAATGGCCGATTCCTTATTTTCTCAAAGAAATTAAATGAATTAATGATTGTTTCTAATTAATTGCCAACATGAAGCGCAAATTTGTTGTCACCATGTTTCCTTTATTCCACTGACAGAGGGTAATTGAAGTTACAGTGTTGAAATTATGATGAATCAGCCTTATATTACAAAATGCTATCTACTGTAGATAGCAATACACATGCTATACATGATGGTTACACAAGTGTGCTTACTGCCCTCGTGTGGTGATTATTTTCTTCACTCATCACCCAGGAACAGCTGAAAGTGTGGTGATTTTAGCTGAATCTTTGCTGACTTCATTCACTACTACCATTATTTGTACTTCTTTTTAACTTGATCATAGTGCAAATAATATGTCCTAGTGTGAATGAAAATTATGTAATTGTATATTGTCCAAGGAAATGTTGGTACTAACTGTTGAGTACTTCATAATACAAAAAACTAATGGCAAAGTTGAAGAGCTTTTAATTTATAAAACCTTACATATTTTTATATTGATGTGTAATTTTATCGAATGAAAATTTCCTCCAAAATAACAAAAGCTTTAGATTTATATTAAAACATCCTGATTATAAAAACAAATCAGATTTAATCTGCTCTTAAGATTAGCAAATGTATTTTAAGTAAATGTATTATGCGCAGTAAAAACACATGGAGGATTTTACAAATGGCACTATCACAAAGAAGACAAAACAGCTAAAAGACTAAATGAACACTTGCCTGGGATAATTCATAATCTGCTCAATTTAGTTGCTTATTCTTCCTGATTATACAACATTATAACATTGTTATTGCATACATCATTCATGCTTAAAATCCGTTAACCATCTCCACGCGGGTGTCGAGTGCAGACGACATATCAAAAAATTCAAAACTTTTTCAAAAATTCTTAAAATTCAATTTTTCATTACCATATTTGGAATCAGCATGAAAAATGCATTAAAGTGAGTGCAAACAAGCCTAGTATTGGTTCAGTAGTTCTTGAGATAGCCTATGTGAATGTTGGAAATTCTGTAAATGTTTCAACATTTAGCGTGTAAAGCACAGACGTGAAAAACTGCAAGTTTATACAAGTTTGTAAAAAATGTAAGAATGATCAATTTTCCACGCTATATAGGCCTACTTGAAATAAACATGACTTGAGTAAAAACATGCTTAGTATTAGTTCAGAGGTTCTTGGTATACTAGATCTCTAAACTTTCAGAGAAACATCGAAATCTGCCAAAATTTATATTAGTATGCTAACATCGAAATCTGCCAAAATTTATATTAGTATGCTAACTATGATTATAGAAGATAGTACTGCATGAAAAACACCCTGCCCGAGAGTCTTGTTGAGATGGCTCCATCAACAGTCAATTCTCAGCCATGCTTACACAGATTATGTTTACACAAGCTTTCTTTTTACCATTTTGAGGTGGTAAATTAAATGACTGCAGGTAATTTTAGCAGCTTTTTGGACTTGAGTGTGATTTTATTGTATAATGAAATGCATTTATGTAAATATTGTATGGTGAAATGTATACCCCCAGCAGGATTCTATAATGTTGGTATGTGTTTCTGTTTTGATTTGATTTCAAATAGTTTCAAACTTTAAACGAACCTTTCTGGTATATGAAAAACAGTGGCTTTTTTTCTACAGGAATAAGCAAACTATGATGAAATTTTATCAGTTTCGCTGTTGAGCCATTATTAAAGGAGGAAATTGGAAAGGTGATCCCTCCCGGGAATTGAACCCAGGACCTTTTCTGGTTTAGAAGACCAGCGCCTTAACCACTTGGTGCCTTAACCATGTGGTTAAGGGCTTAACCACTTGGTGCCTTAACCAAGTGGTTAAGGTGCTAGTCTCGTAAACCAGAGGTCCTGGGCTCAATTCCCTGGCAGGATCACTTTTCCTATTTTCCCCTGGGCTGGCGAAATAGCTGGGCAATGAAACTGATAAAAAAATTTCATCGTAGCTTTTTGGTATTGGCCAGTCTTAATTTAGTGACCATAAACTTTACAGATAATTTTACAACATGTGATATGGATATTGCTATGATATCAAAACCTAAATTCTTGTAATTTCACATGTCAGTCTCATCCTCATTTACTCACATTGGGCTATTCCATTTAAAATCCACCCTACCCCTGTGGAAGATTTAGCTCAAGTCTGCTACAGAGGGAGTATCAATTTTGAATAGAATAGACAATTGGGTAACTTCCATTTGAAATACTCACTCCAGTTGTGGAAGATATAGGTAAAGACATAACACAGTGGGAGTATGTGTCTTCAAAATGATTAACTCTGACCAATTACATTTGAAAAACACACTCCTCCTGTGGAAGATATTCCCAAAATCTTCCACAGGGGGAGAGTGCATTTCAACTGGAACAGCATTTTGCTCTGATGGTAGAGTAGATGCTTAGGAATAGGGCTGAATGAATCAGTGCTGTTTATAGGACCATCAAGTATAAGCGTCCAATACATGAAGTTATTTTGGTTTAAGGATATATTGTCATAATGCTGCCTGTATGATGCAGAGATGAGGGCGAGTCAGACAAGTAGACGACCCTTTGATCAAATAATGCTCTCCCATCATGCAGTTGCAAAAGCCCAATGAAAGCATTTTGTGTTTCCTTGAGCCAGTGATGTCAGTACATTAGGACAAGATTCGAGGTTTGACCATGGTTTCGCGGACAAAATGCCCAAAAATTGAAGTTGCTTTTTCAGTGATAAAAAATACTTTTTCTAAGGTGAAATTTTGTGTAGAATTTGAATCTGAAGTCAGAAATGCAAAAGATGCAACCGTTTTCCTGATATGATGGAATTAGTTAGTGGATGATGTATTATTTGACATTGTTTTTTGACAAAATTGTCCAAAAATGCATTTTTGCCACTTAACAATACTAAATAGAGCTTTTTGGCCACCAAATTAATAAAATAGAGGCAATTTTACCTATAGAAATGTCACAATTCAAGTGTCTTGAAATTAAACTCAAATAACCTTTTGTTATTTGCCAAACTAGTAATGAACATGTTGTACGATTAGATTGAATAAATCTTCAAGTAAAAGTTGAGGAATATCATGTGTACCACATGGGAGCAACGGTAAGAATGCATGATATTAGGTTAGGATAGGTGAGCCATAAACTAGGCCACGTTGCTTCTGCTCCTATTGCTTGGGAAATTAAACAAATCTGATAGAATATTTCAAGTTTGACAATGTAGAATGAAAAATTACAAGTTGTATGGGCTCTGACACAGTTTATAGTTAGAAGTATTGTACATGGAGGAGGTTGCAAAGCTCTTGAGGTTTGCATTCAATTTGTTGACTAGTTCAGTGTGTAATGTTATCAACAGTAGACGGTACTTTTGCACTAGAATGTTGCTTTCTAGCATTTCTGTAAAATAACATGACTTGCTATCTTCAGTAGATAGCATTTCTGAAAAAAAATGCATATTACAAGCTATTACAATGAAGATTAGATTGCAATTCAGTAATAGGTATGTATAGCTTCATAAAATACACTGTTTTTACCAAATACCAAGTGTTTGTTTGTTTGTTTGTTTACCCAGGTTGGTCTGTAAGGGACACATGCTAACCCATGGACCGTTTCAAGCTCATACCAAAAAAAAGCACCAGCCTGGAGTGGTCTGACCCATTTTATTTCCCAAAATATGGGCCTTCAAATGTGCGAATTGTGGCGCTTATATCAAAGGGACTGAAATATCTACATGAAAGATGGGGTTTGAGGGTCACGGTCATTAAACCAAGATGAAAGTATCCTCCTTTAAATATCTCATGTTTCTACTTATCTTTTTTTTTTCACAAAACCCACAAACTTGAAACCCAATTACTCTTTTTTTATTCAGAGTCACCCATTCTAACGTGGAGAAGCGTGCAAAATCCTGGGCTACTATTAGTTAATATAATTAACCATTTCGCAAAGCTAAATCTATACAAATGAGAAATAAACATTGCACCAGGGAAACATATGATGCGATTTCTCAGCAAATTTTGTTAGTAATAGATCATGAAAATGATAGAATTAGTCATTGTAACTGCCAACTATAGTATCCCAGTGCACTGTAATTAACCCTATGAGAACTACCTGCCTATTGGTCAAAAAGAAGTTTTCATTATCATTTGGACCAATCAGCAACATTGTTAGAACAATTTCACTGCGCAAAAAAATTGGGGTGAATTATTTGCAAAGCTCCATTCTGATTGGTGATTAAAGTGAAGATATCACGTAATGGGCCAATCAGAGGCAATGTTAGATTGGCAGGCAGTGCTCAGGGGGTTAACAACAATGTCAGAATTTGCAAACAGGCTTGTCTTCAACAAGAGACATTAAAGTCATTTTGGCGGTATTTTGTCTAAGATGGCTGTGATATTTAGAGTATCCAGAGACTGGGGATAATTGTGTTATGGCACAAAAATTGTCATCTGAGACGAATACTGCGGGAGGGTACATTGAGTTCATTGGCCAGCCATCTCCTTCTACCTGCACTATTGCCTTGGTTTTGTGCATGCCAGATTAGACCCCCATATTGCTTTTATTTATTTTGATTTTACTGATCATGCAGAAGGGTATCCAAGCAGCAATTGTAATCTGAAGGCCCCACATGAACAGACAGGGACAGCCAGTGGTAAACACCCTACTCTTTTCAAAACTGACTGCAATATACATGTATAGGATCTCGGGGTGGCACTTAAACCATACGGGTATGCTCCCCTGGAAAAAACTCTGTGTTTGGATCACTCAGCTCCGAAAGACCCCTGAATTTGACCAAAATAAAGTACTGAAAGACCCCTGATTTTGCAAATTTCAGCTTCAAAGACCCCTAAATTGCTCATTCCTCACATTTCTGGGTTTTTTTCACACAATTTTCAACCAGAAATCCAAGAAAGACAATTACAATAAGATTTGTAATTATTTACAACACTATACTATGAATTTGAGGGTTGGGGGGGGGGGGCAAATCAAAGTATAAGCAGTGCCACTTTAAAGCAGTTGTTTGCATGTTTACATATAAGTTTCCCTTATTTTCTATAGCAGTGTATTCCACAATGAGACGCTTTCAATCTAATATGTCAAGTTTGAAAGCAATACCCACACTTACACACAACAAGTCTTCATTTAATCCAATGTTCCTCTCATTCTAAAGGGAGACACTAGTTGTTTCCAATCTTATAGTAACTGTTAATGATTTTCTAATACATCAATCAAACGTCAAAATCACACAATGGGGTTTTACCTTATAGTATATATTGTGGAACAATGTGAAATATGTTAGAAGAAAATTGGCAATCTCAGGAGAAATAAATTGTGAAGATGAAAAATGTCAATGTTTCTTGTCAAGTGTGAAAAAACCTTTTTATGTTAAACTGTGTCGGAGCTTAAGATGCAAGTAAGAATCTACAAAAGTAAGGGCATCCAACTTGAGTTTCAAAAGATGTTTGTGCTCAGGAGCTAGAGGAGTAACAAAATAGGCAAAGATGTCCTGCTCTCAAATACTTAAAGGAGTATTTCATGATCCTAGCTTCCTCTTTTTATGACATTTTTTAGTAGATATCCACGATAAAAGCTTATTCCCAAAATTTCAGTTGATTCCGATTTTGCGTTTGCGAGTTATGCATGATTATGTGTGTTACACTGCTCCATAGACAGTATGTTATAATTTCGTTCTGGTATACCAGAACGAAATTCACATTTCACGATATCTTTGCTAAACGAATTAATCTGCAAGAAATCTTTTGTACATAACCATTATGTAGCCAGAGGTTTCCAGTGATGTAAAAATCTCAATTTTTTTGGAGAAAAGTGGGGGGATGATGCTGTGGATCACGAAATGCTGTGGATCACGAGTTGTATATAGAGCACATACGTCTATTGATGACTTCATGACAGATATTGAGCCCGTCTTTAAGAAACTGAATACAGAGAAAAAATCAGTTTATATCATGGGAGATTTTAACATTGACCTTTTAAAGGTAGATACCCATAGACCTACTCATGATTATCTTGAACTCATTTATTCCTATTCCTTATTACCTACGATATACAAACCAACACGGATTACTGAAACTACTGCAACAATAATTGATAATATTTTAACCAATGATGAAAATATTATTAAATCCTCCATAATAGTTACCGATATAACTGATCATTTACCAACTGTGTTAACAACTCGTAATACCCAAACTAGTCCATCTAATAATTCTAAAAGAATTTCTTACAAAAGGAATCACACTGACGATAATATTGCAAAATTTAAAAAGAGGTTATCAGAAGTTAAGTGGCAGGAAGTTCTTGATAACAACAATGTAGATGATGATTACAATAAGTTCCTAGAAACTTTTGATAAGTTATATAACGAATGCGTACCACTTAAGAAATGCACTAATAATAGAAAGAAGGAACCAATGTCTCCCTGGATCACAAAAGGCCTACTAAAAAGTATCAATAAGAAAAATAAATTATACAAACAATATCTTCACTCCCCAAGTCAAAATAGACTTCAAAAATTTAAAACTTATAAAAATGTATTAAACATGCTTATACGTAAAGCTAAAAGAAAATATTATTTCTTGAAATTCGAACATAGCAAGAATAATATGAAGCAAACATGGAATACAATAAATAATATTCTTGGACGAGGAAAGCAGAAATCTTCCCAGAATAAATTTAAGGATGGTCATGGCAACATATATACAAACTCTGACGATATATCAAATCAATTTAATGATTTTTTTGTAATGTAGGCCCGAACTTGCATCCAGTATTCAAGATTCCGACAAAAAAAATATTATGATTACCTTCATGATCCAAGATTTAGTAGCATGTACATGAGCCCAATTGTGGAAATGGATATTATAAAAATTATTGATAAATTTAACAAAAATAAAAGTGCTGGTAATGATAACATAGGAAATTTCATTATAAAAAGAGTAGCTAAGGAAATCGTAAAACCTCTTACAAGCATATTTAATATGTCAATCTCAACAGGTATTGTTCCTAAAAAAAAAAAAATAGCTAAGGTTATACCAATATACAAAAAACAAGAAGCTGAAGTCTTCTCCAATTATAGACCAGTGTCACTTTTACCATGTTTTTCAAAGATTTTAGAAAGACTTGTATTTGATAAATGTGTTAACTACATAGATACTCACGAAATCCTTAATGACAAACAATTTGGATTTCGATCCAACCACTCTACCTATATGGCTATATTACAGCTGGTGGATAAAATTAATACAGCAGTGGACAAAAATAAAGCAACTATTGGAATTTTCTTAGACTTATCAAAAGCGTTTGATACAATTGACCACAAAATACTTCTTCATAAATTAGAGCATTATGGATTTCGTGGTGTGGTATTGGAATGGTTTACAAATTATCTAAGTAATAGAAAACAATATGTATCCTACAACACGTGTGACTCACAACTTAAAGATATTGTATGTGGTGTTCCGCAAGGATCAATATTAGGTCCACTATTTTTTATATTATATGTTAATGATATCACTAGTACCTCTAATATTCTGGATTTTATACTATTTGCTGATGATACCACTATCCTTTACTCGCATGAAAATATTGAGAATCAAACAAATGTCGTGAATGCTGAATTGAAAGAAGTAAGCAATTGGTTTAGAGCAAACAAGTTATCAGTAAATGCAAGCAAAACAAATTATATGTTATTAGGAACGCCTCATATGACATCAGTCAAAGTGCAGCAAGATTTAAACATCGTCCTAAACAACACACTATTGGACCGAGTGAAACATACCAAATTTTTAGGTGTCTTAATAGATGAAAACCTCACCTGTAAATGTCATATTGACTGCGTTTCCAAATCTTTGTCGAGAAATATTGGTATCATGAACGAAATTACACTTTATTCCTGATCGAATATTATATACCTTATATTGTACTTTTATTTGGCCGTACCTCAATTATGGAATTCTAATCTGGGGAATACATGTAAACTTTATTTAGATAAACTGACCAAACTCCAAAAATGGGCAATAAGAACAATTTCTAATAGTCATTATAGAAGTCATACCAGACCTTTATTTGCCAAATACAACATTTTAAATATAGAAGATATGTATTCTCTTGAACTTGGTGTATTTATGTACAAGAATTCCATACATGAGTTACCCAATTCATTTAATGAGTATTTTACAAAACGTTCTGACATCCATGACTACCAGACAAGACGAAATAATGATCTCCAGTTAACAAAAAATAAAAGAGTTTTTTCCGACCATTCCATTCGAACAAGCGGGCCCATACTTTGGAACTCTCTAGATAAAAAATTAAAGACTCAAAGTCCATAAAACATTTCCGCAAACACCTTAAACAAAAACTTATCTCTAAGTACAATTAGGCCATTCTCGAGCACTGTAATTTGTCATGTCTGTTAGTCATTTTTATTTATTTTTGTTGATTTCATAATCTTTGTTTTGTTTTTTTCGTAAGGGAAAGGCAATTCTCAGGCCTTATTGGCCTTCCTGCCTTTTTCCGCCATATTGTGTTTCTTTATTTTTGATGTAGTTGTATATTTTTATATATGGAAATAAATGAATGAATGAATGCCCTTTTAACTTGCCAGTGCACAAAATGGACAATTTACATTGATTCGGCATATATGTGATTACCATATTTATTCCATTAACTGCCCAGGGCTCTTAACAAAGTCATTTGGGTAGGCGCTTAATTTGTTCATTGTTTGCACAATTGCATACATAAGAAAATAGGCCAAAATATTCATCCATCATCATCAGTGTGCAGTATGTTTCAGACCATGAGCCAGATTTGCATGGGCAGTTAATAATGACTTGTCACAGTTTGCTTGTTGTCAAGTCACTGGGTGGGGGGGGGGGGCGCTTATAGGGGTTTATTTGAGGGGGACGACTATTTGACAAAATACGGTATGTGATTACCGTATTCATTCCATAATGGAATGAATAGGTCAATGCACTAATTTGGCATAATCAATGGTCACATTTTAATGGATTGAGATCAACTGTTTGTCCCTTTTCTGAGTTTCTTTGTTGTTGTTGTTGTTGTTGTTGTTATTGTTGCTGTTGTTTTTAAAACCAAAATTTAAAAATTGCAGTTTTTCAACTTTGTCCCAGTTTCTCTTAATCAAGTTACAAGATAAATTAGTATTTTATAAGCGATCAGATTTGATGATAGCTTTGTTCACATTGTGAGACGTACGCCCGGTGGAACTTGCTTGGTGTAAGTTGCTAGTAGTAGCGGTAGGCGCTGCCAGTAGTAGCGGTAGGCGCTGCCAGGAGTAGTGGTAGTGTGAACGATGGTCAACGTAAGTTCCGCCAGGCATACGTTTCATGATTTACTCCAGACAAAAGTCAGGAGTAGCGAACTAGGTGTATACTGCGCCAGGCGTATGCTGCAATGTAGATGCTGCTACACCTGGCACCCGGTGTAAGTTTGACCTTTTTTGGTTGGAAATAAGAAATTACATTTCGCATGGTAGAAAAGGGTAACGGAAACACCGAAAGTGGTAGCCAATTTTTACGCCGACCAGAAGTGAATGCTTTGTGGAACTGTTCAGCGTAGTGCTATAGGAGTAGGTTAGGTGTGGCCACATGCGGTATGAGTAGGGAAATATTTGTGGAATTTTTATCAAAGTTATAGCGTAAGTTTACGTCGGGTTTAGCTCAAAATATGAACACGACTGATAATGGAGAGATCACTTTTCATGCTGTCATCAGACTAGAACTGATTGGTCATGCACTGAATCTAAACAGAGCGTGACCGGGTTAATAGCAACTATAGACAGATTAACAGATTACATTGTGACCTGTTCTCACAAAGCAAGGAAATTGGCACAATTTTAATAGGAACTGTTTTTTTTATCATTTTAAATTTTGACCAGCTTCCCCCAAAATATTTGAAATTTGGGTGAAAAACAGGCTTTTTTATGATTTTTTATGATGCAAATTTCTCAAAGTTGGTCAAAATTTTAAAAAAATAGAAAAATGTTTCCTAGATATTTTTATCAAGTTTAAAAAAAAATTTTGTTGTTGTTACGTTGAACCAAAAAAGTTTGGGCCAAAACTGTTTTTTGGAATTTGGGGCAAAAAATAAGAATTTTGGCCCAAATTTGACCTCACAGATGAATTTATCATGTCTTTGCTATTCAAAATACCAACAATTTAGCAATTATGAGGCCCAAAAGTTTCCATAATTCCAGGGTTAAGACCACCCTTAATAGGCCTAATCATTCTCTTCTTGAATACTTTAGTGCTTAATAATATACCTACAAACACAAAGAAATTTGACTATTTGTGCATGATTTTTAAGGCCTTCGTCTTAAATGTCCGCTGACATGTTGCATGTTTTGTGTGACCAGTTCACATGTAGGATTTGTTCCAACTTGAATATAGAATTGGTGCTGTCAGCAACAAGACTGATGTGAAGTCTGCTGATGTATCTAGGTTTTTAGCTTCAGATACAAAAGGGGTCACTTATTTCAATGTGCTATGCGCATGGTGCGTTTACATTTGTAAAGACCTACAAACGAGAGGCATACACAGGCCCGTAGCCAGGATTTATTTTGGGGGGTGCTGATTTTGAAAAAGTGGACCTTTTTTTCAAAATGTTGACCTTTTGGACTGGGGGAGGATTTGGACATTTATGATGACATTCAGCAGTTATGTGGACCAAAAAGGCATAAAAACACTTGCTACGCTAGCAAACGGGACTTTTTGGGTCAAAACAGGAGACGTTTGGGCCAATTTCTTTGTGTGCCCTGGCTATGGGCCTGGGCACACACAGAAATTTCAGAGCAACAGAGGACATCCACGGTTCCCTCAGGCAGCTTATTGCAAACAATTGCATATAAGACCATGTCTCATTTACCGGTGTAAGGTCATGACACAGTTAGATAGTAAAAAGTTTGATGGCCACACCACGGTTCGGAGCTTATCTTCTGGAGTACATGGTCCTCGGTTAGATAGGAAAAAGTTTTAGGTCCTCATTTGCAGGTTTTTACAATTAGGGGTGTGTGCTTTTGTAAACACCCTCGACCAGGGTCACACATAAAAAATCATAGTGAACCACAAACATCCACGCTTCTCTATATAATGAACAAAGCATAAAAATACACAAATGTCACTATTCTGTACAGTTGAAGTGCAGAAGATTTTGAGCCAAATCCAACCATGCACTAGTATAGGTCTGTGTCTGATTCAAGTCAAAGTCCAGCTGAGTCCACCCAACAGAATCTGGGTCCAACAGAGTTTGGACATGAGCTCTCAAACCTTGGTAACCATAAGAGGAATTTTGCTGTGTGTATAAAACAGTCATTGGCATTATTTAGCTATAAAAGGTTTATAGTTGAGAGGGATTGTAACATTTAAGTGTTGGCCATACATAATACTTTACTTACTTAATGATCCTAATTGAACCTCATCTTCACACAATATGTGGAGTACATAATTCAATAAAAAATCAAGCTTATATAAAATTTAAGGAAATTAAACAACTGTATGAAGGAATAGAGAAGACGTCAATGCTTAATCATCGTGACAGGATTTTGTATGCCGTTATTAGGTCAACTAAATGTTGCATGAATATTTGACAAAATTTCAATCTTTTTTAAAAACATACAATAAAAATCACACCGGTAATCAAAATCTACATAAAAAATTACATTGAAATGAGTACAAACATGCCTAGTATTGGTTCAGTGGTTCTTGGCATATCCTTTTGAAATCAAGTGAGAATGGGCTATTCCATTTAAAATCCACACACCCCTGTGGAAGATTTGTCTAAAAGTCTTCCACGGAGGGAGTATGAGTTTCAAATAGAATAGACAGTTGGGTAACTTCCATTTGAAATACTCGCTCCAGTTGTGGAACATATATGTAAAGCCACAATACATGGTGAGTATGGGTTTCAAAATGATTTACCCTAACCAATTACATTTGAAAAACATACTCCCTCTGTGTAGTGTGGATATTAAATGGAATAGCCTAATGAAGGTGTGATGACTTATGTAATCCTGACATCGTGTGTTGAGTATTACAGTCACACTGCAAGTAGGCCACATTATGGTAAGCCTTGATGGCTGCGATAAGGAAATTAAGCGGGATAGATACAAGAAAACCAGGTCGAAGTCACCTCTGTCTGCCTGCGTAGTTCTTTTGTGTTGTATGAATACAAATGGTCAGGTGTGTGCCACAAGGTTGTATCTGAAAATTAATTCAATTGCTGCCTTCTGTTATCTTACTAGAGACCCTTGCATATCAAGGTTCTGTGTGTATATGGGCTGTGCAATAATTATGAGACCTAAGGGGAAAAACCAGCCGAAAGGGGGAGGGAGCAAATTTTGGCAAGCCGAGAGGAGGGGAAGAAGTGATTATTTTTGGCACACATTCATGGGGCACCTTCTAAATAAAACACTCTAAAAAGGCTTAGGAAAACAGTATGGAAAAGCTTAAATATGCAAATTTTCCTGCTCGCTACACTCGCAATATAATATCTAGATCATTTAAGGTTTGAAGTAGGGATCCAAAAAATGTGGCATGTGTAAAGGGGGGGGGGGCAAAATTTGTTGGCAGGCTGAGAAAGGGCAAGTGCCGTTTGGAACTCCATTTGGAAATTTTACCTCCCATGGGGCTCATGATTATTGCACAGCCCCTTACCCATTTTCTGCTTTTTGCCACTCCCAAGACCCACTATGTTACTTTAGTCCACCCTCCTCCATTAAAATACTAAAAAAATTAAATTTTCAGACTACACAGTTTGAATGCCCCAGCATTCAACATATCCTCTGCCCAATAGCTGGCCACAAGAACCCTGATCTGCATGATCACTTGATTCATCATATTCATCCACAGTAGCTTCACTGCCTCATGGCCCAAAGTCTTTAAAATTCAACTTAGAGCAGCTTTTACAGCTGAGCATTGTGCCTGCCATTACAGTCTCATAACATACACACATAGCAAGTAAAAACCTGCAAAGCGCACAAAGTGTCAATTTCCCAATATGATGAGTTCCTGCTATCATAAATGACGTTCATAAAAGGGTGATTTTTTCCAAATCAAGTGAAGGGTGAAATTAGATCAGGGGAAATAAAAAGATTGAAAAAGTCACTTAGGATGAAGTAATGTGTGAATTCATTTTATAAGACAATGCTAGATTATAGGAGGCTTTCACACATAGCGGAGTATTTTTGGATTTTTGCGAAACAGGTTTATGACAAAGTATGTTATGAGTGTAAAATGTGAAATAGGCACTTGTTTCGTTCATTAAAGCACTGATGGTTTTGCCTGCCATATACTTTGAATGGTGCTTTTATTTTTAATACATTTTACTTCAATAGAAATTCTTCACACCAAAAGTTAATTGTGTATATGGTCCTGCGTCATATACTGAGGTACCCAAAAAGGTGTTTTTTCAGATTTTGGTGAAATTTTGGATAATTTTATTGACAGGTCCGTCAGCCCGTAGAACATTTTGTTTTTTTCATCACCTAACTGGTTTTGTTACATTTTTGGATTTCAAAACACTGTCTCTTGAGTATTCCTTCACTTAGAAGATTCAATTAGGTCTTAAATTGAGGCTAATTTATTCTATATTACTCATGTTTTTATTCTGTTTTTCTTATGACGGTTGGCATGAAATGTGCCAAGGGTGGTTGTGGATTAGGGGGAGGTGGATTAGGGGGAGGGATTCATATCGTAAATTTGATCTAAAACCCCCATTAAAAATTTGAATCTAGTAAAAAATGTCTAAATGAACTCCCAGACATCTAAACCAAGTAAATAAATACAGAAGGTCATTTAAAAGACTAATACTTGCTCAGAATGATTGTAAATGTGGAAAAAAGAGGTGTGGTTAAATCCCACCTACTTTGTGATTGTTTTTGAGGAAAAAGGGTGTCAAAATGCTCAGGAGGATGAACCACTTCAATTGAGAAGTGTAGGTAAAATGTTTGAAACATTCCATTTTTTACTATGTAACACAAAGGTATCCCAGTTTTTGACACAGGACCATTTTTGGAAAACAAATGCTATCTACTAAAGATGGCAACATGCATTTAATGTGTCTCATACAACCTTATACAAATTTTAACTGTCTATGAGTGTGATGCTCAAAATATAATCACTAGATGAAAGATTGTTCCATTTGTTCCCTTGTGCCAGAACAGTGAGTGGATGGAACAATACATACATCTTTCACTGAGTGATTATATTTTGGGGTTATGTGGTTCTTTTATTCATGTTTATATATTGCTTTGAATAATTTGCACTTGTTTAGAGATGATATGTCGAAACCCTGAGGTAAAGATCAAGTTAATAATAATTGTCTGATTTGTAAATAATTTTAATCATTTACAATCAATCAATCAATTAATCAATTAATCAATTAATCAATTAATCAATCAATTAAAATTAAAATTGTTGAAAATATTCCCTTCTATACTAGTATGATTATGAACCCGATAAAAAAAGGATTAAACGAGTGCACTTTAATTGTGATTATTTAGAATATAGTGACCCCCTAGTAGTGAAGTGGGCCTCCTTATATGTATCCCACTCTAACAGAGAGCTCAAATTGTGATTTCTGTTGCATGATGACTGAGACATGTTTAGTTTGTGAATTAAATCTGCTGACAAATTTGGGAACTAAAGTCAAATGACATTTGTCTTTGATGAATTTGATAAATGTGCAATGGGTCACAAATCATGTTACAAAGTTGAACAGGAAACATACTTGATCTCTTGTGATAGACATGTTAATCATGAAGATAGTATTAGACACAGCCAGATTACTAAGCAGTTGAACAAATCTGTATTCATTACTGACCAATGTACACACGGTGTACCACAAATAGATTGCCCTGCACTATACAACGTTCATGCGGTACCTATGCATTGAACAGTAGATGTCAAAGAAATGCTAATCACTCGCACCGGTAAGATTAGTATCTTTGAAAAGAGCTGTATTATATTCAATCTATGATTGCAGACATTACACCTACACAAGCGATAAGTGCAACCCGCTTGTAGTGCAGGGCGATCTATTCAAAAATTGTATTCATCTATTGCTATGTTAGTTAATCCGATTATTACATAACTTTGACAGCGAATTGTGTATCCCACCTGAGATGCACTACTGTAGTAGCCATGGTGTACCTCTGCAGTACCTCTGGGGTACCATGTTGTTCTTATGGTGTATCTGTAGTACTGGATAGTATGTAGCATTTTATATTCAAATAGAGACGCACCACTGTAGTAGCCATGGTGTACCTCTGCAGTACCTCTGGGTGGGGTACCATGTTGTTCTTATGGTGTATCTGTTGTACTGGATAGTATGTAGCATTTTATATTCAAACAGAGATGCACTACTGTAGTAGCCATGGTGTACCTCTGCAGTACCTCTTGAGGTACCATGTTGTTCCTATGGTGTATCTGTAGTACTGGATAGTATGTAGCATTTTATATTCAAACAGAGATGCACTACTGTAGTAGCCATGGTGTGCCTCTGCAGTACCTCTGGGTGGGGTACCGTGTTGTTCTTATGGTGTATCTGTTGTTCTGGATAGTATGTAGCATTTTATATTCAAACAGAGATGCACTACTGTAGTAGCCATGGTGTACCTCTGCAGTACCTCTGGGTTACCATGTTGTTCCTATGGTGTATCTGTAGTACTGGATAGTATGTAGCATTTTGTATTCAAACAGAGATGCACTACTGTAGTAGCCATGGTGTACCTCTGCAGTACCTCTGGGGTACCATGTTGTTCCTATGGTGTATCTGTAGTACTGGATAGTATGTAGCATTTTATATTCAAACAGAGTCTGGCAATTAAGAATTGAGAATTCGGAAAACAAAAGTACTCTAAGCTATCCCCAAACAATCTAAACAATCTCAATAATATTCCCATATAAGGTGACATTTGAGTGTCACCCTTTGATTAGATATACGATGTATTCCCCTATTTCAATATATCTTATTAATTGCAATGACATTCATATCACCTGGGTTTCTTGTTTATTCTTACTTTTCCTTTATTATTGATAAGGATTAAGATTCTGTACAAACACTAGTTTGCATATAGATGATTGCTAAGTTGTTTCTTGTTGCATACAGATGATTGCAACTTGTTTTTTGTCAATCTTTTGGGCTGCTACTTATTGTCAGGGTTGCCAGGTGGTGTCATAAGGCACCCAATAAGTAGAAACGTAGCATCTTAGCAAAAACAAAATGATTCACAGAAAACATTTAAAAATCTTTAAATCTTGGGTTATAAAGCCAAAAGGGTATAAACATTTTAATAACATTCAGAAATTTTTTGTGAAAACATAGTCCAAAATATGACAAAATAACTTTTTTTAAATGTTGTTGTATAGTGGTTATTTCACATCAAATGTTTTTAATATGTTTTCATGACCTTTTCATGCAAAAGAGATTAAAGGCAGACACCCTCCACAAAAACAATACAATAAATCAGTCTTACAATGATACATGTTTGCAGGGGTGGCGCGAGCACAAAAAATCAACGGGTCAATTTTAATTTTTCTGGTCCCTTTGGTACCTGCAAAACCAACATTTAAGGAGTCCAATGAGAATTTAAGGAGTCGACCTGTCCAAAATTCTAAACTTTGGAACTTGTCAAATATTCAAGTGAAATTATTAGTGTCGTTGGCCTATGGTGATTTGGAAGATTTACTGATCTTTTTATTTTTTTGTACTTCTGATCGACGATTCTTATACTGATTTACGCCTCCGTGCATCGTAAAACTAAGGAGTCCATACAGTTTTTATCGGACCCTTTGGTCACTTTCAACTTGTGATTTAAGGAGTCCAAAATGGCCAAAATAAAAAATAAGGAGTCCCTGGACGTGCAAACTCCTTAAATGCGACCCCTGTATGTCTGTACAGCTACCTGTAGCAGAAATGTAGTTGCTTAAACTTCAAATAGTGTTTATGGAGGGTGTCTGCCTTTCGGCTCTTTTGTTTAAAATAAAAAACCCTCATTTAGAGGTACATATACTTGACATAGATGAAATTCTGCGCTATGTGAAGAACCACAAGATCTGCAGAATTTTAGAATAAGATGTAATTAATTTTCATCAAACATTTTTGTTTATTTGTTTTCTTTTTACATAGACCTTAAAGGAGTATTTTACGATGCCAGCAACCTCTTTTTGTGATATTTTCCAGTAGATATCCACACAAAAAAAGCTTATTCCAAAATTTTCAGTTGAGTCTGATTTGTCGTTTGCGAGTTATGCATGATTATGTGTATTGCACTGCTCCATAGGATGCTGTTGTAATCTCATTCTGGTATACCAGAATGTAGTTCAAATTTGACGATTTTTTTTTTATTGCTAAATGAATTAATCGGCAAAATTTATTTTTGTACATAAACATTATTTAGCCAAAGGTTTCCAGTAGTATAAAAATCTCAAATTTTTTGAAAAAAGTGCAGGATAAGGCTGTGGATCACAAAATGCCCCTTAATAATTATGAAGAGTCAACAAAAATCACCCAATTGGTAACACTCAATTAGACTGAGTGTCACTTTATTGCCAGCCCTTGAGGTTTCCCACATCTTGGAAGGAGGAAATTCAGGCAACACTTTGAAGAGTGTTGTTATTTTCACCTGGCGTCCTATAAACATGTGTATGCATTTATATAGAGATATTAAGCCCGTCTTTGATTTCTAACATGGCGTGGTGTTGCATGGCTACAAAACCAGTGAATTTGTATGGATTGGACAAGACTTTGAGTGATAATAATGGAAGATTTACAAAATATTAAACATTTGCTGTGAACGCAGTTGTTCCTCTTCTGTTAGGTGATATGTTTTGCTGACATTTAAAAACTTGACGGGTGCCCTCACATGTAAGAATATATGGGTCAGGTTAACGATCGGCATCATGCTATAAAGGAAGAGGGGACAAAAGTTTCATGACTTTATTTCACTGTATTTATTAGTATGTGGACTGAGAGCTGGTACAAAGTCAAAAAGATTCAGGAAGAAAGACAGAAGGATTTGGAGAGACATACATTATGAGAGAAAGACAGAGTGTGAGAGAGCATGGGCATATGGTAAAAGTGAATAAAATCAATCCGATAAGCAATATTTTAAAACGAACAAGTTTTTTAATAATGTGTGAAACCATATGTGACATGATCAAGGGGAATGAGTCGCATGTCGGCAATTTTCAATTCGAAGTTTTTTGCATCATTTTCTGGCAGTTTATAAATGCTACATTTTGATGCAAACCCCATCAAAATCAGACATCTGGTTACCGAGTTATGAGCAATTTATCAATGGCTGAAAACAATATAAAACAAAAGAATTGAATACTGTTTTTGCCAATATCTCAGAAACAATATTAGCGACATCCATCTCATTCCCCTTGATCATGTCACATATTTGCTCTAAAATCTTCCAAGATATATGTGGCAACTTTAAAAACGTTTTGACCAAATACTATTACTTTTATTTTACATTATGCAACTGGATTAACATGTTAACTCAAGCAGCATATTTATTTATCAAATCTGTAGATTAAATGTGGCTTAGCATAACAAGTGTTCCCATATGTCATGTGATTGAATCGTAAACAATCATGTCCTTTCCTTTCCTTTCATCCTGTAATTTGGTTCATTTCCACCTCAAACATTCCCATCCTCAGGACATAGTTCCTTAACCCCAATATACATGTACACTCATTAAATGACCTCTAAATATGTTGGGTACACAGACTCATACCCAACAACTTTTGACAAACGTTCAAGCCACATGATTGTTGAATGAAGATGATTGAACTTAGCTTTGGAAATGAGACTATTTCATGCATAGTGATGATATTTGCATCCCCAAGTGTACCAACTTGACCCATGCTTGACAATATGTAAACTTGTTTAATATTGTTTGTGCATTCATAGACATGTCCACCCATGTTGAGAGGGACAAGGCAAAGTGTCCCTAGAGAATTATACACCTTTTATTCAGTGGGAAAACACAGGTTGCAGAAGAATAATGACTCCAAACTTTCCTGTTTTCTACATGTTTATTCTATAGATTTTGTTAGATAGGACTGACCAGTTCTTTGTAAATGCATTTTATTGATCTAGAATTGTAAATATTGCTCTTAACTGTTCTCCCTTACTTTAACTGCTGCAATAGGACAAAGCTATCTTTAGTAGATAGCAATTTATAATTTTGGTAGATGATAAATTTTCATATAAGTGCACTGCTATCTATGTTATAGTAACTTATTCGCTACTTGCACGGTTCGCCATTATGCACTATGTGCGGGAGAGCCTCGAACTGGCAGCATACATGAAAGGAAGAATTATGTAACCTTACACAGAACGTTATGACTAGTTCAATTCCCATTCATGTATGCTGCCAGTTCGAGGCTCTCCCGCACATAGTGCATAATGGCGGAACCGTGCAAGTAGCTTAATACTAGCCCATAAGCCAACATCTCTCTCCTGTGTCTGAGTTTAAAAGGCCCTGTGACCTCCATTCATGGTCTGATGACCGTTGACACAAGTATCACCAATCCAGTCAAAAACTGAGAACAAGCCATAGTTATAAGTGCAGTGTACGGTGTGTTTATACTGAGCATCTCGCATTACTGTGCTAAAGTGCGCTTTCATTCCATACATTTTAATCATAGTGGTTAAGCTAAAAGCCATGTACTGAACTCAAAATGAGACATTTTACATGAATCTGTAATATAACTATTTAAGTAGAGAAATTAAGTATGTGTATTTGAATGGGGCTTCAACTTTGTCAATACTGCTGTTTTCCTTATTTTGTTGCCAAATTTTTCACAGCAAAAATATTCGAATGAGTAAAACCTGATTTTTTTTTTTCTTATATCTCCTGCCATAGATAGGTGGAAAAGAGGACAACTAAGTCTTATCATCAGATCATGAGATCTACAATCATAAGACTACAATCCTTAATAGAACTATCTGGTTCAATGACATACACTATTGATGGGCATGTGTGATTACATGTAGCTATCTACTGAAGATAGCAATTATTACATGTAGCTATCTACTGAAGATAGCAATTATTACATGTAGCTATCTACTGAAGATAGCAATTATTCTTTCGTGTTGGTTAATGAACAAGATGGTAGTTTTTCTATTATCTGTTGCCATGTGGTTCATGGAGGCCAAAGGCAGCAAATTTGATATTGAGATAAAAGGCAAATATATGCAAATAAAAAGCAATAAAATAGATAAGAAAATAGACTCCACGAAAGGTCATAACTTTGGAACCAAGTATTCTAGACCTTTGATGCTTTCAGTAAATGATAGCCTAATGGGTAATGATTAATATTTGTTCATCATAACCCAGAGAACTTAGTGCAATAATTTTCATGATAGCCTAATGCCGCCAGCATACTGCAGCGGCAAGCGGCAGGGCGTTTCCACCAATGACAAGCCTTGATTGTGTCCGTTTGTCTGCAATGCGCTTGCGCCACGCCGCTCAACGGCAAGCGGCAAGGTAGCATGAAACCAGCTTAATACATAAGGTAATAATTAAATTAAGTAACTCAATTTTCAAAATTCCTCCTTTGGCCTCCATGAACCAGAGCATGTCACAAATACCATGGTCCTCTCTACATATGCGTTAGTGCTTTCTGTGCTAGCCAGAATGGTTGTACTTATTTTAATGCATTTGTCATGGTAATTTCAAATATGATCATGAAACTACAATTCTGACATTAATCCATGTACATATGTTTTCACTGTTTCCCATGTTGCTGTGCTAAATCTACCAAAACAAATTTGACAAATTGTGAATTCGGACATGTAGACAAAACACAATGTGACAGATTGTCCTATATCTAACTCTGTCAAATCAAGGCTTTTTATTGCTCTTTTAAGGGCTGGGGTATGAACGTTTGGACAGTATTTATTTTGGGACATTAGAGCACAGCAGACATATCGAATTGCATTCTGAATACGAAGAATGTCATTCTGATATCAAATAATTTTGATTTTTTGAAATTCGCAATTTAATACACATTTTATGGCAAATCATTAAAAATTGATATTTTTTGATATTTAACAATACTTGAAGTAAACAGCTAATTTAGCTGTTTGAGAATAAAGATCTGTTCAATACTGATGATTTATACTTAAAGTGTATGTAGGTGGGATGAAAAGCCAACGATCAATTGAAAATTTTGACCTTTCGTATTGAAGATATGGATTTTTTTTCCCAAAACACCAACAAAAATTAGGTCTTTTTGGGAAAAAATCCATATCTTCAATATGAAAGGTCAAAATTTTCAATTGACCGTCGACTTTTCCTCCCTGCTACATACACTTTAAGAATATATCATTAGATTTATATAATTTACTTGAGGACTGTTATATATCAAAAATTTGAAAAATATCAAATTTTTAATATTTGTCATAAAATTTGTATTATATTGTGATTTTCAAAAAATGAAAATTATTTGATATCAGAAAGACATGCTTCGTATTCAGAATGCAATTCGATAGGTCTAAGGTGCTCTCATGTCCCACAAAAAATACTGTCGAAACACATTAAACGCTCATTTTAGATCCCTTAACGTGATGGGTAGTTTTGCCGATAGTTATGATATGAGGGTAATTTGATTGAGAATTACATCATTGTAACCTACTTTTTGTGGCTATAGTCGTCTTTTGTAACATGCGTTGGAGGGGGTCTGATTTAATTGATGACTACATACACTGTGATGGAATGTGTATCATAGGGCCAATAAATTCATAGTTACAATTTTCACATTCATGCTATGTAAATTAATCAGTGTCACTGGGTTGATGATACACTGTTTTAATAGTATTAATACTTAGAGAATAAGCGATAGGAATTTTTATTTTGCCTATCCTCTATCGTGTGATAGGCGACAGGCAGGTCCAATATTTTGAGTAGTGGATGCCGGGCGCAGCGGTATCCACTACGATAAAAATATTGGACCTGCCTGTCGCTCTATCATAGGTAGAGGATAGGCAAAATAAAAATTCCTAGCGCTTATTCTCATTCTTAGTCAGTTAAATATTATTTTAATAACTGTAAACAATTTTTTAAAGCAAAAACTAAGTTACCGTCATAAAACTCCCTCATTATAAAATGAAGCGAAACTTGTTTACAACTTCACGTATTCTGTTGCGCGTACTGCTAGGGCGTCGCGTATTCCGCACTAGTCACGCATTACAGCGCAATACATACGCAGCACCTCTACAAGCGTGTAAGGCATTATCAAGACGCATGATGACGGGGTCGTCTCACGGCCTGATAAACGGCACCAAATCTTGCGATTGTCCAATCAAAATGTGTCTACTGAACTAGACCACTCCCACTGACTAAGAATTGTGTGTAGCAGGTGCAATCAAATAGAATTCAACGGATTTTGTTTAACTTATAAAAGAGATGAAAGTTTGAAATGATGCAAATACACCGGCATGTCCAGGATCTGTTCCTGCAGGGGTCTCAGAGGGGCTTACATAGTTATAAGGGGGCTTAATTGCTAAAATCGCCAAAAAACGGCTGATTTTACATGATTAACAAAGTGCTGGGGGCTTCAGCCCCCAAAGTACCCCCCTCCCCCGGACATGCCACTGAAATAAGTTGACAAGACTGAATGAAGGACTAGTGACTAAGATACTTACAAAGGCTCCTGCAGGCAGGCTTAAATTAGTTTTACAGAAGGCACCATTATCATATTTTTTAGAAGTGGATATGTATTAGTCAAAAAAAAAAAAAAAAGGTTTGTCTCAAAGCTCACAAGTGGTTTGAAAACAAATGCGAAATGTGATTTTGTTTTATTCCCGACTTGGTATTTTTATGGTATTTTGAGAAAAAACAAACGATTTTCGCCAAATTTTCCCGGTAAAAAAGAATTCTGCATTTCTTTTTTTTAAATCATGCAATTTTACAAATGTGTGTGCAAGCTTTGAGACAAACCTTTTTTTTTGCATTCGCAAATAATACTTAACATTCATTAAAAATGGGGAATTTGCTTCATTCTTTTATCATATTTGATCCATATAGTGAACTCCACTAAATAAATAATATAAAGCATTTTCAGATTTCATCATTTTAATTATCATATTTTAAGTCTGCATGCAGTTTGCATTCAAATGAGTACAAACATGCCTAGCCCTGAGTCAGTCAATGATCTTGATGGAGATACCTTATCTGCATATAAGCATCCATGATTCAAGACAATAACACCAGCTCTGTTATGTCATAAAATAACTCTACACATTATGAAAACACCTGCAGACATCTGTTACAAGAGCAGTAAAAGTCATTGAAATTGCCGAAAAGTAGAGTAATTTGACACCTCAATAAATCCATCCCACTTAGAACATTTTTTGCTATCATTAATGATATGTTTATTAAGGTGTGATCTTCTTCCATTGTACCATCCACCGCAGTGAATTACCTGGCTACCCTTTTTTATCAATTATTACTTAGCCCCGTATGTAGGACGATGAGTGCACCTGAAGGGAACGTCGTAATTTGATCCAAAAACAACATTTTCATACTGTTAAAATCGGCAAGAAATGACTTTTTGTAGTCTGTATACTGATGATTCAAACACCCAGATCAAGAGGGCACTGATGGCCTTTTATATATAGCATTCATGAGCCGCCTTGGTTGCCGACGGATGAATGTTGGCAGTTGTCTTTGTCAGACATGAATGCTATATAGCTATGTGTCATAAGGGATAAGATGTAGCTTTATACTGACCCACCTACCCGCCAACTTTAATAACTTATCGCTTGAAGACCTAGTATTATCAATCCGACATAGTGTCGTTATTTGTCGTGCGACAAAGCTAGACGAGTCTGTTGTCATGTAGCATTAAAGACCCATTCAGTGATCCCAGCAAAAGTGTAAAAAAAAAATTAAAATTGTTTTTAAATTGCTTAAAAGTTAAGGATAAGTCATTCAAATTGTCATTTGGTATTTTTGAAATGATAAATTTGATAAAACACAAAGAAAACAGCAGTATTAACGAAGTTGAAGCCCCATTCAAATACATGTAGCTAATTTAGATACTGTCAGTATCTAAATTACAGATTCATGTAAATTCCTTATTTTTGCCTTAAATACACAGCTTTCGACTGAACCACTAGCAGGCTATGTTTACACATTTATGACAATGACAAAGGTACCAAAATCTGAAATTTTGATGATTTTTACGATCATCCGGATGAGCAAATCACTGAATGGGCCTTTAATTCAGATTTTTTTTATTTAATCTTCTTGCCCATGTAACAGGTTAAAATATGAATCAAGTTTATTGTGAGTGGGTTTACGGTTCTTGATATTTGAGTATTAACATATTGATTATATACATAAAGAGGTTCAACATTTCTTTTGATCGTATCTCAAAAATGATTTTGAGAATAAATGGCTTGTTTTGCTTGTTGCATCACATTTCTTGTTTTGAACAAGGGAGGACACGATTGATGCAAATCATGCAATACATTGAAAAGTGGTAAACAGGTCATCATATGAGCAAGGGGGAATATGATAGATGCAGTACATTTAATATGGCACATAAATTGAACCAATTATTATTACAAAGGGTCAGTTTTTAGATGTTTTAACCCCATGAGAACTACCTGCCGATTGGCCAAAATGAATATTGTGTCAAATTTTGAACCAATCAAGGAGGGTATTAATAAGATCATCTGCAAATGCAAGTTTGACCATAAAGCCCGGTCATAATTGGCAATTGAAATGAGCATTTCAAATGATCGACCAATCAGAAATGCTGTTAGATGACTAGTAGTGCCCAGGGGGTTAAAGTAACAAGATTTACTTCCAAAATGTTTAATACTCTTGCAATTAACTCCCTAAGGGGCAAAATGCTTTCGTTATTCTTTTGCATTGATTTTTGTTTGTGTTTTCCAATGTTCTAGTAAGATTGATAACTTTGTGTAAAAGGAGGCCATCTTTGTGACCAGACATGATATACTCATAGCAAAACCGTTGGTGAAATTTGAGACTTACGTAGTTATGATACTTCATGTTCTGCTTACAGCATTCAATTTCAACAGGCATGGACAAGTAATTGAAATCTCACACTCTTCCCTAACTTACCATGGTCTTTCTCAAGAACCACTGTACCAATGCTATGCATGTTTGCACTCATAATAATGTATTTTTATGTGGATTCCAAATATAATAACCAAAATAATGAAAATTGTATAAAATATTTTGTTGTTTTTTTGTACTAGATATGTCCTAAGAGGGTTATAACTAGATAAGAGTACAATGTGATATGACAAGTCACATATCTGATAGAAACATAAACCAGACTTAGCTCTCAGGTATCATGGTGCTTACAGGAGCTTATACAGGAGATTGAGGTTGACGCATACATTTTAGGGGTTGGACAGTTTTAGAAAAAAGAATGTTGTTGTTGGCCACTTTGCAGGTTATCAGTTTAACTCAATCAAAAGCTTCCCTTAGGTTTTAGGTCAACTATATCTATAGTGAAAGAAGCTTAGGATTTAGATGTGTAGTGTGGGTTTGTGTGCTTGTATGTTTTGCACCGACTTTTTAGCAAGATGAGTTACGAGTTTGAATCTGTGGGTACACTCTAAAATTTTTGGACGCCTGATAAGTGATAACACATTTTTGAACACCTTTTTTGTGACAGTTCCTGAACACCCTAATATATTCCACTATTGAACACTGGTGTTCCAAATATGAGAACGGCAGTGTTCAAGGTGGTGTTCTAGGTTTGAACATCCAGTGTTCAATAGTGGAACAAACCTAGAACACCACCTTGAACACTGCCATTCATATTTGGAACACCACCTTGAACACTGCTGTTCATATTCAGAACACCACCTTGAACACTGCCATTCATATTTGGAACACCACCTTGAACACTGTCATTCATATTTGGAACACCACCTTGAACACTGCCGTTCATATTTGGAACACCTCCTTGAACACTGCCATTCATATTTGGAAAACCTCCTTGAAACTGCCGTTCATATTTGGAACACAACCTTGAACACTGCTGTTCATATTTGGAACACCACCTTGAACATTGCCGTTCATATTTGGAACACCACCTTGAACACTGCCGTTCATATTTGGAACTCCAGTGTTCAATAGTGGAACATATTATGGTGTTCAAGAACTGTTACAAAAAGGTGTTTAAAAAGGTATTTATCAGGCATCTAAAACTTTTAGAGTGTACATAATAACATGTCCATGTGGTGATGCAGGTTTGGATGGTCTAGTTAATCTTTGAAGACAAAATAAAAAGAAGGAATACAAATCTCTCAAATGATAAATTAGACATTTCCAACTGAAAGTGTCTGTCCCATATAAATGCATTTTGCTTGTGCTTGGATGCTGCTCTATTCTACATACTTGCATGCTTGTGATCAATCCTATTTCTTTGTTTTCATAACACGTTGTCTCCTTGTCCTTGCTGTATAATTAATTCTCTTGACCATAACACCAATTTTGATTAGTAAACAAGACATCGTGACAGAACTAGAATTTGTTTGAATTTGAATCTCATTTAAAGGTGTGAATATTAACTCAATAAAGTGAGTCTTTTACAGCTATGTTATTCATACTATCAACACCTCTACATGCTGTTTGTATTCAATAAAAAAGATAAAGGTTCAGAGTGCCTATCTCTCTTTTGAATCCTATCTCCTCCCGTGAATAATGTTGCTGTGGTGGGGGAGGGAGGTTGGGATTGCCACTCTGCCACACAACATCAAGTCTGCTTTCCCAGCATAATCCAGTACCCATTTATACACCTGTGTGGAGAGATCCAATAGAGGTTAAGAGCCTTGTCTTGGGGCACAACACAATAGCACCACCACTGGGGTTTGAACCCACAACCCTCAGTGATTATGCATGGGTCAGAGCCTGTACTGCTAGGCAACCATACATTAGCTACGTGAATGTTTTGATGCACAGAGTGCAGCATGTTTCTTTTCTTTAAGGTTAAATACAATTGATTTTCAAGGCTTGATTCCAGAGGGGCGTAAGTTAACAATGGAAACAGCCATGCAGAAAAGAACTGACTATTATGGAATAGTGCATACCAGGCTCTTATGATAAACAATCTCATCACCGCTGTAAATGTCGGAGGTATCGATGGCGAAAAACCTCGATTTTGGCAAAAGTAGCTTAAATTTGGAGTGAAATTCAAATGGTAAAGGAATCGACATACTTTTGAGAAATAATGTAGGCAGTTAGAAATCAAAATTAATGTTCCACAATCCAGATATCGATAATGTAACATAACAGTGTTTTGTGGTACAAGATTCTCGAAAATTGTTCCCAAAAACGAGCTAATCGGTACTGTTTTTGGTTCTTCCCCATGGCAACATTATTTCTTTGGTCGATTTGTAGTACAATACAAAAAAGGAGAAAACAATCACTCGGCGTAGTTTTATACGGAGCGAATATTTGAAAAAAACTGCATGGAACGTGTTTTTGATCTTGTGAACATGGTGCGTAAAAATGATTTAAACGAAGGATTTTCAAACGGATTCTAAAAATTTGTATCAACACACAAAAATAATGTTAAGATACTTCCATGCACCAACATTTGACTCACTGCGATATTTGATTGCAGAGAAAACGCGGTTTTAGAGAACAACTTTATACGTCTTTTATACGTTTTTTATACGTTTCTTCGTGTAACCTTAAGGATATGATAGGTACTTATAATTAACAGTTTGTTTTTCTCTAATTTTTGTTTTGATCATAGATTGCTGATGCTTGACTCATAAAGGAAAAGGTAAGTGAAGACTATATCCTGCATGTCCTGAGGCTGGTTTTATGAGCTATTATATGACATTCTAAGAAAACAAATATGTGCTTTTGAATCATAGCTGCTGTGTGAATTGCATATTAATACTCGAGTAGATACCATATGAGTTAATATGCTGTTTTTGTTAATGCTATCTACTGAAGATAGCATTTATTGGTTTATGATTGGTTGCCAGTGTGCACTGTGCACGGTTTTAAAATAAGGAACTTTATTTGCTCACTAACTATAATTTTATGTGAGATATATGTCATGAGACACTAATTATGATATCTCCTGAAAAAACCCATAACCAGCAGTGGCGGCACCAGGATTTTTCGGGGGGCATTGAGGGGACAAAGTGAATTTCAAATTGCCTCAAAAAGTGGAAATTTTTTTTAATTTTGGGTTTTTACCGGGGAGGGGGGGGAACAGGGGGGAAGAGTTCTGATATGCCCCCCCCCCTTCCGCTGTCACTGATAACCAGTACCCTTTAAAAGGCAAGTGAAATGGCAGGAGCCATATTTTTTCAGTTGTAGCCATTAAACTATTAAATAAGCTACAGTGTAGTTCTCAATATTATTCATTGATCTTATAGGAAATGAGTCAAGGGTTTCAATAATTACAGTTATATTTCTATAGGTCTTGGTCTTGCAGTTCTTGAGTTGAGACCAATGTTATATCAGAATGAAAGTTTTAGGCAGATGACGGTGGCCGACATTATTCATGTGGCAACAGCCAATAGCGTAAACAAACCATACAATATGACGTCAACACTGTCTGGACATTGGACGCCCGTGCCGAGGTGCGTTTTTAACTCTATTGGCCCCGTTACAGAAAAAAAAATGCACAAAATACATTTCTCAGTGCAATGTAAACATTTTCACATGAAAATAAATATTTTTGGATTCGAAATGAATGTGAAGAAATTTTTTTTTATTATAGCCGGGAGTGGGAATCGATCTCGGGACCCTCTGCGTGGGAGTCGAGATTCTTACCACTAGACCACACATACATTGATACACAATGGGAGAAATTTTTAGTATATATCATAAACATATTGTGCGTTCCGTTATTCATACAAAACATTAAAAAAACAGTACTTACAATGAGGTTCACTGTCGAACCTCAACAGATGTAGACTGATAAAATACTGCTTAATAACATGCATATGTTTGGAATTATTTGAGACATTTTCGTGTTTACGTGTAAAACCAATGACGATGTCAAAATTCAGTCAATCTTGGCCGGCCCCCCTGGTTTTAGGTGCTTTTCCCCTCCCAAGAAAAATCATGCTATTCCTCTTGTATGTCAGCTTTATTTATCTCAATATTTCAGTGCAAACACCACTAGGTCATACTCCCTTCCAATATGCCTTAAGTAGTTTTATGCCAAATCAACACAAAACAACCTTTATCAACTGCAATTTTTTTTCTTGCAATACTTTCGGCTAACGTTTTGACCTTTGAGGTTAAATGAGGTAAACTATTTTGTGATAATATCTGTAAACTAAGTAGCTAATTTGATGTGTTTGAACAAACTTGGAAGTCAAGCAGTAAATCCTTCTGGTCAATTAATGCTGAAAAATACTTTAAAAAAAAGAAATTGCCATAGAATATTTGACATCGGTATCAAATTCATGATATTATATAGATGGTTAATGTGGTTTTTTTTACCAACAAACATTTACTAGAAGATAAAAGGACTTGAAACAGATTGGTGAATATTACTGAACATGTTCTTCAGGACTGTTATTGAAAATAAAGACGAATTTCATAGTTCTAGTCCAATAAAACAGCACTTACTGTGGACGTTTCGGAATCTGTCAGATTCCTTTATCAACACTGATGTTGTTGTGACGACCTTCTGTGTACAACTCGTTGTTGGGAGGAGGCTAAGATTTTAGGCAAAGAGGCAGACAGATACAAACGATGGATCAAAGAGGCAGTGAAAATCAGACAACAGGGCACCACCATGAACAGAGACGAGGGGCAATACAACCTAACTCACGTATTTGACGATCTCCTGAAGAAACCAACTGGCAACCAAGTTGCTAAGCAACAACGAGTTGTACACAGAAGGTCGTCACAACAACATCAGTGTTGATAAATGAATCTGACAGATTCCGAAACGTCCACAGTAAGTGCTGTTTTATTGGACTAGAACTATAAAATTCGTCTTTATTTATTAGATTGGTGAATAATTATTTAATCAATATTAAGCATCCTGTATGAAGTATGAATCAGCCCTAATGGTTGCGACTTGTTTTCAGAAAATACTCTGAAAAGTCACATCCCAGCTGCCCCAAGTGGATGTTTTCAGAAAAAGATGCTATCTACTTTTGCTGTTAGGCCCATGTTTCTTCAAAGTATATATGGATTCTATAGACCCTTTGCCACTGTAGTATCATATCATTATTCCAGGGGGTTACTTCCAAGTGGCATTCCCGGGTGGCAATTGAATCATAGACATCACAGCAATGCAACCCCTGTAAATTTTGCATGATGGGATTTGGATTCAAGTCCATGTTTTCAGAATTTCTTCCTCTTTGCTTGTTTTCTGATGAGTGGCTAATAAATGATAATGAATTACAGAGCATGTGATATTTTAATCACCCACAGTGTTTTGAGGCAAAAGTTGTTCTAGTGAATTCTCAGGGAATATCAAATATAAGAAATGCAGAAACTTGTGATGCCATCTTGGATATGATATTGACCGGATATTGCTAATTATATGGACACGCTATTGAAATAGACTTTGTATCAGATAATATCATCTTTATATATGTATGTTTATCGCTAAGTGTTTATTGTATTCTTGTACCCAATGAGCTGAATAAACCTTCAAAGGCATTTAAACACTTTCTGGTCAGTGACTTTTCTATTTATTTTGTTAGTGATGCTATCGCTACAATGGTAAACTTAAGCTATTATTTGTTGATTGTAAATTATCCTTTTTATGTGCAGTGTACTGCTTAAAAGGTTATTTTGTGATCCACCACATCATCCCCACTTTTTTTCTCCAAAAATTTTTAGATTTTTATACCACTGGAAACCTTTGGCTACATAATGCCTATGTACAAAAAAATTCTTACAGATTAATTTGTTTAGCCAAAATATTGTGAAATTTGAATTAAGTTCTGGTACGAAATTACAACACATTTTCTCTGGAGCAGTATAATAAACATAATCATGCATAACTCGGAAACACAAAATCAGAATCAACTGAACTTTTGTGAATAATCTTTTTTCATGGATTTCTACTGAAAAAGGTCATAAAAAGAGGATGCCAGGATCACAAAATACTCCTTTAATAATATAGTCGTGATTTTTGATTGTTTTTTTAATTTGATATTGGATTTGTCCCTACGTCAGCATAATATCTGTGCATATACGTCTAGCCCTCTTCTTTTGTTCCATTATCTATTGTATTTCTTTTGTTCAAAGTCTGGTCAACTGTTGATTATATCAAGTAATGTGGACAGGTCAAGATAATCTGGACAGGTCAAGATAATCTGGTCAGGTCAAGATAATCTTGGTCAGGTCAATAACAGGAGAAGTACATGTTCATATTTAGAAACACTGGCCACATGATTTGACTTTTTGGACATTTCAACAAACTTAAAATGCATCAAAGTTTAATATATTTTACACGATCAGCATAAATTATTATGCAAGTTTATGCATATTAGATTTAAATGAAGATGGTAAACAATACTTGTGTGTATTGAATGACACCAAAAACACCTTTATTGAATAATGCAAATTAGTTTGTATTATGTCTCTTAAAGCCTGTATAATTAGGGACGAGGATGTCAATCTACCTTTGTCCCCCCTCTCCCAACAAACGCAGATTCCGACAAAGTAGGTAACAAAACAAGAGCCATGAGGTCTTACAAATTAAGTTCAACCAAGGATATTTTGCACCTAAAATGCAGTACATTACAGGCCACAAGACTAGATGTAGAAAAACTACAACAATCTGAGGCCTAACCCCAACCAAAATAGGTCGAGGAGGGTACCAAGGAATATGCGTTGATTTGGTTCAGGACATTTGTTCTATACGTATATTAAAGATAAATATAAATTCTATGGTGTTAAATGATACCGTCATGTCTAGGTAAAACACACCCACTTTGGTAATTTGAACTTTGAACTATTTACATATTCATTATTAATATTACGAATATGTATAAAGAATTAATAATAAGAATTAAATAAGGCTATCGAGTGGGACAGGACCACAAATGAATTGAATTGAATCTCCCGTTAAAATCAATGCTGTATTGATTTGATTAAATCACTTGCAATTGATACTTGATAAGACTCGAGACTCGAACGCAGGACACACGGGAAGAATATTACACTGTCTCGGTGTGTTTTTATTTTGGAAAACCCTAAACTTACACAAGATAATCATATCAGCTTTTCCAGTTTGTCTTTTGGAAAATGAATAAACCATAACAACAAATTCGTTTATTTTGGCTCATCAGATATGTAAGATAAGCGGTTCAAAACAGACCATTACCATAGATAATCGGTGTCTTGTTGAGGTATGGTTAGCATGTTAAGTCGCTCGGAAGGCTCGACCCCTTGGGTCTCGCCTTCCGAGCGACTCAACATGCTCACCATACCTCAACAAGACACCGATTATCTATGGTAATGGTCTGTTTCTCACCCTTTATCTACTACATAGAGTTTGCTCATCTAAGCGCTCAGAATAGTGGACAGCTGGTTTAATCAAGCAGAACGTATTGACAAACAATATTACAGCAACATGTTGATTTGCAGTTCATAATCCACAAGACACGATGCATAATGCAAATCCTGTTCCTGGTGTCCATCAACATGCGACAAGGGGGAAAGAGAAATAAATGAGGCATGCTATTTGAAATCAGATGTCAGGCATTCTGTATTATTGTGAAATCAAAACAAGAAGCAAATTGTGTGTCTGTTTGTTTGTATGCTTTTTTTAAAGTTGTTAATCCATAAGATGTAATATGAAAATACAAAATACATCAGTCCGAGATGTCAGTTGACAGGTCCAATACTAAAAAATGTAAAATGTTCTAAAGCAGGTATGAACTGAACATTCTGTCAGTCGGCATGATGTCACTGGCGATAGATCGCTGCATCCCATTGGTTGTTTTTGCTGAGATTCGGCTGTTCCATCTTGCGCTCTCGGACACGAAGGGGACACTTACCGTTGTACTCAATGGGGGAAATCACAAAACATGTCATAAAATAAATACCTCTTGGTGAAACAATTCAAAATGTTCGATTTCTTATCAGGGGAATAAACTCCCAATAATTGCTAAAGGAAAAGTAAGTTGGTGTTTTCTATGCGGAGAACTGAAAAGCCCTGTACAAACCAATAGGGATTTTGCCAGAGTGTCCCCTTTGAGAAATGGGTAAGTGCACTGCATGGAACAACCTTGACCGAGAGAATTCTATTTAAATGAGGTTTGGCAATCCACAAGGAAAAAGGCCCCAAACATTCAAAATATTCTTGAATGTAGTGAATTCTAACATTAATTGAGCAGATAAACGAAAAGCCAATTTGTTTGAACTTGTAGCATATCTAAGCCAATATTTGCTCCTAAATGACACGACTAATGATAACAAAGATCGTCAGCAAGAATATCTTTGTAACCCATATCAATGGTTATATCTTGTCCCCTGTGTCTCTAAAACTCATCCATGTGCAATTTTCCAACTATTTATGTTACAGTTTTATTGGCCCATAAGTATCAACTAGTGTGAGTCATTCTCGTTAAACCATGAATTTATGAAATGAGAAACAGTCTCAAAAAACCAGTAGAACTTTATAAGCTAAATTTAGCACCTCTCACTAGGATCCACAACATGCTCATCTATCAGGACACAGTTCTTTAACCCCAATACATATACACATTCATTGAATGACATTTGAAAATTTGGGTACAAAAACTCATAGTCTACAACTTGATGTCAAAATTTGCACTATCATTGTTTAATTGAGGTATTGAACTTTGCCATTGGGATGAGGCCATTGTGGTCCATGGTTCAAAAATCTACATTTACAAGTGAAATGTTACAATTTTACTATATTTTGAGGGGATGAGTTTTGAAACTCCGTTCGTAATGTCAATCCACATATAACACATACGCATATTAGGGGTCAATAACCATGCCCCAGTAGATGATGATGTGTAACCTCCATCTCATGCCACAGTTCAATAACAACCCACATGAACTAAAGAACCATGTATACTTGGAGATTCTGATATTTAGGATTCCAGTAGCAGCAGCCTCTTGGCATGGCTCTAAAACCTTCATTATCTGTAATATCTTACAATTTGAACTTTCTCCTGGCAGGGGGAGTGAAGGGCCACATCATACATTTTTGGTGGGTATGCTACCCCGGGATTTTGAGATGGTGGGTCTTTGGGAGCTGAATGCGTACCTGTAAAAGGGGGTCTTTTGGAGCTGCGAACCGGTAAAAGGGGGTCTTTAAGAGCTGCAAATAGATAAAAGGGGGTCTTTTGGAGCTGCGAACAAAATTAAGGGTCTTTCTTGGCTTTCTGGTTCAAAATGACCAGAATTAAAACCTAAAAAATTGTATCTTTTTTCAATATTTATATTGTTAAAATAATTTGAAAGTAGCAAATCTCCCCATGGCTGGTGATTCTGCTTTTTGCCTGGATTTTATTATCAAAATATCAGGTACAGGTTTGTGTTACACATGCATGACAATATTAATTTGTGATAATATATTGGGTGAATGATACTCCAGTAACCTAAAACACATGCACTCCAAAGGGATATCATGGCTATTGAATGTGTTATCAAGTGGTGTCATTTGAGATTTTTTAGATCGTTGATATCGCTCAATATTTGGAAAATATTACTCAATGTTAAAGAAGCAATGAATAAAATGGATTTGAAATAAATAATGACTATAGTTTGAAAAAGAGATTTCTGCTTGATTTCACAGGCTGCTGGTCTGTGACAAGGACTTTCATATGACTAAAGCAGTATACAGACTTTTTATTGTACGTACAATATTGTATTTACAATATGTACGTTATTTAATCTATTGCCATTCTATTTCCAGTAATGTTTTAAGTTCTAACGAATGTTTGATGACGTAAAATCGATAATATATTTCTGCTAGATATTGTATGTAACATATTATCGATTTTTCGTCATCAAACATTCGTTAGAACTTAAACATTACTGGAAATAGAATGGCAATAGATTAAATAACGTATATATTGTACATACAATATTGTATGCATAATACTCGAGTCTGAAGCGCTTAAGGCCCACTGTATACTTTTTATTTGATGTATTTGATGTATTTTTATAGGATTGTGAATTTCAACTGGGGCTACCTGAATGGGTGATTCCATTTGAAATCTACACTCCCTGTGTGGGAGATTCAGGTCATATCTTCCATATGGGTGTATGGATTTCAACTGGAATAGTTCAATTCACCACAGCACTACTATTATTATCAAGCTCTATAACTGAATGAAAAGAAAAATACAATATATGTGATGCGATCAAGCAAAATCAGTCGGAACTCAGAAATATTGATTTTGAGATATAGCCAAACAAAGGCAATATTTCCTTTTGTTTCCTGTTGTTTTGGAAACTCTTTAATTGCTCATATCTTTTAAACTGGTTGTTCAATTTCAATAGGGTTTTATGCAAAATGCATCTTTTTAAATCCTCTTTACTATCCTGTAAGAAACTGAAAATTTAATATTTCGGAGTTCTGACTGATTTTGCTTGATCCCATTATATATGGGTTTCACTTACGTCTGTTATGTTTTTGGTGAAATTAACTTGTGTGCCCTTTCTCAGTCATGCATATCTAAGGGTGAATCATATTGATGATGGATTAAATTATTACAAAGTTAATGATCTGTAAATATACAGAAAGCTTTTGAATATTAGTATTCGTAAGTCCGTAGAGATGACCTGTGCAGTCATTGACCATTTAATGACTTGAATTGAGACACATCTGACACTGACTTCTTGGAACTGTTGATTTCATCCAGGAAAACATTCTTCCCAGAGAGATTACAAACCTTAACCCCATGAGAACTACCTACCGTTTGGCCAAAATGAATGTTGTGTCCAATTTTGAACCAATCAAGGGTATTAATAAAGAACATCTGCAAATGCAAGTTTGACCATAAATAGTTGAAAGCCTAGTCATGATTGGCAATTGAAATGAGCATTTAAAGTTATCAACCAATCAGAAATGCTGTTAGATGACCAGTAGTGTCCAGGGGGTAAGGTTTGAATTGTCAATGTCCGGGAGTTGATTGACCTGTATACATAATAAGATTCCTGGAGGAGTTCCCCCTAGTTGAAGGTGTGTGTGTGTGGGGGGGTGGCACAGTTTGAAGGTACCTTTTTTTTAAAGTGATTTTGGTATATTGATGGGTATGTTTTAAGTGAAGACTGACCAATGTCCCCCATTTGGGCAAAACTGTCCTTAAAAATACCCAATTTGGGCAAATTTGGGTGCTTTTGTGAAAAATTGGTATACTGATGGGTTGCAAAAATGCTTGCAGCATACTCTCCCATTCTGACAAACATTGTGTAAAATTAGTCTTTGTCAAAGACTACTTGTGATTTGAGGGGGGGGTGATGGCCATATATGGTTGTGGTTATTACCATAACTGATCTTGATGGTTGAAGTAAAGCAATAATTTTAGTTAACATCAGTAGCGTAGCCAGCAGGGGGCAGACAGCCCCCACCCCCGGACACCTAAAATGAGGACGGAGAAGTGTAAAATGGAGACGAGAAGAAGGGGAGAAAAGAGAGAAGGAAGGGGAGGAAAAATAGGGACGATACTGACGTTTGCCCCCCCAACCCGCCCTCCCCCGGACTGGCAATGCTGGCTACGTGCCTGGTTAACATTTATGTTAACAATAATTTGATAGTCAGAAATGTATTCACATCCTACTCTATGTTGAAGCATATGAAATGATATGTCACCATGGAACACTAATAGATTTCAAAATAAGTAAATTCCTCACCTGGTTAAAAGACAACTTAAGTTGCTTCTAATACATATAATCACCTTGAAGCCATATCATGTCATCATCTTGCATAATATACAGAATGAATAAACATGTTGTGGTTTACTCGCAATAAGTAAGTGACATAAACTATGTTTTCTTAAGTGCCAAATCTGATTCCAACCCTTTATACCGCAAAGTAGAAGCCGTCTACAGGATTTAATTAAAGTCAATATGTGATTTGGCAAAGTTGGTTAAATTGAATGAATCTTGGACAGGAATTTACCTGCCGATTGAATTAAGTTAATAAATATGTACATGATATGAATCATTCATGAGCTAGCTTTAAGTATTGTTTTGTCTGTATGTTGTGCTCCCATGGGATAAGAGCAATTTCAATTCCAATCTTTCAGCAATATATTGGTCTAAATAGAAAGGTCCCTCACTGCTATGTGAATCATTTCTAGATCAAATACCTACCTGCATTCTTGGAATAAAGGCAAATGGGCTTTTCTATTTAAAATTCACACTACCCCTGTGGAAGATTTTGGAAATATCTGCCACAGGGGGAGTATGAATATCAAATGGAATGAACACATTAGCCAGCTCCATTTGCATTTCATACACCCTCTGAGAAAGATTCAACTTGAATCTTCACCAGAGGGAGGGTGAGTTTCAAATGGAGCTGCCTAATATGTTCATTCCATTTGAAATTCATACTCTCCCTGTGGAAAATATTTCCAAACTCTTCCACAGGGGTAGTGTGAATTTTAAATGGAATAGCCCAATCGGTGTGGGTGCTAGAATTAGTACCTGCTACTATGTGAGGTCAAATTATAATGTACATTTCAAATGAGGTAATGAACTTAGCATTCTATAGAAATGAGAGTTGCAAACATAGGCTTGTAACTGTAAAAAACCTGATTTCGTGCAGTCATGTAAACATGTATACTTCTATTCAATTAATGAACTTTGCATTCTATAAAAGCAAAAGTTGAAAGTGTTGGCATATAACATCATATCCTCATCCATATGAGATGGCATCATTATAAGTGTATGCTTCTATAGGGTCAATGAACATAGCATTCTATAGTTGTGAAAGTTTCTGTAGGCACATATATAGTCACAATAGCCTCATCCCAATTGCACAGTTCAATAATCTCAATTAAACAATCAGAGTGCACAATTTGACCTCATGTTGCAGAGTATGAGTTTTTGTTCTCAAATTTTTAGAGGTCATTCAATGAATGTGCAAATGTGTTGGGGTTATAGAACTGAGCCCAGATAGATGAGCGTGTTGTGGATCCTAGTGAGTGGATGTGATAAAGCAAAGCGATGATTCAGGTATCCATAACACGGTAAGCTTACACTGGTTCCTCATTTGTATTTAAGTAAATTGGCAGGTGTGAAGGAATGCTGCTGTCAACTAGGGCAACTAGTACTCTGTATGCAGTCACCTATTACGTATACTATCACTATGGACCGCAATGGCCTCATCCCAATAGCATGGTTCAATAACCTCAATTAAACAATCATAGTGCAAAATTTGACCTCTAGTTGCAGAGTATGAGTTTTTGTACCCAAATTTTCAAAGGTCATTCAATGAATGTGCAAATGTATTGTGGTTAAAGACTCTGCCTTGATAGATGAGCATGTTGTGGATCCTAGTGTATGGCAAATCATAGAATTCTAAGATTTTAACCAAAATTGTAGAGTCTATCTCAAAAACTATTGAGCCAATAAGGCATGTTTGTCCTCATTTAAATGCATTTTGCATCCAGATTTTAAAAATGGTTGTTAAATGTAATATTTTGAAACATTTTAAAAGGAATAATGATTTTTGCATGGCTGGTACAGGATGTTGCCATGGAAGGATTAATATGGGTTCCATGGTTGAATGACTGGGTACTGCCGTACACCCAGTTGGGTTGCAAGGATTTGCATAGATTCCAGAAAAAATTGATGGACTATATTTCCCCCCTGAATTTATTAAATTTGGGGGCTTGGAATAATAAAATTGGGTGCAATTTTTGATTAAAATGTGCATTCACTTGAGATTTTTGGCAAAATTTAATCAGGAAAAAAAATCTGACAATGATTTTGAGGACAATTTAATCTGGAATATTTTGCTAAAAAAAACATTTTATATATAAATTTAATAAAAATTTGCCCTAAAATACTGGTGGTTTTTATTTTAGAAGGGTTAAGAAATAATAAATGTGTTATAATATGCTAGAAAATTACAGAAAATAATGAACACTGGTTCTGAAGCCATGTTTGTGATTTTTTTCCCTTCTTCTTGTTTCTAAGTTTGTTTTATATACCATATGTTTTCCCACTGAGGCTGATGCACCAACCATGTGGACAACCATTGGTTTCTACAGTTCTACAGATTTTTATTTTGCTCTTATAAAATTATTCCAAAAGCTACTGACTTTTTACTTGTAAGTTAGGTTGATATAGTCATTTCCTTTTATATTTAGGAGACAATTAATTTGAGCTGAAAATCAATTTTGCCTATATTTTTGTACATGGCCAGAATTTCCCAAATTTGCATGGGTGCACTCACATTATGACGTCATAGCAACAATATGAGGGGAATATTTGTATATATTTTGGTATCACTGGATATAGGAGACCCATAGCTATACATTGGTACCAAATATAATGGTATATGATTTTTCTAATTGAAAAGTAGGGGGTTACAACCCCCCCATTCGTCGTATGTGTTACAAAAAACGGCTCAGTAGTTTTAGGGTTCAAATTAACATCAAAATTGTGTAAAACCACAACTTCACATTCCAAAAGTCTGCCTTTTAAAAATTTGCACCCCCTACAAAAAATACTGACTACTGGCCTGGCCCGGGGGCCTGGCTCATGGTTGCTATATGGTTGTGGCCTGGTTATACTTCATGGCTGTTTTGGCATTATTACCACAAATAATAATACAAAATCTAATATTTTAAAAGAATAATAAGGAATGTACAGCAAACTCCTTATCATTTCCTCTCAGCACAGACATACATAAGAATTAGTTCCTTAATAACCCTCATCCAGTTTTATTTGTGGCGCCCACTTGCCCAGGCACAAATGACGAATATTTCTTAATCTTGCCTCTGATCCACGATATGTAAACACATGAAGAGTGCTAGAGGATGATCGAGATTTTACTGTCTTTACCATTAAAACTCTGTAATGGTGCAATAACTTTGCTAAATGGCTCATGAACATGGAAACCTGTTTGTTTTAGTCTATGAATTCTCTTTGCTGGTAAATTGTTTAAAACTGTCAAAATAACTGCAGCGTTGTGGGGCGTATTCCAGTTGAAGTAGATACATGTGTTTGCTTTGAAACAGAGGAGGGATGTTAGTGCTCCCAGAATGCATTGCAATAAACATTTTCTGATTAACATTTTACAAAGATTGTAATTTTATGAAATTATAGGCACCTGTGTCCATATTTTAAACTGATCAACATTTTGTAAACATGATAATATAAACTTACTAATACTGCTGATCAAAGGCCAATTTCTTTCAAAGTCTTTATGTTTTATGTACTATTTAGTTATGGCAGAAAAAATAACAAATAATCATATCACAAAATAATGAGAATGTTGGTTGAATGAGCCATTTGGGTTTATTGAAATATTCTTAATTCTGTGACCAATCGTGAAAAATATTTTAGAAACAAATTGTCCCTAACGTTGATTACACAAATGTGAGTGTCCACCCCCTTTCCATGCACTATAGGTTAAATACCACTAATTATGTATTACACAGGTTTCAATGGGAAAATGCCTAATTTTGGGTGAAATTTTCTCATATTCAGAACTCTCACAGTTCAATGCCACTAATATCAGGTGAAACTATATGATTTAGATGCCAAATGATCAAAAATTCAACATAGGTTGACCTGAGACTTTTCTTGTTTTAACGCACTGAACCGTAAACACCTGAAAATGACAGTGCGCCCTCAAAGCTGAAAGTTACAATATGATAGGGCGAATATTTACTAAAAACCGAAGCCGTGCATACAAATTTTGGTACTATTACAACAAAAATGTCATATAATGAGAGAAAATGTACCATTTTGAAGCATCAAACTCTAAAAAGTACTTTTTTGGCTATATAACTTGATCAATTTCAGTGATTTTAATGCAGTCTTTTCGAATGCCATGAAAACAAATAGTTACTCATCGTATTTCAATGTATCGCCCAGGCCAATTAGTGGTATTTAACCTTTATTTACTTTAACACATCAGCATACAAAATATACTGAAACATAAATGTTCTTTGTTGGCATATAACCCCATGTCAAAATTGTAGTTTTGTATTAGCATGACATGTGTTTGCAAGCCACTAATCGAGACAACCCTGGAAGAAAAGGTGAAATGCATCATGGGATAGCTTCCAATGTAGACAATTAGAAGTAGGTTAATTCATTTACTCCACATAGTCTCATATCCAACGTGGATGACCCTGTTTATGAAATAGACTCATAACTAAAAATATTCTTAATATCGCTTATGTGATAACTATGACTTCTGGAGATTGTGATAAAGATTGATTACTATGTATCTATTTATGTACAGGTTGAATTTCTCATATATATTTGTTTGATAAGTCTACACTTACTGACTGAGAATTTGCTAAATGATTAAGAAGATATGAGTAACCTTAATGTGACTTAGAAATATAATGTGGGTTGAAAGTTTGTTTGAATGCTGAAATACTGTTTCCACTTAGTCATAATTGGAATTTCTTTGGATTTTTTAATATCATTGTTTGTATAGCTTTATTAGTGCACCAATTTAAAAGAGGTTTAGTTTAGTGTCTATTTTAAGCATCTATTTTGTTCAACAAAGCCTGCCCAATACACACCTTTATAGGGTTTCTCTACTGGATGTCGATTTGTACTGAAATTTCTTCCAATAACCCTATTGCATAACAAAGGAGATGTATTAACCTCTGAACTGTGTCTATTGTTATGCAGGTGTAGATCACGGGGATGGGGGATAAATCCCCCAATATTTTGCCAGGGGGGATGGTCCATACAATCACCCCCCCCCATGTTGATGCCTGTATATGGGTTTCTGACCAAATTAATCTCATATTTGGCCATTTTAGCTCCAAAAGTGCCAATTTTTGTGTGCTTCGCACAAATTTGTTCGACTTTTGCACCATATTTCACCAGTTTTTACTTCAATATGGCGAAATTTTCTGTGCGCTTTGTGCGCATTTGTACTATAAACATTAACTGTGGCCAAAGGTGCTGGATTCACTATATTTCAATTTTTTTTCCAACCCCATCCCCCAATGTCGAAATCTACGCCACTGGTTATGCAATATGCATATTACCTTGTAGGAAGGAATTTAGGTACAAATCAGCATCTGGTAAAGAATCCCTAAAAGTGTGTATTGGACAAGCTAGAAAAAAAAACTTTTGTCACACCCTGTTATCCTGTGATCAATACATACATTTTGCTGAATAGGCAGAGTTGCAAACTTGAGGTGTGATATGAAGCGTTGCATGACAAGCAAAGCATCTAGCCAGACACTGTATACTAACATGTCATTTCCACATGTCTTATATATTGATACTGGCTCTAGTTTGTTCCGTCAGTAAATAACAAGAGCTTTCAGAACACCTTGTTGATCAATAGCAATGTTTTCATTTCTGGCCCGCTAAATTGACCCGAGATATGCGGATGTGTTTGAGGGAATATCAGGTTACAGTATTAGGAATTTGTTGCCATAAATAGGTTAAATTGATGGCTAGTTTAATTTTCAGTTTGTAGCTGGGAATGATCATAATCAGTTTCAAATTCATTTATTTCCATTTGTAGGTCAAGCTATCTTCATTGGATAGCATGTTGGTTCAAGTTACCTTCAGATAGCAAGAGTGGTTTAGAATTTATTTTGATCAAAATTTGGTAACTTTATGTCCATTGAAAGTTTAGCTATCATCATTAGATGAAAGCTTAGTTTAGGCTATCTTCAGTAGATAGCAAGATTGGTTAAGAATTGATTTTGGTAAAAATTTGGTAAATTTATGTCCATTGAAAGTTTGGCTATCTTTATTAGATAACAGCTTAGTTTACGCTATCTTCAGAAGATAGCAAGATTATTTTAGTATTGATTTTGGTCTAAATTTGGTACATTTGTGTCCTTTGAAAGTTTATAGGTACAAATTGACATCCGCTAGAAAAACCCTAAAGGTGCATATTGGGCAAGCTGAATTTTTTGCTATGAGTAGGTTAAATTGATAGCTAGTTTAATTTTCTGTAGATAGCTGGGAATGATCATAATCAGTTTCAAATTGGTTAAATTCATTTATTTCCATTTGTAGGTCAAGCTATCTTTGTTAGATAGCATGTTGGTTCAAGTTACCTCCAGATAGCAAGAGTGTTTCAGAATTTATTTTGGTCCAAATTGGCTAAATTTATGTTCATTGAAAGTTTAGCTATCTTCATTAGATGGCAGCTTAGTTTAGGCTATCTTCAGTAAATAGCAAAATTGTTTTAGTATTGATTTAGGTAAAAAAATGTTCATTGAAAGTTCAAGCTATATCTTCATTAGATAGCAACTAGTTCACGCTATCTTCAGAAGATAGCAAGATTATTTTAGTATTGATTTTGGTCCAAATTTGGTACACTTGTGTCCTTTGAAAGTTTATAGGTACAAATTGACATCCGCTAGAAAAACTCTAAAAGTGCGTATTGGGCAAGCTGACAAAAACTTTTTGTCACACCCTGTTATCCTGTGATCAATACATACATTTTGCTCAATAGGCAGAGTTGCAAACTTGAGGTGTGATATGAAGCGTTGCATGACAAGCAAAGCATCTAGCCAGACACTGTATACTAACATGTCATTTCCACATGTCTTATATATTGATACTGGCTCTGGTTTGTTCCGTTAGTAAATAACAAGAGCTTTCAGAACACCTTGTTGATCAATAGCAATGTTTTCATTTCTGGTTCAAGTTATCTTCAGATAGCAAGAATGTTTTAGAATTTATTTTGGTCCAAATTGGCTAAATTTATGTTCATTGAAAGTTTAGCTATCATCATTAGATGAAAGCTTAGTTTAGGCTATCTTCAGTAGATAGCAAGATTGGTTAAGAATTGATTTAGGTATAAATTTGGTAAATTTATGTCCATAGTTTAGTTTAGGCTACTTTCAGTAGATAGCAAGATTGTTTTAGTACTGATTTAGTTCAAGGTACCTTCCAAAGATTAGATGGCAAGATTATTTTAGTATTGATTTTGGTCCAAATTTGGCACATTTGTGTCCTTTGAAAGTTTGCCATATTTTAGAATTAAGTTTGGTCTAAATTGGGTAAATTTATATCTATTGAAAGTTTGTCTATCTTCATTAGATGACCACTTAGTTTAAGCTATCTTCAGTAGATAGTTTGAGAATTTTAGTTTTAGAATTTATTTTGAATTATATTTATATATTTCTATATTTCTAAATTTGGTACATTTATGTTATGTTATGTTATTTATGCTATAATCATTAGTTTAATCTATGTAAAGTAGATAACAAGAGTGTTTTAGCATTTATTCTGGTCCAAATTGGGTAAATGTATGTCCAATGAAAGATGGCGACTTAGTTCAAGCTATCTTCAGTAGATAGCAAGAGTGTTTTAGAATTTATTTTAGTCAAAATTAGGTACATTTGTTTCTATTGAAATTTTAAGTTATCTTCATTAGATAGCAACTTTGTTCAAGCTATCTTCTGCCCGGTACCCCAGGTCAACATAAAAAGTGGTAACCATGTGTGTTCTTCCTTTTTCAAAACCCCCCTTTTCACTGATTTTTCATTGATTTTACCCCCTTTTTTGCCAAATCACTGACAAAATCAGGGTAAAAATACCCCTTTTTCAAGGTTTTCAATGAGAAGATTTCCAGACACCCCTTTTCAATGACTTCAAATATTTTAATATATTAAGTACAAAATGTGCAAGTATGAACATTACTTTGTGTCTGTTGTACTCGGTCGTAGAATTCGCTCCAATCACTGCCAATGTTTCCCGCAATGTTTTCAATTCACCACATGGAAAAGTGTATACGGCAGCCAAAACGGTTACATCTGACACCATCGATGTTCAAGCGTCGCTCATTCAGCTCTCTTCAAAGCGTAAGGGAGCATACATTGCAACACCCACTAGACAACTATATCGGGAAACCGCCGTGCCAATAGTAAAAAAGCTGCCTTCTGACGCTCTCGCTGTGACGATTGAGGGCGGAATCAATGAAATGCCAGAGGATGGAGGCTGAAGACTCGGGCTGAAGACATCGATCGAATCGAACCTGTGAAATACCCTTTTTTTTTTAATTGGCGGAGACAATGCTCAGAATACCCCCTTTTTTTTTTTTTTTGCGGTCCGCGATTTCAGTCAACAAAATACCCCTTTTTCGCGAAATTTAGAACACACATGGTTACCACTTTTTTATGTTGACCTGGGGTACCGGGATCTTCTGTAGATAGCAAGATTGTCAATAGTAACCTTCATAGCAAGAGTGATCAGCATTTCACAAATTGGATAAATTGATTTATATTGATAGCTTTTTTCAGTAGGTAGTTCCTGAAGTGTTCCTGAATGCCGCTCACTTGGATACCATTCTCATCCAGAGTGTGAGGTGCAACCAATGTAGTGATATGTCTCCAGTGTCTTAAGAGCTACTTGACTCATCCTAAGTTACAGATTACCAAGTTGGTCCATGTCAGAATAGCTGTATGCCTTTATAGATTGAGCTATCTTTGATAGGTAACAAAATAGTGGTTCAGTGTACACCAAATTAGATACATTTGTTTCCACAAGCATGCAGCTCAAGCTAAATTTAGTAGATATGGGTAGCAAATAAGTTTGAGTTTGAGCTATCTTCAGTATAAGAGCTAAGAATGTTTCAGTCATCAATCATCAGTGATCATTAACAACCAATCAGGATGAATTTTATGGTGTCACATAACTAATGCATGGGAAAGATAAATGACCAATCAATATGAATTATAGGATGGATTCATATATCTCATGAATAATGCATTTATAATAATGACCAATTAAGATTTATTATACTAATTATGAAGAAACCCATGCTCATGAATAATGCATCACTGTGATGGTTGAGTATGCATAAATATTAATTTTGATGAATTTGTTTAGCCAATAAATTTATGTTGGCATGAAAGTAATTATGTTGTTTCTGTGCAAGATTAATGAGCGATCATCATTCTCCCATCCATCTACTCATGCATGCATGATATATGATATGGACACCTATAACTAGTGATCAAATTGGTATGAGTATTAAAGGAAAGGGATTAGGGACGCACCATTAGACTTCAAGGGGGGGTGGAGGAAGTTGGGGTCGGAGCGGCGAAGTTTTTTTTTTTTCGCCGCCAAAGGCGACAAGTTTTTTTTTTTCAATTTTCATGCATTTATACAGTTTGGTGAGGAAAGGTTTTTTTTTTTTTTTTAGTGTTGGTAGGGAAAGTTTTTTTTTTTGCTCATGTAGTGGGGGAAGTTTTTTTTTTTCAAAACTTCCTCCCCACCCCCCTTGAAGTCTAATGGTGCGTCCCTTATTAAAGGATGTGCACAGTCTTGAAGATGTTAGTATAAATTATCAAGCCCAGGTTATACTTCATCCTGTTGTCAAAGTTCACTCTGCCCCCACCTTGGGAGGGGGTTGGTGTTGAGCGCTTTGGCACCGGGACACCTCCCACTGCAGCTGCAGATACTGTCAAGTTAGTACACCTTTTTAACAAAGTATTTACATGTATGTTTCAATGGAGTCATTATAAATGTAGTGTGACCAAGCTCAGCATTTTTTTTAAATGTATTTTATAAAATATCACACAAATCTCTTTATTCTGTCGGTCCAACATCCGGGCTATCTCTAGTCTTGGGCCCAAGCTTCATGTGGCTCACGGTTTGTAATGAACGACATAAACCGGCTGTGAAGGAGACTAGTCACTCCAGACTGGAGTGGCAACATAAATCAATTTCGGAAAAAACAACACTCGACCATGGACTTTAATTGTCGGTTTGTCATTATATAAAACGATAAATCAAGTAAGTAACTTCCACCCTGAAAACTTAGAAACTTGTTTGATTCCACTGACTATTTGCGATCGAAATTTACACAACACCAATGACAGAATTCATCAAGAAAAAAATTGAACCCAGGGCTTGTTTTCACTCAAATTTGAGTTGCATCATCAACCGGAAGTGACGTGGCACGGACCGACAGAATATATAACTGTAATAAAAAGTAATTGTTTTGGATCACAAAATGGTGTTGTATCTAATAGGGCCCCCAAAAAAGTTATTTGCTTGTCCTCATTCGACCGGCCGTCTCGGTAGTCCCAACTGTAAAACCTTTTTTTTGAAAAAAAAGGGTTTTTTTACAATTTTAAGTCTGTCAGACATGTACAATGCAAATAAAATTGGGTTTACTTTGAATTTGTCTTTGGTGGAAATTGTAGTCAATGAGTGTTTTACATACAAACAAGTACTTCACATTATACTTTCAGTACTAAGAAAAAAGAAAGAAATGAAAACTTTTCCTGACCGACCGACCGACCGACCAAACTTCTGAAAGTGATCTATGGACAAGCAAACAATTAATTTTCTGTGATTGAATTTGAAAAAAAAAGTAACATAGTTCAGATAATTTAATAAAGTATAAGCATTTGATACCTCCTAGTAAATGAAAACAAAATATGAAATTGTAAATACAAGCCTGGGAGATAAGCTATTTAACTCTCTTCACACGGGTGTCGACTGCAGGCGACAAGTTTTTAAAAAATTCAAAATTCAAAAATTTCAGAAATGTAAATTTTCATGACCATATTTGGAATCGGCATGAAAAATGCATTAAAATGAGTACAAACAAGCCTTGTATTGGTTCAGTAGTTCTCAAGATAGCTCTTGATATTTTGAGAAAATATTTAAAAACTTGGAAATTTTTTCATTGAAGCGTGTGGCTAGCATGCAGAGCATTAATCTGTAAATGAAACACTGCATAGTAACAGATAAGTTGTATTATTACTGCATAAGTAAATACTTGATCGGTTCTCTTGACTCACACCTACGCAGATTTAGTTCTAGGCAAGGAAAATATAGCGGAGTTTAGATCAAAATTGGAATAAGAATCAGTGATTAAAGCAAAGTCACTGGATATGTTACCTGAATATTTTATTTCTCTGAGATTTAAGATTAATCTATTTTTGAGAATAAAAGTATTTAATTCACACAAAATCTGATTGTTCCACTTGATACTTAGGCCTAAACAAATATGTGGTGTGATCAAGCAAAATCAGTCTGAAGTCGGTCATATTTAATTTTCAGTTTCTTATTGGATTGTAACAAGCATTTGCAAAGCTACATTTTGCAGAAAATCTCATTGAAATTGGACAACTAGTTCAAAAGATATGAACAGTTAAAAAGTTTCCAAAACAATAGGAAACAAAAGGAAATATGTCCTTTGTTTAGCTATAGGCTAAGATTTTAAAAGAAACAATTGATATTGGAAAAATAATTTATGTCTATCATAATCTCATTCCATTTGATCTGATAACTGGTGCCCTTGCCTTGATGTGGTCTTCTCTTAAGACGTGGTATTCTCTTCTTCTTCTTACACCAACCTATCCGGACCCACCTCCCAACCTCCACCATACCCCAAAGAATGTAAAATACATTCATTATAATCAGAATAATTATATAAGTCTAGCATACCCATTTTACACCGGTAAAACAGATAACAATGACTTTATGACCCATATGTCAGTTTCTTCTTACTTTAAACATGGTCGGGCCCATACGCAGGATTTTTTGTGCGGGTGCTGATTTTGAAAAAGTGGAAAGGCTATTCTGTGAAAAGTGGAGTCCTGAAATTTTGACCTTTTTTGACCAAACAAGCGTAAAAAACCTGATTTTTTGTCTGACTTTTTGTATACTTTTTCAAATTTTGGGGTGCGGCCGCACTCCCCTCACTGTCCCCCGCATACGGGCCTGAATATGGTCCATTTTGTACTGATCAAAGGTTGAAAGTTGTGAACAACGGAGGTGTTTTTTTAGATCCAATCTGATAGAGTAAACTCTATGGAAAAGATATACAGGTGTGTGATATTTACTAGTGGCAAAAGAAAGAAAGGAAGGACAACAAGATTGGAATTCAATTAATGTATTTATTTGTTTAAAATATTGTAAGCTGTTTTTGCCCCTTTAAACTTTAATATTCCAAAATAATGAGAAAGATAACAAACCGCCTTACGCAGTTTTGTATTATATTATCCTAACACTGTTTCCTCTGTTATATATCTGTTTTAATTTGATTCTCCCCTACAGATCAGAATATCCAACATGAATTTAAGCTATAAGCGATATATGGAGACATATTTTATCTCTGTGTTATTGGTTTAAGGGGATTACAATTACCAGAATAACATCAACTTGTATTTTGATACCCGTCAGCGATACAGCAGTAACATGATTGTCATTTTGCCTATGGTTGGGCCAAAAAGTGTGGTTTTCAATCCTACCCATCACCGTGACGACAACAAGGTCAATAAAATCTGTCATCCTGATGCGTAATCCTAAACAGCTCCTGGAGCCTGAATGTTTTCCCTTCATTTGTGTTGCCTCCTGCAAGGCAGACAAGATATGCAGGAAACTCATGTATATAATAGAATCTCTGTTGACTACCACTAAAGAAAATGTTGCCTGCCTCTGCCCCCTTGTCTATCTATCAATGATGTGACACTGTAGAGTTTTTATTAATGTCTGCTTCCCGGTGCGGTGGTAGGTTTAACTGTCAAGTCATAAAACTCTTACATGCTTTTTAAAGCTTTTATGATATCTCACAGTGTGGAACCAATGCCAGGCATGTTTGTTCTTGTTTGGATGGATACCTTTGACATGACTGTTTTGACTAATATATGTGCATCAGAGGTTCATCGTGAATAATCTAGAGTTACTTCATGTGTACTGCAGAGGTACATCATGGATAATCCAGAGTTACTCCATGGGTACTCCAGAGGTACATCATGGATAATCCAGAGTTACTCCATGGGTTAATCCAGAGGTACATCATGGATAATCCAGAGTTACTCCATGGGTATTCCAGAGGTACATCATGGATAATCATGGATAATCCAGAGTTACTCCATGGGTACTCCATAGGTACATCATGGATTATCCAGAGCTGCTCAGTGTGTACTCCAGAAGTACATCGTGGATAATCTAGAGTTACTTCATGTGTACTCCAGAGGTACTTCATCATGGATAATCCAGAGTTACTCCATTGGTACTCCAGAGGTTCATCATGGGTAATCCAGAGCTACTCCATGGGTTACTCCAGAGGTACACCATGGATAATCCAGATTTACTCCATATGGGTACTCCAGAGGTACACCACAGATAATCCAGAGTTACTCCGTGTATACTCCAGAGGTACACTGGGCCTCAAGGAAGAACAGATGATTAATTGTGTTTTCAACTGAATGAGCGTCCCAGGTTAAAGAAGAAATAAAACAAACAAACAAAAACAAACACCACAGATAATCAAGAGTTACTACATGTGTACTCCATAGGTACATCATGGATAATCCCAAGTTACTTTGTGGGTACTCCAGAGGTAAATCCAGAGTCAAAATGTGTTTATGATGTGTCCTTGCAATATTTGTAATTTCTCAGAAAGAGTGCAAAGAATGAAAGAATGCCTAGTACCTAGTGATTTATTGAATTAATCTAAAGTGAAAATATTTTTTTGCAAACTATTTCTGTTTCAAAACATTTCAGCTGTTTTCTAAATATATATTAAAATATAGGTAGGATAAGGAACAGCTAGAACCCCTCCTACACAATATATCTCACAAGTCTCCCTATTAGTGTTACAAAATTAATAAACTTGTCTAAAGTCATGTAAGTTTGATCAATCTGCTTGCTGTAAGCTGTGGAAACTAGAACACCCTGACAGATATGTTGTAGATTATCAATACTTTGCACACGGCAGTGTCATTATATGTTTCTTTATGTTTGAAACGCTGATTATTTGGATATTCTTAAAGCCAGCAGTAATACCTGAAGAACCACTGAACCAATACTAAGCATGTTTTGACTTTTGAGTCATTTGAATGCTTTGACACATACCTATATCTCAAGAAATACTGAACCAATACTCAGGCCCGCACGCAGGATTTTTTTTGGGGGGTGCTGATTTTGAAAAAAGTGGACTTTTTTCCCAGGGGGCAATTTTGTGAAAAGTGGACTTTTCCTCAAAAATTTGGACCTTTTTTGACCAAAAAAGCGTAAAAAACCCCCATTTTTTTGCTCGTTACGCTCGCAAATTGTCAAATTTTGGGACTTTTTGTATACTTTTGCACATTGGCCTGCCAATACTAAATTTGTTTGCTGAGTTTATATGAGCCTACAAATGTAGTTGTGATCATTATATGTGAATTTTTAAAATGGGGGTAAGACTTTTGGTTTGTCTGTATGTACAGAGGGTTGTAGTGGACCCATTGGGCTATTGTAGTTAAAATTCATACACCCGCTATGGACGACTGAACTAATAATATCTCACACAGGGAGTGTAGATTTCAAATGGAGTCTAGATTTCAAATGGAGTCACCCATTCAGGTATGGAAGATTAAGGTCATAACTTTCATGATAGAAGTTGTGTTCACATTTTGAGTTACACCCGGCGTAAACTTACGCTAACATCGATAAAAATTCAACAAATATTTTCCCTACTCCTACCAAGTGTCCACACCTTGCCCACTCCTAGTTCTACGCCAACCAGTTCCACCAAGCTGGACAGCGTAAACATCGGCTATACCTCTTTCCATTGTTTCCATGACCTTTTTTAACTACACGGAATATAATTTCTTAAATCATTGGGACATTTGATGTTTATTAAAGATCAAATTCCTGTGCATTGAACATGAGGCTGAAAATACATGTTACGTTTCATAGCTCATGTTATGTACTTGCTTACTCCCCCCTGGAAACAATGTTGGAGCAGACATTTGAGAACATTCACTTTTTACTATTTTTCAGCTTTCAACTTTGAAAAGGGGGGAGCAGGGATGCATGAAATAAACAAACCGTATCCCAATTTTTTTGCGCAGGATTGAGGGTTTGCAAACTTGTTGACTAAATGCTTCATACAATAAATAAATGGTTCACTTGTCCTCCAATCCAAGCTACAGTGCACATAGATGTAGCATATAAATGGTTAATAGTGAAAACATATTTCTTTTTTTCAAAGCTATACCATCACTGCAGTACAAATAGGAAGCATAGCATATAAAATGGTTAATTTCTTCTCTTCCAAACTATCACCACTGCAGTATGAATAGGAAACACAGCATATAAATGGTTAATATATTGTCTATATATTTCTTCTTTTCCAATTTATCATCACTGCAGTACAAATAGGAAACATAGCATAAATAGTTAATATATAGTATATATTTGTTATTTTCCAAACTATCACCACTGCAGTACAAATAGGAAACAGCATATAAATGGTTCAAATCTAGTCTCTATATATTTCTTCTTTTCACCACTGCAGTATAAATATGTGAGGATTTGCTATTATATACCTGGCCCTGGCATCTAAATGTTTTATCTATTTTTGTGCAACCTGCTTGAGGAGATCTAATCATTTTAGCACATAAATGGTTTATCCATTATTCCCTGGCTACCTATGTGTACATCCCTCGCAGTCCTCATTCCAGTCTCCTCTCGCTCACTCACCGCATACCATCATACCACTGTTATGCTATCATCATCCACCACCGCCCCTAGTCATCTTATTCATGTTCATTTAAATACATTTTATTCCAAGATTTCAAGACTTGAGGACATTTTGATTTGCCAAGTACCGAATTGTTGGACATCTGCGGATGCTTCTCAGCGACAATTATTCATCTCTACAGAGACTTTCAACTGTGAATTTCGGGCATAAAGTTCATCTACTTTTTGAGTCAGGCATGCTATTTTTGTGTGTAAAGGAATTTCTCCTCTTACACTTTTTAATGAGTTTCATCCTTTTTAGCTCTAGGTATGTTTTTTCATGCAAACTTCCACTGGGACAAAAACTTGCAAATTTTTCACCATGTTTTCGCGTCGGTGAGCATCAGGGGATTGGACTTTCTGTTATAATTTAGTTTATTTTTTGTAATTTTTTTTTTCACATGGTTGCAGAAAGTGTGGTACTATATTATGATTAGTCATCACGATTGAATTCAGCTCTTGTTGAAAACTATAAGCCACCCAGGATGAGAGTGGTTTAAGCAATAAGCTTACTTGGGAACTTAACCCTTTTACATGGATCTTACATGGGGAAATAATGACTAAAATTAATTATAAATTAAAATCTAAAAAAATTATAGAATTTTATATTTTAATTGCCATATCTAGATTCTTTATGAGAAATGCATTGAAATGAGTACAAACAGTCCTAGTTTGGGTTCAGTGGTTCTTAAGATTTCTTAAATTTGAGAAGAATTTGCAGAATGAGTAGAATGTTGTTAAGTGTTAAAAGTTGCATTCAGGAAGTAGGAGCTTTCAGAGGGAGGATTATGTCATTTTACAAAGTGGGTGACACATTGGTACTTAAAACCAAAGTAAAACATCAAAAGTTATAAATCAAAAGGCATTTGATTGAACAAAAGGCATTTGATTCAACTTGTTTAAGTTACTATCTTCTGAAGATAGCACCGCCTACTGGTTGGTATAAGTGGATTGCTCTTCTAAGCAGTCAGATGTAAACCCCTTTATCTAATACAAACAAAGGACAATCTGTGATTAATAAATTGTGACATTGGTTTCTGTGAATGGGTTTATGTTCGGAGAGTGAACCCTTTGGATTAAAAATCATGTTCACTTATAGTGGGAGAGGTACTTGGATTATTTTTGATGCACAGCCCGAGCTTCCGAACCCATACCCATTTCTAAGGGTAATTTTACCGAAAATAGGGACCCATATCGAAGGATTTTCAGGAAATAAGGACCCATATTTAAGGATTTCAGCTTGAAAATAGTAAAAGCAACATGTTTTCTCACATGTTTTTCACACATAGCACAGAAAACCTTAAAGGGAAACACATGTCTAAGGATTTTTTCTTCAAAACATAGACCTAAGGATTTATTGTGGAAAACCTACCCATTTGGGTGGCACATCCCTGTATAGTGTTTGTATGTGAGTATAGTATGTGCAATTGAAAGCCATAGTGTACGATTTCGGTCAAATTTTGGTATTATTTACCAAAAATGATGAAAAACTAATATTGCTAATAACTGTCAAAAAGGGGTTCTGTCCAACCAAAATAAATGGTCAACTAAGATCAACCCATGTGTTATTGTGGCCATTTAACATGGAACTCTATGAGGGATTTAATGTACTGATTCCAATTTTGTGTGAGTTGGAACATGTGCAAACATTACAAATATGCCAAAAAATCAAGTTTTAATAAAATTAACTAATTTCATTTAAAAGATCATACATTATGACTTTAAGTACCAATCTACAAGAAAATACATAGATATAAGTACAAACAAACCTTGTATTGGTGTGGTGGCTCTTGTGATATCCTTGATACCAAAGCTTATACATATATACAAGCAAAGCTTGACAAAAAATCATAAAGTACACCTTTGTTTACTGAAACTAATACCTCCATATGATATTCAGGAGATGTTGGAATTGAGATACAATTGCCAACATTTCCAGGCCTATAGGACATAAACCAGTTAGAATTGTAGATTGACACATCTGAAACATCAGTTTTCCTGCCATAGTTCGCTATTTTGCCTGCTGCATCATTCCCGCTTCATTTTTTAAACACCAAAAAATAGTCTGAATTTGCGTGAACCGACCGATAACTTTGCATGACTCAACATAGCAATCAATCGTCACCCCTACTGCGATTTCACCCTACCTGTAACTGCGATACATCATACATTGATCCTATTTCTAACCCCTCCCTATAGTGGCTTGACCTTGATGCAGCTAACATCTATACTTCAAATTGATTTCTGTATAGTTTTGTGACAGATACGTGTATAAGGAGTAGACTTACTCAGGAAGCTTATTGCAAGTCAATGGACGTACAGCCAGCCAATTGGCATTCATTAACCCATAATGTGTGCATGGAGATGCAGCAATTTTGTAATCATTTTCAAAAAAATTATCAGAATTTGCTATTTTCATGACCATATTTGAAAACTTTGTGACATCTGCCGCGCAAGGAGTACAAACATGCCTAGTATTGGTTCAGTGGCAGGTTTGGAAGTAGAGTTTCAAATTTCAGAAAATTGATTGCAGAAATTTGCCAAGTGCCAGTCATTCATTAGCCCTTGATATGGGCAATCAATGTAGTCTGCAAAATAATACTTCAAAATTTGACTGAAATCATCAAAATTTCACACAAAATGATGAAATTTGATAATTTCAGGATCAAAGTAAATGAGATTCGTTAAAATGAGTACAAACTTACTTGTAGTATTGACACAGCAATTCCTTAACAGAGTTTGAAATTTAGGAAGCGTGATAGAATCCATATGTATTCCAAAGTGTCATATGATTCATTAAGATTCTTGTCAGGGATCTGATGTGTACAGAGATGGTTGAGTTGAAGTAGTTGCTAAGGGGGACATGAAGGAGGGGCCATGCTTGGATGCATTTCAAGAGACCAAGATGAGGGCATACCAAACTGTGAGAAAGAATCAAATATCAAGTGTTCATACCTGCACTCAGTAGCGTAGCCAGCGGGGGGGCAGGTGGGGCAGAGTGCCCCCCCCTGACAAAAAATGAAAGAAAAAGTGCCCCTCTGACAAAAAATGAGAGAGAAAATCAGGAGGGCAAATGAAAAGAAAAAGGGCAAGGAGCCCCTTTTCTACCAAAATTCAGGGCCAAAATAGTGTAAAATACAAAAAATTTCCCAAATTGTAACAATAAAGCCCTTTTTAGCGGATAATGGGCGAAAATAGTGTAAAATACCATTTTTTTTTAGCGCTTCGCCACGCACATCATCCCAATAAGGCCCTTTTCGGTTAGCTCATCACACGCCCATCATGTATTGTATGATGCAACTGCAATTTTTTTCGTCTGTGCCCCAAATATTTTATTTTGCCCCCCCTGACCAAGAAAGCTGGCTACGCCCCTGCCTGCACTGTTGTTATCTAGTACTTTTTTGAACTCCAGACGTCTGATTAATTTAAATTTAAATTTGTATAAACATTTGCTGAAGAGGATGCCCTCAAGTTTTGTCAAAACTCTTATTTTTAAATGATTGTAATGTACATTAATGAGCTAACATACCCTGCAAAAATCATGCCTTAACCCTAACCGCCTAAGGGCTTTTTGGCGATGGGAAGGGAAAGAAGGAAGGAATAAAGAGAGAAAACAAAGAAGTTGTTTGCTCTAGGTGGGATTCGACCCCGGGACCCCTCGCATGCCAATCACTGGCTCGGCGACACTTTGCCATGGGTGTTGGGTTTCGCTGGCCAGCAAAACCGTGCCTATATATCACTTAGGGTGATTGCGTTATCACACCACGTGGGATGCACGCACGAACAGCGCAAGGATGCATAAAGGCTGATGATTTATACTTAAAGGGGGTAACCCTATTGGTTTTGGATATGGATTGTCTTTAAAATTACATAATAATATCAAATATCTCCCCTTTATGCTGCTTTGTGAAAAAGCGAGAGCATTTTCAGCGTAAATGTGAATAAATAGCCAAATTTGCAATCCAATACCTTGTATCGTGGAATTGCATTCTGGGTAGGCATGCAACAACAACAATTCCCGTATGACGAATGCTGACATGCTGCAATGCCCGGCCCGTATTGAACGGAAAATATTTGGAATTGTTTTAATTATATACGGCGGACCGTCTCCTCAGCACTTAGCGTAGTTCGCTTTTTTCTCTTCCCATGATCCGAAGTAATTTTTATTGTTTACAAACTGGTATACCTGTAAAAACCGCTGTGATTCATGATTTCTCCGGAAATACATCGACTTGGAGCGTCAAATTTCAGGATAGTAATGAGAAAAATTGTATCTATTATGTGATACCAAAACCTCATCAACAATGAAAAAAATCGGGGGATGATGCTGTCGATCGGGTTACGGACCTTTAAGGTGTATGTAGGTGGGATGAAAAGCCGACGATCAATTGAAAATTTTGACCTTTCGTATTGAAGATATGGATTTTTTTTTTCCAAAACACCAAAAACAATACATACACTTTAAGAATATATCATTAGATTTATAAAATTTACTTCGAGGACTGTTATATATCAAAAATGTGAGAAATATTAAATTTTAATCATTTGTCATCAAATTTGTATTATATCGTGAATATCAAAAATGAAAATTATTTGATATCAGAAAGACATTCTGCGTATTTGAAATGCAATTCGATATGTCTGGTATAATCTCATGTCCCACAAAAAATATTGTCGAAACGCTAAAAACGCTCATTCCAGATCCCTTAAACATCAACTTTAAAAATATGGTGCAATTTCAGACAAATTAGAAAGCTATCAAGGCCTAATTCAGCTACAAACTTGGATTGCAAATGTGGTCAATCCCAAGGTCAAGCTTTTATCATTTCATCAGATTTGGTTCCTGGTAGTGCATGGCTCTGTCTCTCTTCCATGTCTCTCTTTCACCAGATCTTATGATACCCTATCAGGATATGGCACTATTGGGCTATTCCAGATGTATTCCGCACCCCCCTATGGAAGACACTTCCGAAATTCGGGGCTAAATTGACAGCCGGAATTCACATGTCAGGAAAACCCCATGGAAGACACTGCTGGAATTGTGGTAATATGTCTAATATGGCCAGCCGGAATCCACGTAAATGTAAATGTCTTCCATAGGGTTCCAGCTGGAATTAGAACATTTTTTGTTTCCAGCCAGAATTCAAGTAACTGTCTTTCATAGGTTAATCGAGATGGTGATCATAAGTGAAGATTCTGCTGGAATTGGAGCATTTTTGCCCATTTTCGTCGGAGTTTCACCTAATCTCAATGTCTTCCATACCCTCCAGCCGGAATCTTTGCTAAAAATGACAGCTGGAATTCTAGACATATCTCAATTCCAGCTGGAATTGTATTTTTTTTAAATGTCTTCCATAGGGGGTGCGGAATACATCTGGAATAGCCCATTTGAAATGTATAACATGTATAATCACACTCAGGAAGATAAATTTAGCAGGTTGGGAGTATCTGAGGAAAGAAATAGGTATCCAATTATTTGCATGGGTCATCACATAAGACTGCTTGTAGAATACAAAAATGTTGGGAAGCTTGAACAAGTGCATGAAGAACAAGACCTGAATTTGAAGTATTAATACCATGGTCTTGCCCCTTCAATCCTGGCATTGATGCTCAAGCATCAGTTTACATAGCATGCACATGTTTGCCTTTATAGTCTTGCATGGTCTTGAAAATAAGTGCCTCTTAAGGGATCTGAAATTAGCGTTTCGACGCTATTTTTTGTGGGACATGAGAGCACATCAGACATCTAATTGATTTCTAAATATGCAGAATGTCTTTCTGATATCAAATAATTTTCATTTTTTGAAATTCACGATATAATACAAATTTATGACAAATTATTAAAATTTGATATTTTGCACATTTTTGATATATAACAGTTCTCAGAGTAAATTTTGTAAATCTAATGATAAATTCTTAAAGTGTATGTAGCTGGGAGGAAAAGCTGACATTAAATTGAAAATTTTGTCCTTTCATATTGAAGATATGGATTTTTTTCCAAAAAGACCTAATTTTTGTTGGTGTTTTGGGAAAAAAAATCCATATCTTCAATACGAAAGGTAAAATTTTTTCGATTGATCGTCGGCTTTTTATCCCACCTACATACACAAGTATAAATTATCAGATTTATAAACTTTACTTCGAGTACTGTTAAATATCAAAAATATAAATTTTTAATGATTCGCCATAAAATGTGTATTCCATTGCGAATTTCAAAAAATCAAAATTATTTGATATCAGGAGGACATTCTTTTTATTCAGAATGCAATTCGATATGTCTGATGTGCTCTAATGTCCCACAATAAATACTGTCCAAAGGTTCATACCCCATCCCTTAAATTTGGTTAACTTTTGGGATCTCTGTATGCTCACAGGTCCCCTTAGATAGGCCCAGGCTCAGGGGCAATAAATTAATTGATCTATATTGTATATTACTAACATCCAAAAATAGGTGATATTTTCATGTCCATTTTGGTGTAACAATTAATTAGCTTCACAGCCCAAGTGTGACAATACAGTTGTTACCATGGCATCGTCATGTGTGACCACGACATCATCATCCCCCTCCTTTTTACATCTTTCATTGCCCGGAGGCCAAATATGGGGCATATTATGTACTAGAAAGCCAGTGGAGAGTCTAACCCTTTAAACACGAATGTCCGTTGACCTAGAAGTTCATAGCAAAAATTGTGAATTTCAAAGTTTTGATACCATATTTGAAATCTACATGAGAAATGCATTGAAATGAGTGCAAACATGCCCAGTATTGTTTCAGTGCATGCCCTTTGATTATAGAAGTAGAATCGTCAGAGTTTTTTTTTTATGTTGAAGTGCAGATTATCATTTAACCATGTCTGATATGGTCATGGACTGCCCACTATAAGTATCGCGTGCACTAGGATCCACAACATGCTCATCTATCAGGGCACATTTCTTTAACCCCAAAACAGTTGCACATTCATTGAATGACCTTTGAAAATTTGAGTACACAAACTCATACTCCCGCAACTTGAGATCAAATCATGCACCATTATTGTTTCATTGAGGTTATTGAACTATGCCACTGAGATGATGCCATTGTGGTCCATAGGATGTCTACAAGTGTCAATCCCTGTTATCTAATTCAATAGAAAACGTGTTACATGTACAATTTGGTTAGCTGTTGTGTCTTGTATAATTGATAGAGAGAAATGTGGTTCAAGTGAAGATTCAATGTTTGAGTTGACCTTATTTTAAATATTCTTTGTCCATTACAGTGTTGTATACAGGGAGATGCATGTGGTAGCTCATCCTGAAGTCCTAGAGATGGGGGACATGTCCCTTCCCCCACATTTTTAGATGAGGGGTGGTATAATACCAAATACTCCCCACGTTTCAGCACACACAGTAATAGTTTTAAAATGCCAGAGTCAATTTGAGGTACCCTTAAGGAATTTTATTTAGGGTTGTTTAAATATTAGCAGGCCCACACAGAATTTCATTTGGGGGGCTGATTTTGAAAAAGTGGACCTTTTTCCAAGGGAGGGGTGGGTGGGGCAATTTTGTGAAAAGTGGACAAAATGTGGACCTCTTTTTTGTCCAAAAAAGCGTAAAAAAACTGATTGTTTTGCTTGCTACGCTCGCAAGTTCTGAAATTTTGGGACTTTTTGTATACTTTTCCAAATTTCGGGCCCGTACGCACCCGCCTGAATATTAGTTAAGAATGTACCATGTCTTAAATCTGGGATGCCTCTGTATCACCAATATATTAGCAAATAATAAATCATTAGGCAAAAAAAAAAGGTTCGTCTCAAAGCTTGCACGTGCATTTGAAAAATCCCATGATTTGACAAAAAACAAATGCGGAAATTTTTTTATTTCAAAAAAAAAAAAAAAATTTATAGTTTTTTCCAGAAAAAATCGGCAAAAATCAGACTTTTTCTCAAAATACCATGAAAAAAAGTTGGGAATAAAAAATATAAAAAATCGCATTTCGCATTTGTTTTTAAATTTCTCGTGAGCTTTGAGACAAACCTTTTTTTTTTTGGCCTTACACTAAAACAGTTTATAAAAACTTTTTGATTAGTCAACATCTGCAAACTAAAAGAGAGACACCAAAACTTCAATATGCTATTGGCAACTCACACATGTGAAAGGAGAAACATGTCCTCACCCCAAATCCTCACCGTTGAGTTAGTTGCATGAATGGTGTTTCCTTTAACTCTCTCCACGCGGGTGTCGACTGCAGACAACATGTTTCTTTTCTTTTTTTCAAATTTCAAAAATTTCAGAAATGTAAATTGTCATGACCATATTTGGAATCAGCATGAAAAATGCATTAAAATGAGTACAAACAAGCCTAGTATTGGTTCAGTTGTTCATAAGATAGCTCTTGATATTTTAAGAAAATATCTCAAAACTTGGGACTTTTTTGTTAAAACCTATGGCTAGCACGCAGAGCATTAAAAGCATCTGCAACTAAAAAGCAATTATAGCCAACATTGGTAGTATTCATCATAATGTTGTATATTGCATGAATTGATGAAATAATATACCACAATAGCTGATGAGGAAATGGTCCTCTTCATTCACAATCAAATCATAACTTGTCATTGAGCCACCATCCTGCAGGCATTAAGAATAACCATTAGGTCCAAAATGTGACGATTAATATATCAAAAATATGTTCACAAATGTCAGAATTTGTTGTTTGCAATATCATATTTGAAATCTACATGAAAAATGCACTCAAATGAGTACAAACATGCCTAGTATTGGTTCAGTAAGTCTTGAGATAAGCGCTGATGATTTTAGTAAATATTTGATGCTTTCAGTATAACTCCATTAAGAAGCAGTGTGATGTTGAATGGACTACTTTGTATTAAGACCATTTGTATCATGCTTAATTTACCATCATCCCTAAAATGGCATGGTTCTCCCTCATATCTGCAGGCATCTATCTATTGATCATCAAGCGATACTGACCATTTTTCCGAGGGGCTTATACAATAGCTACATTTCCTCATCATATTATCCTGGGAGATAAAGGAAGTGATTACTCATGATTTTTACCAGACATTTTTTGCAGCTTTGGGCAACATTTCGATTTGAAATATGTGACCATAATTGTTGAATAAGGAAAGAAAAGTGGAGAAGAGGATGGCAAAATGTGATATTTTTTATAAAATGAGTGGACTGTGGAGGTCATTGAGAGGGTACTTACAAAGCTTAAGTAGTTGTTTGTAAAGACACACAAGATGGACATGCACTAAAATAAAAACAGCTGTCAATGTTTTCATAACTTAACTTAATGGTAATACACACAATAATCAGGTGTGCGCAGGCCCATATGCAGGGAGGGGGGTGCAGGGGTGCGACCCCCCCCCCAATATGGAAAATTATACAAAAAGTCCCAAAATGTCAGAATTTGTGAGCGAAGCGAGCAAAAATAATCAGGGTTTTTACGCTTTTTTGGACAAAAAAGGTCCAAATTTTGGGAAGAAAGTTCACTTTTTCCAAATCAGCACCCCCCAAATGAAGTCCTGCGTACGGGCCTGGGTGTGCGCTTTGGAAGGCCAGGGATTTTGGACTCAGGGGTGTAGCAAGATCCTTGGGGACCCATGGACAAAGAGCAGTGCTGGGCCCTTTTATCATCTCCTTTAGCAGCTCTTATTTTGCTCTTGCTGGGGGCCCCTAAACCATCAGGGCCCATGGACGTCGTCCACCCTGTCCTCCCGCTTGCTACCCCCCTGATTTTGGTGCTGATCAAAATTGTACTCACAAATTTAGATTGTATTTGAGACTGATGAGCATACCTGAGTGCAACACTCCACAGAACACATATCAGACCTGTGGAATGGGTATGTTCTGGATGATGCTAAAATACATTACAAAAAGGGAGCAGCATGATCATGATCTATTACAAAATAGTTGATATTGTTGATAGCTTTGAGTTTACATTTGTTAGCAATAAAATGCAACTTACCTTAAATGGAATAGCTGCCTTGTGATTTTTTTAAACCTATAACATATCAGTGGTGTGACCAGAGTGTCACATATCAGCCATTTTGACCAAAAAATATCACTTTGACTTTTAAGCTTTTATACAGGCACTCAATTACTGCATAGCCACTTGTGACTTGCACTTGTTGCATATGGCAGCCATTTCTCTATACCCATTGTCACATTGACCAATTGAATTGTAACCTCCCGGCTACGGTCCACCCATGTCTAACACCGCAATATTGACCAACACAAGACTTCTAAACTGAACAAATCACCTGATCTCTAGCCATGCCAGCCCTAGAAATGCCACAGGGTGACCAATAAAAATCGATCAAGTCCAAAATGAACTGAAATTTTCTGTCATAGTATAAAAAAAGTTGTGTTGTATAATGGTGGTCAATGACTTGCCAGACGGCGGTATAGTGATGTATTGTTTTAGGTTTAATATAAAATCATCTTGTGAAATGCAGATATAGTATTTCTGTTATTCATTTGTCATTTTCGAGTGTTGATAAAACATTCATATTATATATTGTGTTGCATGCCTTTTGGTCATATTGCAATGTCTGATGGAACCTATTTAATGCATGGTGTTGCTTATAATCAGAAAACAGTCAAAATATCAGTACAGTTATTTTACATAGATTTTTTGTCTTGTTTCAATTTCATATTGTAAATCTCCTGACTAGAAAGCTGAAGGCTTGGGCTTAAATTGTGTGTATAGGGGTTCAGTAGTATATGTAAATGGGTAGGTGGGAGGGGGGTTACAGCCCCCATGTATTGATCAGCTGTGCATATAGGTAGCAGGGTTTGTGAAGTCAACCAAGGGCAGTGGAGTAGCTTGGGTTATCATATTGAGGGGGCACTGGCCATGGTTGGGGGAGGGGCACCGGGTCTGATTCCTGGGTCTGATTGGGGGGGGCATAAGCCATTTGTTTGCAATTTTCCTATGGGATTTTCTAAATTTTGCAATTGATGGGGAGCATGTGCCCCTATGATGCTACACCACTGGTCGGCGGAAATACAGAACCGGACCACCCAGGGCCGTATTTACCATAGGGCCAGATGGGCCCGGGCCCAAAATTGCCCTGTGCAGTGTGCATTTTCTATTTTAGCCGGAAAACACCATGTTTTGGGCCAAAATAGCCTACATAAATTGAAAAATTTTGCGTGCTTCACGCGCACTGACCTGTTATATAGCAAAATTCGGCTTCAATTCGGGCTAAAATTTAACTTTTTGTGCACTTCACGCGCAAATGTCCTAGTAACATCTTTGGGGCCTCCACATTTTGGCCTGGCCCAGGGCCCCAAAAAAGGTAAATCCGGCCCTGCACCTCCCACATATACAAACTTAGAAAATTCTGCATGCGCCACAATAAGGGACAGTATAGCTTGTTGGTCATAGAGAAATAGAACCAAATTTGATGGATATCAAATATCCCTAGATAGTTTGTAAGCTTCTTTAATGAATCTATTCAGTGACTTCTATAATGAAGTTTGTTAGCTTATTTAATGAAGCATCTGATTAGAAATTGAAGAACCTGGGTTTATTTTTTTCGGTGATTTGTATATCGGCCATAGCCCTATTGATGAAATAGAGGGCTGATGTGTATAAAACACTTGTTTTCAAGATATGGATTTGATAGTGTTGTTACAACAATTAACATGTTTAGTATTGGTTCAGTTTATTCTTGAGCACTAAACACCTAGGTTTCATTATCATTGAGGTATAGGACTTTTTATTTTTTCGGAGAAGAGCAGGTAGGGCAACTACTTGATTATATTTCTACACGTTCATTCTACGTACTCTGAAAATTGTAGAAAATTAGCACAATTTAAATCACATTTTGTTCCTAAATGGGGTTATAGCGCCCTCAACGGGCACTCTCTCCATAGGGCTACATGTAAAGACCAGTTATAGACAAATGGCCCTAAAATAAAATGGACTCGTGCGAATTTCCTCAAATTTTGCTTAACATCTGGAATGTAATGCAAGTGATGTCGTTGCTGCTCCTCTAAATTCAGTTTTAAAATGTCCGCCCAGACCAAGGTGTATAAACTTCAGCAAATTCTTGGTAGTTGGCACCAATGTAGCCTCATGCAAGGCCAACAAAGAGCACACGAGACTGCATTAATATGAAAATATTGAAAAACAGTCAAGTGTTTTGCTCAAGGTATAATACAAGCATACATTATCATCCATAAGATAATACATTGACCCAATGATGTAGGAGAAATTACAAAAACGCTGGTCAATGACTCCTAAATGCCTGACTAGGCATGCTTTAAATGTAATTCTATTTGATTAGTAAGACTCGATCTTAACTTGAGCCTTAACATTTAATGACCAATTTTACCATTTAGTAATGGGTTTCCTGTTGCCAATACCATGGTTTAGATGCCATTATTGGGCTACTATTGATAAACATTAGGAAAGCTCTTCCCCGTCAGAAATCAGTGTTGATTTTAAAATTGGGTGCTTTTCATTGATTTCTGTGAGATCAAATTAGCAAAAACCTCTAGTCACTGATCATCATTTAAAGGAGTATTTTCTCAAGCATCCTCTTTTTATGACATTTATTAGTATATGTACGAAAAAAAGCTTATTCCCAAACTTTCAGTTGAGTTATGCAGGATTATATGTGTATAAACTGCTCCAAATGATACGCCATTGTGTTGTAAATTTGTTCTGTTAACCAGTACATAAATACAAATTTGATGATATTTTTGCTAAAAATTAATCTAAAAGAAAGTTTTTGTACATAAACATGTAGCCAGAGGTTTCCAGTGGTATAAAAACCTTTTTGGGGAAAAGTGTGGGGGGGGGATGAGGCTGTGGTTCACGAAACATTAGTAGTATATATTTATTATTCCAATCAATATTAGATACTTTTCATTATCTGGAGCTATACTTTATAGACAAATGTTGCGTAATGTATAAAAATTTACTTTTTGTCATCTTACAGCCACACATATGTGATGCGATAAAGCAAAATCAGTCGGAACTCGGAAATATTGATTTTGAGACATAGCCAAACAAAGGAAATATTTCCTTTTGTTTTCTCTTGTTTTGAAAATTCTTTCATTGCCCATATCTTGGGAACTGGTTGTTCAATTTCAATGGGGTTTTCTGCAAAATCCAGCTTTGTTAATGCTTTTTACTATCCTATAAGAAACTGAAAATTTAATATTTCTGAGTTCTGACTGATTTCGCTTGATCGCATCACATGATGCTACACAATTAAGAGAACAAGTTGTGGCAACACTGATTGTGATATTATCTCCAATACAGAATTATTCTTTTGGAGCTATAAATAAAAAAGATAATATGGTAAGATAGCATTAAAAGAACAAGATCAAATACAATGTATGCTTGGGGTAGTGTGAACACTGGAGACCTAGTTGTTGTGAGTTGAATGAGAAAGAACCAATTAAATCTCAAACTGATTAGTTTGTGGATGGACAGAATAGACTTGTAACTCAATAGGAAATGAGATAGGGGTCAGAGATGTTGGTCAGATATGTTGAACAGGTTGATTTGTTGTAGTCTGTATACACTATCTGGTATTGTGTTCAATCAACTAAGGGACTAAATACACAGCAAAAAATATTTTACTCAACACTGAGTAAAAAGGTCACAACTCAACAGTTGAGTAAAAATTACTCAATGTTGAGTATAATAGTAAAAAATTACTCAATGTTGAGTAATTTTTTACTAATTTGTTGAGTTGTGACCTATATGAGCTCAATGTTGAGTAATTTTTACTCAACTGTTGTGTTGAGTGAAATATTTTTTGCAGTGTATTGGAAAACATATTCTTTTATCAAGATATTATGAACAAAATTTATCAAGATAGTTATGGCCCTAACAGGTTTTTAGGTAAATAATTTAAAATTCGAAAATGTATCAAAAACTTAATTTGATTTTGTTCTAATATAATTTTCCTTACTGTAAATCTACAAACCTGATGAATCTATTCAGTAATTTGATTTTGGTTGATTTTTTAGAAATAAGCTTCACAGTGTTTGATCACCAGTTGTCATGGTTTTAATAAGTCACTGAACGGAAGAGGAGTGAGCTTTGGAAATAAGTTGTTGCTGTAAGAAAATAGAAAACACATCAAATCCACAGAATCATACACAATTTTCATTTATGATTATCGTTTTATGGCAAGCCAAACAAAAAACAACAACAACAAAAAAAAAATAAAAAAATAAAAGATTTTGCTATCTACTGTAGATAGCATGAACTGCCATTTTCTGTACTTTGAGTTTGCTATCTACTGTAGATAGCACAAACTGTGCTATTTTCTGTACTTTAAGCTTGCTATCTACTGTAGATAGCACAAACTGATATTTTGTGTAGTTTCAGTTTGCTGTCTAATGTAGATAGCACAAACTGTGATATTTTCTGCAGTTTGAGTTTGCTATCTACTGTAGATAGCAGGAACTATGATATTTGCTATAGTTTGAGTTTGCTGTTCACTGTTTTCTGCAGTTTTAATTTGCTATCTACTGTAGATAGCCTGAACTACTATTTTCTGTAGTTTGAGTTTGCTATCTACTGTAGATAACAAAAACTGTGATATTTGCTGTAGTTTGAGTTTGCTATCTACTGTAGACAGCATGAATTGTGATATATTGTCTGTAGTTTTACTTTGCTATCTACTGTAGATCATTAAACATTTTCAAGTAGCAACTTTATCAATAAACTTCATACCCACTTCACAAGCCTGGTGTAATACTCTAATCAAGTCCAGCCAGTATAGAGCAGGAGCAGAGTCTGATATTTGTTGTATGTTAGGCTTGCTATCTACTGCATGTAGATAGCCCTAATTCAAGTAGACTCAAGTGGTGTGCATTAATCTAAATTCTATCTAGATGTAGAATATCATCATGAATGGTGCAATGTCCTAAGGCATATAATAGGAAGATTTTTACCATTTTAGCTGAAAGAGTAAAATGAAAAATATCAGGGTTGTCTTGATTTACAATTCTTGTCATAACTGACCTTACTTACATATTTTTGTACAAATGGGTACAATTTGGTAAATATGAGGTCATTTAGAACAAGACACTGCAGGCTAAACTGTTCTCATAGTCAGTGGCATTGTTCTATTACCTTTATTCACTGATCACAGCTCAAAAGATGACCTCACTTTGTGGAAATGAGTTTTTGTACCCAAAACATTTTGAGATCATTTTATTAGTGAAAATGCATATTAGGTTTCAAAAACTGTGTAAAGAGATTTGAGGTCATAGTGGCTGAGGTAAGGGAGGCCTGGCATTATCTAGCTAATGCACCAGCCCCTAGGCTTTGTAATGTAAAAGTTTTGTAATGTAAATGTATTACAACCTACAATGTTCCCTAGTATATGGGGCATAAACCTGTTCAGATTATGTTATTTATATAGACGAATCCTACGAGCCAAGTCATGGTCAGGATTTGGTTGGCCATCTTTGGGTCCCCGCAACACCAAAAAGCTGCTTAAAAATCAATGTTAGATTCTTTTGTGTTGTAAACTGTCATCATTCTTTTGTCTACGTGTAACACGGGTGATAGAATGCAGTTTAAAATACCCTCCAAGGCCGCATTATTTCACATTTTAGGTGAGATTGAGCCGACGGGGACCCAACTTGGCAGCCATTAAGGTATAGGAATACATGAAATTGGATTTGTCTATACCCGTTTAAAGTGATCCATTTTTAGAATGTTCAAAATGAACTTATTCTCAGAAAGTTAAGTCCAAAGTTAGGTTATTGAAAACCTATCTATTTAGCTACCTATCTATTTAGCTACACCTTTCATACTCTCAACGTTTCATCTCACTCTCAACGTCAAAAAAACAAAATCCATGCTTTTTGGCACTCAACAAAAACTTGCCCGTACCCAAGATAAGCTCAACATTCAAATTAGAGGTGAGCCAATAGAACAAATTGACCAATTTAAATATCTTGCTGTTTGGTTTGACCCATCACTTACCTGGTGTATAAATATTGACAAAGTGGTCTTAAAAGTCAACAAGCGTATTGGTCTTATAAGAAGGGTATGTATAATGTATTGCCAACAAAAACTCTTGTCATGTTGTACAAATCTTTAATTATTCCACACTTTGATTATTGCGATGTAGTATGGGGTAATGCCAACAATACTCTTTTGTCTAAATTGAAAGTACTTCAAAATACTGCTGGTAAAGTTATTCTCGGCTTCCACGTCGTTTTCCAACTGATGTCTTATTAGGAAGACTGAGCTGGGAAAAACTTTGTGATGATCGTTTGAAACACCTTAATATTATGGTTTACAAAAGTCTTACTGGCAGTCTACCCACAAATCTGTGCAATATTTTTAATACTGTTTCTGACATTCATAGCTACAGGACAAGAGTTCGTTCTCAGGGAAATTTGGTCCTATCTCTCTGTCGCAACACATCGGACAGTAGAAAATTTAGTTATAGGGGGGCTTTAGCATTCAACAACCTTCCAACTGCTGCTAAAGCACCACTTCCAGCCAAGCTTGGAACTTTTAAAAGAATTGTATCTTAATGCTATTTTTATATTTTTAATATATATTTGCTATCTGTACCTAAGTGTCTTTTAGTTCCAGAGTTTGTAATTTTGAATGTATTTTAATATATAATATTTATTATTCTTGTAAATTGTTAACCATTTTGATGCATTTTGTTTGACCCCTGGGCACCCATGGAAAACAGTGTTCACACTGATTGGGTTTCCCCAGGCAAAATAAGATCTAATAAATAATAAATAAATAAATAATACAATACAACAGCCTTTTATAAATATAATATTATATAATAAGATGAAAAAATCCAAATCCAAATGAAAGCAGTTTTAGAGTACGTGCCATAAGAGTCCCCTTCAAACAGTCATTGTGAAACTACTTCAAAGGTAATTAAGTGTCATTAATTTTTTCACATGTTAATATTTTAGGAACTTACAAAATGCAATTCACAGATTATTTGCATAGACATACAATTATGAAGAGATCAGAATGTGTCTTACACTATGTGAGCTGCCCTATGTCATATTCATCAATACCGTAAAACCCCGTCTACAAGCATATAAAGTGCTATTGTTGAAAGCTAAATTATTCCAGGCGCCATTATGGAGTTTGAGCAAATAAATTACAGATCCAAGCATATAAAAACAAGTATTATTGTAAGACCAATCTATTGTATTGGTATATATACGCCTGGTTCGTTAAAGTTAAGCTTTCATCAAAAACCCAATATATGCTTGTAGACAAGGTTTTACGGTATTGCTATTATCAATAATTTCATTTTATACTTTAGTGTACATGTTTTATTTGTGAAAGAGCAGATTTTTAAAAATACCTTATGGCCTAAACATTGTATTTTGGGCCCTTCTTTATGTACCGGTATTATTTCCAAGGTATATCTGTTTACACAAAATAACAATATTATTATTAAAAACAAAACAAAACAAATAAAACAAGGCTGGCTTTGGATGTATTGGGCTATTCCAGAAATTAGAAGCACTCCTCGTAAAGAAGAGGTGGGAATTCCCCCCCCCCCCATGGTCATTATTCTCAAAACCCTAAAGAAGACATGAGAATTCCCAAAAGAAAGAGCCCTTTTTATCCTTGGGAATTCCTGAAAAAAGATTTGCCCATCTTCTACACTGGAAATTTAAGGCAGTATAATTTTTTGGATACAATTTTGGTCTAGGAATTCCCAAAAAATTATGATAAAAATTTACATTATTTAGGGGGGGGGTGTGGTGCCATTAATTTCCGAAACAGCCCATTGCATGCTACATCTGAACTCTTTATACACATTTGTGTGTTAATGTCACAGCTTACAGCTTATACAGAGACGCACATTATTTTTGTATAAGGAACATAATTAATTTGTATGATAAAGATATATAAGTGAAAAAAGTGCACACTAAAAGCAGGCATGCAGACCTCCATATTTGCATAGCCTCTTTAAATCTTCCATGCTTCTAACATCAACCTAACAAAATCTTCTCAAGTTAAGTAGTCTAAATGGGGCCAGAATGTCTGAAGTATAAGAAGCAACATTATAGAAATGGCTAATTTAGAATCTGCATTGGTAATTACATTTTATTACACTGTAACCTCCTTTTCTACTTTCGTATAAGTATGTGGATCTTAAATGTGTCTTTCTTTATGTGTGCAGCTTTCATAATGTTTTCATACCTTATTTATGGCTAATTATTTGCCAATATCAAGAAATAACAAAGCTTACTTAACACATCTTTGATTGATGGTTTAACATTGAAGTGATCTGAGGTGAAACTTAGGAGGGACCTCTTGCCATTTGAAAGGGGTACCAATTGCCTGTACTAAGTAGGACTAGTAATTAGAACAGGGATGACCAAAAATAGGAGATGAAAGTTGTAATGTTTCCCTTCAGGCCCCGTACGCAGGATTTCATTGGGGGGGGTACTGATTTTGAAAAAGTGGACCTTTTTCCAAGTGGGGGGGGGGCAATTTTGTGAAAAGTGGACAAAATTTGGTCCTTTTTTGTCCAAAAAAGCGTAAAACGCCTGATTTTTTCTGAAATTTTGGGACTTTTTGTATACTTTTTATATTCTTGGAGTGTAAAATGCACTTTTCATACATATGCGCTGTCCAGATATGGGTACCTATCCCCAGCACTGAGAATCCCCCTGAATGGCAAGCACTATTCATCAAAGGTCACAGCTGTTTATCAAGGCTCATCCCTCAATTTCCTTGCGTAATTAGATTGTAATGTTAACAACATTCATTATTTACATGTTTGTTTGCAATATATGTGCTTCTTACCAAGGCAGTGATGAGTATAACCGTATGTGTCAAGTTAAAATATGTTTGGTTTTGTGACCTTATTATTGTCCATTAGGGTCTGCACAGGGTCTGCTTAACCCTAACACGCTTGAGTACTACAAAATACTACTTCATATATGCGCTGTTCGTGCGTGCATCCCATGTAGTGTGATGATGCAATCACCCTAAGTGATATATAGGCACGGTTTCGCTGGCCAGCGAAGCCCAAGACCCGTGGCAAAGTGTCGCCGAGCCAGTGGTTGGCATGCGAGGGGTCTCGGGTTCGAATCCCACCCAAAGCAAATAACTTCTTTCTTTGTTTTCTCTCTTTATTCCTTATTTCTTTCCCTTCTCGTCGCCAAAAAGCCCCTGGCGGGTTAGGGTTAGGTAACAAGTAAGTAAGTAAGGGTCTGCACTTGAAATAATATGCAAAAGCATCAGCTGGTATCCAAGTTATATACACAAAATGATACCCATAGCCAGAGGATGATACAGAAGCATTTTAATAAAAGAGTGACAAATTATTTACAATCCTGAATAAACAGTGAAAGTGGGCAGCTTTCTGCAAGAGGTGTTTCATGGGTCTTGTAGTGTACACCATGAGTACTCCAGAATATACCATGTATACTCTAGAGGTACATAATGGATACTCCAAAGATAGTAGAGATCAGGGACAGATTTAAGCGGTGGCCCGCGGTCAGTGGATTTTGAGTCGGGCCAGTAAACTTCCAACAATGCTGGCCCGGTGGGCCACTAGATTTTTGAGCCTGATATAACACATTTGAGACAAAAAGATATAATCAGTGATGGCCATATTTACACAGTTTCTGCTCCATCTGTCATCTGTAATTTATATCTTTATTAAATGATTTTTCGTATATTTATATTCTTATTCTTGTGTTGCTAGGCCTACATACTACTTCCAATCTCTTGCGTGCTCTATCTTATGATGATAGCGACACATATTTGAACCTTTGTGAACTTTTGGAACTAAAAAAAGGCAGGACTACCGTACTGACTGAATAGCTCTGAATTTGTGTTAGTGACTACACTCTCTACATTGAGTACATTCAGTACAAACCAAATTAAAATGTTAAGGTTTGCTTGATAGCAAAGTTTCCACATATTTTTTGTGGGAGAGCACATCAGACATATCGAATTGCATTTTGAAAACGAGGCTGTCCTTCTCCCGGAGGGCCAGTAGAAAACTGAAACCTAAGTCTGTCCCTGGTAGAGATACACCATAGGTATACTCCAGAGGACATCGTGGGTACTCCAAAGGTACATCATAGACACTCCAGAGGTACATCATGGGTGCTCCAGTGAACACCATGTGTACACCAGCGATACAGCATGGGTACTCCAGAGGTACATCATGGGTACTCCAGTGTACACCAAATTATTTGACATCAGAAGGACAATCCTCATATTCAGAATGTAATTTGGTGTGTCTGATGTACTCTCAGGTCCCACAAAAATAATGTGCAAAGGTGGGTGACCTATAGCCCTTAACAGAACATAAATACAAATTTGACGATAATTTTGCCCAGTGAAACAATCTGCAAGAAATATTTTGCATTCCTGAATCCGCCCCTGGTAACCAGAGGTCTCTGGTGGTATAAAACTCTCAACTTTGTTTTTTATTAAAGTGTGGGATGAGGTTGTGGATTATAAATGCCTTTTTAAAACATACCAAACAAGTCCTGTTCCAATTTGATATGAACAAAGGTAACTGCCAAATTTGTCAGCAGAAGTTTTGGTTTAAAATTCACAAGGATGAAACTATGAAACAGAAAATAATGACTTCGATTGTAACATCTCTTTGAGGAAAGAAAAATAATGTGCTTATGTTAAAGTATTCAATTTCTCTTATAGATCTTCTTTCTGGAATATGAAGGAGGTTTAGCCTAGATCGTCAAGTAGCATCTTTCATTACCAAATCTCCTTCCTCTCTTCACATCCAACCTATTAGCGGAGTCACAACTGTTTTTCTTCTGGAGACAGATGGGAAATAGTTATCAATAGTGTTTGTCATGCATGAGTGATAGAGTAATAGTTGTATCTGCTTTGGTAATGGCTTGTGAATACTGCCTTTTTCTTAAGAAGCAGATAGATTTGAAATACCAGCCTCCTAAATACAAACACAGTATCTCTTTTATGGTATTAAATCCATGTGTACTGCATAATTTACTACTTTGTGAGCACACTGATTCAATAACACCTACTGGTATTGTCTGTAATAAACGCTCAATGACAAATTGACAAAAATGCAAATATTTTCATGCCATACTGTGTGAGTAAGCTTAAAACTTGCATCAGTCATGTCAGTAGCGATCGCTAAATTGCAATTGAGCCCGATTAAAATTTTTTTAAACTTAAAATTCACTTCTAAAAAACGTCCCCCTTTTGGAAAAATGCAACGGCCCTGGGTGTTTATTACCGACAATACGGTATCTTCCAGGTAATAAAACAGTATCACAGTTATAAAATATCTACAGATATTGTGTTTTGACTTGGGGAGGCAGAACTTGTTTACTCCTGATTCAATAAAAATACAGCGCTAATTTGTTGGAATTTAAAAAAATAATATTATCTTGTTTTGCCAGGAACATAGCAAAAACCTAATCCTTTAGTTAGTTCTAACTGGCAATAAAAGTCAAATTTTAACATTTATGCAATTTGTGGAAAAACAAGCCAAAAACATACAAATGTGCATGTTTTCTTGCAATTGTAGTCACAAAATTGTAAGACTTGGCATAGGTCTAAACATTCAAACTCTTGAGTATAGGCTAATAGTTTGCTCATAATTTTGATATTTTCTGTTATTGTTAATAATTGGTTATGAAAAAGATTAGAAAATGTGTTTTCCTAAAATTAGAATGCATAACTTAATTAGTCTTTGTACAAGTCTTTTGGCTTGAATGTCACAGCATACAAAACAATCCCTAAAAACTTGTGTTTTTGAACCATATCCAAAAATTGACCAAATATTATAATTTGACTTTCAATGCCAGTAAAATTAACTAAAGGATTAGGATATAGCTATGTTTCATTTGGCAAAACAGGATACTTTTTAATCCGACAAAATTAGTGCTGTATTTTTCTGGAATAAGAAGTAGTGATAATATCCTCATACCTTATCTGGTATAGGCTTACATCAAATCTAACAAGTATACCATAAATGCAATGATAATTTTTTGTTGAAAAAAGACAAGTGATTAGCCTACAACATAGTATTAATGTTTAATCCGATTATGCTTAGGGCCTTTATAAAATCATACTTTAAACTCAAAATGATGATTTATTGCTGAGCAAATGCAAAGCTGTTCTATTACCAAAGTAAAGAATCTGATTTGCTCATATTCATGTTAAAAACATGACTTAACATTCAGAATTTGTCGAGTATGGTATTAAGCTGTGCATTTAGCAAGGTGTTAAGAGTGAGCAAGGTGGAAAATAGAGAAACTTTATGCATGTGTAAATGTACTCATAAATCATGATCAAACACACACAGGTGGATAGATAGTGGGATGCCATAGAACACTCCATGCATCATTTCACTTTTGAAATATAAAAGTGATATTCATGGTAATATCTTGTTTACTAGTTGCAGAATTCCATGCTATTTGGATGATATCTCAATGTAACATACATGTAAAGGTACACAGACACCAACCTGTGAAGTCGGCAGACTTAGGATTCTCGGGCTTTGATCTTGCCAGGTCATTGACCTTGGATGTGGCTTCACAGGTGTTTCAGATGGACATGTTATTTTTGAAAAGACAATACACATCAGTGATTAGCATACATAAAAAATAATTTGTATACAGCCCTTTCAAAAACTAGTGCATTGTATTATGTAATTGCTCAATTAGCATTTTGTGCAAATTTTATTACAAACTTGAATGTGGTTATGTTTTCATGGACCTTTTCATTTTTGTCATGTAAAGTCTATGGAGATGAAGATTAGTGGGGATTGAAAGGCTGGAAAGGGATATATAACATCATTTTTGGCCATTTTTGGCACTTTTAGATGAATTTAAAAAAAAATACATACAATGTGGCAAAATTTGCATCAAATGCTACTTGAGCAAGTAGAAATACTTCTGAAGAGGGGGCTATAGCCAAAATTAAAAATTTTCTTTACCTTAGTGGTTATGAAACAAAGGTGGTATAGCTATAATTAATCACCAGAATTAAAAATCACAAATACGACACAATTATTGGATAGGCAAAAGACAAAATCCCATCTTTTATTCTATGAATACGCTAAATATTTCCTAATATTTGAACATGTTTACCAAATGAAGGCAAGAATATGTTTAGAAAAGTGTTTTTAAACACTTTTCTAAATGTTAATGACTGTTTTTGCAGTGTAATTGTTTAGAACCAAGAAGGTATTCAAATTGACTGGCATATTATTAGGAAGTGTAGATAGTGATAATAATCAACTAATGTTGATATCAAGGGATCATATTTAGAATTTAGGGATTGTTGCAATGTTATCATTTTTGCCCCATTCACATTTCCTATAGCTGGTCCCCATGTCCATAGGCCTAGACCTACATGGAAAGTTTTGAATTAGTATCACTGACCCGTTGATATTCATTATTTTTGAAAGGTCTTTTGAAACTAACATATAATTATTGAGAAAAAATATTTGTGCCAGTGAATATTTTTGACCAATCCCTAAACTGGTAAATATAATTTAACATTTAATTTTGTACCCAATCCTGAAGTTGGCAATATGATTATGCATATGTTACTGTTGATAATCAGTGCATTGACAAAGTCAAGGTATATTGTAGCTTTATTCTTATGATTAGACAATGTCTCTTGGGGAATGTAACTAGATCCTCTTTTATTTACTGCCCTGGTCAGTGTTGCCAGAAAAAGCTACAAATCATATCGTATATCATGAAACGGGAAGAGAACATTAAAGCCATACTGTGTAATAATCTTTTGATGAACCTGATTTTTTGGCCTCTCATGTGGGTAGGTTATGTTGCGCTATCTACTGTAGATAACTGTTAATGTATAGTGTCTCTCATGTGGCAACGTTGTGCTATCTACTGTAGATAGCTGTTATCTGTAGTAAGTATAGTGTCTCTCATGTGGTGAGGTTATGTTGCGCTATCTACTGTAGATAGCTGTTATCTGTAGTACATAGTATAGTGTCTCTCATGTGGTAACGTTGTGTTATCTACTGTAGATAACCATTATCTGTAGATATAAACTGGCCTCAAAAAGAAACTTATAATTTTTCACAAAGTCATATCTTGAAATCCTGTTCATAAAAATGAACCAAAATTACACATAGGTCGGTAACCAAACAGTTGGCCAACTGACACAACAGCAAAATACACTGACACGGAACATCTTCCTGAACCACATTCACAGGCGAATAATTGGCATCCAGCAAAAGAAATCTTTCAGAATGGGTAAAAAATCCTTAATACACAGGAGATTATTTCCAAAGAGTAAGTGGAATAGTGTGTAACGGGCTGCTTCTGCTTTTCACACACTTTCTTCAAGAAACAGGTCTTGTTCCACACTATTCCACTTACTCGCAGATTTCTTGTGTTGGGTGCGAATAATTGGGCTGTGAATGTGATCCAGGAAGCTGTTCCATGTCAGTGCATTTTGCTGTTGTGTCAGTTGGACAACTGTTTGGTTACTGATCAGTGTTAAAGAGTACAGTATTGAAGTAATCTTGTTCATTTTTATGGACAGGATTTTTAGATATGACCTTGCGAAAAAGTTTCTTTTTTAGGCCAGTTTAGTATAGTGTCTCTCATGTGGTAACGTTGTGCTATCTACTGTAGATAGCTGTTATCTGTAGTACATAGCATAGTGTCTCTCATGTGTTGAGGTTATGTTGCACTATCTACTGTAGCTATCTACTGTAGATAGCTGTTATCTGTAGTGCATAGTATAGTGTCTCTCATGTGATGACTTTATGTTGCGCTATCTACTGTAGATAGCCGTTTTCTGTAGTACATATAGTATAGTGTCTTTCATGTGGTGAGGTTATGTTGTGTTATCTACTGTAGATAGCCGTTGTCTGTAGTGCATAGTAAAGTGTCTCTCATGTGGTGAGATTATGTTGCGCTATCTACAGTAGATAGCCGTTGTCTGTAGTGCATCTAGTATATTGTTTATGTGTCTAACGTAGTGTTTAAAATTGCTAATTTAATGTTTACCTCCTATATCTTAACTGTGGTAAACACAAAACAGTGTTAAAAGGACTACATAGTAAATGTATGTAAATGAATTCCTAAAAATAAGTGTTTAAAGCCTTAACATGTTTATTTACAGCAAAGATAACTTTTATCAATTTTATCAAGCGATGTTATAAGAACAACTCTGGCAACTGTATACCCATTAACTATCATCTTCTCAGTTTACCATCCAAACCACACCAAATACGCACAAAATGTACATGCATGACACTATTTTTCTTCCAATTCTAGCAATATATTCTGCAATATGATCTATTTGATCACGGATTGAAGTTGTGAAAATTGAATGCAATGGCCTATTCCATTTAAAATCCACACTCCCCCTGTGGAAGATTAAGCTAAAGTCTTCCACAGAGGGAGTATAAGTTTTGAATAGAATAGGCAATTGGGTGGCTTCCATTTGAAATACTCACTCCTGTTGTGGGAGATATAGGTAAAGTCATAATACAGAGGGAGTATGGGTTTCAAAATGATTAACTGTAACCAATTATATTTGAAAACATACTCCCCTGTGGAAGATATTTCAAAATCTTCCGCAGGGGGGAGTGTGGATTTTAATTAGGATAACCCAATCAAACAGGCTGTTGTAGCTGATGCCAACTCGTGTTTATTATCCAATTTGCACACCTGTATATGCAATGATAAATGTTGTTTTATTTGAAGAGATGATATCAGTTTAATATATTTTTGTTTCTGTTCACTTTATATCAACAGGATTGACAGCGGGATCTGATAGAAATTTTGGTATCTTGAAAGGTATGTTTATTCAGTTTTTTGTGTCTATGACATACAATAATCTTGAAAGGCACAAACCAAACAAAAACAACATTAAACCAGGGATAGCGTAAGCTCAAAAATTTAAAGGGTCCAATTGGGTTTTTTTCCGGACCCTTTAAGCCCTGCAAAACCTAAATTTAAGGGGTCCAATGAGAATTTTAAGGGTCTAAGTTCTGAACTTTAAAAATTATTTAATAACTTTGATTTTGGAATGCTCTATTCAGAAGATTTTTTGGGTTTTCTGTGTCATAATTTTTACCTTTTTTGTGGCATTGCCATGCTATAATATGTGATTAAGGCTATGTTTGTTGTGTGATCTGTTATCAGAAAGCTTCTAGAAGGTTAATAATAATAAATGTTGCATACACTATGGACCACAATGGCCTCATCCCAATTGCATAGTTCAATAACCTCAAAATAACAATCATACTGCAAAATTTGACCTCAAGTTGCAGAGTATGAGTTTTCATACCCAAATGTTCAAAGGTCATTCAATAAATGTACAAATGTATTGGGGTTAAAGAAGTGTGCCCCTGATAGATGAGCATGTTGTGGATCCTAGTGATACCTGTAAGCAGTGATAAACCATAGACCCTATCAGTTTACACTCTACAATATTGCATCAATCTTACACCTCAATTAGCTGGGTGCTGGGAAATGAAACAAACTGTATATAAGAATAGACCCCGGATACTTCAGCACTGAAAAATGCAATTCATCTATGTATGTTTCCCATTAACTGGTTCTTGAAATAAAAAAAAATATTTTGTATCATGTGTAAAGTTGTCACATCATATGCATACCTGGGATTAAAAACACCCTTACTTCTTTATATATCTTTGTATTTGTAGTTGCTTCAATTCTACTTTTTTCCCCAGCACTTGAAAATTGTATAATTTTGCAACACTTTCAGTAATATCAGTTTCACAGATGCATTATGTCAAAAGCTTGCCTAAATATCAAAATTCTACCCCAAATATCATTTTGATAATGCAGAGGAGTGTAAGAAACTGAAACGATTATAAAATCATCCAATGTGTATATGATACTAGATACAAAGTAAAAAAAACAGAATACAGAATTATTTCTTCCCTGTGTCTACTTTCAAAAAGAAAAGAAAAAAAAACCTAACAAATAAATTTGAATACCAAAATTTACAGTGTACTTTCCAAATGTGTAGAGCACCCATTTTTAATTAAGAAATCATGCTACCTATATAGATAGGCATACCTTCTTGCAATTTCATTTTCCGCTCGTTTGTGGTTTTGTCTCAATTATTACTTCTTAATCCGAACCATTCAATACCAACGATATACATTTCTTCCAATAAATGGCAGGTCAAAGCCAGATAGTAAAAAAGAAAAAAATATTACAGAATAATCATGCTGACAGCAAAAATCAGGCAATTTTCTATGCAGATATTTTTGCCCAAGAGAAAATATCTTTTGAAAAGCCTGCAATAAAGTAAGAGGCAGAAGAAAAATTATGCTTTAGGGATAACAAGCGTGCATGAATGATGATTATTGGACTTCTTGAAGAGAAAGAAATTGCCCGGTTTCAGCGTGGGTTACCTATATAAGTTAGTTAGGACAAGAGCTTGTGCTTATAATTGATTGGGGTTTCTTACAAGCTTCAGGCCTTTTTTTGGAGTCCATTATGTCACACTGTCTGAAATTGATGAAGTTAAATTGAAAAATAGTGATTCTGGTCTTGGTGTCGAGTTTGGACGTGCGAATGTTAGTGTGGTGACTGGAGTAATGTTATCCTTAGGGCAGTCTTATTCTTGATTCTAAAAATAGAAAAGAGTACCAGCTCTATTTTTATCTGGAAAGAATATAGTGTAATAAGTTTATCTTTAAAGAGTATTTGACTAAATCCTGTAGGAATATATGATATGAGTAAGTTGGTGTGCAAGTGTGGGTTGTATTAGATGCACCATATTATGCTACTATAAGTTGTCTTTGAAAAAAAATGTCATAATCAAATATATGTGCTTCCATAATTAGGCAAAAAAGAAAAAAGATTGTTTGCCTGTCCTTGTCTATTTTTGAAGTAAAAGGAAAAAATTATTCCGACCAACCGAACTGACCCATCATTCAAAAGTGGTCAAGAACAGGCCCATAGCCAGGATTTTAAAAGAGGACCTGTTGAGAATTTTTCCTTCAAGAAAGGGGTTAATTTCAATGTTTCCCTCCCACAAAAGTGGACCTTATTTACAGAAATGCACATTTTCAGATTGGTATTCTTTTGGGGATGCATTCCCACACCACTCTGATTATGGCTTTGGACAAGCAAACAATATTTTTATTTTGCCTTACCTAAATATTTGCAACATGTGTTTTGGATATAGATGAAGTATTGTGTAAGTATAGGCATCACATCTCCATGCATTTCTGATATTTACAGAGCAAGCTACGAACTACACATAATGAATTGGGCTATTCCATTTAAAATGCATGCTACCCCTGTGGAAGATTTAGCTAAAGTCTTCCACAGAGGGAGTATAAGTTTTGAATTGAATAGACAATTGGGTAACTTCCATTTGAAATACTCACTCCACTTGTGGAATATATAGGTAAAGCCATAGTACAGGGGGAGTATGGGTTCCAAAATGGTTAACTTTGACCAATTACATTTAAAAAACATACTCCCCCTGTGGAACATATTTCCAAAATCTTCCACAGGGGGAGTGTGGATTTCAACTAGAATAGCCCGTTGCATGATACAGAGCCTCACCAAGTTGTCTATATAGGCTACTTTGCATGCACTGAGTCAAATATAGTTGCAGTATTAGTTTGAATTCAAACAGTTTCTGTTTATAGGATGTTTACTTTCATGCCATCACAGAGACAATCATAATTATCAATATTCAAAATTCTTCATTTGAAAGCAGTCTGGATTGCAAAGATAATACTTTAAGATTTATGAAAATGGTATCTAACGCTGCTGATAGTGTGATATATGACGTGTGCATGCAACTTTAGTTTCTGTGGTTTTTGAATTATGGAAAAGCTGTTCAAGATTTTGACAAGAAATATAAATATCTGATTAAAAAATATATCTGATATTTTAGTCAAAATACATAAATGAATGGAGCACATGAAGATTTTTCACATTACTGCTTTTTTTAGATGCAAAAAATAAAATTACATTACAAAATACAATATAATTACAAGGGTTCATTTTCTGTGTGCATAAACATTGTGTGTGTATGGGCATATAAATTAATTGATGAGTGCACTAAAAAACTCAAAAGGGGTACGTATATCCAAGGTCTCTGTTGTATCTTTATACAAAGTTCAAAATGATGATAAATCAAAGTATATCATTTGATAAATACATTTCAACCACAGTTAAATAAATGTTAATCATCGTATATGTTTTCCACACACGTATCTTATCAAAACTTCTTATAACATAGGTCATAGTGCCTACACGCTGAGAAATAAAGGTTCTAAAAGGGTTCTAAAGTTGTCCTCTCAGGAGAACCCTTAGACTTAGAGGTTCTAAAAAGAATAAAAAATGGTCCAAAACCATCAAAGATTGCTTCAAAAATGTGATACAGAACCGTTTTTGGTTCTTAGAGAACCTTTAAGGGTTCTCCAAGATTAATAAGAGGTTCAAGAGGGAGGATTCTCCTGAGAGGACAAAAAAGAACCTTTATTTCTTAGAGTGAACAAGTGACTATAAGTCATGAATTTATATGAGTATGCATACTTATGTTTACACAAACAGAAAATGTGCTGTTGTAAAATTGGTATTTGTAAGTAATGTAATTTTCTTATTCGCATCTGATGATAAAGACAAATTGACAGATCAGTAGAAGGAGAAGACAGACAGAGAAAGAGAGAAATAGAGGGAAAAGGATTAGAAACAGAAAGCGAGGGGGGAGATAGAGGTGGAGAAAGATGTGGATGATTGAAGAGAGACTGCATGAGATAGAGGAATGTGCCTCATATTTTTAGTACACTGGAAATCACCAACATGAATATATTTTTATAAATGATGGACATTTTAGAAAGATAGGGTCTAAAATGCTTCTTTCTTTAATGAGTGGAACAGGGCAGTTTACAACATCCAAATGGATGCAGTGTATATAGCATGTACTGTTTCTGTGGTAGGAAACAAGTGTGCTTGAGTTAGAACAATATATTAGGATAAATATCTTTGGATTGAAACTAAATAAAAGTAAGAATTGAAATAGCAAGATTTGTTATTTTGTAAACAAAAGTATGCCTGATTAATTTACGCACAAAGTTTTTGTGATACACTTACATTGTACAGGATGATGCAAGATTTCCAGCCATTACACTACGACAGTTGGGATTGTACTGTTTTATATAGCATGACTTGCACCCACAAATTGGGCTATTCCATTTAAAATCCACACTACCCCTGTGGAAGATTTAGCTAAAGTCTGCTACAGACTGGGAGTATGAATTTTGAATAGAATAGACAATTGGGTAACTTCCATTTGAAACACTCCAGTTGTGGAAGATATAGGTAATGCCATAGTACAGGGGGAGTATGGGTTTCAAAATGATTAACTCTGACCAATTACATTTGAAAAAATACTCCCCCCTGTGGAAGATATTTCCAAAATCTTCCACATGGGGTAGTGTGGATTTCAACTGGAATAGCCCATTTCCACAAGTCATGAATTCAAGTCTCAAGTTCCATCATTTTAAACAAACCTTAATTACTGATGTTCAGTTTTTGCTCACTAACTAAATAATGTCAGTAGTGATGTAAATCAAACTTGTTATAAAGTTACATTATCAGTTGCTGTGCACTGTGATGCAGAGTAGGGGAATTTGCTCCGTTCCCCAAATTTATAATTGCCTAAATTTTGCACCATCTTCGTCGTCATTTCCCTCACCACTTTCATTTTTTTCAGGCACCGCAAATATGAATTACTTTTTACTTATGGGGGATTTATTGCCTCAAACAAGGAGAAACAATGAAGTAAAACATTGGTTTGCTGTAAGGACAAAACCCTTGTGGCATGACCTCATTCTGATTCAATATTCAATATTATTCCTTTAACCATGAGAACTACCTGCCTATTGGCCAAAAAGAAGTTTTCATTATCAATTGGTCCAATCAGCAACATTGTTAGAATAATTTCACCACACAAGAAAGTCGGGTGAACTGTTTGCGAAGCTCCATTCTGATTGGTGATTAAAGTGAAGATATCATGTAATTGACCAATCAGAGGCAATGTTAGATCAGCAGGTAGTGCTCAGGGGTTTTAACCCCTGAGCACTACACACTTAAAACACGGGTCAAAAATGACCCAAACGGGGTCATTTTTGGCCCCAGCATAGTTATCAACTAAACACCATACCACTAACGGGTCATTTTGACCCCATTGGTCGGGGTCATTGCAATGACTACGTATTTGGGTCAAATAGTAACCCCATTGGGGTCAAAATATTACCACATTTCGGGGTCAAATGAAATGACCCCTTCAAAAGGGTTGCCTTATTGGGTTACTTAATGACCTCATTTCGGGGACAAATGAAATGACCCATTTGAAAGGGATGTTTTATAGGGTTACTCAATAACCACATTTAGGGGTTGTTTGGATTTTTAGTAGGCCTATGGTCATGCTGGTCCCACCAGGACATAAGTGTGTTTCTGCACAGAGAAAGCATTACATAAACAGCAAACTGCAAAATGCATCTGTGTATCACACTCACACACAGTCAGTCATCGCCTATGACAGTTCACGATTATAAGCTTACATGATATAAGCTTATAACAACTGCAGCCAAGACACCAGCCACGACAGCATGAAATTGAATGAATCTGCGTGCATAGACAAGGGTCTATGCATCCTTGCAGTCTCACTTTTCAGCTAACTTTTCATATTCCATCATGCAGACAAGCACACACGACAATCCGCTGAGCTGCACAATCAGAACAAATATGGCGCTGATGTGACCACGTGAGCCGATGCACACCGTGTGTGCAAATAGTTCGAAATGCAAGTCATTATAAAGTTGACAAATTGGGTAACTCGGTCAAAAAATTAGTTTTATTTATTAATCAACAAACATTAATTGCAGCTCATGTTTAAACTCATTTATGAATTGAGATTTTCAAAGCGGAAGATTGAAACTGATATCAATGCGCGACGGTATCGGCAAAATGACCACTAAGTTTTTGACCACGTTAGTCGTGGCTAAAATGACCTCGTGAATGTGGTCAAATTAAAACAGTACAACCCCCTTGAAGGGTCAAAACAACCCCAAACGTGGTCAATTCAAAATGACCACGGAAAATATAACCCCGTAGTTTTTAGTGTGTACCTGCAATTTCCACACATGTGTTATAACTCGCTGATGTGATGAAAATTAGCGCATATTTCAAAATTATCAATTTCATGACTGGATTCACACTGGATTCACACTATGCCTAGTATAAGGTCAGTAGTTCTTAAGCTTAGGCTAGGTATTTTGGTAAAAAATTGCCAAATTTTGTGATTATCTGTATGTTAATAAAATGTGGAGATGCATGATAGTGGAAAGCATTAATTTGCAGCTAATCAGACCTGGAGTAATACAGTAGTTTCACTCTAGGCTGGTGTACCAAAGCATATGAAACTATGCACACCACTAAGGAAGGAACCAACAAGGTATCTCTAAATCAGGTTTTCTACTGGCTGCATATGGTGTGCATCTACATCTGCAAAGTACTCAATAATGTCACAAAAAGCAATATTAATATCTAATTGAAATACTGTGCATGTGTGTTTTCATGATGTGACACAGGCTTATCACTATGGACCCGGGCCCATCTGGCCCAATGGTAAATCCGGCCCGTGCATGTTCAATTTGTTGGTAAATCTCATAAGCTTTGTGTATTTACACACTTAAAACTACGGGGTCAAAAAATGACCCAAACGGGGTCATTTTTGACCCCAGCATAGTTATCAACTAAACACCATACCACTAACGGGTCATTTTGACCCCATTGGTCGGGTCATTGCAATGACTACGTATTTGGGTCAAATAGTAACCCCATTGGGGTCAAAATATTACCACATTTCGGGTCAAATGAAATGACCCTTCAAAAGGGTTGCCTTATTGGGTTACTTAATGACCTCATTTCGGGGTCAAATGAAATGACCCATTTGAAAGGGTTGTTTTATAGGGTTACTCAATAACCACATTTAGGGGTTGTTTGGATTTTTTAGTAGGCCTATGGTCATGCTGGTCCCACCAGGACATAAGTGTGTTTCTGCACAGAGAAAGCATTACATAAACAGCAAACTGCAAAATGCATCTGTGTATCACACTCACACACAGTCAGTCATCGCCTATGACAGTTCACGTATTATAAGCTTACATGATATAAGCTTATAACAACTGCAGCCAAGACACCAGCCACGACAGCATGAAATTGGAATGAATCTGCGTGCATAGACAAGGGTCTATATGCATCCTTGCAGTCTCACTTTTCAACTAACTTTTCATATTCCATCATGCAGACAAGCACACACGACAATCCGCCGAGCTGCACAATCAGAACAAATATGGCGCTGATGTGACCACGTGAGCCGATGCACACCGTGTGTGCAAATAGTTCCGAAATGCAAGTCATTATAAAGTTGACAAATTGGGTAACTTCAGTCAAAAATTAGTTTTATTTATTAATCAACAAACATTAATTGCAGCTCATGTTTAAACTCATTTATGAATTGAGATTTTCAAAGCGGAAGATTGAAACTGATATCAATGCGCGACGGTATCGGCAAAATGACCACTAAGTTTTTGACCACGTTCGTCATGGCTAAAATGACCTCGTGAAAGTGGTCAAATTAAAAGAGTACAACCCCCTTGAAGGGTCAAAACAACCCCAAACGTGGTCAATTCAAAATGACCACGGAAAATATAACCCCGTAGTTTTTAGTGTGTACCGCTACTCACATCTTTACTGCATGCTCAATATTCATCACTGATCAACGTGCACAGTATAGATCTGTGCATCGATAATACACCGATCATCAGGGGTAAACATTCTAAGGCTTGCGGAATATACCAAAAAGGTGAATATCATCAATACTACATTTTGACATATCATTAATACCATTTTATTGTTGGGGTATGGGAATATTATTATTATATAGAATCACCATGGTAAACATAGGCGTAGATCCGGGGGGATGGGGGATTTATCCCCAATATTTTGCCAGGGGGATGGTCCATACAATCATCCCCCCAATGTTGACGCCTGATAATGGGTTTCTGACCAAATTAACCTCATATTTGCCCATTTTAGCCCCAAAAGTGTAATTTTAAAGCGCTTCGCTGCGCAAGCATTTAATCTACTTTTACACTATATTTCATCAGTTTAGCTTCAAAATAGCACAAATTTTCACGTGCTTTGCGCGCATTTATATCATAAACTAATTCTGTCGCCAAAGGGTGCTGGATTGACTATACTTCAAGATTTTTTTTCCAACTTCATCCCCCCCAATGTCAAAAAGAAATCTACGCCACTGATGGTAAAAGCACTACAATATGCATGTGGCCATACTGAAAAGTCTCTCTAGGATTTATGGTGCATCTTTATGCATTAAATTACCATTTTTTTGCCACCAGTGGTGTGGAAATGAAACAAATGAAGCAAGCTGGGTTGGTTGGGTTTATTAATTCCATGTACTCTTGATGCATCACTCAAATATGTCAAATTTCATTAGGATCATGAGTTCCCAAATGTGATATGTGGCTGCCCTTGGGGTAAAACTCTATTAAGGTATGAAAATGTGGTAATTTCTGAAACCACTGCATACTGATACACCAATTTGTGTAGGAGTAAGCTTTAACAAATTACAATGGGAGGTATAGATGGTACATGTGGTCATATTCTGTATGAATGATGTCATGAAATGTCTTGTTTTTGCATTGATTTCTCTTTTGTTGAAAGATACAGGATTGTTTTAGTTGTCATTGAATTAGCTGTTAAAAGACCTTTTAAAATATGTAAAACATTTTTTGAAAACCTGTATTTTTCACAGCATTTGTACAATTGCATTTCTTACAAAATGGGGTAACTTCACAGTACTTTAAAAATCAATAATTTATAACCATTCTGCTTTCCATAATTTGACGTTTCTCACGTTTACCTACTTCAAGATACAAATTGTATCATTCAGTGACTATAATATTTTTCACATAGACTTGTAAGTAATATGAGATACCATATTTGAAGGAAATGTCATATGTTTGACAAACATATGAAATCTGTAGCTCCTCAATTAAGTACTTTTTGCATGTTTTCAGGGTTTAAAGTCTAATGAAAGCATACAAAATCAATGCAGTACAAGTCTACTTTAATAGCATTAGAAAGTTGCTAATTTCAGTTCCAATAAGTTGCTCAAATTCTCTCCCTGACGTGTGTCGCTAATTACCGCTAATCAGCGAGAGGAAATATTGAATTTGGCATGTTTCCACTGGGTTCAATTAATAAAGTAAAATTTCATTTGGCTCATTAATTAAATGATGAATTCATCCAACAGGTGTTTCCGTGAGAGTACTTGCGCATCGTATGTAAAAAGGCTGCATTTGTTTAACTGTTTACTATATGGATAGTGTTCTTTTACTCTGGATGGTGTCATAATTTGTTGAGATGATAATTTTGAAAGATCTGAGTGGCATATCCTCTAGATATTGGAATCTGTACCATCTTTTTATAGGCATTTCAACATTTTTTCTACATTTTAAAAAGGTTACATTTGTGGCAATCAATAATATTCATCAGAAAGTTTGATAAATAATAGTTATATTTCATCTGGTGTACATGCTTTAAGAAGTTACACTGTGTGTGCAGCAGTGATTAAACTTATACTTCTATGTAATGCTAAGAATTTTGCATAGTGCAATCTACTGATGATAGCATTATGTATTTTTTAAGTATCTCCTTTAATATTTTATCATGTTGATCATATTCTCAATCATTATGCTGCTATCTACTGATGATAGGAATATGATATCTATGATACAGATATTGATTATAATCATTGTACTAGCTATTATCTACTGATGATACCAATATGCTATCTCTAATCTGTGTTTACTGATGATAGCTTTTCACTATCTACTAATGCATTTTTGCTATCTACTAATGCTAGCATTTTGCTGTCTACTGATGATAGCTTTTGCTATCTACTGATGGTAGCTTTTTGTTATCTGCTGATGATAGCTTTTTGCTATCTACTGGTGATAGCATTTTGCTATCTACTGATGATAGCATGTTGCTATCTACTGGTGATAGCATTTTGCTATCTACTGATGATAGCTTTTGCTGTCTACTGATGATAGCTTTTGTTATCTACTGATGATAGTATTTTGCTGTCTACTGATGATAGCATTTTGCTGTCTACTGATGATAGCTTTTGCTGTCTACTGATGATAGCTTTTGTTATCTACTGATGATAGTATTTTGCTATCTACTGATGATAGCTTTTGTTATCTACTGGTGATAGCATTTTGCTATCTACTGATGATAGCTTTTGCTGTCTACTGATGATAGCTTTTGTTATCTACTGATGATAGTATTTTGCTATCTACTGATGATAGCTTTTGCTGTCTACTGATGATAGCTTTTGCTGTCTACTGATGATAGCATGTTGCTGTCTACTGATGATAGCATTTTCCTGTCTACTGATGATAGCATTTTGCTGTGTACTGATGATAGCTTTTGTTATCTACTGATGATAGTATTTTGCTGTCTACTGATGATAGCATTGTGCTGTCTACTGATGATAGTATTTTGCTGTTTACTGATGATAACATTTTGCTGTCTACTGATGATAGCATTTTGCTGTCTACTGATGATAGCTTTTGCTGTCTACTGATGATAGCTTTTTGCTATATACTGATATCTTTTTGCTATCTACTGATGATAGCTTTTTGTTATCTACTGATAATAGCTTTTTGTTATCTACTGATAATAGCTTTTTGTTATCTACTGATAATAGCTTTTTGTTATCTACTGATGATAGCCTTTTGTTATCTACTGATGATAGCTTTTTGTTATCTACTGATAATACTGATGTCTACTTAGATAGCAATTTGGTATCTACTGAAGATAGCAATTTGCTATCTGCAGTAGATAGCAATTTGCTATCTGTAGTAGATAGCAATTTGTAGATAGCACTTTACTGTCTACAGTAGATCTAATCTAATGTCAACTTTGAATAATGTCATTACATGTAATAACCTCTTGAGTTATGGATCCATATGCCTCACCAATGCTGGTCAAAGCCTGCCTTATGCTTGGCCAAATTAATTGGTCTGTTACATGAAACTATGTGCATCATGACAATGGACTATTCCAGTTGAAATCCATACACCCCTATGAAAAAGCATGACCTTATTTGCCTCACAAGGAGTGTGAATTTCAAAATGTGGTTACCTTAAAGGGTGACTCCATTTGAAACCTACACCCCCTGTGTGGGAGATTAAGGTCAAGCATGCTATAGGGGTGTATGAATATTAACTGGAATAGCCTAATAAATGAAAACAGGCCAAATCAATTTGTGGTATATTTTGATCTTAGTTTCAATACTCTCAAAGATATTTGAAAGCAAGTTGATGTTAATGCTTATGGCTTGGTTCATGAGAATGGATTGCAGATGTGTGTGTCTCCACAAAAGGAGGAATTACCCAACATGACACCAAATGGATCATAAAAAGGTCTTTTTATCTTTGAACGTTCACCAGCATATATTAATTCATATGATATGAAAAATTGTTGTCTACACTGACTGATGCAGCCCATCTTTTTGTAACTTACAAGGGATGAGTAGAAATTGTTCATAACAAAATTGTTTGCCTAAATCCAGGCACCTAACTGCTCCTCAAATTGAATAGGCATAAATAGCTCAATTTGATCAGGGTACCTTACACTTTTTCTTGAAACAGCTCAAATTATTGCAAGTGTACATTGACCTATATGGTTGTGAATGTATGTTAAACTTGGTTTCCCAATTTGACTGCATTGGCCCCACATATTTTTTATCACTGGTGAAAAACATTTGATCAAGCTCTTAAATTTGTTATTTTAACATGAAAATGCAATTTCTCTCAGTAATAGGTGACAATACTTTGAATGTGGAAACAAAGCTGATTAGTGTGGCAAATATGGTAGGAAATCTTTGCAATACTCTGTGAATATTCTTTGACCATGTTCTTGGATATTCTATGCTATTAGTATCAGTAAAAGTATGTCTACTATAATATGTGTAATAGAATTTACCATTTAGAAGATGCACATTATTCATTTAAAACACCTTTTACACTTATCTGAAGAATCACCAAACCAATACTAGGCATATTTGTACTCACTTGAATGTATTTTTCATGCAGCATGCAAATATGTTCTTCAAAATATGAATTTTTGTACAAAATTGAGAAATAGCGATGTATGCGCAGTGAAGGGTTAACATGGTCAGTTAGGGTTTGTCCATCTGGCTTAGTCATGTCATGGCTTGTAATAAGGAACCATGTTTATTTCAACAAGTGACAGCTTCTTGCCTTACCTTTCACATAATACTCTAATTCCTAATCACTCCTTATTTAGCTCAACCACTCCAGGGTTGAAATTTTGTTACTAGTTTTGCCTGCTACTGCTCACGACACAGCGGTGTGTCGTACAACTTTTAACCCACCCTGTAGTAACCGAGCCCTGTGTACTCGCTATCTTCCCGCAAAAAGACACGTCCCGATAAGTTTTCAGGCCACAGTCTGTTTCTATGGTACATTCCCGACGGTCGCTCGGGCTAGCATCCCCAGGGCGCAGGTAAGATTAAAAGGTTGCCTCTACACGACTGCACGCACGCTCCACGCACCGTAAACGAGGTACAAATAAACCTATATATATTCACAGTCATGCAACTTTTTGCAGTAAGTTGATGCTTTTTTGTTTTCAAATGGAGGCCCACAGCGAGGGGGAATTTTTTGAGGTAAAATTTGGATAAAGTAGGATTATTTGATAGTTTGTGTAGTTTAAGGGTTTATCATTACGTGGTTATTAGTGATCTGTTTTTTGGTTGATGCTGATTGATAAAATATTTGATCCTGTATTGAAAAAAGTGAAATTCTCTGGTATGCATCACTATCAGTTTCATGAAGGAATAAACCTATAACAAACCCTTCAAATAGGTTCAGTCAAAATTATGGCCAACTTAAAGAGATCTGAGATCTGTGGGACCAGACTTTTGATCACTATTCTATTCTATTCCTTGGCATGTTTCTAATGGGTAACAGTGGCGTATCACTGGTGGATAGAATATAAAATGTTTTGCCGTTTGCAAATGTTTTAATAGGGACTGTAAATTCTTCCTGCAGACCAGCTTCAAAACATACACACTAGGTTAAATACCACTAATTCTCTATAACACAGGTTTCAATGGAAAAATAGGTGATTTCAAGCATTTTCTCATATAAGGAACTCTCACAGTGAAATGACATTATTCTCAATTAAGACCAAATGACCAAAATTTCAACATATGATGACCTGAGACTTTTTTGTTTTAAAGCACTGAAGTGGAAAGACCACAATTTTGCAGTGCGCCTCCTTTTTTGTGAACAGATTTTGGCCAACTGGTTTGGGGGCAAAATCGATATGCAGCGGATGAATTTCGGTGAAACTGTAAAATAATGGTAGAAAACATACCTTTCCTGCATGTTACTCTGAAATTTACACTTTTTTTACTATACAGCTTGGTATTTTTCAGTGATTTTTAAGCACCTTTTAAGAATGCCATGCAGGAAAAAAGTCTCCCACTTATTTTCACACACTGCCCAGCACTAATTGGTGGTATTTAACCACTTGATCCCCACCAATTCTCAATGTCTCTCAAATCAGTATCAAAGTGGTTACGTAATTCTCTTACTGGATCACATGATTTCGGTATGCCTTCCAGTGCCATATACTTTGTGTGGTGATTGTTTCGATCGTGGTTCATTACTCCAGCGTGTGATCACGTTGATATAGTAACATTACGTAACTTCGCTGGCGAATTCCTTGTATTCAGTATTCGCATGACATACCATTTATAAATACATAAATGCGCTAGAAAATGATCTAATTGTTTATTTGCTATGCAAATAACTTATTTCCATGTCTCACAAAACTTGTTCATCTATCGAAAAACTAACTTTTGTTATGCTAGATAGCCTTCCAAATTTTGTGTGTTAAAGGTTACACTCTGCATACATCAGTGAAGAGCAGCTAGGCTGTTATTCGTGCAAAAAAAAATGACATTTTTTGGGGTGCTTATTAAAACAACAAAATTACAGTCAAAATAGGTCATAATTGTAAGTCACAAAATGTTAATTTATTTAGACATTTTAACCAATTTTATTTGTTGAGGCACATTGAAAAGGGGACATTTATAGACAGTTGACATGATTTTTTGTTGTAGAGGGCGCTTATTAGGTGAAGGGTGCTGCTAATTGGGTTAAATATGGTATTGTCAGTTTATCCAAGTTTCTTTTTCCACTTTTTATATTTTCATCACAAGGATTTTAATTTTGTGATTTGGAATTTGTCCCTATTACAGCTTTAGCTGTTGGTAAATAATTGTGCATAAATTTGATGTAGATGGTTTATTTTCTAAACCGTAGTTTTATCATCCAAGCATGGCATGATGTAGATCTTTATGATCAATAACACTTTTCTCGCTCCAACACTCAATCAAAACTTATAAATATTAATATCAGTTTCCAAAACATAAATACAACATCAAGAATTTCACCCAGAAAATCTAATGTTAAGGTGAACTTGAAGATGCTTCTACCAACCATGAATATTAATAATCATGAAATTCTTAATACACCAATGATGTAGGTCTCCCTGTAAACAACTTGTCATTATTGATCCAAATAAGGAGCCCGCAGCTACAAAATCCCCTTCCCTCTCTCCTACATCAAAACCACACAGTTTCACCTTGCACAGAGTACAGCATTTTGATTGGGTTCTACTAAACACAATTATTTCCCGACATGGCCCAATATCCCACGTAATTCCTTAGTGTACGCTTGATTCAATCGTGAACCAGGGAAACGGAGCCAGCCGGTACTGTTATAGTTACGTGCAAGCACATGTGACAAGTGCTCCTACACGGAGTTATTTTTCTGATAAAAAAATTCTTCTCTGTGAATCAAGGGAGTTTCAATATTGTTGAAATTTCATGTATGCGAAGGAAAGTATGCAGCGGTGCTCTACCGAGGAATAGTGCGGATGTTCTGCTCTGTGAAGTTATACATTGGAAACATTTCTTGATAATTTAAGGTACGGCAGGCTATGTGTTTGTTGTGTGTATTGACTTGAATCTGGTGGTATTGATCAGCTGTATGTTAATACCTAGTCTGTGATGGTTAGTTAAGAGAGCAATGTACTAAGTATTGATTTTTGTCAAGATGCTGACAGTGAACTAGTTAAGTTAGAAGCTAAATGCCTATCATATGCATGTGATCAAATTTAATAAGAAGTGAAATAAAATGAATTTTTTTTAATTAAGTATGAATTCAAAGACACTTTTATTAAATTAAGTATGTAACAATTGTCTTTCTGTACATGGACTAAAGAGTACAATTGATACAGTTTCTGCGCTATCTACCGATGATAGCAATATTTCATTTAATAACGATAAAGGTGTACCAAACGAAGTAAGGTTTTTTTTATCTATCAGTGTTCTAACTTGCTGGTAATGATTAAAATCTTTAAAGAGTTTTATTCATGCTATAATCATTATTTGTTATCTACTGATTATAGCATGCATTGCTGCTACCTTCTGAAGATAGAAACATTCCACTAGTAGTATATGGTCGAATCCAACCAAAAGTGTCCACGGGCCAAAAATAAAAGTCTGAAATAAAAATGTCTCCACAATTTTTTTCCTTTTGCCCATTGATTGATGACATATTGGCCTTATATGCACCAAAAGTGCCATTACTAATCTTGAAAAATAAATCCAGGACGTGTGATAGTAAATGTGATATCAAAACCCAATGTTACCTACGAATACCACTAGGAGGCTTTCACTATCGCAATACTAATCAACCTAAAACAAATGGAATATTCCCATTAACGCTTTTTTCGTGTAATGTAGACCACAGGGTGTCAGGAAAATGCTAGCTCAACCAGAAAATATTTGTTTTTATTTTTATAACGCGATCAATATGATCTTAGTCAATTTATGCTAGTTTATTTTTGAAAATGAAGTTTAGGTCAGTTTCTGTATTTTATTTATCAAATGAGTATGAATCAATTTACACATTGTATAAGAACGAGTATGATATATGTTTTCAAGAATATTAGGAATTATACGCATACACCTAACGCTTTATACAATGAAAAGGTGAATAAACCCGGGTATTCGTAGGTAACACGAGCGATTTAACAATATCTATATTGAGTTTATAGGTTTAAATTTTGCTATTATGGTAATGAATTTATAAAATGGTAGTTTTTAGATCTCTTTCAGATGGTACGTCCAAATGAATAAATGCTATTACCTTAGATCAAAAAATTTTTGATGCTTTTAGCAAGATTTTGACCACTTCATTTTGATATACAAGTAGTTAATCAGCAATTTTACATAATAAATAATTGTTGAATGAATCCGTATATGGGTAATAATAGTGTCCTGGGGTACCGCTTGAAGTTTTTGACAATTAATTTCCATTGGTAGGGACACTTCATTACACATGTCATGTATTATGCTGTATTCGTAAGTAACATTTCAGTATTTGTAGGTAAGAATTAGACTTTTGGTGGATATCATAATCAAAACTTCATTTTATAAAGCACTTTGAATGTATTATTTTCTTTATATGCGTTTATTGATACTTTAGACCCTATCATGTATTAATAATGTCGGTTCACAGCGGTTGATAGAGGATTGAAGTAAGAAACAAAGGCACTAAAGTGACTTTAATTTGCTTAATTGCACACAAATCGCTTAAAACCGTTATTGCAGACTTGTGAAGTCCATCTTGGAGTCAGTTACGTCTTGTGGCCTTTCGTTTGAGGGCAACTACAATTAGCTTTATACCAGGGTCCATGAATGTGTTGTCTAGATCATGAGACAATGAGAACAGTCGTTTTTTCCATGGTATTCAGTAGGTAACCTTAGCGTAAAACGTCAAAAGTTACCTTGAATAAATCAATTTGGACACAAATTACTCAGAAACCAGAAGGTCGGTAAACATTTAAAATGAAGCACACATGACAGTTGACAAATCCAAGTATTTATCCCTTCTAATCTTCTTTGAATCTGATTTTTCTTTCAAATGAGCAGACCGTCGTCTATTTCAGTACATATTTTTCACCAATTAAGCCGTATTCAGTTTTGCATGGTGGGCATGTATGTGAATTCGCAACTTCATTGACATATGATTTGATAGCAAACATACAGGCCTTCGTTATGTACCAATATGGGCATTGGGATGAATGGCGGTGTTTCACAATACTGTCATGATGTCAAAGTGTATTCGTAGGTAACATTCGGTTACCGAAATTTACCTACGAATACTTGCTTTTATTGTTGACATCTCAGAAATATTTAAACGCAGGTTATTGAAACTTGGTAGAAATAAAGAGTGTATTACCCTGCACCTATTGCTTAACTATTGTTTACTATTCTCTCACTTTGTGGAAATGGCACAGCTTTTAACATGTATTCGGAGGTAATGCATATTTTTTACCAAACCTACCTTTGTGCCATTTAGAATTTCTGGCAGCTAAACACATAATAATAAAGATGTCCGAATGCAATGCATTTCAGTATTGGACATATCAAAGCTTGTATCAATTATGCATTTATTAGTGATTTCCATTTTTAAAGATATATCTAGTGCTATGAAAAATTGTATTCGTAGGTAATGTAAAAAATACCACTCAAAAAATTATCACAAAAATTCATAATTATGTACAAATATGTGAAAAATTGAACAGGCAATCTTTGAATACACACCTTTCAGGATATCAATTTAGATTCAATCCAATGACTTCTTTTCATAACTGATTTAGATGTTTTTAAAAATACTTTAAGAAATATTTTGAAAAAATGGGTAAAAATAGCATGTTTTGGGGTCTCCGTGTCTAAGTTTTTCACAGAACGGGTCTTATTATATATGGCGTAAGCGTATGATCAAGGCGAATAAACACAATACAAAAAGCGAATGCCAATTGATTAATACTTTTAAGTTATGGCCCTGAACATGCCGTGTACACTTTTCGTTGGATTCGACCATATACCTGTTATCTACTGATGATAGCTGGTATCTTTTAGTGTCTTTTAATATATATCTTGCTATCTACTGACGATAGCTGGTATCTTTTAGTATCTTTTAATATATCTTGCTATCTACTGACGATAGCTGGTATCTTTTAGTGTCTTTTAATATCTTGCTATCTACTGATGATAGCTGATATGTCTTTTAATATAACTTGCTATCTACTGACGATAGCTGGTATCTTTTAGTGTCTTTTAATATCTTGCTATCTACTGATGATAGCTGGTATATTTTAATATCTTTTATATTAATATTATATCTTGCTATCTACTGATGATAGCTGATATGTCTTTTAATATAACTTGCTATCTACTGACGATAGCTGGTATCTTTTAGTGTCTTTTAATATCTTGCTATCTACTGATGATAGCTGGTATATTTTAATATCTTTTATATTAATATTATATCTTGCTATCTACTGATGATAGCTATTTTTTGTACTAATAATATACTTAAATTCTCATCAACATCCTTAAGGGCTGGGGTATGAGCGTTTGGACAGTATTTATTGTGGGACATTAGAGCACATCAGACATATCGAATTGCATTCTGAATACGAAGAATGTCATTCTAATATCAAATAATTTTGATTTTTGAAATTAGCAATTTAATACACATTTTATGGCAAATCATTAAAATTGATATTTTGATATTTAACAGTACTTGAAGTAAACTTTATAAATCTGATGATTTATACTTAAAGTGTATGTAGTTGGGATGAAAAGCCGACGATCAATTGAAAATGTTGACCTTTCGTATTGAAGATATGGATTTTTTTTCCCAAAACACCAAACAAAATTAGGTCTTTTGGGAAAAAATCCATATCTTCAATATGAAAGGTCAAAATTTTCAATTGACCGTCAACTTTTCCTCCCCTGCTACATACACTTTAAGAATATGTCATTAGATTTATATAATTTACCGAGGACTGTTATATATCAACAATTTGAAAAATATCAAATTTTTATAATTTGTCATAAAATTTGTATTATATTGTGATTTTCAAAAAATGAAAATTATTTGATATCAGAAAGACATGCTTCGTATTCATAATGCAATTCGATAGGTCTGAGGTGCTCTCATGTCCCACAAAAAATACTGTCGAAACGCAATAAACGCTCATTTTAGATCCCTTAAGTTCTTACTTTTAAATTTAAATCTTAGAATTAAAAATTAAGTTGATCCAATTTTCAGTGAAATAATGCTTTCATATGAGTACTAACATGACAAGTATTGGCTCAGTTGCAAAATATCTAGAGATAAATGATTCTACATACAGATGTGTTTGAAGCATTATAAGTACAATTATTTACCTAGCAGTGTGTGCTTGTGTCATTGATTTTGTGATTACACGATAATTGATGATGTCATTGATTTAGTGGTTACTAATCATTCTTGATGGGTGTTATCTCTTTATTGATATCAAAGTAATTTACACATATCCTTCCTGTGCATTTGCACACCAAATGTAATTTAGAATCAAGGCTTTTAATATTGCATTTAATTTAGCTAGATATAGGCCACTGGGGTCTGAGTGCGAATTCTACTATATACCTAAATTGGATAGCTTTATGAATGCTCAGAATCATCAATGGTAAATTGTGTACACCTGGAAATTTCAGAGTCATTGGAATGAGAAATGGGCTATTCCATTTAAATTCCACACTCCCTCTGTGGAAGATTATAAAAATATCTTTGATGGGGAGAGTATGAACTTCAAATGGAATAAACACATTAAGGTAGCTTCATTTGAATTTTATACACCCTCTGAGAAAGATTCAACCTGAAGCTTTCACAAACGGACAGTGAGTTTCAAATAGAGTTGGTTAATGTACTAATTCCTTTTTAAATTCATACTGCCCCTGTGGATGATATTTCTAAAATTGTCCATGGGGGAGTGTGGACTTGAAATGAATCAGCCCAATTATTTTGTTATGTTGACCAACAATTAATTGTTTATTAAATATATATGCTATAATTGATTTGTTTCATTGTGATAGAAATGTAGCAGTATACTACTAATGTCATTCTCTCATAGTACATCAAAACATGTTATCTAATAAATACTATTGATTTACTATCATAGTACATCAAAACATGTTATCTAATAAATACTATTGATTTACTGTCACATTCTATCCCTTAGCTACATGGATTTTGATTTTCCTCCTATTTTGATATTTTCAGTAGATAACATCTGCATGTTGAGGCAGATGTAACTTGGTTAAGCATTATCTTAAAGGGGGTAACCCTATTGGTTTTGGATATGGATTGTCTTTAAAATTACATAATAATATCAAATATCTCCCCCTTTATGCTGCTTTGTGAAAAAACGAGAGCATTTTCAGCGTAAATGTGAATAAATAGCCAAATTTGCAATCCAATACCTTGTATACGTGAATTGCATTCTGGGTAGGCATGCAACAACAACAATTCCCGTTCAGTATGACGAATGCTGACATGCTGCAATGCCCGGCCCGTATTGAACGGAAAATATTTGTTTTTTTTTTTTTTCGCACCGTTTCAGAAAAAAGGAAACAAAATATATTTCCCTTGCAATATGTACATTTCAAATGAATATAAAAAGTTTGGGTTAAAAATGGAGAGGAAAAACCTTCCGATACGGGTTTTGAACCGGGTACCTCTAGGGTAAAAGAACGGTAGCGCTAGCCAATTGAGCTATTTCACCAACTGAAATAATCAAGGAATTGTTTTAATTATATACGGCGGACCGTCTCCTCAGCACTTAGCGTAGTCTCGAGCCAGACTGTATGTGGCTATCGGCGAGGATCGACGAGTGTCAGACCGACGCAAACTGGCTGTGTAGGAGACTACACTTAGCGTAGTTCGCTTTTTTCTCTTCCCATGATCCGAAGTAATTTTTATTGTTTACAAACTGGTATACCTGTAAAAACCGCTGTGATTCATGATTTCTCCGGAAATACATCGACTTGGAGCGTCAAATTTCAGGATAGTAATGAGAAAAATAGTATCTATTATGTGATACCAAAACCTCATCAGCAATGAAAAAAAACGGGGGGATGATGCTGTCGATCGGGTTACGGACCTTTAATAGGAAATTCAGACTTTATTAATGTTACTCAGATTGATTATGTAGAGCACATGGCAACCTATCCTTCTATGGCATGATTTATATGCCATAATTGATTTTCAAGTACAATAGTGGCTTATTTATCAATCAAGAACTCAGTAGCGTAGCCAGAGGGGCAGGGGGGGGGGGAAATCACGAGGGCAAAGGAAAAGAAAAGGGGCAAGGAGCCCTTTTCTACCAAAATTCAGCCTGAAAATACACAATTTGCAAGGATTAAGGCTTTCCATCCTGATAATGGCCAAAAATAGTGTAAAATACCAATTTTTTGCACGCTAAGCGCGCACATCGTCCCGATAAAGCCTTTTGTCTCTATGTATTATATGATGCAACTGTAATTTTTTTCGTCTGTGCCTCAAAAATTTTATTTTGCCCCCCCTGACCAAAAAAGCTGCCTACACCCCTGCACGAACTGCCAGATATATAAAAACTTGGCATGTTTGGACTTATTTAAATGTATCTTTATATAGATGTTTGCATGTTCATGAAAATGTAGAATTTCACACTTTTGAAATGTGCCAATTAAAACATGTTTGACATACTTGTTATTATGGATAATTTATGGCATACAAGTAAATGTTATTGCACTTTTACTAATTAATTAATGATGTGATTAAACCAAGTACGGTATGTCTTGTGTCAATTAAAATCAATCTTCATTTCATCATTTAATATCATTACATATTATTGCATATGTTGAGCATTTCTGTTAGCCGTACTTCCAAATCAATCTTACCAACAAAGAGCATCTGACTTATTATGCATTCAATTAAACTAATTAATGTAGAGGGTTTTTGTTGTCTTCTTGAAAAATTATTATCTTTAAGAAATGCCATGGAAGAAAAATACTTCTTCATCCTGGGCCCTAGCATTTTTTCTACAGCAATTCAATTTTAGCCTATTTTGGCTTAAGAACAGATAGATTTGGGGTTTAGTGACTTACCTAAAACCATGTCAACCGCTGCCTGATTTTGTGGAGCGTATTTTTAAAAATTGGCTGAAATTGAATTGGTGTAGCTATAATAAAAAAGTTCGTTTGCCAGATATTGAGCCCATACCTTTCCCTACGAGTGTGGGCTTCATTTATCGCAATATTTGAGCACAAACCTGCAAGCTCCACTCTGACTCGCATTAATGATGTCACATACAGCACACACAAACAAACAAACAAACATATGCCTAAAAACACACAAATGTTTTGAAAATGTTGTAAACATTTGTTTGTTTTTGGTCAAAATGTTTTAAAAACATTTCAATGGCAGGCTATATAAAAGTCATGAAAACATTTTTTAAATATTTCATATAAAAAAAAACTACAACAACATTTTAAAATGTTGTCAAAATGTTATTGCAAAAGTATTTTTTAGCAAACATTGCAAAATATTATATTTTGTCAACTCTTCAATAACACTATCCCATATTAGAGTGTTTTGTAGCAAATTTTTATCAGAAGTTGTTGAATGTTTTATACCCTCTATATAACCCAACATTTGATTGTTTGCTGGGTATGTGTATAGTAACTTAATAACTCCATAATCTTGGAATTTCACAGATTTTAGATAAATTTGCAAGAAAGCAAACTATATATTTTACCATAGTTGTAGATATTTAAATTCACGTTCTAACTACTAGTAATTTGATTTTAGTTCAGATATCATCAGAAACCTTAAATGTTTTGTCTTAAATGCTACCATTGCCACACTATTTATCAGATATATGAACACAACAGGCTGTTCCATTTAAAATCCACACAACCCCTGTGGAAGATTTTGGAAATATCTTCTACAGAGGGAGTATGTTTTTCAAATGTAATTGGTTAGGGTTAATCCTTTTGAAGCCCATACTCCCTCTGTCTTATGACTTTACCTGTATCGTCCACAACTGGAGTGAGCATTTCAAATGGAAGTTACTCAATTGTCTATTGTATTCAAAACACATACCCCCTCTGTAGGAGACTTTAGCTAAATCTTCCACAGAGGTAGTGTGGATTTTAAATGGAACAGCCCAATATAATTGTCATCATTTTGAGGATCCACACTTCAATACTCGACAGAAACTTGTGTAGTTAAGATTACATGTATGAACAAAAGTAGTATTGATATTCAATACCACTCATGTACTGCATATCAACTACATTTTTCCCAGCACAAATCAACTTAATTTTAAGTAAAAATGCTATAACTTTAATCAATGCAAGTGGTTTTATTAGACTCAAATGACTGCATTTGGGAAGACGATTCAATGAAAGTGGAATATTCTGAAAATCTTTGAACTTATGGAATTTTTTAGTTCTGACTGATGAATTCAACATGTTCATGGATTGGGTTAAAAAGTGGACTTTGCTCATGGCTCACATTTTCCCTGTACCACACATCCTGCGTATCTGATTTCAGGTAGCCATGTGATGGAATTCAACATGATATATCAACTCTCTGCTTGATTTTTTATACCAAATTCATTCAAATTTTGATGGTAATTTGATTAATTTCTTGGTTTATGTTCAGACTTTCTTGTTCTAAAATCAAATCTTCTATACTGTAAATAGAAATCATTTGAAGTATTAAAATGAAATATGTGTGGGCTTACTTCAAATTAGGTTTGAATATTTTGATCAGTTTGTGTCAGATATGTGTAAGTATTGCAGATACTAAAGGGTCATTATTGTCGCGTGTGCCATCCAAGCACTACTTCTGAGTGTATTGACACTCCACCTTGTGCTTGAGGCTGAAACCTGGGATGATTCAGTGTTTGCAAAACCCCAAATCACCGAAACACTGAACACCAAGGGAACGATTGGCTGTGGCACACAGTCTCTCTCTGGACTAGTTATATGAGGCAAACATTGAGCGTTATCCCACTGGGGTGGGGCAACCTTGATCCTGGCTAAATATCCGACTGGTCCTGTGAGACATTAAGGTTAGCTGATGATTATATGGAAATCAGATATTAATTGATTGAAGTAAAGGAATCTTTGCTTTGAATCATTCATTGCACAGGATCTTTGCCTTGAATCATTCATTCATAGGGTGTGTTGCTTGTTCAACTCGCCATGCTTTATTCATAGATATTCTTAGTCTTTTTTACTCCTTATAAGCTTAAGTTTCACATGATATCCTCTATGTAATTAGAAAAGGTGCCAAATTCAACAGCATCGAAGATGAAGTTAATTATTGCACACATTTTGGTCAAAAATAGATGAGGTTGCTACATGTGTTTGAGATATTGATATTACCTGTAGAAGGTATCATATCACAAATGCTATCTACTGATGATAGCAAAATGCTAAATAATAGTTGTCCTCATTTTAGTGTGCTCAGTTTAATTTTGTGTGCTCTGCATGCATTTGTTCTGGTAAAGTCATTTTATTAGCAGTGCATTGAGATGATTTTCAAATTTTGTCCCTCCTGGCTGAGTAGCCCCGGTACACCCCTGGACTAACGATGCAAAGATGAAAGTTTGATAGGTAAGCTAGTAATATTTGCAACTCTGTGATATTTGAGTAAAATACAGACATTGATCAAACCCTAGACAGACAGAGAGCAAACTATTGAGATGAGATTCAGCCTTTTTCTTGTAATACGCATGATGATATAGTATTATTTGGATCACGCTAACAGACCAATGGTATTTACTTACCTGTTTAGGTTGTTTGGATGTCCACATACTGTGACTATGTAATAGGGACATTGTTACACACAATTCTTGCTTTACAATACATTTACGGCTTATTCGTGCTGTACGGTCACAACTGCTATCTACTGATGATAGCAAAATAATAAATAATAGTTGTCCTCATTTTGGCTCATTTTAGTGTTCTCATTTTAATTTTGTGTGCTCTGCATGCATTTGTTCCGGGAAAGTCATTTTATTAGCAGGGCAGCGAGATGATTTTGAAATTTTGTCCCTCCTGGCTCAGTAGCCCCGGTACGCCCCTGGACTAACGATGGAAAGATGAAAGTTTGACAGGTAAGCTAGCAATATTTGCCACTCTGTGATATTTGAGTAAAATACAGACATTGATCAAACCCCAGACAGACACAGAGCAAACTATTGAGATGAAATTCAGCCGTTTTCTTGTAATACGCATGATGATATAGTATTATTTGGATCACGCCAACAGACCAATGATATTTACTTACGTGTTTAGGTTCTTTGGATGTCCACATACTGTGACTATGTAATAGGGACATTGATATATACAATCCTTGCTTCAAACATTTATTATGGTACTCTTTCTGCTAGATCAAGATTGGCTTAAGGGCAAAAATACAAAATATTTACCAATTTTGAATTTTTCATTCTAGTAAAACTCTACATGAAAAATACACTTTTTTAAGTGCTCGGAAAGCGAAATTTGCACAGTATTTTTTGTGGGACCTGAGAGCACATCAGACACACCAAATTGCATTCTGAATACAAGAAATGTCCTGATGATATCAAATAATTTGGATTTTTGTTAATTTACAATAAAATACAAATTTTATGGCAAATTATTAAAAATTGATATTTTAAACATTTTATAGTACTCAAAGTAAACTTTATAAATCTAATGATATGTACTTAAAGTGTATGTAGCTGGGAGAAAAACCCAAGCATCATTTAAAATTTTGACCGTTTGTATTGAAGATATACATTTTCAGGTCTTTAGGGAAAAAATTCAGCTCATTTTAATTCTTTTGTTTCAAAGATAATACAGAAACTAATGATTGAATTTTTATGCAGTTTTCAGCAACATACCATATGATTTGCCTAATGTTCTCATGGGTTTCTTTGCCTTGGTGCCTTGGGTTAAATTTCACGCAGAAATGGAAAGCTCCCTCTGAAAAATGCCTTTATTTGCTGGTGGGATATTTATGGGAGGGCACTTTTAGTTTGCCTAAAATTCCAGTTATGTCAAGCAAACTCATATGCGCCATTAGACGAATCTTTATGGTACAATGTTAACAATTTGCAAATTATTGAACAAGATAGTCTTGCGACATATTCTACTTGGCTGCATTACATACCATCATGAGAGAGAAGAATGTCGTAATTGGCAATAAGAGAGAAAGGCAGTTACAACTTTCTTGCATTCTCACAATTGTGTAATGGGATGTAAAGTATTGAACACATGCAGACAAACACAGAAAAACTATCACTATGGACCACAATAGCCTCATCCCAATGGCATAGTTCAACAACCTCAATTAAACAATCATAGTGCAAAATTTGACCTGAAGTTGCAGAGTACGAGTTTTTGTACCCAAATTTTCAAAGGGCATTCAATGAATGTACAAATGTATTAGGGTTAAAGAACTTTGTCCTAATAGATGATCATGTTGTGGATCCTAGTGTATCTACTTCCATGGTAGGGTGTTAATTTACAAAGCCAACCGGTTTACCGGAGACATTGAAATTAATTAAAGTTGACGGGCGGGGAGTAAGTGTTCCAGTGGTACACATCTGTCATGATGATATTCATGCATACCTGGTGATGAGGTGTCTTGGGGTGGGTTGTTATGGTAATCTATTGTAGCCATAGCGTGGATGATAAATTAAGAAATATTAATTAAAATGTGGGTTAAATAAATTCATTCATTTCAGCTGAGGGTATATATAAACCTGATATTGCATGTCTGACTTTGGTAACTTAAAAAAAAAATTTTTGTCCAAAAATCCAATGAAATGCCTTGGAATTGTTCAGTGTATCAGTGTTACAGAATGGCACTTTAGATTTCACACCACCAAATAGTATTAAATGGTTGTGCACTCTGAATGCATTTCTCAGAAAAACCCATAGATGGCCTACTAGTAAGCATTACAATAAGCAGAAAGTTTGGCATAACTTTGGCTAAATTTGGATTGGTCATGATTAGTAATATCAAATCCTGCAAGTGTACCACAGATGGGAGAGATAGAGTATTTTTAATGATTTTAAGCATCCTTTTCTATACAGAAACACTGGCATGATTTAGCATGTAAATTAGGTGATTCCCAGACATCATAGACTTTGAGGGCCAGTCGTAAAAAATAATGACGATCAACCTATATTTTTTCCCAGCCAGAGGAATCAGGCTAGTTTCAACCATCATAGCTGTCGCTAAAAACTGAGTGGCTCCTGCGAAGAAAAAATGATGTTTTCTTGAGGTAAATTTAGTACATATCTCTATGGGGATTTATTTGGTGGTGTGATATCTTTATAGATTGTATATATGTGATGCACTGATAGTACAGAGTAGTAGAAATGCAAGCCTAGCGGGAATATGAAGGGCTAAGGTTCAATACATAAGTTTTCCATTTCATCCCAAAATGGAATCAATTCTCTAGTTTTATTTTTAAAAGTGTCACTGTGTCATTTCATGTTCTAAAAAGTATGCCTGATGAAATGAATTGGGTCAGTGTATAATAGGCTATTAATGCCCTGCGGGGCAACCTGAAATATCATGGACTAATCCAGACCAACAGTGGATCAAATTTTAAAATATTCAAAATTGACTGGTAGGGCTGATCAGGGAATATATTGACAGGTTGGGGTGAGTTATCGGTAAGTTTTAACAAGCCAGGATTCTGGCTATATCGGATCAGGTTGAGGCTAGAACAACTTCGGATCACAAATACTGACAATAACGTGTGGCGCAATGGTTAGGGTACTTGCCTTTAGTGCATGAGGTCCCTGGTTCAATTCCCGGCGGTGGCGATTTGCTGGGATATTGACTTGGAAAAAAAGTCTGAAATTAATTGGCAACTTCTGTGTTTCAAGGATTTCAACTGGAATAACCCATTGTTTAGATACTAAGTACAGATATCGTAACCCAATTCCAAAACATCTGATCATCAACCAGCCCTGGGAAGATCTGGCAAAGTAATTAAACTGGTGTATTGTATATAGGCCTCTTCCGCCAAGATAATCACATCTTCACCGTAAGGTATCTTGTATTGTTAATATAAAGAATCTACATGTATGCCTTTGAATTGCTATTGTACTATGACTTTAACACATATAACTAGTAGCACTAGGATCCACAACATGCTCATCTATCAGGGCACAGTTCTTTAACCCCAATATATTTGTACATTCACATAATGACCTTTAAACAATTTGGGTACAAAAACTCATACTCTGCAACTTGAGGTTAAATTTGTCACTACCAGTGTTCAATTGAGGTTATTGAACTATGCCACTGGGATGAGGCCATCGTAGTCCATAATGTAGGAGAAACCTGTCAAGATGATATCATAACTGATGATACCGCTGGGTTTTGTACACACACATAATCAGCCCATTCACGTAACAATTGAATTGCAAGGTGACAATACCGAATGATATCAAAGCACAAAGATCCGTCATGAATCGGCAGGGATTTCTACACTACTAATGGTATTTGACCCGAGGGCGTAAAGTCATTACATGTTTATACACGGTTGTAGAAAATTAGATCATAGCTAAAGCATATAGTTTTAGTGCGATTTTGTTAAGCTTTAACCCTACCTTCGCATACGCTATACCTGTCTTAGATTAGTCTTCAAAGTTTACAAAATTGTATCAAAATCAAGAGTTTTACCATTTTTATCAAACCATATTTGAATTGAAAACAAAAAGTGATTAAGATGAGTACAAATATGCCCATATTTGGTATGAAATTTCTCAAGATATGGCATAAAATTGAATGATAGATGTCAAAGTTTGATTTGGTGAAACACACTAATGGTATATGCCTTAGGATACGTCGAGTTTTGAATATACTGGGTGGTGTGTATGGGTTTTTGAGTAGTAAGGTATTGATACCTCACTATAACCTATGAATGACACGTTATATCGGGATCCCTCTAATGCACTAAATTGATTACCCAACTAACAATAACATCATTCATGATATAGAGAGAGCCACCTTAAGCTAAAACATGCATCTTTCATTATGATAATGACAATACCATTATGTGAAATATTACAACTTATTGCACACAGGTGCCACACAAAATTAGATTTTAATAACGGATCCAGAGGCGTCATATTTTTGTGTGTAACCGGGTTCCATTCAATCAAAGTAGGGTAAGTTAATGCTATTTTTAGTGGAAAGTGATTGTCACAGTGTATATGGTTGGTGATAGCTTTTATGAAACCGCTCTTTTAAGTGAAAATGACTGTTGATTTTTATTGTATGAGTAAGCCTTGCAGGTTGGTACAAGAACATTGTGAATCTGCAATAAAAGTTTTTTAAACAGAACTGTTATTCAGATTTCCTATGGTCATGTAAAACCTGAAGAAAAATTGTGGAAATTTAGGACTTAACCCCCTGGACACTACTGGTCATCTAACAGCATTTCTGATTGGTTGATAACTTGAAATGCTCATTTAATTGCCAATCATGACTAGGCTTTAAACTATTTATGGTCAAACTTGCATTTGCAGAAGATCTTATTAATACCCTCCTTGGTTGGTTCAAAATTGGACACAATATTCATTTTGGCCAATCGGCAGGTAGTTCTCATAGAGTTAATTGCCAGACCTGTCAAAAGTCATGAATATAAATTACAAATGTATGGAGTTATGTGACAGGAATGAAAAACAATATTAATGCACTGAAAAAGTAAAGAAAGGTGATGATTTTGTTATTTTAGCTTATTTTATGGTGGACAAAATGTCAAACTTTTATTTCCTTAACAGTGCATGCATGGACGGTAGACTCATTCCATCACACACTCTCCTGGGTAAAATTATGTAGTTAAATGAATCAGAATACAGGAACTGAAAGTCATTAACTGACCACAGACCCTAGTCTGTGAACTTACATATATAGTTAATCGTGTGATAAATTAAAACACAGTTGGGTGTATGTAGATGTGATATTCCTATTACTGGAGATGGCCAATACAGACATTTGACAATATATTATTATTATAAATGATTTCATTTGAACAAAACCAAAAATTTGACTCACTTTTGAGAGTTTCACCTTGAGTCAAATCTAAGTCAAATTTTTGGTTTTGTTCAAATAAATGAAATCATTTATAATGTTTATCAACAAACCTGATGAATCTATTTACTGATTTGACAATAATTATATCTTCTGAAGACCAATTACCGAGTGCATATTGGCCATTGCTATCTACCGAAGATAGGCACACACAATGTGTTCACCTATAGAGCTGTCAACAACATGTTACATCTACCCATTTTAACTTGATGCTTGTTGTGCTATCTACTGAAGATAGCTACATGGAATATGGGGCCAAAGGCTGTCTAATAAATATAGTCATATTAATTGGTGATGTTGTTATTGAGGTGGTCAAAATAGCTAGGTTAACAACTTAAATACTCTGTTTTATAAATTAAATGTTGATAACATTTCTTACAACCACATATAAAAACTGCATCTTTAAATTGATGATATTTCAAATCTTCACATGTCCAACTTTATTGCAGACTGATCAAAGTTAGAAGCTTGAATATTAATTCAGCAACCAAGTAATAACCCTAGCAATGATTTATTGTCCAGTCTGATGGCCGGTTTAGCATTCACTTGTAATCAAATCAAGACTGAATGACACACAGAGGCCATAGTGAGGCATCAGGAATCAAGTAGCAGTCAGACCCCAAAATGACTGGGTAGTTAGCAATTCGTGCTCCTTGTTTGCAACCAAATGACCAGCAATTTCCTACTTCCTGTGATTTCATTTCCACCTGTCACGAACACAACTAATAACATATAGAAGGTCCAATCTTAATGGGCAAAATATTGGGCAGAATTGTCCATTTTGTCACATACTCTGTGATTTTGAATGTCCTAAGCCCTTATATGCAAATATTAAGTGATGGGCAGTTGACAATTTAGGTGTGGATTTTTCTTTTTTTTTTTTTTTTTTTGCCATAAAATTTTCAAAAAGTCAAGATCATAATGACGTCAGCATGAAAAATGCATTCAAATGAGTACAAACATGCCTAGTATTGGTTCAGTGTTCTTGAGAAAGGTATTGGTTTATGTGAATAAAGTCTTGTAATCTGGTAACCTTTTGTGATATGTCAGCATATCAAGAGTTAAAAAACTTGTTTGTTGGTGACTGACCATACATATTGGACTATTCCAGTTAACCCATATACCCCCTATGGAAGACACGGCCTTAATCTTCCACACAGGGGGTGTAGGTTTCAAACGGAGTTACTCATTCAGGTAATCCCATTTGAAATCTACACCCCCTGTGTAGAAGACTATAAGATCATGTCTTCCCTAGGGGTGTATGGATTTTTACTGGAACAGCGCATTAGGACTAATAGATCCTGGTGGAGTTACAAGTAATGGGTCATTTGCTATATACCATGATGGAATTTAGGTCATTGTTGGCAATTTGAAATGATATGTTTAGAGTTTGATGGGTCTTTTATAGCTAATTTGGATTGGACTTTATAGTTTATCTTTATTTATATTAATTATGAATGGCAATAAAGTGGGCCTTATTAATATTATAGATATAATGGTGAACTAGTTCAATAGATTAGTTTGAAAATGAACTTGCATCAAGTAAGGTATGTCATTTGCTACCATAAAATTAAATGTATGTTACTAAAAATCATAAAATAAACAAATTATAATTACAATAAAAGAACAAGTAAAGAAGATAAATAGCATAACATACACCATGCAGTATGCCAGTAAATCAGTTACAGGCTACAGAAATCTAAGTGTTGAAGTTTCCAGACAACCCAGTATGTTCATCAGTAGCCCAAATTGCCCAGGCTGGTTGCATGCACATTGACACTGAAGAACGTGACATTTATTTACAGCATGCGACCTAATGAAATTAAACCATCAAATTTATGTTCTGTGACAGCCAGCTTGTAGCTTTAAATCAAACAATAAATTAAGACTGCATAGCATAATGTTTATTAGATAGCAGCCATACATTAAGTTTCATGTTTACAAAATGTAAGAAAGAGTTGTGTATTTCAGAAGTTAAGCCATATAAATCAATTACTTAAAAATATTTTGTGTAGATCATGGAATGCAATAAAATCTTTATATCTAAACTTCACAGCATTGTTTATGCACATTGTGATTTATAGACTGTAATTGCCCATACATCAATCACACAGTGCGGGATTCTAATGTAAACTTGACTTCAAATGCTATCAGCAGTAGATAGCTTATTTCAAAATTGGTTGATATTATTTACGTAAGCACAAAAAAATCAAAGCAAAAATTGCTTTGAATTATTAATTTTTAATTAAATCTGGATCGTATATCAAATGATATCCATTGCCGCATCAAATTTTTACTGTTTTTATTTTGGTGTCTTTCATAATTTTCCTCTCCATCCGTACAAACTTTCCATCCCCCCATGTTTACTTTTCCTAAGCTCTCTTCCTCCTCTCTTTCTCTTCCCTCTCCTCTTCCTTTCTTATACTCCCTTTTCACACTTCTTCATCTACCATTAAAGTTTCTCTCCTCTCTTTCTCCCCCTTTCTGTCTTAGTATTGTTCTATTCTCTCACTGTTTACATTTTCTTATTGTTTGTTCTTGTCTTCAAATCAGGCTTCAAATTTATCATTTTATATTTTCAGTCTCTTCCTCATCTTTGTAGCACCAAATTGCTTTACATTATAACCAGTTTCTGCATAGCACACCTCTGTCACACAATAGTCAGTGTAAGAGCTGCCATAGAATTGATTTAACTGACTTAATTGCATTAACCAGCAGTGCTCTTTAACTCTCTTCACGTGGGTGTCGACTGCAGATGACATGTTTAAAAAATTTCTTTAAAATTCAAAAATTTCAGAAATGTAAATTTTCATGACCATATTTGGAATCAACATGAAAATTGCATTAAAATGAGTACAAACAAGCCTAGTATTGGTTCAGTACTTCTTAAGATAGCTCTTGATATTTCGAGAAAATATTTCAAAACTTTTTCTGTTGAAGGGCATGGCTAGCATGCAGAGCATTAAGATTGAAAAGGTTAGCAGTGTTTAGCAATAGAAACATTACAGATATCTTCAGTAGATCGCATATTGAACCACTTACCCAGGTCCCCTGATAGACTATGTTACGTTTAAACACAATGTACCAAAAATGTCACACATTATAACACCCGAGGTACAATTTTGACATCCTGGAAGCAATCAACTATCTTTTCATATATAATTTTGGTGATGGTTTCAAAATTGCGGTATATGCTAAGACAATGCCGGTATAGCGAGATGGAGGGTAGGGGAAAACCAATAAGATGATGTATTTGTTTTGGGTATTAGATTTGCACAACTCAATGTGTCAGGGTGTTAATTGGATTACTGGGCTATGAAGGCATTGTGGGTTGTGTTTTATTAAAGGCAGATTCGAATGGTATAGCTGCCAGGAGTCGTATTTAAAATAAGAGTATTAAGTCCGATTCTTACTCCACATCGCAGCGCGTTGTGATGCTTTTAAGACATCACAGCATCACGCAATGAAATTAAAATGTACATTTTAATATCATTGTGCGATGTTGCGATGTTTTAAAAGCATGTGGTGTCTGCATCTCCTTTTAAGGTCATTCTGCCGACCTTGATTTTCCAGCAGCCAATCACAAGCGTGCACAGCTGCGATATCACAGCGCAATGCTATAAAGTTGAACAAAACTCCATCGCGGGCCAAAGTTTCCACCACGCACCGCCAAGCTCATAAAACCTGGCTCCGATTTCAGTTTTTATAGCATCATGGTGTAAGAATCGGACTTTATGTAGTCTATATTATGAAAGGAGTTACCACTGTGCAGAGTTAGGTTTGCTACTCACTATAATTTAGATTCAAATTTGATTGGCCTGTGTTTGTCTTCTCAGTTTAGTTCTGAGTCACAGGTTGGCCTGCGGATTTTATTTCTAAAATGATTGCAACTAATTTGTTCATTTCAGTTGACTTTGAATGTTCAAACATATGTTATGTGGGACAGGCCATCGGTGAAATTGAAAGTAAGCAATAAATGTTAACTTCAAAGTTTCAACTAGTTTGGTACAATTTTCCTTTTCTGGAGGATCACTATTTCTAGAGATTTTACCCATTATGCATTGCAAGTTTTTCCACTTCTGGAGATTTTCAAAATTCAATGGGAAATGGGACTTGATTTTTAGCAAAAGTATACATTGAGGATTATTTTTTCCAGCGAAATCCATGGAAATCATAAATTTTGTGCATGTAACATTAATCCAATGTGTTTACCAAAATACCCAGCAAACACAAAACGTTTTAGACATCATTCGCAAAAGGTTATAAAAGGTTGTCAGAAAACGTTTAAATGTCGGGTTATATAAAGGGTATATTAAGAGTATAAAGCGTTTTCATAACCTTAAAAAACAATTTTTGATAATCTACTGCTCAGCAAACAAAAATGTTTTACAGAAAATGTTTAAATGTCAGGTTATATAAAGAGTATAAAAACGTTTTTGAAAACTTGATACAAAACATTCTAAACAAAATGTTATTTTGGGGTTGAAAAAATATTTTGCGAAAAATGTTTGCCCAAAATATTTTCAATAACGTTTTAAGAACATTTTCATGACCTTTATATAACCCGACATTTAAATGTTATTAAAAGGTTTTGAAACAAACATTTTAAAAACATTTCTGTGTTTGCTGGGTTCAAATATTTTAACATAATGTTATTTAAGTATTGACACAATATTTGGCAAAAATGTTTGCAAAAATAGTTTACAATAACATTTTTGAAAACATTTAAAAATATTGTTGTAGTGTGTTTTCATACAAAACGCGTTTTAAAACGTTATCATGACCTTTATATAACCCGACATTTTAATGTTATTAAAACGTTTTACCTAAACCAAAAGCCAAAATATGTGTTTGCTGGGTAGTTTGTGATAGTTTATACCTTCTTTAATATGCATAGCCAATTAAAAAGGCATTTCGTGATCCACAGCCTCATCCCCTCCACTTTTCTCAAAAAAGTTCAGATTTTTATACCACTGGAAACCTCTGGCTTCATAATGTTTATGTACCAAAACTTTCTTGCAGATTAAGTAGTTTAGCAAAAATATCGTCAAATTTGAATTTCGTTCTGGTATACCATAACGAAATTTACAACAGTGGCCTATGGAGCAGTGCCATACACATAATCATGCATAACTTGCAAACGCAAAATCAGAATCAACTGAAATTTTGGGAATAAGCTTTTTTCGTTGATATCTACTGAAAAATGTCATATAATAAAAAGAGGGTATTAGGATCACAAAATCCTCCTTTAAATGATAACTTCATATCAAATTTTATGCTTTTTCTTATCAATGTGATAAAATTTCTTATTCATATTACAGCCTCAGTACAATTTTTGTTGTTTGTCTGAAGTAGTATACTTTCACCAGAAGGCAGCATAATCAGTTAGGATGTCTGCATCATATCTGATCATCTCCAAAATCAGTTGCTGTGCATCTCAGTTGCTGCTAATAATTTGATAAAACCTCCTCACAATAAAACCACTTCATACTGTACTGACAACATGGAAGGACACCATTGGCAAGTGTCTCCATCTATGAAGTTAAGATGTAGCAGTATGTTGACTATAGTATAAAACCTGTTAATCAGCCATGTAGGAAATTGTAGCAAATCAATTTAAACGGCTGTCAGTTGCTTCCTTCTAGCTTAGGGGCGGGTAATTATTAAGTCAATTAGTCGACTAATCAATATGAATAACCTAATATCAACATAGAGGGTCAAGGGGATGACCTATATGATTTGTGATGTGAATAATTGATTTATACCGGAGGAAACCCAGGGATGGATGGATGAAAGTAGGTGAGCATCAGGAGGTGCTGCTCTAGAAATGGTAGAAATCATAAAATATGCTCTTTTCTTTAGGCACATCCACATGCAGGTTTTTTTGTGTAAGCTTTTGAGCAAAAGCTTGGGAAATCTGCAGTGGCAGCACCAGAAATTTTTTCAGGGGGGGGGGGGCATTGGGGGAGCAAAGTGAATTTTGAGAGGGGGAGAATTGACCAATTTTGTACAACATTGCTGCAAAAAGTGGAAATTTACGTAATTTTGGGTTTTTGCCTCAAAAGTGGGGGAGGCAAACTGGGGAAAAATATTTGGGGTGCAAATGCCCCCTTGCCCCCCCCCCCGTAGCACCGCCACTGGAAATCTGTTGTGTAAACTGTCTTGAGGATTCCAAGACAGATTAGATGAAAATAAATTATTTAAAAAAAATATCAAGTGATGCATTTGCCTTGTGAGCTATCTACTGAAGATAGCATCATTTCATACACATACAGATATGGACACACACCATTACTCACACACATTATGATTCCTAAGCTGACTCGAAGAAACGGTAACTTAAGAAATTAGTTAATGTTTAGTAAATTACATTTTCTTATGCCTATGGCTGGACCTGTTGACTTCATGCTTGGGGTCAAAATTAAAATCATTGTCATCATAAAAGATAACACTTCTTTAATAAAAACATCAACCTCCACCCAAAGGCCATACCAGTTACCATCCCAATGGGCTTAATTTGACCATATGCTTTGACTACCAAATTTACAACATAATTTGTGTTCTGATGATAAATTAGCATATGCACCAAGTTTGCTTTGTATACTCAAGCATAGAATTACTGAGATAGTGCCTGTGGCATTTTACAATTAGTGACAGTATGGCGGTTTAAAAAGCAGGTCACGTCGTGAACTCCACTGAGATGTTGTAGTCGTGGTGATGCGCTGGGATATTTACTCCTAGATTATCACCAATAACAAAGCGATCATAAAAAAAGGGCAGCGTGGTGGGTATTCTGACCTGGGCAAATACAACAGAGTAGGCCATCTTTAACTCTTTCCACGCGGGTGTCGACTGCAGACGACAAGTTTTTAAAAAAAATTCAAAAATTCAAAAATGTCAGAATTGTAAATTTTCATGACCATATTTGGAATCAGCATGAAAAATGCATTAAAATGAGTACAAACAAGCATAGTATTGGTTCGGTGGTTCTTAAGATAGCTCTTGATATTTCGACAAAATATCTCAAAACTTGGACTTTTTATGTTGAAGCTTATGGCCAGCATGCAGAGCACTAAGCATTGCACAAAAGCACCAATGCCAATTATAGGTACTATGACTCAATATTTACTAGCCTAACAAACTTGAAAAAAGAGAATTAGGTTTACACACATTTCCTCAAGTGGTTATGCCAAGGTTTTCAACATGATATCTTGGTTAGGATTCTAGGACATATGGGAATTTGAAGGAAATTTCTTCATTGTACCCTAGGGAAACCATTCAAGTTATGGTAAAAATATTTCTTCATAGGTGAGTATGTTTTCTAATAGCAATGCAGGAGCATGGGGAGCCATAGAAATTGTGTGCAGTTATGGTTTTTGCACTGCATAAAACCATACAATTTCAGTATTCCGTGTCAAATATTAAGACATATTTTACAAACCACTGAACCAATACTAGACATGTTAGTACTCATATTAATGCATTTTTGTGCATATTTTTGATATCAGGTTAAATCTATAAATTTCCAAAATTTTGAATTTTTGTTTGTACATGATGATAAGAAAAACATCATGGAGGGGGTTAAATCAATGCATTAAAAATGAGGTTCCGATGACAGAATTTCAACATAGTCTATAATGAGCAGGTATGTTCTTGAGCATACATTTTTAGACTGAAATAGAAATTGTTCCAGATACAGCATATTTTGTGTAATGCAACAGTCCCTATATCCAGTAACTGATGATGAGAAAAATGACAAACCGTAAAAGTTGTAATTTTGCCTGATCATTTTTTTTTTTCAGTTTTGCTACATTTTCACTCATGTTTAACTTCCCTTATTTCAAGTTCATAATCTAAGATGTACACTGTTAATAAGTGAATAAACCGTTTTAGGTATGTTTGTAATTATACACAAACCTAGGCATGATCAAAAGTGTTGGGTTAAAGTTAATAAGCACACAAAAAAATTGTTAAAATTAACCTTGCACAAAAATAGTTGTTTTGCAGTAACAAAGGCTTTACAAAGCAGACTCCCTATAGGGTTTGCTAGCAGACAAACTAATCCATTTGGATGCCATTTTGGTTCTTTCCTGGTACAAAATGAGGTGGAAATTTGAATGATGTATAGAGAGACTCCTTTTATGCAACTATTATGGACTGAAAATGTATACATTTAGCAGATGACTACAAAGAAAATGTACAAGCAAATTATGCAACATTCATATGTTGTTTTGTGTGGGGACTATTAGACCTACTATTAGTGCAATTTGCATGGGACAGGTGTGCATGAAAGTGGGGAAACTCTTTTAAGTGGGGAGCTTAAAAGTGCTTCTTTATTTTGTGGTGAATCTTTAAATTTGTTCCATGTTTGTTATTTTGTGAATTTAAGGAAGGATGGTTGGTCAAATGAATGGTTGAGTATTGGAACTAGTTGCACACTGGCATCCATAACCAGGGTAGCATCAGCACTCCTGGACCCTTTCTAAAATCTCACCAATTTGCACATCACATGATTTTGCAATGCTTTAATTGGTCGCTAGCGGTAAACCTGTTCAATTTTTTTAGGGCAAAATGCAAGTTGTAATTAAATATGGTTATATTTACAAGTTTTTAGAGAATGAAATCTTAAAGTTTTATTTAGAAGGTGATAATGGATGTTTATGAATTAGGTTAATAACTTTGCATCAATTATATATGTCTGGCACTGTATAAAAATCTAAACATTGCACTTTGGACATTTCTCTGTTCAAAAGGCAAAATTGTTGGATTTTTAACAAACAAAAAATCTGATGTGCAATTACTGCATATTGATGAATACTAATGATCTTTACAAACACTTGGTGCATTTGAGCACAATGTGTTACATGCAGTACACAGACAACAATGCACTTTGAATTGAAGTTTGCTGGGTGCATAGAAAAATTATCCAGAGGCACACTACCGTAAAACCCCGTCTACAAGCATATATAGTGTTTTTTATGAAAGCTAAATTAATTCGAAGCAAGCGTAAATATACCAATACAATAGATTGGTCTTAAAATAATACTTGTTTGTATATGCTTGGATCTGTAATTTATTTGTTCGAACTCCATAATGGTGCATGGATTAATGTAGCTTTCATCAGAAACACTCTATATGCTTGTAGACGGGGTTTTACGGTATTGGCCCTCGAGCAACACAAAAACACAGCAGAGTCACTACTCTTACCTCATCTGAAAGTTTAAACTTACATTATTTCTTGTGACCAAGCTTACTTGGCCAAGGTAGAGTGGCGGCATGGGAGCATGGGGAAAAAGTGAATTTTAGGGAGAGCAAATGCAACAAATTGTTTGCAAAATTGAAGCAAGAAGCAGGAATGCTCGTAATTTCACCTCCCGAAAATTTGCCACTGTACAGTATGTCGAAGCAGTTGTGGTTGCTTACTGTAAATCTGAAGGAAAATGAAGCGGCTATAAGAAATGACAAAGTAGGAAGTGGAAGGCCATTAGAACATAAAAAGGTTGTCAACTAAAAGTGTTGGCTGTTTAATTGTGTGTATACATGTTTGATACAATTGATTATCTATAATTGCGCCTGTAAGTCTCACATCCTGACAGATAGCTATAGGCAAATAGTAGTTTCATCATGAAGCTGGTTTGAATCTACCACCTTTCTCCCACCCCAACCTGCTAGAGGCTAAGCCACTGCCACCATGATGCATGAATTCCTGTACATGTAGATGGATGTAAAACAAGTTATAATAATAATAACATACTCATATCATAAATAGCAGATGAGGTGCAAAGTAGCTGAGCCGCAATTAAAATGTGTCGGTGGAAATGTCAAGTATTTATAAATATGTGGTGCCATTAGAGTATTACCATATTGGAGGAGACCCCGGTTTGGCGGTCTCCGTCGTCGAGTCGTGTCTATGCATCCAATCTGAGAACCCATTGCTATGTCAAATGTTTGCATTCTTATCTTCATGTTATAGGTTGGTGATTACTCCGCTTATATGGCAAACCATTTCTCTATATCTGTCACTCTCTCATTCCTTCATTTGCCTCCTCTCTCTTCCTTTCTTTTCTTTCTGACTCTCATTCTAGTATGTATGCATGAATGCTGCTATCTACTGAAGATAGCTCATTCTGCATTGTTATCTACTGAAGTAAGTTCATTCTGCATTGTGTGAATGCTGCTATAGTGCTATCTACTGAATATAGCCCATTCTACATTGTGTGAATGCGGTTATCTACTGAAGGTAGCTCATTCTGCATTGTTATCTACTGAAGTAAGCTCATTCTGCTCTTTTGGAATGCTGCTATAGTGCTATCTACTGAATATAGCTCATTCTAGATTGTTTGAATGCTGCTATCTACTGAAGATAGCCCATTCATCATTTTGAGAATGCTGCTATCTACTGAAGATATCTCATTCTGCATTGTTTGAATTTTGCTATCTACTGAAGATAGCTCATTCTAGAATGTGTAAATACTGCTATCTACTGAAGATAACTCATTCTGCATTGTGAGAATGCTTCTATCTTCTAAAGATAATGAGCTATATTCTAAAGATAGCTCATTCTGCATTGTGTGAATGCTGCTGTCTACTGAAGATAGCTCATTCTGCATTGTGTGAATGTTGCTATCTACTGAAGATAGCACATTTTACACTGTTTGAATGTTGCTATCTACTGAAGATAGCTCATTCAACATTGTGTGAATGTTGCTATCTACTGAAGATAGCTCATTCTAGATTGTTTGAATGTTGCTATCTACTGAAGATAGCTCATTCTAGTTGTTTGAATGCTGCTATCTACTGAAGATAGCTCATTCTGCATTGTGTGAATGTTGCTATCTACTGAAGATAGCACATTTTACACTGTTTGAATGTTGCTATCTACTGAAGATAGCTCATTCAACATTGTGTGAATGTTGCTATCTACTGAAGATAGCTCATTCTAGATTGTTTGAATGTTGCTATCTACTGAAGATAGCTCATTCTGCATTGTGTGAATACTGCTATCTACTGAAGATAGCTCATTCTAGTTGTTTGAATACTGCTTTCTACTGAAGATAGCTCATTCTGCATTGTGTGAATGTTGCTATCTACTGAAGATAGCACATTTTACACTGAATGTTGCTATCTACTGAAGATAGCTCATTCAACATTGTGTGAATGTTGCTATCTACTGAAGATAGCTCATTCTAGTTGTTTGAATACTGCTATCTACTGAAGATAGCTCATTCTGCATTGTGTGAATACTGCTATCTACTGAAGAGAGCTCATTCTAGATTGTTTGAATGTTGCTGTCTACTGAAGATAGCTCATTCTAGAGTATTTGAATGTTGCTATCTACTAAAGATAACCCATTCTACATTGTGTGAATGTTGCTATCTACTGAAGATAGCTCATTCTGCATTGTGTGAATGTTGCTATCTACTGAAGAGAGCTCGTTCTAGATTGTTTGAATGTTGCTGTCTACTGAAGATAGCTCATTCTAGAGTATTTGAATGTTGCTATCTACTGAAGATAGCCCATTCTACATTGTGTGAATGTTGCTATCTACTGAAGATAGCTCATTCTAGAGTATTTGAATGTTGCCATCTACTGAAGATAATGAGCTATCTACTGAAGATAGCTCATACAGATTGTGTGAATCCTGCTATCTACTGAAGATAGCGCATACCAGATTGTGTGAATCCTGCTATCTACTGAAGATAGCTCATACAGATTGTGTGAATCCTGCTATCTACTGAAGATAGCTCATACCAGATTGTGTGAATCCTGCTATCTACTGAAGATAGCTCATACAGATTGTGTGAATCCTGGTATCTACTGAAGATAGCTCATACCAGATTGTGTGAATCCTGTTATCTACTGAAGATAGCTCATTCTAGATTGTTTGAATACTGCTATCTACTGAAGATAGCCCATTCTACATTGTGTGAATGTTGCTATCTACTGAAGATAGCTCATTCTACATTGTGTGAATGCGGTTAATTTGTGAATGTGGTTATCTACTGAAGATAACTCTTTCTATATTTTGTGAATGCGGCTATTTACAGAAGATAACTTATTCTATATTGAACGAATGCAGCTGTCTACTGAAAGTAAAACATTTTAGGTTGCATAAATGCTGTTATCTTCTGAGGAGAGCTCATTCTAGAACATTTACAAATGCATTCTAGATTGTATGTATTTTGCAATCTACTGAAGATAGCATAATTATAGATTGCATGAATGCCATGATCTACACTAAATGTAGAGAAGATTATATATTGCATTCTGTATCACTATGCTGCTATCTACTGAAAATATCTCATTCTAGATGGTATGCATTTTTGCAATCTACTGAAGGTAGCCCATTCTAGATTGTCCAAATGCTCTTATATACTGATAACAGTGCAATCTGGATTTTTGTCATGCTGCTATCTACTGAAGATAGCTCATAGTGCATTGTGTGAATACTGCTATATTGAAAGTGCAGTGATTTACATTGCGCTACGCACAGGCACAACGCCTAGATGTTAATCCACAAGCCTCAGCACACTTTACAGGTTGTCGCTGACCACTAAGGCCTCACAGATAGCTCATTCTGCATTGCTATCTACTGAAGAAAGCTCATTCTGCATTGTGTGAATGCTGCTATCTACTGAAGACAGCTCAATCAAGATTGTGTGAAGCTGCTGGTTGTACTGGAGCTAGCTATTACTTATTTACTTTTCACACATAATATATGAGCTGGTATATAACAAGGTGTTTCTGTGAGATGACTTTATAAAATGTTAGTAGTCATTATTAGCAGACTCATTGTACACATATGGCTGTCAATTTTATTTAATAGTTAGAAGCAGATTCATTAATATTGCAAAGATTCCTACAAGTAGCATTCTAAGTGTTTGAGCACATCTTAACAATTGCCCAATGAAATTCAATGGGTGGAAAACAATACACAAAACAAAGATATTTAATGTGATTTGTGAATTTGACTGCCAATTTTGTTTACTTCAAGCATAGTCATTGAGGCATGTTATGTATGATACCAAATCTGTGTGACTGTGTTGAGCCAGTGATTTGTTTCCTGTGTCAATACTTAGTCATACCCAATATGGGGATGGGTACCAGCAATATCATCCATTTTATTGCAAAAGTAATTATACCAAATGTTGTGCAAACTTTGAAATTAGTCAATTTCATTTGTAACAATTGGGAGATGTCATTTGTCAAAAACTTGTCTGGAAGAATATTAATTGGTGTGTCATAATGGTTCAGTGACTCATTTTGTATTTTATAGGCATTGGATATGTCAGCTTACACAATGTAGTATATGTATCTCTCTACTATAGAAATAAACTGGAGATGGCAGACCCTGACATGTTTGTCTGTTGCTCACAGAGAGGACTATTATTTACTATGGCTTATATTAATGTGTGCTCTTTTGCTATCTGTGTGTGAATACTAATAAATATGCTAAGTACAACATGCACAAACCAATGTATGGTGATGCGTTTAATGATGCCAAGCCTTGTTATTTTTTTTCAGCCTACAGATACTTTATTTTGGTCCTGAATATGACAATCCAATAGTGTAGATTTCCCATAGTATGAGGTAAGATGAGATTTGACATCAGCTGCCTAACTTTATACCTTGGCACTGACATATTTGATAAGTTAGATATTGGAGATGATATAATATGCCTCTTAATTAGGTGGGGGAAATTGACAAAAAAATATTGTTCATCAAAAGTGACAAATATGTGTCACAGAAACTGGACCATTTTGACAATTTGATACGTAATGTTTCATGGACTCAAACTGACTGATGGAAGAAAGAAACCTTGACCCTGTCCTCCATACTCACACCTGTGGCATATCCCAACCATTTGTTAACAAGTAGTATGCTTACCCACTCCTCTTGCAGTTTTATTTACATGTGAAGATGAAAATCTGTTATTTAGTCATATTTCATGTTGTAGTAAGTGACACAAAATCAGCGTCAACTATAAATAAGTTGACTACGGTGACCTTTTCAAGTTTGACAACTTCTGACAGGACATATAAATACACGTTGCATCCTGTGCATGCTGCTGGCTTTGATCACATCAATATTCATATTTCAGGTAGTTGCTACAATGTTGAAGCCAAATGGTGCTACAGATATTATGTGTGCGGGCAACTTTCCAATAGCCCAAACAGTCTATAAAGCCAAATTTATTAATTCGTTTTAAACAATTGATTGATGCTAGCACTGGGTAGTAGTCATTACTGCCAGTAGACAGGAAGTCTAGAAAGGTGACCTCAACGCTGTGGGTGGTCTTCCTGTGCTTTTAAATGGGACAGCAGTAACCTTGGCCAATTTTTAAAACCAAAATTTGTGAGAGCATAACAAGACTATCCGTCAATGGATTTTTATTTGGGACCAAATAGGCTTGGTTCAGTCAAATAGGCTTGATTCTGGTTCTGGTTCTTGGTTCTGCACTTCAACTATTCACCAATAAACCAACCAAGTTCGTATTTTTTACTTTTGATAGAATTCTCCCTTCTCTGTCTCTAGGTAGTCATTTGAAACAGTCCATACTCTGGTAACATGGATATATTTTCATGGAATTTTGGAAATTTATCAGGGAAATAAGGGTAATTTTGTTGTTGTTGAAATGCTGGGAACCCTGCTATTAAAGAGACTCGTCCATTTCCATCTTTTCTCTGTCTGATACTCATTGATAGATCGCAAGAGTGCATTATTGTTTATAACCTATCATAAAAATGAATGATAATGCAGTTAACCTATAAAATGTAATAACATTAATGTGTGATTACATGGGAGACAAGATCAGCATTAAAGTGCATTCCTGGGATGCGTTCAATGTGATCACCTTTTGTGAGCGCCATTCATGCACACAATATTGCCCCATGAGTGCCCTACATGCACACACACCCCAATGCACTTACAAAAATATGCTCACATAGCGGATGCAGATTTTGAGTTATTTGAGATTTGAGTTTCTATTATGTATGCGCATCCTGGAAGATCGTATTGATGCGTTTTAATTCAGATCCCACTCTAGTGTGGAGTCATCCATTGTTCACTTTAATATGTTATGCACTTGTTAACTACAGTTTGTATGGAAATGACAAGCTAACTTCAGCTCAGCTGAAATCTCTCCTGATTTACTCCCCTGAATATGTGAGTTTTTTTATTTTAATGGCATATTTTGGGCTATTCCAGATGCAATCCATACACCCCCATGGAACACATGACCTCATAATCTTCCACACACAGAGTGTGAATTTCAATTGGGCTACCTAAATGGGTGACTCCATTTGAAATCTACACCCCCTGTGTGGAAAATTAAGGTTGTGTCTTCCATAGGGGAGTATGTATTTCAACTGGAATAACCTATTTCAGGACCAAAACTCATCATGGATATCACACAAGATCAAATTTGAAATAAAATGACATTTTAATTGGGGTAATGTGATATGAGATGGGTGAACTAGACTAAATCAGGAATCAAATAGACTTGTTGTTAGCAATCCAATTTCTGTAGTCATAGAGGCAATTCAAATGTGTTGTACTCAGTTTTTGATAGCGATAAATGTTAAGAGAGGTTGGTTAGCTCACATTAACTCAATTGTAAGGTGCTAGACTCCGCCGCATGATGGTAGGAGAGTGATCCTCCACACAGTGTCAATATCTGTTCTTGTGGAAAAATTTAGTTAGCTTGAAATTCCCCTGGACAAGGAACTTGGCTGTGATAGTTTATAGGCCTATTGGTTGATTAGGCCTTGATTAGATCCCAAATACTCATCACTGGAATGGTTTATGGAATAATTTGTGCCACCGTGATCAGTGGCTTTGTGGGTTATGCAGTACACTATAAAGATCATCAACCTGAGGTTGGATAATAATGATAATAATAATAATGTATTTATAATATCTAGATAGCCTATTCTAAGGCACAAACATTGAATAAATTAAATATTTACATGCACTTATGAAAACAGTCACATATTTGTTGAAGTCAATTGTCATTTAAGCAATCTTAAACAGATGAGTTAAAAGTCTTTTTGAAAACATCAAGTGAGTCACAAAAATGCATATTCAAAGGAAGCAAGTTCCAAAGTGTAGGTGCACAAGCATATAAAGCCCAGTCACAAATGAAGAAGAAGCCAAAGGAACAAAAATGAAGACACTTATCTGATGATCAAAGGTCATGTGATGGAAAATATATATTGATAAGAGCTTCCTGTTACATTATGTTTCAAAAAAACAAATGGTTCTCCAAAACTGGGCATTTTTGCCCATATTTGACCTCACCCTCACAGATGGACTTATCAAGTCTTTGCCATTCTAAATATGTATACTTTTATATACTTTACTCCAATAATTTAACAGGTATGAGGCTCAAAAGTTTCCATAATTTCAGGGTTAAGACCAACCTTAAGTATCAAATGATGTAATGCCTAAAAATAGATCGTATGTGGGCTACATGACTCTGCATAAATTAAATGTGGGTGCACAGATTAAAAAGCCTTTAGCCCAGCCCCAAGGAAGAGAGAACAGAAAAATACATTGAGAAAATGGATAGCTTAATAACCAGTATAAAGTGAAAATAATGTCAGTTTAATATATGTTATATGGTATAGTAGATATTTGCAAGTTTTTAATAACATCAATAATGTTTTATGAGCGAGACAATGATGAATAAGTCATTGAATATGATAAATCACATGTTTGTTGCCATATTGGTTTTTAAGTCCACCAACTTTCCCTGACAGTGGTTTATACATATCATTTAACAGAAACTAATTTAGTCTGTTTCTCGCTATATACCTATGAGGCCTCAATTATAAAGGCCGCCTATATCTAGAGCGGTATGTTGGTGTAAAGACGCCAGCACACACATACGTATATATACATTCTGATGATCTGTGATTTGAGTATTTTATTTTGACGTTGCGTGGATCACCGTAGGGTATTGATGGTGTTTACTAATACTTGATTACTAAATAGTCCTTGGAGTGGAGTTACCACTTGACGTGCACAGACATATGGGCTGTTCCATTTAAAATCCACACTACCCCTGTGGAAGATTTGTCTAAAGTCTTCCACAAAGGGAGTATTAGTTTTGAATAGAATAGACAATTGGGTAGCTTCCATTTGAAATACTCACTCCAGTTGTGGGAGATAAAGCCATAATACAGAGGGAGTATGTGTTTCAATATGATTAACCCTGATCAATTACATTTGAAAAACATACTCCCCCTATAGAACATATCTCCAAAATCTTCCACAGGGGAGTGTGGATTTCAACGGGAATAGCCCAATGTATGTCTACAGTATCTGCATTACCATGCTATCAGTTGGGTTGTATAGATTTGATGCTATGTATGTTTAATGATGTGTGATACATATGGTGAAATTGTTTTTTACTTATCTGAATTAATGCATGAGCTTATCTATAATTGTTTACTTGTTTTTGAAAAACAATGTTTTCATCCCTCAGTGAAATTACAAGTTAAATTTTGGGATAGGCTTTTATGATGGGAGTTCATAACAAGTTTTTAGCAGGTTTGCCATCGGACAAGTTTAGAACTGTCAAGCTTTTGCCAGGAGTAGCTCTGACTTCCTCAGGACAAAGAATGAGATGTATAGGCTACCCACTTGCCTACTGATGGCTTTGAAAAGAGCCTTTCACTGAAGACTGCCCCTTGTCAACAGAGAACAAGCAGCCCTTGTCTATCTGTTAATGTAAAAGGTTTGGTGGCTCTGAAAAGAGCTGTTCACTGAAGACTGCCCCTTGTCAACAGAGAACAAGCAGACCTTGTCTATCTGTTAGTATAAAATGTTTGGTGGCTCTGGAAAGAGCTGTTCACTGAAGATGGCCCCCTTGTCACTTATCTGCTAGTGAAAAAGGTTTAATGGCTCTGAAAAGAGCCGTTCACTGAAGTTTGTAACTGATGGTTAGAATTACAGAAATACCCTGATTCACCTATCACCCACATCCCCTCCATGGATCTGCTAATTTTCTTTGTGGTCAATGGATTGATCATGCACGATTTCACTCTGTCAAATTAAGAGAATATGATTATACTAAAGGTTCAGCAAATTACAAAATTTGGTGTTTTAAAGGCTCATAATTTTACAGACAATATAGATCCTTGCTTCCATATATTAGGTTTTGGTGCCAGTATATGGATGGCAAATCTCTAAGGCTATATAATAGTTGATAAAAGGATACTATAAACAGCAAACATTATGTCTTCCCCAGTGGCAAACAGCTTATCTTTATCAAACTTATTTGCTACAAAACCTTTTACTTTTTAGGTAAAAATGATTTAAAAGATAAAAATGTTCAATAATATTGACATTGATAAAACAGTTTTACCCCAGTGTTCTATGATATCGACATCATAAAAACAGCTTTACCCCCAATCAACCCAGAGTAAGGCAACACAATAGCAGGAAAAGAAGAAGAATCTGGTCAAAGTTGTGCGTATTCAATTTCTCATTGAGTAGCTGCTTGCCCGGGGCGTACATCGTGACAGAAGCCATAGCTGGGACGAGTCAAAGTACTGCCGAAGCTGTAATAACTAGTGACAAAAATGTCAAGCTACATTCTGGATTTGATTTGTAATAAATCACGGAGATACAAGTTTTGATTTTGAAGCTTTGGGTTTCATATTTTTGGTTTTTTTTTGCTTTTTGATAAACCACCTTCTTTTCAGAATTCAAAGCTTTTATCATGTTTATTTATAAGAAAAATATTAACAACCTTGAAGATGATTAGTGAAATGCTAAAAATAAATCTGGATTAAAATGTGCTAAATCTATACTTTTTAGTATTTTTAGTTATATTTTGACAAACACGTCTATATATGGATACATATTGTAGGTGTTATTGACCTTTTCCTCAAGGAGCTCTCACATGTCATTGATTGAGGGTTTTTCCCCACTTGATATACAATATGTGGATAGAAAGATTGTGACAAAAATAAGCCTGATAAGCAAAGGTTTGATCTATACACAGATGCATTGGGTCCATTGTCTCTTTTACCCTGTTTATCATCTTGAAAAACAATATTAGTGCTCATCCATCCTCCCCATGTGAAATATAAAGGAAAATGTCAATATTCTGAAGAATGTTTTATTTGAACAGAGTTAAGTTTGGGTGCTCATTTATGTGAACATGTGTATGATTCTTTGGAAGAATTTTGTTTCATGTGAAAAGGACTTTGTCCATATATAGTAAAAACCCTTAAAGGAAGTGATCAGTTAAATACTAAAACATTCTAGATCAAAATTCTAATAGTAGAATAGTGATCCCTCTCCCAACCACACTCCTGACTCTAAACTCATCCTAACCTAATCTCTTAATTCTGACCTAAATCTTAACTATAATTTTATTCTAATTCTAACTTATAAACATAACCATAACCCTAAAACCTAATCCTGGTTTAAATTCTGATCCCTAAACCTGACCCTAACCCTTGTCAGGTTTTGGGTAAGGTTACCACGAACCCTTGTCAGCTTACCACGAACATGGTCTTGAATATTTTGTGAAATTAAGAAATTAATGAGCGTTGGCATGGATATGTTTTTATGTGGGCAATTGCCTAATTGTGTCAGAATACTGGACTGTATTGAAACAATGAAACATCTTGTCATATTCCAGAAGCAATATGGTGAATTCATTGACTGCTTATATATCTTTCATTCCTATAGTCGTGTTCAGAGGGTCATATAGAATTCTCGAGGATTGACATGCTCAAGAATTGTGATTCCTAAGTCACTCCCTGAGTGTGTGTCCACACGACTCAATTGCAGGATGGAATCCTTGAGTTTTGCAATGCCTGATGATGTCAGCTCTAGAATTGCAACCGGAAGATTACTATGACCTATCTATAGTGGAGCACCAAATTGAACCATATTAAATATAATTAATACAAGGTCACAAGGTCATAGGTTAAGCTCAGCACTCAAAAATCACAAAATGTATCGTTCACACGGCAGTAGCACTCGGGGACCACTCAAGCATCACTTTGGGAAGTCGGGAAATCCCCTAAATTTCTTGGGGATAAATTTTGGGGCAAACTAAGGAATTGGAATCCTGGAGAGCGTTCACATGGCAGATTTCCACAAGTTTGTGCTCAAGAATCGCATTGCTTAAGTAAAAAGCCCTCCGTGTGGGCATGCCTATTTGGAGACAAAAAATCCCATCAATCACACATTCCGATACAAAAAAACCCTGTTCCTCTGATTTAATGTCAATATCTGTTCTTATTTGCAATTGTAATTGACAGGAAGGTATTATATTCAACCTTTTGGCATTTGATGTTACCTATCTCATCTCATGTTGATATAAGCATATAACCCTCAAAACCTCCCGCTAACCTCCCATTCAAAAAACCATGATGCAGCATCCAAACCAAGTTATCGGCTTTTGGTGAATATGAATGGCAAGTACACTGGCCATAGCAGTAAGCCCTTTGGCCTGGATTTACAGTCCTTCAATGCGGCCATCCCTGGGGAAGTAATTTGGATTTCATGGGTAACTGAATGCGGTTTCTGCATTTTATTTTGCTACATACAAATTGGGGAAAAAATGCTCTGAGAAGATGTATGGGGATGATGTGAGGGCAATTGTTAACTCCTTGAGAGCTACCTGCCGATTAGCCAAAAAGAAGTTTTCATTATCAATTGGACCAATCAGCAACATCAATAGAATAATTTCACCACGCAAAAAAATTTGGGTGAATTATTTACAAACCTCATTCTGATTGGTGATTAAAGTGAAGATGTCATGTAACTGACCAATCACGGGCAATGTTAGATCGGCAGGTAGTACTCAGGGGGTTAAGGCTGACCTGTGATGTGACCTTTAGCTTAAGGCAGCTGTAAGGATACAATAGGTTAACAAAGATTAAAGAGGTAATGGTCACAGTCTGTTGACCCACTTCAGGTAGCATCTCAAGGGGAAACGGAGAAAACATAATTGCTGCCTCGTGGTGATTTGTATTTAATTTGCAAATCATTTGCATACATTAATGGTATGATGTTGCAATTTATTGTAACCTGATATATCAACTATCAACCTGATGAAACTATCAATGTGATGTTTTACAAGAACATGGATGCTTAGCAGTGCCTAATATCTTTGATTCTTTACAACGATTCAAGATAAAACCTCGCTTGAGCCTGGACACTTGTTATATTTGAATAGTATTTCATTCAGTGTGTTATAAAAAACACATTACACCCAGTAATAAAGGCCATTCAGTCTACATAGTAGCTGTCTTTTAATATTTCATGTAGCAGCTATAAATCCACCTCAGCATCACAACAATCTGGAGGTTGTTAACTCTCTTCACGGCGGGTGTCGACTGCAGACGACATGTTTCAAAATTTTTTCAAAAATTCAAAAATGTCAGAAATATCAATTTTCATGACCATATTTGGAATTAGCATGAAAAATGCATTAAAATGAGTACAAACAAGCCTAGTATTGGTTCAGTAGTTTTTAAGATAGCTCTTGATATTTTGAGAAAATATTTCAAAACTTGGAACTTTTTCCATTGAAGCGCATGGCTAGCACGCAGAGCATTACAGACATCTATGACAGAAAACTGGTGCATCTCAAGCAGGTCAAGCTTGTCCACATTGTTAACCTTGGAAACACTTTGACTCAGTGATCAATACTGATGCTTTCATTATTAAAACCTAGACATCATAAACTGACCTAGATTTTGGCGCAATTCCTGTAAAAGTATGTTCTATTGGTCATTTGATTGTATTAGAACATTTTGCCTTTTTGGGACTATGATTGTACTGTTTCTTCATTTGGAAACAAAAGCTTTGATGTATTGCTGTTGCTATGTTACAATTTAGAGTTTAAAAATAAACTGACTTCTCAATATATAGCATTGAAATATGTACTTATTAATATCAGAAGAAAACACATACCCATACCTGCAAAAAAAACGTTCATCAAGGAAACGTAGCATTTTTGCTATCAGCAGTAGATATCAACTAGTATTATATTGCTATCAGAAAAGGATATGCTATCAGCAGTAGATAGCAGTCAGATCAGCAGTAGATAGCAGTCAGTGTCATAGTGTCATAGTGTCATATTGCCATCAGCAGTGTTATATTGCTATCAGCAGTAGATAGCAGTCCATGTTATATTGCTATCAGCAGTAGATAGCAGTCAGTGTTATATTGCTATCAGCAGTAGATAGCAGTCAGTGTTATATTGCTATCAGCAGTAGATAGCAGTCAGTGTTTTATTGCTATCAGCAGTAGATAGCAGTCAGTGTTTTATTGCTATCAGCAGTAGATATCAGTCAGTGTAATATTGCTATCAGCAGTAGATAGCAGTCAGTGTTATGTTGCTATCAGCAGTAGATAGCAGTCAGTGGTATATTCTTATCAGCAGTAGATAGCAGTCAGTGTAATATTGCTATCAGCAGTAGATAGCAGTCTGTGTTATGTTGATATCAGCAGTAGATAGCAGTCAGTGTTATATTGCTATCAGCAGTAGATAACAATCAGTATGATATTGCTATCAGAGTAGGTAGCAGTCGGTGTCATGTTGCTATCAGCAGTAGATAACAGCCAATGTAATGTAAATTATCACATTTCTATCAGTAGTAGATATCCATTAGTACAACAATGCTATTATCAGTAGATATGATTATATACAATATTGCTATCATCAGTAGGTAGGATTATATACAATAATGCTATCATCAGTTCAATATTATACAATAATATACAAAAATAAAAAAAGTTTTACTACTTTATTATTTATGTGTTTACATGCTCAACATTTAGTTTTAATTTTTAATAAAGTTGATTAAGTTTCAAATGTTAAAGAAGTCCCAAATGCTAAGACAAGTTGATAAATGTGACATGCATATGTATGTGTCTGTCCTTCAGGGTTGTGTATATCATTCTTGTAGCCCTTTGTTATGCTAAATAGCTTTCCCTATTTTATGTGCTGAAGGCCACACTTGCCATACCTCACTAAACATCAAAAGAAGAGCTAGTAGATAGGATTATATACAATAATGCTATCATCATTCAATATCATACATAATACACAAAAATAATTTTGAAGTTTGACTACTTTATTATTTATGTGTTTACATGCCCAACATTTTATAGTTTAATATTTAATAAAGTTCATCAAGTTTCAAGTTTTAAACAAAGTTGATAATGGTAAATGTGACATGCATATGTATGTGTCTGTCCTTCAGGGCCGTGTCTATCATTCTTTTGGCCATACATCAGATAGTCCTCATTACATCATTCTTCAAATACCAGACTAGCTCGTTGCCTTGCCGTAGTGGTTTCGTGATGAGCGGCAATATTCTAATTATCCTGATAATCAATTTATGCATATCCATAATGGAGACTTGTAGTCACGATTCTGAGTAATTGATCAATTCATAATTCTTTGATGGAGCCTTTAAGTAGAGGCTCATTAGCAGAGTTCAGTGGTCTAGACATACACTATGGGCTATTCCATTTAAAATCCACACTACCCCTGTGGAAGATTTAGCTAAAGTCTTTCACAGAGGGAGTATGAGTTTTGAATAGAATAGACAATTGGGCAACTTTTGTTTGAAATACTCACTCCAGTTGTGGAAGATATAGGTAAGGCCATAATACAGGGGGAGTATGGGTTTTAAAATAATGAACTTTGACCAATTACATTTGAAAAACTTGCTCCCCCTGTGGAAGGTGTTTCCAAAATCTTCCACAGAGGGAGTGTGGATTTCAACTGGAATAGCACAATCATACTAATACTTGACATGCATCTGACAAAAGCTGGCAATCTCCCAAAATAATTAATTTAAAAACTAACAAGTTTGTTTTAAGAATTACTGAACTAAGGCATGCTTGAATGTTACATGTACAAATGTTATCATATAATTAAAAATTGTTTACAAAAATTCTTCAATATTGTTTAAACCCTTGGTATTTTATGTCCATGATTACTACAAGAAAGTTTCAAGGCGTAATGCCCTAATAATTAAATTGGTTCATTTCATTTCAAGTATTGTGTTTATACATGTTCTTACTACAAAGACCAAGCACAAATTGAATATTCCTGAACACTTTTTATAATATTACTTAGATACAACTTTTTAAATATTGGTGGCAAATGACCTCCTTATATACCCTGAACTTTGGCAGTGGTATAAATGTGTAGATAGGCCTAAATAAAATTGTTTGATTGGTAACATAAAAAAAAGGGTAGGTCGGTCGGCAATTTAAAAAAACAAATTTTTACACACATTTAAGTTTTTTAATTTCAATTTTTTTAAACATTTTTTTTTGCAAAAATATAAGAAGAAAAGCTCTAGGGTTGGGCCTATATTTAGGGTCGGTCGGGTTACGCCAATCAAACAATTTTTTTTAGGCCTTACTTTTGTATAAGCAAATTTCCCCTTTAAATCTTTCAACTGTATTTTTCCCTGAAATTAAGAGGGTAGAACAAAATTGATATATTTGTCTAATGATCAGTCTATACTCAATTTATTAAAGCCATTGGTTTTTTATCACAGATTATGTGGAACCAAAGTTCATGTGGGTACATTACTCCAAATATGGCCTACTTTGTCGTTATGTTCAATCTTTAATGTTCAGATCAAGATGATAATCACTACATTAAATCTCTCACTTGCCTACATTATATGCATAAATCAACATTTAAACTACTGGGATAGAAGAACACTAAATTTGGGACTATATGGAAGGCAGAATTTAACTCTCTACACATGGATGTCGACTGCAGACGACAAGTTTCAATTTTTTTTAAATTAAAAACATTTCAAAATTGTAAATTTTCATGACCATATTTGGAATCAGCATATAAAATGCATTAAAATGAGTACAATAAAGCCTAGTTTTGATTCAGTGATTCTTAAGATAGCTCTTGATAATTTGAGAAAATATCTCAAAAATTAGAATTTTTAATGTTGAAGCATATGGCTAGCACACAGAGCATTACTAATGTAGAGCAGGATATATGATTTTCCCCAAAAATCTTGCAGTTCTGATCAGGTTAACATTTGTTTCATTCACAGTTTTAAACACTACAATTTGTTTTGCATGCTTTTATATTCTCCATTCTGCAACAAATCCGGAAAAATAATACACACAACAATTACTGCTATACAGTAAGAAAATGAAGAAATTATGAACTTGTATATATGAAAGTGTAATGGAAAACAATACCGAATTATTACATTTTTATCAGAAACAAAATTCCCATTCCATCTAAAATTTTGACCATTTTTTTTAAAGCACAATAAATATTGCTGTAAGATGAAGAAAGTGGGGCAAAAGCAGATCAAGCAATGCATAATTTTTGAGCCATACGATAGCCCAACTCTCTCCACGCCGGTGTCGACTGCAGACGACAAGTTTCAATATTTTTTCAAAAATTCAAAAATTTTCAGAATTGTAAATTTTCACGACCATATTTAAAATCAGCATGAAAAATGCATTAAAATGAGTACAAACAAGCCTGGTATTGGTTCAGTGGTCTTAAGATATAGCTCTTGATATTTTGAAAAAAAGGCTAATAAATTGGACTTTTTATGTTGAAGCCTATGTTTAGCACACAGAGCCTTAATGTCCATACTAATGTCCATTAAAACAAAATATGAGAATTGATGATGATTGATGGGGGAAAAAAGAGTGGTATACATATGGCTTTATAGGTTTTAATTTGGACCACAAAGGAAGATTGCAGCCTTCAGATTTCTCCAAAATCTGAACCATATTTCAATGAACATGTGGTAATGCTATACTCATGTAATGTATTTTACATGTATACTTAAATTTGATCAAGAAAATAAATGTACAGTGCTAATGCTTTGGAATATGGTAAAACTTTGAAATTGGCTGTATGTGTCTTCCTCAGCTGGTTTATTTACAGTGAAACAGCTTTTGTATGCAAGAGACTGCAGAAGATAATGCAATCTTGTTTTTTGTAGTTTGCTAGTCATTTGAAATAGGGGACATCAAAATTATCTATAGATTGTAAGAGTAAAGTGGAAGTACTTGATTACAAGAAATATTGTAGTGCATTCTGGCATATTCTTTAAGTTAATGTAATGGCTATATGTTGGCATCCATGTTATATGCTGGCATCAGCTCAGATACTAGTAACAAGATTAACAAAGTTGATTCAAAGTGCAAGGGTTCATATCACTTTTGGTGTAAACTGAAAGCAAAATATTTACATATATCTTATATGATTTTTATACCCTGATGTATGTAACTTTACAAGGGCATTTCGTGATCCACAGCCTCATCCCCCCACTTTTTTCAAAAAAAGTTGAGATTTTTATACCACTGGAAACCTCTGGCTACATAATATTTATGTACCAAAAAAAGATTAATTCGTTTAGCAAAAATATTGTGAAATTTGAATTTCTTTCTGGTATACCAGAACGAAATTACAACAGTGGCCTATGGAGTAGTGTAATACACATAATCATGCATAACTTGCAAGCGCAAAATCGGAATCAACTCAAATTTTGGGAATAAGCTTTTTTCGTGGATATCTACTGAAAAATGGCATAAAAAGAGGATGCTAGGATCACGAAATCCTCCTTTAATTCTGGAATCTAATTTTAACCTTTCCAGGACCATTAAGTAATGAATGTGGAAGCCAACCTTAAGGCAATCAATTTATTGATACTGATTTACAATTGGGAATATGTTGCAATCAGATTCAGTGGTAATTTATGAGATGTAATTTGGGAGGAGCTAAAAGTCACTTGCACTCCTTTTTACACCATGATAGATTAAAAGCAGGTTTTGTTTTTAAAGGGATGTTCAAATATTTTTCTTTAAAAATAGTTTCCCTGCATGTTTCCAGAGTTAATCAATTTGATTGCATGATGGTCAAAATAATTTGCCTTTTAAAAACAAAGCCCCATCAGAGCAGTTCTTCCGGGGTGAACCAAACCTGTCTGGTTATCAAATTAATCAGTGACAAGGTTTTCTCTGAAGTTGACAGGTGCTAATTGATGCAATAACATTAAAACATCAATTAAAACCTGTCAACTTCAGAGATACCATTGTCACTGAATAATTTGATAACCATGCAGGTTTTGTTCACCCTAGCAGAACTGCTCTGGCGGTCTTCCTCTTTAATAAAGCACACCATACATCACCTAGCTTAACTGTCTGCATTAAATACCTACCTAACAAATACACAAATGCTTTTAAAACATTATAAACATGTTATAAACATGTTTTGGGTTTATTCAAAACATTTTGATAATAACATTTAAATGTCTAGTTTTACATTTGCCCCCCCCATTTTAAACCCATTAAATATTTGGCAGCGCTACTGTCAATCATTTCTCCATAATGTCATATTCATAATTCCATTATCAAGTAAGGAGCCAGAGAATTGGGTGAGAATCATAGAAACCAGGTTAATATGATGTAAACTTGGGTAAGAATCATAAAAACCAGGTTAATTTGATGTAAACTTGACTAATTAACTTAATGCATCTCATACTGCCATTACATAATTGTACTCCCAAGTTCACTGCACTTTGGGTACGTTGATCAAATGTATGGAAGTGTTTCCTTCGAAATTTGTATCTATTAAAATTTAGAACCTTTGATTGACACTGAAGGTTAGATTTTAAAATGGGGAAAAACTTGATATTCACTCAACTTTTTAAAGAGCAAAAGTGTTTCATGCTTGCTTACTTGCTTATGTCGAGTGGTGTCCTCGAACTATGATGCTTGTTGCTTGCTTATTTCGGGTGGTTTTCCTGAACCACAACAGCTTTCCATATCCTCCTGTCCTGCATCGTTACGTGTATCAATTAGATAAATTAATATTAGCAGACTCCAAACTAATTAGTAAATGGGTTATTCCATTTAAAATCCACACTACCCCTGTAAAAGATTTAGCTAAAGTCTTTCACAGAGGGAGTATGAGTTTTGAATAGAATGGACAGTTGGGTAACTTCCATTTGAAATACTCACTCCAGTTGTGGAAGATATAGGTAAAGCCATAATACAGGGGGAGTATGGATTTCAAAATGATTAATCCTGACCAATTACATTTGAAAAACATCCTCCCCCTGTGGAAGATATTTCCAAAATCTTCCACAGGGGTAGTGTGGATTTTAAATGGAATAGCCCAATGCTGATTTTATGAACCTGAGTAAGTGCAATATGCACTTGCTATCTTCAGTAGATAGTAAATTAAGCATGTGTCAAACTGAGTAATGTAATAAATCATAAATTGACAAGAAGGCTTTAATAAATAGCCTTTATATCTATAGCTAACAAATACCCCTTGTTCAATTATTACATTGGGTACTGAGGAAGCTTCAATGTTGCCACTAGTTGGTGTTAAAGTACCTAATTGGGCTCTATAAGATTGCTTGTTATGGCTCATATATCTATCCAACATAATTGAACAATGAGACTTCTTCAAACCAGTGGGTGATTTTTTGTCGGAGTCAGTAAAAGCACCCAAATTGATCATTTTGTGGATGACTTGAAAATTAAGAAGCATTTGCTGTGGCTTCGATAACTGCTTTACAGCACCGTGGTACTAGATTACAGGCAACACTGCATAGATTTGTAGACTCTAAAGCACAAGTTCAGTGTTTGATGACTCATTCGTGTTTGTCATGGATATGTGAAAGGCTAATATTTTATATGACTAGTTTAAATTTATAGGCCTACCAGATCATAATTCATAAATTGAAACAAACGTGCACGTGGTGGTAATCTGTTAATTTATATGCCATAGATATGAGTCATATTTTGGTGGACCGGACATGATGTATTGGGTTTTATGTGGTATTACATGATTGTTGTGAGGACTCATTCATTTAGCTTGTTTTAGTGCTTTCAAAAACACATGTAATGGCAACATGGGGTGCTGGTATATAGTGTATTGAAATGATTCAATTAGTCATCAGACGTAAATATTGGTATAAATATAAAAAATTTGGTACTGTGAAGAACAAACATCAATCACTAATGCAATTAAAAGAAGAGGAATCCTACTTATGACATGTTATTATTAAACTAAAATAAAAGAAAAGAAAGAAAAAAAACACATAGTACTTGGTGTTCCTGCCAATGTCGAAATGGACCGTAGCTTTTAACCTTTAACCTAGACTATAACCTTACATTTTACATCTTAAAACAATTACATGCTTACTACTTATGTATGGACTTTCATTCCCTAACCCTTACTATACATACATAATCCATACATAATCCAAAAATGTACTAATCCCAATCCTACCCTAATCCTAAAGAACTATCTATAATGCTATAAGATTTTGTTATAGGCATACCCCAACCATTTCCCAAATCAAAATTAAGGACCAAATGGTACAGGAATTTTAGTGGCAAATCAAATCATTGGAAAAGTGCACAATCAATGTAAGTAATGATAAAATAATACAAATTCACTTACAATGTTAGGCATACTGCCGATGACATGATTTGTTGCAGAACTTTTTAGAATTAGGCCATGCATGTTTTAGTAAAAGCACAGTAAATTCACAATTCTCACTTGTCAGACCAGCTTATTGCAAACCTTAAAACATAGATCAATCACCACTGATGTAGACCAGACAGGACAACAAATCGTAGCCTTTTATCATATTAGTGACTGCTATTAAACCAGTCTTGGTCCATATTTGGCACACCATTTACCTTTTGAGTGTGCATCCATATAATTATGGGGACTTTGCCTTTCAAATGAGGTGAAGGGTACTGCATTGTGGACCTGCCGGTACAATTACCGAATAGGGTGCAACTTGCTAGACTTTGAGCGCAGTCTTCATTTATGGAGTTTAGGGTTAGGATTTAGGGTTGGGGTAGGGCAGTCTTGTAATAAGACTAGTAGAGTTGTACCCTATTTGGCAGTCACACCAACCTACCTTAATTCCTCCTGTGGTTGTAGGCACATTACAAAATTACTAAACTAACTTTTGCCCGTACTTGCTTCCAAAACAATGCATTTTATGGATCTATTGTAAAGCAACTTGTAGGACTTTGTTTCCCCCTAAGCTTTTTGGCTTGATCTGCTTACATAATATGCATGCATGTAGCCATTACCTAACTGAGTTGCTTCCTTTTGGCAATTAAGCCTATGTGTGATAGTTACAGGCTAGCGTGATACTTGTGGGATATTTTGCACTGTGTAATCCAGGTAAACTCAACACCATGTTTGTAGAATGCTTTACATATAGACATGAATCTAACCGGACAAAAATCACTTGGATTACAAGGACTTACCTCAGGAACTACTGAACCAATTCTAGGCATGATTTTACTCATTTAATTGCATTTTGCACGTATATTTCAAATATAGTCATAAAAATCTGAAATTTTGATACTTTTTGAAATTCACATAAAAATATGGTCCACTTGTTGACCATAGAGTGGATTGCATCTGCACAGAGAAGATTAACCCCCTGAGCACTACCTGCCAATCTAACATTGCCTCTGATTGGTCAATTACATGATATTTTCACTTTAATCACCAATCAGAATGGAGCTTTGCAAATAATGCACCCCAATTTTTTTGTGTGGTGAAATAATTCTAACAATATTGCTGATTGGGCTAATTGATAATGAAAACTTCTTTTTGGCCAATCGGCAGGTAGTTCTCATGGGGTTAAGTATAGTCCGTGCATTCCAAATCCTACAGGCACGGATCTGTTTGTCACAAAAACACATACAGGGTTACCAGACAGTGCCTTCATCTGCACATTTCAACTGACATTATATCATTTCAGTTATTAATGCTCTGTGTGCTTGTCCTTCAACTGAAAAAGTTCCAAGTTTTGAAATATTTTCCCAAAATATCAAGAGCTATCTTAAAACTGCTGAAACAATACCAGGCTTGTTTGTACTCATTTTAATGCATTTGTCATGCTGATTCCAAATATGGTCATGAAAATTTACATTTATAAAAAATTTGAATTTGAATTTTTTTTAAACATGTCGTCTGCAGTCGACATCCGCATGAAGAGAGTTAAATTAATTGTGTAATGTAATCAGTCCTTTCAAATGGTTGTGAATAAATACAGGTTGGGTTATGATTTATGTTTTCAAATCAACTGCAGCTGTATGTAGTGGGCTACTAAATTTAAAATCCACACTCCCCCTTGTGAAATATCTTCCACATGGGGAGTATGAATCTCAATTGGAAGTAGCATATTTAACTCTATTTGAAACTCCTCCTCTCTCTATGGAAGATTCAGGTTGAATCTTTATCAGAGGGTGTATGAAATTCAAGTGGAGCTGCCTATATGTGTTCATTCCATTTGAAATTCATACTCCCCCTGTGGATGATATTTCAAAAATCTTCCACAGGGGTAGTGTGGGTTTTAAACTGAATAGTCCAATATTAGGGATTATTACTTTAATGCTTCTGAATTACTTTCAGCCGAGACTGGATAGCTGTCTCTCAAATGGAAAAACAAACATGGACAAGTGGCTTGACTTCAATTGAAAGATATGCACAGTAATTTCCCTGGCCAGACCACTCTAGAACTTGATCAAAATTCAGATTTATGTATTTCGGAACAAGCACACAATCATGGACTACTAAACTTTGAAAATGGCAATGTATACTGAAGAAAAAAAAGCGTGCAGTGATTTATAGTGCGCTACACACAGGCACAATGCCTAGACGTTGATCCACAAGCCTCAGCACACTTTACAGGTTGCCGTTGACCACTATGGCCCCACATCATTCCATATACCATTTAACAACAAATCAGGGACTTTGCTGCTACAAGAGCGCACACACTAGACATCTCATATAACCATCGCACCCAGGGTCAGCTCCCCAAGTTTCGTATGGAAAATTCTCAAAACTAGGACTTTTACGTTGAAGCCTATGGCTAGCATGCAGAGCATTAAACATTGTTTCCAAATAGACAGCCTCACTTGAGTATAAAGTATTAACATGATTAAAATATGTTTACATATATATTCACTCTCTTAATTGTCTTTATTAGATTGTATTCACCCAAGTGATTTGCAAAGTTTATTATTACTACACAGTGGCGTGCGCAAGGGGGGGCAGGAGGGACACAGGCCCCCACTTTTGTGGCCTCGCACCTTACACTCCTAATCAGACTCCATTCGGGGAACTGAAAAACCTGGCCCCGCCACTTTCAATGTGCTGCGCACGCCACTGTTACTACATAAATTCTTTTACTCATGCTTATTCAACAAGTGCACAAATTTGAATTTTGATCAATTTTAGGGTGGGCGTGGTCAAGCAAATCACAGATTTGATACTTTGAATTCAAGTTGCCAAGGCATTTACAGAAAAATTCTTGTGACGTATATCTAACTTCATTCTAATATAAACCAAGATGAACTCAATGTAAAATTCAAATTTGTGTTGTCGAAATTTCTTTTCTTTAGACTTCAGTCAATGAATATTGCACACTTTTTCCATTTTTCTTTCAAAAAACTTTCATTATTTTTTCTTTATGGGGTTCATTCTCTTTCCTGTTAACAGTATCTTAGACTTTCTTTTCAGTGGCAGCGCTATGGGGGGAATATTTTTCTTGCCCCCCCCCCCCCAGTTTGCCCCCACTATTGAGGCAAACCCCCAAAATCACACAAATGTCCCACTTTGTGCGGCAATTTTGCACAAAATTGGACGATTTTGCCCCCCCCGAAATTCACGTTGCCCCATCCCCCCAAAAAAAAATTCCTGCTGCTGCCACTGTTTCTTTGTCTTATATTTGCATCACAAATTCCTTCCCTTCTGTTTAATAATTTGCAGTAACCATTAGCTAACATGCCAGTGCACTATCTCTGATATTTGATAGTCTAATACTAGGGATTATTACTTTAATGCTTCTGAATTACTTTCAGCCGAGACTAGATAGCTAGCTGTCTCTCAAATGGAAAAACAAACATGGACAAGTGGCTTGACTTCAATTGAAAGATATGCACAGTAATTTCCCTGGCCAGACCACTCTAGAACTTGATCAAAATTCAGATTTATGTATTTCGGAACAAGCACACAATCATGGACTACTAAACTTTGAAAATGGCAATGTATACTGAAGAAAAAAAAGCGTGCAGTGATTTATAGTGCGCTACACACAGGCACAACGCCTAGACGTTGATCCACAAGCCTCAGCACACTTTACAGGTTGCCGTTGACCACTATGGCCCCACATCATTCCATATACCATTTAACAACAAATCAGGGACTTTGCTGCTACAAGAGCACACACTAGACATCTCATATAACCATCGCACCCAGGGTCAGCTCCCCAAGTTTCGTATGGAAAATTCTCAAAACTAGGACTTTTACGTTGAAGCCTATGGCTAGCATGCAGAGCATTAAACATTGTTTCCAAATATACAGCCTCACTTGAGTATAAAGTATTAACATGATTAAAATATGTTTACATATATATTCACTCTCTTAATTGTCTTTATTAGATTGTATTCACCCAAGTGATTTGCAAAGTTTATTATTACTACACAGTGGCGTGCGCAAAGGGGGGGGGCAGGAGGGACACAGGCCCCCACTTTTGTGGCCTCGCACCTTACACTCCTAATCAGACTCCATTCGGGGGAACTGAAAAACCTGGCCCGCCACTTTCAATGTGCTGCGCACGCCACTGTTACTACATAAATTCTTTTACTCATGCTTATTCAACAAGTGCACAAATTTGAATTTTGATCAATTTTAGGGTGGGTGTGGTCAAGCAAATCACAGATTTGATACTTTGAATTCAAGTTGCCAAGGCATTTACAGAAAAATTCTTGTGACGTATATCTAACTTCATTCTAATATAAACCAAGATGAACTCAATGTAAAATTCAAATTTGTGTTGTCGAAATTTCTTTTCTTTAGACTTCAGTAAATGAATATTGCACACTTTTTCCATTTTTCTTTCAAAAAACTTTCATTATTTTTTCTTTATGGGGTTCATTCTCTTTCCTGTTAACAGTATCTTAGACTTTCTTTTCAGTGGCAGCGCTATGGGGGGAATATTTTTCTTGCCCCCCCCCCCCAGTTTTCCCCCACTATTGAGGCAAACCCCCAAAATCACACAAATGTCCCACTTTGTGCGGCAATTTTGCACAAAATTGGAACCATTTTGCCCCCCTCCCGAAATTCACGTTGCCCCCATCCCCCCCAAAAAAATTCCTGCTGCTGCCACTGTTTCTTTGTCTTATATTTGCATCACAAATTCCTTCCCTTCTGTTTAATAATTTGCAGTAACCATTAGCTAACATGCCAGTGCACTATCTCTGATATTTGATACTCTTGTTTTTAATCGCAAATAGAAAACGTATCTGGTCTTGCACATTGCATATTACATGTACAGGCCAAATTAGCATAATGAGAGGCTTAGTCTTAATTCTACAATGTCTTTTATGCAACAAAGGTAGCAGCTAACAGTTTCATCTTTTAAGTAGATTTTTAAAGAATGTTTTGGTTTTAAATTGATTAAGTATACAATTGTTCAAACTGTTATTTTCTATACATAGGATCTCGGTACCACTTCCTTTACAAGATGAGAACTCCATTGTGTTTAATCACATAAGGTAGCAAAATATTTAGCAAATACAGATGTTTAAATGAAAAGTAAAAGTGATAATATATGTCATAGGAAATGCACCATTTTGGTGTGCTATTTTTTAGTAGATAATATTAATGCCATCTTCAGTAGACAGCATTATTCTGAATTGAGGCCTCATCATTGCACAGCATTATTTAAGCGTGCAAACATCATTTTATGGGTGTACTATCTGATAGACAGCATAAATGTAGTATTCTATGTTCAATAGTTTGTAACATTAATGCTATCTTCTGTAGATAACATAATGTCACATAGAATGATATCTTCTGTAGATAGCATGTTATGTATAATGCTATCTTCTGTAGATAGCATGATGGTATGTAGAATGCTATCTTCAGTAGAATGCCATCTTCTGTAGATAGCATAATGTCATATAGAATGCTATCTTCTATAGATAGCATGATGTTATGTAGAATGCTATCTTCTGTAGATAGCATGTCAAGTAGAATGTTATCTTCTGTAGATAGCATGTAGATAGCATGATGTCATGTAGAATGCTATCTTCAGTAGATATCATGATGTCATGTAGAATGCCATCTTCTGTAGATAGCATGATGTCAAGTAGAATGTTATCTTCTGTAGATAGCATGATGTCATGTAGAATGCTATCTTATGTAGATAGCATGATGTCGAGTAGAATGCTATCTTCTAGATATCATGATGTCATGTAGAATGCCATCTTCTGCACTCTCAGAACATTGGATAAAAAATGAATGGGCAGAAAACAGTTGGTTAAAAAATGACCAACAATGGTTAAGATTCTTGAAGTTGGGCAAAAGACAGTTTAATACATGGTTGGTCAAACCTATCAATATGGTATTTACACAATGTTGGTTAAAAGTTAACCAACCTTGGTAAAAAACATCCTTTTCCCGCCAATAAAGTTGGGCAAACTATGGTTTTGCCCAACCATGGTCACATGGTGTTCCTTTGCGAACTGTGATTGGTCATTGTGTTGGGCAAAAATGCATTTCAGAAAACAAGATGGCCGGATATGAGTGGCTTGCTGCAAAGCTGTGGATCGGGGTCTTCAAGATCTGTTGGAGACATTTGAAGGTAGGAAATTATATTATAAAGTATATCATTTCATCGGGTATAACACTTAGTTTAAGTGTGTGCGAGGCCAGACTGTGAGCAAGACTTACGATGCTTTATCGACGACAACTACCACCACAACCGGTGAGCTTAACCTTAAGCTTACCGGTTGTGGTGGTAGCTGTTGTCGATAAAGCATCGTAAGTCTTGCTCACAGTCTGGCCTCACATACCTTAAACTAAGTGTTATACCCAATAAAATGTTTATAATATAATTTCCTACCTTCAAATGTCGCCAATTGCTTAAAATATGAACAATGAAATGAACTTCCCATTCATAGTGTTTAACCAACTATTGGTTATATTTTGCCCATTTTGCCCAACATGCTTTGCCCAACTGGTTGGTTACCGTAATGTTAACCAGTAGTTGGTCAATGTTTTAACCAACCTGTGGTTATATTGTTAACCAACCCAGGTTGGTTAACAATATAACCAACTGTTGGGCTGTTCACCTGTAAATACATGGTTGGTTAAAATTTTAACCAAGTTGGTTAAAATTTTTAACCAATGTTCTGAGAGTGTGTAGATAGCATGATGTCAAGTAGAATGCTATCTTATGTAGATAGCATGATGTCGTGTAGAATGCTATCTTCAGTAGATAGCATGATGTCATGTAAAATGCTATCTTCTGTAGATTATAGCATGATGTCATGTAGAATTATCTTCTGTGGATATCATGATGTCGTGTAGAATGCTATCTTCAGTAGATAGCATAATGTCATGTAGAATGCATAGCATAGCATGATGTTGTGTAGAATGCTATCTTTTGTAGATAGCATGATGTTGTGTGGAATGCTATTTTCTGTAGATAGCATGATGTCATGTAGAATGTTATCTCCTGTAGAGAGCTGAATGATATCATAATTTCACAACATAGTTTTAATTGTAAAAAAAGTAAAATAGCATTATCTTGGTTTCAAACTGTTAAAATATGTTGCCAATGATATTTGTATCTTTTGTCCACATTTTCTAAAAATATTAAGAGCTATCTTAAGAATCGCTGAACCAATACTAGGCTTGTTTGTACTCATTTTAAGGCATTTCTCATACTGATTCCAAATATGGTCATGAAAATTTACAATTCTGAAATTTTTGGAATTTTTTAAAACAAAATTTGAAACTTGTCGTCTGCATTCAACACCCACATGGAGAGAGTTAATAACACAACATTTAGTTTCCCCACACATTTTTGGATTTTATAAATTAGTTGTTTACCACATGCAGAATAGCTAACTCATTCAAGATTACAATTCATACATTATGATCATGAACAAATTTAAATCAAATTTGAAATACACCAAATTGAACACTATCCTAGAGTCCGAAGTTTACCGTTTTCTAAAATCCATTTTCCGTGTTGTAATCCGTGTTGTAAAATTTGTAAATCCGTGTCATGAATAAAGCTTAAAATGTATAAACAATGATATTAATGTCATAATAAAGTGTTCAATATCGCGATCAATATGCTCTGATTGGAATATTCTCACGAAAATAGGCCGACTATTACGATGTTTGGAGGGATATAGGGGGTTCATGTCTTGGTAATATACCTTTATTTCGGTATTATTAAACAGTATTTTTATCATAAAAATTGACATACACAACTCATGATTGTTTTTAACATTTATTTCTCTTATCTTTTAACAATTTTTGTCACATCATACAAAAATGTCATTTTCCGTGTTGTACCTCCGATTCCGTGAATTTCTTCCATTTTCCGTAAAACGGAAAACTTCGGACTCTACACTATCCCATCTAGTAATATGTGAAATTGGTGGTAATTCAAACAAGATGTCAGTAAATGACAAAACTAAAAGAACAAAAAAATATCCTTATATTGCTTCTTCACTTAAAGATAATTTCATTTCCAGCTTAAACTGGACATTTTCATATGCTACTAAAGCAAAAAATGGATTATACAACCAAATAAAAAGCATGACATTTAAAAACCATTAATTCTGCAAAAACATAATACTGAATATTTAATAAAGAAAGCTGATACCAAATATAAATCATTTAAAAGATTATGATGGTTGTATACTGCCCTCAATGTCAGCCTTGCCATCTGTACCACAATACTGCAATAGTTACAGTCATGCACTCGTGGATGGCAAGATAGATTGCTACTGTATAGAGAGTGCAAGCTATTACAATTCTCATGCATTGTAGATGATCAGTGGGAGAAGATAGGAGGCTGTGAATATTGAAAACAACCTGCCAGACTAGCTAACTCACTGGTTGGAGTATCTTCTACCGTCTATTCCATCTCTATCTGGAATCTATCAAGGATTAGATATCATGTAATTGGTGCTTTATCGTTTTGGTGGTAAACTGTTATGACTATTATAATTGGAACTTAAGAACCGTTGGATCTGGTATTGTCTTGTTTGTGTTTGCTTGGATTTATCTGAAGGAATGCAAGGTGATTAGCATATTTCAAATTTTTTTTTTTTTTTTTACTTTCACAAGTTTTTGTAACTCAAGAACCACTCGCCATGACTACTAGTCTCATCAGTTGGTAATTGAATTGATGTGTGTATGTGGAATTTGAAAATGATATTGTTTATGAGCATGATCACAATTTATGTTAATAAAGGTTAGTCATGTTAATTCTAAGTTTTAATGCAAAATGGCTATGGTATGTTCTCTTTGAAATCAATTGTGATCTGGCGGGGATTGCCGTAAAGAGGTAGCTATCCTGTGATAGGTAAGGTTACATGCGCGTATTTTGGGGGGCGGCCAAAACTAAGGGGCGGCGGACGAAGAAGGGGCGGCAAACAAGGGGCGGCGGAAGAAGAAGGGGCGGCAAAAAGAATTAGTAAAGAAAAAAAGGGGCGGAAAAATGTGAAAAGTATAAAAAATTTGTACCATACATCAAAATGTGTTGCTTTCAGGGCACTAGCGTTTAAAATTTTTTTTTTTTGCTCTTCACTTTTTCAAACGACCAGAAAAAAAATTGGGTCAACCTTTTCGGGCTGTTGAGGAAGGGGCGGCAAAATGTGATATTCTTCAGCCCCCCGGGATAGGAGCGGCCACGGTACGCCACTGGTTAAGATATCACATAGAGCTCTGTGTGATTAGGATGATCTTCAGAGTGGCCGGCAAACAAATATGTTAAAAAGAAACACCAAAATACATGTCACACACCTGCACTTGGACAGACTGGAACCAGTGACCTTTGACCTGTGTGTATAGGTGTTACCTACTTCCACTTTTTCATATTCGTTAGCGTAGTGCACGTTAGAATATGACCGTTGCTAGGTCAAATGGCTCACGATTTCTTCATTACGAACCACTGATCGAAATGATCACAACGCAAAGCCTATAATGGCATATCTTAATTTGGAACAGGTGTATGAGCCCAGGCTTGAACCAGTAACCAGTGGAGTTTAAATTATGCTGACAAAGACTTGTTTTGTTATTTTGTTGTCTACAGATTCTATTTGAAGGACCACAGAGAGCAACTTTGCTGCTGACCTCGCTGGGTAAGTGATACTGGTGTCTAATATGATCAAACATTTGTTGCAAAACTTTATTAACCTTTCATTGTTTTGATTGTAAAACTCAATCATGAACTTGTATATAATCATCATACAAATTGGACTTTAAACCATCTTAAAATCACTGAAGTGAAATGAAATTTAAAAATTAATTGAAAATAAAAACAGAATAAGATTTAAGGTGATGTTAAAACGCATCTCTTGTTTACACCCTTTACCCTTTTGTATTTTGTGTTCATGTTGGGTAAATACGAAAGTGGAGTTTAAAGTTTAAAGTGTGCTGAGGCTTGTGTGTGTTTTTACCTGTGCAAAGCACACTATAAAGCACTGTAATCGTGCATGTTTGCAAGTACTCTCTTATCATTGCATTACGCAATTACCCTGCAAAATTATTCTGTTGGTATTCCAAGTACCGTATGTCAAATTTTACAATAGAAGGCACGGTAGGAAACTACCCGCAGTTTGTAGCAGTCATTCAATTAACTTTTTTATTGTATTTAATTAATTACAAATATCTGTATTATGCAGGTAGACATTTTGAAATGAAAGTGTGTTGCCTTATGGCAAGCAAATATGTGACCAGATCTGGTCCAATCAGGCTAAAGTTGGCAATAATGAAACTGAGATATAGGCAAAAAGGAGAAAAATAACCAATAAAAACATAACAAAATGGACATATAAAAGGTTCATGCAACCAAGTATTCAACATCAGTAATTGTAGGTACTGAGCAAGTTAGTAATAGTAGTAATTCAATTTTCAAAATGTCTGACTTTGGACTGAGTGGATCAGATGTGGGGTCACATACTACTAATTTTGTATTTGTCAAATGTATGTTTATATGTGATGAAACAAGCATTATACACATACATACCCCCAGATGCGTCACAAGCGGGGGACCATGGTCACCCCACTGTTTTGCAAGTTAACCCCATTTTATAAATTTCAAGCTTAAAACTTGCCAATTGTTGCATGTTTCGCTCCTTTGGTTGCCCCAGTTTTGGTGACTGGTGGGTATCCTTTGTTTTTTGGATGTGTGTCCTTGTTTGCATTTCTTTATAAATGCACCCATACTCTTAGAAGAAACGTTTCTAAGTAGAACCTGAAATGGTTCTTGAGCTAGTCTGTATGTGGAAACTTAAATGGTTCTACAAAGAACAGAAAAGGGTTCTGGAAAGGTTAGAAAGAACCGGGAGAAAGAACCATTTCAGACTTGAAAGGGGTTCTGGACAGGCCAGAAAGAACCATTTTTGGGTTCTTTATATTGTCAAAAACCCTTTCTCTTGAGGGTCCTACATACAGGACAGCCAAGAACTATTGTTTCTAATTCTTAGAGTGCACCCACTCACATAAAAGCACCCCACCCACAAACAAACACTTGCACACACATAAACACAAGTCCTACTTTACTATGAGAGAGAGAAGGGCAACCAAACAAAATCTTGATTTATACGCCGTGTCACACTCTGTATTCCATGGTGAGTGTGCAATCTGTGAAATTACCAGAACGAAACCTAAGAAGGCCATGTAAGCCTAGTCATCAGCCATAATGTTACTCAGGTTTCTATTGATTGAACCTAGCCACAAAGTACCCTAATAGGGATCTGATTCAGGAAACAAGCTACACAGCTAATCTTTGACCATAATCTGATTTATCTCCAACATTTGATCCGCGTCAAAGTCGCTCTATCTTGTAATGAGGATGGGCTCGTCGGTCGTCACGGCGGGTATGTCATCGAACACACATAAACATATACACAATTCCTACTTTACTATGAGAGCGAGAAAAGCAACCAAACAAAATCTCAATTTATACACCATGTCACACTCTGTGTTTCATGGTTAGTGTGCAATCTGTGAAATTACCAGAACGAAACCTAAGAAGGCCATGTAAGCCTAGTCATCAGCCATAATGGGCCATTCCATTTGAAATCCACACTACCCCTGTGGAAGATTTTGGAAATATTTTCCACAGAGGCAGTATGAATTTTAAAGGAATTAGCACATAGGCATCTCCATTTGAAACTCACCTTTCCTCTGTGGAAGATTCAGGTTGAATCTTTCTCAGAGGGTGTATGAAATTCAAATGGAGCTGCCTGTTAAAGTTAATTCCATTTAAATTCATACTCCCCTGTGGAACACATTTCCAAAATCTTCCACAGGGGGAGTATGGATTTCAAATGGAATGGCCCAATGTTACTCAGGTTTCCATCGATTGAACCTAGCCACAATGCACCCTAATAGGGATCTGATTCAGGAAACAAGCTACACAGCTAATCTTTGACCATAATCTGATTTATCCCCAACATTTGATCCGCGTCAAAGTCGCTCTATCTTGTAATGAGGATTGGCTCGTCGGTCGGCACGGCGGGTACGTCAACGAGCACACATAAACATATACACAATTCCTACTTTACTTATGAGAGAGAGAGAAGGGCAACCAAACAAAATCTCGATTTATACACCATGTCACACTCTGTATTCCATGGTGAGTGTGCAATCTGTAAAATTACCAGAAGGAAACCTAAGAAGGCCATGTAAGCCTAGTCATCAGCCATAATGTTACTCAGGTTTCCATCGATTGAACCTAGCCACAATGTACCCTAATAGGGATCTGATTCAGGAAACAAGCTACACAGCTAATCTTTGACCATAATCTGATTTATCTCCAACATTTGATCCGCGTCAAAGTCGCTCTATCTTGTAATGAGGATGGGTTCGTCTGTCGTCACGGCGGGTACGTCAACGAGCACGTCGTCGAAGGAAGGACGTAGCCCTTGTTTTGCTGCCTCTTGATGGATAAGGATACAGTCAAGATGGTACTGATAGAGACAAGGAGATTGGTGATGCGGGGTGAATTAATGATGAGCAATTGGTCAGATGGGTTTGCGCAATTAATTTTTTGTGCTTTGCCAATCAACTGTTTCAGTTGTTTTAAATTTGTGATTTTAAGCTTCCTGACATTGATCTCTACACAAAGAAATGTTTTTGGCCTGTGATTTCAACTGATATGTTATTTTTGTGGAAACTGTTTGGAATGCAAAATGCGTGAAAATAAATGTGGTGCAAAAATTTCAACTTTTACAGTGTAGGATTTGGGAAACTCTGATGTGAGGAATACTCTAAATTCATTGAAAGTGAGATTTGGCCTGTAGTTTGAGTAAACATTGCTATTGGAATATAAATTAGTTATTTGTTTGAGGCCAGAAGGACAAGGTCAAATCCGTCATAAAAATCCCCGTCATAAAAATGAGCATATTAAGATCCATAGTTCATTACTAATGTCCTAGTCGACATGTTAACCCTCAATCATGACTAGTTTGATGTTTGGGTGCATTTTGTTGTTGCCACAAATGCAGTGTATTTTCGCTGCGACAAAATGATAAGGAGAAGAGCAAAGCGCCAATCAAAACTATACTATTTGAGCAGAAAATGATACCAGAGAAAGTGCAGTTCACAGGTGGAGATTCAAAAACACATGCCACAAAAAGCTAGGGAAAGATCAGACGAAGAGTAAAGCTATGTCACAGGCCCTCATTTCATCTCTCCATCTCTTCTCACTTGCACTCTCTGTCTTCATCTTTCGCCTGTCTGTCTTGTCCTGTCTTGTCTCTTCTCTGTCCCTCTCTGATTGTCTTCTTTTGTCTTCTCAGTTGTCTCTGTCTCCCGCTCTATAATTTCATCCTTCACCCATATTATATCACATGTCTGTCTTGTCTTGTCTCTTCTTTGTCCTTCTCTGATTGTCTTCTTTTGTCTTCTCAGTTGTCTCTGTCCCCCGCTCTATAAATTATTCACATCGCTCCTGACCTTCTGTCTTGCTTTCCGTGGTGACATAATCGTATTATTTGTTACAGCCTCAAATAGATTTTGTTCAATTATAAGTAAAATCTTGTGGGCAGTGAGTGAAAGAACTTAAGTCATTGTAATATCTTCATTTAACTAACTTTCCAGGTAAATTCATTTTCTCTTGTTCCTCGGTCAGGGCCATTGATTAAAATCAGACAATTTGTAAGCAAGTAGATAACATTTAATCAGAAAGCAAGTCAGCTATGACGATAACAGCAAATCGTCAAACGAGCAATATAACCTTGGCCTCGGTGAACCAGCATTGCAATCATTTGATAGAAATATTTTGCTAAATAGCTGTTATGAAAGAATGGTTGACGTAAAAAGTAGGTCCTATTTTGCTGTTTGACGTAATACTTCTTTCACTGTACGAGCTTTCCATTCATAAGGGCTGCTGTGTATGGCTCAGTATAGCTACAGGTTGCTATGGAATATAACATTAACCCCTTGAGAACTACCTGCCGATTGGTCAAAAAGAAGTTTTCATTATCAATTGGACCAATCAGCAGCATTGTTAAAATAATTTCACCACTCAAAAAATTGGGGTGAATTATTTTCGAAGCTCCATTCTGATTGGTGATTAAAATTAAGATATCATGTTATTGACCAATCAGAGGCAATGTTAGATCGGCAGCTAGTGCTCAGGGGGGTTAACAGAAACACTAAAAAAAACCTATGTAACACAAAATCAGAACTGTTACACCATATGGTAAAATTTGAACATATTCTTTAGATCTGAACAAACTATAGGCAATGCTTGTTTATGCATATTAATGACCAAATCTGGATTAATATGCGAATCAAATGTATACATCAATCACTGCAAAATGAAAATAACTGACAATAGACAATGGCACATGAAGAGAAATGAAAAGCGTATTGCCAGTTTATTCATGCTTTGAACGTAATTTGACAGTTTTCTAACACATAGCAGAGCTAGAAATGATTAATTTCCATGTTGACATTTGAACATGACTTAATCAGCCATGCAAAAACTAGTGAGCAATTAGGTCACATTTTATTAAAGAGTGCAAGCAGTTTGGATTAAAACATCTTTTCATCTTGACCAGGTGCACTTTGTATTATTGGGCCATTCCATTTGAAATTCACAATCCCCTTTGGAAGATTTGGCTAAAGTCTTCCACAGAGGGAGCATGGGCCCGGGGAGCATGGGTGTCAAATAGAATAGACAATTGGGTAACTTCCTTCTGTTGTGGAAGATATAGGTATAAAGCCAAGTGTTTCAAAATAAGTAACCTTGGCCAATTACATTTGAAAAACATACTCCCTCTGTCCAATACTTTTCTTAAATCTTCCATGGGAGTACTCTCTAAATGTAAAAGAGTGAAAATGCTATTCACTCTTTTCCGGAGTAAATTTTTTCACTGTTTTTTGAGAGCGAACTTCACTCTAAAAGATGGGTTTCCCTGGTGGCTCTTTTTTGGAGTGAGATTTCACTCTTTTAGAGTGGTTTTTCACTCTTTTACATTTAGAGAGTATTGCAGTTTGCAAATGCAATAACCCATCATGGTCCACCTTTTTTGCTTATTGTTATCAACAACATAAAAATGAAAACATTTCATCTGATATAATTCTGTAACCGAGACACTATTAAACTGTTTATATGTGTCATAATATCTAGAGATATAAAATACAACAGCTAAAGCTCACTGTATAAATTTACAAGATAATTCCATAAATATGTGCATGGAAATAAAATATTGACATATATATTGCTTACTTGAAATTCCTATTATGCTATCGACACAAACGACAACTTCATAGAAATGTGAACACTTATATATGGATAGACAAGGATAGAAATAACAAAAAATAACAAATTTGACAAAAATGGCCTTGGTGCCTATCCAGAAGTTGATCAAGTAGTTTTAGATTCGGGAGTCTCTGTATTTTTCAAACCATTTCACATGTTTCTATTGGGCTATTCCATTTAAAATCCACACTACCCCTGTTGAAGATTTTGGAAATGTGTTCCACAGGGGGAGTATATTTTTCAAATGGAATTGGTCAGAATTAATCATTTTGAAACCCATACTCCCTCTATATTATGGCTTTACCTATATCTTCCACAAATGGAGTGAGTATTTCAAATGGAAGTTACCCGATTGTCAATTCTATTTGAAACTCATCCTCCCTCTGTGGGAGACTTGAGCTAAATCTTCCACAGGGGTAGTGTGGATTTTAAATGGAATAGCCCATTTCTCTCTGAAGTCAAATGCTCTTAAGGAGGCTGTGTACTCTCAGACATGCATGTAGAAAAAGTGCAATAACTTTGTAATTATTTGCGCAAGATACATAAAAGTATACATTTTTATAAAGGCAAGACATCAATAAATCTTAATATAAATACAGATTTGGGGTAAAAACAACAATTATGAAGAAAATCACAAAAAAGTGAGTTTTTGGCAATATTTTTTAGGTACATCATAACAAAACAAGAAATGTCTTTAAAAAAGACAATGCCTCCAAGATACCAGTGGACACCTTTTGTATTAGTTAAGGAGATACTTATAATGCTAGCTTTAAGGTACCGCTATTGGGTATTCAACAAAAGTTGTTCTTCCTTGGGGCCGTGCATAAACAAACATACATGTACAAAATAACAAACAATTACAAAAGCTTATATTATCTAGACTTAAAGGAGGATTTCGTGATCCTAGCATCCTCTTTTTATGACATGTTTCAGTAGATATCCACGAAAAAAAGCTTATTTCCAAAATTTCAGTTGATTCCGATTTTGCGCTTATGCGAGTTATGCATGATTATGTGTATTACACTGCTCCATAGACAATGCGTTGTAATTTCGTTCTGGTGCATCAGAACGAAATTCAAATTTGGTGATATTTTTGCTAAACGAATTAATCTGCAAGAAATATTTGGTACATAAACATTAAAGCCTTAATGTACGATCTTTTTAAATTTTAGATTTTTCTTTTTTCTTCTAAAATGATAATATGCAATCATTATGAAAGTTCCCAATACATTTGGACGCGAAAAACATTGGGAATTTGCAAAGAAACAACATCATAAACTTCACCTCTATCACTCAAACATATCGCACTATTTGGATCAGGACAGCGAGTGCGGCGGCAGAGTTAGTCTCCTACGCTGCCAGTTTGGTTACGCTCCCTCCACATGTGGAGGGAGCGTAATCAAGCTAGTTTTGTAGGAGACTACGGTTTTTGATCGTGGCCGACATAAAGTCATAATCTTAAAAAATTATGACTTTAGGCTCATGAAAGTCAATTCCGAGTTTATCGTCCCTTTTTTTTTCCAGGTTGGTGAGGTGACTTTTTCATTTTTCATTTTTCATTATTTCATCAGATTGACCTAAAATGCGTGTTGATTTAAAGCCACACTCATACATGTTATTTATAAACATGTTTTTATATGGGTAGGGACTAGAAAAGTTAGAAGAGGGCATGGTTTTGCTTCCAAGTTATGAATGTATGTTTTACAAACAAAAATATATGTTTCCAATTGCTAAAACTGGTGAAAACACTGATACTTTAAAAATAATGAATTATTTTGGCATTTTGAAAATTTGACGCTGGTGTTTTTGGTTACCAAAAAGTGACGCGGCGGGGACGATAAACTCGGAATCAACTTTCACGCGCCTTTATGTCGGACCAACAGAAAATCGTCCTGCTTTACTACAAATAGGGCGAATTTGACAGTTTGCTCATAGATTTAAGTTAGAACATGTGTAAGTATTACAAATATGCCAAAAAATCGGTTTTGAAAAAAATAAAGGTAAATTCTGAAAAAAGATCGTACATTATGACTTTAAGTAGCCAGAGGTATCCAGTGGTGTAAAAATCTCAACTTTTTTTTTGGAAAAGTGGGGGGATGAGGCTGTGGATCACGAAATGCCCCTTTAATACACATACAAAATGTATTACAAACTCAAAATTATTAATTGTCAAAAGCCAAAATGATACTTATAGTTACATACTTAGGCCTACCATGCTTACAGGCATGGCTTTATGATTTTTTAAGATTATTTTTGAAAGTATACAATGTTGGAGATTTTTGGATATTATTTTCTAGTTCATTCCAGCTTACAGCACCTCTATATGACAGACTGCGCTTTTTGTACTCTGTTCTTGGCAGGGGAATAGTTACATTACTTTGGCTTTGACGAAAAGGATAGCTATTGTTTACATGACTGAAAATATGACTCAAATAAGGAGGTGCAAGATGATTTAAGATTTTGTAGGTTAAAATTAAACAATTTATGATGAACAGAAATAAATAATCCATTCTACTTTCTAGTCATAAACCGCACGGATCTCACTGTTTAGTGTCATGTATGGTCACTGATGGTATATGGTCTGAGTTTGCAATATTGAAATTGTTATTGAAATCAGTTTGCTAGCCCCGGCCTAGCCTAGACTAGTCATATGTTAGCATCATAGGCCTTCAAAACGTTTTGAAGGCCTATGCTAGCATCATGCACTCAGTCATGCACTACACATAATTGTGCGACATACAATGTAGATTTGACACGGGTTCTGTTTTGTATTTTAATTGAGGTCAAACTCATGAACTTACCATTTAAATGTTGATATCAAGATGAACAGAAATAAATAATCCATTCTACTTTCTAGTCATAAACTGGCACGGATCTCACTGTTTAGTGTAATGTATGGTCACTGATGGTCATGAGTTTGCAATATTGAAATTGTTATTGAAATCAGTTTCTTCCAAGTTCAAGATAAAAGTAACATGATTGTATTGAAATGTAAGTTATAAACATTCTTCCTGCTGTCCAGCGGTATGAACTATTATTATGATGTAGACACGATGATGCGGCCTAGTCGAGCCTAGCATGCTAGCCTGCATGTCAGTCGGTCTGCTGACTCGCCGCAAAAATACCTCCAATTTTGCACAAAACAATCCATGATGTCAAATTATCACATCCAAAGTGTCGCCATGAACGTCAGCTTCAACTTCTCCAGCCAAAGTTTTTCCATTGATAATAAGGTTTCATGTAATCATGAAATTAAACCTTGTTTAATGTGTATTCCATTGCCACACACACACAGCATAACGGTTGTCCGACTTGATTTTTACGATATTGCTGATGTGATGAGGCAACAATCCATAATTAAATACCGAATTAAAAAAATACTAGTTTGCGTCTGACGTCAGGACAAAGACGCGCCGTGATTGGTTGCTGACCTGCGCAGTATGGTATTTTTGGTCTGGTTGACAGGACGGCATACGCAAGCTAGTCTTTTTAATTCGGTCTCCAATTATAGAATATATGAGTTTAAAAAAATTCTAATGCATAATTCATGAGCTTGATAGACCCGCACCATTGGCGCCACGTGCTAGGTGTTTCTAGAATCCCTATAGAATAAGATTAATTTTAATGCTAATTTATTGCACATGCTGAGGAAGCGTGATTACCTTTTTGAACATTCGGAAATGGCGATAGGCAAATTTATGTATGGCGCAAAGAGGTGGGGGATATATATTGGGCTCTCGATATTGGGCGGAAATTAGAGTACTTGTCAGAATATAAATTTGTATTAATCGGCCTACATGCCGCGCAATGTGCGTGCATTTTAGGTGTAAATTTCAAAGCAAACTACCTCCTGCGGAGGCAGAAAAACACTCTTTCCAAAATATTTTATTTTGTCTTTAGCTCAATCTTGAGGCTCCATTCCAAAAACGGTTTTTTTACATTTTTGATATTGGCCTTATATTTTGAGATATTGACCATAAGGCATCAAATTGAACTTTTTAAAATTCACAAACGCCTATTTGCACAAAATGATGCCTAAAATCGGAAATAGACCAAAATATAAAAAAATGAGAAAACCGTTTCTTGAGTCGATCATGCTTTTTACGATGATCATATTTGCTTACCTTTAGATGCTGTATTTATTGAGTTATACCGGGTTTTACCGAGAAAATGAACATTGAAATAATGGCCGTTGAAGTTTAAAGTGGTCACATTTTGCACTTTCATCTAATCTTACAGGAGAATGCGGCAGTTTTCGTTTTTCTACCTTATATTACGTGAACATCGGGTAAATCCACAGCCCCTTGATAAGTTTGAGCGAAATCCATTCATAACTTGATATTTAAATCGGGGGAAAGAACTTGAAAAAACCCACATTTTATCAGCTAAAACGGAGCCATTTGACCGCTAGGTTTCAGTGAAATCAGTGCTTCCGTGTTGCTTCCATAAGATGCGCAGCGCATGCAGATAAGCGTTGCGTATGCGTAGCGTATTTGTGCGTTAACAAATTGCGCGATACGCAACGCGATACGTTGTTGCGCGCGTGTACCCTGCTGGTACAACAAAGATTTTCTTTCCTTTTCAATTTCAAATACGAAAGTGGAATAGTGAAATAAAATCCTTAAAACATTGCAGTTGGAGTTTACAAATCTGGATTTTCATTCCTTGTATTTATAAAAAAACATAACAAAGTACAACCTTATCAAAAAAACTCAATTTTGCGAAAGAAACCATGTCTAGAGTACACAGGCCGCGTTAAGCAGAGAAATATAACACTATTTGCATGAAATAGAATCTCTACCAATTATCATTAAATTATAAGGATTGCATATAATTTGGATACATTGGCCTCATTTCTTAATATCAAATCCACAATTCTATAGACTGACATTCATGAGTAATGAATTTATGTAACATACTTAGTACTTGATCCTTACAATATTAGATACTGAATTTGATGCGTTGGAATTGTGAAATAGGATGCCAAAATGAGATTAATCCCCCTCGTATCTTGAAATCTGATTTGGTTCACTTTTGGCCCAGACAAGTCAAATTTCCTATTTTGCTCATTTATTGGCATCAATATGAAGATGATGATGTGCTATATTTATATTAGCCCTTTCTATGAAATATCTGATGCAAAAATAAATAACAAAATGTTTAATGCTCTGTGTGCTGGCCATATAGGCATCAACATAAAAAGTCCAAGTTTTGAGATATTTTATCAAAATATCAAGAGCTATCTTAAGAACCACTGAACCAATACTAGGGTTGTTTGTACTCATTTTAGTGCATTTGTCATGTGGATTCCTAATATGGTAATGAAAAATTACAATTATGAAATTTTTGAAATTTTGATTTTTTTGATTTTTTTTTTTTTTAATATGTTGTCTGCAGTCGACACCCGCGTGGAAAGAGTTAAACATATTATTTTTATTTTTTGTACATTTATAGAATCAAATTTCAATCTACACAATGACCCTTGCAAATAAATGCAAATGATATATAATTTTGTTCAGCTAATCTCTCCGTGATTTAAATCTTGACATTTTCAAGATGATTTTGTTAAAATCTTTGAATTAGCACGATTGCGAAGGTTATCATTCATCCACTTTGAATTAGCACTTTTCGTAGAACATGGACGAAAGTGCTAATGTGGAGTGCAGAAGAAGATCAAATGAATTGTAAATGAAAATATTTGACACCAGCATGGAAAAATGCATTCTAATTTAGTACAAACATGCCTAGTATTGGTTCGAGGTTGTTGAGGCAGCTTTGTGCATTTTGGTGGAAAATGTGTGTAAAATGGTCCAAGATAAACATTTCGAAAAGTGGTTATTTTGCAAATATTATAACCAGATTTGAAATATTAATCAAAAATGTATTTGAATGAGTACAAACATGCCTAGTATAGCAGTAGTTTAATTGAGATCTCCCTGTGCATATTTTGCAAATAAATATGTTGACGTTTTCAAGACGTACCACATGGAACCCGCACCGGTACCCGTAGGTGGGGGAAAGACGATGCCATTCCATTTGAAATCCACACTACCCCTGTGAAAGATTTTGGAAATATGTTCCACAGGGGGAGTATAAATTTAAAAGGAGTTAGCACATAGGCATCTCCATTTGAAACTCACCTTCCTCTCTGGAAGATTCAGGTTAAATCTTTCGCAGAGGGGGAGGGTGAGTCTCAAATGGAGCTGCTTAACATGTTCATTCCATTTGAAATTCATACTCCCCTGTGGAACACATTTCCAAAATCTTCCGCAGGGGGAGTGTGGATTTCAAATGGAATGGCAAAATAATGAGTAGGTAATTGTAGATATCCCACTGAAATGATGATGCGACAATCTATTGGCGCCAAAATTCCCTGACTACGCACTTAATTCTTGCATTTATGCAATTGGGTGTGATGCGGTATCATGTATCTCAGGAAATTTCAAGATTTCTTTGGGTATAGAGGAATGACTGAATTGATCATTTATTATTTTGGTGTTCATCTTACAGTTTAACATCATTTGTGATTCATTTATGTGACACTTCCCCTCGTTGCATTATATACTTCATTAATATTCATGTTAATTACCGGATATAAAACTGGTTCTTGTGATCAAAAATAAACTTTACCCTTAGTGACAAAACAACTCATTCCAACTTCCTAATTTCTGGGTATAGTTTTTGCTGTATACTTGCATCTGAAATGTGACTTATCATGGCCATATTATACTTTATAACGATTATTTTAAAACAGTTAAAAAAACATATCTTTAAAAATTGCATAAATTGTAACATTTTGTTAATCTAAAACTAATTCTAGTTAAGCTTATTGATAATAGTTTACACAACCTATTCAATGCAACATGATGCAAGAATCATATTAAATCTAGAAACACTTGATATGTGAGTGACATTCCAACACTCTGCATCAGAATGCGAAATAAAGTGAGGGGTATGCGCATCCTCCTGGAGACAAGATGGACTTTATACCACATATACTCAGGCGCTGCCAACTTGTCTAACACCCGTGGGATCAACTCAACATTTTTGATCAAAAATCCACAAAAACATCTTTGAAATTGGTATTTAGGTGAGACAAAACTGGATACTTGAAGATCGGAATCATGATGTATATAATAGTGTAACTTGATCCTGTTCCTATTTAGAGGCTACGGATATATGTTGAATACATACGATATAGAGTTGAATAATCCTAAGTGTGATATCAATTGCATACCCCTATAGGGATCTACTGTGAAGATTTACTATCCCTTTCCCGGGATCCCTTTGCCATGGCAGATGTCGTTTTCAGCCATCAAAAGCCACACATTTAAAAATTTGGTCCCAAATTTCAGGGCCTTTCATAAGAACCACTTGACCCTTAGCAGGCATGTTTTGAATACATTTTTCCTTCTGATTCCAAATCTGGTCATTAATGTGTATATTTTCAATATTCTGTAAATTTGGGAATTTTTTCACTGCATTTTATCCAAAGAGAGTTAAAATATCTTATACACATATTTGGTTGAGTTATTTTGAGTCTTCTTCCCTGGAGTGATTTTGTAAACAGCTCTTAGTTTTATACCCTCTTTTTGGAAAGAATTCTCAAGGGTAACTGTTGCATTAATGTAGATATCTGTTTACCAAGAGGTCAAAGGTTATGATTGTTTGATGATATTTGACTGTAGAATCAAATTTCTAGATTTTTCTTATGGATTTTATAAGGGCTTGTGTGTATTCTAGAGATCAGTCGTTTTTAGACTATTTGGTTTAAATTCTGGTTTTGATCTGTATTGATGTAACGTAATTCTGTTCAAATATTTGGCTGAAGAATTCTTCCTCGTGCAATGTTATGCTGAACTCAGGCTGTAAAGAATTGTGGTGATGAAACGCATCGTATAGAATTAAGAAATGGTGCTCCTGAGAAAAAAAGAGTTATCATTTATTATGAAATCAAGCAACAGGAATTGGATGTTGTATGTAAAAATCTTGGGTTATGTCAAAAACACTGAACCATGCAGCTCCTTTTTTTTCTATCATTAAGGGCAATTATTTCTATTGTTTAAGGGAAATTATAAGCTTTGTTTCTATTGTTTCAGGGAAATTATAACTTTTGTTTCTATTGTTTAAAGGAAATTAACCTTTGTTTCTATTGTTTAAGGGAAATTATAACTATTGTTTAAGGGAAATTATAACTATTGTTTCTATTGTTTAAGGGAAACTAACTGTTGTTTCTATTGTTTAATGGATATTAACTGTTGTTTCTATTGTTTAAGGGAAATTACAACTATTGTTTCTATTGTTTAAGGGAAACTAACTGTTGTTTCTATTGTGAAAGGAAAACTAATTATTGTTTCTATGTAAGGCACTAAGGGCAGGGTTGCCAAACCCGCGATTTGGTAGCCCAATTGGGCGACTTTTGAAGATTTTTCTCGCGACTTTCGACAATTTCCGGTCCCATAGAAACCAATGGTTAAGAAAAAAATTGGGCGACTTTTCAACATTGGCTCCCGCGACTTCCGCTAGTTTCCTGCCCCATAGAAACCAATGGTAAAGTGAAAAATTGGGCGACTTTTCGATTATTTGACCCGCGATTCGGGCTGAAATCTTTTGGCAACCCTGACTAAGGGAAGCTGCTTTTTCTATTCTATAAGAGAAAATAACTGTTGATGGAATAACTGATTAGTTTGATGTATTTATCAGTCAATTGTAATGTTATAATATGTAAATTATTTACATGGAAAAGTCAAAATTGAGTTGATTGATTACATTGTAATCATAGAAGGAAAAGAAACAAAATATGGGATACATTATAGTCTATATACTAGGTAAGATGCAGTTAAAGCTTAGGTACAAAACAAATAAACTGGTAGTAAAAAACATGTAATTTAACCCTACAAGCATGAATATCAAGAATGATAGTTATGGCTTTTAAATTGATAAAATGTTAACCAAATTGCATTATTTTCTTGGCGATACTGTAAAATATCTACAAATAGATTCAAGTGAATGCAAACATGCCTAGTACTGGATCATGAGTTCTTGCTATAGGTGTTAACATTAAAAAAGAAAACTGGATTTTGTAGGATAGAATTTCGGTAAACCTATAGGCTATGCATACCAAGTATTAATTTGTTTGTTTGAGAAAGTCTGAGTTACTAAATATGCCTACAAGGTGTTGTCAGCAATAATTTAATAATGAAAATGTTGCCAGTGAATGAACGTATGCTGTAGGTGTACTGAAAAATAACATTGCATATTCTGTTCACGCAACATGGAAGCAGGGATTTTTATGCAGTCTTTTAATTTAAATATTTTGCGTATGATTTTGGAATGCATAATTAATACAGAGATTAAATTCTGCATGCATCGTGTGTGTACCTATCAAATGACTTTTCTGCATGTTACGTCATGATGGATTCTCATGCTATGATATGATATGACGGTGCATATGAAATGTCACAGGGATTCTTGTACTAATTATAGCACATGCTCAAGCAAACGCACACACACGTACGCACACATAACGCTAAACTATGTGAAGGAACTGCCAATGGGCTCTAATTACAACCCACAATTATTGATTAGTATTGACGATTTGTTAGGGGAAGCTTTGTTTTTGGGCACGACACCGTGCAATGTACACTCGCAAATACGGGATATACCTTGCGGTGGTATTCCACCAGAGAAATTGGTGGTCAATAATTCAACAGACTTTGGTTCACAGGTCACAGCACAGTAATCTTCCCCATTTGCCCTTGTTTCCTGCCTAGGGATGCAGTATTCCTCCCCTGTGTTGTATCAGATTCAATGTAAACTAACCTGGCAGATTTCAGTCTTGATTAGGGTTATTTGCTGTAACATGAATGTCTTGTACTCTATGTCTTTGGTCACAGAATGTAAAAGGCGCATGATACTTATGTGAAATATATAGATGACATTTTTTATAAATTGATTTAACTGGGTTTTTTTTAGAATATTTTGTTGCTTGAATCTGAAAAAGTTAATTCTTCACCAATTCCTCCTGACACTGAGATCCACCTTCCACCCAAAAACAGACCAAAACACAAGAAATTTAATATTTACTGCCGGAATTGTATTCAGAGCACTAATGCTCAATGATGGGTTTTTAAAGAATATTTTGTCGCTTGAATCTGAACAAGTTAAATATTTTATAGGCCAATTGTCATCTTAAACTAAATTTTTAAAAACTATGTGTACATAGATGTTTTCCCTTACTATTACAAAGACATTAAGAATGTCTGGAAGTGGATTTTATTTCGAAAAATATTTTATTTTTAGGGAGAAGGGGACAATTACTTGAAACTAATGGGAAGTGTGCACCTTATATGCTTACATGTACAAGCTATGTACAGAGTCTGGAAAAGTCAGAGATTTTTAAAACTTGTTAAATGTAAAGAAGAAGTGATGGAGTTGAAAATGTGGTGGAATTTTAAAATTATGGAAATTTCAATCTGATTATAAATGTCAGAACTACTGCTCAAAAAAATCCTTAAACTGTGTTTAGTTTGCTTGATCCAGCAGCTTACTGAATTCACAATATGTTGACCAGATTCCCGAGCATCAAAATGGCAATGTATGTATCCTGAACAAACACATTGCTTAATCCTCTTCACGCGGGTGTCGACTGCAGACTACAAATTTCAAAAAAAATTTAAAAATTCAAAAATTTCAGAAATGTAAATTTTCATGACCATATTTGGAATCAGCATGAAAAAATGCATTAAAATGAGTACAAACACGCCTAGTATTGATCCAGTAGTTCTTAAGATAGCTCTTGATATTTTAAGAAAATATTTCAAAACTTGAACTTTTTCCATTGAAGCGCATGGCTAGCACGCAAAGCATTAAGTGAAAGGATTGCATGATCCCTCCAAATGACCTTAAATTTGAGAGGGAAAACAAGAGTCTCCCCTGGGGTTGCTCTCTTAATGCTTTGCACTCAAGTATAGGTCTCAATATAGGAATGCATCAAATCTGATCATTTGTCACCAAATTAAAACACACCATTGCAATAAATACTGAACCAATACTAGGCATGTTTGTACTCATTTCAATGCATTTTTCATGTAGATTTCAAATACATTCATCAAAAGTTAAAATGTTGAATTTGGTTGAAATTTTGCAAATTTTTTTGATGATATCTATAGCATGCACTTAGCAGTGGTTAACAGGCTTGTATTCAAATGGTGATAGATAGCACTAGAGAGGATAGCGAGTAATAGAGAGTACTAATCTGGGACTATATCACAGCGCAGATGTAACAACAGATCCATGACGCTAGATACCCAATTGATTTTTGTCCGCGCTCACTCGTCATCGTGTTACTATTTGTATGGATTCCCCATACCGCTACATGGTGTCGCAAATTCCATCACACTCTATACGAGAGTTGGGTAATTTTGGTGAGTGGACCAGCTCATGGTGTGATGGTGTGAACTCATTGGGGAGGATGATTCAATGATGGAATATCAAGGGGATGGGCTGTTCCAGTTAAAATGCTTACTGATGTATACTGTTTAGATGCAAAGAAACATCATAACAGCTCAATGTGGGGTCATTGTGAGGTCAGTCTATGATAGACAATATATTGCCAATTATTATCACTGCAGCAAAGTGAATTGGTAGAAATAGTAATGATTCAGTGGCTGTCGGGTCCTATCAAACTCTGGCAATAGAATTCTTTATGTTGCATCAATATTCACATATACCATCCAGACTTGTGTGAAATTAAATATATATTTGCCAATAGCAGGTGTAGAACCATGGTAGAAGCATTTACCCACCTAGCAAAAATAAATTTGTTTGAATATTTCTATTGCAAAAATGACTAAAAATGGCTGGTGCCCAACCAGGCCCTGATGGTTCCCCCATCCTCGAACCAAGGAAAATCCAACTGAAATATGTAAATATTTATATAATGAATTAATTTGTGGTCATCAGAGTATAAACAATTTGATGGTGTGAAAATATCTATTTTCTAGTATTGACTGTCAATTGGGTAATGCAAGAATGCTCTATATGCAATAGCTGCCAGGGGTCATATTTGTAAATGTGTACAGTATAGAATTAAAAAATGATCAAAATGCATATGGGGCAGCTATTGCCGCTATTGTTTTCTGGCACATATCCCTGGATGTATGTGTGGTGTATGATTATATTGCTCATTGCCTGAGCATTTGATTATTGTTATATGCAATAGCTGCCAGGTGGCATATTTACATATTTGTACAATATAGAATGCAGAAATTGTCAAAATGAACACGAGGCAGCTATTGCAGATAGGGCTTTCTGGCACTTATTACTTGATATATGTGTGGTATGATTATATTGCTCATTGCCTGAGCATTTGATTATTAGTATGATCAGTTCACTTGGATTATACTTTATACATGTGGTTGATATACTGTCTCTGAAGTATCATAAGTGAGGTGAGTGAATTTTACAAAAATTTCTATCTATAACATTTTGTAATATTCTAGATGACAGTTTGTTATTTCTGTGCCAATGATCACATTGTTGGTTGTCATGTTTTTACTGATTACTTATTCATGTGATGGTCAGTTATGATAGTGAACTTGATATGGCTATAATGTGTTATTTATCATTGCAGTTGTATGTTGCACAATAAAAGATCTATGATATAACATGCAGATAAAATATATGATGGAAGTATTTTGCTGTAGAATTCATTGAAAACTGTTTTCATTAAAAAAATGAATATGTGTATTCTTGAATTACGGAAATACAAAGAATGTGCAACTGAATAAATAGTTTAAGCTTGGTTTTTTTCTATGATTTTTTTTTAATTTGATATTTTGTTTTCTGTACGATGTGCACAATTTATCAGAGCTTGTCAATTGTATTAAGGGGGTACTACACCCCTGGCCAATTTTTGTGCCTATTTTTGGATTTTTTCTCAAAAATTATAGCCCTTTGTTGACAAGTAAGATATGTATTTTATAGGGCAAGGACTACAAATACTGCACTGAAAATTCATCAACTCAAGGCAAGTAGTTACTGATTTATTGATCAAATATTGGTTTTCCCTCATTTTTGACTGTAACTCCACAAATGTTGTCTGTGCTGAAATAAAATTTCCAGTGCAGTAGTTGTAGTCCTTGCCCCTATAATATACACATCTTACTTGTCACCAATACGTTATAATTTTTGAGAAAAATGCAAAAATAGGCACAAAAGTTCCTCAAATTTGCTAACAAATTATGAACAAACAAAAAACCAAAAAATTGATAAATTGAAGAAAAAGATAATTATAAACCAAACGAAATGGTCAGTTTGACTATAACCACCAAATTATGATGCATGTATCAGCTATCTCCCCAAAATCCAATCAGTTTTGAAAAACAAATTTGCAGGGATGTATCTACAGATGTACATTAGATGTGAAAGCCCAAATAGGCTTCTTGTCAGCTGGGCAGGCACCTTCCTGCATGTCCAGAGATGTTGATGTAACTCAAACATGCTCCATCCTGCATCTTTGATTATTTTATTTTCTTCCCTAATCACAAAATCACTCTCTATGGGAAATAAGGAACACAAACCACAGAGACATTAAACTCAGACATCATTCTCTAATCGGTTCAATATCCTCCCTTCATGGAGTCGGTATAAGAGCCAGGCTACTATGGGTCAAGATTAACCCTCTGAGCACTACCTGTCGATCTAACATTGCCTCTGATTGGTCAATGACATGATATCTTCACTTTAATCACCAATCAGAATGGAGCTTTGCAAATAATTCACCCCAATTTTTTTGTATGGTGGAATTATTCTAACAATGTTACTGATTGGGCCAATTGATAATGAAAACTTCTTTTTGGCCAATCGGCAGGTAGTTCTCATAGGGTTAAGATGGCAGAAACATCTTCATGTCGATTACAGGAAGATACACAAGTTGTTGTGTAATTGAAAAGAACAAAACAGAATAGCGGGATAAAAAAGCATCAGAATTTCTTGAGATAAATATTATGGTAATGTGTGGGGTCCAGCTCTATATAACTATGTGGCTGTCCAAAATAATTGATAAATTGAAGGAAAAGATAATTATAAACCAAACCAAATGGTCAGTTTGACTATGGCCACTTAATTATGATGCATGTATCAGCTATCTCCCCACAATCCAATCAGTTTTGAAAAACAAATTTGCAGGGATGTATCTACAGATGTACATTAGATGTGAAAGCCCAAATAGGTTTCTTGTCAGCTGGGCAGGCACCTTCCTGCATGTCCAGAGATGTTGATGTAACTCAAACATGCTCCATCCTGCATCTTGTATTATTTTATTTTCTTCCCTAATCACAAAATCACTCTCTATGGGAAATAAGGAACACAAACCACAGAGACATTAAACTCAGACATCATTCTCTAATCGGTTCAATATCCTCCCTCCTTGGAGTCGGTATAAGAGCCAGGCTACTATAGGTCAAGATTAACCCTCTGAGCACTATCTGCCGATCTAACATTGCCTCGGATTGGTCAATTACATGATATCTTCACTTTAATCACCAATCAGAATGGAGCTTTGCAAATAATTCACCCCAATTTTTTTGCATGGTGGAATTATTCTAACAATGTTACTGATTGGGCCAATTGATAATGAAAACTTCTTTTTGGCCAATCGGCAGGTAGTTCTCATAGGGTTAAGATGGCAGAAACATCTTCATGTTGATTACAGGAAGATATGCCAGTTGTTGTGTAACTGAAAAGAACAAAATAGAATGGCGGGATAAATGAGCATCAGAAGAGTAATTTCTTGAGATAAATATTAAGGGAATGTGTGAGGGGGGAAAACCTCCTCTATAACTTGTATGTGGCTGTATATATTCTCAATAGACCTACAATGAAACTAAAATTATAGATTTATAAGTTATATTTCGAAATTTGTTATAAGAATAATTGTTTTACTCATTTTGACAAAGGCGTAACCAGAGGTTTTGGGGGACTGCTTACTTTGAAAATGATTTTGGGTCAAATTGGGACAAAAAGGATGGAAATACAAATTGTGTTAGGCTAAAATTATTGTTTCCTGATGGCTGTGTACATTTAATTTTTGTTTTTGAAGTGTTTTTTGGGGGAGTTATAGTAATTGTACCACATTTCGTCTATTATTTTTTTGAATCTAGAAAGAAAACATTTTTATGCCAAAATTATGACAATTTTGTTTAATTTATTTTTTCTCATACATTTTGTTTACAAGCAGCATGAAATTGTATTGCTCATAATACGTTTTTACTGCCTCAGACACATTATGTGGGTGTAAATGATAGGGCATTACCCTTTATTTCTTTAATATAATACTTGTTCTGGCTGCATCATAAGTGAAACATTTGCAAACAAATGGCATACATTGCACCCGTCATATCGCATTTATCTACAAGTCATTTTTATTTTATTGATTAACAACTAGCGGTTCTTGGCCTTGTTATTACGAGAAGAGGGTTGAACAATGTCATGATATATAGAAACCCTTAAGCCAACAATGGTCATATTCTATCAATATTTCCTACGCTACCAGGCCTGTAACCCTGTTACGGGGCCTCTCTACCTCTTCTCATTCCTGTCATCCCCACGTTTATTCCCAGTCAGACAATTCATCTCCATATGTAACGTGATTGCAATTCCTGCAATATTAAATTTCCATACAATTTGAACTACTAACTCAACTCTCTCTGCTTAGGCTTAAAAAAAATGTTTGGGTGCCCTCAGAGACCGACCCAAAAAATCAGAAATCTTGGGTCGCGTTTTTTTTCTCAATCACTTTTTTAGAAGAAACCTTAAATTTGGACAGTGTCAAGGACATTTGATGGTGTACCTTGCTTTTTTCTTTCCTGACATTTTATATTTGTTATTCACTCGTTTCATTTATTAAAAATAAGAAGTATTTCCATTAAAATTCTGTCCAAAAACACACAATTTTTTAAATGTAAAATGATCAAGAATTTGTCAATACTAGCCTTTTCAAAATTGAGGAAAATGGAGGAAGAGCCCATAAAAAAAAGGATCAACCTACCAACCCTCCAAATTTTTGTCTTGGAATGGCAACCAAACAATTTTTTTTTTTTTGGCCTTATACTAGTTCAAAAATAAAGTCACCGCAATCGTGATTGTACATTTTAGTGTTGTTTCATAATAAAGCGTGGATTTGTGTAACATTTCATTTAACAACACGTCAGAATGAAGCATATGGAAATAATGGCATGTTTTCCAAGTAAATGGGTAAAACATTTTACGCAACAATGGTAAATGATTTTTCCTGTCATATGTTAATCATGAAATGGTTATAGTCACACCTGGTAAATTTAATTAATAGTTTCATTTCAATTACATAAAACAGTGGTTGGTTTATTAAATTCTGGATTTTATGTTTGCTATCTTCAGTAGACAGCCAGCCATTAGCTTGTGCTTATAGGTAGTATTTTATATTGGAATCAACTGTGCACAAAAGTATGGAGTCCCTGGATAATTTGTTTAAAGGGGCATGGTCTGATTTTTTTTTCAAGTTTTGTTTTCTATCTTACATTAAGGCCTACCATTAAAAAAATTTGTTTCCAATTTTTGAGTTGTATTGATCCAGCATTTTGATATTAGAAGCAAAAACCTGTGTAACAATGCCCCATAGGATAGAAAATACTTCCGGTTTTGGTTACAGCAATTTTACCACATTTCTCTAAACATTCAAGGCATTCACTTTTACTGAGGTAATGAGAAACAAGAACTCTCTTTAAAAAAGACAACACCATAGATGAAGATCATGAATAGCTGAATATATTGATGAATAATATAATAACCCCTATGGTGGAAAAATACAAGCTTTTGATGATACAAAATCTCAGTTTTGATGAAGGAAAATGAGGAATGAGGCTGTCGATGGAGTTACATCCCTTTAATGGTGTTTTATTTTAGTATTGACTATCTTCAGTAGATAAGGGATTATAATAAATTGACTCTAGTAACCAACATACTCATGACCACCCTTACAAAGAAAATGGCAGTCACCTAAGAATTTTAGAGATCGCTGTAAACATCAATATCTGTTCTCAACCCTAATGTTAAGTAAACTCTGCAAACAAAATTGAACATTGAAACAAAGTACAAATATTTAATGTTGTATATCAATTGTAAAAAAATTTCATTTCATTTTGACCATATTTTAGAATAAATTTTAAAGACAAAAGACTTGATTGATTTTCTGACATTTTTGCCGCCAATTGTGACAATAAATTCCCATTTACTATAGTGTTGCATGAACACTTTGCTATCTTCAGTAGATAACACATCATTTGTATTCAGTGAATCGCAGAGAGAGGCTTTGCCAGCACAACTTGAAGGGCCATTGACTTGTACGTATGAAAAAGTTATATATAGATGTTTGAGAAATCTTTTTGCTTTTATAGTTTTTTTAATGTGGGTGTAAACATCTGTATATGCCAGTATATTTCTATACACGCCTATTCTTGCAGCTTTCTTGTCATATTTGTCATGTGTTTTATAGCATATCTGTATTTGCTTTACGTAATATATTTTCTAATGCATAAATGAATATGTTATTGTTTGATATGTGCGTGAGGCATGTTTTATTTACAAAATCGTGTTTTCCCTTGGAAATCTAAAACAAATGTCAGGTTGTCAATGCCTGCTGTGAACTCTGCCAAACAAATTTGTTTGCTGATTCAAGTTGACTATCCTGATATCAACCACATTTTATATGGATATGGAGAAATTTGTTTCCAGTTTTCTACAATATTTCCCCATCCTTTGGCTTTTTTTACTAATGCAGTCATTTCCCTGCAATACCGTATTTCGTCAAATAGTCGCCCCCCCTCAAATAAACGCCCCCACCACTTTTTTCAACCAAGATGTTTCAAAAATTTCCAGGCTATCTTGTGTAGTAAGCTTACCAAGTTGCCCACATGGTCGATAATAGCGTCACTTTTTGGCAAAAATCTGGATTGGAAACCCGGAAGTGAACCAGAAGTCAGTGTTTCTAGTTCATAGTTTGTCATTTTAACATGAGTTTTAAGTTTACCTAATGATTTTATTAGGAATTATCGTTCTAAAATTGACCTTGAATAAACGCCCCCTTGGGAAAATGTAATGCCCGGGGGCGTTTATTTGACGAAATACGGTATATAAGGTAGAAACACTGTCAGATGCTGAAATCGGAAAGCTTTCACTCATTTGTTTGTTGTTGTTTTTTTGGACAAGCAGTTGAATTTAGAAGTCACACCTATACAAGTGCAAGCAAATGCTGGTTGAATAGCAAGTAGTCCTTGCAGAGTACATAAGCTTCCTTTATAGAAAGAACTTTTATGAGAAGGCATTTATTTACAGACTAAAACCTCCACCTCCCTTCTATGTTTTAAGCTAGTGGCTCCAGAACCAGGGGGGATGGGAGCAGCCTCCCCCTACAATTTGGGTGGGGCCAAGTACCTTAGGACACCCTGATAATTGAAGGTAAAATTCATAATTTTAGGGTACAATTCAGAATTTTAGGGTAAATTCATAATTTTAGGGTACAATTCATAATGTAGGCACAATTCATGTAAACATGTATGCCTTTCAAAATTCAAAAATGGGTGCAGGAGGGACACTCCTTCCCGCACCCACCCCCACATCGTGTTGTTCTTCAGAGCATACCTCATATTGATAGCCTCCGTATTAAAAATCTTTCAGACAGATTAGAAGTATCTCTTTCTTTCTATACTGATGCCTCTTTAAGAAGGCCTTTTAATCAAAACCACAGTAAATATGTGCGCATTTAGCTTAGTTCAGCTAAGCAGCCAGTAAGTATCGATGGGTGCATGCATTCATTCATTCATCTGGGTAGGTAAAATGCTTGCTAATTGTAGGTTTTTTATTACCAGCAGATTGACCTAGATCTAAGGAGGGGTTTTGCAGGCAAACCATCACAACACAACATCTGACTGAGAAACGAAACTTGCCTATCGAGTTACCTAACAAGTTCAATATTCCCCCACAGGCTAGACTCCAATAAAGGTCAAATGATGCCATAAGATGGGCTAAATTTCCCTCATTAACAACTCGTTAGGAGCTACTTGACGAGAACAGAACGGATTTGGTCTTTCGAATTTTATGCTGAATCTTATGTATAGTCACGAGGGGAATTTTTTGTTGGTGTGTGTACCCTGGGCTATTCCATTTAAATCTACACCACCCCTGTGGAAGATTTTGGAAATATCTGCCACAGGGGGAGTATGAATTTCAAATGGAATGAGCACATTGGGCAACTCCATTTGAATTTCATACACCCTCTGAGAAAGATTCAACCTGAATCTTCCACAGAGGGAGGATGAGTTTCAAATGGAGCTGCTAATATGTTAATTCCATTTGAAATTCATTATCCCCCTATGGAAGTTATTTCCAAAATCTTCCACAGGGGTGGTGTGGATTTTAAATGGAATAGCCCAATATGGACAATTAGAATTAGGTTATAGGTTTGAACTTTTATGTAATATATCATTAAAAAAACATTTAAAAATGGGAATTAGGTTAAAGTTTTGAACTGAAGGTTTGAACTATCTTAAAGTGTGTTACTTTTCATTCAATAGCTAAACTAAGTGTGCATCACTATTACTTCACGACGATACCTTTATTTGGTTAGAGGTACTTATGTAACATTATGGGCTTGTGTTGCCAATATTTAAGATGTAGCATTAGAAGTGTAAGAAGAAGATAAGAGAGAGAAAGAAGAGAGGGAGAGAGAGAGAGAGAGAGCGTGAGAGGGAGAGAGAGAGAAAGGAATGATAATAGAAAGATTGGTGTACTATATAAACTTTCCAACAGGTAAAATTGCAAAGTCATTCTGGATAACCACCTGCAAACAACTTGATTGGATAAAATTAATGTACCACGCAAAGAAACTGCAATTTTAATTCAGTCCATATTCAAGGTGAATCATGATCTTACTTGGGCCTAATTGCGAAGATTCACACCACATGTTTTGGTCATCTTCTTCCTCAGTATTTTGAGCCAGAGATGGCAATTTGCCATATTAGTAGCTCATGGAATGAATGAGGAGGGCGAACAAGTGGCAAAGAGCGAAAGAGAAAGAGCGAGAGAGATTTAAAAGAAACATGAAAATATAAATCATATGACTTTCAGAAAAAATTGAAAAACAAACAGAAAAATACAGACATCGATGGGAAATCATCCTCTGTACATTTGATCAAGAAATAAAACTCACTTTTGTCTTCTACTTTTTTCCATTTTCTTTTCTCCTGCATCGAAATCCAAAAATAAAAAGTTGCTTTAATCTGTGATAGCCATGAACTTCAATTTGTGTAAGCTAGGAATGTAAAGCATGGCAGCATAAAAGCTTTGCAATAGTTAGACAGTAATTCCTTTTAGTATAATTGTACTCTTTGTTCCCTGTACTAGCATTTGGTAACCTTTATATGCTACTTGCAGTATGCTTATTTTAATGGGCTGGCTGTCTACTTAAATGCATCTTTATTCAAGTTCTAAACCGCTCCAGACCCAGTTGCATTCTGATAGATCACAATGAGGCTTTCCACATGGGACACCAGAAGCGCATCTATTGTACATCAATGCGGTAGGCCTACTTTGGGGGGCTCACATTGTGTTTAGATGCATAGTGTATCATTATGATGCAATATGGCGAATGGCGATAATGCCCCACCCACCCCAGCCCAATAACAACTGAGTAAAACCAGGAAACTTTAAAACAGATTTATGCAATGTGCTTTGTGAGAATCGTTTTCTTCAGTGACACTTTATAATATAAATATAATACGAAATTGTACCCTAATGTTTATCATAAGCATCTTTATCTTGACTTGAGAGATATGCCACTTTGAAAAAAAAAAGAAGAAAAAAAAGAATTGCCACAAATGGTAATAATTGTTTTTACAGCAGCACTTATTTCAAATTTTAAAAAAAGGTATGAAAATGCTGATTAATTGGATTCTTTGCTGCAAAACTGGAAATGATCATACAAATTAAATGTTTTGTAAAGAGATATACAATTAAATCAATTTTGATTGAAGTGTCACTTAACAAAATAAGTCGACACAAATTTTACGCTGTTTATGATTAGATTACATCGGAGCAATTAATTTGTACAATATTATTAGTCATAAGTATTTTTATATTTGTGAAAAGAAATGTAATTTCACCCTAGCAGGGAGTAAGGCAATGACCTTTCACTCTTTACTGTGAAATGATTTTAAAATAGTGTATAGCAAAAATTTAGTCTTAAAATCACAGAATATTCCTTTAATGTAACGTTTAAGCAGAGGTGAAAGCGTGCAGAGGTAATATAGGGAAAAAGACCAGCTTCCATCAATAATGCGACCTTGACAAATTGTGAGGGCATTTTGTGCACATAGACATATGGTAAAATAGATTTTATCCTAGAAAATTGGTAGCATTCTTTAGATTTCTCTCAAAATGGTGAGGGCTATCGTAAGAATCACTGAACCAGTACTAGGCATGCTTATACTCATAATCTCCTATGAATGCATTTTCGTGGATATTTCAAATATGGTATTGAAAATTGGCGAAGCTGATATTTTTAACAAATTTGCATTTTTTTAATGATTATTGTTATTGTGATGTGTCATAAATGGTTGACATTGACTCTGGGGAATAAAGTTAATGATGCGTGAGTAAGTTGTTCAAGCAACCATGGAACCAATTAACAACAACCGTATTCATCATCGTTTGCATGCTTACTCATCTAAATTTTGTGAATTGGTACAAATCCATCATTTTTGGCAACAAATATTTTACTTTTTTTAATTGCAATTATCCTCAACCTTGCAAAATTTTGCGATTTAACAATTTTGAATGATTTTTTTCAACATGAAGCTTGCATCAACAAGGTGAAAGAAACCAACTCGCAAAATTGATTGAATTTCTGTGAACTGTGCCATAATTTCTTAATGAAATGCACGATAATGAAGTTTGTACACAAACGTTAAACAAACATAAGCTTTTGCTGTTCGTCACCTCTATTGTCATGCCGTGCCTCCACGACTTTGCGTACAAATTTTATGAATGCAGTCGAGGAAAACAAACCGGCACATTGTAACAAGCCGGCACTGTGATTTAATGTAATTTACTTGATTTATATGTGTGCGTGGGTTTACAACGACTACCATGACTATGTTAACTGATAAATGGCATTGCATTGCACAGTGTGTGGGCAAGACAACATTGGATAACGGGTCTGCTAGGTTTTAAGCTTATATAGCGGATAACGGAATATATGATAAAAGCAGCTCCTCCTTGCCTAGTGGAATGCAGTATTTTTACACATGGATGGGTCATATCTGTCAGGTGTGATTGTACATGATTAGGTAAGATTTGATTGCATGCAACACAGCTGGTAAGCTTCAGTTCAGAAATACATGGTTGCTCGATAAGATGATTCTTAAAACAAAAGGACTAAAGCAGGACTAAAATCCAGCCCGGGGAGCCATTAAAAGTGGCTTGTGGCCGGGCACTGATTTAAAAAAATGTGTTTTTTAAATGTTTTTTCATGCAAAATTTGTTAAAAATAGGTTAAACCTCTCAGTTCTGGACCCCCGTCAGGGGCCCTAAGGCGGGCCCCTGGACCCCACCCGCTAAGATGCTCCACTCGCTACACTCTATTGATTTTTTTTTGGCCCTTCAACATTATTGTTCAACACAATTTGGCCCTTGAAACAAATTAATTGAGAACCCCTGGACTAGAGTGATAAACCAAAACTATGTTTGCATCTTTGCCATAATCATAAAAATGTTTAAAGCTTCCAAAAAAAATTTTCTCTACAATTGTCACTTTGAGATAATTCTTAAAATGATTATCTCAGAATGTGTTTCTGACAATCATCAAGGATAACAGATGTCTCAAATAAATAATTTAATAACGGGTTCCCAGTAAACATTTACAGAAAACATTTAAACGTTGGGCTATATAAGGGTAAAACACATTTTAATAACATTGTTGAAAACTTGATCAAAACATTGTAACATATAATGTTATTTCAAAGTTGACAAAGTATTTTGTATAACATATTTATCCAAATTTCAAAAATGTTGTTGTATTGGGTTTTTTTCATGACCTTTATATAACCTGACATTTAAATGTTACAAAAACATTTTGAATAAAAACGAAACATGTTTAAAACATGCTTATGTTTTAAGAGCATTTTTGTGTTTGCTGGATTAGAAACAATGCATCAGTTGTTTGAAAGGTATTGTGTAAAATCTTTGAAACCAAGGAATGAGGTGCAAAGCAAGATGCTTAGATTTTTCATGTCTGGCATAAACTGATATAAAGATATTAACCTAATTCATAACAATCAACTCCTCGCTTTGCAAAACAGCAATATTTTATTGCAAATATAAGCATTTTTAATCATAACTTGCATTTTTCCCTTCAAAAAATCTAACAGGCTTATACGGTAATGACCAATTACTGCATCACAAATTACCACGCAACGTGATGAGCGCATGTGAACTGTTGCGTAGGATACACGCACACGGCAGTCATTGTAACATGTTATCCCTTGCCACATCACACACTAAGTTATTGATATCCATTAATGTATGTTTGTATATCATGTAACAAGCAATTTGATTTGGACACACGCATGGAGTGATATGCAGACATTAGAAATTTTAATTCCTAATTTCTGCATATCAAGTATTAAAATACTTGACATGTTTGTACTCCACTGAAGGCATTTTATACATGTTTTCAAATGTTATTATAAAAAATTAGATAAATAATGCATATAACTGTCAGGCTTGTATAATTTCTTATTGATGACCATGGAAGACATTAATCTAAAACTAAGCCAGATCCACATACAACCCTTGCTTTAATGTGACAACTGATTTCAAAACTGTCATATGGATTATTTTGTTTTGTGCTGTCCATTAAATGCAAAATTGATCAATATTTCATAATAACTGAACATTATATGTAATTGGAGAGTTATTGTACAGTAGCATATGCTGTTTATTTTTTCTGTATATGTGACCAGCTCCAACAAAGGCCGGAACAAGTTGCCAGATATGTTTTTGAGTTATAGACCTTTATACATGTATTCCCATGTAAAAATATCAAATTTTGGCATTCTTAATTTCATGGTATTTGACTGTGGGACTAAGTGGACTTTCAAATCCCTGAAAGTACTTATTAAAAAGAGATTTATTCAATCAATAGCTAACAGTTGAACTATGATAATCCATATTCAATCCTGTGTAAGGCAGGAAACTAAATGGCCCATTACTCAGAATAGCAATTTTGGCAAAAATATCAAGGTATCATTTACAAAATTATCAATATCTTGAAAAGTATTGATGTCATTTATATATTTTGGTATCATTTTAAAGTTTATTGTCTAGTGCTTACATTTTCATTCAAATCATAAAATGTATAAAATGTGTCTTGTTCCTGGTTTTGTCAGAGCGGGTCACATTTATCTTAATCAAACAAATCAAAAAATATGTTTCATAGAGTACCGTACAGGCGGGGCAAATATATGATTTTAAGATTATTCAGCTGGGATTTTATTGACCACAGTCAATATAAACTGGACATTGAAATTTATTGAATGTTGTCAAGCTATGAACACATTATTGCATTGTCCTAGTGCGCTGCCATTTTATGACCTACAGTAAGTGCTGGATTTATTAGTTTATTAAAGCAAAGCAGATTCATTCCATAATAATTCATGAACTGAGCATTATATGAAAATAATTTCATGTCACTTAAGCTTAACTGAACAAACACGTTATCTGAACGTGGTTTTATGATATTATGTTATCCTACGTATTGTGTCATTAGTTTAGCAGGATTCCATGCTAGATGTTTACATTAATGCTATCCAATGTTTTGGTTCTCTCAGCATTGCGGAGATTGAATAGGTAAGCTTACATAAATGTTGTCTCAGATGATATATGGTAAGCTACACAAGTGTTTTAAATCCGAATTAGAAGTAGATCATAATGATTTGAGACACAATTCTGGTATACTCTTCACACCCTGTGTGTTTAATGCACTTTTTGTAAAGGGTACAGTGTGAAGGGTATTATATACTTTGAGGCAAGACCCCTTAAAGGTCTGTTCATACTTCGGCGCAACTCGTCGTATTTCCAAGTTTAGATATCGCAATGCATTAGCGTGCAGTACGATGCAGTGCAGCAACGCACTGCACGCCACAATTGCGTTGCGGTGCATTGCCGATATATCGATTACTTTTTGCCGCAACTCGTCGTATTACCAAGTTAAAATGTATATAACTTTATTGCGATATTGCAATGCAGTAGCTTGCAGTACGATGCAGTGCAGCAACACACTGCACCGCAAAGCAATTGCGGTGTAGTATGAATGGACCTTAAATCAGAGGAGAGCTGTGGCCAAATTACAGAGTCTTCCCACTGACCCCCACAATGATCCCAGCAAACACAAAAGCATTTTAAAAACGTTTTAAATAAGTTATATTTTGGCTTTTGGTTTAGGTAAAAACGTTTTAATAACATTAAAATGTCGGGGTATATAAAGGTCATGATAACGTTTTAAAACGTTTTGTATGAAAACACACCACAACAATATTTTTAAATGTTTTCAAAAAATGTTATTGTAAACTATTTTGCAAACATCTTTGCCAAATATTCTGTCAATAATTAAATAACATTATAACAGCAAACACAGAAATGTTCTTAAAATGGTTTTTTTCAAAACCTTTTAATAACATTTAAATGTCGAGTTATATAAAGGTCATGAAAACATGTTTAAAACGTTATTGAAAATATTTTGGGCAAACATTTTTCGCAAAATACTTTTTCAACCCCAAAATAACATTTTGTTTAGATTGTTTTGTATCAAGTTTTCAAGAATGTTTTTGGAATGTTATTAAAACGTTTTCCTACCCTTTATATAACCCGACATTTAAACGTTTTCTGAAAAACATTTTTGTTTGCTGAGCAGTAGATTATCAAAAAATGTTTTTTAAGGTTATGAAAACGTTTTATACTCTTAATATACCCTTTATATAACCTGACATTTAAACGTTTTCTGACAACCTTTTATAACCTTTTGCGAATGATGTCGAAAACGTTTTGTGTTTGCTGGGATAATTGCCTCTAGAGCAAATAAAAAAAGGCATTTCTTTGCACCAATTTGACCATTCAAGAACAGGTGATTTGAAATCTGCATAAATAATTGTTTTTTAAAATATTTTTGCAGTTATCTCATCCCCGGTTGATGTGTGCTATGTCCAATTGGTGGGGCACTGAATCTACATTGAAGTATAACTGGCTGTTCAGTGTGCATAGCACCCATTATCTAGGATGATATATCTGTCATGCTTAACAATTTCCCACCTGCAAACGTGGCATATTTCATGTAAGAACATAGCTACATAACTCGCAGACATTACAGCTATACTTATTAAGTATAGGTATTAACATTTGAGACCAGTGATAGAGAGGGCATTGGATGGCCATGAAATGGAAAACCTGAAAGATAGACACACTGGGCTGTTCCAGTTGAAATCCATACACATGCTCTTAATATTCTACATAGAGGGTGTAGATTTCAAATAAAGACACTCATTCAGGTGACCCATTTGAAAGATGCACGAAAAATTAAGGTCATGTCTGCCATAAGGGGTGTATGATTTCAACTGGAATAGTTCATTTGTTGGGAAGTGAAAAATAAATCCTGATTTTCCTCACAAATTAGATTAGATATTTCCTGTTGTGCTCATTGGATACAATGATCAAGACTAAATCATGTCTGAAATTTCCGATGTTACAATGAAAACAGATCATATGTGCTATACTGAAGATAGCAATGAAAACAGATCATGTGTGCTATCTACTGAAGATTTCAATAAAAACAGATCATGTGTGCTATCTACTGAAGATAGCAATGAAACCAGATCATGTGTGCTATCTACTGAAGATAGCAATAAAAACATATCATATGTGCTATCTACTGCAAATAGCAATAAAAACAGATCATGTGTGCTATCTACTGAAGAAAGCAATGAAAATGGATCATGTGCTATCTACTGAATATACCAATGAAAACAGATGTCTGCTATCTACTGAAGATAGCAATGAAAACATGTTTGCTATCTACTGAAGATAGCAATGAAAACAGATCATATGTGCTATCTACTGAAGATACCAATGAAAACAGATGTGTGCTATCTACTGAAGATAGCAATGAAAACAAATCATATGTGCTATCTACTGAAGATACCAATGAAAACAGATCATGTGTGCTATCTACTGAAGATAGCAATGAAAACAAATCATATGTGCTATCTACTGAAGATACCAATGAAAACAGACCATGTGTGCTATCTACTGAAGATACCAATGAAAACAGATCATGTGTGCTATCTACTGAAGATAGCAATGAAAACAGATCATTTTGGTCAAGGATTGTCACTGTACTCTTAAACTGGTTTTGACCATATTTGTGTGTTTGCTGTCCAGGCAAAGTACCAATGGCTGTTTGTCCAATTTTTTAAAATCAGCCCTCCTAAGCTCTAGCCTCTCATGATTCATTTGCCTAATTCCAAATGTACCATTTAAAACTGAAAATATCTATTTTTCTCTCAAGTTGGTAAAATATCATGAAATGAAATCACAACATTTCCGTTTTTATTTCTAGAATAATAAAAACCAAGCACCGCTAAATAAATATTTACTTTTAATGAGAAACTAATAAAGCTGAAGTCCAAAGTACAGCTACACTGTAAACCTAAAATTTGATGGTAATTACTTGGACCATGAATAACAATGTAATTTATTTTTATTACCGCTTCCTTACTGCTATGAAGTTTTATGATGATTTTTTGTAATGTGAATGAAAGTTCACAATTAATATAAGAACACAAATGTAGCGTATACTTTCTTTGCTTTTATAATTTTTAAATTAATAGCAAAACTGTAGCAGTACTAAGACATTGGAAACTTGTCTTTATTATTTTAACTAAAATATGCATGTTCATTGCAACTTTGCCATCCAATATTGTAAGTGTGGAAAGTCCATAGTAAGAAACTAAAATCATACGTTTGCATTTGCATAGTACTACTGTCCAAGGTCCACATTTGGGGTGACTTCAGATGTGCGATTCCAATTCTTATGCAAATGAGTAATATGGTAGAATTTGGGTTATTCCAGTTGAAACCCATACACCCCCTGTGTTAAACATAACCTTAATTTCCCATACAGGGAATGTGGGTTTCAAATGGAGTCACCTATTTAGGTATATCCCATTTGAAATTCACACTCCCTCTGTGGAAGATTTAGATAATGTCTTCCTTAGGGTGTAAGGATTTCAACAGGAATAGCCAAATATAATTTTCTTAGTGCACTTGCTGTATTACATATTTTTTTCTCTCCATGCATGCAGCAAATGACTATTTCATGGTTTCAACACATGACATATAAGAAAAAATGTATGGACTCAAAGTAATTTATTGAAACCTTTTAGAAACATGAAAGCATAAACCTAATGAAAAATGAATGGTCTTGAATCTTGCTGTGCTATTTAATACATTCAACAAGGCAACAGGAAATTGCTATTTTAAAGGAAGATATAACTTTATAAAAGATAATTTGACAGTCTTTTGGAAAGACTTTACGACTCTCAAACTGACAGACTTGACACCAATGCTAGATAAATTATATACTGCGTAAAATATGTGTTTAGTTTTAAGGAAATTGGTGCATATTTTGCAAGCAAGTTGGCTTACCCAGCACGTTCAGATTGTTTTACAGAAAATGTTTAAATGTCGGGTTAAATAAAGGGTTCTCTAAACATTTTAATAACATTCAAAACACATTTTTGTATATATGTGATGCAAAATATTCTAACAATGTTATTTAAGAGTTAACAATATATTTTGAAAAAATATTTGCCAAAAATATTTTACAATAACATTTTGTAATATTGTTACAGTGGTTTTTGTCACTACATTGAAAGCATTTTATTCATGTTTTCAAATATTACTAAATATTAGAAAAATAATGCATAAAACTGTCAGGTTTGTATATTTCTTATTGCGCAATCCAAATACGGCGGCCAGCGCTCACGCAATTTGTATCGACGCACAACATGGCACGTGCGGAGGTTACTAATATTTATGCCGATGGCGCAGAGGTCCACTGTCAAATATTAGTAACCACATTCAGCATTTGCATTTTAACAAATAAATAAAAATGATTGGATCGCTTGTATCACATATATTAATGAGGTTACGAATTATTTCTAGTGACCCTTTGTCACACTTAAAGTGACCCCTCATCTCACTAGTGACCCAGCATCATAGCTATATATATTAATTGTCTTTGTGGTTTTTTTCCAGTAGCTCTGCCCAAGTCAGTGTGCAGTCATATTTTATAAGAGAAACTTAAGCTGTTTTTAAATGGGATTCACTTCAGTGAGTTTCCCCATCAATTTCTATATGATATATGATATTGTATATGATATTAAAAAAACAAGGTAGAATTTTATGTTGCAGTGCATACAATATCACTTGGAGGTCAGATCCAACATCAAATATAATACTTTACTGTGGAATTTATGACACCGTACCGCCGTGTTGAATTTTATGTATCTGATGATTTGCTTATGTCATGGCTTTGTGGGTTTTCATGCTGATCCATATGCGCTTTTATATTCAATTTCATCTTCTCTTTCTTGTTTTCCATACTGTTACATTGGATTCTATATGATTGCCATTTAAAATTGCAAGAGACCTTTTTACTTCTTTTTTTTTATGTCACACACATTTTGTCCTCTCTCCCCTCAACCGCTTTTTCCTTTCTCTCTCAATTTGTCCCGCTCCTCCTCCTCTCTCTCTCATCTTGATTTTCCTTAATAAATGTAGATATATATATAGTGCTTTATTTATTCCGCCGTCATTAGAATATGTCGGTACCACGTTTGCTGCCTACAAATGGTGCAGGGTTCATCAGTGCAACGACTGTGACTACCCCTAACAGCTTCCCATAATACCTGGGTGAGATAAGGCAAGTGAGGCAAAGTACCTTGCCCAAGGGTGCAAAACGGTGGGCGAGATGGGGACTCGAACCCACGCACGTCAAGCAATCTCTCAGATTATGAGTCCAAGTCTGTAACCACTGAGCCATCATGTCCTTCTGGCCACTTCCTTTGATATATTTAGTGTGAAAATGTTCATGCAGTGGTGAGTGTTCTTCTGTTTTATCAGTAATTGATCATTTTATTCACCAAAACAAGGACTAATGATGATGGATCATCTTCCTGCTAATGTCAACAAAATGGCTGCATGGTTATGCATCAATGTACATATACAGGAAAATAGCATGTTTCCTTATTTCAAGTATTAAGCTATTATCCCACGTAATCATGTTAATTACTGGCTCTTTGCATCTGAAACATTACATCAACATCGATTGCTATTTCCTTAATGGGCCTGTTATCCTAAGCAGAAGCCCATATCACTCATTTGCAGTTATTTTCAGGGAATAGTGCTGCTAAGTGTGTTTATATGTGTACATGGTTTCAAAAATGACACATAATTTGGTCAGTGTGGATGCTATCTCTGTTGATTTCAGTATATTTCCTTCTTTTTTGTCTTTGTCTGTCTGTCTGTCTGCCTGCCTGTCTGTCTGTCTGTCTGTCTGTCTGTCTGTCTGTCTGTCTGTCTGTCTGTCTGTCTGTCTGTCTGTCTGTCTGTCTGTCTGTCTGTCTGTCTGTCTGTCTGTCTGTCTGTCTGCCTGCCTGTCTGCCTGTCTTGTACTAGTATGTGTTTGCCTCTCTGTCCATTTTGTCTGTACTGGCAAGAGCAAGAGCAAGTAGGTTTAACAAAGTCTGATATGACAAATCAAGAGAGTGCACATGATGTAAAGTTCATCATTAATGACATAGTGCCATAAACAAAATATCAGAACTGAGCATTTGTTGATGAGGCAATTAGTTTCAATATAAAGTTAACCCTCTGAGCACTACCTGCTGATCTAACATTGCCTCGGATTGGTCAATTATGTGATATCTTCACTTTAATCACCAATCAGAATGGAGCTTTGCAAATAATTTACCCCAATTTTTGTGTGTGGTGAAATTGTTCTAACAATGTTGCTGATTGGTCCAATTGATAATAAAAACTTCTTTTTGACCAATAGACAGGTAGTTCTCATGGGGTTAAACCAGCAGCAGATACCTGTGATGCTCACTAGTATGAGAATCCCACTTGAGCAGTTCTCCATGACTAGAACCGGTAGCCACAGCATTCTCCAGCAAGATGGTTGAAATTATAACCCCTCTTAAAAAAAGACATGAAGTACAATTATGTCCAAAAGGCAAGAAAGAAAAAAAAACTTCGACATTATCACAACTCCTTTTGATATCTACATAGTAAATGGCATTCAAATAAGTACTACTATGCTCAGTAATCATCCAGTGGTTCTTAATATCAATTACTAACATCAAGAAACGTGATGATGGCGTTGGGATTAAACTGTAATCTGCATACAAACTGTTGAAATTCACAGTATATGGATAAGACCCATAGGGAGCTGTGCAGTGGTGTATAAGATTACTCAAATGAGCAGCCACCATAGAACTTGATATCATACTCTCATTTTACCCTTTTCTTCACATGGTAGGTTTTCTTTTTTCTTTTTTTAATGAGTTATTAGGACATAAAAAATTCACAGATAATTGTGTGTGCTACTTCTTGATATTATACAACTTGTGACTCAGGATTGCATTACATTTGCTTATTCTACTGTGCAATTTGCAATTTGATTACGACAGATAAACTATCATAAAGCACGATTCCTAGTAAGGAAAAGGCAATGAATCAGTCTTCAAAATAGGTATAATAACGTCAAAATCAACGAAGCACAACACCATCAGTCAAGTCATAAGATCGGTGAATATTTTGCCATCTTTACTACCTCTACAATATCATATGAATGCCCCAAGGGGCTAATATTCCCTAGCACAAATGACTCCAATAGAGCTCCATTTACCCCCAAAATGGAGTATCATTCCATCAAAGACGTTGCTAATCACAAAAATGTCAATTTCTTCACGCCCGGGAACGAAGCATTGGTATAAAATCCGATCCCAAGGTGTTGAAAACTGACCAACCAAGCATGGCATACACCAATGACAGATTCTCTTTTCATCTCGTTCATTCCCACTAATGGGCCAATAACTTTTTATTGCATATTTTATTTCTTGAACTCTTTCTGAACTTAATGATGTATCAAAACTTTTGCTTTATCACTAGGATCCACAACATGCTCATCTATCAATGCACAGTTCTTTAACCCCAATACATAATAGTACATTCATTGCATGACCTTTGAAATTTTGAGTACAAAAACTCATACTCAGGAACTTAAGGTGAAATTTTGCAATATGATTGTTTAATTGAGGTTATTGAACTATGCCATTGAGATGAGGCTATTGTGGTCCATAGTGTATGCTTCCACCAATATGGCATGTCACTGCTTTCATCAGTTGTATATTTGCACACTTGCTTTGATTTGGGATAGAAAAAAGTGTGTGTTCACTGTAGCAATATCAACATAATATGATCAGTCAGAACCATATAGCATGTGTTTAATGCATGGTATAAGAGACAGAACTATGGCCAATATTGGCATTCTCATTGCTATCTTCAGTAGATAGCACATTTATTTCAAAAGCTGATATCATTAGATAGCATATTAATTCCAGTTTTATTTTTTCAGTTGGTAACACAATAATTCCATGTAGCTATCTTTTATAGATACACTCTGTCAACACTTGTAAGTTAAAATGTCAATAAATAGCACATTTTGCCAAATATATTTGTTAGTAATTGTCTTGTCTCTTCAATAAATAGAACATTTATTTCCTTTGTTTCATCAACCCACATTTATAATGCTATCTGCGGTAGATAGCAACATTAATTTCAATGCTGTCATTAGTAGATAGCAGCACATCAATCCAAGGCTATCTTCAGTAGATAGCACATTAGTTTCAATGATATCTTCCGTGGTGTGCAATAATTTCAATGCTGTCTTCAGTAGATAGCCCTTAATGCTATATAATATTCAATAAGTAGCACAATAATTCCAATGTTGTTTTAATACATAACACATTAATTCCATTGAAATCTTCTGTACATTAATCCAATGTTGTCTTCAGTAGATAGCATATTAAATTCAATGCCATCTTCAGTAAATAGTAGTATAATTCTAATGCTCTGATTATTATTTCACTTTATAATTACAATGCTATCTTAAGCAGATAGCACATAAATTCCAATAATTTGGTCAGCAGACAGCTCTTAAATTCAAATGCTATCTTACACAGGTAAATCATCATTCTTAGTCAGTGGGCATGGTCTAGTTTGTAAACATAAAAATCTGATAGGACAACTGCACAATTTCGGATGTCGGCTATCAGGCCATAGAAAACCCCTATGTTATCAGGGGTATTGATAACTCAGAACATGTTTGTCTAGGTGTACATACGTAGTGATTTAGTCTAGGCGTAGGTCTAGTGTAATACTCACACACAGTCACAGTGTGCACAGCTGAATAGAGGGGAGTTTTCATGATGGTACCTTAATTTCTGCCAAATAAAGTTGATAATTATTAAAATAATATATAACTGACAAAAGAATGAGTCTAAATAATAGCAATTTTTGTTTTACTATCCTCTATGGTGTGATAGAGGATTGACAGGTCCAATATTTTGAGTTGTGGATCCCAGTGCATAGTAAAAACAAGAATTCATGTTGTTTATTCTCTAAATCTATTGCTGTCTTCAGTAGATAGCATATTCATGGAAAAAATACTAAATTGCTTCTTATGTGATATGTACTATCTTCAGTAGATAGCATGCTCATTCAGAATGTTATCTTCCACATTTAGTTGAAGGTGAATAAACCAATCATACTTTAAAAGATCATCGCTGCTAAGAATGGTATATGGTTGTAACTTCCCTTTCAGCATGAGAATGTCTTGAATCTTTTGTAATGGGCTATGCCATTTAAAATCCACACCCCCTGTGGAAGATTTTGGAAGTATCTTCCACAGGTGGAATTGGAACTGTAATTGGTAAGGGTTAATCATTTTGAAACCCATACTCCTCCTGTATAATGATTTTACATATATATCTAAGTATTTCAGTTACCCAGTTGACTATTCTATTCAAAATTCATACTCCCACTGTAGATGATGTTTCTAAAATCTTACAAAGGGGGAGTGTGGATTTTAAATGGAATAACCCAATTTCACTCTGTACAAAGCCATGTATGCTTTTCTCTCAATCCAATTGTTTCTTTGCATAGCATCAATGTAGCTACTAGCCTTCCTTGTTATTATACACTAAGGGCTGTGATGGCTGTACTGGAATTGAAATCTAATACCACAGCTAAATGTTATAATCACAATTATGTGCAGATGTAACTACACACATATTTACACAGTCAGCATACATAGTGAACAATACAGGATGGACAGTCTTTGGGATGGGTGGCGCCACATGGAAGGTCAGATTCGCATCAATGTAAATCAATGTGCCCTTTCTTAAACCGCATCAAGTGTAGCAACTATCTACACAGGCAATGGATCCGAAAACGATTGCGCACTGAGCAGGGTATTAGTAAGCATGTTACAATCTGTGGGCATTGCATGGTACTCATGGCGTGATGTCGTCTGCGCACCCCATGAGAAGTCCATATTGATCCGCATCACATAAGTCCACATTGATGTGGACCAGGCCTCTCATGTGGAGGTTCTCTATATCTGCTATTTTATTGTTTCAAGAGATGCTGCTGTCTGGATTGGTCTTATTGTAAAGCTTATTGTCACCAAGTTACAGGTGCATTGTATACTGCTAGGGGGGTCTTGAGTTTGGTTTTGGTAGTTTTATATGGTTAGGGATTCTGATAACTGGCCCCAAAATATACCAAATTTAACACATAAAAGGCTCATAAGGTTTGGAATATTTAAGTTATGTTCAAAATGAAACAAGATTTGCAAAACAATATACAAAATTTCACTTAATTAAATTTCGGTAGGAGTTCAAATTCAATGTAATTAATATAATTATTTCTAGACTAATCCAATTTCACGCATTCCTACAACTCAATGGCAGCCATAGCTGGGTCCCCCCTTAGGTCTATTCCACCTAAAATGTGAAATGATGTGGTCTTGGCGGGGACATTAAGTTGCATTCCATCACCTATATTATATGTAGGCAAAAGAATGATGAAAATTTACAACACAATACAATTCAACATCGATTTTTAAGCGGATTTAATACACCCAATTGGACAGTAACAACACCCGTTTTGTGCAGACAGGACCCAGTAATGGCCGACTGAATTCTGACCATTACTTGGCTCGTTGGATTTGTCTATAAATACAGATGGCGTGTGTTTTATTTTATGATTGCTAGTAGAATATTGCACAGCCACCATGGCCTTGAATAGGTAAATAACCTGTTTGTAAATGCATAAATTCTCCTTTTATTAAAAAAAAGGGTTTGGGCCTACTTGATGAAAGAAATTTTCACAAAATTTGTATTATATCTTAGAAGGATTTAGGATTAAGCGATTGAACATTATTATGAAGTTTGTTAACTCTCTTCACGTGGGTGTCGACTGCAGACGACAAGTTTCAAAATCTTTGTTAAAAATTCAAAAATTTCAGAAATGTAAATTTACATGACCATATTTGGAATCAGCATGAAAAATGCATTAAAATGAGTACAAACAAGCCTAGTATTGGTTTAGTAGTTATTAAGATAGCTCTTGATATTTTGAGAAAAAAATTCAAAACTTTTTCAGTTGAAGCGCATGGCTAGCATGCAGGGCATTAAGTTTTTCCTCTTCTACAGAAACAATAGTTATACATTTTGCTAGAATCATGTATAAGGCCTTATCCTTGCCTGATACAAGTCTTGCACAGGATTTAGGCATATGAAGTTATTGTAACATTAACACCTGTCAAATTAAATCATGCTAAATTTATAAGATTTGCTATTGGATTTAAACAACAAAATCTTGTTCCACTCACTAGGATCCAATACATTCTCATCTATTAGTGCACAGTTCTTTAACCTCAATACATTTGTACATTCATTGAATGACCTTTAAATCTTAGGGTACAAAAACTCATACTCTGCAACTTGAGGTCAATTTTTTCACTATGATTGTTTTAATTGAGGTTATTGGACTATGCCATTGGGATGAGGCCATTGTGGTCCATAGTGACTGAGCGAAAGTGCCTTTATTTGTTAGGAACTCTCCCTTTCTCCAGGGATACAGGAAGAATTAAGTTTAGTCCAACTTCCTCTGTAATAAAATGTGATATGATTTTTATGGAAATGATGTAAATCTAGATTCAAGTTTATAACATGAGAGACAAAAACATGACTGCTGATGGAAAAATATGGTGGGTGTAGGACGATGTATGTATGCATCGTATGCATCATGTAGTTTACATATGCATCGGTATGCACCACATAGCTACATTGTAATGAATGGGAAATGATCAATCTATTAATGTGTCAAAATGTTCAGGTTTGACACCTTTGTCAGGCAGGATTTGTCAAATATGTTGAATTTTAATGCCATTATAGTATGTAGCGCCTTCTATTAAGTCAATGTATTGCTTTTTTTTTATAAAGTAATATAATGTGTTACAGTATTGGTGTCTAATTTAAGGGTAGACCAGGTATTGAAGCAGCCAAAATATCGATTTTCAATATCTAAATCAATATATTATTGAAAAGTAACACTTTCATATTTTGCAAAAGTTCATTCTACAAATCATACACTTTGAAAACTTGCTTGATTTATTGTTGTTAATGAGTTATATATGTTTTACAAAGTGTTGTTGTTCCAGCCCTATTTACAACATAACTCGAGAACCACAAGACCTACAAAATTATATCTGTGATATTTAAATTCTTCTACACATTCGCTATGAAATGATCGATGCAATTTTTTGCCAAAGCTCACTACCATTTGCAAGATGCTGTGAACTATAACCTTAAGCAAATGTTTATTACTTCAGACATGAATTCCAAAGTGAAAGTTGGGTGAACATCTTGCTGATATTTTCTAGAATATTCTTTCCTTATTTACCCCCTTTTTATATTTATAGGTTAATAAACGCATATTACTTGTTGGGAGAGAAATTAGACAAAAGTAATGCACACACGCTGATGTTGATGCGTCTAATGCACGAGCCCTGAGCTTTTCTGATTGGCTGCTTTTCATATAGGAGTGTATGAAAGATGTATTTCAAAAGTTAATGTACATATATTATTTTACTTTAGTATTTGTTATTTGAAATTATTTTTAATTAAAAGTTGCATCAATTCAATCTAATGGTAATATAGTTCAGAATCAAACAATGAACCTCCTAACAATGCAAGTACCTTTATTGCAGCATGTTTGCATCTTCAACTTGATAGCAATCCTGTTATTTAGCTTTCAACAAAATGTTGAATCTGTATACAAAGGGTTACCTAATACACAGGAGGGTCTAAAGTACACAGAGAAATTATCCCCGCTTAATAAATAAAAGGACGCTGCTCTAAGCAAAGGCAGGGATTACAGATGTGGAAATTGCTCAAGAAAAGCGCTGATTTTACCCGAGCATTTTCTTGAATCGCTAATATGAATACGGGTCACCCACAGGCAGGCTTGCCAGAGATTAAAGTATCAAAAAAATTGAAATTTGAGCTAAGGAAATGCTGCGCCTGCCGAACGGAGAGAATGAAGTAGAAGGCAGTGAGTGAGGAGACTAGTACATGCTCATGTATCTATGTTTATTGTTCACAGTCTAATCCGCTCTATAGTGAGGTAATGCTCCGCGGGTAAAAATGAAAATTGCAATTTGTTGAATTGAATGGTGTTTCTAGATATTGGTTGGAAAATACTATATAAAAGGAATATGCATTGTCTAGTCCATAAGTTTCGGAAAATGTGGAAGGAAAAAAAAGCATGGCAATTAAAGTTGTACAAAATAGGATTACATATTGTGCACTGGAAAAGCTGACATAAAAGTGTTAACCCCTACCTGCCAATCTAACATTGCCTCTGATTGGTCAATTACATGATATCTTCATTTTAATCACCAATCAGAATGGTGTTTTACAAAAAATTCACCCCAATTTTTGTGTGGTGAAATTATTCTAACAATGTTGCTGATTGGGCCAATTGATAATGAAAACTTCTCTTTGGCCAATCGGCAGGTAGTTCTCATGGGGTTAATTCAAAATCATCTCTCGGTAGTACATAGAATGTTTCAAGTCATATTTCAAGATTCTGTGTAGTGTTTTAAATACAGCCGTATGCTAACTGGACATCAGTAGGTTACGCGATGCTTAAGTTGGCACAAGGCGTAGCCTCTTAAGTCCTCTCTTGTAAACCTCCCAAGTACCATGAGAAGATGTGCTAGTACAGTTTGCCCCAAGCTCTAGGGGGCCTTGCCTGCATGTAGCTCTAGTATAGCTCAAAATAAGAGACAAAAATAGTGTTCTTATAGAGCTGCATATTAAACAGCTGCTTAGAGGGTAAAATTGTCCAATTGTGAGATGAGGGAAAATAGGTCAAAAGGAGCAGATAGGAGATGTTAGATGGAGGATGGAGAGAGAGAGAGAGAGAGAGAGGATGAGAGCAAATGAGCATCAAGTGTCATACTTACAGTTATTGATTTCAGAGCACATGTGTAGGGATATTTTTACATCATGATAAAGAACTTTTAATCAACTGAAATTTGATGTAAATGACATCAAAATGTGATGTAAGATGGCCAAGTTATATTTGAAAATATTAGGCATTTAAGGGGTCTGTCACCCACCTTTGCGCAGTATTTTTGGTGGGACCTGAGAGCACATCAGACACACCAAATTGCATTCTGAATGTGAGGAATGTCCTTCTGATATCAAATGTTGTTGTTTTTTAATTCGCGATATAATACAAATTTTATGGCAAATTACTTAGTATTAAAAATTGACATTTAACAGTCCTCTAAGTAAACTTTATAAATCTAATGATTTGTACTTTAAGTGTATGTAGCTGGGAGGAAAAGCCAACCATCATATGAAAATGTTGACCTTTCATATTGAAGATATACATGAAGTTTCATAAAAAACCTAAAACCTGTAGATCTTTATAATGCAATTTGGTGTGTCTGATGTGCTCTTATGTCTGACGAAAATACTGTGCAAAATATGTTGAAGACCGACCCCTTGAAAACAATAAAGAACATAATGGTTTGAATGGTGGCAAATCACCTCATACCTCAAAAACTGACTACAATCAGTGGCGGCACCCGTAATTTTTTTCGGGGCATGGGGGGGCAAAGTGAATTTCTGGGGGGCAAAATCAACAAATTTTGTGCAAAATTGCAGCAAAAAGTGGAAATTTACGTAATTTTTGGGGTTTTTGCCTCAAAACTGGTGGGGGGCAAGAAAAATATTTGGGGGCCCCTGCCCCCCCCCTGTAGTGCCGCCACTGACTACAATTTGCATTTTCACATAATTTGCATGCAGAGTTTAATCTTGGTCAGTGAACTATTGTGTAGCCTGTTGTATAATGTTGACACAGGTAATAATAAATAAACTGACATTTAATATAGCCTGTAGAAAATCCTTGATGCGCTGCACAAAGAAACCTACGAAAGCACCTGAATACAATGTTAGACAGATTTAGCATGGGACAAATTACATGGAAACTAAGAAGCCGAGGTAGTTGTCAACATCATTGCGTCTGTAATCACTCATACACTAAAAGAAAACAACAACAAACATGGAAATGAAAGGGCAACTTCATGCAATAGTTAGACCTATATCAATTTACTGCATTAAAGGTGGGTAACCTGATTGACAACCTCATCCCCCACTTTACTTCATCAAAATGCTGATTTTGGTATCAGATGAAAGCTCATATTTTTCTCATAAACATATTGAAATTGGGCATTCCAAATCGGTATATTTTTTTGAAGAAATCATCAAAAATCTGTTGAATTACTCTCAAATGTGGTATACCACATTTGAGGCTAATTAGGCAGTTTTTTGATGATATCTTCAGAAATACACCGAGTTGGAACTTCTTATTTCAATATGTTTATAAGAAAAATAAGGCCTTTCACTTGAAATCAATATATTACATGATTCATGATTATCATGAAAATAAAAACACAGTAGACTACCAATATCACACTGTATAAATGTCGGTAATTTCATTAGGAATTAGTCACATTTACAAAAAAACATTTATATGTTCTTTTTGCATAAGTGCTTGAAAGGGATGACATTTTATGTTATACGTAAGTTTTAAAGAATTTGATTTTCCAAATATATCATGCAGGTCACCTATCTTTAAACGTTTTGTTAAAATCACATTACCTATGTTAAAAGATGTATTCAGTAGTTTTACTAGACTCTGCTGCATGCCATTAATTTCAGGTTTCTATAAAGTATCCTCAAATCAAAATGAAAATGCTAATGATGTTGCAAATATCCTCCATCAGAGATGACCCTTTTCTCAGAAACTATAAAGGTTGTGCTATTTGATTGTTTAGACAAAGTCCAAAGTACAGGTTGGTTAAATATCAATTCTTTTGCAAAATAAAACAATTCAACCTCACCTAGCAAAGACCCATGAAATCTAATGGATGTCAGCCTTGTAATTGTACTACATCTATAACAAAACCAAAAATAATTAACCAAAAAGCTGAAACACGGAAGACACCCAAAATCAAATTACCCTCAATTGGAATCGTTTGATTTATAATAAAAGCTTAAAATAGATTCATTGCTCACTATCAATAGTACTTTTGATTGGTGAACCCTTGCCCTAGTTCCAGCCATGTAGATAGGCTGATATACATCTACATAGGAGTAGCTAAGCAGAAGAGGATGTGCTCTTGATCAAATTAGGGCTTGGTATACAGTAAGCCAAAAATTAAGGTACCAGTTGTGTTCACCCTGTATATCCTAAATGAAGACACATATGTCAAAATTAAAACAAGCAGCTAATACCTGAACTCTTTAGCTCTGAATCAAGACCTTATTTGTTGAAATTGGTTGAGAATTAAAGAAACGGTGATATAAAACCTACCGAAGAGATGAAATCAAAAGTTGCACTTTTGTGTTGTAACCAATGAAAGCATGACACTAGTTTTAACATGCTATTCAATGCAATGGAGGAAACTGCAACTTTTAAATTTGCATCTTCCTTGGGTTTTGGATCGTCGTATCTTCATTTCTTAAACAATTTCAACAAATGAGGTCTTAAATTCGAGCTAAAAGATACAGCTATTGGCTACTGGTTCCAATTATGACATATCTGTCTTTATTTAGGATATACAGGGGATAAACGTAACTGGTACCTTAATTTGTTGGCTTACTGTATAGCTATATGGCATACACTTAAGTCTAAATTCTAAGAATCTTAAGATAATTTCAAAGCTTTAATTGAGACACACTGAACCAATACTAGGCATGTTTGTACTCATTTGAATGCATTTTTCATGTACATTTCAAATAGTAGGCCTACCATGGCAATTTCAAATTTGTAAAAAAAATTTACATGTGTAATTTTTTTAATGCATTTGAATGGACTAAATATTTGAGAATACAGGAATGGGTTACACACCATCGCTGGATAATGAACACTTTCAAAAATAGAGTATATATGGTGCAACATGTATTATTTTGATGCAAGACATTGAATTTTGCATGGTAGACATGTTTGTACCCACGTCCATGTATTTTACATGTATATTTTAGTATGGGCATAAAAATATACAATTCTGGTGTTTTTTTAACATTTGTAATTATGTTCTACTCTGTGATGAATTTGAATGAATTAATGATCTGTACAGAGAGGGGTAATGTAACAATACTTAATAGTGACATATGGTGGGAATTGAGTTTGATACAACAAGTGGTTTATATGATGTGATAAATGAGAACCGGAGGGTAGAATCATTTAAATTGCTGAAAGTAGGGTAATTTGAGAGATGTAATACTTGCACACATTTCATTTTTAATTGGAACGTGTAAAATTAAAGCTTACAGATTGGGACTCTTATAGATATATAGATGTATAATATGTAGGAAATTGTGAGCTCTGAGGTACAGGTGTCAAGAATCCACACATTCTGTTGTATTACTTGATAGAAAGGGTTGGTAAACATAGTAGTAGTAAAATGTTTGTCAGGTATTTCCTTTAAAAATGTTAATAGGTTCTGTACTACTTTAGCTATTACTATTGGTCAAAAAACATTCATTAAAGCCATAATGTATGATCTTATGATATAAAATTGGTGATTTTTTTTTCAAACCTGATTTTTTGGCATATTTGTAATATTTACACATGTCCCAACTTGCACCTAATTAGAACCAGCCAAATTTGTTGTGTTTGTAGGTCAACAAAGCAAAGTACAACATAAAGTCATATTTATATGACTTTATGTCTTTCCATAGAACTGCAAAGGCCAAAATAACCAGTGGTGTTTCTTTCACCTTACCGGTTATTTCAGCTTAAAATGGACAGAAACCCTTCCTGAGAGTTATTACAGGTATTATTTCAGCATTTTGAGTATAGAAGAACAAATTTAAAAATTGAAGGAAATCATACATTATGGCTTTATGAGGTGTATATGCTTGCATGTGGAATTCTACAGTATGCAAGAAATGCATAAATATGTATTTGAGAGAATATTTGAAGGCAAATTGATTGAAATTTGGATTTCAAGATTCTTGACATTTAACCCCATGAGAACTACATGCCGATTGGCCAAAAAGAAGTTTTCATTATCAATTGGACTAATCAGCACCATTGTTAGAATAATATCACCACATAAAAAAGGTGAATTATTTGCAAAGCTCTATTCTGATTGGTGATTAAAATGAAGATATCATGTAATTGACCAATCAGAGGCAATGTTAGATCGGCAGGTAGTGCTCAGGGGGTTAAGCTAATATCATGAATATGACTGGTTCAGATAGGGTCATAATTAGTATTGTGGAGCCCCTTTTTCAGAATAGGCTCTTTTCCCCTTGCTTTGGAAAAAATAGTAAAATCATGAAATCAGGATGCAGACTCTAAACTATTGATTTGAAGTTAAAAGTCAATGACTTCTTACTACAGTTCAGATTTGTATGAAATCAAGACTATTGGCTTACAATATACCATGTTCTAGTCTAATTCATTGCTTACAGCTGTATAAAACCGATTTGGATTCTAAGCTTACAGTGGTATAATAGTGATTTGGGTTTCAGCTCAAACGATAAGTCTGTAGGATCACTATGTAATGAAGAATCTTGTTTAGACAGCTATGGGTAAATAACGACATTTAAGTCTTTTTCTTGCTGGTTTTCTTCGCTAATACTTGTTGCCATGGTAACAAAAGACTACCACAGGTGAAGCAAGGAGGAGGTGCGTTTAGTTGAAATGCAGAGCAACTAGAGATAAAAACGTAAACACGATGGATGCTTCTCGTCTGGAGTATCTGTCTAAGTTGAGAACAACTCGACATGAAGAGGCAGCATTGGTATAGGCAGGGTTGCCAAACCCGCGATTTGGTAGCCCAATTGGGCAACTTTTGAAGATTTTTCCCACGACTTTCAACAATTTCCTGTCCCATAGAAACCAATGGTTAAGAAAAAATTTGGGCGACTTTTCAACATTGGCTCCCGCGACTTCCGATAGTTTCCTGCCCCATAGAAACCAATGGTAAAAAGAAAAATTGGGTGACTTTTCGATTATTTGACCCGCGATTCGGGCTGAAATCTTTTGGCAACCCTGGGTATAGGTGAAAGGGGTCAACTGCTGTGGGATGATATCAACTAGAGAATTATCTTGGACTAATTTACTCAGCTCCTCAAAATAAATGCTTTAATTGCTCTGTTTGTTTGGAGATGACGTAAATAAGAGAATTATCGATCACATTGCTCCAGGGTACATTTGTTGTAGTATTTGATGAGGCTATAAGGGAATGTGGGTGCATGTTAAGAATGCTTGCACCATTTAAAGAATTTAATGAGAAAATCTATAAATTCCTGCATGCGCTTAGGAGCTGAGGTACTTTGTTATGAGTTGAATAACTTGAGTTGAATTGATTCACTATACACAAACAGATTCTTCTGTTTAATGAAGAACTTGTAGTCAAGCCCTTCCTTACTCTTTACTGTTCATCAGATGAACACTGTGTGTTTTCCAGAGGTACATCATGGTTACCCTCATGTCTAAGCTAATCACAACTGAAAAGCCTCAAGGCCCCCATGTCACCCCCATTTCTGAGCTAAGATCCCAACTGAAGAGCTTCAAGGCCACTGTGTTACCCTGTTTCTGAGCTAGGGTCCCAACTGAAGAGTTTCAAGGGCCCACGTCACCCCTGTGTCTGAGCTTACAACTAAAGAGCTTCAAGGTCACCATGTCACCCATGTTTCTGAGCTAGGATCCCAACTGAATAGCTTCAAGGCCCCTATGTCACCCTCATTTCTGAGCTAGGATCCCAACTGAGGAGCTTCAAGGCCCCCATGTCAACCACATTTCTGAGCAAGGATCCCAACTGAAGAGCTTTAAGGCCATGTCACCCCCATTTCTGGTTATGCTGCTGCTGAGGTATATAATGAGTAACAGCAAAATCCATAAACATGAAAATCTCAAGGCAACTGAGAGGAAGGAGCAAATAAACTGTGTATTTCATCAATAAGCCCCGCAATAAGCAGGTTGACATTCTACACTATATTAGGTGAAGTTTTTATTTACACCTGCAAAGTTGCATGTGTGGGTCCATCAATATGATGTGTTTATGTGTTTGCACGTTTACCCTCCACTTAACCGTTACCACTGCAATAAACATTGATTTGCTTGATTTGGATGCGTAGTTAAAGGAGAATGCCCCCATTTTTGTACATGTTTATTTCTCTTCTGTAAGAAGACATCATGTGATGAAGTAAGGATGAGCCAGATAGTTGTACTTCACTCATAGAAAACAGAGTGTTTATTTTTAGGTCTTTTGGAAAACTTCATGTATATCTTCAATATGAAAGGTCAAATTTTTCATATTATAGTCAGCCTTTCATCCAAGCTACAACATAGCATTACATTGTTTTATAAAGTTTACTTTGTCAAAAATGTCAATTTTTTAATAATTTGCCATAAAATGTGTATTATATCGCAAATTTCAAAGAATCAAAATTATTTGATATCAGAAGGACATTCCCTGTATTCAGAATGCAATTTGGTGTGTCTGATGTGCTCCCAGGTCTCACAAAAATACTGTACAGAGGTGGGTTACAGAACCCTTATTGAACTAAAAGTGTTATTTTTTTCAAAATAACAGTACTAACTGTCATCAAGTATTTGGTCATAACTAAGTTATTCAACATAAAAATGTACAGAGAGCCTTTAAATTTAACAACTTTCCCTTTTCTGCTGTAAATGTCAGTTTTATTATTTCCCCTGCTTCACTCAAAAAAAAGCACTATTGAAGGAGAGAGTAGCTCATTGGTAAAACCTCCATCTGATTTATACCCACATCTTAGGCATCATAGATGAATACAAATCATCGGCAGCATGAAATACTGCACTTAATCCTACATCTGCGATTATGTAAGTTGACGTAACTTTTTGTAAATTTGTTTAAAAAGTCAAAATCTTTCATTTTCAAGACCATATTTGAAATCTACATGCAAAATGCTTTCAAATGAGTACAAACAAGCCTAGTATTGGTTCAGTGGTTCTTGAGATAGATTGTCACTGTGAAGATATCATAATTTTTTGTTGTTAAAGCCTATAGCGACAAGTACAGCAGAGAATTAGGTCAGTCCCTAGCATTTCATCAAAATTCATATTTGCCCCGTGTTTTGTGAGCACACGCATACAAAAACAATACCATCGTTTTCTTGCATTTGCCATTCAAGTGACATGACTCCATCATGTAATTATGTCTTGTATTTTAGTGCTATATAGTACAGCCCTATTGATGTGGTAGTCTTTTCATCTTAAGTACATATTGATGTATTATTTGCCCATCTTTGATGACACTCCTAAGACTATGTTGTATCATTTAGCCATAGGCAAATGGAAGTGTGTTTCCTTCTTGGTAGTTTCCTTCATGGCTCGGAGCAAATCAACGCACGGAGCAGACAACATCCCTACTCATTGATTTTCATAATGCGTCGTATAACAAAAGATGATATCCATCTTGGTATGGATGCCTGTTTTACCTTCAAGGGTAACATTATTATATTCGGCTCCCTCGCCCTGTCGCGTACTTTGAAATTAACTCTTAAAACGTACCGAATTTTCTATTTTTGTGTTAAACTAATGTTAAGCTTACGATATGTAACAATTCAGACTTTGTTAGCACTGTTAGATTTGATGTTTTTAATTAGTTTTCTCATATTGCATACCTCAAGAGGATGATTTTATTGCATTGGGTGCAGAATTCAGCATACATATTAAAAAGTGCCGAATTCAACGTACATAAAGAAAAGGTTAGCTGTCTCACGTTATGATATAATACAATGTCGGTGTTGTAGTAATAATGAGTAATGTGAGATTTGCGGTACCGAGGTACAAAAAACTTGTCACCGATACACTACCCATAGTGCCAAAGGGGAAACCAGATTCTTGTGCAATTTGTCTTGTTGTTCTAGACTAGAAAGGGCATACAGGTGAGATGATGATGTGTGCTGGAATTCAAAAGTAGAATTTCTGATGGATGTGTTTTCTCATAAACTTGTTGAATAATTTTAATATTACTGTGGAAGTGAATACCTGCATGCATGGTAGAATGTGTCTGATTGGGATTAGAATACCGGTAAAGATGATGATGGTGAAGATGAGGAGGAGGAGGAGGATGGAGAACAGAAAGAGAAGGAGGAGAGGAATTTGAAAATCGTCGTTGAACAGGAAAAACCTCCTGCATGCTTTTGGCCCCTGAACATGTTTAAAACAAAACTGCCAACAGGTTACATAGGAGGTTTTGCTTTAAACATGTTCAGGGGCCAATGACATATGGAAGGTTTTTCCTGCCCAACGACGACATGCTAATAACATTAATTACTGGTTCAATCCATAACTTGAAGTCAAACTACTCTCGATCACGCTATGCATATACACAGCTTGGAAAGATAGGTCAACAGTTCTGTGGAGAGTTGCTTTAAACGTTTTTGCCAATTTGAACGTAATACTCAAGTGCCACATGAGCATTGAAATGTATGTAGGTTTCCACAAGTTAATGCTTTAAATGCCTGCGAGGCACACCATACGTGCTTCAGAAGAACACAGATTAGGAGATGTACAACCAAATAGCAAATGTTCCGTGTTCAGGAGATTTCTCCCATTGGGCTATTCCATTTAAAATCCACATTCCCCTGTGGAAGATTTTGGAAATATCTTCCACAGGGGAGTATGATTTTAAATGGAATTAGCATTGATGGGCAACTCCATTTGAATTTCATACACCCTCTGAGAAAGATTCAACATGAATCTTCCACAGAGGGAAGGTGAGTTTCAAATGGAGATGCCTACAGTGCTAATTCCTTTTAAAATTCATACTCCCTCTGTGGAACATATTTCCAAAATCTTCCACAGGGGGAATGTGGATTTCAAATGGAATAGCCCATTTGCTTGTCGGGGATGAGCAAACCTCTCAAATTGACAAAAGCAGGAGTAGGAGTAAAATTTGGCTGACAATTAGCATGATCAGTCATGGACTAGTGATTCAATGTGTATTTGCCAATGATACCACGCATCAGATTTCATAAAACTTACTAGCACCAAGAATTAGGTGTTCACACTTAAGATCTGACCCGATCTGATCAAAATTGGCCTAATTAATGTTGCAACTTATGATGCAAACAAAATAAGATGGTGAATACAATTGACATGATAATGAGTTAGTGAAAACCTTGCACATTTTTTTATCATATGAAAGAGAACTTGAGTATATTCTAATTAGTAGAGTAGTCAGCGGGGGGCAGACTACCCCCTCCTCCGGACACCTAATATGGGCACGAAGAAGTGGGAAATTGGGAGGAAAAGAAGGGGAGAAAGAAGGGGAATTAAGGAGAGGGAGAAAGGGGAGGAGAGGGAGAAAGAGAAGGGAAGGGGAAGGAGAGGGAAGGGGGAAGGAGAGGGAAAGAGGAAATGGTAGGAAGGGGAGGGAGAAGGGAAAGGAGGAGAGGGAGAGTAAAAATAGGGACAGTACTGACGCCCCCCCCCCCACCCTCAGACTTACAATGCCTGATTCTAATGATATCTGAAACTGAATTGACATCCGTCTGATTAGATCAGACTGAATCACATGCTCTAAAAAAGGCTGGATCAGTTTAGATCCAGATTAAATGTGAGTGTATCTAGTCATCTTATAATCTGGAATCAAATCGAATCTAGATCAAATTGATCTGGATTGGGATAGGTGCATAACTGATCCTAAACCAGTTCATTTGAAGTGTAATTTGCATCCTAGTGTTGAGGCAGAAGTAGGAGTTGTTTGTGCGGTAGAGTGGGCGTGAGATATTGTAATGCTGACAGGGGAAAATGTATGGCAGTTAAGGATTTTTCACACTCCTGGAAGGAAATATGTTAGCACGCAGAGAAAGAGAGGAGGCGGTTTAGGTCAATAATGCTCTCAACATAACTCTCAACATAAATCTGAATTTAATGAGAGGATGTTTTCCTTTATTTTCTCTGATGCACCGGTGAACTTGTTCTAGAAAATAAGAAACAAGAGTGCTTGTTTTTGAATGTGGAAGATGCCTATGAGCAATGCTGCATCTAGACAGGAATGTGCTATTCAATTGAAATCCACACTACCCCTGTGGAAGATTTAGCTTAAGTCTCCCACAGAGGGAGTATGAGTTTTAAATAGAATAGACTGTTGGGTAACTTCCATTAGAAATACTCACTCCAGCTCTGGAATATATATGTAAAGCCATAATACAGGGGGAGTATGAGTTTCAAAATGATTAACCCTGGCCAATTACATTTGAAAAATATACTCCCCCTGTGAAAGATATTTCCAAAATCTTCCACAAGGGTAGTGTGGGTTTTAAATGGAATAGCCCAATATGACTAAAGATGTTCAGCTCTACCCCTTATTAGGAAACTTGTTATCTCTAAAAAGATGTGACAAGCGAGAAGAGAACGAAAATGAACTAAGCTAGGCCTTTCTGTTTCCATTTAAGTTTTCATGTCTGTTTCCATTTAAGTACCTGGCAGCACTTTCAGTTATAGCGTGCATCAGTGGTCTCTTCAAGACCCATTTGCTCATCCTGTCAACACAGTTAGGAAATATTGAAATTATTTTCTCCAGAAAGTTTTATATAGACGTAGCATACTTTTGAATACTGTAAAAGTGGAAATTTTCACGCTACATTTATTTTGCGCTTTTCATGTTCCAAGCTACCATGAAAATAACAATGCACAAATATATTCCTCTTATGTTTAGGTCAATGTAATTATACTTAGAATCATACAAATTTAAAAACAAGGGAAACAGTTCAAATTGGCAAAGCATTAAAAAATAATCTTGCAAAAATTTCCACTTTTACATTAGATATGTTATGTTTGTATTTCATATCATGTATGACCTAGATTACTTTTTCTTCCTCTTTCCTTCAACTTTCTTTCCTTTCCAATTTTAGCATGTTTCTCATTCTATCCATTAACCTCTCCCTTTCCTCCTTCTTTTTTCCATCTTAGCCCCCTGGACACTACTGGTCATCTAACAGCATTTCTGATTGGTTGATAACTTGAAATGCTCATTTCAATTGCCAATTATGACTAGGCTTTAAACTATTTATGGTCAAACTTGCATTTGCAGATGATCTTATTAATACTCTCCTTGATTGGTTCAAAATTGGACACACTATTCATGTTGGCCAATCGGCAGGTAGTTCTCATGGGGTAAACCTTTTCTAAACATTGAGAGTATTGTACTGGTTGAGGGATTGAGACTGTGGATCCATGAAGGTTTGAGTTTGCAATTATTTTATTTTTAGGTCCTGATTTTACACAAAAATAATTTTTCTCTGCATCCCCTGGGTTCTGCCCCTGTGTTCTGCCCCTTGCTCATCATCATTTCATTGCACAACCCTCTCCAAGTGACCCTTCTTCTGGTAACATCATATCACCTAAGCAATGAAAAACAAAGTGTTACTGACTATACTGCCTGAAAACAAAGTAACACATAACAAGGACTAATCAAATAGCATAGAATGTAATATGAGTCAAACTAGCCTCACCTCTCATGCACAATTCATTAACATCTTTTGCTAATGTAATATGACAATTTGACCTTATGTAGTAGGGGATGAGTTTTAGTACCCAATTTCAGCAATGTCATTCCTTTCATGTATACATACATATTGGGTTTGAAGAACTTAAGTCATTTTAGATTGGAATATTAGCATATTGTAGAGGGTTTTAGTGATAGAATCCTGGCGTATGCCCACGAGGCTCGCTCCTCCACATCTACAAACCATCTCAAATTTGTGAGTTTTATTTAACAAGAGGTCATCGTTTTTGCTTGATCAACAGGAGGTAAAGACGCAAGTGCAAAGAGAGGAGGAATCTGAAGGGAGATAAACTCAGCCGGACGGAACTGCAAATTTGGGCAGGCACTCTCCAGGGCGTTGATCATCTGAGCTGCAGATAAGCTTATTAAGGTAAGATTTTGAAACTGCTTTTGAGTTGTGAGTGTATGCCAGGAGGGGTATGAAGGATCACATAGCATGTTTTGTATTGAGGAGAAAGCCATTTGAAATTTTATCTAGCAAAGTAGCAATAGTAACATAGAAAAACATTATACAAAGTTTAAGATTTCAACACATTTCAAAATTTACAACCTCTTTTAGTCAGATATGATGATACCAAGCATTGATCAGATAAGTGAAAAGCCAGAGAACTGAATTATGTGTAATTCTCCATTGAATGTTTGAAGTGCTAAAATTGGGACAACAAAATATTTGTCAATAATAGCACTGTGAAAGATTTCAGTGAGGTCCGCAACATAGGCATGTCTCTCTAAATGCTTCAGAGCATAAAATTAAGGTATTAAAGCATTAAAAAAATTCTATGAATATCTTTTGGTGGAATAAAAGAGAGATCTGTATAAAAGAGGTCCAGATAAGAGAGGTGGAACTCTACCTGTGTTACAAGTTCAATCTAGACTTCCGATGTACAATGTAATTAAGAACATTTTTTTAAAACACAGCTTGTCCCTACTTTCAAATAATCTGTAACAATAGCTTGAAAGATGTGTCTTGTCAAAATATGTAAAGAATGGGGTCTTTTTTATGACCAGGAGTATACAGGATTCTCTACACAAAATGTCTCTTTTGTTAGCTCTTTACATAGATGTTCTCGCCATCTTGTAACTGACACTTGTCTATACTTACGTGATTGTCAGCTATTGAATAAGATATTCAACAAGAGCAATTTTGAATGTCAGCACAATTCTGTGGACTGTGTGTATAGGAAGGAAATATGTGACATCCAACAGTATCGGGCAAAGTTTGCTGATATGGTAGAGATGTAGGACGGAAGGTGGATGGTGCATGCTGTGTTGATGATGTTAACATGATGGAGTGGTGTGTAACACTGTGATTGGTGAAAACAAATTTGATTAACAAGTTTTCATCAACTTCAGTCTGTGCATAAATTTGTGTAAGGAACGTGAATAATTATGAATATTTTCATTAAAAGCTATTTAATCCAAATCTGCATCAGTTTTAGGCTGTTACTTCAATATCAGCAGTACAAAGCTACATCATGGAAATTGAAACCAGCTGTAGCTACTAACTTCCTTAATATCAATATCAGCAGAGTGAAGATAGCTACTTCATCAATACCAATATATCCGCAGAAGATAGCTACTTCATCAACAGTAATATCAGCAGAAGATAGCTACTTCATGAAAAGTAATATCAGCAGAAGATAACTACTTTATCAAAAGTAATATCAGCAGAAGAAGCTGAAGATGGGAACTTCATCAACAGCAATATCAGCTGAAGATAGCTACTTTATCAACAGTAATATTAGCTGAAGATAGGTACTTCATCAAGAGTATAATATCAGCAGAAGATAGCCACTTCATCAGTACCAATATCAGCAGAAGATAGGTACTTCATCAATACCAATATTAGCAGAAAAAAGGTACTTCATCAACAATAATATGAACAGAAGATAGATACTTCATCGAGAGTAATATCAACAGAAGATGGCTAGTTCAATACCTATATCATCAGTAGATAGATATATCTTAAAAATTTACATTATCAGTTGCTCTTCATCAATATCAACACCTATCTTGCTATCACTAGCCCAAAATAAATCAAATTAGTTCAAAAATATTGTTAAGAAGATTTATTATGACACATTTGATGTACTGCTTCTGTACAATCATTGAGTATTACCTTGTTGTGGGAAGGGTTAATGTTACTATAATAATTATGACAAACCAAATTTGCCATCAGTGACGTGAGTGCTACTTGATTTAAGCACAGCAAAGGTTAATAAGGCACTATAATATGAGCAACCATCCGGTGCCAAGGCTGAGGAGGGTCTGCCTTTCTTAGAGACTTTACCTATGACACTCATCATGAGACGCCCTATACTGAGTAGTGTTAGCCAGTCTTGAAAGCCCTCTCCAATGCACCACTTCAACTATGTCAACGTCTCTACACTGTTTTCCTAAGCCTCCCTAAGATGGGTCCAATTCAAAGGCTACTTAGGAGAGATGGGCAGATAGAGTTATAGGTATTAAGGTGTATTGGAGGGTTTAGTATGGGACCAATTTAAAGGCTGACTATGGTACTAAATATTAAGGTCATTTGGATGTTTTAGCATCTTCTGAAAATGGGTGCAATCTAAAATCTAGTTACAGAAGATGGACGTAGGATTCTAGGTATTAGGTGTATAGGAGGGTTTAACATGGGACCAATTTAAAGGCTGTATATAGGAACATATGGTTTTAAGTATTAAGGTCATTTAGAGGTTTTAGCATCTTCTGAAAATGGGTTCAATCTAAAACCTACTTATAGGGAGATGGATGGACTGATAGGATTCTAGGTATTAAGGTGTATTGGAGGGTTTAGTATGGACCAATTTAAAGGCTGCATTTAGGAAGGTATGGTATTATACACATATTAAGATAATCCTTAGGTGAGTTTTATAGGAGATAGACAGAAAGGATTTTACACATTAAGGGGAATTGGAGATTTCTAAGTCGGAGGTTATAGCATGTCCTAAGATTGGTCCAATTCAAGATGGGCAGATAGGTGTTTAGGTATCAAGGTGATTTGGAGGGTGTATTATCAATGATGTATCTAGTTTACAAGTTGTTTATGGGAGAAGGACATATGTGACATGATCAAGGAGGATGAGTCACATGTCGGCAATTTTCAAATAGAAGGTTTTACATCATTTTCTGGCAGTTTACAAATGCTACATTTTGATGCAAACCCCATCAAAATCGGACATCTGGAATTTGAACACTGTTTTTGCCAATATCTCAAAAACAATATTAGCGACATCCGACTCATTCCCCTTGATCATGTCATATATTGAGTTTGTAGGTGTTACTGAAGTAATTTAGATTCAAAATACAGTGGCGTAGCGAGGGGGCAGGGGCCACTTGCCCTGGTCACTATCTTAGGGGGCTGCCAAATTGACCAATTCAGTGTGGATTTTGGGCCCCCTTCCAAGTCAAAATTTTCAAGCATGTGCATTTCAGCACAAATAGTCATTTGAAAGATCAATTTAAGACCGAAATTCAAGTTCATTATAACCAAAATTAATTAGTGGTATCTGTGCAATTTTTCGCACGCTCCCCACAACCCCTAGCTATGCCACTGTCAAAATACAGAAAACTGTCATTTCATTTCACCACAGTTGTAATAATTTCTTGAAACACACGTTATGACTAGGGATCAATGCCTTCATGACTAAATTGCATTATTGAATATACATTGAGCTGCAATTAGAAAAATAATAATGCACTCCCTTCAAATAGCCTTAAAATATGCCATTGAGATTGAGTTTTGAGTATTAAGGAGCGTTCAGGTCAAAAAACATTGAAGTCAGATTTTCAAATTTGATGAGTGGTTTGAGTGGATGTGCTGAGAGAGGTCATTATAGTTTTGGAGAGATGCTTTAGTGATTTACTTCCAATTGTGGATTATTTTTGTCTGGTTTAATATATTGTTTTAACCTGATCAATAATGTAGGCCTATGTATACATGATAACCAATTTGGTTGGTCTCAGAAAATAGAAGGTATTTGCTGATGACAATCATTGGTAAACAAGGAAGGAAAAATGGTGAATGTTAGAAAATATTTACAGAATTTGGAATTTGTCATTAGAAGAACACCACTTATTTGGGCCGCCCTAGAAGTAAGAACAGTACTTTTAGGCAACATTTACAGCCAGGATTTGGTCATTTTGAAAAATGTTCCCAACCTACTTATTCTGCCAAAGTTATTTTACTTATTCTGCCAAAATGTCAAAAATATCACATACGCTATTATGTAAAACGGACGATGATGTGTTATGTATGATACATTTTGAATGCAATCAATGCTTCCATTCTAACACTTATTCATGTATAAGTTATATCATCTTTATGGCAGCCATTTTGTAGGTCATTAGCATTATCATAGTTATACACGTTTACTGACCATCTTTCCAGGACAAATTGTTCTTTCTACTCATGGAATTGATCAAATTCAAGCAGGAAATTGCCACACTATATCTGCACAAGAAAAACATCACTGGAACCCTGCAAACACAAAACATTTTATATTGGGTTATATAAAGGATATAAAGGGCGTAAAATATTTTAATAACATTAAATACACTTTTGAAAACAATTTAACATAATGCTATTTAAAAAAGAATGTGCTATTTGCTCGCAGCGACACTCTCAATTTCATGAAATTTTACTTTTTACCTGATTGTAATACCCAATGATGTACTTAAATACCAATGAAAGACTTAGCCTGTAAACCAAAACATGTTTATACATCATTATGTTTATAACCTGTTTATTACATAATTTTTCAAAACATTTTTGTGTCTATACTTGAAAACTGATGGGTACCAATCATTTTGATAAAGTCTATATAATTAAATTCAAATGTTTATACAACAACTTTTGTGCAAGATGTCCATGAGGTAGCGAGGCTTTAAGATGCTATTATTAGTCGTCTAGACGAGCCTTAAAGCTTTTTGTCAAAATTGTTACATGCATTCAAATGGGTCACAAGCAGACAAATGGGAGATTGAACTGTATGTTAGCGATGAAGAGGGAGAGGGGCAAGAAAGAGAGAGGAGGAGAGCGAGAGAGATGTGACTTCAACTCGGTAGCGTAGCTAGGATTTTTTTCAGAGGGGTGGGGCCAACAGGGTGTATGGGGAGCAAGGTGTCTTTCGGAGGGAAATTTTCAACAAAAATGTTCAAATATTGTCAAAAATAGTCAAAAATGCCTGAAAATCTTTTTTTGTTTAAATCTGATGGGTACCATCCTAAAGGGGAAGCAAGAGTGGGCAAGAGTTTCCATAGGGGAATGCTGCCCCCTGGCAATGCTACTCACAATGGACCACAATAGCCTCATCCCAATGGCATAGTTCAATAACCTCAATTTAACAATCATAGTTCAAAATTTGACCTCAAATTGCAGAGTATGAGTTTTTGTACCCAAATTTTCAAAGGTCATTCAATGAATGTACAAATGTATTGGGGTTAAAGAACTGTGCCATGATAGATGAGCATGTTGTGGAACAGAGTGACTGCTTCACCTTGTGAAAGTGCATCTGCCAAATAGTACATATTGTCCAAATCAATCTAGGCAATGCTTAAGCCACCTTTGAACATTCTAATCCATCACATATATAAAGTCAAATATATACGACAGCTTGCGAAAATCCTCTGAAATATTCATCTGCTAACTCCGAGGGAGCTCCATTTAGGTCATTAATATATTATTTGCAAAAGCTTATGTAGTAGACAAGGATGAAATCCAAACTGCATACTTCCCATAGGTGATTATAGTAAGCTTATTGGAATTTCAGGTGTTATCCAAGCCTGTGAGCATCAGTGTTTGCCTGCAAACGAGGACACACGCAAGATTTTTCACTCTAAACTGTGGACTTACCTGCAACCGAGGACCGTCCTCGGTTTCAAACTACTGCAATAGACTCCAAATGCATGCTAAATTGACACTCTTTCTGGGACTGTTAGTGAATCGGTGCCCCTAACAGTGGCTCCGGAACCGGGGGGATGGGGCTCAGCCCCCCAATAATTTGGATGCCTATGGAAAATTACCATTGGGCCCCCCAATAATTTTGGCCAGGCACCGTTGCCCCCCCCCCCATATTTAACATCTTCCGGAGCCTCTGCCTAAAGGTTCGTTCATACTACCACCGCATTTGCGATGCGTTGCTTGCGATGCGGTGCGTTGTCGCACTGCATCGTACTGCAAACTACTGCATTGCGATATCGCAATAAAGTTAAATGCATTTTAACCTGGAAATGCGACGAGTTGCGTTGAGTTGCGGCAAAAGTAATCGATATATCGGCATCGCAAAGCAACGCATCGCAAATGCGGTGGTAGTATGAACGAACCTTAAGTATTGCAAAGTATTGGTAAATTCTTGCAAAACCTACAAAACATTGAATAGCTTGTGTGGTTATTATTAGATGAAGTATATCGCTATCGTAAGTTTCAATCATTGATCTTTTGATTGATTATGCTGCTTGCATTATATCTCAGCTATTTTAGTTATCGAAATGTTTTATGGACTTGTTTACTTCCTGCTACGCATCTTGCAATAAAGCAGCATTTTAATTAGTTTTCTATTTTAGAATTTCCAAGAAATTGATGTTTTGATGATGAAGTTGTCCTCAAATTTAGATTGCTAAATGTATGATGTGATTAAGCAAACTGAGATATTGGGCTATTCCTGTTGAAATCCATGGATGACATAAACTTAATATCCAACACAGGGGGCATAGATTTCAAATGGAGTTGCCCATTTGGGTAACCCCATTTGAAATTCACACTCCTTGTGTAGGAGATTAAGGTCATGTCTTCCATAGGGGGTGTGTGTATTTCAACTGGCATTGTGCTTTCAGCACTCCCTGGTAGCTTCAGTTGCTCATTCCATTTTCTGTTGTTATACAAGTATTTTGATGAATTTGCCATTTGATTTAGATTAAAAATGAGTGTCAGGTCAACCATATTCAATTTTTACCCCCAAATCCCCAAAAGTTCCTCTTTTTGACCCAAAAAGTCCCATTTGCGAGCATAGTGAGTGAAAAAAATAGTCAAAAAAAGGTCCAAAGTTTGGGAAAAAAGTCCACTTTTTCAAAATCCGCCTCCCCCTAGTCCAAAAAGGTCAAAATTTTGAAAAATTTCCACTTTTTCAAAATTAGCCCCCCCAATAAATCCTGGTTATATGTGCCTGTAGAAAAAAGGTCCAGAGTTTGGGGAAAAAGTCCACTTTTTCAAAATCCGCCCTCCCCCTAGTCCAAAAAGGTCAAAATTTTGAAAAAATTTCCACTTTTTCAAAATTAGCCCCCCCAATAAATCCTGGTTATATGGGCCTGTAGAAATCAAAAGGCTCTGAAGGTTGTCTCCCTTATAGGTCATATGCCTTCCTAGCTTGAGGCCAATGAAGTAAAATCAAATTGTGATTTTCTCAAAACTGATAATTTTGCCTTTGTTATGCTAGTTGGATTCATTGCATCATTTCCTTTCTGAAAATGTATACTTTTATATACTTATCATTGTTACATTTAGAGATACAATAAAAAGCAATATCTAAATTACTGCCTTGATGAAGGCATACGGACTATGGTATTTAATATATACTGGTCCAATAAAGTATCCTTACACTTGGAAAAATAATCACAATTTCAAAACTGAACAAAATTGGGGTAAATCAATGTGGTGTCATAATGTGCAAGATTAGATAGTGCATCTATTAAAAAAACAAATTTACTCGAATATTGTTCAGTTTGGAAATTGTGATTATTTTTCCAAGTGTAAGGATACTTTATTGGTGCAGTATATATAACTGGCTGCTGAGACACTTAAGAGAGGAAGTGATCATACCTAGTGAAGTTTCACCAGCAATTCACAGTGTGGCTATTACTATTTGTAATAGTGGAGTGGCTCTCAATCGGATATCTTGAGAGTTCAATCCCATCCATTCTTACTTTTTAGTTGAGCCTGCTTCCTGCATTATAGCATGTTTCTACCAAGCAAACGGTTGTGGCTGGATTTGGGGTACTGCGAGGAATACGCAGTAACGGCTCCAGCAGAAACAAAGCGGTTGAAGGTGAATGCACGGTGATGCGAGTGAATCCATCAACCACCTATTGAGGAGGTTAATATATTGTGATGAATATTCGGTAACATTCGCAGTAGAAACAGTTCGGATGCGATTTTGCGGGTGATAGCCCGGAGTGATAGCGCACTGCAATACAGTGTTAGCATCTGACCTTGAAGTCACAAAAACTATCTTCTGGACTTCCGCTCTCGCCAGTAAATACGTGGGTAGTGAATTGTCACCATGTATATCAGCGTAGTAGAAGCGACCCGATGAAGGTGAGAGGATTAAAATGCGGGTGAGGGTGATAGCGCAGTAATGCTCGGTATAAACACGCTAAATGTTTGCACTCCTCCAATATATAATGGTGTCTTGCAATGTCTTATACCACCTTCTTGAATAAATATTGAAAAATATCTAAGTAGAATATATAATAAATACATGTGACACGATCTGGTCCATGGGGCCAAAGGCGGCAAATTTGAAACTGAAATAAAGGTAAAAATATGGAGTAAAAAACAATAAAATACATAAGAAAATAGACATCAATAACTTCATAACTTTAGAACCAAGTATGCTAGACCTTCGGTGTTTTCAGTAAATGACAGCCTATTGTACGTGTAATGTAATAATTATAGTAACTGAATTTTCAAAAATGCCTCTTTTGGCCCCCATGGACCAGATCGGGTCACATTTTGCTTTTATTTGTAACATTAAGTTTCTATGGCAGTAAGTACTCATAGCAATATAAACAGCTCTATAACGAGACTTGCATAATTAAAATAACTGATTAAGCTGAAGAAATTGCTTTGATGCTTGGAGAGACAAGTGCTAAATTAAATGCATTCACCTAGCATATAGATGGGGCACTGTAGGTGTTTCCATTCAAAAGGTCATTCAATTGATCAAATCCATTAGAAACTTTACCATTCCAACAATATACCGTGTATGTTTGACTTTGTTTGAATGATAAAATGATTTCCAAACATATTTTGTTGTAGAAGTTTTGAACCTGTCGAATCATCAGCACCTGTCAAATTGGGCTATTCCATTTAAAATCCACAATCCCCTGTGGAAGATTTTGGAAATATCTTCCACAGGGGGAGTATGAATTTCAAATGGAATTAACACGATAGCAGCTCCATTTGACGGTCGCCTCCCTCAGCAGAAGATTCAGGTTGAATCTTTCTCAGAGGGTGTATGAAATTCAAATGGAGCTGCTTAATGTGTTCATTCCATTAGAAATTCATATTCTTCCTGTGGAAGATATTTCCAAAATCTTCCACAGGGGAAGTGTGGATTTTTAATGGAATAGCCCATTATCACAACTTTAAGATAACAATAAAACAACTTTCATGAGTCTTTGCATAAGTTTGCATAACACAACTTTTGCATTTACAGTATATTCTCACCCATCTACCAACATGGAACTATCCATCTTTCAATTTAGGTATATGCATTCCCACAAAACCTTGAACATGTAAATCAAACATTTTTAAAAAGATTTTTAATAATTCAACAAAAAAAAGGTAACCTTTCAGAGGCTTATCCAGAAGCTGACTGGGCTGGAATTGGACCAGGGCTGCTGCTGAGTGGTTGAAATGTGCCCAAATAGGCTAATTTTGCATGATTGTTCAGAAAACTCCAGGGTGCACATGCACCCTCCATCTCCCACCTCACCCTCAATCAGGGTTCCCGCTAGGTCCAAATATTATGGGGTCCAGTTGGACCCCATAATCTGCAAAATTTGAAAACTATGGAGTCCCAAACAATGTTTTGGATGTTTAAACACAAATTCTCACATGTTAGTCTCAAATGATGGGGTACAGGTGGACCCTATAATTTTCAAAATTTGACAAATATGGAGTCCATTAGGATTTTACTGTGCTAAAAGACCCCATAACTCGGTGTAGCGGGAACCCTGCCCCAAATGTGACACAGCCTTTCAGCTTTAATTTGACAGTTGTCCCTTTAAAAAAGATGAAATTGAATCTGCCAGATCTGAAGTCAACAACACTACTTACTCAGTCAGGTGGGTTAGATAATCTTATACATGCAACAGTTTCTATATAATCCGATGCAAATTCATTTAATGATCATTCAATTTAGCTGGTCATTGACTGCCTAGCAGACCACCATATAATATCACAATCCAATTAAGAAATTAACATGTGTGGGAAACGAGATATTGATTGTATCGTAGCAGTAAACATCGCTTTATACGCTGCTCAGTGTTGAGTGCAGTTTTATGGTTGTCAAATTTCATTAAATTTTCAAAATAATATTTTTTTTAGAATTTTGCATTATTATTAGCATATTTGAAATGTATATGAAAATGTGTTGAAATGAGTACAAATGTGCTTAGTATTAGTTCAGTGGTTCAAGAGATAGCCCTCTATTTTTGACAATTTTACTAAATCTGCTCATATATTTTTACGTTCAAACAGAGCTGAGCTGTACACAGATAACGATACTCCAGCAAACATGAAAACTTTTTTCAAATGTTTTAAACATATATAGTTTGGATTTTGGTTTTGGTAAAAATGTTTTAATAACATCTCGGGTTTTATAAAGGTTGCAATAACTTTTGAGAACATTTTATATGAAAACAAAATGTAACAAAATTTTTTAAATTTTGTCAAATGTTACTCTCTTAAATTGGCCGATTGAAATATGTCAATCCTTTAATGATTGATGATAGGAATCAATCTAAATAGATTGAAAAATAGATTGAAATGTTTTTTTTTGTTTTCACTCTAACTCTCTTTGTAGACTGATTGCACTATCTAATTAAGTGTTACTCCTAATGTACTGCCAAATGACATGTGTTGCATATGTTTGGAATGAGATGTCAAATTGTTTTAGAGTGAACATTTTCAATCTTTTTTTGAAAAGGACTTGTCCCTAATTTGGGACGGCAAAAGATTGAAAAACAATGAAAATCAATCCTTTCTACTGAAAATTCAATCAAAAAAGATTTGCCCCTAACTTTAATCACTAAAAGATTGAGAATCACTCCTTTGATAGAAAAAAGTTCAAATCACCCAACTGAATATACAGTCGGAACGGCAAGATTGAAAATTCAATCTTTTTGATTGAATATTCAATCGGGCAATTTAAGAGAGTATAGTAAAATCATTTTTGCAATCATTTTTGCTAATATTTTGCAGTAAGTTATCAACAAAAATGGGTTTGAATTTTATGAAAACATTTAATACCCTTTAGATAACCCGACATTTAAACATTTTCTGGCAACCCTTTCGAATAAAGAATAATGCTGAAAATGCTTTGTGTTTGCTGGGACAGCATGTGTAAGGAATGAGAACTTTATTATGGTAGTGGTACTTAAATGGCCAATCCTATGGCATTTACATATAGTTTCATGCATTTATTTATAAACAAGTGCTATAAACAAGCTATATTTAAATATACTGTGTTGTGTAAACAATATCTGATTTTGTAATGGTGTTTTTTTGGAAACAAAATAATTTATTGCCAAGCTTTTGTCTATATAGGTTGTTGCTGTACAGCTCTACAAGATTTATAATATTACCACAAATAGATAATTTATGATACAAAATATATATTCAATTGCCATGAAATAAATAGTTATCTACTGAAGACAGCAAAATTGCATAGTTAAATATGCAGAAACTACTCAATTAACATTTTAGGTACAAACACACTGAAACATTTCATGTATTTACATCCTTTTGGAGCTTTGTTTTAAAATATGTTTAAAATATGCTATGTCAGTAAGGTGTGGGATTCTATTTTACATACAGTTTTAAATTAATGATTATTTCATGTACAGAAAGTTCTTTTCTCTCTCTGGCAATACTCAAGAAAATAGCAAAGTATACATTGTGGTAGCTTTGATCATCAACTTTCATAAACACTGTTGTTAAAAAATTTTCTGAATGATTAAACATTGATGATATATTTTTAAATCTGCTGATTGTAGTGTATCAGGATTGCCAAACATTTTTAGCCCGAAACACAGTAAATAGATTTAAAATGTTACGCAAATTGATAGGCGGTTGCCAAGAATACCAAAGGGCCAATATTCATAGTTAAAGGAGTATTTCGTGATCCTAGCATCCTCTTTTCATGACATTTTTCAGTAGATATCCACGAAAAAAGCTTACTCCCAAAATTTCAGTTGATTCCGATTTTGTGTTTGCGAGTTATGCATGATTATGTGTATTACACTGCTCCATAGGCCACCGTTGTAATTTCATTCTGGTATACCCAGAACGAAATTAAAATTTGACGATATTTTTGCTAAACGAATTAATCTGCAAGAAATATTTGGTACATCAACATTATGTAGTCAGAGGTTTCCAGTGGTATAAAATTTTTTTTATGGAGTAGGGGGATGAGGCTGTGGATCACCAAATGCCCTTTTAAAATGCTGTTTAAAAGTTGAAATGAACAGCAGTTGATAAAAAATAATTAATACAAATTCTACTTGTTAAACAAGGTTGTTTAACCTTTTAAGCAGCATTTTAACTATGTATTATAGATTTTACATATTGAGGTAAAATTTTCAAAGTAGCCCAATAACCACAAACTTGCAAGTATGATAATGTCGCACTCACTCGATATCATATTATTGTTTGGCTCCAAGGCATATGTTACAACATTTGTTAACTACAACTCAAACTTAATTTACTTCAATTTATTAATTTCATCGCGTAAGTTCTGAAAGCAGCATTTTTGACTTCGGCATATTTGCCTACGTGATTGTCATAATTTGATGCAACATTTTATTACTTTGATGTCTACAACCCCTTTTTTCTTCCCTTTATATCTTTTGAAATCTTAATACTCTGCGTGCTAGCCATAGGCTTCAACATAAAAAAGTCCAAGTTTGAGATATTTTCTCAAAATATCAAGAGCTATCTCAAGAACTGCTGAACCAATACTAGGCATGTTTGTACTCATTTTAAAGCATTTTCCATGCTGATTCCAAATATGGTCATAAAATATTCAATTCTGAAATTTTTTAACTTGTCGTCTGCAGTCGACACCCGCGTGGAGAGAGTTAACTTTCTTATTGTGTTTAGGTCTTAATGGGTTGACGTGACACTGGTCATGTACTAACTAGTTTTTTAGTAACATACTACATTGTTTAGTTATTGAGCTTTGTATATGAAATTGAATTATGTTTGTGTGTTTGATTGAATTACCATAAGATACACTGTATCAATTACACATATGTGACACGATCAAGAGAAATGAGTCGGATGTCGCTAATATTGATTTTGAGATATTGGCAAAGAAAGTGTTAAAATTCTTTTGTTTTATATTGTTTTCAGCGATTGATAAATTGATGTAACTTCACACAGAAAAGTCGTATCAACATGGGGTTTTCAGTTTCTGAAAGCTCTAAATCTCCTCTTTAGAAACATGTGTAAAACTTATTTTCGACCAGGGCCGACATGTGACTCATTCCCCTTGATCATGTCACATATGGGAGACAGGTTATTGACTTTTCATGGCCCCTTTTTTGTGCTACTGACAATTTAATGCATCAAGCACACTACTAATAGAATTGCTATTATAGCCTTCGTGTTACATCATATTTTCCATTGTTTTTTCCCCTTATTATTTTCACAAATAAGATGCACGCAAGAGATGAACATATCAGAAATTCTACAACAAGATATTCAAAATATATAGATAATAATTATATCAACTTTATTACAGATATTTATTTTTTCATTTTTATATTGTAATAAAACCATGAATTGATGAATCTTCTCAGTCATCCAGTTGTAGTAACATGAAATTTGGAATTAAATCAAAAAGTGTAGCATTGCTAAAAATAGTAAGTCCAGTATTTTGATTTCATTCCAAATTTCAAAAACAAGAATGTTTTTTTATTCGCTGCCGTAGTGCAAGCTAGTATTGGTTCAAGCCTAAGCTCATACACCTGTTCCGAATTATTATATGCCATAGGCTTTGTGTTGTGATCATTTCGATCAGTGGTTCGTAACAAAGAAAGCGTGAGTCGGTTAACCCTGTAACGGTCATGCCAGTGAATTAGGTCATCCTCAAATTGATTTTTCACCTCATTTGATACGATAGCTTAGAAAACAATAAAAAACGTGTAGTGAGGTCCAGATTTGAAAGTTGCACTTACCTGTATACCAATTCTTACAATACAAAAACACTCAGATATCATTACATAGATTTCCTTCCATTGCACTGAATGCAAAATCAATAGAATTTACTGCAACTTTCAAATCTTGGGCTACATTGATTAAAATGTACGCTGTGACATCAATATTTAGTCAATTGCTACAAACGAGGTGTCAAAATGTGCAGAAATAAATAATTCTGCTTCCAACGCATTTTACAGATTTGTAATACAATAGCCCCCTTTTGAATAATGGTCATTATTTAAGGGGGTTAGTTACTTTTTTTGAGATGTTTATAATAAAGCATGTAGGCCCCTAGTTGATACTTGCCTTAAAGAACTACAAGTAAAATGTATAAATGTGTGTTAATCCTATTGCACCAGAGACTATGCCTACAGATGATTTGTATAGATATTGTGTAAATCTGATATAACTGGAGGTAATATAGCACTTAGATGAAGTATAATGATGTATGACACAATTCACTCTCATCAGATGTGTCCACACAAATGCTGAAAATTCAAGGCATTGCGTGGGAAGTTTAAGGTCTTATTTAGGGTTTCTGTAATGGACAGTGACTGCCTGAATTTTTTTCTGGGGGATGGGGCAAATTAAGGCTGTTTAAATCTGGAGAGGACACAAATTTGACAAATTAGCCATTTTGCCCCTAAAAATGTAATTTTTAATGAGTTTTGACTGGAAGAAACTAATGGAACCTTAAGCTTGGGGGTGGCACCACCACTTTCATCCCCAGAAAAAAGGCTTATAGAGGAGATGATTCCCCCACATTTTGGCACAGCCATTATTGTGACACTTGACATGGTTGTGGGAAATGGATCAATTTGGGATAGGTCCATATTATACAAATATTGACTGCTATGAGGGGCATGGTTAAAATTATAGGCCCAAGGTAATCTCAAAACAATGACTATGCCCAGGCGAGCCGAGGGGCATAGTCATGGTTTTGAGATCACCGCTGGCCTATAATTTTAACCATGCCCTAATAAAAAGCAGTCAATATTTGTTTTATATACCAAATCTTAAGATTCTTGTCATCTGTTTGATTAAGCATCGATTTTGGGAAGAGAAATTAATAGTTTCAAAGTTTAACGGCACACAGATTACAATCTGCGTATGTATGCGTAATTATAGCGCGTGAAAACATTAACGCGTGCGTAATATCATTTTACGCTGGGAAAAACGCTCAGTTTGATCGTGACGCACGTGACCGGTCCATAGTTCATTTCCATGGACCGGTCCATAGTTCATTTTGCGGGCATAGTTAATTCAATGACTGCACTTTCAACCAATCAGATGACAGGAATCTATATATGAGGTATATAAATCCTTATGTCCTTGACTGGTGTAACTCCAGTTAGTGCGACAATGACTTTCGCTAATTTTGGGGTTTCCGTGGCCGTGGTCCTATCAACATAACTTGAGATGTAGGTTGTTTACTTCTGAAATATTGCATGCTCTAAAGCTCACATCTTCAGCTTGTCAGAATACTTTGACTTCAAAGGAAATTGTAGCACAATTTTGACTAAATATCTAATTGATTATGAAAATAGGACTCAAAGCTTGACCTCTTTGTCTGTGTCTGCCTCTCTCTTCTCTGTATCTGTTGTCACTTTGTCTTTGTCTTGTTCTCTCCCTTTCTCTTTGTTTCTGTCACTTGACCTCTTTGTCTGAAAATAAGACTCAAAGCATTTTAGGTAAACTAAAGTTAGAGTTATAATAACAACTGTTGAGATTTAATGAAGTAACCGGTACCGAGTTGATTTTGCATATGAATTTGTGGCATTTCAGAATCTCTACTGCAATATGAGTTCTTTTTCAAAATTGTACTGTATATTTACAAAAAGAGGTAGGCCTACCATAGCAATTAAATTTAGGTAATTAACAAATACACATCACTCTTTCACGTTATTTTGTATCATCATGTTATTTTGTAAATATTCTGTAAAAATTGTAAATATCATTGTATGAGGGCCTGCTTGGAAAACAGTGCTTGCCACTGAAGTAGTTTAAATCCTGTAATAAAGATTTCACAAATAAAAAAGCCGCCAGCACATTGGATAAAACTTGTAAGACACCCTGTTAATAGGCTATTACCATTGAAATCCATACATCCCGTATGGAAGACATGAACTTAATCTTCCACACAGGGGATGTAGATTTCAAATGGAGTCACCCATTTAGGTAACCCCATTTGAAATTCCCTCCCCCTGTGTGGAAGATTAAGGTCATGTATTCCACATGGGGTGTATGGATTTCAACTGAAATAACCCAATTCTATGTTTCAATGAGGTAACAGGTTTCAGGTAGCCTTTATAAATTCCCTATTATCTTAAATGCACAGTCTCAACACTATAAGTTCAATTAGTATTAGCAGCAGTGTGGGTGTACGCTTCTCATGTAGCCGTTTCATCACACTTGACATGAATTATGTGCACAATACAAGTGAGGCCCACAAGGCCAACCCAGGCGGCCTGGTACTCGGACAAGATAACAGGCAATTTGGGCAGCCATGTCATCCATCTTCATGTGCACAATACAAGTGAGGCCCACAAGGCCAACCCAAGCAGCCTGGTACTCGGACAAGATAACAGGCAATTTGGGCAGCCATGTCATCCATCTTTTCTTTTAATATCTACTCTTTAATTTTATCTGCTAAAGATAGTTATCATAGTTACTTGTTATCTACTGAAGATGACAATTAAATTAAATCAAAATGCTATCTACTGTAGATATCCCTTAAAGTAAATGCTATCTACTGAAGATAGCCCTAAAGTAAATGCTATCTACTGAAGATAGCCCTAAAGTAAATGCTATCTACTGAAGATAGCCCTAAAGTAAATGCTATCTACTGAAGATAGCCCTAAAGTAAAATGTTATATACTGCAGATATCCCTTAAAGTAAATGCTATCACCTACTGGTAATATCCCTAAAGTAAAATGATATCTACTGCAGATATGCCTTAAAGTAAATGCATTCTACGGCAGATATCCCTTACATTAAATGCTATCTACTGAAGATAGTCCTGAAGTAAAATGCTACCTACTGCAGATAGTCCTGAAGTAAAATGATATCTACTGCAGATTTCCCTTACAGTAAATGCTATCTACTGAAGATAGCCCTGAAGTAAAATTATATCTACAATCCCCGAAAAATGTCGTTGAAACGCTTTAGGCATCTTGAATGAAATCCAAAGTGTATATTTAATGTGGATAAAAATGTTCAATATTTGGAATTAGAAGAAAGCTGGGCCATCAATTAACACTTTTTCCTTCCCCACCCCCATCATTCAATGTTGCGACACTTTGGAGACACGCTGAACACATGTGCACGTTTCAACATTGCACGGGGAGTGGGGACTAATTTTCCCTAAAGACGCTTTAATGTTTCAAGACATATTTCGGGATTGTATGAGGCAAACGCTAAAATTAACATCTGATTTTAATCTTTTGGCTATAACTTTAAAACTACTTGATAGAATCACTCCAAATTTTCAATGAATATTAGTTAGTGCATAAGCTATGATATGGGTATAAAATAAAACAACTAATTGTATCAATTTTGACTATATCGCCCTGCACTACAAGCAGGTTGCACCCCCACCTGTGTATGTCTACAATCATAGATTGAATACAATAACGCTCTTTTCAAACATACTAATCTTACAGATGTGAGTGATCAGCATGATATAGTTCAATGCATAGGTAACACGAGAACGCTGCAGTGCAGGGCAATATAGTCAAAAACGACCTTTTTCACCTTTTTTTTCAGACCAACGCCTTCTTCCGAGCAAAAAACAAAACAAAACGAACCAATAACAAAATCGCATTAGTACGCTTATGAAGTAGGCCTACTCATGCAGAGATATCTTTAAAATTGATATTTTATTTGCGTGAAATGGTAAAGTGCGATTGTAAATCGTCCCATTGAATCACATAGTGATTTGACGGTTTACCCTAGCCTAATACTGAATATTAATACAAGGAGTTTCTTTAATTTAGAAATGGTAAACCGTTGACAAAATTCATAATTTAGGCCGATTTGGTGTCAACTTTTATTTGTAAAGTGTTTTGTTTGAAAGCTTGTTAAAAACTACATCTAATTTTACTATTTTACGTTTTGTTAGCTCTAACATTATTTACATTTTACTGATTTTAGCAAATGTAAATCGTCTGTCGAGATTTACCATTTTCATAATCACGAGAATGCAATGCGCACCCATATATCACGGAATCCCGTAATTATTTCAACATGACAGCGTGGTGTAATGGATAGTGCTTCAGACGGTGAAACGGAAGGCTATTGTTTCGAGCCTCAACAGTTTCACCTTTTTTTTTTCTTTTTTTTTTGTGTGTGACTTATTCAAACCAGTAAACTATTCTTCTGTATTCATGACAATTGACATTGTGAAACACGAAAATAAGTTTTAAAGCCCTAATTTATCTATGCCATGATAATTGATTTTATTTTAATTGTAATAAAGACACAAATAGATCCGGACATCTTTAAAGGTTATGAATATGGGCACTATAGCAATTGTAAGATAAACTATTCTTCTGTATTCATGACAATTGACATTATGAAACACGAAAATAAGTTTTAAAACCCTAATTTATCTATGGCATGATAATTGATTGTTTTTGTTTTAAATTGTAATAAAGACAAACATAGATCCGGACATCTTTAAAGGTCATGAATATGGGCACTATAGCAATTGTAAGATACCCCCCACACACACACACCCACCCCCACCCCGTGCAAATTTCATACGTTTCATAAGTATTTTACTTATAGAGTGCTTGCACATAAGGTCATTAGTTCAAATCATCTCCTCTATAGGCACGCTCCAGAAGATATGCAAATGGATGGAGTACAAAAGAATTATTTGACCACTACCTAAATAAAAGATGAGTTGTTTTATTTTGTGCCCACATCATAGCCTATCTATTAATGAATAGTCATGGAAAATTTTTCACGCGGTACCTATGCATTGAACTATATCATGCTGATCACTCACATCTGTAAGATTAGCATGTTTGAAAAGAGCGCTATTGTATTCAATCTATGATTGTAGACATACACAGGTGATGGGTGCAAGCTGTTTGTAGTGCAGGGCGATATAGTCAAAATTGATACAATTAGTTGCTTTATTTTATACCCACATCATAGCTTATGCACTAACTAATATTCATTGAAAATTTGGAGTGATTCTATCAAGTAGTTTTAAAGTTATAGCCAAAAGATTAAAATCAGATGTTAATTTTAGCGTTTGCCTCAGACAATCCCCGAAAAATGTCGTTGAAACGCTTTAGGCATCTTGAATGAAATCCAAAGTGTATATTTAATGTGGATAAAAATGTTCAATATTTGGAATTAGAAGAAAGCTGGGCCATCAATTACCACTGTTCCCTACCCCACCCCCCCATCATTCAACGTTGCGACACTTTGGAGACACGCTGAACACATGTGCACGTTTCAACATTGCACGGGGGAGTGGGGGGACGAATTTTCCCTTAAAGACGCTTTAATGTTTCAAGACATATTTCGGGATTGTATGAGGCAAACGCTAAAATTAACATCTGATTTTAATCTTTTGGCTATAACTTTAAAACTACTTGATAGAATCACTCCAAATTTTCAATGAATATTAGTTAGTGCATAAGCTATGATATGGGTATAAAATAAAACAACTAATTGTATCAATTTTGACTATATCGCCCTGCACTACAAGCAGGTTGCACCCCCACCTGTGTATGTCTACAATCATAGATTGAATACAATAACGCTCTTTTCAAACATACTAATCTTACAGATGTGAGTGATCAGCATGATATAGTTCAATGCATAGGTATCAAGCGTGAACGCTGCAGTGCAGGGCAATATAGTCAAAAAACGACCTTTTTCACCTTTTTTCAGACCAAAGCCCCCCCTTCCGAGCAAAAAACAAAACAAAACGAACCAATAACAAAATCGCATTAGTACGCTTATGAAGTAGGCCTACTCATGCAGAGATATCTTTAAAATTGATATTTTATTTGCGTGAAATGGTAAAGTGCGATTGTAAATCGTCCCATTGAATCACATAGTGATTTGACGGTTTACCCTAGCCTAATACTGAATATTAATACAAGGAGTTTCTTTAATTTAGAAATGGTAAACCGCTGACAAAATTCATAATTTAGGCCGATTTGGTGTCAACTTTTATTTGTAAAGTGTTTTGTTTGAAAGCTTGTTAAAAACTACATCTAATTTTACTATTTTACGCTTTTGTTAGCTCTAACATTATTTACATTTTACTGATTTTAGCAAATGTAAATCGTCTGTCGAGATTTACCATTTTCATAATCACGAGAATGCAATGCGCACCCATATATCACGGAATCCCGTAATTATTTCAACATGACAGCGTGGTGTAATGGACAGTGCTTCAGACGGTGAAACGGAAGGCTATTGGTTCGAGCCTCAACAGTTTCACCTTTTTTTTTTTTTTTTTTTTTTTTTACTTATTTAAACCAGTAAACTATTCTTCTGTATTCATGACAATTGACATTGTGAAACACGAAAATAAGTTTTAAAGCCCTAATTTATCTATGCCATGATAATTGATTTTATTTTAATTGTAATAAAGACACAAATAGATCCGGACATCTTTAAAGGTTATGAATATGGGCACTATAGCAATTGTAAGATAAACTATTCTTCTGTATTCATGACAATTGACATTATGAAACACGAAAATAAGTTTTAAAACCCTAATTTATCTATGGCATGATAATTGATTGTTTTTGTTTTAAATTGTAATAAAGACAAACATAGATCCGGACATCTTTAAAGGTCATGAATATGGGCACTATAGCAATTGTAAGATACCCCCCCACACACACACACACCCACCCCCACCCTGCTCAAATTTCATACGTTTCATAAGTATTTTACTTATAGAGTGCTTGCACATAAGGTCATTAGTTCAAATCATCTCCTCTATAGGCACGCCCCAGAAGATATGCAAATGGATGGAGTACAAAAGAATTATTTGACCACTACCTAAATAAAAGATGAGTTGTTTTATTTTGTGCCCACATCATAGCCTATCTATTAATGAATAGTCATGGAAAATTTTTTTTTTGGTACCTATGCATTGAACTATATCATGCTGATCACTCACATCTGTAAGATTAGCATGTTTGAAAAGAGCGCTATTGTATTCAATCTATGATTGTAGACATACACAGGTGATGGGTGCAAGCTGCTTGTAGTGCAGGGCGATATAGTCAAAATTGATACAATTAGTTGCTTTATTTTATACCCACATCATAGCTTATGCACTAACTAATATTCATTGAAAATTTGGAGTGATTCTATCAAGTAGTTTTAAAGTTATAGCCAAAAGATTAAAATCAGATGTTAATTTTAGCGTTTGCCTCAGACAATCCCCGAAAAATGTCGTTGAAACGCTTTTAGGCATCTTGAATGAAATCCAAAGTGTATATTTAATGTGGATAAAAATGTTCAATATTTGGAATTAGAAGAAAGCTGGGCCATCAATTAACACTTTTTCCTTCCCCACCCCCCATCATTCAATGTTGCGACACTTTGGAGACACGCTGAACACATGTGCACGTTTCAACATTGCCCGGGGGCGTGGGGGGACTAATTTTCCCCTACAGACCCTTTAATGTTTCAAGACATATTTCGGGATTGTATGAGGCAAACGCTAAAATTAACATCTGATTTTAATCTTTTGGCTATAACTTTAAAACTACTTGATAGAATCACTCCAAATTTTCAATGAATATTAGTTAGTGCATAAGCTATGATATGGGTATAAAATAAAACAACTAATTGTATCAATTTTGACTATATCGCCCTGCACTACAAGCAGGTTGCACCCCCACCTGTGTATGTCTACAATCATAGATTGAATACAATAACGCTCTTTTCAAACATACTAATCTTACAGATGTGAGTGATCAGCATGATATAGTTCAATGCATAGGTATCGGTGAACGCTGCAGTGCAGGGCAATATAGTCAAAAACGCACCTTTTTCACCTTTTTTCAGACCAACGCCTCTTCCGAGCAAAAAACAAAACAAAACGAACTAATAACAAAATCGCATTAGTACGCTTTATGAAGTAGGCCTACTCATGCAGAGATATCTTTAAAATTGATATTTTATTTGCGTGAAATGGTAAAGTGCGATTGTAAATCGTCCCATTGAATCACATAGTGATTTGACGGTTTACCCTAGCCTAATACTGAATATTAATACAAGGAGTTTCTTTAATTTAGAAATGGTAAACCGCTGACAAAATTCATAATTTAGGCCGATTTGGTGTCAACTTTTATTTGTAAAGTGTTTTGTTTGAAAGCTTGTTAAAAACTACATCTAATTTTACTATTTTACGTTTTGTTAGCTCTAACATTATTTACATTTTACTGATTTTAGCAAATGTAAATCGCCTGTCGAGATTTACCATTTTCATAATCACGAGAATGCAATGCGCACCCATATATCACGGAATCCCGTAATTATTTCAACATGACAGCGTGGTGTAATGGACAGTGCTTCAGACGGTGAAACGGAAGGCTATTGGTTCGAGCCTCAACAGTTTCACCTTTTTTTTTTTTTTTTTTTTTTTTTGTGTGTGACTTATTCAAACCAGTAAACTATTCTTCTGTATTCATGACAATTGACATTGTGAAACACGAAAATAAGTTTTAAAGCCCTAATTTATCTATGCCATGATAATTGATTTTATTTTAATTGTAATAAAGACACAAATAGATCCGGACATCTTTAAAGGTTATGAATATGGGCACTATAGCAATTGTAAGATAAACTATTCTTCTGTATTCATGACAATTGACATTATGAAACACGAAAATAAGTTTTAAAACCCTAATTTATCTATGGCATGATAATTGATTGTTTTTGTTTTAAATTGTAATAAAGACAAACATAGATCCGGACATCTTTAAAGGTCATGAATATGGGCACTATAGCAATTGTAAGATACCCCCCCCCCACACACACACCCACCCCCGCCCCGTTCAACTTTCATACGTCTCATAAGTATTTTACTTATAGAGTGCTTGCACATAAGGTCATTAGTTCAAATCATCTCCTCTATAGGCACGGTCCAGACGTTATGCAAATGGATGGAGTACAAAAGAATTATTTGACCACTTCCTAAATAGACGATGGGTTGTTTTATTTTGTGCCCACATCATAGCCTATCTATTAATGAATAGTCATGGAAAATTTTTTCACGCGGTACCTATGCATTGAACTATATCATGCTGATCACTCACATCTGTAAGATTAGCATGTTTGAAAAGAGCGCTATTGTATTCAATCTATGATTGTAGACATACACAGGTGATGGGTGCAAGCTGCTTGTAGTGCAGGGCGATATAGTCAAAATTGATACAATTAGTTGCTTTATTTTATACCCACATCATAGCTTATGCACTAACTAATATTCATTGAAAATTTGGAGTGATTCTATCAAGTAGTTTTAAAGTTATAGCCAAAAGATTAAAATCAGATGTTAATTTTAGCGTTTGCCTCAGACAATCCCCGAAAAATGTCGTTGAAACGCTTTAGGCATCTTGAATGAAATCCAAAGTGTATATTTAATGTGGATAAAAATGTTCAATATTTGGAATTAGAAGAAAGCTGGGCCATCAATTAACACTTTTTTCCTTCCCCACCCCCATCATTCAATGTTGCGACACTTTGGAGACACGCTGAACACATGTGCACGTTTCAACATTGCACGGGGAGTGGGGGACTAATTTTCCCTAAAGACGCTTTTAATGTTTCAAGACATATTTCGGGGATTGTAGTCTAGATATGCCTTAAAGTAAATGCTATCTACAGCAGATATCCTTTAAAGTAAATGCTATCTACTGAAGATAGCCCTGAAGTAAAATGATATTTAGTCTAGATATGCATCAAAGTTGCGTGATATCTACTGCATATATCTACTGAAGTGAGTGCCATTTAATGCCGTTAAAGTAAACTGCTATCTATATACCAAAGTGAATATAGCCAATATTAAGTAAATTTTGTCAATAGATATCTGCAACCTGTTTCTAGTCTTATAGGTGAGCCCCCTAATCTAGTTAACTGGTTGATCAGCCAAAACACATTAGTTAATTAGTACATAACCCAAAATGTCTGGTCATAACGCATGCGGAGATGCACACAGAAAGCACAGATGCTAGGGCCGTAGGGAATTTGTTGAATGGAGTTGTCAAAATCATCTATGTCAGAAAACCTAAACTTGTGAACTCAATGGAATGAACACCTTTATATATCTGAGATCTGTCTCATAATGGTTTTACCCATTATGTATTAAAGGCACTATCAACGACATCCACAAAAGTCTACAAAATGTGGACTTTGTAGGAATAACTTATAAATGAAGGATGACTCTTTAAAATTGTCATCTGGTGTTTTTTTTATTCATATGAAAAATTAACCAAACAGAAAGTAGCAGCGCTGACAAAAGTGAAGCTCCATTCATTTGCATATTGACTTACTACATGTCACATGTTATCCTTATTAGGTCACATGTTATCCTTATTAGGTCACATGTTATCCTAATTAGATCACATGTCATCCTTATTAGGTCGGTTTTAGTCTTCACTTGCTGAGTTTATCAGCATAGCTGTACTTTTTACACAAATTCCAAAAATCTGAATTTTTATGATAAATTATAGGCTCTCTGAACACCAAATTATTGATCAGTGCCTTTAAGTAATCCATAGTAAAGGTACGTGCACTCTTTACTTGGCATAATCTTAATGTGTTCCTGTCATAAATCCCTGTTACTTAAGATGTGTGGGGATCTTAAACCTTTACCAAGAAGTGGATCTGTACTAAAGTGCAGTTCAATCACATTATGCTGATGGGTACTTACATAGGCCTATGCAGAACTTATTCAAACTGCTCCTTGAAGAAACTCATTGTGATATAGTAGCTCAGCCCACCCACCCCATCTCAACAACATTGCGGGCTTTATAAGTTAAGGTTAAAAGTGAGCTGTTGTAGACTGCTTATCTAGAAAAATAGCCTGTTAAGTAAAATTTTAGGGGTCTGAGCTTTCGATCCTATCAGGATCTTTATCAAAGGCAAAGTGACAAGACAACACACAAACATACATATATAGCTAAGTTAATTTAACTTGATCACAAATTCCAAATTACCTTACCAATTCCCCCTTGATGTACTCAAATGAGAGGCCTCCTGTTCAACTCCCTTCATTGCAAAATTCTGCATGCACTGCTATGTTAGCATACCTAATGCAATGTATAAGAAACAACATGATTTCATATGTCAGAAGACTCAATACCGTAAAAACTCAATTGTTAGCATATGTGCTTACTATTGAGTGCTTTTAAAACATGCAAACATGTAGTGCCCAATCCATAAAAGTGTAAAGGGTTTTGAGCAAATCATCAATACACATAGTTACATACGAACAAGAAAACATGCAAATTTGTGTCTCAACCCCATTAGTTGAGTTGGTAAAGTGCTGGACTTTGGTACAATTTCATGTTTTCAAAAGTGCTTGATAATAAGCACATGTGCTAACTATCAATTTTTTATGGTAGTTTAAGACAAAACAGTGCCAAGGGTACAACATAGCCTGCACTGATTTCAAGATGAATAAGACTACTCTAAGACAATACAAGGCCAAGGGTACAACCTAGCCTGTGCTAATCAGGAGATGATCCTGACAATATATTAAAGATGAGAGGAGGAAATTAAGAGACAGAGCGCTGGCTACAAAAGAGAACAAAGATGTGACTAGATGAAAGATGACAGACCCAGACTAGACTTAGAGCAAGATCCTCCTTAAAGCATTAGACTTATTGTGATGGGTTGGTAGCTTAGATTAAGTTAGACCTGTGGCAAGTCTTGTATAAAATGATTTTGTCAGCAGGTCGCTAATTATTATGGTAGTATTGCAGATCATTTGACCATTGCTGTTTTGTCATGAGAACTACCTGCCAATTGGCCGAAAAGAAGTTTTCATTATCAATCGGACCAATCAGCAACATTGTTAGAATAATTTCACCACGCAAAAAAATTGGGGTGAATTATTTGCAAAGCTCCATTCTGATTGGAGATTAAAGTAAAGATATCATGTAATTGACCAATCAGAGACAATGTTAGATGGGCAGGTAGTTCTCATGGGGTTAAGAGCATGATGAATGCATACTATCATGTCATGATTTGTCACTGACTTGAATGCAATCATTTTCAGATGTAAGGAACATATAATGTTGCAAGAAATTTCTTATTATTATACTGCTAACAAATAATCAATTGTGTCACTACAAAGTGAACCAATTTAACAATCTACCGTGAAAATTTGTTAATGTAAAAATTTGTTAACATGGCCAAAAAGTCCCATTTGTGAGCGTAGCGAGGGAAAAAATAGGGGGTTGTTATGCCTTTTGGTCCAAAAAGGTCCAAATTTGGGGAAAAAAGTCCCACTTTTTCAAAACTAGCCCTCCAAATAACTCCTGGTTACAGGCCTGCAAGGTAGATAGATTAGTTAATACAATGTGAATGTAAATGTTAGTAATTTACTTGATTACCATGGTTACGGTAATTAGGAGGTAGATTTTATTCTCACCTCTAAAATAACACACAACTTTTGACTAGCTTCAAATGCCCCTAAGTTTTCACCTCAGCTTCACTTCACTTGCAGAAGTGAACCTTCCCGAGTATCAGCGTAGATGTAAGACTGTGTGAAACCTTGGTTGAAATGAAATGCTTATGATCTCTCTCAGTGGCAGTGGATTCAAATTGCTATTTGCTGGTATCTTTTGGTGAAGCCAGGGATGTGAGGGTAGACTCACATCAACTCACATCCCTGGTGAAGCACATATAAAATCAGTAACATTTATGATGAATTATGGCATACACTCTTACAGAGGCTGACTTCTATGCATATTTTGATAAAAGGTTTCACAGTTTTTAAACATATACCAGGCTGTGATTTTCTGTTTTTGTGTTCCCAGGTCTCTTGGTAATCACTGGGATGTCAAATATGAAATGCTCTGGAGATTGGATATCTGAGTGATCAAACCCATGCTTATAAAAATAAAGGCATCCATGTCAAAATGTCATGTCATCAAGCAAAGTGAGGTGTGGTTTTGTTAGAATCAGTTTCCATTTTTTAAATATTCCCATCATATTTTATAGGCTACAATGAGGTGCATACTCCATCAAAATGAGATGTACCTTAAGGGGGTACTACACCCCTGTGGTAAATTTGTGACTATTTCTGCATTTTTCTCAAAAAATAATAACACACTGGTTATAAAAGTTATGTATATTATTGGGGCAAGGAATCCAATTACTACACTGAAATTTCAGCGACTCAAGTCAAGCGGTTCAGTATATATGATAGGAAACGAGGTACATCCTTGCGGTACCTTATTTCTTATCATAAATAACAAACCGCTTGTCTTGGGTCACTGAAATTCCAGTGTAGTAATTGGATTCCTTGCCCCTATAATTTACATAACCTTTGTTACCACTGTGTTATTAGTTTTTGAGAAAAATGCAAAAATAGACACAAATTTATCGAGGGGTGTAGTACCCCCTTAATGCTCTGTGTGCCGGCCATATAGGCTTCAACATAAGAAGTCCCCCCAAGTTTTGAGATATTTTTTCAAAATATCAAGATAGCTCTTGATATTTTTTCAAAATATCAAGAGCTATCTCAAGAACCACTGAACCAATACTAGGCTTGTTTGTACTCATTTTAATGCATTTTTCATGCTGATTCCAAATTTGGTCATAAAAATTCACATTTCTGACATTTTTAACTTTTTAATTTTTTTTTTAAACTTGTCGTCTGCAGTCGACACCCGCGTGAAGAGAGTTAATTCCTGTGAGATCACCACTTCATCTTGATGAATTCATTAAATGGAATTCTCTTTATATTCTATACTTTTTACTGGTTTTTGACTTGTTTGCTTTAATCCCATGAGTACTACCTGCTGATTGGTTATAAGAAGACTATTATGATTTATTGAACCAATCAGCAACATGGTAAGAATGGTGGGTGAGGCTTAAGGCCAGAGTAATGGAAGACACATTCGTCCACGACCGAATTTGAGATTTTTTGATATTTATCAACACTAAGATGTATTCTTTCACTTGAAACTGATAAAATACCAACTTGCTAATATTTATTCGTATTTTTGCCTGATTTATTTCACTCTTTTCAACTCTAAAAAGTCACATGGCTCAAGACAGCTTAGTAATTGGCGGAAATAATGAGTCAGAAATGCTTGTGAATGCGTAAATATTGTGATTACGCAGCAGCAGTCAAGGCGCATTCGGTATGTTGTTAACGCCAGCAAATGTGGTGTAAACAAAACAAAAATTTGCAGTCAAAATGCCACTTAGATTTTTTAATTATTTTGAATTTTGGCGCACTGAAAGCAGAGATTATAGATTCATTGGTGCAAAAAGATGCATATTTAGACCATACACCAGATACAGCTTTTACAAGTGTGAAAGTCTTACCGTTTTAAAATTTAAGGACGTTTTGTGCATAATTTTGACATTTTTTTACTAAAACGTCGATTTCTCAGAGTTCACTTTTGACAATATTGCACGATTTTTGTGACAAGATAACTCAAAAAATATGCAAGCAAAGGGTAAACTTTTTGCACTATCCTTTAGAGTACATCAAAGTCTAGGGAAGGTTTTTTCATTTTTTCAAAATATTTGTTTTAAACAAAAATATACACCATTATGTGCAATTTTTAACTTAATAGAGTGACAAAATGGCTTTTTTCACATGTTTTTTTTCAATATTTTGAAAAAAGAGACGAATTTCAAAAAAATAAAAAACCTTCCCTAAGTTCATGTCTCTTCTTCATGAAAAGCTAACTGATTTTTTTTTACTCCGAACGGATTTTTTTCTAAGTTGTCACAAAAAATTGGGGTAAAAAAGTGAATTTTTGTGATTTTTTCAAAAACTTGAGATTTTTGAACAAATCTGACGTCACCGTGATATTCCTTGGCTCATTTCCTTTCCAAAAATGTATAGTTTTTTATACTTTGGACATACAATTCAGAAATAATGAAGCTCGAAAAGGTCCATGTTCTCTCCCATTACTCTGCCCTTAACCCCATGAGTGCTACCTGCTGATTGGTTACAAGAAGACTATTATGATTTGTTGAGCCAATCAACAACATTGTAAGAAGGGTGGTAGGGCTGAAGAGGCTGAACCCCATGAGTACTACATGCTGATTGGTTACAAGAAGACTATTATGATTTGTTGAGCCAATCAACAACATGGTAAGAAAGGTGGTAGAGCTCAAGTGGATTGACCTTAAATTTTAAGAAGCTCTATTTTAATTGGTCATTTAGTTGAATATATTATATAATTAACCAATCAAAGATGATTTTGCAAAATAGTCCTAAAAAGATACCTTTTAGACAAAAGTCCACTTGTGCCACAAAACATGCACTTTTTTGTAATGCCACATGAAAAGCAAAGAGCACTCAAACTGAAAAATTGGCTATGCATATTTTTCAGCATAATAATGTTAAATTTATTGTCAAATTAAAATTAAAATTTGCTGGACTGACATTTTTCAACAAAAATTATGCAATTAATTTCCTGATCAACCAAGATGCTACAAATCCACAGCAATATCCACCAAAAACCAATATATTTTTCCACAGAAGTAAAATGATATTATTATATTGTTATGAAAGTATACTTAAATCCTCTGAAATCTTTAGGGGGAAAAGTACTATATCTGTATTACTTGCACATGAAATATCTGAAAGTTAATTCCCATTTCTATTCTGTTTGATATGATATATTATGCATATCTTAATGTAAAATCGTAGATGAAGAATTTATTAATCTCATCCATTAACTCCCACTGTTCTTACACCCACATGTGATATATAGACTAATTCTCTGTAAGTGACATATAGAAAGACTGTCCAATGTTCACACTTGAAGACATTAATGTAAATTGAAATGAAAAATGGATTTCTTAAAACATGGTTTGATTCTTTGATTTTAGATATTCATTTTGCTGATGCTGATTATGTTGTGAATGCTTTGTCATCAGTAGTGTAGCCACTGAAAGAGAAAAGTACCCAGTGACAAAAAATGAAAGAGAAAATCGGTGCAGGCTACCCATATTTTTCAAAGACTTCATGTACAGTATTTTTTGCTCCCCCCCTCCCCGTATAAGGAAACTAGCTACATGGCTATGCCCCTGATTGCCATGCTGATAAGGCCATCAACATTTTTTTCTCTGTGGTGTTTTTTTTTTTTTTATGTAACAGACACTCAGTGTTTTTTTTTTTGTTATTGAGGAAGTAAAAAGTGAACATTTTGAAAAGTTGTCAAAAAAGGATATAATTTCTTGTTTGTTATGCCCTTGCTCAAGTAAAAAGGAAAACATTAGTAATAATGAAACAAATTTATCTCCGATAACATACGGTGACATTGCTGTGATTGTCAGGAAGAGCTAAGAAAACCAGTAAGACCACCAGACAGTCTTTCCAAAAACACAAGTTATGTTACATAAAAAAAAGAAGATACACTTTAAAAAGTTACATACAGAAGATCATTTCTTGTAGAAAACAAATTACCTAAAGGTTCCCCAAGTTACTCATTAGCACATAAATAGATTCCAACATCTGGATTTTGATGAATCTGCGGGTGTGTGGTCAGGCAAACCAGGGCATGTAATGGTGCGGAATTTTGAGTATGTGTCACAATGTTGCAAGATACCTGCAAATCAGTTGTCCAATTTACCTACATCATGCAATCTAACCATCCAATTATAGTTATTCTCAAACTTACATTACTTGAACTACATAAGGCCAAAAACATTTGCTTGTCCTTGCCCGACGACCCTAATCTTAAAAATTGGGCGTTTATTGTGCAAAAGAATACAAATCCTAGTCATGAAATTTCCAGAAGTTTTTGTTTCTTTCAGAATCTTTGACATCCTTTGAAGCAATTTCAGGTAACCCTATTTGAAATTCACACTCCCTCCATGTTGTCCATAGGTGTGTATGTATTTAAACTGGAATATCCCATTGATTGTCTAGTCTATTCACTAACAAAGATATTATGTAACAATTTTATGGGTTAAAAATGTATAAAATGTCTCAAGTTTAAAAATGATGGCATTCAGTGGTGAAGCTAGACTTTTTGCAAATAAGGGGGAAGCTGGGAGAGGGTTAATACAGTGTCAGATGGGATGAAACGTGGACCTGCTCTATTCAGTATCAAAGTTACGTAATGTTACTATGTCAATGGGATCACGCGCTTGAGTAATGAACCACGATCAAAACAATCACCACACAAAGTATATGGCACTCAAAGGCATACCAAAATAGCGTGATCCGGTAACCAAGAGAATTATGTAACCACTTCGATGCTGAATAGGTACCTGCAAATCTACAAGCTCATTGAGGGCAAGAATACAGACTGAGGGGGCTTAAGTCCCCTTCCCTCACCACCTCCCTGGTTATGGCATTGTATGCGCTTCAAATGTTATTTGAATAAAAGACATACTGAGTTGGCATGTGACATTGTTTTGTGTACATCCATCCATTTAACCCCCTCAGCAGTACCTGCCGATCTAACATTACCTCTGATTGGTCAATTACATGATATCTTCATTTTAATCACCAATCAGAATGGAGCTTTGCAAATAATTCACCCAATATTTTTTTGTGTGGCGAAATTATTCTAACAATGTTGCTAATTGGTTCAATTGATAATGAAAACTTCTTTTTGACCAATCGGCGGGTTGTTCTCATGGGGTTAAGTTGCAAATCAAACAGATGTCATCATTTGGCCAACAAAATAATGACCTTCCTTTAATTTTGTTTTTCATACATCATTATCATTTCATCAATCATTTTGGATCAGTACTTCATCATATCTGACACAATGCATCTTTAATGTTTACACTTTATACCATGCTTACTACTTTGAAACCCGACACCTTTTATGTTAGCGATTCCACATCCAGCCCACCGGTCATACTGGTCAGTTATTCATGTTCATGTCCATAGTCACGTTCATAGTCATGGGGTTGCCACAATGCCGGTCAGTGAAATTCATGTTCACGTTCATGGTCATAAGGTCTTTATGCAAATAGTACAGTTTGCCATAGGTGGTTTTCTTTAAAAGCCATACTACAATCCCGGGTATAATTTGTGCCAGGCAACCCTGGATTTGTACCAGGATTGCAACACAAAATTACATATTAGACATGACTGGACTGTTTAGTACCAGAATTCTGGGCTGGGTTATGATCTTGGTAAGTGATATATGTTAAGTGCGATTGGCAATTTCTGCCAAGGAACAAATAGGGCCTACAGGGTATTCCAAAATGATTAGGAATGCACCGTTTGACTTGGGAGGGGGTAGAAGTTGGAAGTTCAGGAAATTGCTGTTTTTTCGCCTGTATTGGCCAGGTGTGTATTTTTTGTTTTTTTGTTTTAATTTTCATGCATTATTGTATACACAGTTAGGTGGTTTTTAGTGGTTATTGATAGTGAGAATTTTTTTGTTTGTAGTGGAGGAAGATTTTTTCTTCAAAAGCTTCCAGCATTTTTGATAACCATTTATGGTCAATCTTGCATTTGCAAACGATCTTAACACCCTCCTTGATTGGTTCAAAATTGGACACAATATTCTTTTTGACCAATTGGCAGGTAGTTCTCATGGGGTTAAGTCAAACGGTACATTCCTTAGTACCAGAACATACCTTACCACAACCTTTTCAAAGACATCTCGACATCATAAGTTGATAGCAGAGCTGTTTTAATCATGCACTGTTTTAAGGTAAGGAAAAGATATTGATATCATAACCATGGTAACCATGTTGATAGTTAAGTAAATTTCAAAATAAGGACACTGCCACAAGGATACCATTTTTGGAACACCCTGTAAAATACTTGGAACTCTCCCTCAACATTGATGTGTTAAGGTCCGTTCATACTACCACCGCATTTGCGATGCGTTGCTTTGCAATGCGGTGCGTTGCCGCACTGCATCGTACTGCAAACTACTGCATTGCGATATCACAATGAAGTTAAATACATTTTAACTTGGAAATGCGACGAGTTGCGTTGAGTTGCGGCAAAAGTAATCGATATATCGGCATCGCAAAGCAACGCATCGCAAATGCGGTGGTAGTATGAACGGACCTTTAGGTAGCAATAATGTCCTATATAAATACAATTTCCAAAATCCAGTCATGGCTATATTATGGTTAAAAGCTTTTCACAACGTCAACATATTGGAGTAATTCATAGTCATGTAGTAAGGTGACAAATAAGCTTGTTATATGGTGGATTTGCAGACAGTGTGGCAGTGTACACTTGTTTGGCACCATAGACCTAAGATAGTGAGTTATCTGGTGATGGCTAGGACAAGATACAAGAATGATAAGGCTGGGTTATTTATTAAATTGGTAGAAGGAATTTGAAATCGGTTTACATCTGCAAAATGGACAGCATAAGGATGGAGCCAGTGGCGGCGCTACTGGGAGGGGGGATAAGGGGGCACTCCCCCCTCAAATATTTTTCTTCCTCCAAAATTACGCAAATTTCCACTTTGTGCAACAATTTTGCGCAAAATTTGTCGATCCCCCCCTGAAATTCACTTTGCATCCACTCAATGTCCCACAAAGTTTTTTGAAAGATTTCTTCTTTAAAAGATTTCTTTATAATTTTGTTCATGTTCAAGGAATCTCAGTACCTCCAAATAGAATTGCCTACCAATTCATGAAAAACACAGGTTGGTTCTTGTTCGGAGAAGACTGGCTTCTAAAGTTAAAATGAAAATAATGAGAAATTTGGGGTATGAAAATGTGTTAACATTATGACTCATGACTGCACATTGTGAGCATACCTACCTATATGCCTGCAGCATGACAGGTATAAAGACAATATAAGCTCATCAAATTATCCTCATCAAAATTGACATAACTCCACCTAAATCATTGTAATCATTACAATACACTCATCGCATTCCATCAGTGAACGATCAAATGCAAGAAGAATGATTAGAAATCATATACTCTACCCAAACATTGTCATTACCCACAAATAGGCTTTCTTACCAAACATGGGCAAGTTTTTCTGTGGGTTTTGAGTCATTTTTGTATAGAATTCTCCTCCTTAATGTTGTGATAACGAAGGAATAGCAGGGTGGGTTGGAAGAACTAGAGCAGGTGTGTTTTTACATGTTTTAGAATTCAGGTTTAGAATGGAATTCTGAAGAATCAAAAATGAAGAAAGGACTAAGTTTTTCTACAAGCTTCAATAACACTTGAAAGTGATTCATTGTGATTTCATCAATGTCATTAAGAAAATGGGTGGATTTGTGGCACCAAGATTTTAATTGATTCTACGTAAGTACTTCCATTTTGCCAAATGACTTGAAAAGTGGTATTTAAATTTCCTATTGTATGCTTGAATCTTGAAGAGTTCAACAATTTATTGGTTTTATTTGATAAAATATGCACAATAAATTTCTTTGCAAGGTCTTTTTGCTACTTTGTAAGGTGATTAATGTAAAAGTGGTTATTGCATAATTAATTTTTCCGGCTATAGCAATTAAAAAATATTTGCTTCCTTTTAATTTCACTTATTTCAAGATTTATAAAAATATCCTAAATAAACCCTTTTGCCCTCTGTTAATTCAAGTACATACATAGTGTACATACATTCAAATAGAAAACTTCCAAGAAATAAAATGAGTATGAACATGCCTAATATCGATTCAGGGACTTTCAGCTTTGAGATATTGACAATCAGCAAAAATATAATTATGCAAACTTCATGAAAATACGGATTACAATAACGTGGAAAGAATCATGCAAATTGCTTTGGTACATTTTAGTACTAGGACTGCCAGATGCAAAAATGTAAATTTATGTAAGGAGTCAAATTCAAAAGCCTTGTTTAGAGGATTTGCATAATTGATAGAGCAGTACAGATTCATACCAAGAAAAAAGGAACTAATTACATAACCTGAAGTCTCATTAGTACAGTAAGTGTTGTTTACGTACGGCACTGCAAGCTAATAGTGCTTATATGTGAATAAGTTCAATGAAATGTGTGGGTTCCATTTAAACCATTTCAAAGCTAACACCTCGAGTACAAAGAATCAAATGTGTGTTGTATGAAAGAAAGCATACTTGCAGATTTGTGCATTATGGAATGGTGTTATTCCTGCTTGCATAGTATGGTAAGCTTCACAAGAGTACTGTATAGGCTAATAATACTCTCATATAAGAATGTTAAGTTCAATGACATAAGAAGGTTTGTGCATGACACTTCCAAACAAGGATGATGTTTGACATCTAGGGTATACAGAATCGTATATATGCCAAATGATGGAAAATGTTCTTGTTGAATCATAATGGAATGATGGTATGCCTGTGTACAGAGTAGCTTCACAAGAGTAGTGCGGGCTAATAATGCTCTCATAGACAATTGTTAAGTTCAACAAACAAACAAACAAACAAACAAACAATGATTTCAATAGGCTTCTGTGTGAAACTTCAAAGCAAAAAATTATATTTGATACCTAGAGTGCACAGAATCATGCGTATGTTGTATAGAAGTTGTACTTTTTGAAACTTTGTAGTGCATGATGATGCTATCGCTGTTTGCTCAGGGTAGCTTCACAGCAGCAGCCTTTCTATGTACATTGCACATAAGAAAATAGGAAGAAATTGGTTATTCCTGTTGATATCGATACACCCCCTATGGAAAACATGACCTTGATCTTCCAAAGAGGGAGTGCGAATATCAAATGGGGTTACCTGAATGGGTGACTCCCATTTGAAATCTCAACCCCCGATTAAGGTTATGCCTTCCATAGGTGGTATATACATGTATATCTCAACTGGAATGGCTCCATGTAGATCTAAGGCTCTTACATAGGGGGTGTATGTATTTGAACTGGAATAGCCCGTTGGTAGGGTGCTACTTAAAGAGATTCATGGCTCCATGTAGATCTAAGTAAGGTTATGCCTTCCATAGGGGGTGTATGTATCTCAACTGGAATAGCCAGTGGTAGGGTGCTACTTAAAGAGATTCATGGCTCCATGTAGATCTAAGTAAGGTTATGCCTTCCATAGGGGGTGTATGTATCCCAACTGGAATAGCCTGTTGGTAGGGTGCTACTTAAAGAGATTCATGGCTCCATGTAGATCTAAGGCTTACTTTCAAAACAATCCCTCTCCATCATACTCGGAGCTGTTGACACATGTTTTATTCATGATGAAAAAGATCACTTCCTTTACATCTTCAAGATGAGATGAAGAACCCAATAAGACGGCGAATCTTAATGCTCTGCGTGCTAGCCATGCACTTCAACAGAAAAAGTTGAAGTTTTGAAATATTTTTTCAAAGTATTAAGAGCTATCTTAAGAACTACTGAACCAATACTAGGCTTGTTTGTACTCATTTTAATGCATTTTTCACGCTGATTCCAAATATGGTCATGAAAATTTACATTTCTGAAATTTTTGAATTTTTAAAAAAATTTTGAAACATGTCGTTTACAGTCGACACCCGCAGTGAAGAGAGTTAATTGGCACAGGGCTTTACGCCACATTGGATGTGATCAAAAAACAGCTCTCTAAGGTAGACTGTTAATAGGCATGCATACAGGAAGCGAATCGGGGTAGGTAACTAACGAGCAAGTTCTAGCTCATTTAACAGCCTATTAATGCTACCAAAATCTGGGCTTCATTGCCAGTTACTCAGGGTCGTTGTAGTTCCCCTTGTTGCATTCAGTAAATATTCAAAGTTGAGCAGAAGTATGGAATTTCTAACATGTAAATATGAATTATTGTTTGAAAGTAAGTATGTACTGATACTTTAATCATTTGCATATCTGGATTGATTTGCTTCTTTGCGTTTAAGCATGGGGATTAATTTTGGGATTTTTGGTAAAGTTGGGATAGTTTTGGTAAAAAAGTACCAAAGCGACCATTTTCTGGTCAAAATTAGCCCTTTTATCCAATGGCAGATATTTAGGTAGATTTTTTTCTATTTTAATTTGCCAGATTCAATTTTTGAAGGATGCTTGGAGGAGGGGCATCTAATTATTAGTAACAATACTACAAAAAGTACATATTGCTCTATGATCATGTCAGATGAATGGTACGCTATTGGCTGATTGAACTTTGTAGGGACCAATGCATGAACCTTGAGGAACTCCATACCTTTCTTTCACCACCACCAATTCTTTTAAGAAGATGCATAGTTTTGGTGTGATATCAAATAGATCTAACCACTTTCTGTCTCTTATTTTACCATTGCAGGCCATTGCCATTTGATCTTCAAATGCACTAGGAGCTGGTGTTGCAAGGTTCTTGTCCAGGTAAGATATGTATTATTTTGACTTATAACAGAAACAGTCATTGGACAGATTCAGTGAAATATTATTTGCTTACTCTGGGAGATATCGTTTCTCATCATGAATATGTATGTAACCTTAGAATTGTAGTTGCCACCCAAACCCTTAAACCAAACTTAACCCAAATCTTGTAACCTTAATACTAGTGCTTTACCTAGCCTGAATTCTAACCTTAATATCTGACCCTAATCCTAACCCTAAAATCTAGTCCTATTCATATCTTGCCTGTGGCATACCAGCTGGGGGAAGGGGTCCCCACCCCTTGATGCTTGCAGTTGTACACTCTAAATTACAAGGATTTAAAAATAAATCCTTAAGACTGTAGTTAGGGACCAATCAATTTTAGATTTAAAATTAATCTTATAGATTTGAATTTTAAATCTTAAAGATTTAATTTTAAATCTTAAAGATTTAATTTTAAATCTAGCACTTGATTGGTCCCTAACTACAGTCCCTTGGGATTTATTTTAAATCCTTGAAATTTAGAGTGTAGGGCTTTTTTTTGGTGACTAAAAACTAAAGTTTGGTCCCTAAAAACTAGGTGTAACCCCCGCCCCCATCTCACCGTGATAAAATCCCAGGCATGCCACTGTATCTTGGGGTAGCTATACAGCTATTCCAAAGTCTTGCTAAATTAAGAACATTGTGCTATTGTGTTTCTAGCTATAATTTTGGTAATCAATTACAATTTCAATGATACATGTAGTTTTTTAAGTTGTCATTTTGAAAATAACTGGCCCTATATTTGTATTTATCCACTTTGTAAAACCCCTTCCTTAATCATGATTAAAGCAATATATATTTTAAGGGGCAGGTGGTATAACATCATCTGTAGAATGACTGTTTCTTTGCAAGTGACTTTACCAATGGTATTGATGTTTCAAATGTATTCAATATCATTGCCCTGACATTACCGCTGTACTCAAACTGATAAATCAAAACTTACAAGTATTGATTAATTACTGAATATCATATATAATTTCTTTATGACATTCATACAGAATGCATTTCATCAGAATGTTAACCACCTGAGCACTACCTGCCAATCTAACATTACCACTGATTGGTCAATTACATGATATCTTCACTTTAATCACCAATCAGAACGGAGCTTTGCAAATAATTCACCCCAATTTTTTTGTGTGGAGAAATAATTCTAACAATGTTGCTGATTGGTCCAATCGATAATAAAAACTTCTTTTTGACCAATCGGCAGGTAGTTCTCATGGGGTTAAATATAATCAACAAGATATAATATGAACGGATATCAAATGATGTTGTTACTTATATCAATGGACATACCGTCCAACCTTGCGGTCAAGCAACCTGACCACTGTCAAGTTTAATTCACCACCTGACACATGAATCCAGTCAAACACACCGTAACAAAACCTCAATGTGCAAAATTATTAGACATAATCTTTCTCCTTTGAAAAGAAAACACCATGTTGAGTTTCTTTTGACTGGTTGATAAGCTTACATAGAATTTGATCAATGAACATGTAATATCTGCGAGGCATAGAGCTAAATATGGGGACTTGGGTTACAAACAGTGAGAAAGAACATTTGATACATAAAGAGTTGATATAAATATAGAATTGTCGTGTGATTGGAACGTACATGGATTTTTACTGCAGTAGCTGCCATATGTATTTGATCTGACCTTTGAACTTGTCACTCAAACTTTGGTGTGTATTATTGAATAAAAAACATTATAAAATTAACAGTGCTCGATAACTTTTTTAATGCTTTCAATAACTTTTATATCTCAAATTAGTTTGTAATAACATATTTAAGCTACATGATCCCCAAATCTTCAATCTTGCAGTAGCTATTTCTGTGAAAATCCATGGATGCCAACATTTTGTCTTTTTGGGCATTTAAATAAGTGAATGCATATCTAGTTACTTTTACTGATTTTCAAATTCAAATTTATAAATAAGGAATACAAAGCTGCACAAGGCAGCTATCCTTTATACTCATATTCCTTGTTGGGCAAACAGGACACATATTTAACCATGTTAGTAAGCTGTAGGGATGGTAGCATTCAGACTTACAGCTGCTTAAGTATGTCTACAGTTAGCTTTATGTGATATCTAGATTTTATCTATTGACTAAGTCTGCTGGTTTATTCCTTGAAGGTCATTGTGTCTAAGAAATGGGGTCATCTTTGTAAGAAATGTTTTGCTATGTTGGAAAGAAGGTTCATACAACAAGTTTAACTGCATAGACAATATATGTGTATATATATTCTTTTGTACATTTTCCTTTAAGGCAAATAAAGTGTCTTATAATATCAGTTCAAAGCATTATGAGCATGTCATTTCTTTTTTTGTGACACATGTAAATGTTGTTGTTGAATTTCATGAATCAATGGGCAAATCTTACTTCACACAAAGAACATCATCTAAAAAATGTATCTGTATTACATATCTAAATGTAAAATATGTTATTTTTGGTAGATAGCAAATCATACATTGTGCTATCTTCAGTAGATAGCCAATTATACATTAAGTTTAGTTTGCTATCTTCAGTATAGCAGATATACATCATAAGCATTGTTTCTATCTTCAGTAGATAGCAGCTATTAATCAATGTATAATGAGCTATCTTTGGTAGATAGCAGATATACATGAATGTATAATTTGCTATCTTCAGTAGATAGCTGATATACATGAGTGTTTAATTTGCTATCTTCAGTAGATAGCAGATATACGTCGAGGTATAATTTGCTATCTTCAGTAGATAGCAGATATAGGCTACATGAAAGTGTAATGTGCTATATTTAGTAGATAGCATACATCAAGTTCAATTTGCTATCTTCAGTATATATATATATAGTACATCAAAGCATAGTTCATATCTTCAGTAGATAGCAGATATACATCAAGGCATAATTTGCTATCTTCAGTAGATAGCAGATATACATCAAGGTGTAATGTGCTATGGCAGATCATACATCAAGTCATATGATATGTATGATAGATAATTACGATTTTCTATCTTCTGTAGATATCAAATCATACATCAAAGTTCAGTTTACTCTTCACAGTAAATTTGCTCTTCAAAGATGCATGCATTGTTGTCTTATGCACCTGTTTTATGCATTATCAAACAATTCTGTGATGAATAAATCAACGTAAAAATGAAAATAAACAAATAAATTGCATATTACTACAGGTGAAATTCTGTTAGCTCTCATGAATAAAGAAAAAAAAGAGCAGCATCAAAGAGAGTTTCATAATTATTAATTCAGATTTGTGTTGAATACATTTACATATGATGAGCATATCGGTCATCACAATTTGCCCTTTCATCTTGCTTGCATAATCCGACTTAATTTGATACAGTTAATACCTCACCAATCCGATTAAGCACATAATATACTTAATTCAATATTATCTCAAAAAGGCATACTGAAGATGCAAGTGCATGCAATTGGGGTCAAGCATCGTTGCCGGTCAGCCTTACCACCTAGCCACGTTGATTGCCTTGAGGACCCCTGGCTCAATTACAGTATTGCCACATCCATGCCTAAATGGCACAATTGGGTGACTTCAAAATGACTTGTCATATGATGGAGCTATGTAATAATACCAAGTTTGCAACCAGAGGTAGAGGATGTTGGAAAGAGATGATTAAAACATAAAGATTTGATGGCTCTAAAGGAGGTAGGAGTGGTGAAGTAAGACTGGTTTTATGAAAATATTGGACTGTCCTTAACCCAAAATTGATCCAAAAATGTTGAACTGTGATAGCAGTTTTTGACACATGCTAATGTCTCCATGATTTTGCCTTTGTATATCTAAAGTATTTTGGCAAATACTAAGCATCAGAAGTGTTTATTTTAGAAATACTTCACCATAAATAAAGCATCTAAAATGATCCTATTCCTTGACAAAAACCACTTGAAGCCCACATATTAAGAATACTATGTCACATGTCCCACCATATTTCTGGGATCATTGTTGGGGAGCTCCTGATTAAAAATCATCAGTATTTGATATAGGATTTTGATTTGATGCCGATATTAGAATTGGGAAGAGAATCTGAATCTGGTGTTCAGCTTATAATGAAGGTGTGGTTTTGAGGGAGTATAATTTCATCAGTAGCGGTGCCACAGGGAGTATGAGGGGGAAAATGCCCCCCAGTCAGATCTCTTGCCCCCTGTTGGCCCCCAGTAAAAACCCAAAATTACAAAAATTTCCACTTTATGCGGCATTTTTGCACAAAATTTGTTGATTTTGCCCCCCCCTGAAGTTCACTTTGCCCCCTCAATGCCCCCCTGAAAAAAAAATTTCCTGGGACTGCCACTGAATTTCATACCGGAATTAAAGGTGGTATCTCTTTATTCTTAAGTTGACTGAAATTGTGTGCTTTCATATTTGAGCCTTGCTTGCTAACCGTATTCTTCTAAAATGCCCAGCCAGAGTTTTGGATGCTATTGGAGACCATTGGTATGTGTTCAAGACACCTGTTTCCTGTACAACTGTGGCAACCATGGCTTGAACTCTTTAGTGGCTAATGGTCAGTGCCTTGGTCAGTGTTAAATGGGATGTTCATTACCTCTCGGCAAGATTGCGCTTTGAATGCTGAGTAGCAAAGGTGATATATTAGCCTTCGAATGCTAGCAGGAATAGTTTTTGTCAAGTTGGCGTAAAATTTCTGTGAGTCGAAAAAAGATACTTAAATATTGTTTGTATAATGAGGATGGATGACGAAAAAGTATCATGGATGGTCCGGGTGTTTATGTGGTATCTTGGAATGCAAATTATTATTCAAATTAGAATAAACAATATTGGCAAAATATGTAGTCTGCTATATACTGCCTGCTTTCTAGAAGGGATATCCAGGGATTACTGGGGATATATGCGGTAAAATTTCAAAGGGAGTTTTAACATGTTCACTTCTGCGGGGAGTCTTATCATACTGCAACACTGTTTCAAATCTACCAATCCAACAGAATGAGTATAAACAAGTCTGACTTATATTATTTTGGTTGTGTCAGATATTCACTGGAATTTGAGAAAGAAATTATCTATTTAACAACATGTATACTGCAAAAATAATTTGCCCCAATGTTAGATCAAATTTCAACAATCTAAATTATTATGCAAAATTTGACCAAATTTTGGTTAAAATTCATCAAACTTTATGCACATTTTAATAGACTCATATCATCTTGAATGTCTTATCACTGTGTAAATTTGACAGATGACATTTTGGTCTTATTTAGTTAATGTTTAATTTAGTTAAGTTTTAGTCTACAGTGTTCAATGTAGAACTACTTCATTTCAACATCAAACCATTAAATAATTTGCAAAACTATTCAAGAATATTCACAAAATAGCTAATATTTTCCAAAAGTATTCAATGAAATCCTCTTAGTCCTTAGTGCTAGCATAAATAGTTCTCTTCAAGAGGATTTTGCAGGTTGCAATATTGCACCCATTCAAATTTTCTATTTGACCAGTGCCTATAGTCAGGAAGTGTTTACACACTTAAGGATGGTTAATGCTTTTCCCAAGCGGAAGTGTCCAATCTGTCTTTTCAAGCCTTAATGGATTTGCAAGAAACTGACAGCAGATGTTGGTGAGGAAAATACACCTAGAGTTCAATGCAAAGATGTGAAACGAAACATAAACATACATGGATGTTGCTCTTTGTATTGCTGACAGGTTTCCTTCCATAGATAATCTATTATACTATGACATATTTTAACTATTTTACATACTTGACACAATCTGCACCATGGGAGCCAAAGGAGGCATTTTCAAAAATTGAGTTACTGTTATTATTACCTTATACAAACATTGGGTTATAATCGGGGTAATAATATACTGAAAACACCTAAGGTCTAGCTTACTTGTTTTTTTGTGATGTGTATTTTCTTATGTATTTTATTGTTTTTTCCTCCATAGTTTTGCCTTTATCTCAATTTCAAATTTGCCGCCTTTGGCCCCATGAACCAGATCATGTCACATATGATGTTCTCTAAATTTTACATTATGATGTTCTCTAAATGTTACATATGACGTTCTCTAAATGTTGCAATATTGCAGCAAGGTTGAAATTCCAGTAGATAGTATACCAATTGCAACATTTGTTTTTTCAGATGCAATCTTCTGCAGATAGCATACAATCAATTAATTTCTTAATAGAAAGTACACAATTGATTCATTATTTCCCGGTGCTATCTACAGTAGACAGTAAACTGATTTCCCATAATGCTATCTACAGTAGACAGTAAACTGATTTCCCATAATGCTATCTACAGTAGACAGTAAACTGATTTCCCATAATGCTATCTACAGTAGACAGTAAACTGATTTCCCATAATGCTATCTACAGGAGACAGTAAACTGATTTCCCATAATGCTATCTACAGTAGACAGTAAACTGATTTCCCATAATGCTATCTACAGTAGACAGTAAACTGATTTCCCATAATGCTATCTACAGTAGACAGTAAACTGATTTCCCATAATGCTATCTTCAGTAGACAGTAAACTGATCAAGTTATCCCCATAATGCTATCTACAGTAGATAGTAAACTGATACATTTTGCCTCTCTTCACACAAATGGATGGGTCATTGATCCATTTGCACATACCATCACACGCTTCATTTACACATACCATCACATGCCTTCATTCATTATATTAAGCATACTCTGTATTCATAACCACACTTTATGGATTAATACTTAACACATGGCAAATGGAAATGGGGTACCATAAAAGTCACTAATCATTTGAATTATCATGCTTTTTCACCAAACAATGTAAGGATACTAAGGAATCATCAAAATTGTCTGTACCAATACTAGGCATTGAGCAATGCAATTTTTGCTAAAACTCACTACCATTCGCAAGATGCTGTGAACTCTTTTTTTGTCTGCTGCTTCGACCAACAATACATTGTATAACCTTAAGATCAAATTTTATTACAAAACTTTGAATATAAATGAAAGCAATCAACTTCTTGCCTATTTCAAATTAACTTATTTACCTTAATAATAATATCTGGTTTGGGTTTTGTATTTATTATCAAAAATTGCTTTACAGTTTTCACTGTGAGGTTGTCCGTACAGCAGTACTTGTAAAGGAAATTGTTACATAAATCTGCATTTTTCACAAAATAATTTCTATATCCCCCCCCCCATCAAAATATTAGAATGTTAATAAAATAAAACCAACAACCTTCTTGTAATGGCTATAAGGCATTGCATGTAAGGGAGCAACACTCCAGAAGTTAATGCCCGGCAAGTCACTTCTACACATTACATAACTTATTGCACATCACATGACCATTTGCAGCTTTAATGGATTGTATACTTGCTATATGGGCATGTACAAAAATTAAAGGCTTAACATAAATTTCTATTTTTAGAACCACTAAACGAAGCATGGAACTTTTTGCATTTTACATGTAAATTTTGGTCATGGTCATGAAATGGTCATGGGAAGACAAAATGTGGATTTTTTGAATAAAACATTTAGTAAAATTTGGGAATTTAATTACACATGGTCATAAGTCCTGAACACAAAATTCACAGAATTTAAAGGCTCAACTCAAAATAAAAATATAACAAATATGGAACCAAAACTAGGCATATTTGTATGGATTTGAATGAATTTTTGATGTTGATTTCCAATATTGGCATGAGACTAAAGAGAAATAGATTTTTGACCACTTTGCAGAATTTAGTCCTGTCAACTACCCAATCTACCAAGTGAACAGGGGTTAATAGATATGAAATATAATATAGCAGAGAAATGGTTAATATGTAGGGAATGGGTTGTAATTTAGCCCATAGGTAAGCTTATGGCATATAAAAGCCTTACTAGGCTTGAGCTTGATGTATAGCTATGCATATCGGCGTGCCATAGACTGTAAAATAAATACATGGCAGGGACAGGGAAGTGCTAGATAACTGTGAAACCTGCCTCATGCCACGTCGTCTTAATGTGAGGGTATAGCCTACACAGAAATACAATCTTGATTTACAAAAAAGGGTTCTTTTATGGCTTTTCAATATCTATTTCATCAAAAACTTTAAGGTGTATACATTAGATTTGACAGACTGCTACGTTCTAAATTCAGACAACATAATGAGTTTAAAAAGAGTAAAGGTGAGGCAGACAAGGCAAATAGAGATGTTTAACCCCATGAGAACTACCTGCCGATTGGCGAAAAAGACGTTTTCATTATCAATTGGACCAATCAGCAATATTGTTAGAATCATTTCACCACGCAAAAAATTAGGGTGAATTATTTGCAAAGCTCTATTCTGATTGGTGATTAAAGTGAAGATATAATGTAATTGACCAATCAGAGGCAATGTTAGATTGGCATGTAGTGCTCAGGGGGTTAAATAGATGGAGAGAGAGGATGAGAGAGAGAGAGAGGGAAAAAGCAAGAGCTCTTGTGAATCTGCAATTGTGTGAACCTTCATGGTGCTTTTGACAGTATTAGTGGGGACATTTTTGCAAAGTGGGGACATCACAAAGTCCCCACGATCAATTTATGTCAGAAAAATGAGAAATACGCCGTTTTTTAAGAGTGGGGACTATAAGTAGGGGTCCCCACCTATCTCGCCGTTTTACGTGCATATATAGAGAAGTTGTACATTTGGTGATATGAGCGTTTAAAAAAAAGTGGGGACAATCCAAAATGGCCCCCAGAAAGTAGTTGAAAGGTTCGAGTTTGCTTTATTTTTGAGAGAATTTACTCTCTAAACTTTTTAAGGGAGCATAAATTTGCACAAATTTGGTCCCCCACTAGGTTTGGCGAGGAGGAGAAAAAGCAAGAGAGAAAGAGAGAGAGAGAGAGAGAAACTAAGAAAGAGAGATGTGAATAATGCCCATATTATCAAACAAAATTATATAATATGTCTCTTAAAACAAAATTATATAATATGTCTCTTAGTTTTGATGCATTCCATTAGGTTTAATATCAAACAACATGATATTATTCTTATTTGGAAAATGAGTTCTGCATTTTCTTTTTAGAATCATAAAAAAGTATAACCCAAAAGGCAGCTATCTTGATACCATTGATTCTTGTTTTCATCCCCAAAGAAGGTACCAGAATGCGAAATTCATCAACTAATGGTGTTTCTGCCAAATCAGTCACAGTTTATTTTCATAAGGCATGCATACCATGCAGCGACAATATAAACGCTAAGTCAAAATTGAAATCAAAAATTGTAAAAGCACACCATGGTATGGCATCGTGTCGTCACATTACCTAAATACTGAAGGCTATACCGCATACATACATGCATATATGAATGGTAAATGCTGCTATAATCTAGTTTAGGAACTGAAGCTTGTCACATGAGCTAACAAAGTTTTTAAAGGTGTATTTCTGCACCTTCTTTTTTACAAATACATTCAAGTTTATGTCTTTTATAAAAATGATTTAAGAAACCTGAATTGATGCTGCTGTTACTTGCCACTATAAGGCTGCATGGCTTAAAATTCGCCCAGCATGTAATTCTGTGTCCCACCATTCAGTGTTCAGAATTGGTTTGGAAGACATTAAGAAAAAAGGTTTAGGTTTTAATAATATCCTGTAGGTGGATTTTGTCACAAAATTTGAAATTTTACCCAAGCTTGACAATTTTACAGGAAAGGCCTGTGTGCTATCTTCAGTAGATAGCATGTTGTATGGAATGGTACACTATCTATTGAGCTCCTCCTTTGAACTACACATCATCTGTTGGCAATTTTAGAATTTCAACTTTATTCAGCATTATGAGCTAAAATTATGAGCTAGGGCAAAATTAAAATTGGAAGTTGATCTAACCATATTTTAAGATCTATAAATATGATTCAGGTGGCATTTCACATCGGCAAATAACTCTTGATTAAATTTGTTACAATGTAAATTGAGATAGCAAAATGGTGATTTAAAGTTGAATCAAAGCAAATGGGATGACAGGAACCATATTTTCCAGTTTAAAAAATGGCAGTGTACTTCTTGATACATTGATTTTATTTTTAAAAATGAGTCAAGAAAGCCAATAATTACATTTATTTCCGTAAGTCTTGCGTTCTTAGATTAAGGCCAATAAGACGACGAAAAAACAAACCCTGTTCTACAGGCCAGATCGACCCAGATTTTGGACAAATTGGGAAAAAAAATTTCTGTACAAATTTTGGACATTTGAGGAAAAAATTTTTTTTTGTATTTTCTCAAATTATTTACAGATTTTGGTAATTTTTGGGTCATTTCAAAAAAAAAAAAAAAAGGGCCGACCGACCGACCCTACTTGAAAGGTCCGTCCGCCCGTAGAACAGGGTTTCTTTTTATCGTCGCCTAATATATTGAAACAAAAGTTTTGGCCATTTTCCCCATCATGAGGAACATCATTCATATGGGGCAGAAATTACACCCCTCATATCAAGCAAGCCTTGGGATCTCCTTTATAGACCCGTATCATTCCTCTTGTGTGTCAGCTTTATTTGTCTCAATATTTGAGTGCAAACACTACTAAGTCATGGTTCCTTCTAACCCATCTAAATTAATTTTGCTGTCTACTGAAGATAGCATCAGGAGGCTAACACACTTGTTGGTATCATATTTGCATATAAGGGAAAAAATGGTATTAATGATATCAGATTGCTGAATAGAAACCACCATGATAAAATAATCAGTACTGGGGGCTATTATGAAATGCCTTAGCAATCTTCAAAAATCAATTTTTAACCAAAATAAAAACATGCTCAAAATCATCAATTTTAATTGTGTCAAAATGATCCATCCACATCTACACACCTGGTTAATCCCTGAAGACTACTGACTGACCAACAAACATCACCAGTGTCTTCTCCTATCCTAGAGATATGTTAATGCTCTGTGTCCTAGCGATAGGCTTCAACATAAAATTTCCAAGTTTTCAGGTATTTTCTCAAAATATCAAAAGCTATCTTAAGAACCACTGAACCAATACTAGGCTTGTTTGTACTCATTTTAATACATTTTTCATGCTGATTCCAAATATGGTAATGAAAATATACAATTCTGAAATTTTTGAAATTTGTAATTTTTTTTCGTCTGCAGTCGACATCCGCATAGAGAGAGTTAATAGACTCAATTTCTTTTCTATCCATAGCCCTTTGGATGTTGTGTTTAACAACAGAGTCAATTTTGGCATGCATTTCTTCCATAATGTGGCAACTTTTATCATTTTATGTAAAAGGAAGATCATATGTATGTGAGATAATATGAGTACAATGCTAGTGGTCACTGTGTAATACCATTTTAATCTTCTAAAATTATAAGCAAAGTCTATTTGAGTGTGAATTCCCCCAAAATGATTAAAAAATTGGAATTGGAAGCATTGAAAACAGGGGCAATGCATATCAGATTATATGAAAACAGTGCTGCTGGCTGCTATGTAATGAATTTTTAATCAGCCAAACAATTTCAATTTTGAATTCAAGATTAAAACATGACATTTATCAATTTTAATTTGTTCAAATGACCATCCATCTATCTATCCAAGAGGCATGTTGCACCTGTGAAAGCCCTAAAGACTGATGGGTATCTATGGTGTCATCTTCTGCCCTCCAGTCCTCCATCTAGTTCATCTTCTATCATCATCCAGGTAAATTGCTCATCAGTTTCATCTTCTCGTTAGCATCAAACACCCTCCAACCATTCAGGACACTATGCCTTTGCATGCTAACACAAACCAGATGTTGTTCTTTTCAAGATCCATTTTTATTAATTATTATACTTGTAGGTAAGAGAAATGATTTTTAGTACTAAATGTATTAGAAATTATGTGACAATATGTAGATTTCTGAATTTTGATGGGAAATTTCAGACATCGTTTCACCAGAGTAATCAAATTGATATCATCCCATGAAATAAGCCACTCTTTGCATGCACTCTGTCCAACACATTGCAAGCGCGTATACAGAATTTCAGCAACTGAGAGGGGAACGCAAATTTCTAAAAAATGAGCTAGGGAAAAATCATGAAACGTGTACATATAATATATAACATAATATAATATATTGCAGCTTAAATGGAACAAATTTGCTGTTTTTTAAAGCTGAAATGGTCAAATATGAGATTAATTTCATCAAATTCACATGGACACAGGCATTTTTCTTCTCTTCTTCTCCAATTTTTCTTCACTTTTTTGATACCGGGGGGCACACATCCGTTTTAAAAAGGGCTGTATACGCTACAGCATTGCCTTGAACTATCCCATTGGGCTATTCCATTTAAAATCCACACTACCCTTGTGGAAGATTTGTCTAAAGTCTTCCACGGAGGGAGTATGAGTTTTGAATCGAATAGACAATTGGGTAGCTTCCATTTGAAATACTCGCTCCAGTTGTGGTAGATATGGGTATAGCCATAATACAGGGGGAGTATGGGTTTCAAAATGATTAACCCTGACCAATTACATTTGAAAAACATACTCCCCGTATGGAACATATTTCCAAAATCTTCCACAGGGGTAGTGTGGATTTCAACTGGAATAGCCCATCGTCACCATCCATCCACCCCATACCATCAGAATATTATTCTGTGTTGACAGAACCCTGTGTATCCATGACGATATCTCATCCCTATCAAAGCAAATAATGACTTCATACAGACTGCATCCTTTGCATGCCACAAACACATTTTTCTCTAAATAACTCATCTTTCATTAGCTAGCCAGCCAGCAACATCACTCCACTATGTGACATTTCCTCTATGAATCTGCTACCATCACAATGTCCTTTCCCTTTCAAAACACATAAACCGGACAATAATTCTATGAGGTAGACAGTCTTCTGTGATTATGCTATCAAATCATGCACCTCAAAACAAGTCATCTTTCAGCATCTGCCCAGCTAACACAATCCTCATGCCCTTCCTGACTTATACACTAGGATCCACAACATGCTCATCTATCAGGGGAACAGTTCTTAAACCCCAATACATTTGTACATTCATTGATAGACCTTTGAAGATTTGGGTACAAAAACTCGTACTTTGCAGCTGAGGTCAAATTTTGCACTATGATTATGTAATGGTTATTGGACTATGCCATTGGGATGAGGCTCTTGTGGTCCATAGTGATGCTATTCCATTTAAAATGTGCCATACCCCTGTAGAAGATTTAAGAATTCTTCCACAGAGGGAGTATGTTTTTCAAATGGAATTGGCTAGTGTTAATTATTTTTGAAACCATCTAAGACTCATCTATATATTGCATGACCTATTCATCTACATCTGGAACGCGTATTTAAAATGGAAGTTACCCAACTGTTTATTCTATTTGAAACCCATACTCCCTTTGTGAAAGACTAGCTAAATCTTCCACAGGGGCAGTGTGGATTTGAAAATGAATAGCCCATTTTGTCTGTGAATTTGCTGCCAGAAAGATGGCCCTTGTCAAAACACATCATTTTGACAATATTTCTACTACACTGTTATACTGTTTAAAATTGTTACCAAACCTTTTGTACAAATCGAAAAGGTTGGGTAACATTTTAAACAAATTGTATTCTTTTTATTGAGAAATATTTGCACCATTTGAAAACAACACATCTTTCGGCATCCACATTTGCAAACACCGTAGTACATGACATTTCCTCTATGAATTCACAGCCATGATGATGAAGATGATGATGTTGTCCCTTCCTTATCAAAACACACAATTCTTACAATAATTTACCCACAGCAGACTGCATTCATCCTGCCCTGTGCCATCAGACCCATTTCCTAAAAACAACTCATCTTTCATCATCTACCTCGCCAACACCATCAATCCAAACATTGTGACATTTCCTCTTCATTTTGCATCCATGACAATGACCCTCCTTTATCCAAACACATAAATCTATCATGCAAATGTCATCTATTGCTGAAAGTGCTTGTAAAGCAGCTTATCTATAGTTCTCCTTCATCTTAGCACAGCAGACTTTATCAAGCCCACCTTCATGAGACATTTCCTTAATGTTCCTCTCTCCTTAATTTTCTGCATCATAGCCAAGCCTTCAACATAAAAGATCTAAGTTTTGAGACAAAAAAAGTTCAAGTTTTGAAATATTTTCTCAAAAATTCAAGAGCTATCTTAAAAACCACTGAACCAATACTTGGCTTGTTTGTACTCATTTTAATGCATTTTGCATGCTGATTCCAAATAGGGTCATTAAAATTTAAAACTCTGAAATTTTAAAATTAAAACAAAAGTTGAAACTTGTCATCTGCAGGCTTACACCCGCACAGAGAGAGTTGAAAGGATTTTGAGTTTTTTAAGATGTTTACACAAATTTTGTTTTAGGGTACCTTAGGCCAAAAAAAAAAAAAGGTTTGTCTCAAAGCTCACGAGAAATTTCAAAACAAATGCGAAATGCGTTTTTTTTTTTTTTTTTTTTTGATTTTTATTCCCGACTTTTTTTCATGGTATTTTGAGAAAAAAGTCTGATTTTCGCCGATTTTTTCTGGAAAAACTATTAAAATTTTTTTTTTTTTTTTAAATAAAAAAATTTCCAGATTTGTTTTTTGTCAAATCGTTGGTTTTTATAATCGCGCGCGTTAGCTTTGAGACGAACCTTTTTTTTTTTTGGCCTTACATACATTACACTCCTCCAGAGTTAAATTTTAAGAAATTGCTCATCCCTACCCAATTTTATTTCTTTAAACAACACTCTAAACATCATCAAACCAGCCAAAGCTCAAACTTCTTGACATTTCCTCTATGTGTTTGCAACCATGACAATGTCTTCTTGCTTAATGTGTTCACATTCAAATTCAACATTTACAACTTCAGCTTGATTGCAGCAGGTGATGTTTTCCAATGTCATTATCAATCTCAATTCATCAAGGACACAGGCACCAGTATCTTCCAATTATCACCTCAGAGGCTGACACTGTTGCATATATTCAAATTGAACTGATACTAACTGCATATCAAATGCGTGCGTGTGACCCGGATCAGTCAAGCAAAAAATATTAGATGGCTGAGAAAAAAGAAATTGAAAAACACTGTTTGTGACCCAATGCCAGTAGATGAGGCGGATGTAGGTAAAACCATGATTGGAGTCTGATTGGGCTGTTCAAGTTGAAGTCCATACACCCCCTATGGAAGATGTGTTCGCAATCTTCACACAGGAGTGTGAATTTCAAATTGGGCTACCTGAATGGATAACTCCATTTGAAATCTACACCCCTGTAAGGAGTCATGTCTTCCATAAGGGTGTATGATTTCAACTGGAATAGTCCTTTAAAAACAAAATTAGCCTCGAGATCTAAAGGAATATTGCTGTAAGCTAAAATGCATTGTCTGCTCTATCAGACCTAAAATTTCCGCATTTGTTTTTTTGTCAAATCGTGGGATTTTATAAACGCCAGCAAGCTTTGAGACTAACCTTTTTTTTTTTGGCCTTACATACATTACACTCCTCCAGAGTTAAATTTTAAGAAATTGCTCATCCCTACCCAATTTTATTTCTTTAAACAACACTCTAAACATCATCAAACCAGCCAAAGCTCAAACTTCTTGACATTTCCTCTATGTGTTTGCAACCATGACAATGTCTTCTTGCTTAATGTGTTCACATTCAAATTCAACATTTACAACTTCAGCTTGATTGCAGCAGGTGATGTTTTCCAATGTCATTATCAATCTCAATTCATCAAGGACACAGGCACCAGTATCTTCCAATTATCACCTCAGAGGCTGACACTGTTGCATATATTCAAATTGAACTGATACTAACTGCATATCAAATGCGTGCGTGTGACCCGGATCAGTCAAGCAAAAAATATTAGATGGCTGAGAAAAAAGAAATTGAAAAACACTGTTTGTGACCCAATGCCAGTAGATGAGGCGGCGGATGTAGGTAAAAACCATGATTGGAGTCTGATTGGGCTGTTCAAGTTGAAGTCCATACACCCCCTATGGAAGATGTGTTCGCAATCTTCTACACAGGGAGTGTGAATTTCAAATTGGGCTACCTGAATGGATAACTCCATTTGAAATCTACACCCCCTGTAAGGGAGTCATGTCTTCCATAAGGGTGTATGATTTCAACTGGAATAGTCCTTTAAAAACAAAATTAGCCTCGAGATCTAAAGGAATATTGCTGTAAGCTAAAATGCATTGTCTGCTCTATCAGACCTATAGTTCCCACTCAAGAGAATATGTATTCCTTCTAGAATCTGTGGTAGGCCTATTTCAAGGTGTTTGTCAAATATTTTTTGCCCACAGATTTGTGTACACCAAATATTTTATTAACTTTTACATTAAAATCCTAATTTTGTTCCCACGTCTACTAAGTGTCTCATTCTTTTGCTTTGGGTCACTTTACGTCCAAATTCTTCTTTTTGTGATGTGCAGATTTGTAAGTTGTATGAATATTACTGGATAAATTAATTCAAATCAAATTAATGAAGCATATAGCATATGGATGACATGCTATCATGTAGACCCTATGACACCTGCATCGGATTTTACTGATTATGCATGCAATATACCATTCAAGCCAGGTATTCAAATTTGTTAGAGAAACATGCCTAGTATAAAAAGCCAATGTTCCTTTAGAACTCAGCATTATTTGACAAATTCATTCAAAATTAATTGCATACAACCTAACATCTGGTAGATATCGACCATGACACCAGCCTGCATGTTTGACCAATCATACAAGCAAGCAAGGCAATTCAAGAAATGTTAACAACTATGTTATGTATGTCAGCTGTGAAATTATTGTGTAAAGTTGAGGGTACTATCTTCAGTAGATAGCAACCAGATGGTGTCATATAGAAGTGTTAGACTGTGTGGTTATTGATATGGTTGAATGAGAAGTATGATAGTAAAAGACAAGATAGGCTTCTTGTGTGTGCTTGGAAGCCTAATATTAGTTTTTATTTGTTTGTATCTGCCTTCATCTCTGTCTGTTTGTCTGTCTCTCTGTCTGTGTGTAAGTTTTTAATAGCTCTTAAAGGAAGGCGACCTGATATATTTATATGTTACATAAAATGTTGTTTTCAGTAGGCTTCAGTAGATACCAAACTGTGATGAGTTATCTTCAGTAAATAGCAAATTATACTCCCATTCATTCATAACTCACTCACATTTGTAAAACAATTGTGGATATTGAGCAGTTTCCAAAATTTCTTTTAGGATATGATTCATGCCATGTATATGTCATTGTAATGACAGGGTCATTGGTGTAGCGTGGGTCATCACATTGGGGGAGGGGCACCGACCATGATTGGGGGGCACAGGATCTGATGGGGGGCACAAGCCGTTTTTCAGCAATTTTCCTATGGGATTTGTTGAAATTTCAGATCAATTGGGGGTAAAATTTCAGATTGATTGGGGTATGTGCCCCCCATGTGCCCCTATGACACTACACCACTGGACAGGGTCTCAATCATGGCACTCCTTTCCTTTGAATCTCCACAATGTTAGTAAAAAGCCAGCTTTGTCCTCACTTTTACCTCTCTCTTTCTTTAACCTACCTCTATCAATCAATCAGTCAATTCCTATTATTATTCTGCTCTTCTCTAATTAATCTAATTTAGCCTAAGTGTATATAACATTAATTGTTGCCTCATTGCCTACTCAATGTGCATATGATGCAGGCATCTGCATAACATCACACATTATTCCACAGCACTAGTGTAGACAAATATTGACACTATACATTTCACTTGTGGTGTTATTTAATAATCTGCATGTGACTGTAGATTTCACATACAAAGAGTTGATAAATTCTTAAGGTTATTCCAAGAAATACCAAGAGCTATCTAAGAACCATTGCAAATACTAGGCATGTTTGTATTCATTTAATTGCAGTTACACATGCATATCTCAAGAAACACTGAACCAATACTAGGTACGTTTGGACTCATTTTAATACATTGGCACATGCCTATCTTCAGTGGCGGCGCTAATATTTTTCTTGCCCCCCCCCCACCCAGTTTTGAGGCAAAACCCCCCAAATCACGTAAATTTCCACTTTTATGCGGTAATTTTAGCATAAAATTGGCCAATTTTGCCCCCTGAAATTCACTTCCCCGAAAAAATTTTTTCTGGCGCCAACACTGCCTATCTTATGAAGTACTGAACCAATATTAGGCATGTGTTTATTATTTCAATGTATTTTGCTTTAAGATTTAGTGGTTTTGGTAAATTAAAACTTACACTTTATGCATGTATAGTGAAGGCTTACAATACATTTCATAGCCCCTCAATTTTTTTTATTTGACATTCTGCACTTTTTTATCATTTTATTGAAACGTTGGAAATTTCCTAGCTTGAACTAGGCACATCTATAGCTGCACTTTAATATGTACATATTTATAAATTATGATTTATCGAATCAAAATTCAATACAATGTCAATTAAATGCTTAAACAGAGCGTTAGTAACCTTCAAACTGCAGACAAAATTTGAAAAAATATCTCAGCATAGAAAAGCCAAAGGTATGTTGGTTTTAGCTTATATAATCAGCTGAGGGAGAAATCACACATGCATGCATGCATTACTGGGATGTGTTATTAACTCTTATGACTTTACATGCGAGGATATGTACACCTCACCTTATATATTAATAAAGGACCAAATAAACTGATTTCTAACAAATTTTGAAGACCAAGGTAGAGAACTGCTGAATCAATACTAGTCATGTTTGTACTTATTTGAATGTATTTTACCCGAATACAGGAATTAAAATGTGAAATTTTGATATATTTGTCGTCTTGTCACTTGAGGTCTGCTTTGAGTTGACTTAGACTAAGTCAATATTGACATTACATTGCTAATTGTCTCTATAGGAATATTACCAAGTGATTAGTGAGTGGAACAGATTAAGTGCTAATTTATGCAAAATATGACTTTATTTGACAAAAATTCTTTAAAGAAATAAAACAAAAGCCATAATTATGACTGCTGCTATTTCAGATGTTTTAAATATTTTAATAAAGAGGTTTGTTAGCAGAGTTGAACTATATATTTGTGTGTGAACCTACCTCTTAAGTTATTTCTCTGACAAACTTCAAGTGTAAGTATGTGCATATGTGCTTGGAATGTGTTATGGTGGTTTATATTTCAAATGGGTCTCTACTAGCTCAGATGTAAATCCACGGTATATCCACCCTATAATTTTGTGTATAGTCTCTCATATAGGGCAAATCCACATAGGAGCAAATATGGTGTGCCCCCGAAAATAAAATAGAAGAACTTAGTGCAAATCTAAGAATCCCAGAATCTCTCCCACACTGTCCATTTACTTCCACCCTCTCTTATTCCCAATCACCTCTCTGCAAGATCACACTCCCTCTTATTTCTAATCATGGACAGTGGCGGCACCATGGGGGCATGTTGTTGATTTTGCCCTCCCCCTCCTGAAATTCACTTTCCCCCCTCAATGCCCCCCCCAAAAAAAAATTCCTGGCACCGCCACTGATCATGGATCTGCCTCTGGGACTTATACCATAGCAGTTATTCATGGTCTTCATTCATGCAACTTTGATCTGTCAGGAGCATTTCAGTTGAATTTTGAGCAAGTTTTCAGAATATTGTATAAAGTAAAATGAGCAAGAATATTTTGTAACAAAAATGAAAATTGACTAAGCCTAGATCCATCATACCTGATCACTTTACATACAGACGCAACTTTTGCAAGTTCAAGTTGGTTTTGGGATGACGAGTGTCATCACAGCTCTCTATGACTGTGGGATATTCAATCTGATTATGTAAACAGTGAATAAATGATTCTTGATTTGAGAGGTTTCACCTATGATATGCTTCAGAAATAATACTATTTATTCAGACTATTTCTGTGTTTGGTTTTATGCTATTTCACCTGCTGCACAGACTGTATATCACCGAGATAAATCAAACATCATATATGACTGAAATTACATGGAATATTTTCCATCGGCATTGACCTGCGATTGGTTTATTTGAAAACTGGTGAATTTGAGACTTTGAGTACATATACTGTGTATACTGAAATGCCTATTTTGAGTAGTTTGTGATATGAAATATTATACTTTGACAAAATATTATATTAAAAATTAATGGCATTATCAGTGATCCAAAAATATTAAAATATTTAAAATGTGCAGGAATAGGAATGATAAGCTTGGAATACGTCATATTCTCCTTAGAATATTATTTGTTCCTATCACCAATTGACAAACAAGAAGAAAGCAGTAGCCCTACTATAGGACCTTTTAAATATGCTATACCCCGAGAAACGCTAAAACCCAATGACTGCTCACTAGGTTTAGCACTGGGTTTTTTTTTTTTTGCCACTGTCAAAAGGCCCTATAGTAGGGCTAGGAAGCAGCTCCATTCCATTGTGTGTTGTGCAGGCAGAAGCCTTCTACATTAACTTAAATGTCAAATATTTTCACTATCAGTCTTATCACCTGTATACGAAAACATTTTTTGATGATTTTTTTAGATTTTCTGATTTACCAAATCTATTTTAGTGCCCATAGGTCTAAAAAGATTGTGAATGCTCCATCATTTTTGATATGCAAAACAGAATATTTTCATCTGAAATTTAAGTAACATGTTTTGCATTTTGTTATGCTTTGATATTAGAGGGTAATTTTGAATTCTTCTTGAAATCTGTGGTTCAAATCCCTTCACAAGCAGATGTGTTCTTGTCCCCGCTGAATGAGTTTGAGAGAACGAACTAGTGATATATACATGCGCATGGTTGTGTTATAATGTAACCATGCTTTAATTTTATACGGCTCATTTCTCTTGTCTGCTTTTAATGATTATTGCAAAATGAAAACTTATAAAATATGCATTAATGGTTTTATTATCTGATCACATTAGAGAACGCTAATGTATATATTGTGTGCACCTGATAAGGGCAGGGTTTATAAGTTGATTGCATTAACCTAGGGCTGCTAAGAATACGTGATTTTGGAGGCAAAAAAACACACCCCGATTTTCCAAAAACACAATTTTTTTTTTGTTAAAGATTTTTTCCAAAATGTCAAAAAACACATTTGGAGCAAAAATACGCAAATTGCACCACAAATAACGAAATTGCGTATTCTTAGCAGCCCTTCTGTAACCACATGATATTTTTAGCCCAGGCAAATCTAATAACCTGACTACATTATGTAACTGATCTATGCAAATTGGTAATAAACATGACATTTTAGACACGAGTGGGGAAATATTTAATGCTCACTAAGTAGCTAATGGTCCAGCATGCAAATATGGTCAAATTCTTCCGAGGTAGGTTATATGCAGGGGAAAGAAGAATTACGTATTGCACACTAGCACATTTAAACATGAAATTACAAATGGAAACATGATATGCATCTAGGCAGATATACGGAGTAAAAACTCGGACATACCTGCCTGTCAAAGGGACTTGAACCCCGACCTCTCGCTTGTCAGGAAAAGACATAGGTTATATGGTCAAGATTGTATTCAAAACGACACAACCAATACTAGGCATGTTTGTACTCATTCCAATGCATAAGATGTATATTACCAATATCATCATAAGAATTAATGCAAATTTTGATATCATATTTGGTGCATGGCGAGTCGGGAACAACCCAAAAGGTCATTACTAGCCCAAAAAAGGGTATAGGCCTAAGTAAGGATTTAGGGTAGCATTGCCACCACTTTTTTCATGGGGGAAAGGGGGGAAAGCAAATTTCAGGGGGGGGGGGCAAACTTTTATGAAAATATGCAAAATGAGCTAAAAAGTACAAAAAAGGCCTAAAAATCATGAATATCAGGGCAGCCAGCATCTTGGGGGGTGCACTTCTTACAGGGGGCCAACTGCTTCCCCCTCCTTGGCCACACCACTGGTAATCAACAAGACAGATCCTGCTTTTTACATGGGGTAGAAATGATGAATCCAAGAAAAATGAGTTGTTGAACATATCAAATGTTAAATATTTGACACTATTAATTTATAAATAACAAACAATTCATTGTAAATGTGCCCTCTCCCAAAACAATAGAAAACAAAAGATTAATTTCCACATTATTGTTTCAGTCCTATCCCAAAAACATATTTCACATGAGCCAACTCATTGTGCTTGGCATTATAATCAGCAGCTGATATTCTCATTTCTATATTCTGCATGTCTCTCCTCTTTCTATATTTAGTCTATTTATACTTCCATCAATATGGTAATTTTACCATCTTTACCTTTACCTAGCGTACCGCCATGCATTAATGTCCGTCTCTACGGACCGTATATGCAAGTACATAGTTTCTGTCACAGACCAATAGACTAGGGAGGGAATTAGGGGGTTAATTCGCTGAATTTTATTAATTGTACATCCTTAGGGACAGCCCGTAACACCTGACTCTCTATTTGTTTACAGAACACCAGACTGTAAGTTCACACTCAGAGTGAAATTAGAGAATTAGAATCACACTTTATTTTTTCATTTTAGTGCAAGTGAGTACATGTTTTATCTCGAGATGAATGTGTCAAATTCCTATACACATGCGGTGGTTAAAGATAGAGGTAAAATATTGAACAGAATTTAATTGACTCAGTTCAATTTTTTGAGTAGTGAATGGAGTTAAGGTGAAATGGCTGATAGGATCAGATTTAATTGAGTTGTCATTGCGATGAAATTGGTATTAAGACACTAACATTAAAGGGGCAATCACAGATAGGATCAGAGATAGGATGGCTTCAAAACTAGGCTTTTAGCCAGTATAGCGTAGCCACTGGGGAGCAGAGTGCCCCTAACAAAAAATGAAAGAAAAAAGTGCCCCTCTGACAAAAAATGAAAGAGAAAATCAGCCTAGGGCGAAGAAAATTCAGCCCGATCATGGGCCAAAATAGTGTAAAATACAAATATTTTGGGTGCTATGCACGAACATTATAACAATAAGGCCCTTTTCATCCTGATAATGGGCAAAATAATAAAATACCAAATGTTTTCACGTTACGCATGCACATTGTCCCAACAAAGCATTTTTGGAAGCTTGAAGACATATAACAGTCTCTATGTATTGTATGATGCAACTGCAGTTTTTTCACCAGTGCCCCAAAATTTTTATTTTGCCCCCCCCCCCCGCCCCAGACCAAGAAAGCTGGCTACGCCCCTGCTTTTAGCACCATGATGATTAACTGCATCTATTGTTCAGACAAGTTAAACCAGGCCCAATCATCAGTACTGCTAGTGTATTAGCGGTTCACTGAAGGTTTTGAAGCCGTCAAATTTAAGTCAAAATTAACTTTTAATTAAAAATTAGAAACCAGACCCAATCACTTGTATCATGGCTTCTGTTGCTTCAGTGTACTATCTAGAGAGGTTGCGTCAGCGCCCCTCATGCTGCATGCTCCCTAAGACCATGAGGGCCACAACATTGCTCTTCATGCTCGGTCCACATGGGCTCCACACTCGTCCTGCAAATACATTGAATTTGGTTGATTCCAATAAAGGTGCCTGTAATAGTACAGTAATGAGTATGCCTTTACTTAGGTATAATGTATACATAGGGCCTATATATAATTTGATTTGTTTTTTAAATCACCTTAAATTGCAGACTAATCCATTAAAAGCAGTATATTATATATGTTGTTGACTTCATACTCTTTTATCATGAAAGTACAACAAACACATTGAATTTGGTTGATTCCAATAAGGTGCATGTAAGTGGGACATGTATAAACATTGCAAATATATATACCAAAATATCAGGTTTGAAACAAATGAACCAATATTAGTTTATGGCTTTCAGGCTACACAATCTATTGTTGGTTGAAGCAGCCAAAAAATTCAATCAATGATCAATTCAATTTTTGCCAAAGCTCACTACCATTCGCAAGATGCTGTGAACTACCAAATCCCAACAGTTTAAAATATTTGCTAACTTTAACAGTATCATTCTTCCATTGTTACCTACTATTCAGCCCATCAGAAATATTGCAAGCTTAATATCGATTGAGTGGAACATATTTCAATACAAGTGAATTTGCACCATAGGTTTTTATCGCAGACACAAAAACAAATCAGGCCTTTATACATCAACATTTTTATCAAAGATCTTACAGATGATAGTACAGTATGCCTTTATTTCAGTTATAATACACATAGAGCCTAGGCCTATGTATAATTTGATTTGTTTTTATCAAATCACCTTAAATTTGCAGACTAATCCATTAAAAGCAGTATTTTATATGTTGTTGACTTCATAATCTTTTATCATGAAAGTACAACATCAAAAGTTCACATAAATTATGTTGTAATTTTCTGTATTTTGCCCAGCTATTTTGCCCCAATTTTAGTTGCTATGCACTTTGCATTCCTTTTTAAAGGTAGCCCAACACAATGTTACCACCTCTTTATTCTTGTACAAACAGGTCAAAAGTAGTGGCCAAAACCACAATAGGCACATTTCATCAGAGTAATTGAAAAGATGATTGCGTTTGTTACTGTGATGTCATATAAATTTCTCTGGCCTTCGATGACAAATTCACATAAATTAGTCAAACAAATGACCATTGATAATCAAGTCATTCACATTAGACATTCCATTTGACATCCACACTCCCCCTGTGGAAGATTTAGTTAGTGCAACAGAGGGAGTATGGGTTTCACATAGACTAGACATTTGGGTTACTTTCCATTTAAAATACTCCATTTATAGGTAAAAGCCATATACAGGGGGAGTAAGGTTACAAAATAATTGCTTCTTCAAATTCCATTTGAAAACATACTCCCTCTATGCACAGATCATGGAAAGTGCTCTGAGAAAGACATTTCTCAAATCTTCCACAGGGGGAGTGTGCATTTCAAATGGATTGGCCCATTTAACCATGAACTAGAAAAGCATTTTGGTGGAACCATTCAGTCAGTCAGCACAATTTAATTACTGCGACCACACATTAATGGTGAGTCGCTATCTGCATATTATGAGAAAGAGTATTAATAATAGTGGGATGTTTGCACAAGGGTTGATCATCAAATATATAATATTGGCCATGCCAATAAATTTTAAATGGCCGTTTGTTTGATTACACAAAAGTGGTGTTTTCTGTTGCAAAAATAGATTCATATATTTTGACATGCTCGCTACACAAGAGAATGATTGTCCTTTGATGTCGGTTGTCATTCTATCAATTCTGGAAGTTATTTTACGCAAAAATGTTTGACATTATTGATGCTGTTATTTTGGTCTTGACTTGAAAGAGGGGTCATAGAAATTTGGTTGGTGTTGGATTCAAAGGGAAACTATAATATCATTGTCATCATCATCATCATTGTCACCATTATCATTATCAGCATCATCATCATCATCATTGTCACCACCACCACCATCATCAGCATCATCATCATCATTGTTACTGTCAACATCAGCGGTATCATTACAGTAATTGTAACGCTTTGCAATTATCCACATTTTTCTTGAACAAAATCCACTACACTCATAAATCACTTGCTGGTGTATTGTGATCATAAACCACCAGGTTATGGGTCCTAGCTCTAGCAGAGTCCCGTTCCTTCCTCTTGCTTTACCATACTTGTCAAAACCCGGGTCAAAACATGCAAGTTAAGTTCCATCGACAAAAGTTTTTTTCATAATAAGCCTAGTATGTTTTTAATGTAACATATAAGTGTTGTCATTGTTCATTTTTCTGGCTTTAAATTATGTTTTGTTTTATTTATATACACAATACCACCAGTACTTAAATAGTAAATTAACATTGAACTCCTGGAGAGCCTTGCATGCATGACATTGGTTCTACAACAATAGTGAGAATTTATGATTATTATCTTTAAAATAAAGACCAAATCCCCATTGTGTATACCTGTAATATATAGATGAGAGAGAACAGTTGCCAGGTAACACAACGAGTAATTGCCAGTGAACTTTGCTTTTGCTGGCTTGCATTATGAACTCTGCTGGCTGGCTTGCATGCAACATTTACTATTTCACTTGATGTACTTTATGGAGAAAGAACCATGTAATAAGTGTTCCATATTGAGCAGATGTGCCGTCTTTAATACTAAGCCTTAGAAGCTTTATGAGAAAGGTAAGCGGAATATGTTATATCACAATGTTTGGTATAGTGAGTTTACCGATAGTTTAGCAGTGCATGAGAGGGATTGACTAGTGCATGGGAGGTCCTGGATTGGACCCATGATTGTATGATATGTCTTTAAAGGTCTCTTTTAAAAAATTGAAATAAGTATAATAGGTGTTATAGAAGAATATATGCATGTAATAGTATAAAAGCAATAATCATAGTCTACATTCGGACACCGAAAAGAAGGGAAAGATATGTTATTGCTTCAGTATGATGAGTTTCTTGATAGTTCAAGCAGTGAGAATTGTTGACTAGTGAATGGGAGGTCCTGGATTTGACCCATGTTTGTGATATGTCTTTATAGGACTCTGTAAAAAATTGAAATCTGTATTACAGAAGAATATATAATGTATGTTATACTAGTATAAAAGCAATAATCATAGTCCACATGTGAAAGAAAAGATATGTTACTGTTTCAGTGTGATGAGTTTCTTGATAGTTAAGCAGTGAGAATGGTTGACGAGAAGGAACCAGTTTCATCTTTAATAGGACAATATAGGGAAAATATGCATTGGTATACTCCAGTGGTACATTATTGGTATATGACTACTCCAGAGGTACACACATGGGTAATCCAGAGGTATAAATTGAGTACACCAGAATCATAGAATGGATACTTTAGAGGTACATCATGGATACTTCAGACGTACAGCATGGGTATTCCAGAGGTACATCATGTGTACTTCAGAAATCATAGGTGTTATATAAAGTATACCATGTGTACCCAGAGGTACACTATTGCTACTTCAGAGACTGACACACCACTAGGACTCCACCTATAGGGTACTGTGGAGGTACTCCAGAGGTACACCATGGCACTCCAGAGTTTAACTCCATGGGGTATAAGGTACACCATGGGTAGGCCTACTCCAGAGGTACATCATGGGTACTCCAAAGGTACACCATGGTTTTCTAGAGATACATTATTATTGGTGTCAAATTAATTATATCATACCATGGGGAGGGCCTACTCCAGAGGTACAAAATCAGTTCTTCCAAAGGTGCATCACATATCCAAATTATAACATAAAGAACATGAAATATTGTGTATGTGTAATTTGAACACAAATAATTTTAAATATTTCCATGTATCATAAGTGATCCCTGAATAAAATGAAATTAAATAAAACATGAATTTTTGACCCTGCTCCTTCACAATGCACATACACGGATCTCATGGGAGAACTGCATCAAAATTACACAAATTTGCAAGATATTTTGAACTAACAACCCCTCAGGGGCTTTTATCAATCTAATAAAGTTGTGCGATTCGTGAACTTAATCGGTAAATTATTTTCTTGTTAACTCTGTAGAAGCTTGCTACAGAATTCTACAATTAAATTGGTTATAAAATAGAATACTTGCAGGAACAAAAATCAAATTAAGAATTTAATAGTTGTTTTGATTCCTCTTCATAATGCATTATTTACTAGGAATTGCCATAAGGTACAATGACCTATATAAATCCGCAACAAAGTAATAGAAAAAGTTGATTTCATTTAAATTCAGATGTAATTCTTTCATTTCAGCAGTGTCTTGATTGATTTTCACACCTGCGATGCATTTTATATACAGCACTATTCCCAAGCGTAAATCCCATTGATTTAATTGGAAATGAAATGGTCAGTCCTGAAAATATTAATTTTATTGGCAGAGCGTTGTGTTCTGGGTGAGGATATCATAGTCCGGTTTGGTTTCCATGTGATTTCAAATTACACTTCTATAGATAGATGAGCGATGTAACACTATTGTTTTATCAATACGCTAATGAATTTATGGTGCATAATATGTTGAGGGATATAGTGTGTAGCGTAGCTATGACCGATTACGGCACTGAAATGGTCAGTCCTGAAAATATTAATTTTATTGGCAGAGCGTCTATAGATAGATGAGCAATGTAGCACTATTGTTTTATCAATACGCTAATGAATTTATGGTGCATAATATGTTGAGGGATATAGTGTGTAGCATAGCTTTGACCGATTACGGGACTAAATGTTTTGTAAATCAATAATGTAATAAACAGCGATGTACAATGCTGTGTTCTAATAATGTTGAGAGCTGTTGAGTTAGTGTTTCTGAAAATATCTATCTAGTGTTTTATTAATACTGCAATGTGATGCAGCTATATATAATAGATGTGCATGTATATGTGTACCAAAGATGCCTTGCAATCGTCTTGAGGCCTATTCAATTGCCATTATTTTGTTGGTTGATATAGTAAGTACGGGGCTGTGAAATAATTATGTGTAACCCCAGGTTGGTGAATTCTGCAAGTGGTTTGTCAAAAATTATTTGTCCTTCCCCCCACTTTTGACATGTCAACAAATGTTTGCCTTCCCCCATTTGCCATGCCAAAATATCCTTGCCCCCCCCCCCCTTACACATGCCAGATTTTGGGGAACCACAATTTAAAACAAGATATTCTTTAACTAATGTGATAATGCAGCAGAAAATTTTGTATATTTGAACATTTCCAACATGTTTCTACACCTTATTTGGATGTAATATCAAAATATTGCCCAAATATCAGTGCCAAAAATCACTTGCCCTCCCCTTTTGGCCCACAAAATATCTTTGCTCCTTTTAGCCTGCCAAAACTCTCCCCCCCCCCACTTTTTGGTGTGCCAACAAATCTGTGCCCGTCCCCTATATAATTCTCTACCCCGGAGTACACATAATTATTGCACCACTTCTAATAAACCATTGGATGTTGTATGTATAATTAGCCTTATCATAGCATTAACATGTTTAATTAAGTGACCCATTGTTTTATCAATACAATAATGAATTTATATTGAATTCAATATGACAGGCTAGTGTATATAGGTACGTCTACTTAGGAGGCTTAATGTTGTATAAAACGGCAAAGATGGTTATTGATTTATGTTCAAGCAAATGTCACAGGTTTAAAACAGTCGCTGCTTATTAAAAGGCCAAGTGGAGAACAGATTTTCATTAAATAGATTCAATTGCTTGTAAGTGTAGCCTTTATCTGTTGGATAATTTTTTAATGACCTTTCTGAGTTGTTAAATTTATTGTTTGAAACCAGTGGCGTAACTTTGGGACAGGGTGCCCGGGGGCGAAAGTAGTTCGGGTGCCCCTAACCAAGGGTGTGCATGGTGCAGAGCTAATCAATTTTGGTATTGAAAGGCATACAGGGTGTATCAAAATGATTGGTACCGGGTTATGTGACATTTTCAAAAATATATCAAAAATACAAAATTTCTAATTAATATAGTTTTTGTACTATAAATAGGAAGGGGCATATGTTAACTTATTGATCTATTAATCTGAAGTTGATAGGTTGATGCATCTGGGAACTATTGTCATTTAAACGAAGATCGGTGTATTCATGGTTCGACTTACACAGCACAATATGAATAGATTCACTGTTTGAACCATTTATTGCATACATACTCTTCAATATCTCACCTCAGTCTACATATCATACATTTGCTTTACATGTGCTTTTAGAAAGATAGTTCCTGAAGTCCCTGCCTTACGACTCTGGCTGTGTGAAGTGAAGCCCTACCTTGAAAGAACTTAACACCTGGGATGGATCCATTCTGTACCTGTCCATATCAAATTTTGAAGCATTGCAAGTTATAGCATGTTTGCATGGGATACGCCATGTGTTCTTTGAAACTGTCTTCTAAATCTTCTCTGCACTTCTCCATAGCGTCGTGTCACCAGTGATTCTTAACTATGAATGCACACTGAAGTGTGGAATACTTTGGAGCCATTCCAATAACTTTTACCAGGTCTAAACTAACCTACACTGTCTACAGTCTATAGCCATTCTGCCACATCATCTACTTAGTAATCTCAATACTACAATTTAAATTACCGCCGTGGAAGGTGTTGATACACAAACTTCTTTCACCCCACCTAAATTATTCAAGTCAATATTACTCTCAACCAATATTGATTAGAAGATTTATATATATCATGAATGAAGAAATAGGCAAGGGAAATATTAAACATATCCATGATTGTCAACATATTATTCTCACAAGGTATTTGCAGTAAAATAGAGCTTTGAAAATGGTGCGCTACTGATCCAGCGTTACGACAAAAAGTGTAAGAACACCTACTTTCCTTTAGAATCATGTAACTTCTGAACAGAATGTGCTATCCTTATGATCTAAAATTCTTAGAGAAGATAAAACTACTATAATTACAAATGTTTAATCATTTAACCCCAAACTGACTCAAAAAATTGTTTAAAAAATCGGCAAAAATGAAAAGTCTTCGGTACCAATCATTTTGATACACCCTGTATAGACCTACCGAATAACTTACAAATAGTGTTTCAGATTAAATTTATTTCATGTTTCAATACAAGCTAATGCAGTGCATGTTAATAAAACAAAATGTTTTCATATTCTCCAATGTCTTTACTTTTGAAGACTCATCACTAGCAGCTACTAGCTGCAGTGACGTAGCGAGTGATTGTGGCGATCAGGGGCAAGAATACAAAATACCCCTCTTCCTAAAACAATTGCGTGCAGGCGTGCAAAAATACCACTAATTTGGTATTAAATCAAGTTGAATTTAGGTCTTTAAAATGCCAATTTATGTTTCAATGCAGCGAAGCTTGTTGCTTGAAAAATTTTGTGTTGAAGGGCACCCAAATGAAGAGTAATTCTATGCATGGTGGGTAAAGGTTTCCACTTCTTTCCTATAACAAAGTATTATCGTGTCAAAGGCTATCTAGGCTTGGGTGCCCCTTAGCCCGGGGGCGCGGCCCCCCAGAGCCCATAGGAGTTACGCCACTGTTTGAAACAAGCAATAGTATGGAGTTAATATATAACAGATCAAATGAGTTCATGACCATGAAATTATAGAAACTTTTGCTGTATTCCATAAATATCTTTAACTGGATTGCATTTTGTTAATCAAAAACCAAGTACAATTGCTAATTTTCTTTATTTGAAAAATTACCCAAAATATACACATATTTATATTTTGTTGCCAGCTCTATAAGAATGAATGATTCAGATATCATGACCTACTCATCACATCAAAATATCATGGAGGTCAAAGGTCAATATTATGTTTCTTGTTATTTTTAGAAGCTATAATAGAGAAAGTCATGGAATACAGTTTTATTGCTAGCATAAAGAATGGCTGGAATCACTGTTTATTCTTTACCAGATTAAACAAAAATAAAACAATAATAGCAGGCTCATACCCAGGATTTATTTTGAGGGGCTGGTTTTGAAAAATTGGACCTTTTTGGATGGGGGGAGGGATATCCCCCAGCCCCCCTGGTTACAGGCCTGAATAATAGTCAAAAACTTTCAAAAAATGTTATTAATCAATATATTGATGACCGTATCTAGGATCTGCGGGTAAATATACATTCAAACAAGTACACATATGCCTGGGTTTTGCAATAAATTTGTATTCATTTTGTTTGTTTGTTTGTTTGTTTGTTTGTTTGTTAGTTAAAAAAAAAAAAATCCAATAATGGGGTGAATATTGAGTGACACACCTGTACACATGGTATATGCACACATTCAAATTAGTTTGCCATTTATTAGCTCTGCGCATGATGCAAGACTAATTTGATCAGATGTAGTCGAGACAGAGTTGATAAACTGTTCAGTAATGAATTGAGACAAAATGTTTACTAAGCTTGGTCATGGCAAAGTTCACTCACATAGATGCTATGATGTCAGCCGTATAACCAAGATATTGCGCTATGTATTGTGCTGTGTAAAATACAGTGTTGTTGTTAGTGGTTGCACTAGTGATGTGTTCGAGTCCTGGCGAATTAATAAGGGCCGCTACAGACTTTTTTTATTTGATGTAACATGTCTTTGTTATTGAATCTATTCCCATCATATTTCCAGTACTGTTTAACTTCTAACGAATGTTTGATGACGTAATATCGATAATATGTTATGTAGAAAATCTGTAAGTGGTGGAAATATATTATCGGCGTCATGTCATCAAACATGCACTAGAAGTTATACATTACTGGAAATAGAATGGGAATAAATAATGAAGACATGTTACATCAAATATTTTACATCCACTAAAAAGTCTACTAAAGATGCCCTGAGCTTAAAATTTCACTGAAGTACTAGTAAAACAGAGACAATTTTGTTGGCCATGTGGATGCTTTGAAACTTGCATCTGATGATCTCACACCACAAAATAGAAAATCTGGTCAATCAGGCATTAAGTTTCATTTCTAAGGCAAAACAACCCACCCAAAGAACTAATTGGAATTTATTTCAGTTGACAGCAAACTCTACCAATTGCTTCCATGTTAATTACTGTGCTATCTTCAGTAGATAACAGATATTTGCACTCCACTTCAAAACAAGTTTTAATATAACAAGTTTGTTCCCTGGAATTGTGCTCAAAATAACTTGATTTGATTAAAAAAATTTAAAATAAAAACTTAATGACAGGTTTGCATTGTGTGTTGGAGATCTGGTGACCTTTTGATATCACTGAACAAAAAACAAATAAGCCAAGTGTGTTCTTGAGGTGGGATGTCACAGGGGTAAATAATGTAGAATTGGTGCTCATTTAGACATGTTTTGGTTGTACTTGACTGCATTTGTGAGTGGGGTATACAACATGGTTTGTGTCTGTGTGTTTGATTATTTGTTTGTGGACACAAATAATTTCACATGTTGATCCTTATGGAGATGTAGGCCTATAATGGTATAGTACATGTAGGCTTGTCAGGTGCATAAATGTTCAACAATTTCAACAGTTTTGAGGCCATGTAAATGTACCTCCATTTAGGCAAGGTTTATGAAACATGACAACACTGCATATTACTGTTTATTATCAATCCCAAACAATTGACAATCCCAAACAATTGACAATTGATATAAAAGTTATTTTAGATTATTTCAAATATAACATAATGTTTGCAAATTATTATTACTTACAAATGATAAACTTAGCAATGCTATTATTAATGACAGGAAAAGTGTCACGAGATATCTGTTGTCGCATGCGATGCATTACTGTTCATTGACCCTGTACTGTGAATCTATCCTCAGCATTAGCACCATGGAAACTGTACACTAAGAAGAGTTATCTAAATATGCACAATTTGAAGAAAATGCAATTTTGTTTTAAAACTATTATAATTTATAGATAGCACCAAGTGAGATAAATTGCAATTATAAATATCTTTTTGTCTAAACCGTTTACAAATATTTCAGAATTTTCCATTTCCATGTCTGTATTTTGTAATATACATGAACAAGTACTAAGATGCATAGAAATGGTTCAGTGGCTCTTAAAATCTTTTTAATTTTTGTAATATTTTATAACTGAGATTGAGATGATTTTAAATTTGCTGTAGCATAGTACTTTGAATGAAATTACATTCACTAGGATCCACAACATGCTCATCTATCAAGGCACAGTTCTTTAACACCAATACATTTGCACAATCATTAATGACCTTTAAAAATGTGGGTACAAAACTCATACCTTGCAACTCAATGTCAAATTTTGCACTATGATTGTTTAATTGAGGTTATTGAACTATGTCATTGGGATGAGGCCATAGTGATTGCAGTGTGTATGTTACCTTGCTGTACACAAAACAAATAGCAAAGTTCAAAGTCATCTGATTAGAGTGGGATAGCATCTTATAAAACTGGCCCTGCTTCAAGGGACAACTTTATAGCTACTCCTAATGATGTAATTCTTGCTTCAGGTATCTAGAGGAACAAGACACAAAACTGTCAAAGATGATGAGGAAAAAAGTCTCTATGCAAAAGTTCATACCGTATATTCTCTAATAAATGCTCCACCTGTAATAAATGCCTCATCTTTTTTTCAGTGGCGGTGCCACAGGGGGCAGGGGGGGGGGGCAAATGCCCCAGTCAGAACTCTTGCCCCCCTGTTGCCCCAGTAAAAACCCAACATTACGAAAAGTTCTACTTTTTGCAGCAATTTTGTGCAAAATTTGTTGGATTTTCACTTTGCCCCTCAATGCCCCCCGGAAAAAAATTCCTTGCGCCGCCACTGTCTTTTTTCAAAGTAAAAGTTACCAAATTGCAGAATTTCCATGCAATAGCACGTAGGCCTAAGTCTGGTAAGTAAGCTTAAAACTGACATGTCATGATCGCAAAATTGTATGGACAAACCTATCCTAACTTAAATTTCTATCCAATTCATTGCTACATTATAGTAGAATGTTCATATATTAAACCAATTAAATCGCATAAAAATGCACTTACAGATCTAATTTCAAAGTATTTACATGAAAATAAATAGACTTTCAAAAACATACTTGATCAAACCAAAGCTGAGTTCAGTGTCACCTTAAGAAGACATTTTGTTACATTAGTATTTGATTTGATTTGCCAAGACATATGTGCCAGTCTGGGAGATCTAGATTCTACATGTTTGCACTTGCTATTCAGAATTAACTTGCTGCCTTTATTTTGCTTACTTTTATAGAATCGCATTTTATTCGGCCACCTGAGCTTTGGCATATTGTTTTGCATTTGGTTGCTTAGTTTAAACAATAGGTTAGCTGTTGGTTAGACTTCATGAATGTTTAAACCCTTTAAAACTATTGCTGACGTAAATTATAATTGATTTATAGGCCAGTGAAAGTCGACAGATAAAAACTGGTTATATTTGCAAAAAAATATCCCTTTATATTTTGTGGAAAAATCAAAATCAAAACATACATTTTGCTGTCAACCTTGCAGACTCTTTTTAATATACTTTTTAATCTCAGTTTGGCTAAACATCCATCTTCAAGTGAGAGAGCGGAAAAAATAACACATTTTACATGCATGTTGGTCATATAATGAAAGGCAGAAAAATAATGAATAATGAAAAAGTTACCTCACTTGTTTTCAGAAATTATGTGACGGGAAACTCAAAATTGAGTGTTAGGGGCCATATAGTTCAGAAGAAAATACAAATGAATAGATAATATAATTAGTTCAGTGATTCCTATAACAGTCCAAAGTAAGCTTCAAGTTCAAGTGAACAGACAATAATAGACCCCCCCCCCATATTATCCAACTAGTATGCATATGTTGTCCTTCATTGTTGTAAGCAATGCATTTATGCTTGGACTAGAAACAAACCCTGCAGCTTTATCCATAACACATACTAGATACCAAGTACAAATAAATGTTAGAATTTTTTTCTTCCAAAATGTAAGAATTTTATCATTTTGATATATTTTTACAAATAAAATGCAAATTCTGTATGAAAAATTCATTGAAATGAGTGCAAACATGCCTAGTATTGGTCAGTGTTTGATATGGTAAGACAGAATTGCGAAAATGTACTCTTTCTGTGACAACCTGTGTTGCTGTGTGCATGGGTTTAACTCCACCTTGATGCAATTTGATTAACCGATAGGGTCGTGTTGTTTTCATTGAGCCTATACCGCGCCTACGGGGCTCAAACCGATATCGCTTCAATCTGTTTCTTACATATTTCACAAAAGAAACTGTTTCCATTTTTTATCGGCAGGTATTGTGCTTTTGGGCTCTTAGTAGAGATCAACAAGATTGTGACATCTTAGTGTCGCACTTGCACTTTTCTTGTTTCTTACGGCAAAGTGTTGCAAGAAATATACACTAGGATCCACAACATGCTCATCTATCAGGGCACAGTTCTTTGACCCCAATACATTTGTACATTCAATGAATGACCTTTGAAAATTTGAGTACAAAAACTCATACTCTGCAACTTGAGGTCAAATTTTGCACTAGGATTGTTAATTGAGGTTATTAGAGTATGCCATTAGGATGAGGCTATTGTGGTCCGTAGTGATAATATTGAAAGTGACCAGTGGTCTTGTAATCCAGGCCAGCGTATCTACAATCATTAGAGTGGTACTGAGAAATGTCAACTGTCATATCGGGTTCTGTCAAATCACATCCCTGGTCAAATCAACAAATGCAAACTACAGTTTGTATGATGACAAAATACGGCTAAATGTTTTTCTATATTAGCAGTGAAAGTGTCCCTTCCTGTTGTTGTAACTTTTTTTTCTGAAGGCATTTTGATATAGGTCAAACGCTTCATTCAATGGTTGAAATCAAGAGTTTGTTAAAGAAAATGGCAAATTTGGGGTATTCCAGTTGAAAACCATACACCCCCTGTGAAAGATGTGATCTTAATATTTCACACAGGGAGAATGGATTTCAAATGGAGTTACCTGAATGCATGAGTGATACCATTTGAAACACCCTGTGTGGGAGATTAAGCAGGGCCGTAGCAAGGTAAAAAAATGTGGGGCGGCCATCACAAATATGGGGCGGCCAAATTACAAATCTATGTCCATATTGTAATAAAGATACAAAGAAAAACATAAAAATTTCTTAAAAAGTGGGGCGGCCATGGCATCCCCGGCCGCCCCGCTTGCTACGGCCCTGAGATTAAGGTCATGTCTTCCATAGGGGTATGGATTTCAACTGGAATTGGCCAATACAATTTCATTTTTGATAGAGGCTTGAGAGATCTATTCACCAAAAATGATGATGTAAAACACAAATTGTGTCATTGTTATTTTTCATGAAGATCTTTGTTGACCGACAGAAGCGAAGTAAACTCAAGGAGCTGTAGGTCTAGTCTCTGAGAGCATAGCAGGAGACACAGTATAGACAAGACTGCCCTGAGTGCCCTCTCAGAAAAAAAAATCTGGCAAAATTGGGACAGAAAGAATGAAATCAGCTTTTTGAGATCCTGCTTCCCTTCCAATCAGAACAAAGTTCTCAACAACCAGGAATTTACACCTGGCTCAGTTATATAGTGTTATGATACTTCAGCACATTTATTTTTAATACTTTACACATAAAAGTATAAGAGGTGTTACATACAACACTATAACACATTTGCAAAATGCTTCTTAACACCTAAACATGTTGATATCGGTGATATCAGCATGATTGTCACACAGCAGTGATTGCGCACACCACCACAGTATCTTGCATTAGGGTATTTAAGGACTCAAATGCCGGACCCAATATCAATTGATTGGTGATGTCTGGGAAAAAAGGTCTTTAAATCTTAACCCAATGAGAACTACCTGCCGATTGGCCAAAAAGAAGTTTTCATTTTCAATTGGGCCAATCAGCAACATTGTTAGAATAATTTCACCACACAAAAAAATTGGGGTGAATTATTTGCAAAGCTCCATTCTGAGCTATTCTGATTGGTGATTACAGTGAAGATATCATGTAATTGACCAATCAGAGGCAATGTTAGATCGGCAGGTAGTGCTCAGGGGTTAAAAGTGATTTACCTAAAGCTTGTATTTATGCTCTATCCTACATGTTTACATAGGTGAATATTGGCTGTGGTCAACATATCATTATGGAATACTTAAAAGCTATATGACAGTCATTAAATCAATACTTACACAACCTTTGATATTTCCCTATGTTTGATGTTTTATCAAAGAAAAATATATTAACATCAAGAAATGCATTCGTTTGATTCAATATTCGTAATAATGGCAGACCTTGAAAGACACTTGATCATGATGCTTATTGAATGTAGATGCAATGGGCTATTCCATTTAAAATCCACACTACCCCTGTGGAAGATTGAGCTAAAGTCTTCCACAGAGGGAGTATCAATTTTGAATAGAATACACAATTGGGTAACTTCCATTCAAAATACTCACTCCAGTTGTGGAAGATAAAGGTAAAACCATGATACAGGGGGAGTATAGGTTTCAAAATGAGTAACTCTGACCAATTATTTTTGAAAAACATACTCCCCCTGTGGAAGATATTTCCAAAATCTTCCACAGGGGGAGTGTGGATTTTAACTGGAATAGCCCAATAGGTTGTTATAAACAAGCACTATGGACCGCAATGGCCTCATTCCAATTGCATAGTTCAATAACCGCAATTAAACAATCATAGTGCAACATTTGACCTGGAGTTGAAGAGTATAAATTTTTGTACCCAAATTTTCTGAGGTCATTCAATGGATATACATATGTATTGGGGTTAAAGAACTGTGCCCTGATAAATGAGCGTGTTGTGGATCCTAGTGAAGCTGACAAATCTAGATTCAATTTTTCCCATGCAATTTTCACAGCATCTCCAAAACGCTACTGGAATTACAAAATGTTTCAAGGTGTTTAAAGCAGATCTTTAACATGTGGTTTTATTATGGTTTACAACTTTCCGTCTCTGGCTACAAAATAAAAAATAGAAAAGGACATGGGCCTATACATATTTTCAACATGTTGTATAACAGTAAAACTTTTTTTGTATAAAGGTTAGAATGTTAAAGATTTTTTTGGATAATACTTGATGTCTTCTGGGACACTCCTGCAGGTACTATTGGCACCAGTATAGTACATGTCAACTTGTAGGCCTGCCAATTTCCAATTTTTACTTTGCAGTCAATTGAAAGTATGACTTTCTATGGAGAAATGGAATTTCAGCATTTGCTAAATGTATCTTCATGAACTTCACTATATATCACTTTTATATTCAAGACCTATGCATTTTCACTCAACTGAAAGGACAATGGGCATTTTAAAGTTTCCTGTTTTGCCTATCAATACTCTCAGCTCCTGTTTTCTGATATCCTATATTATACATGTAACTTCCAATGATTGGATGTATGTATTGTCTTATAGTTGCAGAGTATGAGTTTTTGTACCCAAATTTTCAAATGTCATTCAATGAATGTGTAAATGTATTAGGGTTAAAGAACTGTGGCCTGATAGATGTGCATATAGTGGATCCTAGTGATTGGATCTAATTATCATCTCCCACCATAATTCTGAGAATGTCAACCTTCAGGCCATATAAAAATGTTTACAAGATTGCCTACATGTATGTATAGCTCAATAATCGTGAGATTAATACCACTAATTTGATGCTTATACTTTCTATAATTTAGGCAAAAAAAGTTTTTAAAAATTAATTAGTTTTGAAGAATTCATTGTTTAGGACAGGTGCATGAATGTCACAACATAGCCCTATAAATTGCTGAAATTGAATTAAAATTAGGCAATATAGTTCCTAAAAACTACTGAAATTAATGGATCTTAACTCTCTTCATGCGGTTGTCGACTGCAGACGACAAGTTTCAAAAAAAATTTAAAAAGTCAAAAATTTCAGAAATGGGCATTTTCGTGACCATATTTGGAATCAGCATGAAAAATGCATTAAAATGAGTACAAACAAGCCTAGTATTGGTTCAGTGGTTCTTAAGATAGCTTTTGATATTTTGAGAAAATACCTGAAAACTTGGGACTTTTTATGTTGAAGCCTGTGGCTAGCATGCAGAGCATTAATAGAGATCATTAAAAGATACCCTGATTGCTGCAAGAACATTGATTAAATCTAGCTATGTTTTGATGTAAAATGTGAAATACACATTTTCTTGTTTGAAGGGAAAGTAATCAAATTTTCAATCAAAATATAACTGCCTGAATACCGGGGTTCCACCTGTTTTATTAAACGCCATGGAAACGATACGCACAACCAGAAACTGTTATCATGTTAACAAGCTTATACAAGTTTTTCATCCGCTATTATTTGCCGTGCTAATCGATGAAAAAAAGTCTGCAAGCATTAGTGATTCTGCAGAATATTATACAACTCATATTAGTATTATGTATTATGACATAGATTTTAAATCCTCAAATATATACAGTAATATAAACATGATAATGGATGAATCTGATGATGGGTCGGCCATGTTTAGATTAGCTAAAGTCAACTTCAAGCCATTAACTTGTGTGATGGTGTTTTAAATTCATGATTTCAATATGGTTCTGAAAAAAGTGTATACATTTTGATTGCACTTAAATATTGTGATTATATTCTTTTATATAATGCTCTTTATCAGATTTGAGTATTTGTTTAACTGGAAAGTAATCAAATCAAGTTTGTGTTGGTACAAGGTAAGAAGTGATAGATATGAATAGAAAGCAGTACTGTATAAAAATTCCTTTAAAAAGGAAATGGGCGTACCAAAGAAAACTGGCAATGATTTATAGGGTATTATAAATGTTATAAAAATACTTATGTTAAAACATAAGCATTGGGAATAATGGTATGAATGACTGAACTGGGACACAAAAAACAACAACAAAAAAACAAAAAAAAAACTTAAGGGTTGGAGTATAAGCGTTTGGATATTATATTATATCAAATAATTTTGATATTAAGTGGAAATTTTCGCTCTACATTTATTTTCACACTTTTCGCCTTCCAGGCTGCTCCCGCGAAAATATTAACCCACAAATATATTCCTTTTGTGTTTAGGTCAATGTAAGGAAACTTAAGAAAGGCAAATTTAAAAACAAGGGAAACAGTTCAAAATTGGCAAAATGCAAAAAATTAATCGCATGGAAATTTCCACTTTTAGTTCATAAATAAGTATAGCAACAGCAGAAACAGTTAAAGCTTTAAGAAAATAGAGAGAGTGAGAAAGAAAGGAATGGGAGAATGAGTGGTTGAATAAAAGGAAGGGAAGAAATTGGGAAAAGAATAAAGGCAAGAAAGAAGAGAAATTGGAAACATTAAGGCATTGAGAGGATTATTAGAGATTTTCTTAAAAAAATATTGCATAACTGCATCAACAATTACATTATAGGCCAATTTGAGCATAATATCTTATGTCTTTGTCATAAAACATTGCATATAACTCACAATGTGAGTGTCAATTGCATACCAGCATTGACTGCTAGAGTCAAATGGACAGAAACCTTTCCTTACATCAGGCATTACTAATATTTCAGTATTTTGATCGAAGAATAACAACATTAAAATTTGATGGAAATCCTGTAAAAATCATACAAATGGCATTTAAGAGGAGCAAGATAAGCTGAAACTGAGGTATTAGCAACCATAGGATTTGAGGTTTTCTGAGATGAGTTGAAATTCACTGAAAATGATGAGTTTGTAATTATAGTTGGTGCTACCACAAATTACCATTGCCGGGGAGACCTATCATTCATATCCTTCTGATATCACTATTCGCCAAATGAGAATGAAACCTGGGGAATGAGAGAAAATAAGACGTCTTATTGAAGACCTCTTAGATGCCACCTGACATTGGTGTTTAGATTACGATATCTGCTTTCAAACCCTCATATCTTATGCAATTTTTGCAGTGATCGTCATTTGTTAACCCCTGAGCACTACCTGACAATCCAACATTGCCTCTGATTGGTCAATTACATGATATCTTCATTTTAATCACCAATCAGAGTGGAGCTTTGCAAATAATTCACCCCAATTTTTTTGTGTGTGGTGAAAATATTCTAACAATGTTGCTGATTGGTCCAACCCCGCAATTGATAATGAAAACTTCTTTTTGGCCAATCGGCACGTAATTCTGATGGTTAACATATTTTTTAGAGAACTGTAGTGCAGAATTTGGCAGGCATGTTTGATGATAATATAAAATATTAATAACTATTAAAATATGAGGTGTTTGTCGCTAAAAATCAAATTTCCTCCATTTGTAGCATTTACTTATTGGGCAATATAGGCCTAATATTAAAAATTCTGTTACATTTACTGAGACATGATTAGTTTTGTGTTTTTGAAAACAATGAAATACATGAGAAATTGAGTACTTCTTTTGGCCAAAATTCAAAAATTGATTTTTTTTTATTGACAAACAACTTTTTTTTTTGATGTCACATATACACTGCAAAAATTCAGAGTAACACTTACTTAACACTTTTATTTTTTGATAACAACATGAAAAATATTTGATAAATGTGTTATCATGGTTATAGTGTCCATGATATGCACACATCCTTACTTTTGCATGTGAAGTATAGAAATAAAAAATGTTATTCCATTATTTTTGCAGTGTACAGTTCATTGCATTATTGTCTGGTAGTCATGTTATTCTTAGGTTTTGAGTAAGTGCAGTTTGCGGTAAAATGATATGCGTTAATGTGATCGGCTGAATAATTTATTACCTTATTACTTTATTATTACCTTTATTACTACTTTCCAGCAATTTAATTTTGTAAAATATCTTTTATCAGAGAGGTTCCTGCTCTAGAGCTACACTATTAGTATGATTAGGAATACAATTGAAGAGGTATTTGACTTTGTAAGTATAATAAGCTGAAGTGAACATTAGTAAATTTAGTGGAATTAAAATGGAAGGGGATTTTTTTAGTTTCTCAGCAAATTTGTGTAGATTGTACCTAAGGATTGTTGTAGAGGAAGCAAACATTTAATTAAAACAAAGTAAATGCTATTAAAATTTTTGATATAATTAATTTAATGGTAACAGGTACTTTTAGTCATAGGTGGGGAAGTGGGATGCATGTTCCCCCCCTACATTTTGAAAAGGGAGGACGTTATAAAAAAATAAAAAAATAAAGCAATACTTACCCTGTGCATCTTCCTCTTTATTACAAATAACACTGCGTTTTGGGCCAAAAACGGGTAAAATTGCATACTTTTTGCATGCACTAGCCCATAAAATACCAAAAACACGCTTCATTTGGGGCTTGAAATTTTAGCCACAAATGTTTTTAAAAAAATTTAGACATTTTTTGCCCTCTTCATGCACGCAAAAAAAGTCCCAGAAAACTGGAACAAAATATGCCCGTCCCCTGACCCCTAAATGTTAATGCTTCTGTCGCTTCTGCTTTTAGTTAAATAATAGTGTGAAAAACTTGCAATTTCCCACACTACAGTCCATGTAACTGTTTGTACAAATTTGTAAAAAATCACTTTCATACTGGACGATGCAGATATAAAATATGCCATTTTCTTGAATATGGTAATTTTCTATAAATGTTCAAATCTGTGCAGGTGTCAAATTTGTCCATTTTATTAAAAAAATTTGACAGGAAATTGTCTCATAGTTCATCATTTTCCTGGCTACATAATTGGTAAGTTTTGCTTTTATTTTGAAAAGAAATGCATGTGCAATACTTATGATTCTGTTTAAAAAAAATTGACCAGAAATGGATTTTCAGAGAACAGCCTGTGGTCAAACTTGATTGTACAAGTAGGCCTACCAGCTCACACTGTTCCAGGCTCATATCCAGGATTCCATGCAGGGTGTAGAAGAGGGCACACTTCAATCTTTGAAGGGAATAAGAATGGTAAAAAGTGAATTGTTACCTGATAAATTGGAATCAAGGACCATTTTGGATACCCTATAGATAGTTGACTGGTTGTGATTCTTCCAAATTCTAACATTTTGGCACATTTTGATATTGGTACAGACAAGAATGGAGCTGGTTTCTGAGCATTTATTGAAGTCAGCATTTGATCAGTTTGATCTAGCTGTGGAAAGCCCTAGATCCAAACTTGGTCTGCCACAGAATATTATTTTCATACACTCTACTAGCTTCTACTGGTATAGTTGTGTCTTTGTGAACTTGAAATATGTTCTGCACAAGTATTTTGGGGTGGGGGAGTATTTTTTTAAGAGAGAGGGGATCCCAAATTGCTAACATTTCATATTTTGACCATGGAGAGAAAAAAGCAAACATTTCCCCTTCCTGAAGCTGCTACCTGCCCACACTCCTTGAAAATGGTCTCAAGACAAAATCTAAATGCATAGCAATGCATAGAGTGCAGCTAAGGGGGGGGGGGGGGCAACAGGAGGGCAAGAGTTCTGACTGTGGGGGCCATTTGCCCCCTCATTCCCCCCGTGGTGCCGCCACTGAAAATCTCCCCTTCTTGAAGCTGCTACTTGCCCACACTCCTTGAAAATTGTCTCAAACTGAAACAAAATATAAATGCATGGCAATGCATAGAGTGTAGTAGCTCTAACAGATTACAGTGTCATTCCGCACTTTGCTCCAAGTAATCCCTTCTTTGCCCTGTCAGTTTTTGATGAAGCATGTAGAGCATGAAATCTGCATTTTTACTTGGAAGCAGAGAAATATTCATGAAAATTTTGTAACTAGTAAGGATTCGCAAAATTTACATGCCGCGAAATTATCTTATTTAGCAATTACACAATTTAAGAATTATATACATTTGTAAAAATTTCATACCACAATCGTGGTCTGTTTACCAATCACAAAAGTTTTATACCGCCAAAATATTGGGCTTTACAATAATTAACTTTGTGCTTTCCTGCGCATCTTTATGTTGTCACCTTTCACCTCTATCAGCACACCTCACGCCCGGCCGACAGGAATCGATCGTAGTACGTCTAATTAGCTAGAGTCATCTTGAGATGCGAGTACTTTACGCTTTACGCTTTCTCAAGAATGATATAAGGCGTAAAGTGATTTCTGCTCACATGTTATAGCCAGTAGATTAATCAGGGTGGTCAAGATTTTCTGTGAAATGACTTATGAACAACTTCTCTGATCTGAAAACTTTGCCTTGTCCAAATGTTAACCCCCTGAGCACTACCTGCCGATCTAACATTGCCTTTGATTGGTCAATTACATGATATTTTCACTTTAACCAACAATCAGAATGGAGCTTTGCAAATATAATTCACCCCAATTGTTTGCTTTTTGCATGGTGAAATTATTCTAACAATGTTGCTGATTGGTCCAATTGATAATGAAAATTTCTTCTTGGCCAATTAGCAGGTACTTCTCATGGGGTTAAAGCAAAGGTGGACACTCATATCACAGCAAACACAAAATGTTTTTTGAATGGTTTAATATTTTTCAAAAAATTCCAAATGTTTTAATATTATGTAATGTTGGGTGATAAAAAGATCATAAAAATGTTTCAAAACATTTTATATCAAAAAATACTATCAAAATGTATTTTTTACAATGTTAAGGGCTGGGGTATGAACCTTTGGACAGTATTTTTTGTGGGACATTAGAGCACATCAGACATATCGAATTGCATTCTGAATACGAAGAATGTCCTTCTGATATCAAATAATTTTGATTTTTGAAATTATGCAATGTAATACACATTTTATGGCAAATCATCAAAAATTGATATTTTTGATATTTAACAGTAGGCCTACTCGAAGTAAACTTTATAAATCTGATGATTTATATTTGAAGTGTATGTAGGTGGGATGAAAAGCCGAAGATCAATTGAAAATTTTGACCTTTCATATTGAAGATATGGATTTTTTTTCCAAAAAAAAAAAAAAAAATAAGGTCTTTTTGGGAAAAAATCCATATCTTCAATATGAAAGGTCAAAATTTTCAATTGACCGTCGGCTTTTCCTCCCTGCTACATACACTTTAAGAATATATCATTAGATTTAGATAATTTACCGAGGACTGTTATATATCAAAATTTGAAAAATATCAAATTTTTATAATTTGTCATAAAATTTGTATTATATTGTGATTTTCAAAAATGAAAATTATTTGATATCAGAAAGACATGCTTCAGTATTCAGAATGCAATTCGATAGGTCTGAGGTGCTCTAATATCCCACAAAAAATACTGTCGAAACGCAATAAACGCTCATTTTAGATCCCTTAACAAACTGGTACTGTAACATATTTTTGCCTAGCATTTGAAAGAAATGTTTTGCCGACATTTAAATAACAAAAGGCCTAGTAGCACATGTGGCAACATTCAAAAATGATTTTTAAAACATTGTATATAACTTTTAACCCTTAAACTGACATTTAATGGGGTTTTTTTGGTGGGGATGTTACAAAAATGTTTGCTGTGATATCATGTAAAGGAAGCTTATTGTGGTAATTATTGAAAGCAAGATATGCATTGTGTATACATGCAGAAAATAGCTGCTATCTTGTCGTTTAGAGGGCTGTGTTTATTTATCATGGTTTGATATAAAAGATAATGTGTTACACTTTTTGTTATTTAATGTGGGACCATGGCGAATACCAAATTCCAGGGATTCATATTTGGGCTATTCCATTTAAAACCTGCTACACCCCTGTAGGAGATTTAAGAAAAATCTTCCCACAGAGGGAGTATGTTTTTTCCGTGGAATTATGTAGGGTTAATCATTTTGAAACTCATACTCCCCCTGTATAAAGCTGTACCTATATATCTTCCACAACTGACAAAAGTATATATTTCAGATGGAAGTTGACCCAATTTTCTATTCTATTTGATATCCATACTCCCTCTGTGGAAGACTTTACCTAAATCTTCCCACAGGGGAGGATGGACTTCAAACAGAATAGCCTACTTTTGTTGATATTCTATGTGCATGCTTTCTTACATGCTCTGAACATCAAGTGTGAAAGTTACTTTAACTGATGATATAGAAGACAGTGACAATGAAAACATATTATCGTGACATTGATGCTATACTAACAATCAAACATCACATGTATTGACTGTAACATCAGCAAGACGACTCATCAAAAATAGATTTACAATTAATAAAATAGAGTGGAATTGCACCCTGTTAGTTTTGTCTTATTTTCCTCCCTATAAGTGGGTCAAGCAAATAGAAGGCAGTGATTAAGTGTACAGCTGTGGTGGAGTCATTGTGCAAAACATCTCAAACTCGTACGATTCCTTCTGAATATATCAAGAACCACTGAACCAATACTAGGCTTGTTTGTACTCATTTTAATGCATTTTTCATGCAGAACACAAGTATGTTTGTAAAAAAGTAGAATTATAAAATTATTACAAATTGTTAAAATTGTGTGATTTTCCCTCATCCAATTGCATACAAAGGGTAAACCCAAATATATTACATATACCACATGCATCAACACCTTAGTGTGGACATAGAAGGATGCACTTCATTTTTCAGATATGGTTCAGTTGTCTATGGATGCAGTATGCTATTCAGTTCACATCAGCTCTGAACAGAAATATACCTTTTAGTCCGTCTATCTGGCTCTCCTCTCTCTATTTCTCTCTCTCAGCTTTTCTCCCTCTCTCGCTTTTAGTTTTTAGCTTATAAGGTTGTATGTTTTTTTTGTTTGTTGTTATTTTGTTTTTTTCTTGGCCCCATCCTCATCGTTTCTGGAGTTGCTGTTTTTTTCATTGTCAATTATTTTTGAAGCATAACTTTGGTCTCAAATCTCCAGTAATTCATCATTATGATAAAAAGGTTACTTGAAAGAAGTTCTTGTACTTTAGAACCTTCAAAGGAGCTGCCCCACCCCCCCAAGTCTTCCATCCCTCCACCAATTATGTCCATTTTGTGTTGCTCTCCCAATTATGTCCATTTTGTGTTAGAAAAATATATATATTTATTCTAAATTAACACATACTGAGATTCATTACAAAATGACAACATAGCGTAATGAAAAACAAAAAACAAAAAAATATAAATATTAAAAAAAACCCAAAAAACTAATATAAAAGTAAAAGGTTCTTGAAAAGACAACAAACCAAGCCAAACAAAACAAAACAAACATTTTCCTCATTTTAATAGGTCATTTAAAATGAATGGCACACATAACAGAAATATAAAGTTTAAACCATGCACACCCACTGGAAGAAGAGCAGACAAACTAATAGGTTCCTTTGGGAATGAATTCATTAGCCCAATCATTAGTCATAGTAAAATGGAAATTTCTTTGTCTAGTTCAAATAATCCTTTATTGTCATTAAAGTGCAGTCAATAATTAACTGTATTTTAATTCCTTATAATATCCAACCACAAATTTCCTTAAAAGAAACAATTCATCAAATCTATCAAAAGAAAAAAATAAACCCTGCTAGCAAAAATGACTTTTGCCATTCATCAAATATGTCAGATTTTTGTCTAACTAATATTATTTTTGTGTGTTTTTCTCTATTTCACTACAGAGTCAATAGTGCGTGAAGGTCGAGTTTGCTCTCATCCAATTTGCCTGCATATGACATTCAGAGCGTCCTCTCTCCTATTTCCTCCCTTCAACTGTGTGCAGAGAGAACCAGGCCACTGCACACACACACAAGCCTGGAGGCAGTCTCTCTGTTTGGGTGCCTCCAATCTATCACTGTACCATACTGTGTGTGTGCGTACATATGCGTGCATTTACTAACTCTCAGTGAGTGCTGGAGGAGACTAAACGTTACGCTTCGTTGATGCGACCACAATAGCGTGAGTATATACCAGGGCCAGGTGGTGGTGTGTGGTGTAGCAACGAGTGAGCTGTATTGTAACGAGACAGACACGTGACCGAAACGAGCTGGATTTAAATCTCCCGACAAAACCAGCTGGATACTAACAATAAAAATTATCATCACTTGTGCAATGTATAATGATGGTGGATTTTAAATGGTGGATTGGACGGATGCAATGATGAGTAATTTTGATTTGTTTTAAAGTCAACTTTAATTCATCCATCAGACTAGTTTGCTAAATATCTTTAGTTTCATCACCACCTCATTTGGATGAGACTTGAAACTGCTGGGCAGTTAGAGAGCAGGAATAGAAACTTGGTGGATAGAGTTACTTAAAGGAATATATATTGCTTACATCTTCCTCACATGTGGTGCTCAGTTACAAATATGGATTTTAATTGATTTGGATGATAATGTGAAGCAACGACATCGAAGAAATACTTGGAACCGACCAATTAACAAAGTTTTTTGAACTATATCATTGGTATATAGTTGCATGGTTTTGATGTGATATTATGAGCCTACCAAGGACAGGTTTGAACATGGAGTATTTAGCAATGGGGTCGGTGCTACTGTTCTGTATGGAGTTATCACTGTTTGCATTGGTGAATGGAGGTGATGTGGTCAGTCCATCGGGATATTTATGGATAACGGGTAAGTGTAAATATTATTGATTAATTAATAAGTTGATGATTGCACAGTAGAGTATAGTGTCGCAGGGGTATGGGGAACATGCACCCCTCATGCATTGAGTAAACCTTACTTAGGGGTTGTGCAATAATTATGAGCCCCAGGGGGGTAAAATTTTCAAACGGCTCGCCAAAAATTGCTTGCCCCCTTCTCGGCCCGCCAAAAATTGCTTGCCCCCCCTCCTCTCGGCCCGACCAAAAAATCTTTGCCCCCCCTTGCATATGCCAAATTTTTGGGATTCCAATTTGCAAACCTTAAATGGTCTATATACTTTTTGCGAGCTCAGTGAGCAGGAAAAATAGTATATTTAAGCGTTTCCGTACGGTTTTCCTAAGCCTTTTTGAGCATTTTATTTCAAAGGCGCCCCAAGAATGTGTGCCAAAAATTACTTGCCCCCCCCCCCAATTTTATCCTCCCCCCGGCGCATAATTATTGCACAGCCCCTAAGAAAGGACCTTATACCCCTCAATTAGGCCAAGTGCCCCATAAATTCGCATGGGGAGCAAAATTTCCAAAAACATGGAAAAAAATAAATTGCATGTTAATTATGGACTTTCTAAACAGTAAGACTAAACTTTTAAAAATATTTTTTTTTGCAATAGAGCGTTGATAGTTGTGAAACTTTCTTAATCTAATAACTTTAGTTGAACAGTTGTTTGTGAAAAGTGGGTTGTTGTGCTATAATAAGTAGACATTTTTTGACCACAAATGTTTTCTTTAATTGAGTAAAGTCTAGGAGAGCTATTTATATACGGCTCATGTTATTGATATTGTGAGGTAATATGTTTTCTTTTCCTTGGCGAAGGTGTTACAATCTGGTCAGTCTTAATGTTTATTTGCCATCTTCTAAAAATATGTTTGAAAATTAAATGAATATTATGGCATTCTATAGTCCTTTAAAACAAGGCAAGTCTTTAAAGCCATACTGTACGATTTCCATCAAATTTTGTTATTCTTTACCCAAAATGCTGAAATAATATTAGTAATAACTGCCGGGAAGGCTTTCTGTCCATTTCACGCTAAAATAACAAGGGAAAGTGAAAGAAACCCTTATGACTTTATGTCAAAATTGCTCTGTTGACCTACAAACACAGCAAATTTGGCTGATTCCATTTAGGTGTAAGTTGGGACATGTGTAAACATTACAAATATGCCAAAAAATCAGGTTTGAAAAAAATTAACTAATTTCATATTATAAGATCGTACATTATGGCTTTAATTATTTAAATTTCCAATATTATTTTCACCAATTATAATGTGTTATGTGCATGTTATGCTTTGCTTGCTCTAATAAGCATCAATGATTTTATGCATTCTGGACATTTTAAAGCATTAGAGTTTAATGAGCTATTTGAAAACACAATTATATTTCACAATTATTTCCTTAGCTTCAGACACTTACACACTGAATGCCTCATCACCCTGACGTTTATGCGATGCATGAAAATTTGGGTTAAAGCAAAATATATGAGAAATATTGATACATAACCAGTACATACACAGTAAATATAATAAGCTTGCTTCAAAAGCTATCATCTAAATGCCAAAAAGCCTGCAAATGTTAGGGCAGAGCTGAAACAACAAAATCAATATCCATTATACGCACACACACTTTGCCCTATTTTCTACGACCTTTTTGATCATATCTCAGCGCTCTTCTCCTAAATCCAATTTCATTTTTGTTACATCGTTGCTAGCTCTATTTGAACAACTTATACTATACCTGCCTCCTTTTAACAATGTATTTTTGCTTTTCCTTTCCTCCAGAAATCCCATTTATTTTTAGTTTGAAGCCATTTATCGTAGTCTGGTATTCCCAGTAGCAAACAGTGTTTCTATCTTATAAGCCTCGCCTTGCTATACTCTATAAAAATACAAAAATTCAGTTTTTTGATCACATTAATAGGTGCATCTTAGAAACCACTGAACCAATACTAGGCATGTGTGTACTCATTTCAATGCATATTTACATATATATTATGTTAATGTTCATAAATATGGAAAAGTTTTGACTTTTAAATTGATGAGTTGTTGCTTTCCCATCATATTCTTACGAGAGGAGGTTAAGTTTAAATGGTGTCTAGATGTATAGTTCTATTTTTTATTCATTTCCCTAGCGTGATTAACACCCGTCTTCTGATTCTGTTTACCTACAATACTCTATACAGCTGATCAACTAAAAGTTTTGTAATGTGTTTTTAAAATTGAGAAAAAATTAAAAGATTACCAAATTAAATGGGTTTAAGGAGTGAAGTGTCTTATTTGATATAATTTAGTGTTAAAAGTTTGCATTTTTAAAGTTATTTGTTATTTTCGAAGATATTGAGCTACCAATATGTGCATTAGTTCTTCCTGAAGCACATAGCCAATTAACTCTCTCCACGCGGGTGTCGATTGCAGACGACAAGTTTAAAAAAAAAAATCAAAATTCAAAAATTTCAGAATTGGAATCAGCATGTAAAATGCATTTAAATGAGTACAAACAAGCCTAGTATTAGTTCAGTGGTTCTTAAGACAGCTCTTGTTATTTTCAGAAAATATCTAAAAATTTGGACTTTTTATGTTGAAGCCTATGGCTAGCATGCAGAGCATTAAAGCATCTCTGTAAAGAATATTACATATATCTACAGTCATTTTTGAAATGTTCATCAAAAATACAAACTAGCTTAGTATTGTATAAATAGGTTTTTAAATGACAATAATGTCACAGCCCAATTATTTTTAAAATGATGTATACATAATATATATATATATATGAATAGTATTATTTACCCTTAACGCTGATCAGTGAAATTTATAGTAAACAATGATGAATAATTTGGCTTCTGGTTTCGTTCTTCCGGGGATGAAAATGAAAAATTAATGGGAACTGTTCACCTCACTAAACAGAACTATTCATTTCAGTCAAATAAATGCAATGCAATTTTCTACAAATTGCCGTCTTATCAATCATTTATATGATTTTATCTGTGTTTGTTTTTGAATGAATAGGGATGCTAAAGTTCAAAATATCGATGTCTGTCAAGAGGGAGCACTAATTCTATTTATTAAGGGGGTACTACACCCCTGTGGCAAATTTGTGACTATTTTTGCATTTTTCTCAAAAAATATTAACACACTGGTAACAAAAGTTATGTATATTATTGGGGCAAGGGATCCAATTACTACACTGAAATTTCAGTAACTCAAGACAAGCGGTTCAGCATATACAGTGTATGATAGGAAATGAGGTACATCCTAGCAGTACCTTATTTCTTATCATAAATAACGAACCGCTTGTCTTGGGTCACTGAAATTCCAGTGTAGTAATTGGATTCCTTGCCCCTATAATACACATAACTTTTGTTACCAGTGTGTTATTAGTTTTTGAGAAAAATGCAAAAATAGACACAAATTTATCGAGGGTTGTAGTACCCCCTTAACCTTCAAAGATAAAGCAAAATTTTGATTTCTATTTACTTTTGCTTTCCATTACATTTTACTGCAATGTAATGAATATGTACATCATTATATTAACCTTCAAATAGTTTGTTATTGTAATGCTCTGTGTCCTAGCCATAGGCGCCAACATAAAAAGTCACAAGTTTTGAGATATTTTCTCAAAATATCAAGAGCTATCACAAGAACCACTGAATTAATAGTTGGCTTGTTACTCATTTTCATGCATTTTTGACGGTGCTTCCAAATATGGTCATGACAATTTACAATTCTGATTTTGTTAATGTTTTAAAAAAAGATTTTAACTTCTTGTTTGCAGTCGACACCCCGGGGGTCACTCCCATTGTGACCTGTACACCATCCGCGATAATCAACTTTTGAAAAGCACCCTAAACAAGGATTTAACCCTTGGCTAAAACGACACCCTAAACAGGGATTTCATTCCTAACATCAAATTTCATACGCTAAATTTCATTTCCGTGTATTTAGAAATTGCAATTTTGCTACCCTTTTTCCAATTTTTCATGTTTTTGACACCCTAAACGCGACACGCCGCAGATCGTGCCTACCCACCTAAAAACGACCCTTTTACGCGTTTTCATTATCGCAAGATGGTGTACAGGCCACAATGGGAGTGACCCCCCGGTCGACACCCAAGTGTTAAAATGTCAAAAAACTTCATGCTTTTCTCCTTTCTGTTTTCATTGAGGAAGTTGTCATAAAATAGTTTTAAGAGGGAGAGAGAGAAACAAAAAAAGCAAACTGAAATACACATATAGTATACACACATTTTCATTTTAGCAGCTCTGTAGGAATAATTTGGGTACTACATAGCCTATATTTTTGCGTACAGATATTTTCGTTGTTGCAAGGTTTATTATTATTAACATTTTTGCGAGATGATGATTTCATGATTGTAGATTTCTTAGTGTTACAAGCTTCATTATTGTGCACATTCTTGAGGTATTTATTTCGCAAACTGCAAATTTTGTGAAAATAAAACCACTGCAAAAATTTCAGCTTATACAGTATAATAAAACATGATATTGTAGGCAAGTAGTATTCATTGTTTGTGAACTTAACATTACTGAACATTTGTGCAGTTTAATTCCAACATGTCCAAAATATTAACAGTTCTGACTTTTACGGTGCAAAGTGTGAAATATAATCCTCACAAAAATTTCCCCCAATACAGTAAAGTAAAATAAACAACAGTTTCTTTTATTAAATCTATATTATACAAGCCTCAATTTTGTTTTACATCAGATTAGTTGAACAAAGAGAGTTTGTTACACAACCGTAATAAGAAGTTAATCCAAATGAATTGAGTAATCAAAAAATTGCCTTAATAGTTGAAAATTAATTTTAAAATGGGGTAGCATATTACCAATACAGTGGTGTTTTACAAAATAACCCCTCAGGTTTGGATTATCAACTTGAATAGGATTGTGTGATCATGTATTCAATGTGGAACATGACAGATGTCCCTGCAGACAAAAGCAGTTAATACTTTGTATATACAAAGCTAGCTATGTGTTCCAGGGGGACATTAATTATTTGTACAATTGCCCTCCACCACCTCAAACCAAGAGCTACAGTATAGGCCTACATCTCATACTAGGCATATTTGTACTCAGAAACCACTGTTGGATAGAAAGGTCCCATATTTGGCATTGAAAGATGTGCTGTTATTCACACAAATCTAATGGGGTTTTTTTTGTGTGCTCTCACATCAAAATAAATTTGTATGTTTTTTGCCTTCTTGCCATTATGTTCTACTTTCTTTTTCTCTAACCTGTACAGCATTATCAGTGGGTTATCATCATAGGGGCACAATGGGTAGGGAGTTAGATGCACACACATGCCACCACTCCCCACCCCCCATCAAAGTTGTAAATTAGACAATTCAATGGGAAATTGCCAACAAATGGCTTGTCCCCCCACTAGGCCTCTGCCCCCATCACATTAAATAATTGTATAGGCTGTATCAAAATGACTGTCCTCTATCTGGGTTTTTTTTTTTGTGTTTTTGAAAAGCCTGATCCACCCACATTGACCAGACTTTATTCTTTATACATTATATTTAATAGCCTGGTCATTTCAATTTGATCTAATAGTACATTTGGAAGAGGTGCAAATTTCAAAAACGCCAAAAACAGATGACGAAAAGATGAACAATCATTTTGATACACCCTGTATAGTTACACATTGTTAGGAAAATATCTATATTGGAATAATTAGCTTATTGCTTCAGCTTGTGCTGATACTATAATTTTCATGATGAAAGTACCTCACTATACCGGTTTATATTACTACACTTTATTTCTACACAATTTTTGTGCAGAATTGAAAATAACATTCCAATGACTCTACTCTTCAGTTTTTGATAATAAGATTAAATTTTTTTAAAATAAAGTTTGGATATTGTGATCAAAAATCTAATAGAAATGTCATCAAAATGACCCTTATTTTATGTCATGAATTCCATCGCATGCAAATCACGTATGCCAGGAATCCATCTACAATATATAGTCATAACTCGTTCATCTATGGCCAAATATCCGCATCATTAACTATCATCATTAATCAAAATAACATTAAGTCAAAGGAATTATGTCTTCTTTGGCTTTTAACTTGAGCCAAATGATAATGGGGGAAGCAGATTAGTGCTGTCGCTTCATGTGTGTCACTGTAATGAATATAAAGTCTAGCAAAATGTTCATCATGATGATAAAAAAATATATAAAACCTGCCCCTATATCTTGACTCATATGTGTTCTATGGGTGGACGAACTTGATAAGTAGGGTGGGTCAGCCAAGATTTATTTTTTTTTCTGGAATAGTAAAATGATCCTAAGAAATCACACAAAGCTTAAATCTAAAAACATATTTGGCAATTTTCTTAATTAAATATAAAAAAAATCTGCCAAAATCAATCCACTTCATCCCCAAACTAGCTGTTTTAATTTCATGCAGTTAAAGAAACAAAATACATCCCCAAAAGGTGGGTCGGTTAGGCAAAATATTTATATTTATTAATGAATTTTTTCAATTTTCTACATTTATTCATGATTTACTCCATTTCCACATGTGAAACATTCCAAAAAGCTCAATTTGACAAAAAAGCTCAATTTGACAAAAAAACAAAACGATTTGCCAAAAAAGCTCAATTTGTTTGTTTGTAAATGAAGATGGGGATTTGACAATTGAACATATGTCCTAACGTGGCTGCTGATTATGTGTAGGCCAATCCTAAATTTACAATGGTTACTGCCTTTGTGATTTGTGTAAGTTGATGTCATCAACCATTAATCATGGTAACATGAAATCATTGTGAAGATTAATGTCTTATTTAGCTTGCGTGTGAGTTGAGATGAGGAAATAGATGAAACAGGTTCACTTGGGTACACATGTATCGTCAAATTATAAGACCATATGGTTCACTTCTGAGGAGGGGACTGCTACACATTGGCGCAGCGGTATGGCCTCTGCCTTGTAATCGGTGGATTGCGGGTTTGAGCCTCAGTGGTGCCATCATGTTGTGCTCTTGGGCAAGGCACTTTACCTTACTTGCCTCTCTCTACCCAAGGGTGAAATGGGGAGCTGTTATGAATGTTGTCCATTGAGCGCCGCCAGCCCAAAGGTATGAGCATGCATTGGGCAATGTACAGCACGGCAGCAGACATATTCTAACAACAGCGGAATAAATGTAAAGTACTTTGGTACATGTGCACATGTGAAAGGCACTGTATAAATACCAACATTTATTTTTTTAAATTTTATTTTAAATAAAAAAACTGCTTGGGATCACAGATCCTGGAAATTTTCTTTCCAGGATCTGTGTTGGGATGTATTCATGAGCTATTTAGTTTACTACCACTCTCTATAGCATAGATGCTTTCTTTTTACAAAAATAGGACCCATCAATATCATGTTCTCTGGTAGAGTCAAGAATAATAAGATCACAATTAAATATTAGTAAGTTAAACAAAATACGAAACAAATCACAACAACTGTGATAAATTTTACAATCATTTCATAGAATGAATTCCTTCACATCAGTCATGCAAATCACACATGGATGTTTTTTCATACTGTATGACTCTAATCATCATTCATACTATTATTATGGACTAAACTTGACATCATTAAATATCATTATTAATCAAAATAGCATGAAATCATGGGGAAGATTAATGCTATAATGTCTTATTCAGCTTTGAACTTGAGCCGAGATGCAGAGACCAAGATGATTTAAGGATATAATGGATGGAACATATAGAATACTGTCACTTGACATGTATCATCACATAATTAGGTGATGACTTTCCCTTCCCTAGGTATGTCATCACCAATCAAAGATGAGCTATGAGGGCAAGGCCAAGGGTGCTCCAGAGTCATGGTCCTGATCAATTTGGGAAGGGAAAAATAATCTTTATGATAGAGTGTATTTACTTGAATGATTAGATTGACCCAGGGATCAATTATAGTTGGGATGAGCATCCGAAATGAAGTAACCAAACCGGAAGATGTAGCCTAGGTCTAGACAATAGGCGGATTATTCAGGTATTATTATGCTTGATAGATTTAAACTGTCTGACTAGCTAGTATTCTCCTCCGCCATCAGTGTAATTCCAGTCACTCCACGTACTGTGTTGCGAAGGTGGAGGAGACTAAAGCTGTATTGACGAACACGCATGCGTTAAAAATGAAGTAGCCTAGGTCGAACAATAGCGTGACATAGTTCCCGACATTGCCCCTATTAACAATTAACAGGTACCCTCCTGATTGACCAAGGATTTTGCTGGGAATTTGGAGCTAAACTAGTGGCACCAGTGGGCATGGGGCATCCCCAGTCACTTTTTAGGACCAAAATGCCAAATTTTAGGATCCCTAACTCCCTTACCCCACAGAACACTAACATCACGGAGTCGCTACTGAAAATGCCTGGGCCAAATTGTTTGTTCCTCAAATAAACATGTCAAATGGGTTATTCCTGTTGAAATCCATACACCCCTTATGGAAGACACAACCTTAATCTTCCACAGAGGGAGTGTGAATTTCAAATGGGGTTATCTGAATGGGTGACTCAAATCTACACCCCCTGTGTGTGAGATTAAGGTCATGTCTTCCATAAGGGGTGTATGGATCTCAACTAGAATAGCCCAAAACGTCAATAATTCTCATAGGGTCCCCGCTACATGGATACTGCTTCTCATAATTTTATCTTCTTTTTGTCTTTCAAAAGTCTGTTCATTTCTTTTATCTTCTTTCCCTTTTCCTTTCTATCATCATTTACCTGCATAAGAAATAAACTGTTTTTCATTTCATCATTAAAGTACTTTACAAATTCCTTTTCTGATTCTCTTCATCCTTTCTCATCTCTTATTGTTGTTAAGTTGTTTATTTTCATTCTCTTTCTTTTTTGTCTCTCAACCTCTATCATTCCATATTATCTTGTATATTTCCCAGTTTCTATTTTTAGAATTTCACCACAGGTGAATACAGCCATCCATCCTGTGGGAACACAAATATAACAAGTAAATACTAAACTGACACATAAAGCAAGTAATTCTAGCAAACCATGGGCTGTTCCATTTAAAATCCACACTCCCCCTGTGGAAGATTTTGGAAATATCTTCCACAGGGGAGTATGAATTCAAATGGTATGAACACATTAGCAGCTCCATTTGAACTCACCCTCCCTCTGTGGAAGATTACGGTTGAATCTTTGTCAGAAGGTGTATGAAATTCAAATGGAGCTGCCAAATGTGTTCATTCCGATTGAAATTCATACTCCCCCTGTGGAAGATATTTCAAAATTTTTCCACAGGAGTAGTGTGGATTTTAAATGGAATAGCCCACATGTGCAATTTGTTGACCATCTTCACCCATAGGACCTGAGGACACCACTGACATGTCCTAAAATACATGCCAACAACCTAATACATTGTAGTATTGACTAAAACAAAAGGTCAGTCACATCATAAGGCTATTTTAGTTGCCAACCCATATTATTGAATGTGTGTGACAAAAAAATGCTCATATCGGTAGTAGCGGCTTTATGCTAGATCGCAATTTTTGCATCAAGCGAATCACGAAACTTGACAAAAGGACATACAGATTGTTATGTAAAGTGACTTCTCCATGCATTGATCAATGAGCATTAGTAAGTTAATTTGATCATACTACTTATGATTATTCTGGAATAGCTCAAATATAACTATTTTTGTCTGCTTTTTGTAATTGTCTTGGCTGTCCTATGTGCTGTACAAACATTAAGGATCATCAGGTCATGTTCATTGGCTATTTCTTAATATTGCTATCTTCAGTAGATAGCAGATATAGTCCAGTTGCACCAAGCCTGGCATGTTGGTTTGTGTCTTTGGCTTTCTCTTAATATTGCTATCTTCAGTAGATAGCAGATATCCCATCAGGCATGTCATTTTGGTTTGTGTCACTGGCTATCTTTTAATATTGTTATCTTCAGTAGATAGCAGATATCCCATCAGGCATGTCATGTTGGTTTGTGTCACTGGCTATCTCTTAATATTGTTATCATCAGTAGATAGCAGATATCCCATCAGGCATGTCATGTTGGTTTGTGTCACTGGCTATCTTTTAATATTGTTATCTTCAGTAGATAGCAGATATCCCATCAGGCATGTCATGTTGGTTTGTGTCACTGGCTATCTCTTAATATTGTTATCTTCAGTAGATAGCAGATATCCCATCAGGCATGTCATGTTGGTTTGTGTCACTGGCTATCTTTTAATATTGTTATCTTCAGTAGATAGCAGATATCCCATCAGGCATGTCATGTTGGTTTGTGTCACTGGCTATCTTTTAATATTGTTATCTTCAGTAGATAGCAGATATCCCATCAGGCATGTCATGTTGGTTTGTGTCACTGGCTATCTCTTAATATTGTTATCTTCAGTAGATAGCAGATATCCTTTCAGGCATGTCATTTTGGTTTGTATCATTGGATATCTTTTAATATTGCTATCTTTGGTAGTTAGCAGATATCACTTCAGGCCTGCCAGGGTGGTTTGTGTCATTGGCTATATTGCTATCTTCAGTAGATAGCAGATATCCTGTTTGTCCTATCATGTTGGTTTGTGTCACTGGGCTATCTCTTAATATTGCTATCTTCAGTAGATAGCAGATATCCCATCAGGCATGTCATGTTGGTTTGTGTCACTGGCTATCTTTTAATATTGTTATCTTCAGTAGATAGCAGATATCCCATCAGGCATGTCATGTTGGTTTGTGTCACTGGCTATCTCTTAATATTGTTATCTTCAGTAGATAGCAGATATCCCATCAGGCATGTCATGTTGGTTTGTGTCACTGGCTATCTTTTAATATTGTTATCTTCAGTAGATAGCAGATATCCCATCAGGCATGTCATGTTGGTTTGTGTCACTGGCTATCTTTTAATATTGTTATCTTCAGTAGATAGCAGATATCCCATCAGGCATGTCATGTTGGTTTGTGTCACTGGCTATCTCTTAATATTGTTATCTTCAGTAGATAGCAGATATCCTTTCAGGCATGTCATTTTGGTTTGTATCATTGGATATCTTTTAATATTGCTATCTTTGGTAGTTAGCAGATATCACTTCAGGCCTGCCAGGGTGGTTTGTGTCATTGGCTATATTGCTATCTTCAGTAGATAGCAGATATCCTGTTTGTCCTATCATGTTGGTTTGTGTCACTGGGCTATCTCTTAATATTGCTATCTTCAGTAGATAGCAGATATCCCTTCAGGCCTGCCATCTTGGTTTGTGTCACTAGTATGCTTGAACTTCAACTATTCATCTACAAATGGTAAAAACATCATCACATGTTATTGCTTGTGCTGGTGTCTCAAAATCAAATCCTAGTACACTGAGTTCCCACCTGTAAAACTGTAGCCAGGGGGTGCCCCCTAATGGCCAATCTGAATATTAAAAAATTATGTAAAAACATTGAAAATCAGCTCTATTTATATTGGAAAATTTAAAAAAGGTCCACTTTTAGCCTCCTGCCAAAAAACAAACAAACAAAATAAAAGAAAAAAAAACAGGTCCGCCTAACCACTAGCAGGAAACATAAGTAAACGTCTAGAGTTGCAATATTTCAACACGAAAAACAATTTCTAGCTTATTAAGGTAGTAACTCTTAAATATTATTATGTTGGAATAGCCCAAATAAAAACAACCTGACCAATGAATGAATGGCAGCAAGTTTAACAAATACAACAGATAGACATGATGATAATCTGAATATCTGATCCTCATTTGCAACACATGGGAATATTCTTCAACAAGCTCAAACTATTTTTATCTCTACTATTTCAAACAGAACTCTAAGATGTGGTTATATAAGAATAAAATCAATATCAATATACTCACACATGCAACATCATAGGTCATATACATTAAATGCTACAAGCATGATGTACCAAAGGAGACATTCTCACCTAATAACAGAGTTTTACTTTAAAGCAGAGTTATACTTGTTATTTCCCATTTTCAATTCAATTTGATGTATTTCCATGTTATTTTGGGATTTTAGGGCCAATTTGATTGTTGCTTAAATGTTTTTTGATACAAAAGTTTAAGCCATTTCGTCTAAAGATTTTGTCATCTTTTTAGGTCCAGTCATTGTTTATGATCTATTAGATGTTTAAGGAATTTGCCTTAGAAGTGATGTAATAATCGGATTAAATATCATAGCAATAGATGAATACAATAGAGGTTATCCATGTTCTATAAGCTGCATATCCTATCAACACTGCTATACCTTGTTTAGGACATTCTAAATAGGGATAACCATCAAAATTTCATGTTGACCCTATTGCTACAAAAGATTGTTTTCTGAGTAGAACTAATCAACAGAAGTATTTTGGTGGTTAAATGGTCAAAATCGGTCAAAAACTTTTCGAATTATGAATTATCAAAGTTTCCCATTCTGACCGGTCATTGTAACGAAATAAAATGACAAGGTCGAAAAATAGCAGTTGGGAGCAAAATTGGCATAAGCATATATTTACCTTTATATATTTCTTTATTTTAACATATTTGCAAACATGAAACAAGCATATTGTGAAAGTATCAAAGGGGTTTCTTATGAAATGGCACTTAACTAGTCACTGGCATAACTTATTTTTTCAAACCAAGGCATTGAAATCATGCATTTAGAGGACATTTGCCAAAAATCATCCAAGATAGCCGATATGGCACAAAATCAAAATTGCACTAAGTAGGTGAACTTTTTTTCACAACCAAGAATTTCAATGTTATTGGGTTTAATATGACCAATTAGTAGGTGTATGTAAACAAAATCTTAAGTTTTGAAGGTCATTGACTCATTCACAACAATAGAGATTATCCTCATCATGCTCATGTGTATTCCTGTAGTATTCCTCATTCGAACCAAAGTAGCACTCAATACATTATGAGTATCTTTGTTCAAACCAATTCAATGCTTGACCTCGGAGTTACCTGCATGACTATCGCGGGCTATTTTGAAACAGTTATGGTTGCACATTCAGGTACTTCTTTTGAAAGTCCTAAACAAGGTATAGCCAGCAGCAAGTTGTAGATGTTATAGGCCTAAATATAAGAAAACGTTTAGGGTTAAGATCAGGTGAACAATACATCGAATGAGCACGAAACTTCACATTTATGTTCAGAAAGGTGTCTTCTTAACATGATTTGAAAGGAATATAAAAATTCCAAAGGGAAGCTGGTGATTTAATTTGTAACTCGAGATCTACTTGTTCAATTTTTTAACCTTTTTACAGAGGGTATGATAGAGGTATTACTGGCACCTCTGCCAAATTACAGCTCAGTAGGCCACGTTTTTCACCTGATCTTACTGATTTGAATATTTTGTGCCATTCTTGAGCAGTGCTAAACTCAGCCACTGGCAATTAAGCGCACTGTGGCGATGGACCAATTTTGACTCGCACTTACAGAAAAACAAAATAAGTTATGTTGCTGTAATTTGCAAGATAGTTACAAAATATAATTGGCAGTAACTTCCCCAAATTGTACAGAAAAATATTGAAAAATAAAAGAATGAGATCAATTTAGAAATGTATGTGCAAGCAGTGCACAGTTGAGCTCCCTGCATGTCTATGGGAGTGTTCTAATCAAGTTGATGGTTCATTGGTCATCCCTATTCTAAAGAAGTACCTGCATGTACGTAAAACCATGACTGTTTCAAAATAGCCCGCCAAAGTCATGCAGGTAACTCCGAGGTCGTGCATTGAATTAGTTTGAATGAGGAATACTACGGGAACCAGTGCCTTTTGTTAGAAGTCACACCTCTATTGCCCTGCCTACAACATTCACACAGTACCTATGCATTGAACCCCAGATGTCAAAGAACAAGGACAAAGATCTGCATCATAATTCTTTAGAATGATTAGTATCTTTGAAAAGAACAGTAATGTATTCAATCAATGATTTCAGACATACACAAGTGATGAGTACAACCTGCTTGAAGTGCGGGGCAATACATTCAAAAATTGTATTCATCTAATTGTATTGCTATGGTAATTAATCCTGTTACATCATCACTTCTACACCGAATAGCTTGGAGTGATGTGAAATTTGTCATATAATCAGCATTAATATCATATGGAAAAATAAGCTACATTGGTTGCCATAGAGACCTTTGTACCTCATTATGGTGTATGGTTGTTGGATGTGATTGATGAGTGGGTTTCTGTCTCCTATACACATATATTTTTATAAATGATAGATTGCATAATACTGATATTTTTGTTAGCATTGCATTCCAAGTATAATATGTAATAATGTGTAGATTTGAATGTAACACAGTTTAAGTTTCATTGCTTCAAGATATGTATATTTCAAATTACAAGTATAGCACCAATATTTAGTCAAATGTATGTACTTATGATGATTTAATTTAAAGTAGAAGAATTGAAACAACAGGAACATCTGCAGATATCTTCTGAATGTTATTAAAATGTTTTATGCCCTTACTATAACCCAACATTTAAACGTTTTATGTAAAACGTTTTATGTTTATTGGGTTTCTATGTTTGTATAGAAAGTGTCTCTTAACATTGCTATCTTCAGTAGATAGCACTAATATCCAAGTCACCGGAAATCTCTTAATACTCTGCATGCTAGCCCTAGGCTTCAATATAAAAAGTCCAAGTTTTGAGATATTTTCTCAAAATATCAAGAGCTGTATCAAGAACTGCTGAACCAATACTATAGGCTTGTCTGTATTCATTTTAAAGCATTTTCCATGCTGATTCCAAATATGGTCATAAATTTTTTTTGATTTTTTGAATTTTTTAAAAACTTGTCGTCTGCAGTTGCAACACCCATGTGGAGAGAGTTAATATTGATATCTTCAGTAGATAGCAGATATCCCTTCGGGCCTCTCATGTTGGTTAGTGTCACTGGTATGCTTGAACTATTTATCTACAAATTGAAAGAATAGAAATAATTACTGCATCTTAATTCTGTTATGAAGTATATGAAGTAAAATATTAAATGTTCATTCGATCCTGTTTGTTATTGAATGAAGATCTTGTACACAATGCTTTTCTCCTGCTACTGAAGTGTAAAGAGTGATGACATGTACTGGGAGAAGTTCAAAATTTCAACCTCAGTTAAACACCATATGCATCAGTAAGGGACAAACAACATGCATTATTTATCCATTCTGACAGTACCAGTCCTGTTTTTGTACTTATGTGTTTAGTGACAGAGCTTTCCAACAACAGTGTTGACATATTTTACTTAATTTGATTAGTTATCAATATTTTATGAATGAAAGGATTATTTGTGACCCATATGTATTGTAAAGTCATCTCCATATGATCGTCATCTGGGCTTGCAGTCACTATGGACCACAATAGCCTCATCCCAATGGCATAGTCCAATAACCTCAATTACATAATCATGGTGCAAAATTTGACCTCAAGTTGCAGAGTATGAGTTTTTGTACCCAAAATTTTAAAGGTCATTCAATGAATGTACAAATGTATTGGGGTTAAAGAACTGTGCCACTGATACATGAGCCTGTTGTGGAGCCTAGTGAGTAAGGATAATAGCCAATATGTTCCAACATTTTTGCATATGTGATGTTTGACAAAAGATACATTTTCTGATCACTGTTTTTATTTCAGTTTTCTGCTGCAATCTTCCACTCTGACAATTAAATTTGCTTGGGGTTTATCCATTTGGGGTTTTGTCCATTTCTTCTCCATTTGTCAAAACTGCAAAATGCACCTAAAAATGTCAAGTTACCCTAATACAAATCTCTGTTTTGCAGCTCAATGTATAGCCTATGTGTGCTGGCCACTCTGATATGGGGAAAGATTTGTAAAAAAATTAGCTCAAAATATTCCCAAGAATCTAAAGAATCTAAATACTGCTTCTCATAATAGGGCCTGCATTCTAAAGAAGCTCATTTTGTTTCATTCCCTCCTCTCACTTAATACCAATATGCTTAAACCAAAATTTGTTTTTTTTATCACCAATTGCCATTATGGAATAGAGCCACAATGTTATCAATGAATGCATGTCATAACACAGTTGGGTAGAGGTTCTTGCATTAGTGTTGGTAAGGACTTTCATGGATGTGGAGATAGATATTAAAATAATACCAATTTTCTGCAGGTGTCCTAACTATTGGAATCCACTGCAGCTTGTAATATCTACAATGACATAATTTGTATAATTCAATTACTGATTTGTATCTAAATATCCTTTGAGATGTGAAGTTAAACATGTCACAAAGTCAAAAATAACCCAGCGTTAAGGGCTGGGGTATGAACGTTTGAACAGTATTTATTGTGGGACATTAGAGCACATCAGACATATTGAATTGCATTCTGAATACTGAAGAATGTCCTTCTGATATCAAATAATTTTGATTTTTGAAATTAGCAATGTAATACACATTTTATGGCAAATGATTAAAATTGATATTTTTGATATTTAACAGTACTTGAAGTAAACTTTATAAATCTGATGATTTCTACCTAAAGTGTATGTAGGTGGGATAAAAAGCCGACGATCAATTGAAAATTTTGACCTTTCGTATTGAAGATATGGATTTTTTTTCTCCAAAACACCAAAAGAAAATAGGTGTTTTGGGAAAAAAATCCATATCTTTAATATGAAAGGTCAAAATTTTCAATTGATCGTCGGCTTTTCCTCCCAGCTAGATACACTTTAAGACTATGTCATTAGATTTATAAAATTTACTTCGAGGACTGTTATATATCAAAAATGTGAAAAATATCAATTTTAATAATTTGTCATCAAATTTGTATTAGGCCTACATAGTGAATTTCATAAATTGAAAATTATTTGAAATCAGAAAGACATTCTTCGTATTCAGAATGCGATTCGATATGTCTGATGTGCTCTCATATTGTCCCACAAAAAATACTGTTGAAACGCTCAAAACGCTCATTCCAGATCCCTTAATGTACGTTCATAAGTCAAACGGCCAAGGTTTTCTATTCATCTATCCATTCATCAGTCATGTACATTGGCCTATTCCATTTAGAATCCACACTCCCCCTGTGGAAGATTAAGTCTTTCACAGAGGGAGTATAAGTTTTGAATAGAATAGACAATTGGGTGGCTTCCATTTGAAATACTCACTCCTGTTGTGGGAGATATAGGTAAAGCTATAATACAGAGGGAGTATGGGTTTCAAAATGATCAACTGTAACCAATTATATTTGGAAAACATACTCCCCCTGTGGGGAGTGTGGATTTCAATTGGGATAACCCATTTGGCTAGGTGAGCATGCATGACAAAGTAAAGATGTGACTTGGAGGCTGCCGGCTTCAAATACCACGCATCATTTCTCTTTTCATCATTTGTGTGGTCAGTCAACTAGGATGAGTCTATCATTCACCACCCACTCATAAACAGGGTTGCCAAAAGATTTCAGCCCGAATCGCGGGTCAAATAATCGAAAAGTCGCCCAAATTTTTCTCTTTACCATTGGTTTCTATGGGGCAGGAATCTATCGGAAGTCGCTGGAGCCAGTGTTGAAAAGTCGCCCAATCTATTCTTAACCATTGGTTTCTGTGGGGCAGGAAACTGTAAAAAGTCGCGGGGAAAATCTTCAAAAGTCGCCTGATTGGGCTACCAAATCGCAGGTTTGGCAACTCTGCTCATAAACATTACATTGCTTATGTACAGTACCTACAAGTCTTGCAGAACAAAGCTTGCTTGATGGCAATTTGATAGTTCAATGTTGTGTGTGCATTTTGCCATTACAACAAATCATGTGGGAAGTGTGCCTTGGTGCTATTCAGCAATGTCAGAATATTGGAGAGAAGAGCAAAGCCTACTAATATAGGGCTAATAGGTGATACAGATGTTCACAGAAATCATATGAATTTTTACATAAAGGCTTTAAGGTATGCTGATCACATAAACATTCAGAAACCTTAAACCTGACTGGCCATTTTGTGGGGGAAGCATGGAGTCAAATTTCAAAAATTGCTCAGATTGTGTTAAAAACTACACCAATGTATACCTCAGATCATAAGGATTCAGGAAAACTATAGTTTGACCTGTCTGTGATGAACCATTTTTGAGTTATACACAAAACTGTCAAACGTAAAGTTTTGACCTCCACAGGGGTCCAATTTGAAAAATTGCTCCAGTTTTTATCAAATGGGTCTCACATTGTTCCTCTTAACATTCAAATAAAGATAGCTTACATATAGTATGTTTTTCCCAAGGTTACACAAGAAAGTAGGTTAAAATACCATTTAACTGCCAAGGACTAAGAATTACTTTGCGATGTTACCTTAGAAATGATATAATATCTGAAATATTCAAAATACAAATGTGTATGAATCTTCAAAAATATGTGAGCTTGTCAACAACCATACTCAATATTGGTGCTCAAGGATGCAGTCTGAAGGAGGAATATAAATATGTCCAGCTTCTTCCTTTACAAGGAGTTCTAAATTAACTATAAACCTATTGAAATTGTCAGCAAGTATTTCAATGGTAAAATTAACCAATTCTATGCTTAAAAAGCATTGTGCAGCCAACCCAGATTTTCATTATCTTCATTATTTAAAATCGTTTTCAGTACCGTATTTAAAATAAATATATAGCTTATTTTACCGATAATAAATGAAAGCGTACTCCTTCCAATAGCCATGCACTTTCAACAAATCCTTAACTATCTTCACGCGGGTGTCGACTGCAGACGATAAGTTCAATTTTTTTTTAATTCAAAAATTTCAAAATGTAATTTTTCATGACCATATTTGGAATCAGCATGAAAAATGCATTAAAATGAATACAAACAAGCCTAGTATTGGTTCAGTGGTTCTTAAGATAGCTCTTGATATTTTGAGAAAATATTTCAAAATGTGAACTTTTCTGTTGAAGCACATGGCTAGCATGCAGCGCATTCAAGTCTGTCATTATTTGGTTGAAGGAATATATATAGTAGCTTGTAGTGCAAAGCATCAAATATGTCCAGATGAGTTTTCCTGTTTCAAGTAATTCAATTCTGTGCATGCACTTCTCTATTGACCATATCCCATTGAAGATGTCATAGGGTTGAATTATCACAGAACATCAGCGTGATCAGAATAGATTATGGCACCATTTTTTCCCTATATTTTAAAAACAAACTTAAGACATGTTATAAGCACAGTCCAGCGTGGGTTTCCTGTACCTCTTCACCTAAACGTCTGTATGTCGTATTGAATTCCCGTTCATTGATAAGAATTCTTTGACTAGAGATGTAAAACTTGCACTCATTATGCATCTTGGATAACTTTAACTTCTGTAAAAACTTGATAGTTACCATATGTGCTTACTATTGAGCACTTTTGAAAACATAAAATTGTACCAAAGTCTGGTGAGCTAATGGGGTTGAGACACACATTTGCAGGTTTACTTGTTCCGTATATAACTATGTGAATCAATGATTTGCTCAAAACCCTTTGCATGTTTTAAAAGTGCTCGATAGCAAGCACATATGCTAACTATCGAGTTTTTACGATATATATATATAAGTCACCTAAGTCAATTATGTTTTAATTTCCCCCATTAAATATAAAGAAGGATATTCCAAAGAATTGTGTCATACGAATTTAAGCGTTTGCTCCTGAGCATTTTTTTTGAAAAGATTACATTTTTGGTGAAAGGTTAAAAGTGACCACAATTGAAGATGGGTATATAAACTCAACCCATAAAGTATCGAAACGATTATAGATGGTCAAATATATCGGGAACTGAAATATATAGCAAAAATTTATTTAATGTATATAAAGCGCAGCTTTCTTCTGCGCATTTAGATACCTCTTTTGTTGCTCTACGATATCATTTGGTCGAGTTATGGGCGCTTGAGTGGCTTCAAGTCGGATTTTGAAAGTTGCACTTAGCTCCTATTCAAGCCAAATGCGTTCGTCGTATACACACACATACACAAAATCAAGACAAAGGACACCGATGTGCTCTGTTTACTTAACCATGAACTTTACTTTATTTTACTCCTTCGACTTCCAACTGCAATACTTGCTACCCTTTACTTATCTCTGACTTATCTCATGAACTCTTTCTGCTGACATCTCAATAATTGGTGTGCCCACCATCACACACACTAATTTGAATTTGGCGGATAAAAGCAATGGTCCCAGTACAACGCATTTGGCTTGAATAGGAGCTAAGTGCAACTTTCAAAATGCGACTTGAAGCCACTCAAGCACCCATAACTCGACCAAATGATATCGTAGAGCAACGAAAGATGTATCAAAATGCGCAGGAGAAAACTACGCTTTATATACATTAAATACGTTTTTGCTATATATTTCAGTTCCCGATATATCTTACAATCTATAATCGTTTCGATACTTTATGGGTTGAGTTTAGTAGTCAACTGTGCTGTCAGATAGGCTAACGGCTCGGTCACCACCTTTGCATAGTATTTTTGTGGGAATTATTAAAAATTTACATTTTTGACATTTAACAGTCCTCAAAGTAAACTTTATAAATGTAATACGTAAAGTGAAAAAGCCAACCATCATATGAAAATTGGACCTTTTGTATTGAAGATATAGGCTACATGAAGTTTCATAAAAGACCTAATTTGCCATAAAATGTGTTTTATATTGCAAATTTCAAACAAATAAAAATTATTTGATATCAGGACATTTTTCTTACCAGTATTCAGAATGCAATTTGGTGTGTCCGATGTGCTCTCATGTCCCACAAAAAATACTGAGCAAAGGTAGGTCACCAAGCCCTTTTAAGTAAATTGCTTTACCATCAACAGTTACATGGGTGTGGTTCTCTTTTCTAAGGCAAATTAAAAGAAACTGCCGATGTTCTGTGGAGTAATTTATTGAAGATATAGTTTCTGTAAAATAGGTTGATGAAATTGGCATACCTCCTTTTTTTATTATCAAAATGAAAGCAATAACTCTAATACTGGCTTTGCATTTACAATATTCCAATGATTCTCTTTCAAAAGCTTTCAAACATATAGCACAAAAGACTTCAACGCAATTATATGACAAAATCAAGTATTGGGCCATTCCATGTGAATTCCATACTCCCCCTATTTAAGACATGACTTTAATCTCCCACTTAGTGGGTGTAGATATCAAATGGAATCACCCATTCAGGTAACCCGATTTGAAATCCACACTCCCTGTGTGGAAGATTCAGGTCATGACTTCCACGGAGGGTGCAAGGATTTCAACCAGAATACCCCATTCTATCTTTGAGTAGGAATGCTTTATTTGTCAGGCTTGTTTTATTCTCCTCAGCCAACTCAAGACGCCATTTGAAATAAGTGCTTTTCTCCTTAAAATGGTTGTTTGCTTTCTAAACAACCGACTACTTCTGGAACATTAAGACATGAAGACTACCTCAGGAACATTACAACATCAATGTTCCTCCCTCAAGGAGCTTTCCTCACTGAGGAAGCACTAAGGCAGGTCACACAACATGTTGTAGATGCGGATCAATCTGCATCCACATAGACCAGGGTGTGGCATGAAATCATTAACCCCCTGAGTTCTACCTGCCGATCTAACATTGCCTCTGATTGGTCAATTACATGATATCTTCACTTTAATCACCAATCAGATTGGAGCTTTGTAAGTAATTCATCCCAATTTTTTTGTGTGGTGAAATTATTCTAACAATGTTGCTGATTGGTCCAATTGATAATGAAAACTTCTTTTTGGCCAATCGGCAGGTAGTTCTCATGGAGGTTAAAAAGCTTATGTCATTAATACCTTTTTTGTTTTTGTTGAGATGATAATGCAATAGTTTCATCAATCTTGAAAATATTTCCAACATCAAATTTTAGGGAGAAACAGTCCCCCTCTAAACAACACCATACTATACTACTAAATGAGGCTGAGAAATGATCTGAATGCATTCATATAGTACACATTCTGTAATGTACCACTTGTGACTGTGACTGCATAATACGGTCTGGATCAGTGCAGATAAATCTGAATTTACCTCAATTTAGCAGCATCATGTGAATATCCCCATCCATGGCCTGGCAGATGAGTTGGATGTCACACTGCGAGGAAATGAACATGACACATGACTTCATGGATGGTACTAACCCATATGACACAGCCATTGCCACAGCCAAAGATCTTGTTACTTAGCCCTAAAACACAGTCAACATTTCACATTTCATTATGGTGTAGACGACATGAATGGACAAACTATGTGGTTTGGTTAAAAAGTCATGAAGTTGGGAGTAAATGCTGTGATTAATATTGAAGGCTCCTTTGCATTTTTCATAGGTACTCAGATGCTGATTGGTTGATCAAGTTCCATTGGGCTATTCCATTTGAAATTCACACTACCCCTTGTGGAAGAGTTAGTTAAAGTCTTCCACAGAGGGAGTATCAGTTTTAAATAGAATAGACAATTCGGTAACTTCCACTTGAAATACTCACTCCATCATGTCCATTTGTGGAAGATATCTAGCCATAATACAGGGGGAGTATGAGTTTCAAAATGATTAACTCTGACCAATTACATTCGAAAAACATACTCCCTCTGTGAAAGATATTTCCAAAATCTTCCACAGGGGGAGTGTGGATTTCAACTGGAATAGCCCATAATTTACGTGACTGATCTATTTATCTGTTCAGTCTGCAAATGTCAGCAAATGTAAACAGTCTGCAAAGACGGATGATTTTAGTGATTCTTAACAATACTTTTTAAATTGAGGAGAAAATGATATAAAGTATAGGTGATGCTTACTAAGATAATCACTGATTTTTTTGCAGGGTCAGTTCAAAGTACTTTGCAATAGCATAAATTTTGGAACAAATTCTGAAAAAATGAAATGAAAGGCATCTTCCTCAGCAGGTGTTACAATATGTCTTTTTGTTAAGGCCAAAAAGTGGCAAAATTTGTTTTTTCAATATTGTGACATGTATATCAAGAACCCAACATACCCAAAGACCTGTTGAGCTCAACAGGCGTCTAACTTTCTTAAAAGTCTCTACAATCAGAACCATGCACTACTTTGCACACTGCTTAGGGACCGTTCACAAACAATTGTTGGGGGGGGCCTGATGCAAAAAATTTCATCGCAAAAATGTTCCCCCGCCCTTTTGAGATCTCAAAATGTCAGGGCCCCCTCTTTTGACATGAAAATTATCGGTCAACCCCATAGAAAAGCATATAAACTCAATTTTCCCAGGAAAATTTGTGGTCATTTTTTTCAGAGCCCCCCTTTTGCATCAGCCCCCCCCTAACAAGTGTTTGTGAACGGTCCCTTATATGAATTAGAACAGATCTTAAAACTTTCAAAAACTGTGTTACCAGTCAGTCTCACCTTTAATGACTTTTGTTGAGTGTAACACAGTAGCTGGATTCCAAGCAATACGGCACCAAAACCGGTTCTATGATAACACAATTACTATGCGCAAGCATGGAAACACTGACAAATTGGGTTAGTAAGCTCATGGTTAGAATTCCCTGGCTTAATTCACAAACAGCATAAACAAGCCCTAGATACATAGAATCTTTGAGATACAAGTGTTAGATCACGAAATCTATCCTCGTTTTGTATTGCTTTTGTGACAGAATCAGAAATAATGACAAGGGACCAAGTCTTGTCAAATGTGACACAATTTGCTGCAACTAAAAAGGAGGCAGTTTTGAAACTTTAGTTATTTTCATTAGCAACTTTAATTGAACACTAACCCTAACACCCCATTGGCTTTTTGGCAAGTGGGAAGGAAAAAAGAAAGAAGAAGAAGAGAAAACTTTTTTTTTTTTCTCGGGTGCGGTTTTTAACCCCCGACCCCTTGGGTGCCACACCTGTGCACAGGCCTACCTTGCCACAGAGGTCTAGCTTGGCAGGCCAAGCTTTCCGTGGCCATATCTGTTCGCATGATGATGTAATGCATATGCTTTGTGAATTGAGGTTTTTTAATGTTTGATTCGGTTAATAGGGTTAATAAAGTGTGCTGAGGGAGTATGTGTTTCAAACAGAATAGTCAACTGGGTAACTTCCATTTGAAATACTCACTCCATGCTGTTGTGGAAGATATAGGTAAAACATATGCATGGGGAGTATGGGTTAATTTCAAAATAATTATCCCTAGCCAATTCTTGTAGAAAAAATAGTCCCTCTATGGGTGATGTTTCTTAAATCTTCCACAAGGGTGGATTTCAAATGGAATAGTCCATTGAAGTGGGCTACCAAATCATCACAATGGCCTCATCCCAATGGCATTGTTCAATAACCTCAATAAAACAATCATAGTGCAAAATTTGACCTTAAGTTGCAGAGTATGAGTTTTTGTACCCAAATTTTCAAAGGTCATTCAAAGAATATACAAATGTATTTGGGTTAAAGAACTATGCCCTGATAGATGAGCATGTTGTGGATCCTAGCGCATGGATATGGGGAACATAAAAGTACTTCTTGTTTGTTATATTTGTCAGGAATGAAAGTGTAAGTAAATAAACAACATAGCATGCAATGCCAAGAAGAGACATTTTAAAACATTTACATCAAACAAATACATTGTGCAGTGACTGAACATGTAGGCCTGCAGTATAATAGGGTAACATCCACAGTGAAAATTATGTCTGGCATGGGAGCTAATATAAGGCACTGAATACGCTAGAGTGTATAATAGTTCATGGCACAATGTCTAACTATAGGATACAGGGATATTTACCCATAGACGAAAGTGCATGGCATAGACAGTTAGAGCCAGGATAAAGGGTAATCCTCCAAAAAGCCCAAAATGGCTGCATCGTCACTATGACCTTTACCCGCCAATTGGCCTTAAAAGCCAAGACTTCCATTTCTATTACGATTTTTTAAGTGACCGTCTATATTAAGCTAGAGTTATAGCGCAGCCTAGATTTCTGCATATCACTAGGATCCACAACATGCTCATCTATCAGGGCACAGTTCTTTAACCCCAATATATTTGTACATTCATTGAATGACCTTTGAAAATTTGGGTACAAAAACTCATACTCCGCAACTTGAGGTCAAATTTTGCACTATGATTGTTTTATTGAGGTTGTTGAACAATGCCATTTGGATGAGGTTATTGTGGACCATAGTGTATGCACTTGTTGCATAGACTCATGTTTGCTGCTAGCTCCCCGCTCTTCAGCGGTTAGCATCTGGTCTCGTTTCTCTGCGCCTGAACTAGTTTAGCGAGAGGCAGGTTAACATACTTCTCACAACAAACAAAACAGACAACGCTAAATTGGATTTAATGAAAAACGACGGGTTAAAGTCACAAGTAGAACTGGGTTTGTTAGTTCTCAGTGGTGGGGCTCACCTACATTTTTTTTCAAGAACTTGATGAAATTTTATTAACTTTTTGTTCCAAATCGTAGTAGAAATTTTTATCTAGGTCAAGCATCATACAGTATGAGCCAATACGATCTCAATTTAGAAGGAACATGTCGTTAACCCCAACTCAACAATCATGCTTTCAAATTTGACCTCGCATGTAGAGTATGAGTTTTTGTACCCAACGCATTAAAAAGTCATTTGTATGACTGTACAAACATATCAGGGTTAAAGAACTGTGCCTCTGTAGATGAGCATGTTTTGATGCTAGTGATGGTATACAGTCTCATGTCAGATGGCACATGTCATTAACCCCAACTCAACAAGCATGCTTTCAAATTTGACCTCGCATGGAGAGTATGAATTTTTGTACCCAACACTTTCAAAGGTCATTTGTATGACTGTACAAACATATCAGGGTTAAGGAACTGTGTCTCTGTAGATGAGCATGTTTTGATGCTAGTGAAACAAAGGGGAAGGAAGGAAGACCTTTGGGTATATGCATGTTGTTATGATGTGATGTGTGTTGGTGCAGAAATGTCACGTTGATTAGCTTAGATGGGAATTGGCCTTTCATAGAGTTGTGAGTTTTTCTTTACCATCAGGGCTTTGCATTGACAAGTCATTCTGAAGTTCATGAATTGTATATTATATGGTAAAATAATTCATAAATGCTAAGATTTTTTTAAATATGTAAAAAATTCTAACACTTGTAAAGTAACTAGTAATATTAGTTGGTGTCAACATTAGTTAGTGTTGACTTTTAAAGAGACTCTCAATCAATAGCTGAGATCAGGTACCAAGTTAAGTTTCAGATTTTAAAATCTAAAACTAGTTGTCAGAACTTTACCATTTGTCCCCTCTTTGAATATCTCTTCTCTCACTCGATCTGTATCATGCACTCTGTTCCCTCTAACACTCTTCAGCATCACAGAAATATCATCCCTCAACAGTATCAATATGTGTATAAGGCCAAAAAAAAGGTTTGTCTCAAAGCTTGTACACGCATTTGTAAAATTGCGCGATTTGAAAGAAAAGAAATGCGGAAAAAAATTTTTATTAAAAAAAAAATTCAATTTTTTCCAAAAATTCGCAAAAATCGCTCAAAAAACATAAAATACCAAGTCCAAAAAAAATCGCATTTAGCATTTGTTTTCAAACTACTCGTGTGCTTTGAGACAAACCTTTTTTTTTGCCTAATGTACTGTTGATAAATTATCAAACCAAATGTGTCAGTTCGGCAAAGCTATCTACAGTAGACAGCATGTATGGCATTGCACACATGGTTTATATTCCATATGAAAGTGTTTCACAGGATAAATTGGGCTATTCCATTTAAAATCCACACTACATGTACCCCTGTGGAAGATTTGGGAAATACCCGCCACAGAGGGAGCATGAGTTTCAAATGGAATGAGCACATTAGGCAGCTCCATTTGAAACTCACCCTCCCTGTGTGGAAGATTCAGGTTGAATCTTTCTCAGAAGGGGTATGAAATTCAAATGGAGCTGCCTAATGTGCTCATTCCATTTGAAATTCATGCTCCCCCTGTGGCTGATATTTCCAAAACCGTCCACATGGGGAGAGTGGATTTTAAATGGAATAGCTCATTATTCTTTTTGATATGGGGGATGCATAGAGGTTGGTGCATGTACAATCAGCAAAGCAAAGCAACAGAGCCTGCTTAGGGGTCCAGAGTTGCTGTGAGGCAATATTTAGTTGTGAATTCACCCAATTAAGCTTGAAATTGCTGAAAGATCTAAAAACTCAATCTTGATTGGCTACTCAAATGATTATATTGTTTAATTAACCAATCAGTGGCACTGTATGAAAGACAGTGGTGCCCAAGGGTTAATGATTGGTCACAGGAAATACTTAAGCTGATTATTTATGCAAAAACATGATTTGTTATGATCCATAAAACTGATTAATCAACTTATGGAGAAGTTGATCAAACTATTTGGTATAAAGTATCTCAGCATATCCCTTTAATCCGGTATATTCTAAGAATAAAATTACTTTTCACCCTAAACCCTATAGCAGAATGCATAGCTTTTTCCTCTATAATTTATGCATGTAATGAAAATGCTCCAAGAAGGATACACTTTATGCATATTCAAATAAAGCAATATGTAAAGTATAATGCATATGCATACTTATAAAATGTCATGCATATGCATGCCTATTGCATAGTATTGCCTGTTGCCTAAGTATGTTCTGTAACGAAGCATTCTCTTGATATTTCTGCAATATGTATCCCATGTTACCATCTTGATATCGTGTGACACGCTTCAATTTCAGCAAAAAATACAATCATACGGTTAGACGTTGCCAGCACGCTCCACCGATCTTGTCATTTTTCATCATCACGCACCGTGAACGAGCTTGCCCTTGCAAGCACCCTCATTTTACGTTCCAAATCTGCGAAATGATCTTGTTTGACATCTAAGTCATTGCCGACTTAACTTGCAATTGACAAGGTGAGGTGCGTTGCCGTGGGTTACATACAGAGATGCGTTGCCGTGGGTTACATATATGAGCCCTCATTTTATACTCTTCTTATTTGGGCTGTAACTGATCTTATGTGAGTGTTACCTGTTGAATGCTGTGCTACGACACACAAGTGGTTCAATATTATGTCATAGATTATGCTTAGAAGCGAAGGATTCTCATCTTAATGTACTAAGGCAATACATGACAAAATCAACTTTATTTTGCAAACAACCTTTTTCAGCAAAACAATAGAATCTACATTTTAGCATCAATTTTAATTTTCAAATACCAAAGCCACTAATCTAGTCTATTATAAAACATATACCTTTACATCAGCTTGAAATTTGCAAATGAAACCTATCATGAAATGCTGAAAATTACAGCACATGCAAAAATAAATTCCTTTACAATAAATTGAAATTGCTCAGTTATTACTGCTTTGTAAACATTGTCATGTTTCATGTAAATCTGAATAATTACACCCCTCCTCTCTTTGAAATCCTATGTTGGTATACAATCTCAATATCACATCATCTTTGTAGGAAATTCTCTTAGAAAAATGCTCCAGGAGGCAAGCCATTTTCTTCTTCAAACAAGGCATTATCTAGGCTAGAATTCTCTCATTTTCTGTAGATTGGGAATTCATATTAGGAAGCCAAATTCACAAGCAATATGATATCTTTTAACATGTTTAAAAGAGTGCATGGGAGATGTTCACATTGCTCCTTGCGGTTAACAAGCTAATGTTATCCCCAGGGGGGTCACTCGCATACCAAAGTGGTATGCATGCTCATCCCCAAAAACGTCGAAAAAGGGTTGATTTTTGGCCTTGTGGCGGCGTCGACATTTTTAGAAAATAGAATGCTTTACAGGTAAAGTTTTGACGTTTAGTGTATACTTTTTCAACTTCAGTGGGTTTGTTTTAGAATTTACGCCATTTAGGGGTCCATTTTAGTTTCTTATGCCGAATTACACCATATTTTAGGGGTCTTACACCAATAAGGGGTGAAATTTTTCCACACTGATTATGCCATTTAGGGTCCATTTTTGAAGTGCTGGGATGAGCATGCATACCACTTTGATATGCGAGTGACCCCCCGGGATGTTATCAACAAATTGACTTAAATCATCTGACCTCATCATTGCTTGTGTAATTTCAGTAAAGTACTTTGCATCTCAGACTTGCCCAGCAAAGTATCCAGCAAATAAAAAATGGGTAATGCGGCGGATGACTATATTTTTCTGAGTTGGTTAAGACCCCAAAATGACTTCCTGAATCTGCCACTTAAAACTATACAAACTCATGTTTGTTATTGAGACACTGATTCTGCCCCGTGGTGGTGCCGGGGGGCATGGAGGGTTAATTCCCCAGTCAAAACTCTTGCCCCCCAGTTACATCCCCCCAGTAAAAACCCAAAATTATAAAAATTTCCACTTTTTGCGGCAATTTGAACAAAATGTGTTGATTTTGCCCCTCCCCTGCAATTCACTTTGCCCCCCTCCCCCATGATTCTGCCCATAATTTTTATTTTCTGCAAATTGTGATATCAATGAAGATTGACACATAAAATCTCTCTTACATCTGCCATTGAATACAACCTCAAATGCATGGGAATCTGTGCCCTATTCATATGAGTGGCCTTTAAACCACCCATTTACTCCATCCATGGTGTGGTTTTAGTAGATAATCTATCTTCTCCCATGTTTGTTATCTTTCCATCAGGGTGTAACAAAAGTTGACAGGATTTCAAGACATTAAACCCATTGCTACAAGCTTTACAAGTCATTTACCTCTAACCTCTAAAGTAAAAATGCTCACATTGTGTCACCGACTCCAATTTACCCCTGAATGTGTGAAAATAAATCAAATGTGTAACCAAGTTACAGGTTTCAATGTAACTTAAAGGGGCAAAATTTCTTGCAGATTAATTCATTTAGCAAAATTATCGTCAAATTTGAATTACGTTCCGGTGGTACCAGAATAAAATTACAACAGTGGCCTATGGAGCAGTGCAATACACATAATCATGCATAACTCGCAAATGCAAAATCGGAATCAATTGACATTTTGGAAATAAGCTTTTATTATGGATATCTACTGATAAATGTAAAAAACAGGATGCTAAGGATTACAAAATACTCCTTTAAGGAAGATGCCATCATTTAAACAATGCCCATTGCGGAAAGTGTGAATTTGCTACTTTTCTCAAATTTATTTTAAGTGCCTCTATATTTTTATATAGGCTATATGGTCATTTATGAAAATACATTTACTACAAAAACAACAGCTATGCAGTATTAGGCCTAGTATGCACAATATGGAGATGATTTCTGAAACTTTATTTCAAGAAGTAATAAATATATAGAGCAATGCATGCTTGTAGATATGGTCCAACAATTTCTCACCTTTTGAATAATTTTTAAGAAGCTGAACTTGTTGATGTTAGACAAAGATCTACACATTTTGTATTAAATCTAGTATAAATATATTACAAGTTTACAAAATATATAAGGACATATAAATAAAGGTTCACCTATTTCCCTGTTACTTATATAGAACATTATCACAACAGATTTTCTGAGGCAACTGTGTACAATTTGTTGTGAATCAAAGTAACTGTCCCAGGTAAAGTTGCCATATGTCTGCAGGATATTTGTCAAAGCTTTCTTGTAGACACAGTGTGAGTTTGTTAGTTTATTCCTGCTTAATACCCATTAGTTTTTCTCTATTTGTTGTTTTAGATCTCAACAGTTTTATTAAGATTTAGCCAGGGAGATGAGAAAACATACATATAGCCTATAATACAATGTGTACTGTCTTCATGGCTTTGTGCTGCTGGCATTTTATAGAATGTTTGGAAAGAAAAGGACATAATTTGATCTTGATGTCTTTCTACTGCTTGTGTACATCAAGTTTTCTTTCTCTATTTGTTGTTTTTATCTAATCTGTTTTATCAGGATTTATCCAGAGAAGATATTATACACTTCCCAGAATCCTTTGCAACATGACGCATCACCTCATTACATCAAATGACACTCCTATTATATGTACTTTGTACAGGTTCCCTTTGTTTTCATGTTGAGAATAGTCTGGCTAAACATGGATTAATAGTCAAGAAATAAACATATTTTGCAAGATCTGGATGTGCTCTGTTCATTTGGGTACTTTTGTCACTATCGACCCATGTTGCACTAGATAGCAAATCAGTACAGAAAATTGAAATGGAAGAAATGCATTGTGGGAAGTGTAACTATCTTCTATGGGATGTATCCATGACATTCATATTATACAGTGTGTCTTGTGTTGCAGCTTTGTGCAAGGATAACTATAGTATGTTTGGGGGGAAAGGATATGTTATTTAATCTTAAGGTCTCTATTCTGTAGCCATTAGTTTCTATTTGTTGTTGATTTAGATTTAAACTGTTCTACTAAGATTTAGGACATTCAATTACCCTGAATAGTGAATACACAGTGTGTCTTTTCTATTAATGCTCCACATTGGTATATACTATATGGTAAGTTTGAATAAAGTGGGACATGATTCTTTAAAAAAAATCCAGTACAAATCATATGTTTTAACAACTTTGTTTATTTTTCATACTTTGGGTACAAGACTTTTGAAAAGACAAACATCTGTTTTCATTAATATCATTATTTTCAAGAATTTTGAAAGAATTATTACAAAGTGCTAATTGTTTTCTAATATTTCAAGTTTTCACTATCTGCATGACGAGTGGATGAGAATAATTGTTCCATTGTTTTAGTGAAAGAAAGGATCATTGAAAACAAATGCATTCGAAAAAAAAAAATATATAGAATATGATGAACTTCATGTTTTATTTTTTTTATTTTAGATATTTTTTACATTTATCATCAAAGGAATAATTATTTAAATTGTTTGTAACTTTAACAATCCATCAACCAACACAAAGCAATAAGGCACTCCACTTAAGGGCAATGAAGCCATCAATAATCCATAGCTATAAATATGTGATGATATTACTGTTTTAATGTATAAAATATCTGGTTTTCATCTCAAAAGTATCAATTTTAACAACATAAATCCTGTAAATTATTTAGTATTGTATTGATTACACAAACAAAGATTACAAAGTCTGAAAATACATGTTTTTTTGTTTTAATCTTGTCCATTTATCAAACTTATCACCAGAGCAAAAGTCAGAAAACACTTTCAATTACAAGCTATATATAAAGCCATCAACAATCTGATGCTTTAGGCTAAGGTTAATGAGTAGAGAATTGAGAAGTATTATGGTGTTTTTTATAGCCCTCTCATCTCTTGTCAAGTCAAGCTCATCTATCAGGGTCTAGTTCTTTAACTCATATTCATTTGTACATTCATTGAATGACCTTTGAAAATTTGGGTACAAAATATCACACTCTGCTACTTGAGGTCAAATTTTGCACTATGATTGTTTTATTGAGGTTATTGAACTATGACATAATTGGGATGAGGCTATTGTGATCCGGCCATTATGATCCATAGTGATGTCTTGTCAAGTCAACTCACAAAATTGATAGGTTAGGGAGATAAACTTTCAAAATATCCTTTTGACTGTTCTCTCTTTTCTTTGTTCACAAATTAGGCAGTTTATTAGGTTCATCTGTTATACGTGCTGCGGAAAAATGCGCAGCGAGAAATCGCACAGAAAAGAAAATTGATTTACAGGAAGGAATAATTGACACCGGGGCAGAATGTCAATTTGGAGAATTGGCAAAAAACGACAGAATGCAATTTGTCATTTAGCGGCAAATAACACTGTGGCTCATGCTGACGTCTTTTGCTGTAAATTTGTGAGCAAGCAAAATGTTAAAATATCTTGGATTTGTATCATTTGTTGCTTGTGGCTGTGCACGGGGGAAATCGTAATACTCACCACAGGGCTATTATAGGTAAAATGTGAAAACGTTGATTGAGTCAAAAATTGTCAAATATACCTATAGATTGTTTGTTAGTACCACTGCATCAGTACCAGGCATGTTTTTACTCATTTATATGCATTTAGCATGGAAATCTCAAATATGGTTATGAAAATGTTGACTTTGTAATAATTTGACAAATTTATTAAATAGATTGGTAAGATTTTGATCGCACTTTAATGAGAGCAGGGGTTAACTATTTACTGCCTCAAGGTGTATATCACTAGTTGAAAATTAGGAACATGAATTCAAGATGTTTATCAAAGTTAGGATATGTTCACAGAGAACATGGGATAAATGGTATCAAATTCAGTTGAAAATGATTTCAGATGCTGGAGAAATAGTGATAAATACTCGATTTAGTAGATTTTCATCAAGCATTTGTTTAGTACAGCTGTATACAGCTGGTCTCGAATGGGTTTTGTGTAAAATAAACAAGAATTATAAAATGCAGTTTCACAAAATTGCATTTAATGGCGGCAGTCTTGACAAAATGTTTTAAATATGGATAAAAAGATACAAATAAATCAAGCTGATAAAAACAAAAATAAATGTTATCATTTTTTTTAAATTTCAACCATGATTCATATAAATATAATTTTTACTGATGTTTCGACTTCAGAGTCAAAGAGTTAAATACAAATTTTAAAAGAAAAAACTGAAAGATTTGTGTTTTTCAATACATATTTATAATAAACATGTAAAAATATTTGAATAAATGCAGTCAAGTTCAGCACACATTAAATGATCCATGGGGTTTGCTTATTATTTTGAAATAATAATAAATAACAAGTTAAATCAGAATTAAATTTCTGTTCAAAGACCTGGGCCAAAGACGTATTATCATTACAAATGAATAAAGCTTAGTTGTAACCTTAACGGGTTACTTCCATAAGTTAATTGAAAATTGAAAACCTAAATCAGACTCAAACTACGTAATTATGTATGAAATAGCTACGCTCACACCCAGACACAAAAGATCAATGTGGCATCACATTGCTGAATACACACATGATCGAGTGAACGATGTACTGTGGAGATGAGACTATTTAGGCCTACGGTGATTCCCTTAAGGGCTACATAATTTCTACCTATGAATACTTTATATGATATCTTCTATAGCTTCTTGCTGTATAAAATGTTCACAACTTTAAATAAATAGGGGTGACGGAAATTAACCCAGAATTTGATGAAAAGAGGCTTTTTTTATCCAATAATTCAGTGAACCAGATCTCAACTAAGATATATTGCATGCCCTATATCTAAAGTTACAATATATTATGATGGGGAAGAGGGAATGGATACACTAGTGTATCAGTGTTTACTCTCTCTGGAGAGTGGTGCATCAAATGAAATGTTTTTCCCCAAATTGTCCCATTTTGGCTCAAAAATTCCTCAAATTGACTATAATACTGGATGACAAATTCTTATGCGCCAAATGTTTTCACCCATGGCCTCTTGAGTAAACACTGTATCTTTTCAAACTACGAGGGGGTATCCAAAAGTTTTTGACATCACCCAGAAGGAAAAGAGCTATATTGATGACATTTTGTCAGTGTAATCACTGGTCCTTATGTACATTATGGTCCAAAAATGGTCTCATAAGTATGTTTACTTTTTTTACATGGGGCACTAGATGGGCAGTAGGCGCATAACCTGCAATATGGTGAAAATTGAGGCACGCATCATGATTAAGTTCCTGCATTTGAAGGGTTAGGCCTACAATGCTCAGAAAATCTATGATGAAATCAAAGCAATCTACGGTGATGATTGCCCATCATATGGCACTATTGCTTTTTGAAAAAGGAATTTCCAAACTGGCCACATGTCCCTCACAGATGAGCCAAGAAAGCTCAAGAAGTGGACGCCCATCACTTACGGATGATGCGGCCACAGTGAAAAAACTCAAGAAAGTGGAGGATCTTATCACGAAAAGGTTATGCGCCTACTTCCCATCTAGTGCCACCTGTGAAGAAAGTAAACATACTTATGAGACCATTTTTGGACCATAATGTGCATAAGGACCAGTGATTACACTGACAAAATTTCATTGGTATAGCACTTTCACTTCTGTGTGATGTCAAAAACTTTTGGATATCCCCTCGTACACTCTTATAACAAAATATATTTAAAAATTTCACTGATCTGAAAACAGATCAAATATCAAACATACTTGATTCAAAATCATTTTTATTTGGAATTTTACTAAAAATTTGATCTTAACAAGGGAATTGTGCCATTTTTTTAGAACCCAAATTAAATTCATCTGAATCTGGATCAAATATGAACTTATTTGACAGGTCATTTCTTATCTGGAATCCAACTCAATTTTGATCTGAATCAAATTTGAGTAGACTTCTGATCAAATCAATCTAGCTCTTCATGGACCAGGTTGAATTTGTTTCAGATTTCTACATTGTACATTGAGAGATCTTGTGGGATCAGGGGCATAGCCAGCTTTTTTGTTGGGTGGGGGGCAAAATATAAAAAAACAGTGGAAACTGTACATGTAAAGTCGATGAATTTCGGGAAAAGGCTTTATTGGGACAATGTGCACATGTATCGCTCCAAAATTTTGTAATTTACACAATTTTGGCCCATGATTGGGTGAAAATGGCTTTATTGTGACAATGTGTGTGTAGCACCCAAAAATTTGGTACTTTACACTACTATATTTTGGCCCATGAGCAGGGTGAATTTTGGTGGAAAACAGGCTATTTGCCCCTTTTCTTTTCCTTTGCCTTCCGGATTTTTTCTTTCATTTTTTGTCAGAGGGGCACTTTCTCTTTCATTTTTTGTCAGGGGGGCACTCTGCCCCCTGCCCCTGCTGGCTACGCTACTGTGAGGGATGGTCGAGTCGGTTCTTCTGTCAAAATATCATTTCCATCTCGGACATACAGGGTTTCACTGAAACCAAATTTTATTTTATTTATATTTATTAAATAGGCTCAAAATATTTGAATACTCCATTATAATACTAAGTGCAGTACAATGAATTTCAAAAGAATAATAAAACAAAAGTAGAAATTTCAAATGCAATACATTCCAGTCAACAATGCAAGAGTATAAAGTATGCATGCTGTATTGGGAGATGAGCCTGTGTTAATACCCATAATCAGTCTTTGTATCATCTGTCTTCTACTGTCTGATTAGTGCAAAACTAGAGCAGAGGTTATAGGCAATGCAATTACATTATACTCTTTTTAATTACCAGCTATTATTGATCATTCATCTTCATCATAATTGAGCTGGAATGACTGGAAAATTATTCAAAATTGACAGATGTACTATTTAAAGTTGATCCTGGGATTTAATCATAAACTGTATTGTATAAAACTATAATTTTTTTTTCTTTTTTTTTTCAATTAGAAATATGGCATGAAACTCTAACGTGAAGAATTTGAAAAGTCTGCATATTGGCGACGCAAAGTAAAACAAAAACAAAAACCAACCAGCCTGGACAAAGTTTTGTCAGCGTTATCTCGATCCAGATTATGTCTAGATCTGCTTATTCCCCCCCTCCCCCCATCTTCTTTTCTCAGTTTTATGTAATTTGTTATTTATTTACCCCTCCTGAAAAATCTGGCTATATGTATTTCGTTTTCTGTCTGCATTATTCCTCTATCTAAAAGTATAACTAATCAGTTGAGAGAAAGATATTGAAAAAAAAGTAATTTATATCATCATTAAATATGAACCAGTATTGTTTGCCATTATCATTATACAACCAGTATATTGATGTAATTAAGTAAACTTTAAAATTTAAAAGAGCAGTGGTTAAGGTCTTTGACTCTGGTGCAAGCGGTTCAATTCCGGGCAGAGCAAATGTTGAAAAATATCATTGCATTTGTATTGTGGGACAGATGCAATGAATCACAAAGACCTCACAGCCAGTTCCAATCAGGGTAACACCTGCCTGTCTGTACAACCTATACTCTGGGTATCATGGGAGAACATTGTCTGACATTGAACGATTGACCCGGATCAAATAAGAAATCAGTTTAAAGGATTTATTTGTGACAAAACCTGGTTTTGATATCAAGCCATATGAGGTGTTTAATTTCTTTTATATTTCAATGTTTTCAGCAACTTAAAAGTTGTCACATCTCAGGAGCCATTGCTGCCATTTAAATCGGATATTCATTGCATTGTAGCTGGTTTGATCAATTTTTAAAAATGAAGCAAAAAAATTATCGATTTTGCTTCATATATGGTACATTTAGCATGTTTAGGTTTATCTCATCAAATTTATGACCACGCTCTAAACAAAAGTAGAGCAAAGGTTATATGTGGAGCTATTAGTGCATGTCTTCTCTTGTGTTGGGCTGTTGTAGATGAAATCCTTACACCCCCTGTGGAAGACATCACTGTAATCTTCCACACAGGGTGTGAATGGGGTTATCTGAATGGGTGACTACATTTTGAATCTACAACCCCTTTGTGGGAGATTAATGTGGTGTCTTTCATAGGGGGTGTATGGATTTCAACTGGAATAGCCTAATTTATCATCCATTATAGTACTTGGAACAATGTGCTTACAGGCTTTCACAGCATACGAGCTCGCATCGTTTGTAAAATTTGTCTCCCGATTTAGCTCTATTTCAGCAACCACTGAACCAATACTAGGCATGTTGGACTTATTTCAGTGCATCTTTATGTGAACGTGTCAAATATGATGACGAAAATGTGATATTATGATATTCTTTAAAACGGGTACAAAATATAGATCTGTCTACAACATGCACAGGAAAGGGTTAGTTCATGTTGATGGCAGAGTATGACATCTTTTGGAATTAACTGCAAATGACGGACATGGTCTAAAAAAGCAGAACATATCCGGTGTTTTTTGTGAGTTTCTTATATGCTCATCAGTTAAGTGTGTAGACGGTCCTGTACTATCATTTTATATGTATATGTGCAGAATGTACAGAATGTTTTTCCTTGACAAAATAGATTGGTCTGCAATTGTTTTCCAAATAAAATACATGAAATTCATTTGGATTTTCCTCTCTTTTAATACTGATTTCAGAAAATAAAGGTGTATCTATTGGATTATAAACATGCATGGATCATATTTTAAAGAAAGTTTTGTAAATAAAATTTTAAAAATGATAAAAACAGGGGTAACAAATTACACATATTTTCTAGATTTGAAAGAGTAAAAATGCTGTAAATTTAATGACAGAACCTATCAATATGGATTGGTACCCACGTAACCTGATAATTAATTTTTAGATGGGCATATATAACAGTATGACCACCTTTGTGCCACATTTAAGTGAAAAACAAGTCTAATTTCCAATGGTTATTATAGTTTATAACCAGCATTTTCACAAGAATTGTTCATAAGAATTGTTCACAAGAATTGTTCACAAGAGTTGTTTACAAATGACTTGCTGTACATTGTAGTGTTGTTCTGTTGGTGTGAGATTGTGTCATGACTTCTCTCTAGTGCGAAGGGTCGCTAGTCCGAAAACCAAATTAAGTTCTCTAATCTGAAGGTTCTCTAGTCCGAATATAGAATAAGGGTAAGTTTTAGGGTTAGGGTGAGGGTTAGAGTTTGGGTTATGGTTATGGTTAGTAAGCCTTATTCTATATTCAGACTAGAGAACCTTGTTTATTATTCGGACTAGTGAACCCTCGGAATAGAGAACCCGATATTTGGACTATCGAACCTTTTTCAAAATGGTAAATTACGTTTTCGGACTAGCAAACCTTTGGACTAGGGAACCTTTGGACTACGAGAGTTGTCACTGATTGCGTAGCCAATGCATTGCAAAATATCAATAATTCTCTATAATCCAAGACCAGATTGAAAAGACTAGTTTGTGTATGACGTCCTGTCTACCAGATCAAAACTGCTGTTCTGCGTAGGTCAGCAACCAATCACGCTGCGCCTTTGCCCGGACGTCAGATGCAAACTAGTCTCTTTTAATTCTGTCTTGGATTATAAGAGTATAATGCATTGGTATGTTCAAGGTCCTGCACTATGAGCCAAAATGCCCATCTCATATCCAGTGCCAAAGTTCAGTGTCCCTCATTTAATAAACCATCGCTCATTATTTGACCTGAAGTGTGGAGTATGAGTTTGTGTACCCAACACAAAAAGGTCATTCTCTGAATGTACAAGCATATAGGGGTTAATGAACTTTGTACTGGCAGTTGAGGATGTTTCAAATGCTATATTATGAGCATCCATTCTCTTCCACATAGCTTCATCTTGATTCTAATTATCTAATTGCTTCTATTTGACATGTAATTGTTTGCTTGAGATGATAATTTTGCTATCATACTTATAATTAACTTATGGCCTTGATCATGAGCTTATTATTTGATTCATTCATGTAAATTATCTAGAGACATCAGCAATTAATTCCAGCTAGATTCCTTATGCCTGATATAGATAGTTAAGCTATACACACATGGGATTCAAATGCACTTTGACTTCATGGATGTGATATCAACTGCATTTCTATGATATTTTAATAAGGCTATTTATTAATAATTTTAAAAGGGCTCTGGTATGAACGTTTCAACATTATTTTTTGTGGCACATGAGAGCACATCGGACATTTTGAATTGAATTCTGAATACGAGGAATGTCCTTCTGATATCACACCTGATTTTTGCTCAAATTTAGCCAATTTTGGTAGAAATAATTCATACTTTTTTTGGTCAACCAAAATTATAGGGCAAGTGAATAGTGCTAGATGTACATAACAAATTGTAAAACACAAAGACCTGTTTAATATGGTAGATAACAAAATGCAGAAGGGAAGTGAATGTGAACAAATTTAAAGAAAGAAATGGAAAGCAGAAGTAAAAAGAAAATATTTTATTTGAATTCTACTTCACTTTATTAGCTCTATAAACAAATCAGTGCGATAAAGGAAACATGTAAAGAACTGAGTTCATAGATAACAACAGGCAGGTAAGAGAAGTGATGAACAAATTTAGAGTATTTAGAATTTAGTGATCATGAAAATAACATGACATTTAATTAATTTCCCTTCACTTTATTAGATCTAAAAACAAATTGGTGCAATAAAGAAAACATTTAAAGTACAGAGTTCTTCTAATTGAATTGCCTTCACACTCTATATTTTAATGAGTTTCAGATATCATGGGAGATCGGGAGGACATTGTTAAATGTTTGTACCTTATTTTTGTCATTCTAAAAACTAGATATTTATAAAGAAACAATTTTGTATTTGGTAAGATCTTTGGTAAGATCATCTAAAACAATAGGCTATATTGTCCAAGCAGTCAAGTTAGCTCAATCGATAAGGCGTTCAACTATGGTGCAAGAGGTTGCGGGCTTGAACCCTGGCGGTGGTAAAGTATGCTCTCGTGGAAAAATTAAGGTAGCTTGAAATTCTCCTGGTCAAGGAACTTACTACTAATTGTCTCATTGTAACCCATACAAAACTCGGGGAGCTGATCCTGGTTGCGATGGATATTTTTGGAATGTCTAGGGTGTGCGCTCTTGAAGCAGAAGAAAGTATATTTTAATCAAAATTATTGGAGATGAAATACCGTGCTCATAACCTTGTATTTATATATCTATGGAATCATTCCAGGTAAATAATGTAATATTTGAAAAAAATAACATGTTCATGAAATTATTTGAAAAGAGTTTGCTAATTTGTTTGAAGTTAAACTACCTTGCTCATAAACTTGGTATTTAGATATTTGTGGAGTCAGGTTCATCGTTCTTTGTTAGCAGCCACTTTATAACTCAATCCCGAACATACCCTGGGACAAACAAACAACTTTACTGTAACTGCAGACGACTAATGAACTAAACGGCTTTTTATGTTGTCTTCAAGTAGACAAAAGCCGCATACACTGTTTATTGAATTTAAATAATTTGTCGAGTGTTGTCGAGAGGTTGAATGAAGAGGGTATCGGAGTGGTGCATTAGTAAACTAGCGTAAACAAATACAAATGCGGAAGAAATACAAGATGAAGTCAGTAGATTTGCTAACAGAAGCCTGTGTTTACTAAAGTAGTGTACAAGCATTTATGCTGTAAACAAATTGTTTGTGTATATGCTTTATATTATGCATGATTTGACAGTGATGATACACTCCTAGATGTGAGTGTGATGCATTTTTATACATTTTGCGTTATTTTAACAGGATTATTTTAACAGGATGATAATGAACACATTTCATTGATATTTAAAAAAGCATTTTTTGGTACTTTGAAAAACCGAAGTACAGTGGTTGAGGACATAAATAAGTGAAAAAACAAAGCAACTGACACAATTAATCATACGGATTGAGATTGTGAACAGTCTATGAGTAAAAATAAAAATAGAAAGCAACTGATATGCCAAATCCGATAAAACTGGATTCATATTATAGTATAAAACTTCTGATGATTGCAAATAATAAATGCATCTCTGAAAGGTAATTGAAATTTAACCTTCACCCTCGTTCAATTCAACAAAAATAGATTTGCTTTTTAAAATTCCTTTCTGAAGAGAGTCCCATCAAAAGAGCATTATTATAGGGTATTGGATGGCACTTGTCATCCCGGGGTGCTCGCGACGAGCTCACATGAGGGTATTCACGGTATTGAATGTCCGCTCTCTCTGTAACTCAAGGAGCGATGCAACATCATTGTGTATTGGCATCATGGGGCTGGCTTGGTGCTGTTTGCTCATGATTGAAGAGCAGAGGAGGTTCAAGTTTCTTGTTGACAAACCAGTACAGGTGTGTGTGTGTGCTAATCAGTACAAACGACTGATGGCGAATGACAGGTTGCTACAGGGTGACTCAAAAGTAATGTACTATGATTATATCATAAGGGGCCAGAGATGGTGGTTTGTATACTCAGGGAAGGGGAGATGATTAATTTGATTGGGATTTTGTGTAGATAATTACAGAATATTTTGTAATTACATGAATTTATGTAAATAGAACCAAACGTTATCCTATGCACCTTGTCAGAAGGATCAATTTCACACTAACTACGGCAGACGACATAAATAATTTAAATATTGCTTAAAAATCAGGCATTTAGTTTGTCTAAATTATTTACCATCATCTGATTTGATATCAAGTAGTGTGTTAATATATACACAGTGGCTAGCATGTTTACTTTCAGTTTTGATGCCATTGGTATCAACATTGCAAATACTATAGCAATTTGCTATCTACAGTAGATAGCACACGCACAGCTGTGTAGATAATCAACGGTAGATAGGTTATATGCATTGCATTATAGACAATGCAAACTGTGGATCATAAATTATGCTATCAGCAGTAGATAGCAAATGTGTAAAATGATTGGATTTCTGCAAATAATATAATTATGATCATCTGGAGATATTGTAAAGCAGTGGTGTGGACAGGATTTTGTCAGAGGTAAGAAAAGGGGCAAGGCAACTGTCACGGGGTAACATTTATGAAAATGGTAAGAAATGGTCAAAAAATGCTTAAAAATCTTGAATGCGTACATCCATATCAAAACGATGCACTTGTTGGCTGCTACATGTGTTTCATTTTACATAATAGCTAGGAATAAATACCAGACTCATCTCTGAAGTGGAAGTCACTTCAAATCATGCAAGTCACATGGTTTAGGAATGCAGAGAATATTATGTGACTTGGAGATGATTTGAAGTGACCTGCACTTGAGATGAGTCTGGTATTTATTCCTAGCTAGGGGGGGGGGGGGTCAATATGTCCCACAGTGGATACTTCCTCCTATATACCCACCAATGGGGTACACCATTGTTGCAAAAAGAACATGCTGTAGAGACATCATACTTAGGCCAAAAAAGAAAGTTGTTTGCTTGCCCTCAACCGACCGACCCTAATTTTTGAAATCAGAATAAAGTGGGTTTTTTTCTATTTACTGTACAAAAGAATACCGACCCTATTTTTGGAAATTCCTGAATTTTTTTTCAAATTTGTACATTCTGAAGTGTAAAAAAAATGTATTTCATAGCTTGTGTTCTACATTTTAGTTGTTTTGTAATGTTAGTTGATTCATTTTGACACCAAAATTGTCTTATTTTTCATATTTTGAGCCTTAATTAATACAAACAGAAAGAGTTTGCTAGTAATTAAAAAAAAAGAAAAAGAAATCCCGACCGACCGACCCAATTGTTAAAATTCATTTGAGGGCAAGCAAACATTTTTTATTTGGCCTTATTCTAATATTGAAAAGATATGTGTGATCACTACTATAGACAACAGTCACAAGAGTGTGCTATTTAATACTCTATTCAGGTGATATTTATACTGCCTTCCTGTAATTTAAGCAGTAAATAGAGGATTCATTCTGTCTACTGCAGATAATAAACAATTAATGTTGTGATACTGTACGTCATCACTCCAGACTGACTCAAATTGGATGATTTAAAACATTAATGATGATATAGAAACATAAGACAATACTCATAAAGTCTTTTAATTATGTATATTTTAATTAAATTGTATATATAAAGTTTCAAAAAGAACGGGGATTACATTGCGTATAAGTAAACATATATTTCATTTGCATGTGTGTGATTTGGCAATGTGATATAACCCAACAGTGTATTATGTATTACCAGGAAGACAACTCTCTTCACGCGGGTGTCGACTGCAGACGACAAGTTTTAAAAAAATTCAAAAATTCAAAAATTTCATAAATGTAAATTTTCATGACCATATTTGGAATCAGCATGAAAATTGCATTAAAATGAGTACAAACAAGCCTATTATTGATTCAGTAGTTCTTAAGATAGCTCTTGATATTTTGAGAAAATATTTCAAAACTTCAACTTTTTCCGTTGAAGTGCATGGCTAGCACGCAGAGCATTAACTGAAGGCAATATGTGACACGATCTGGTCCATGGGAGCCAAAGGAGGCATTTTTGTAAATTGAGTTACTATAATTATTACATTATACTTACAATTGGCTTTCATTTACTGAAAACACCAAAGGCCTAGCATACTTGGTTATGAAATTATGAAGTTTTTTGATGTCTATTTTCTTATGTATTTTATTGTTTTTTTACTCCTTATTTTTACCTATATCTCAGTTTCAAATTTGCCGCCTTTGGCCCCCATTGACCAGATCGTGTCACATATAAACATGGTTTTCTTGCTTGGTTGTTTTTGTTAAAGCCATAATGTATGATCTTAATATGAAATTTGTTAATTTTTTTCAAACTTGTTGGCAAATTTGTAATGTTTACTCAAGTCCCATTTTACACCTAAATGGAATCTGCCAAATGTATTGAATTTGCAGGTTAACAAGCAATTTAGTTCGCCATAGAACTCCATGTTAAACAGCCAAAATAGCCAGTGGGGTTTCTTTCATATAACCTTGTTATTTCTGCTTAAAAATTGGATAGAAACCCTTCCTGGTAGTTATTACTAATATTATTTCAGCTTTTTGGAAAGAATAACTAAATTAAAATTTGATGGACAATCTTTCCTTAGAATCCAAAGATCCAAAGGGTACACAATGATTATTCAAATTAGGACAATTATTCTATGTAATTCCATTATCATGTTATATTGAAACGATACACTAAAATTATAAATCTAAATTAGGCTGTTGCTGTTAAGGTTTCAATCCTGGCAACCTAGTTTTTTGTGACTGACAACCCTTCCCAAGGTACAGACATCAAATTGGTACAAATTAACAAAAGAATTGGTACATATTTGAATCTCTATTAATTTTGCATGTATTGTAAAAGAAAAGGATATACCTAAAAGATTTGCCAATTTGGCTATGTATATCTGTTAATCTTTACAACCTAGTTCTTCCTAACTGACAACCCTTCCCAAGGTGTATCCTCTTATCTAATTAGCCTCCCTAACCCAATCCCAAACATCACCAGGGTTGCCAGTAAATTACAGCCCAAACAACAGGGCAAATTTATACAGAAATCACCCAATTTTTTCTCATAAAATTTGGTTTCTACAGAACAAGAAGTGCAGTTCCACAGAGACAATGATTAAACAGAGCCAAGTTTCCAATTATTCATTGGTTTTTATGGGACAGGGGAATGGCTACAGAACCAATTGCAGTGGAATCTTCATCTGCTTAATTGCCTAATTGGGCTACAAGACTGGGCCCAATAAAGTGATCATCACTTCCACAATGAGAGATATCAATGCTGTGGTTTAGGAAACTAATACAACATCCACAGGGAAATTACTCCTTGAGACATGTCATAAGATTGCTGGATATATATCTGTTGGGTGTCACACTTAAATTAATTACTAGTTTGTCAGTGTCATCAATTAACGAGGAAGCAATTGACCTCTACAGCACAAGTTATCTATATACAAATCAACACACCTCATAACATTGTTTATTTTTTCTGCTCGCAAGAAACGTAATCAGAGGGAGGTCAGTGCAATTCTTTAGCTTCATACTTTGAAGTTATATTTGGTTAGGTTTCTTGAGAAATTGAATGGTTTGGTTAGTTCATGCAGATTTTAAATTGTCACTGCCAGGCCGGTGACTTTATAGCTTTGTTTGCGTTTTTTGCTTTGGATAAATCTGAAATGGAGGGCGGCCTTTTCAGAGGCAGTATACAATTTCTACAAATTGCTTTATACTTTGAAGTTGTAATGTTAGATTTTAAGACAGCTGACAAAAATTTACACAATGGACAATTCCAGTTGAAATCCATACACTCATATGCGTGGGATGACCATAATCCCTCACAGAGGGGGTGTATATTTCAAATGGAGTCACCCATTCAGGTCCCTATGTGGAATATTAAAGTCATGTCTTCCATAGGGGGTGTATGGATTTCAAGTGAGATAGCGCCTTTTTTTCTAAGAGTATTTGATATTTACTTGTAAATGCTACATTTGACTCTTGGAAGCATTGGTCATTAAGATTTACTGTTCTGAAAATTTTTTATTAAAAAAAATCTTGTTGTCTGCAGTCAGCATCCGCGTGGAGAGAGTTAACATCAACTTTCATCGACTAAAATGTATTAACTGTGATGTAATTTATGGACAGACGCTGCTTTGTTAATTGTGAGGAAAAACTGTAAACAAATTTTTAAATTAATCAGAATCACAGGTGTGTGACATAAACACACAGATGACATTTCAACTGTTTGTGTACCGTCAATTTAAAGAAGATTATTACTTGATTTATAATGGAAATTGTTAGCATGTCTTCAGGACATAAATTGCTTGCATTCTGTGACAGTTTAAATTTTTATGACAACCTTTTAAAGTTTGTAGATGCAGTTTGCAGTAAGATATGTTCACAACTTCTGAAAAAATACATTTTGCAAATGTTTGAATTGTGTGTTATATATGCATTGGGTATATAGAACATAACTGTAATTTTTGCTATCTACTGCTGATAGCACATAATAACTGTGTGCTATAAATGCATTAAGTATATTGAACATAACTGCAATTTTGCTATCTACTGCTGATAGCACATAATAATTATGCATTAAGTATATAGAACATAACTGCATTTTTGCTATCTACTGCTGATAACAGTTACAATTGTGTGCTATATAGGCCTATGCATTAAGTAATAAAACATAACTACAATTTTGCTATCTACTGCTGATAACAGTTACAATTGTGTGCTATATAGGCCTATGCATTAAGTAATAAAACATAACTACAATTTTGCTATCTACTGCTGATAACAGTTACAATTGTGTGCTATATAGGCCTATGCATTAAGTAATAAAACATAACTACAATTTTGCTATCTACTGCTGATAGCAGTTATAATTGTGTGCTGTATGCATCAGATAACTAAAATTTTGATCTTCTACTGCTGAGCCTGATAGCACATACCTAGTGTGTTATATGCACCAGATATTTAGCACATAGCTGCACAATCTTTCTTATCTACTGCTGATAGCACACTCTAATTATGGGTCATACATGTATGTATCAGGTATTACATCTGATGTATACATGTATGACCCATAATTATAGTACATGACTGTAATTTGTGATATTTACTGCCGGTAGCACACTAGTAATTGTTCTTTTTATGCATCTGATAGTGTCTAAATGTCATTTTTGCTATCTACTGCTGATAGCATTATAACAATTCAATGCAAAAAGCAATATATCCATTTTTCCTGATTGGAGATATAGGCAAATAGAACTTGTCAAATATAAAGAACATAAAAAGAAACTATTACCGTTTTTATATTGGTTTCAAAAATATACATTGAACTTTTTAAAGTAGGGTGTCAATTAAAAGATATCATGATAAGGCAGATGTTGGTGGCCTTCACACAAAAAGTTTGAAAATCACGTATATCATATTTTGCATCTGAACTTTTTCCTGTTAATTGGCTGCAGTAAGTGGGGTAGCATTATTGCTGAAGATTTTTCTATACTACTGCATTGAGGCATTATCTTCATTAGCAGACATATTACAATGATGACTTCAAGATCTATGGGTTTTGTCTGAATGTTCATCTCTCATAGTAAAAATGCCAAGGTCAGGCCCATAGTTCAATGTAAAGTCATTTTTATGGAAATATGCAGGATTCTAACACATTCAATGCCATATACACCTGTATTTTGAATACCACAAATAATTAGAAAGCTCATTTTAAGTAGAAATAATAAATTAGATGCTTCATGTTTAAGTGCTATAGTTGATAAATGAAACTCAATTTAAGTAAACAATTCAGTGGGGTGTTAATAATGCATCAGAATGTCTTTTTATATCTATCTCATTTTACTGTTTTTGAACCATGAATAATAATAGGTATGTCACAGTGGCTGCACAATAATTCTGCTACACTGTGCATGCAAGCATAACAGTGAATTGAAAAGGCGCGCTTCAAATTTGGCCAATTTTAGAAAACATCCATGTCGATAAATGAATTTCTTCATATGCTTCATTTATCCAAATTGTTTTGAATTTTTAATATATGGTGTGTGAAGCCTTCCCGAGGCTACCATCGGGTCCCCCCAAATTAAAAATTGTTTTGTTTAAGAACTACTGCCTGTTTTTATGGATTTTTGAAGATCTCTCATAAATCAGTAAATATAGGCCTACTGAAGTAAAGGAACTACCACCATTTAGCTGAAATACTAATCTTTCTTAGCATGTAAATTAATTCCGTCGACAACAAATGAAACACTTCCCTAAAACCAGTTGAAGCAAAACATTAATCAATGTTTTTTTAGGAGTAATTTTCCAAACCACAATAGCTCTAAGCCATTGTGTGTGTCCAAGGCCATACTATTTTTGTATCGCTGTACAGTAAAATTGCTGTTCATTTTACCGATTATCCTCCCATGTTAATCCAGATGACAAAATGTTAATTTAAAGTCTCATTGCAACTGAATTTTAATTTTTACTTTTCGGACTTGGCTTTGAGTAATGGTCGGACGTAGCCGGATTATTAAAAAAAAGAAAATTATATTCCAGACACCGTCAAAATGTCAAACTTTTAATTTTTTTGTATTGTTTTTAAATAATTAACTGCAGTTCATTTATTCAACCTCATAACAGGATCATACTTAAAAGATTTATGATGAATGAACAGACGTTCATTAAATATTGAAAAAAAACCAAAATTACTCATGCCTAATTTGCATAATAATATCATATATACATAATTAGCTGTAATTACCTAATTTGCATAATTAATTACTTTTTGTGTATTTTTGTCATCAATTGAAAGAACTTTGTATACATATGTGTGCAAAAAAACCGCACCTTTATATCATGTACGGTTTTCTATTGGCATCAATTTTGCATATTAATAAGCTGAACTTAGTCATTTTTGAGATTTAATTTGTCTGCAGATTGGCGAAATGGCTAAAATAGTATATTTGATTAATTTATTATAATTATTCAATGATGGATTTTTTAATTTTGTTTTCTGTAACGAAGTCAGGAAAGATAGGCATTTAACATGTGCTATTTAAATTAACGCTGTTTTTCCAAGCAAGCGTCCAAATAAACCTTCAAAATCTCGAAATGTGCCAATTTTGTCATTACAGCCATTTGTGGCAGGATTTCATTCCATCTACGAGCATCTTTAAATTGACATTACATCACAATGCATTGACCGATTTCAATTCTGTTTTTTGATTTTTGATGCTTTATTAAAGCTTAATAATGTAGGAACATTAAATAACGCGTTCCTGCTGCGATTATTTTTGAGGTGATATACCTAATAATAAGCTGCAATCTATCAGTGATTAATTATAAAAAAATACAGCAATTATGCTTGAATTTTTCAACAAACTCATTAAGATGTTTCCATGGAAATTGAACAAAACATGAAAACTACAATGCTACATGACACTCTACTGCCAATGAGACATTGCCATTTAGGAGAATACCGTAAAATGGGGTAACTTCGGTCAGCGGGGTAACTTTGGTCAGTCAAATCTTTTTTTTAAACGGTCATACTTCCAAACAGCAATATTGTTTTTAGTCATATTAGGTATCAATTTGTTAAGAAATATATTTGGAGAAATAATAGTCTCTCATGTCCAATTTCCTTGAAATTGACGAAATAATTGGGATTTTTGACCAAAAATTAGCATTTTTTACATTTTGTTTTCAGAAAAAATAAAAATCCATCTGTGTGAACAAGGTTGTGTGCTTGATTAATTTTGCAAGGGTTCAAATGTAATACTGTGACCAAAGTTACCCCAAATGAGGGGTAACTTTTGTCGGGCTATTTTTAACCCCTAGGGCACCCTTTAAACAAATTTTTAACTTTTTTCAACTTCAAGGTGTAGAGGGGAGCTCTTAATGTCTTTTAAAATAACAGTTAATTAGAAATATAATTGGTTTTTTTTGAGAAGCAGTGGTTTAAAAAGTTAAGGTTTGCTACAATGTTATCGTTCTTTTTCTTGGTAAACTATTTATATTTTGGGGGTGTGCATCTGGTCTATATATGATAGAATTATCAGGAATTTGATTTCAGATAGCGCCAAGATGCAATCAATTGACCTGCCACATTATGGCAACGAAACTTGCACAAAAAACAATTTGGGTTTACAATGTTTTCCAGTCTCATTACCGTATGTACTACTGCATTTTTATCATAAAAAGTTAGCATTATCCAACTCTTTCCTGACATAAGTGTTGACCAGTCCCTAATATAGCCAATTTTGCAGCCTTTTCCACAAAACAACATTATTAGCATGCTAGTCTTGAAGTACAAGCACCCTTCAAAAATGACTTCCTGGATGAATACTGTTATAAATAACTTGGGTTGGTGATGTTTTCCAATCTCATGGGGTGTTGCTTTTCTCAGGAAGGTGTAAATCTCACAGCATTGTAGTCTGCTCATGTTGCATTGCTTCACATCATTGTCGTCTGCTCTCATGTTCTATTTCTTACCTCTCCATGCGGGTAGCAACTGTAGACAACTTTCATTTTCTTTAATTAAAAAATGTCAGAATTGTAAATTTTCATGACTATATTTGGAATCAGTATGAAAAATGCATTAAAATGAGTACAAACAAGCCTGGTATTGGTTCAGTGGTTCTTGATAATTTGAAAAAAATATCTCAAACTTTGACTTTTATGTTGAAGACTTATGGCAGCATGCAGAGCATTAAGGGCTATCCACACAGGGTATAGAATCTGCATCAATTGTGGCTTCTGGAATCCAGATCGATTCAGATTTTCATAGCATCTGCATCTCTGAAGAACCACAAGGCCTTTGCATACTATAGTATAGGGGCAATTCACACAGGATATAAAATCCACATCAATGTGCATTACTTCTGAAATTACGTTTACTCTGAACTTGCATGTTTTATGTGACATATTTTACACTGTAACACTGTGTGGTGTAACATTACTTACAACATTGTACAACATAAAACATTGATTACGGTGTTTATTTCCATTTTTTTCTCTCGCCATCTCCTTTATAGTTTCCAAGTGTATTGTCAAAAATAGATGGTTAAACATTGACAAAATAATACTAGATTTCTTTAACATAATAAAGTGATATAGCACTCATTTGAATGTATTTCATGTGGATTATTTTATTTTAAAATATTTTCATTTTTAATTACAATGTACGCAGCACTGTTGAAGATAGGTGCTTAAAATTTAACAAAACAAAAGTTGTATGACAGAGTCTTTGATAATTATGTATGAAGTATCAGATAGATGAAACAAGACTAACATTAGGCTTGGCATGTTTGTACTCATTTGGCTCTTCCATTTAAAATCCACACTACCCCTGTGGAAAATTTTGGAAATATCTTCCACAGAGTATGAATTTCAAATGAGATGAACTCATTAGGAAGCTCCATGTGAATTTCATACACCTTTTGAGAAAGATTCAGACTGAATCTTCTACAGAGGGTGGGTGAGTTTCAAATAGAGATGGTTAACATGGTTAATGTACTAATTCCATTTGAAATTTGTACTCCCTCTGTGGAAGATATTTCCAAAATCTTCCACAGAGGTAGTGTGGATTTTAAATGCAATGGCCCATTTGAAAGTTTTAACTCTCTTCAGATGTTAACTGCAGAGGACAAGTTTCATATTTTGTTAATTAAAAAAAAATTAGAATTGTAAATTATCATGACAATATTTGACAATCAGCATGAAAAATGCATTAAAATGAGTACAAACAAGCCTAGTTTTGGTTCAGTGGTTCTTAAGATAGCTCTTGATATTTTGAGAAAACATCTTAAAACTATTTGTATTTTTAAGCCTAGCATGCTAGTATTTTTCGTAATTTTTGGTTTTTACTGAGGGGGAAAGAAGGGGGCAAGAGTTCTGACTGGGGGCATTTCCCCCATGCCACCCTTCTCCCGTGGCACCGCCACTGATGAAAATGTGCAATTTTTATCTATTTTTTGCATAACATTTCCATAGATAGCATTACTATTTACAAAACAATGATACTATATAATGAATGAAGTAATCGATACCGAGGAAACTAGAAAGCCATTGCATTAATGAGTCTCGTTTCCTCTCATGTATAGAAATCAATCATAGTCACAAGTGTTCAAAATGGTTGCCGACGTTGTGACATATTTGGGATTTGGTGTGTATGCTATCGATCTAGTTTTACTTTTCTATTGTTTGACTAATTGGTATCTTGAAATCTCATGTCAGTGATTGCGGAATTCTATGAAGCATTTTTTTTTCGTCTTTTTTTTTTGTAGTGTAGTGCATATTTCTTTACTAAACTTACATATACATGTAGTATGGAAACAAGATGCAGGGAGTTTATTTGTTATTACTTTTCATTGCGATTGATGTCTTTGACTAAGATGTGCGGCTTGATTTGTCAAACCCATACCCATTTATTAGCGTAAATTTACTAAAAATAGGGATTTTTGTTTAAGACAAGTCAATATCTTTGCTGTTTTTATATATAGTTGTAGTATGCATAATGCAAAAACAACATGATTTGAGCTTTCAAATAGTGACAGTAATGTGTTTTTTGCATGTAGCATGCTAAATTTTCAAAGGAGACCCATGTCTAAGGATTTGTTTTCAAAAATATATTGACCCATATGTAAGGATTTTTTGTAACCCATCCCTATATAACTCACATGAGTAGAAATTGGGAGAGCTTCACAATAATTGTTACATGCATCATTCATTAGGCATGTTACAGACCAAACTTTACCTCATTTTAAGCTATTTTAGCATTAACATTGCAAATTATCACCAGATTTTAATACCAAATTATCACCAGCTTTTAATACCTAAAATCGCACCTGGATGTATGAGATTAAAATTTCACTTTTAAATGGTTTTCTCTCTAGAAACCTAATTCATATTTGTTAAACTAAACCAGATTGTCCCATGCAGGCTTTAATGCTCTGCGTGCTAGCCATGCGCTTCAAAGGAAAAGAAGTTTTGAAATATTTTCTCAAAATATCAAGAGCTATCTTAAGAACTACTGAACCAATACTAGGCTTGTTTGTACTCATTTTAATGCATTTTTCATGCCGATTCCAAATATGGTCATGAAAATTTACATTTCTGAAATTTTTGAATTAAAATTTTTTTTTTGAAACATGTCGTCTGCATTCGATACCCGCGTGAAGAGAGTTAAGCTTCCCTAATGTTCCCCTCACAAGTAATGCGATACACATACTGGCTTATCCCTTGTCGAGGGTTCCTCCGTGAAAAAGTGGAAAAGTAATCAGAACGACTTGTTTTAATCCAAATGTGGTTCAATTCCTCAGTGAGCCGGGGTGGCATTTATAAATCTTTCATCGCCACGACGACACAGCAACATAATGGATGCGTGCATGTTTAGCGGAGTCACTGCAAATGGAAGTAGACAAGTTGTATTACCACTTTACTCAATGACGGGCTGCTACCAACGAATCTTCAAACAATATTGAACACATTTGCTATTGAAATTAAGGGGCAAAGATTAGGGGTTTATTAAAGTTGTCTTAACCAACTTGGATGTGTGTTAGAGTAGCGTGTGGTTATTAGAGGAGATAGGTGGATTATTAGATTTTTGTTAGTGAAATGTTAATCCTTTTGTGAACATTCGCAACAGTTTATACCATTTTTCACGTTGGTAAGGCATTGACGTCAGTGCGCATGGCACAGCTGAAAATTGGGAGCGGTAGTTCAAATCGCTTGCGAACATGTATACGCGTTTAAAGATGCATATATGCACATGCGAAACAGCTGTCTTGGCCAGTTATTTTTCACACAGTGACATAAACTAGGCAATGCCCTATACCTATAACATACACTGTTTATAGATATCACGCGTCAATGGTGAGAGCACTGTGTATTGTGTATAGGAAAATGAACAGTAACTGCAGTATGTTGCAGCAATTCTAGAAACTTAGAGAAGAACTTCACTACGGTATCATTTGCATTCAAAGATTTATATCATGATTCCTGATACATGCCACAAAGTTAAGAGAGAATTACTTTCTTGAATTGATTCCTGAAAATTGAGTAGAGATGTGATTGTCTGCAACTTTATTGTAATTCTAGCCATGATTTTCATTCCCATCTTATCACAGGGAATTTACATATCCCACAATGCAATGTGACTTGTAAGTTTACATCTTAAATTCGCTGTCGAAGTGATGTAATAATCGGATTAACTACATAGCAATAGATGAATACAATTCACACAGTACCTATATGCATTGAACCATAGATGTCAAAGAACAAGGATAAAGACCAGGATCATAATTCTATAAAATATTCATATCATGTTGATCACTCGCACCTGTAAGATCTTTGAAAAGAGCGGTATTGTATTCAATCTATGATTGCAGACATACACAGGTGATGAGTGCAACATGCTTGTATAGTTTGATCAGCTCATAATCGGTGGGCCTTGTGACATCGCGATTAATATCAATGTATTTTATTTCGAGAACGGTCTTGTGAAGTCCTATAATTGTGTCAAGTTTTTTACATGCAAAATGCAGACCATACAGGTGGGTCAACTTTTGAAAAGCACCCTAAACAAGGATTTAATCCTTGGCTAAAACGATACCCTTAACAGGTAACACGTGCCTGTTAAACAGGGATTTTATTCCTTGCATCAAATTTCATACCCTAAATTTCATTTCCGCGTATTAGCAATTGCAATTTTGCTACCCTTTTATCCAATTTTTCATGTTTTTGACACCCTAAACATGATACGTGTGTATTGTGCATATTGTGCATACCCACGAAAAACTACCCTTTTTAGACGTTTTTATTATCACGGATGGTGTACAGACCACAATGGGAGTGACCCCCCCCTCCAGATCTCATATCCCTGGTATTCCACAGAAAATAAAAAATGCGCACATAGGTTGATCACAATGTATTGAATAGACTGCAGTATGGTATGGGATGCTAATTCAAATTATTTGTTTGATAAAAGCATGCAGGACCTCTATTCAAATTTTGTCACTCCCATTTCTTGCAATGCATTGTGGGTAGACATTGTCCTACTCATGACAGGTGAGCACACAAAGTCCTATATTAGACACTGCTGTTGTATCTTGTGACATTTGTCTCACCTACCCTGTGTAACAATGCCATCATCTTATCATGTTTGATTAGGCCCGCTTTGATCGTGACCAGTGCGGACATTTTGTTGACCAACATGACCCGATGTGATGGTCTGAGACTTGTTTTGCGAATCTTAATGGTCAGCTTGTGACACATTCAGTGTGTACAAGTCAAAACGTGTTCCAACAAATACGACAAAGAAACTCTTAATGTATTTGATATAGGTGTGCATTATAAAGGGCTGAGACAGGATGAAGACTCAGACAGTGTCTTCTTTCCTCTTTTATGAATTTATCAACTCGGAATGGTAAATAACAAAAGTGCAGCAGTGGTAATCAAAAGTTCTAACAGATATTATTTTCTGGTTCTTGTTGGTAGTTGTACACATTCCTTTATATTTGTAACAACTATGGAGAGGAGAAGCAGTGGCGGCACTGGTCAGTACTCTTGCCCCAATCCCCCCCCCCCCCCCGTAAAAAAAACCCAAATTTTTCACTTTTAAGGGCAATTTTTAGCAAAATTTATTGATTTTACCCCCCATGCCCCCCCCTCGAAAAAACATTCCTGGCGCCGTCACTGAGTAGAAGCAAGAAGACTATTGTATAACTTGGTTTTTTTTAACACTTTTTCATTTGTGTGTCAAAGTATATTCCCAGATTTGAATATGCTGTAGATATTAGTAAGGGTGTCCATGATGAATGGTTTTTTTTTTTTTTTTTTTTATTTATTTATTTTTTTTTTTTTTGTCTTTCAATGATGAATGTTTCTGGAACCTCTACGGTCAAGTACATGGTAGAAAAAGTAAAGCTTTAAGTCTACCCAAAACTTTGTCAGTTCAGCCCATTATGCCAAAACAGCCAATTTATTTATGGGCTTAAGTGCTAACAATATTAATTCATGATCTGAATACGGTCAGTGAAGAATTTGTTGAACTTTTTATTGAATATGTCTTTTTCTCATTTTTCTTTTGTTGTAGGTAAATGGGGCAAATGTCAAGGTGACCAATGTGGCTATGGCGGAACACAAAACAGGGCAATGTGGTGTGAACACATCGAAGGCTGGACAGCCAAAAGTTCAGACTGTGACCTCATGTCTGTGCCAGAGAGGGAAAGAACGTGTTTCAAAGTGTGTGCAGAACACGCAGAACTCTTTGAATGGCAGGTAGAAGAGTGGGGGCCTTGCGAGAGAGACGTTGATGAGATTGTGGTCGAGTCTCCGACAAGCTCAGATGCTTGTGGGGAAAAATCATTAGGTTTTCAGTACAGAAAAGTAAAATGTGTGGAAAAGAGTACTACTTATATTCAGAGACCACATGAAAGCTTTATAAGTAATGAAGTCTGCAGGGAACTGCACCCTGAACCTATTATATCCCAAGAATGCATCACCCCTTGTGCTCAAGACTGTATCGTCACACAATTTACACCGTGGACAGAATGCACAAGTACTTGTGGCAATGGCACACAAACACGGACTAGACGAGTTGTCTTACCGCCCTCTAGAGGAGGCTGGCAGTGTCTGCCACTCAGTCAGACGAGAGTCTGCGAGGATATACCCCTCTGTGAAGGGGAGCAAGTGTATACGTATTCTTTCAAGATTGGACCTTGGGGAGAATGTGAACGATTTGAGACAGAGGATCCTGAAGTAATGATAGGTGGTAGAGGGTTTCCACTAATAGGAATGCAGAACAGAGACATCTGGTGCATACAGAGTGATGGAGCAGAAGTCAAATTATCGTAAGTGAAACATTAATTAACCCCCTGAGCACTACCTGCCGATCTAACATTGCCTTTGATTGGCCAATTACAAGATATCTTAATTTTAATCACCAATCAGAATGGAACTTTGCAAATAATTCACCCAAATTTTTTTGTGTGGTGAAATTATTCTAACAATGTTGCTGATTGGTCCAATTGATAATAAAAACTTCTTTTTGATCAATAGGCAGGTAGTTCTCATGGAGTTAAGATTGATAGAATCTTACTAAAGTGATATGTTGTTATGACCTGTTATTTCCTTTACAGAAGGTGCCACAAGTCAATTTTCGTCCCCATTTGTCAACCTTTTGTTTCATTTTTAGTCATTTTAATGACATTTTACTCTTTGCCGTCCCCATTTGATCCCAGAAAAGGTGGGATTGCCCACTGGCTATGCCACTGAGTACTAGTACTCAAAGGAGATGAGTATGTCATGAAATTGACAACTTTGTTTATACTGTATAAAGAAGTCCTATATGATCGATCCAAAAATGACGTAGGCTTATAATTAAAGACAGAGATAAAAAGAATTTATCGCGTCTGATGTCACTGTCAATTACGGTCCTTGATTGGTTTACACATGTTAATCAGCGCGTAAACAATGGTAAAAGGAAGACCGATCCATCTGGTGCTGATCGGAGAAAAGGAATAACAGCAAATGGCGAAAAATACATACTTTTACAAGGCAAAAAGCAGCTTTTCTAGGCATTGTGGACATGGTGCATTCGGTTAAGAAAGTTTCCTACTATAAAGACCTAACTTTTGAGATGGTTTGCATGTCGAAAGGTGCAAAATTAACAATAAAGGCGCCCGGTTATAAATCCGCGTTCAGCAAGTCATCATCACGACACTTGTAAACAAACCGTGCTTGAGTTTGATTGACAGATGACGTCAGACGCGATAAATTCTGTTTATCTTTGTCTTTCATTATAGTTGATTCCTCGTTGTTTTTTTGTGATAATTCTTGATTAACACCATCTTCTTTAAAATTTTATCTAATCCCAGAAAATGTCTCACTGGTCATCGATCAAGATATCCTGCTAAATACCAAGCTTGCATCATCACCCAAAACTGTGAGGTATCCCAATGGAGTGATTGGTCATCTTGTCCGGTCATGTGTCCACATCCGGATGGAATCACTTACACATCTCAGGACAGGCCTACAGCCTACAGGATTCGTAGCAGACAGGTGGAGCAGCTGTCACTGGGTGCTGGAAAACTTTGTCCAAATCTGGAAGAGAGACAACCTTGTAGGATTGAAGAAGGCGTTACCATCAGTACTGAGGGATGTCCAAGGTTTGTATGAGTTGAAAACTGATCAGCAGTGGTGGGGAGGGGCAGTGGTGGTGGGGGCATTGGTGATGGTGGGTGACAATCATGTAGGATTGAAGAAGGTGTGACCATTAGTACTGAGGGCTGTCCAAGGTTTGTATGAGTTGAAAGCTGATAGGGAACTGCAAATTTATAATGATCAGTAGTGTTGGTGGGGGTCAGTGGTAGTGGAGGGTCATGGTAGTAGGGGTCAGTGGTAGTGGAGGTGGTGGGTGACAATCATGTAGGATTGAAGAAGGTGTCACCATCAGTACTGAGAGCTGTCCAAGGTTTGTATGAGTTGAAAGCTGATAGAAGACTGCAAATTATTATGATCTGCAGTGGTGGATGGGGGCAGTGGTGGTGGTGGTGGGTGACAATCATGTAGGATTGAAGAAGGTGTTACCATCAGTACTGAGGGGACTGCAAATTATGATGATCAGAAGTGGTGGTGGTGGTGGGGGGAGCTGTGGTGCGGGCAGTGGTGGTGGTGGTGGGTGACAATCATGTAGGATTGAAGAAGGTGTTACCATCAGTACTGAGGGACTGCAAATTATGATGATCAGAAGTGGTGGTGGTGGGGGGAGCTGTGGTGCGGGCAGTGGTGGTGGTGGGTGACAATCATGTAGGATTGAAGAAGGTGTTTTAACACCTTCTGATGTTAAAACATCAGTGCTGAAGCCTTTTTTTTTTAAATGTACAAATTGCATGTAGGAAAAGAACTACATAGTCCTGGTCATGATATGAAGTACACTCATAAAAATGATGAACTACCAAAGTTACCCACGTTTGTGTCAGATTCACCAGTTGACATTTTAAAAAGGTGATTACTCAACGGTGTATAATAATACCTGGCATAATTTATAACGAGCTTGTATCGCCCACTTTGTGATTTGTGTGAAATTAATGTTTTATACAATGCCAAGCTGTGAAACATCTTATTTAGTTTACAACAACATGAGTGATTAGGACTATTTCTCTGTCTGCTGTATTATACCCTTTGCACATGTTACAAGGTTCCAAAATGGTCAAAATAATGAACAAAAATTTCTAAAAAAAGTTTTGAATTGTGCAATATGGTGGCCATATTTGTAATCAGAATGAAGTTATGCATTGATTTGAGTACAACCATGCATAACATTGGTTCAGGGATTCTTATGTTACCTCATTTTACATAAAAGTTTCCAAGATGTTAGGTAACTTTTTGTGACTACAGACTTCTGTTGTATGCAAATCCTTTATGCAGCATTGCAAATTTAATGTATTACCATCTTAGTTGCGTTACCTTACACCTGATGCTAGTGATATCCAGGGTTGCCAAAAGAATTCAACCCGAATCACGGGTCAAATAATCCAAAAGTCGCCCAATTTTTCTCTTCACCATTGGTTTCTATGGGGCAGGAAACTACCGGAAGTTGCGGGAGCCAATGTTGAAAAAGTCACCCAATTTTTTTCCTAACCATTGGATTCTATGGGATAGGAATTTGTCAAAAGTCACAGAGAAAATTTTCAGAAGTCGCCAAATTGGGCTGCCAAATCGCGGGTTTGGCAACCCTGGTAATATCGTGGGAGGATTGCAAAGGAGCAGATTTGTCTGACAAGAAATTATTTTAAAACGTAAAGGAAAATTGATACTAAGGCAGGATACATTTCTATGTTCATCTTCATGTGTGGATTCATAATTCAGAGAGTGGATATGACAAGAGAGAGAGAAAGGGAGAGAGAGAGAAGATACATAAATCATGGGGTAAATAGGAGAGAAGAGAGTTAGGGGCAGAGAGAGAGCTCGTGAATCTTTAATTCAGGGACATTCATGATGCTTTTCACTGTATTAGTGGGGATAATTTTTGCAAGTGGGGACATTGCGAAGTCCCCACTAAAAATGAGAAAGACACCGTTTTTAAGAGTGGGGTTCCCATGTATCTTGTCATTTTACATGCATATAGAGAGAGTTTTTAAAAAAGTGGGGACAATCCAAAATAGCCACAGAAAGTATAGGTGAAAGTTATGAGTCCGCACTATTTATGAGAGAATCTACTCTTTCTACCTTTTAAGGAAGCATATATCGGGGTGAGAGAGGATAAAAATAGGGGGTTTCCCTCTACTAGTGATATAAAAAAATTCTAGGACTAGTGTTAGTGGGCAGTGGTAGCACCAGGAATTTTTTGGGGCATTGGGGGCGGGCAAAGTGAATTTCAGGGGGGGGGGGCAAAATTGGCAAATTTTTGCAACATTGCCGCATAAAAAGTGGAAATTTACGTGATTTTGGGGTTTTGCCTCAAAAGTGGGGGGGCAAGAAAAATATTTTCCCCGTAGCGCCACCACTGGTAGTGGGGACAAAATTCACACAAATTTGGTCGCATCACTCTGTATGCATCACTATTATGATTTGGCAAAAAGGGGAGAGAAAGAAAGAGAGATGGAAAATGGAGGCAGAAAACAAGGGAAAGTTGAACTAAAATTATTATAGCAAGAATATAATGTAAAAAATGTGTGAAACAAGCATTGAAGCTTTAAACATTCTGACATTATAAGAGCATAGATAAAACATTACTTGGGATATAGTCTTGGACCATAAAGTGAAGGAGGAACTTCCATCAGCATAAAACTGCCAGAGAAAATTTGTCTATAAACCTGATGCACTACAAAGTCACTTGTCACCCTTATTATGCTTATTAACTCTCTCCATGCTGGTGTCGACTGCCGAGACGAAAAGTTTAAATTTTTTTTTAAAATCAGAATTGTAAATTTTCATGACCATATTTGGAATCAGCATGAAAAATGCATAAAAATGAGTACAAACAAGCCCAGTATTGGTTCATTGGTTCTTAAGATAGCTCTTGATATTTTGACAAAATATCTCAAAACTTGGACTTCTAAAAATTACTTAATCAAAACTTGGAATGTTTGTAAAAGATTTTCAAAATGGTCACTTAAATATGAATTTGTTGAATTTTCAAAAAAAAAATTTTGAACTGCCGTCTGCTTTTTGTTATTCACATCAAAAGGGTTATTTTATAGATGGCCTAAGTGAAAAGTATAAGTAAAAGTCATAAATCATAAATCCCGCTAAAAGAAATCACTAAACATCCACCGGATTCAAGTTAATAGCATGCACTACTTGTGCAGCCATTTCCAAATTGCTGCCTATGTACCCATCATATATATTTTAGTATAAAGTGGGCTTGTATGAGGAGCAAAAACAAATCTTCCTCCTTGTTTGGAAAATGTGAAAGGTGAATTCCGGTGAGGGAATGTTATTACTTGAGGGTTTAAGCTGGAAAAGAGGGCTGCCTCACTATCCATTAGGCTATTTTTGAAAAGTAAATTATTTAGAGGTTGTTGGCTGGTTTTTAAAGGCAAATTATTTCTTGCCATCTCTGTTTGTTTTTCATTTTGGGGTGACTCTGTGTTTTGTTTAATCACATTTGATTTATATGGGTTTACAACTAGAGCAAAGAAATATCAGTTTTAGTTGTGGTTGGTTTTGATAGAATGACATCTATTTTTGGATTATTGCTGGTGTAAATTCACAAGCAATAATAAATTGATTTCAAGAACAACTAAACCAATAAAATGGCATAATTAAGGGCAGGACACTCAAACTGAAAGCATTCTAAATTTGACCGTGAAAATCAGGCCATAGAAATAATTCAGCTTTTCTAAGAACTAACAAGCTAATTTGAACAAATGTCTGTAAATTTCTGCAAATTAAATATTAGCAGGGGTACATTATGTGTTTCTGGCTACAAAAATAGTCTTTTGATGCACTAATATGTAATATGAGCGATGGACAAAAACAAAATGATAATTACACATAAAAAAGGTGCCAATCATGGTAATTTTTTGTATTATTTTCTGCCACTTTTTGAAATTTTCTGGTAACTATGTTACCACCATTTTATATGTTCTGATGAAAATTGAGGGTGTAGGGAGGGGGTGCACTGCCACCATTGTGATGACACCCTGGTGATTACACCCTTTTCATGCTCCTACTCTCCAAGACCCCTGTTTATAGTTAGTTGTGGATCCTGTGCCATGTATTTTGCACCCTGTCATGCTCTTTTAGCATTTTCAGAAAAGATTCACCTCCAGCTCCAAAGACCCTGTTTTTGTGACAAAATCAGTTATCAAGACCCTACGTTTGTAAACCTGCATGGCATATACTATAAATAATTTTATCTGATGGTAATAGGGTCAGATGTGTCCGATGAGGATGAAATAATTCAAGGTCACCAGGTCACTTTTTACTACTGCTCCTCATCTCATTCCAGTAATTGTTTTTGTCACTTGAAGTTGTTGAATTCAACACCCACGATGAGTTAGGTCACAGGTCTTTTAATTATCTCAAAGTATGCTGGCTGATGTTTTTTTAAAAATAGATTGCCCATTCTCCATAAATTCATTGTAATATGGAAGAAACAATGTAATAAAACACCGCTGTGCTTAACCATTTCTGGTGCCATTCAAACATGCAAGATTTTGATTCTATTAAGGTGGTATTGGAGGCATTTTCTAGAAATTAGGAAATGCTTTGAGCATGTTTTAAACAGATTAATTGCGTAGGATAGAGTGCACTGATCAATATGCCTTTTGTTTGGAGCAAATCGGACATACGGTTTCCATAATACATTAGCTAATTTGCATAAATGCTAATTAATTAGGCAAATGTGCAAATTAGGGGCGGCTTCACTATATAATGCATTGGAACACATTAGAAACACTTTGACCAAGTTTCAGGACAAAAGTATGCAAAATAAAAGTACCTTGAACATTAATGCATTGATTTTTGGCAAAATATTGGCAAAAAAATTACATATTAATGAGCCTTTCCAGTCCTTTTAAATCATTAACTTTGTTGATTATTGATAAAAACAATAAGATACAAAGAAAATATAAATTGATATAATTTGAAAACCATGTCTGATTTGTTTCAAACAAAAGGCATATTGATAAGTGTGCTTTGCTCTACTCAACTTATTAGTCTGTTTAAAACATGCTTAGACCACTTCCATAATGCCTCCAATACCACCTTAATTATTTGCTTCGATCTTTCATCCTTTAAATTTGAAGCTGAACATAGTTGGTAGAGTGTCTTTCTTTCCATGAGGGTAAGATTTGACATGCTGGCAAATCCAGATGAGTTGGATACCTTGGTGCATTCACATATCAACTGACTTTCATTTCTTTTCTGATAATGTATTCTTTTATGTACTTATCACCAGGACTTATCATCATTACTTTTAAAGATACAACGAAAAACAATGCTTTGAGTGATCCTGCATGCCGCCTTAAGTGTATCAGTAATTCATAATTAGACACCTTACTTATTGTTTTCCCTGTTATATTTGTCCAGGTACACATGGCATACGGGAGGCTGGAGTGAATGCAGTGTGTCAGCAGTCATGTCACAACGTCAGGCTGTAGAGTATGCCAAAAACAGGACCCTGTGTGGAGGAGGCTTACATAAGAGGCATGTCTACTGTATTAGGATGAATGACACAGGTAGGCTGACCATGGAGAAATAGGGGAAACTATTTTTCCTGAGGTACTAGCTACAGGCCTACCACCCTGAACCCTGGTGTACCCTGTCATGTCAGAGTCTACATAAGAGGCATGTCTCATGTACTAGGATCAGGGGCAGATCCAGGAATTTTCAATAGAGGGCGCTGAGCCACCGCTGCTGTGGCTCGGTGCCCACTCAAAGTCAAGCACCGCTCTGTAAAAATACACAAAGTCAAGCGCTACTCGGCAAAAATTGGGGGTGCCGGGTGTGCACCCTCCCCCTTAAATCCGCCCCTAAGGATGAATGACATAGGTAGGCTGACCAATGGGTGTGGGGTAGGGATGGTATCAACACCCTGGTGACCAATGGGTGTGGGGTAGGGATGGTATCAACACCATGATGTACTCTCTGTCATGTCAGAATTCAAATTTGTAGAACAACTATACTCACCAGTATCTGTTGCAAGTTTTAAGAAGAAAACATTAAGGATATAATGCAATGTGGCCTGTGTGATGGGTTGTCATGATATACACTGACAAGGATATAAGCATAGACATATGCCATCTGATAATGCTGGATGGATAGTGAGTGTTAGTAGATTTCACAGCAAAATATTATTTTAATAAGGCCAAAAAATAATAATGGTATGTCTCAAAGCTCACAAGTGGTTTGAAAACAAATGCGAAATGCGATTTTTTTATATTTTTTTTATTCTCGACTTTTTTCATGGTATTTGGAGAGAAAAAAAATCCGATTTTCGCGAATTTTTCTGGAAAAACTATAAAAAAATTTTTTTGAAATAAAAAAATCCGCATTTCTTTTTTTTTCCAAATCTCACGAATTTTAAAATGCATGCCTGTGAGCTTTGAGACAAACCTTTTTTTTTTTGGCCTAATAGAATCTTGTTGTCTATACTTGATAGTTTGCATGATATAGCCTATATATAGCACCATTGTATCAAATTTATGTACATAAAGTTTGACACAACATTTACCTCTGTGTCTCCTGTCTGCAGTTTTCACACCAGTGCCAGATGAGTTATGTGAATCTTCCAGTAAACCACCATCAAATGGAGAGTGCAGTGTGCCATGCCCAAAAGACTGCAAAGTATCTGCCTGGGGACCATGGAGTGGATGCAAGACTACATCATGCTCGGTACAATCATACAAAAGAGAGAAAGGTAGGTTGGAACACCCGTAATTAACCCCGTGAGAACTACATGCCTATTGGTCAAAAAGATGTTTTCATTATCAATTGGACCAATCAGCAACATTGTTACAATAATTTCACTACCCACAAAAAATTGGAGTGAATTATTTGCAAAGCTCCATTCTGATTGGTGATTAAAATGAAGATCATTTAATTGACCAATCAGAGGCAATGTTAGATTGGCAGGTAGTGCTCAGGGGGTTAAGGCGAGTGTTATGGCAGGAGCCATATTTATCCAGTTGTAGCCCTTAACTAAAGAACTGCAGTGTACTTCTTAATATTAAACCATTGATCTTACAAAATATGAGTCAAGGAAGCAAATAATCACATATATATTTCCATAGGTCTTGTGGTTCTTGAGTTAAAGCCAATGATATATGTCAAAACTTCAAAAGAAAATCATGCACATGGGGTGTAAGTGACACCCAAGCCATGGGATCTTTATACAGAACTCATACCATTCCTTTGAGTACAAACAATGCTAGATCATGCGCCCTTCTGACCCACCTTAATACAGACAAATTACCATATTCAACCTTATGTGCATGTGCACTTCTTTTGGACTTCAAAATCTGATCTTGATTGGAGCAATCATTGGTCATTTAAGTGAAAATCTTATCAATGAATTATATGTAATTCTGCTTTGAATGTTTAAAGCACTCAAGTTCACAACAGAACACTGAAAAGTAGTATTTTCGTATCACACAGTGCTGTTCATATGACCTTCTAATGTTTCAGAGCATGCTTGTAAGGTGTCAAAGCAGTTATAAACTTGTTTCTATTTGAATATCACTTAGCAGGATAATATTACTGCAGACTTCAGAGATGTCACATTTCGGATTTAAAATTCGGATTTTCAAAAAAAAAAAAAAAAATAATTTTTTTTAATTTTTTTTTTAATTTTTTTTCGCTTTTTGAGTGGCCCTGGACCAAGAGTTAAATGCTTAAGTTTAGAACAAGCCAGGAGCTTTGAACTGTTCTTTTTACCCTCTGAAATGGCCTTTACTGTGGTGCTAAATGTGCAGAAACCATCTGGCTTGGGGCGGGGGGCCCTTAAGCCGCCCCGGACCCCCCCGCCGTGTTGCGCGAGAGCTTCGCTCGCTACGCTTTGCAAGTTCAGGATTTTTTTGGGACAGCCTGTGACATCTCTGTGCAGTGATCCGTCTGTTATTACTGTCACAAATTGTGGACCATTTTGACAACACTGATTAAGAACCTACCGTATTTCGTCAAATAAACGCCCCCGGGGGCGTTACATTTTCCCAAGGGGGGCGTTTGTTAGAGGTCATTTTTAGCACGACAATTCCCGTTAAAATCATTAGGTAAGCTTAAAAGTCACGCTAAAATGACGAACTATGAACTTTTGACACTGACTTTTGGTTCACTTCCGGGTTGCCGATGCAGATTTTCGCCATTTATTGCTGCTATTATCAACCATGTGAGCAACTTGGTAAGCTTACTACACAAGATAGCATGGAAATATCGGAATTTTTGAAACATCTTGGTTGAACAAAGTGGTGGGGGGTATTTATTTGGGGGGGGGGGCGACTATTTGACGAAATACAGTAATTATCTTCAATATTATGATTCCAAGAATGAATAATGTGCATGCCTCTAAGGTGGGAGTATGTATGTTTGAACTTGATTGGACTCCTGTGCATTTACAAGGGCTGTTAATGTTGGGACTTAAAGCCATAATGTACGATTTTGTAATATGAAATTGGTTGATTTTTTTTCAAACCTAAATGGAATCATCTAAATTTGTTGTGTTTGTCAGGGCAATTTTTACATAATTTTTATATAATTTTTACATAATTTTTACATAATTTTTACATAATTTTTATATAATTTTTACATAATTTTTACATAATTTTTACATAATTTTTACATAATTTTGACATTAAAATGTCTGAATACAACATAATGTAAAAATTTTAAAAAGTCAAAAGGGATCCCAAATCCAAGATATACCAATGCAAATATGTATTATTTGTTTGTTTCTTCCATGCAGGACATCGAATTCGAACCAGAGATATAATGATGCAACCAGATATCGGTGGTCAAGAGTGTCCTCATTTAGCAGAGTTTTTACCCTGTGACATTCACATGTGTTATGAATGGGCCATGGAACCTATTGAAGAGTGTATTATCAAAACTGGTGACTATTGTGGTGAAGGAACTCAACAACATAGAGTGACTTGTGTTGGACCTGATAGGGTAAGATCAGTGGCATAACTAGGGGGGCAAGGGGGCAATGTGCCCCTGGCGCTACCACTAGGGGGGCGCCAAATCGGCCTCACTTAAAAAAATATTGAACCTACCATTTGGCATGCATGACCATGATTGCAATTTCATAATGTCTTATTATTAAAATACACTCTCACATCTAAGATATTCTCAGGTGGGGGGTAGGGGCACCAATTTTGTTTCTTGCCCCGGGCGCTACCAACTAGAGTCACACCACTGGGTAAGATAAGCAAACCGCACCTGAAGGAGTGTATCACTAGATAATCTTGGAAGGGGGCTGTGTAGTGCAAGACTCCCTTTACCATGTATGGATTAAGAACCTTATGAAGTGCATATTGTTTGTGATGGACCAAGTGACATAGCCAAGGAGGGGCAAAGGAGAACAGTGATGCCAATGCCGTGCCTTAGGTGCTCAATTGGGCTACTTGGCTATCATTTGTTGCTACTCCAAAAATTGTGCCGCTACTTGCCTAAAATTGGGCTACTTTGCACAAGTCAGGTTGTGGCAGTAGTCTGATGTATTTTCTTTTCAATTTAGCTGATTTATAAAGTGCTTTTCCGCCCAATTGGTTGATTTGCGTTCTTAATGTGGGTCAATCCGCCCAAATATCCAGTATTGGGTGCTTAAAAATTGGGGTACTTGAGACTCCTTTACAACAGCCTGGCGAGCCAATGTGCTGCGCCTTGACGCTGAAAAGTTTTGGCAACACTGAAGGGGAAAGCTGCCTATAACTGATTTTGAGGACATTGATATACAAGAGTCACAATGTCTTACTACCTGTTGTGTAATGAGAAGAGACCATAATGTTTAAGCAACAGTTCCAAATTTTGAAGCCATGGATAGTTATATGCAAGAGTCACATTTTAGTAACATTGATATAGAATTAGCCCCACCCTGCAGCTGTCTATCACCATGTACAACCATGAAATCAATGTCAAAACTATGGGCTATTAAAAACAAATCTAAATAGCTAGCCCTGTCACACATTTCATTTCATTGAGTTGTGTTGAGTTGAGTCGGCAGCTTCAACTGTCCACCGGTCGTACTCTCGCCAACTTACCCTGAAACCTAGGATTGCGTGCAAATATCAGAACCAGGGATGGTCCCCCTTCTCTTTTCGAAAAAGCTCTGACACTTTTTATTACTATTACAACTTATGAAAAAGATATGTACTTGGAGCTACCAGAAAAGATGAAGAAAGACATTTTCACCTTGTTTGGCAGTATTTTGAAAACAGTTGGCTAGATGTGTGTACACTAATGTATTTGTTCATTTGGCTCCTAAAATAAATATGTTTTTCCTTTAAAGGGGGGTAACCCTATCGGTTTAGGATATGGATTCTCTTCAAACTTACACACAATGTCAAATATTGTCCCCTTTATCAATCTATGTGAGAAAACGGGAACAATTTCAGCATAAATGTGAATAATTAGCATATTAGCAAGCCAATACACTGGTACGCGTGCATTGCATTCTGGTCAGGCATCTCAAACAACGGCCGAAGCGCATGTCCCGGTGGAAACAGGAAGTGTTCGCCTTGGTACTGAAAACCGCTCGCCCTGTACACTTTTATACCCTCTATTCATACTGATTAATCTTAAAAAACATTACATATCACTGCGCTCATTATCATTCTTGACAAGATAGCCCATGCTGTATTTACTTCGCTTAATTATTTCTTTATTTTTAGCTATATGATGCACATTTTCACATATTTATGATTTTTCTTTGTTTTATTTTTTAACTAATTTTTTAATGGGGGGGAGGTGCTCTCATAATTTTTTTCATATTCCTCATATCATGCTTGACAATATAGGTCATGTTTCCTTATTTATTTCGCCTCTTATGTATTTCTTTATTTTTGTTTTTTGTTTTATATCATTATAGCGCCATCTATAGTTTGACATTAGGGGCCTATTTGATGTATTTTTATGACTAATTGGTACTGGGGTGAAGTCTTCCGAATCTATTCCGATTTCATTCTATGACTACCCAAAACTCCCGTGTCGTGTAAAATGCTAACAACTGGTATACCTGTAAAACCGCTGTGTTTCATGATTTCTCCGAAATACATCGACTTGGAGCGTCAAATTTCAGGATAGTAATGAGAAAAATAGTATCTATTATGTGATACCAAAACCTCATCAACAATGAAAAAATCGGGGATGATGCTGTCGATCGGGTTACGGACCTTTAAGGTGAAGGACCATGTTACTGAATGAATTTGTGTTTTGTCTACAGACACCTGTCAGTGATCGTGACTGTGCTTCCACAATCTCTGAAGATAAGCCAATGGTAGAGCAGCCATGTACTATCCCATGTCCAGATGATTGTGTACTCACTGAATGGGGACCCTGGAGTGCTTGCTCACAGTCGTGTGGTAAAGGAGGAACAGAAACCAGACGTAGATCAATACTGGCCAGGAATAAACCAGGTTTGTTTTCAGCGGTGTTCACTGTGTCTCTGATTGTCTAGCATAAATGTGACGTGTCATGTCAAAAGGAGACACTTTTGGGCAGGATCGTAAATGGAGAAATAGCCAAAAATCTGCTTTAGGTGATTTTTTCACAATTTGGGTTTCTTACGAATTTGTGATGTTATTAATGTTTAAAATATTGTCTGATAGTTCCAGACCAGAATATAACTGGCATCATGTATTTTTTGAGACATTTGTCAAGGTAATTCCTACTTTCAACATGTCAATAATATTTCTAAAGGCCGATATCTCAATTTCCAATTTTATTATAGCATAACTTATTTAACTCAATATCTTCGCTTAGGAATGTCCGATTTCATTGGGGACAACGGTGTTATGGAGCAAAATATGTCTATATTTAAGATATGTAAGAACCTCAAAATTGATAACCTGCCCAAAAGTGTCTCCTTGTGACATGACATCTCACAAATATGCACACATGTACAGTCAGTGCTAGTGTGGTTGTGCAGACATTGCATGTCAAAACCTATCCATTCTCTACAGAAGGATATGGATCTTACTTTCAATCAACGCTCACAGTTGCAACTTGAACATTCAATAATAATTTTACCACACTGGCTATTGTAGAAAAAACACAAATTTTGTACAGTTTTGATAACTTCAAGTTTTGTTTGTTTCTTTGTTCACGGCAGGTTCAAAGGAATGTCCTGATGAGGAGCTTGTAGAAGAGAGACTGTGCAACAGTCATAGTTGTGTTGGTTTTGCATGGATGGCTACTGGGTGGACTGCATGTCAGAGTGTAAACACTGCATATCACATTCCCCCTAATCACTTGATTGAAGGTATAACATGTGGAGTAGGGCGTCAGACCAGAATACAGGAGTCAGTGTGTGTGAGAGTCAGCAACTTTAAGGAGGCACCTGATAAAAGGTACAACACTGATATAAAATTGGATGGTTTGAACCCAATACACAAATTTATTGGTCAAGCTATGAGTTTTAAATTATTGGATGAGACATAGTCGAGTCCAATATATTTAAACTCATAGCGAGACCAATCAATATTGGGTGTAAAAAACACCGAATTTTGTCATTATTATGTTTTCAGAATCTTTTCTTGGTCAAAAACATGACTTTTGATAAAAAATGTGATTTTTGGTCAAAAATGTGATTTTTTTGGGCAAAAATGTGATTTTTGGTCAAAATTTGATTTTTGGTCAAAAATGAGTTTTGGTCAAAAAAACTTTGCAACACAGTCCAAGTTTTGAGTCCAAGTGTTGATTATATTGGACTCTTCAACTCTGTACAAAGTATAGGAAGGAAGATTCTGAGAACATAATAATAAACCAATCTGGTAACAGCATTATTATAAAGGCACACACAAATATTTGTGGTACTTTTGACTAACTGCTCCACACTTAGGTCCGATTTCTCGAAGTTTGGCTAGTGGTCAGGCTTTCTAAGCCAGCAGGCTAGCCCTACCAATATGGATCTATTTTATTGATTTTTCTTCCTAAATGATGTACGATGTGAAATGTGAAATTGTAAGCAATGGTATATAGGACTAATTGGGAATAAGCCTGATGGCTTTGGAAACCTGACTACTAGCGAAGCTTCGAGAAACCGGCACTTAGTAATTTGCCTGACCAGGACACTCTATAATTCATCAAAATTCACAAAATTAAGATTTTGACTTTTTTTTGGAGCAAGCATAGATAAACTGTGCAGAAGATGAACAGGGGTTGTAAGTCAATAAAGTATCATCATTTGCAAGATAAGGATGTGTTTATTGAGGTACTTTCTGGTAATATTAAGACCCCGTTTACACAGAGAGAAGTCAACTTCAGTTGTGACTTCAAATTCAGATTGCGACTAAGGATAGGATAAATTATTTCTTGCCGGGGTGTTTACACAGTAGCCAATTTCAAAACAAATTGTGAATTCAACTTTTATGCCATCACTTGCTCATGCTTCAAATTACGTGTTTGTTTACGCTACAAAATTTTGAAGTCGACTTTGAGTTTGACAAATGTTGCTCTGGGTCATCATTTGAAGTCGACTTCTGAAGTCGAGTTCAAAATGTGCCAACCCTGTTTACCCACAAATGAAGTTGAGTTCGTTCAAAGTTGACTTCAGCCGACTTCAGGCTCTGTGTAAACGGGGTCTATAACACATTTTGAACTGTATAGCCTACAAGCATAGGAAACTGAAACACATTTATTGTGGGAAGTAAAATGTATCTGTGTCAGTGTGAGATTTTTATTCGGAATAAATTGAGCTACTTAATATGATAAGTTATTAGGTATGCAAAATATTGTACAAAAAACCAATGAATATCATGTCACTGTTTACAAATATGCTCACGTCTGATCTGTTTATTTATTTATTTTACAACAGATGCAGCGATATGAACAAGCCACCTATCAGCCAACAATGTAAAATCCCCTGTCCAACTGACTGTGAGGTCAGTGAATTTGGGGAGTGGTCACCTTGTCCAGAGACATGTCCTGAAGGTAAGTGTATCTGAATGGGCAGGAAGGGTCACTCTTAGTGACCCCCTCCTTAACCCCATGAGAACTACCTGCCAATTGGCTAAAAAGAAGTTTCCATTATCAATTGAACCAATCAGCAATATTGTTAGTATAACTTCACTATGCAATAACATTGGGGTGAATTATTTGCAAAGCTCCATTCTGATTGGTGATTAAAGTAAAGATATCATGTAATTGACCAATCAGAGGCATGTTAGATCAGCAGGTAGTGCTCAGGGAGTTAACAGACCTTTTCAAATCTTAAGTTTTCTGAAGGCAGCTGTCATTTGTTTACGGATGACCCTGTTTAGAATTGATATCAACAATAACACTAGTGCAACTTTTTAGCCTGAACCCAAATCTGTATTATAAGACAAGATCAAAATAATTATGAACATTTACGAGTATTTGCACTTTTCTTTTCATTATTGTCATTATTGTGAAGTCCCAAAAAGCAGAGGTGTTAGGAAAATATTTTACCTGATGCTCACTGCATCTGGTTTTCCAAATTGTTCCAATCTTGACTTTACAAGTAAGAATATGCATCGCAATTACAATTGATAGTAAGGTATTGCATCTTCTTAGGCCCAAAAAAAATAATTGTTTGTTTGTCCTCCACAGCTTTGAAAGAGGATGTGCGGGCGGGCGGATTTCTTTTTTTTTTTAAATTTTTTTTTTCGGATTTGCGTATTTCTGGACCTTGCTAGAGCTAAATGCTACAATCATTCATGGTGACTTAAAAAAAAAAATTTTGTTTCTTTAATATGCAGTTAAAGTTATAATTTGTGTTCATGTCATAGTCTTTTAATGATTTGGTGGACTTTTTTTAATTTTCAACCATGAAAGAGGTCCAGAGATACAAAAAATTGAATTTTACTTATTTTTATAAAAAAAAAAAAAAAATTGAAAAAAAAAAAAAAAATATTGGTCAGGCCTTCATCTGAGGAGCGGGAAGTGAAAAATGTTTTATTTATTTTTTTTTTTTTTTTTTTTTGGCCTTATCGTGTGAATTTCAGGTAGAGGAGATAATTTCTTCCAGACAAGGCAGCGTTACATCCTAAAACATGCTGTCAGTGGTGGCGCTGTCTGTCCTGCTTTAACGGAGAATCGTTTATGTATCGTTCCAAGTCATTGTTTTAAGTTTAATTGGATACCAAGCGATTGGAGTCTGTGTAAACCAGTATCAGAGGAGAATGGTATACCAAGATTAAATGAAGATGATCAGAAGTGTGGAATGGGACTCAAAACTAGAGGTAGGTCTCTGTGTAAATTAGTGTCAGAGGAGAATGATATCCCAAGGCTGAATGAAGAAGATCAACAGTGTGGAATGGGATTTTTGAAACTAATTAACTTAATTTGACACCCTTTACGTAAAAACCAAAACGTTTTATTGGCGTGCGGACAACTTTATTCTTTGCATCGCAAAAAAACCTTGCTCCGAAATAATGTAGGCCGTAAAAGTTTTTAGCCTTACCAATTCACCAAACTGCCTAATTTATCATTAATAGGTAATTAATAGATCCAAAGCTCAAGCCTTTAACTAAATTTGAATCTTTTGCTTCCACAGAGATCCGCTAGAGCGTAAAGACGGCTATATCCTTATGGTGTAGACGAGTGTTTGAAATACAGTGGTCCTATGCCGGCCTCATCGGAGCCATGTCATCTGCCATGTGATGATGATTGCGAGTTTAAGGAATGGGGAAAATGGACAGATTGCCAAAACAATTGCCAGGGAGAACAAATAAGGAGAAGGAAATCAAGTGGTAAGGAATCATACTCTAAGGTCCAGTTTCTCAAAGCTTGGCTAGTTCTCCGCTTCCTATGTCAATGTGGACACATTTTATTGATTTATTTTTCTAGGTATTAAATGTATGATGAGAAATTGTAAGCACTGGTATATAGGATTAATGTGGGCTTAAGCCTGATGGCTTAGGAAGCCTGACCACTAGCCATGCTTCAAGAAACCAGCCTTAAATATTTTAGGGTGGCCATATGCTCTGTGGTACAGCCTTTGCCAATATCCCATGATAATCACAATCAGACACAGAGTGTAGCACAGAGTGAAAAACCGAGCTCAATATACACAGATAATTGTTGTTGATACTGACTCTCGTCAATTTTGATGTTATATGTTAATTACACAGTAAGTATTACATGTGGCTAAAATTGAATCATTTGAACTGTCACCAGGGATTAATTAATTGGAATATGACAGCTAGTCAAATAATTTGTACAGGTATGTAAGACGCCATTTGCGCGTACTGTATGCAATGCTGAACATGTAGTTATGGTGCTGGACACGTTTGGGGTGCTGGTAACCCCCAAAACCCAAGATGGCGGCCTGTATGCGTGTACCGGGGTGCTAGCATGGAACCAAAACAACAGCAGGAATCGCTGGTTAAAATGAACTGGGAAAAGTCATCATGCATCATTGAAATTTACTCTCAGGGGCTTGCTGTCACAAGTAGAACCATGCTATGATTGGATGTCTTGTCAATCTAATACGTTATAGAGGTAGTCATTGTGATGACGTCAACGCCGCCATCTTGTGGGTACAGAGTGCCTTGTTGCTAAGATCACCGCATTGACACTTGACTGAAAATGTGCGTCACACGACTTCCACGTAATCGGGGGCGTAATGTCTAACGCATGACATGCAGAACGGCAGTACCCACAAGATGGCGGATCCCGCGGAAAAGGCTGACGGCCTCCATGGATCTGGGTCACCATAAGCACTTCATCCATTGAGTGTAGAAACTTGCCACGCCCCCGTGCCACGCCCCTCAAAGATGATATCAGATGCAACATTCAGAGTTTATCTCTGCTGGAGACTGGACACTGATACTGGATGAAATCAAAACTTGACCGGCGGTTGACCGCCGCTTCCATCCAGTTGCCATTGTTTAGAGCAATAGCAACCGGACGGAACCTGTGGTCAACCTCCGGTCGAGTTTTGATTTTGTCCCTAACATAATTACTGTTACTTCAATTTGTCTTTACATGTTTTCTTTCAGGTAAAAGTCGTAAGAAAGCGGAATGCAATGATGGGTCAAACCATGCTCTTATAGAGTACCGGTCTTGTACATGTCCGACGTTTGAACTGGTTCCTGCTGGTAGAGAATCAAATTGTATCCTGAATGCAAATTCTGCCTTGGGCGACTGTGGGTTTGGGCTCAGATACAGAGCTCGGCAATGCCGGGATGAAAATGAAAGAATTATGCCTTTCTCCTACTGTGGCTCGGATTCAGGTGAGTTGATTAATGGGATATTCCGTTTAAAATCCACACTCCACCTGTGGAAGATTTGGCTAAAGATTGCCACAGAGGGAGTATGAATTTTAAATAAAATAGACAATTAGGTAACTTCCATTTGAAATACTCACTCCAGTTGTGGAAGATATATGTAAAGCCATAATACAGCGGGAGTATGGATTTCAAAATGATTAACCCTGACTAATCAGAGAATAAACGATAGGAATTTTTATTTTGCTTATCCTCTACCTATGATAGACGACAGGCAGGTCCAATATTTTGAGTAGTGGATGCTGGCGCAGCCGGTATCCACTACGATAAAAATATTAGACCTGCCTGTCGTCTATCATAGGTAGAGGATAGGCAAAATAAAAATTCCTATCGTTTATTCTCATTCTTAGTCAGTTAAATATTTAAAATTTTAATAACTGTAAACTATTTTTAAAGCAAAAATTAAGTTACCATCATAAAAACTCCCTTTTCCTAAAATGAACTAAACTTGTTTACAACTTCACATCTTTTGTTGCGCTGTACTGCTAGCGTGTGAGTATTCCGCACTGCGCCTCACGATACAACGCAATACATACGCCAAGACATCTACGAAAGCGTGTTACGCGTTATCAACACTTATGATGATGTGGGGTCGTCTACGGCCTGATAGACGACACCCAAAATCATGCGATTGTCCAATCAGATTATGTGTCTACGTATAGACCACTCCCACTGACTAAGAATTACATTTAAACAACATACTCCCTCTGTGGAAGATATTTCAAATCTTCCACAGGCGTAGTGTGGATTTCAACTGGAATAGCCCAGTGTCCCCGAAAAGTTGTAAGCATCCACGTGAAAGAAAACATGACTTTAGGGTGGTTTTGAAAAGCAAAACGAGGATCCGCGATTAGGGTCTCAAAACAGGGGTGATTTTTTTAAGAACGATCCTCGCTTAGGGTAGTTTTGTAAAATTACCCAATTAACAGCCATTAGTGGTGACATATTTACTAAGTTATTTGGCACAAAAGAGTGGTTTCCGAGTGATTTTCAATCCAGATTTTTAAAAATTTGGAGCCGACTTCAACAGCACCAGAAATAGCCGTTCATCATCATGGAATGACACTCATACCAACACATGCAATGTCTATCATTGTTTAGGGGCAATATCTCTCTTTGTTTGGGGGCAAATTTCAAACCAATTCTTCCCTTAGGTTGTTTTTGTTTGAGTAAAATTCTCATTTAGGGTTAGTTTATGACATCCTCGCTTAGGGTCATTTTAAAAAGTTATTTCACGCGGATGCTTACAAATTTTATACATGAGTGGACCTACAGGCCATGTTCTTGTGTATGCTCTCTAGCAGGCATTTTGAATGCCCCCATAAATGCCCAAGTCTTAATTGGGTTTTGTCCGCCCTCTTATCAAAACAAAAGTCATGAACAAATTCCACAACTTTGAGCAAATGTTGTACAATTTTAAGCTGATTTTCAGATTGTTGCCCAATGCTGAAATTGACTTTGCCCATGCTCCCCCTCCCCCAAAAGAAAGCAAAATTGTTGGTGTTAAACAAAATTTGGGAAAATATTCAGATCTAAATCCCCAAAGCATATAAACAGAATAAGCTAATATGTGACACGATCAAGGGAAATGAGTCGGATGTCGCTAATATTGATTTCAGCGATCGACAAATTAACACAACTTCACAAAGAAAAGTCGTATCAACATGGAGTTTTCAGTTTCTGAAAACTCTAAATGTCCTCTTTAGAAACATTTTTAGAACTCATTTTCGACCAGGGTCGACATGCGACTCATTCCCCTTGATCATGTCACATATTACCCAATACCCATACAATTAAATAGAAATAGAATTGGTATATGGATGGGTCCTTTTTTTCAAAATGTTCTCAATTTTTTCGAAACATAGCTCAATTTTGCCTCAATCTAGCCAAAATGTTCAAATTTTCACCAAACTTTTTTTTGAAAATTTGTAAAAACTAAGACAATTTGGGTTAAATTTGGCCAAAAATTTTTGACTTTTGGTATATCTATGGGTCCAAATTTCTTGAAAGATTTGTATATTGATGGGCCCACTTTCAAATTCTCAGCAGCACACCCCTACCAAAACCAAACTTGAATACCCCCCCGGGTCACGAACAAGATCACTTATATGTGACATGATCAAAGGGAATGAGTCACATGTCGACCCTGGTTGAAAATGAGTTTTTCACATGTTTCTAAAGAGGACATTTAGCGCTTTCAGAGACTGAAAACCCCATGTTGATACGAATTTTCTTTGTGAAGTTACATCAATTTATCAATTACTGAAAACAATATAAAACAAAAGAATTTTAACACTTTCTTTGCCAATATCTCAAAATCAATATTAGCGACATCCGACTCATTTCCCTTGATCGTGTCACATATTGTGAATATATCTAATCTTTATCATTATTGATCACTTATATAATTTATATAATTTTGGTATCATTAACCTTGATATGACCTTGATGGTTTTGATGCTTAGGGCCTAATTGTAATTGGGAGTTTTGGTGGTTCTGAAAAGAGCCGTTTGTTTATGGGGAAAATTAAATATATTGTGAATATATCTAATCATTATTGATAATTTTTTTTTCTGCAGAAGAGTTCACAAAGTCTGTGTGCGATATAGCATGTCCACGTGATTGCCAGCTAAGTCCTTGGTCTGAATGGGGTGAATGTAGTCAAGTGACAGAGAGTGTCGGACAGAGAACTAGACGACGGGAGATCCTGGATAGGCCTCGGAATGGCAACAATGGGAGGCCGTGTCCTGCGCATGATGGAGAAGGATATGTAAGTAATGAGTTGGATGTATTTGGGGATAAATTGTCCTAAAAACAATAGTGGAGAATTGCCCAAATCAAAATCTTGTAGTGTACATTTTGAATCAGGCATCATCAAGAAGAGCTTTCAATACTTTAAGATTTTTTTAAATAAACAAACAAATTTAATAATTTCTTGCATGAGAATAACATAACACGGAGTCAGTGACATTGTTTATTGCGTTTTGCCATTGGTGCATCAATTGTTGGGCCTAAAAAATTGTTTGATTGGCGTAACCCGACTGACCCTAAAAATAGACCTGACCCTAGACTTTTTTTCTTATTTTTTGCAAAAAATGAATAAAAAAATCAAAAAAGATTAAAATTAAAAAAAAAAGAAATGCTTAAAATGCGTGTAAATTTTTTTTTTAAATTGCCGACCGACCTACCCTATTTTTTTTTTTCATGTTACGCCAATCAAACAATTATTTTTTAGGCCTTTGTTGTGATGTTCTCTTGGAGATCCAGTACAACCAGGACAGAACAATACTATTGTAACTATTATCATCCATTTCCAATTTAGCTTTATGAGAACAAGCCGTGTCAGTTATTTAATGATAGTAACGTGGAGTACTACTGGAGTGCTGAGATGTGGAGGGAATGTAATTTAGATTACAACAATGCACCTGAAAATGCTACCTGCGGATCTGGCGGCTTCCAGAGGAGAACTGTCAGGTAAACAGGTTATTCCGGTTGAAATCCATACACCCTCTATGGAAGACATGGTCTTCATCTCCTACACAGGGGGTGTATATTTCAGGTAACCCCATTTGAAATTCACACTCCCTGTGTGGAAGATTAAGGTTGTGTCTTCCATAGGGGATGTAAGGATTTCATCTGGAATAGCCAATTGGTTTTGCCAAGGGATATTATCAGTATTTCAGTTTAGGACTGAAAAGTTTTAGGATCTTTTTAATTTTGTAATATTCACAGTAGCAATGTGAACAAATAAACATGGCTTTGGATGTAGATGTTCTAAGAAATATGAATTATACAGTTTCAACTTGATAGATTTTGTCATTCTTGAGATGTCTCTCAGATTGGAAAAGTAACTCATTTTGCCACTTTTTTGCCGTACCATAAGACCCACAGAAATGCAATTGCAATTGCAATTGCAATATTTATCCAATCCTTTACTGCTATTTTCAAATAACAAGAAGGACTAATAAGATACCCAGTAAACACAAAAATGTGTTTAAAACATAATAAATATTGCACACGTTTAGGTCATAAGATTTTAATAACATTTTAATAACATTAAATCAACATTAAAAAATTATTGAAATGTACGTAGGCCTAATAAAACAAATGAGGGGAAACAAACAAGAGAAAACATTAAAAATATGATATATTCAACTGACCCAGTTGATTGTCAAATATAGAAAGTACAAAAGCCCTGTAATTTGTTTCACTTGTATTGCAGGGAAAATCTTAGCATTCTTAGGCAATAGAAACAAATTAGTTTGACCTTTCGATTGACCATCGATGCTAAGTCTGGCTCAGCCCCCTCAATAATTTTGGTGCTAGGATTTAATACTCTTCATACCCCAAGTGAGGTAAACAATGTGATAAAATACTGGAAAAAGCATATTATTTTTGCAAAAATTTCTGACTCCCCACCCCTTGAACAGGCCATCAGCCCCCCCCCCCCCATGTTGAAAATCTTCCTAAGCCACTGTTTTTAACTGTAGAACATTTGTGACTGGACACGACGACTCAGCCGTAAACTCGGCCCCGGTCAATTTTGTTTTATTTTGTGTTTAGAATATATATATATCATAAGCTTTAAAATAGTATATCATTTGACTACAAACGATATCCAGAAGCGGGGGTGATGGTTTATTGAACTCTGCTCCTTCAACAAAATGGTACCCTTTTTTCGGTTTTACATGTGTCTTTTTTTTCACATTGCTGGTAATAAAGTCATAATTGGCGGTCTTTTCAAATCATCCCAAGTCAACGAGGTTCAGGAATGTCCTCTCATTGTTTATTGTTGGTTAAACATACCTAGACAAAATACAATGCAATTGTAACCCACCACTTGAACAGGATTTAGCTAAAGCATACAAAGACTAGAGCTATTTAATCATTCTACTGTAGAAGATTATTATCCTCTTCAGCAATAGGATTATTGATTGGTTTAAATGCTATCAAATGAGAAACATGTCGCGCCTAATTGAGACACCTATGAATACGACTTTCACGCATATTTTGCATTATATACTTCATTAATATATTCTTGTTCATTGATTGGTTAAAAGTGGATCACATGACCAAAAATAGTTCTACCATCAGTACTCTTATCCGTAAATAGTACCTCTAAACCGTAAATAGTATTTTCAATGTCCCGGATGAGCCGTAAATAGTACCTCCAAGCCGTAAATAGTACTTTTGACCATGCCTTCAGCGTGCGCGCATTCGATGACGGAACAGTTTACGCATGCGAAACTGCCATAGCATGATTTCGCGCTGCTGTAATTGGTTAGCCCGAGTTTAGACTATTCGATTTTCGAAGGGCAAAATATAGGTTGTGCTTAAATTGGTCGTGCTGTTCACTCAGGATAGAAGCTGGAGAGTCAAAACGTCAACTAATTGTCTTTTAATCAATCAATGAACAAAGAATATAATTATTAATGAAGTATATAAAACAAATATATACTGCCTTTATTCGAGGTTCTGGTTAAAACTATGGTCCCTCGTTGAGATCAATTAATACTATTTTCCTTCGGGCTGCGCCTCAGGAAAATAGTACTATTGATCTCACCTCGGGCCCATAGTTTTAACCAGAACCTCTCATGGCAGTATATATTTGTATACTGTATCTCAGAATACTATTTGCCGAGTTTACGGCTCATTCGTAGTGTCCACTCACATATTATGGTGTACTATATATAATGTTTATTATTGTAGGTGCATCATGAAAAGTCCGTCTGGTTTTATGGGCTGGACAAATCACAGTATGTGTGATTTGGACAGCAAACCAGAAGAAACAAGAGAATGCACGAAACCGTGTCCGGGAGAGTGTGTCGTCAGCGAGTGGGGAGAATGGTCCATTTGTCCAGGGGTAAGTTGACAGAGTAGCTGGCCATTGATGACATTCTTCATTAGGTGTGGTTAGTGACAGGCAGAGACATCCAAATAGTGATAGCATAGAATTGTTCACATGCACTAAAATCCGTCGGTCGCAACACATAGTGGCGTACGTGAAGGACAAACTACATCTCCGAGCAAAACGTTTTTGAAGGATATGCTACTACTAACGGAGTCGATACTCCTCCACTGTTATCTCTCAGTGGCCCGATTCCGTTTAAAATTAAAGTTTAAGGTTCAAACTATTAAACTGTATCTTTAATAGTTAACAAAGAATAACTATTATAGGATATTAGCTAGCTCTAAACCTATACGCCACTATGTGAAACGGAAAATTTGGAAAATGGCTATACGCCACTATGTGTTGCGACCGACGAATCATGCAAATGATGTTAAACTTGTCGTATTTAGCAGAATAATTAAGAAATAAAGGGTAATGCATTATCCTTTACATACAAATAATGTGTCCGAGGCAGTAAACACATAAATAATTTAAACGTTTTTACTGCAGAGGACACATTATTTGCATGTAAAGGATAATGCATTACCCTTTATTTCTATTCTATTATCACAAAATAGTGCGATTTACAGTGAAAATATCACATTTTTTGCCCAAATATTTCAAGTTATTTACCTCAAGGTGGAGCGCCGATGCGTAGCCAAAGCTTAAGTGATAGCGAGTATTGCAGAACGTGTAACCAAGCGTAATGCTTTGCGTAGAATTTGTAATGACGCTAATATACTGCATCGCGCTTTGCTGTGCGCTGTGATGCGAGAAGAACATTAAGTTCGTTGCCCTGGCCACTTTATTGCTAATTAATGGTCTTTCATGTGACGTGTTTCAACAAATCACAGTGCAAGATTTTGAATAATGGGTCCTGTGGGTAATAGAATAGTATTCATAGGGCTGGTTAATCTAGGCTATGGAGGCATTTCAAGAGCACCTTCCATGTAGTGTAAAAAGGTCATTATGCACAGACAGTCCTGTATTCACTATTTATAAATAGCTATTTATATATCACCATGGGGTACATGGGCGCAGCCATTACACATCGTATCACCAAAGAGTATCTAGATAAGCATTCACTCCATACAAATGAATAGGAAAACAAGATGTCGGTATTCATGAATTTTCACAAAAATGATATGTGCCAAAAATCTGAAGATTGGGGGATCCTGTAACTTACATATGTTATGAGAAACTGATTTTAGAGAAAAGTTACCGAAGCGTTTTAAAATTTACCGAGCGCCATTCATTTTATAATGGTTTTTATTGTTCTATAAAGGTACCTTGGGCTATTCCATTTAAAATCCACACTACCCTTGTGGAAGATTTGTCTAAAGTCTTCCACAGAGGGAGTATGAGTTATGAATCGAATAGACAATTGGGTATAGCTTTCATTTGAAATACTCACTCCAGTTGTGGGAGAGATATGGGTAAAGCTAGAATACAGAGGGAGTATTGGTTTCAAAATGATTAACCCTGACTAATTACATTTGAAAAACATACTCCCCCTATTTAACATATTTCCAAAATCTTCCATGGGGGTAGGGATTTCAACTAAAATAGCCCATTTCATATGTATGTGACACTTGATCGTATAGCATCAGTGAGTTAATCAATTTCTTATTATTTCCAGAATTGCAACTTGGTCTCCTTCAGACATCGAACACGAGAAATCATCCGCGAGCTACCACCGGAAGAAGAAGAGAACCTATGTCTGGACGAGATGGAACAGCAGCAATGCATGTTGGGTATTAATTGTTATGAGTATGTTTGGAATGTGACGGCATGGAGTACATGTGAGCTGAAGCCTGGCGCTGTATGCGGTGAAGGGACAATGACTAGGATACTGCAATGTAAGGAGAAGAATGAAGCTGGAAATGTGGTGGATATGTCTTACTGTGAAGAGGTGAGATGATGTTACAAAAAGTTGTGGCCAGGGGGGGAACTTCAATATTGGAGTGTATGTTGGGCTGTTAAGGGCAACTTTTTAGCAGAGCGATCAGCCAATGACCCCTTATTCCCGGGCCATATTCCTCCTTGGATCTGTCACCCAAGAACCAATTCTTTTCAACTCGAATGGCAATTTTTTTATTAACTTGTTTTTCAATCAAATACTCAAGCCTTCTGTATGGATGTTTTTGACTTAAGTTTTCACCCAATGCTCTCATCAAGTAAGTCCAAATGCCTATCTCCCACCCAATCGCATATGTGGGAAGGATCATTGAGTTCCTCTGTTTGAGAATGTCAATGCACATATTTGTATCATGACCTAGTACAAAACCATTTATATTTAAGCATGATTTGAGTAATTATGTCATCTTATATGTAAATTATAGGGGGTGTTCAGACGGTTATAAAATTCTTGAGGATCGGCATACTCAAGAATTGCAATTCCTAAGTCATTTCTGACTGCGTGTCCACACAACTCTTCTAAAGACTGGTATCCTTGAGTTTGTGATACCTGATGATGACAGCTTTGGGATTACAACCAGAAGCTTACTGTTACCCATCTCGTGTAGCGCCAAATTGAACCCTATTAAATATAATTCATAGCACTTGGAAATCGCAAAATGGTTTGTTCACTTATAGAAGTAGGACTCGTGGATCCCTCGGGGGATCACAAAATCCCCTAAATTTCTTTGGGATAAATTTGGGGTCAAACTTATGGATTGGAATCCTCAAGACAAATCACACAAGTTTTTGCTTGAGAATTGCGTTGCTTAAGCAATAAGCCCTCCATGTGGACATACCTTATACTTACAGCCCCTTACATATAATATGAGTGGAGTGTATTAATAATATCTGGCCTTATACTATTGAGTGTTTTACTAATATGCTGTTTTACATTGGAGTGTTTTAATAAGATTGGTGTCTTACATCGGAGTGTTGCAAGAATATATTCAAGTGTTTTAATAACAATTTATATATATTGTCCGCTGTCACTATAAAATGAGCTCTGATGAGGTCATTTTGCAAATATGTTAAAAGAGATTGAATTTGTCTTTTTTTTATGAACCACAAATAAAACCTCTTAAAGGGGTATTCATGGTTTTGTTTCATACTGTGTTCAAGAGCCACCCTTCTGATGGCAACAAATGTATGCACCTGGTAATTTACTAATCTTCTTATTGTATTATTTCTTGTCATACAGCGGTTAGCACCATTCAATCAACCTCTGGAAGGGAAATGTCATGTAGGATGTTCTATAGACTGTCTGCTATCTGAGTGGTCACAGTGGACCAAATGCTCAGATGTCTGTGGACCTGATGGTAAGTCAAATGTCATGTAGGATGTTCTATAGACTGTCTGCTATCTGAGTGGTCACAGTGGACCAAATGCTCTGATGTCTGTGGGCCTGATGGTAAGTCATATGTCATGTAGGATATTCTATAGTCTGTCTGCTATCTGAGTGGTCACAGTGGACCAAATGATCTGATGTCTGTGGACCTGATGGTAAGTCATATGTCATGTAGGATATTCCATAGTCTGTCTGCTATCTGAGTGAACCAAGTGGTCTGATGTCTGCAGACTTGATGGTAGGTCATATGTCACGTAGGATGTTATTAACCCTAAACTAATGCCCGAAGGGCTTTTTGGTAATTGGAAGGGAAATAAGAGAGGAATAAAGAGAGAAAACAAACAAAGAAGTTGTTTGCTCTGAGTGGGATTTGGACCCGAGACCCCTCGCATGCCAAGGTCTTACCATGGAAGAAAGAGATAAGAAGGAACCACAACGAACGCATTCACTTTGTCCACTCCCTTTACCGACATTTCATTGACATTGTTATTCATGAGGATTTACTTTGATCAATACCCAGCGTTAAATAGGTGATTGGTATTGTATTCCATGTATTTGCATGTCTTCTGGAGCGCGTGTGAAGGATGATTTGAACTAATGACCTTCCGTGCAAGCACCCTATAGGATTTTCTTTGGTGACGTGATCATCGGTCATTGATGGCCTACATCTTTTTCTTCCATTTTGCCCAATTTTTCCGAACTTTGATGACTTTTTTCTCAGAGTTGGCAGTCTTTGGCACTGAAACGAAAGTTAGCTAGTTACGATTATACACATATAAACTATTAAATTAAACAGGTTTTATGTACCGGACTCAACCGAACATTGTGCATTATTTAAGAACATTTTACATCTATTTTTCATCGAAAAAGTCACCAAAATCTTACCTTATTTGCTAAAGATGAAACTCAGCAAAAAAACGGCCGATTTTGATTACCTTTTCGATGTTTTATAGGACATTTTCTACACAACACGATAAAGAAAACAGTTTGACTGTAGATCCCAAAACAAAGCTACTATACATGTTCAGAGCATCAGTGAAATTCCATAATCTTACTTCTGGGTAGCGTTTGTTTGTTCGTGGATGGGTTTGTTATAAATTTTTTCCAGTAATGATTTTGCCAAGCATCGATCGCGGTAAATGGATCATACATGAAAGTAAGTACCAATGATAGCTTTTCTTTTCATGCGTCAATAGAAAAGCGGATTAAAACTTGGCCGATCGAAGTCGTTGTGGTTCCTTCTCATCTCTTTCTTCCATGGTCTTACCCAGGCCGGGCCAGCGAAAGTGTGCCTTTATATCACTTAGGGTGATTATATCATCATATCCCGTGGGATACACACATATGCGCAGTGAAGTTGTTTGTAATGTTTTGTAGTACCCAGGTCGGTTAAGGTTAATAAAATAATTGTATAAAACTGTATAATGTATAAAACATCAATTTTGTCTTTTCAACAGGGAAAATCGGACGACAAATAAAGTTTTCAGGGCCTATATGATATGGTCATAAATTATACAATACATGCATAGTATTGAACAATGTACCCTATTAGACCTGGTAAATATGAAAATTATGATCTTCATAATATATGGCGTTGTCTTTTTTTAAGAAAGTTCTTGTTGTCAATAAAAGTGAACCATTTTGCCGAAAGGCAGAAATAATATTGATGGAATCATAAAACCTACTTCTAGCATATGAACATCCTACATTACCAGGAATGGTGGATAGGGTCTATCAGAACCAATAGTATTTATTAAGACAGTTCTTGTTGTCAATAAAAGTGAACCATTTTGCGAAAGGCAGAAATAATATTGATGAAATCATAAAAACCTACTTCTAGCATATGAACATCCTTCATTACCGGGAATGATGGATAGGGTCTATCATGACCAGTGGGCAGTGGTGGTGTAGTGTTATATAAAGACACAGTGGATGGGGCATCCTTATTGGAGTCAAAATTTGAACAATTTGAAAGTTGACAAAAAAGTGAAGAAAGTGTATGCCTGCCATAAGATCTTATTAAGGCATCAGGAACAAATTTGTTCGATCTTTGGATCGACAGTTGATGCTGTTTCGATGCTTATAATTAAAGAACTGATGACTAATTAATCAGAATTAATTCTAAATTTATACTTTTTAATATCAATACAGACAAAGATATATATATTATCTCAATTAATAATGGTCAATTAATCGATTTCATAAATAATAAGGATCGATCAAGCATCGATGGTCGATTGAAAGATCAAACTAATTTGTTTCTATTGCCTAATGGTGTTAGTTTCCTTCAATGGCTTTGCCTGTGGTCAGGGCTGCAACTGACAGAAATGTAAGTGCATGGTATTTTGATAGGGCTCTTGTCTCCACAGACATATAGTTGTGTAAGTGTGATACATCTTTAATAAGATGTTTGCTGCACAAACATGTAACCCAGCTGTTCAAAAACTTAATTTCACATAACATGTTCTTTTTGACTTGAATTGCTCTAAATAATGACTTTGTTTTTCACCATCTTTATTTCACCATCTTTATGCATTTCTATTATTGTTTTCAGTTGGTCAAGTTAGGACACGCAAGGTGCTTCGTGAACCCGCAGTACTAGGTAGACCATGCTCAACTCAATTACAACAACAAAGACCATGTAAAGCAATGCCATGCTTCCAGTGGGTCATGTCCGAATGGTCTGAGTGTATTGCACAGGTAAGCTTACTTAAGATACGGTTCAATGTTCCTACACATTGGCAGCCCAACCCCTGGCGCAAGCATCCCCAAGTGGTTTAAAAAACCTCTATATGTGACCTGCTACCACAAAGTGAGCATAAAGTTGGAAGTTGTTGTTCTTTTTTTGCCACGCACATGTACAAGTCAGTAGTATGTCCTTTCTTGAATGGTCCATTGTGCCCCCATTTACAGAGACATACTTTGGGCTTGAACAGGTGCGTGTGAAACAAAGAATACCAATTAACACAGTAGCCAGGACATCTCAAAATTACCAACTTAGCGACTTTATGCTCATTTTGTGGTATATTGCAGGCATAATATAGGGAAAACTTTGCAACTTGGCTATTAATTATGAGCTAGTGTAATGAAAATGCTGATTGCCCCTGCTATTTTAAGCATGGTGACAAGTTACCCTAGATCCTGTAGTTTACACCAGAACAGATTTAAAGAGATACACAGTTATTTCATTTTGACACTCAAAATGTGATATTGTGATGGAATAACCTGATCCTGCTGTTGAATAGACTCAAAACTGGTTCCTCTCTGAATTTTTTAAGTAAAATAGAGCACCTTCCAAAAATATGGCATGTTTGCCATTTATTCTGTTGTGCATTTAATATAGGGTTGTCATCATACACAGGCAATTCCTTTTTCTTGAATTGAGCTTATGAAAAATCTATTTCCTGGCAAAATGACTGAATGTCCCTTTAATCCATGACTTAATAATTTTCTCATATTTGGTGAAATCTTTATCAAATTTGAGCTGGAAATCACAAGTCCTACATAATCATTCTATTTGTGTTTCTTTTTAATTCCATTTTAGGATGGTGACTGTGGTATGGGCATCAGAACACGCAATCTGTCATGTACACGAAACGATGGCATTGTCGTAGAAGAAAGTTTCTGCATTGGCAATAAACCATACAACAGCAACTTCAATGTAACAGAAGAAGGGATGGAGTTGCTTGAGAGAACACAGCTATGTACTATCCCTTGCCCAGGGGAATGCCAACACACACAATGGAGTCCATGGAGTAAATGCCATGTCTACTGTCATCAAGGGAGACCAATTGGTAAGAAACAAGTTCAGTGTTGGCACTATGAATTTTTTTCGGGTGGGAGCAAAGTGAATTTCAGGGGGAGCAAAATCAACAAATTATGCACAAAATTGTTGCAAAAAGTGGAAATTTTGTAATTTTGATTTTTTTTTTTTGCCTTAAAAGTGGGTGGGGGTGGGGCAAGAAAAATATTTGGGAGGGCAAATGCCCCCTTGCTCCCCCTTGAATAGGTTATGCTATTCTAAAGCTGTTCCTGCTATCCACTCACAATAGTGAATCATTATTATTGGTCATGTCTCATGCGCACCTATTATACATTCCATCTACTGTGATATCTCATGATATCAACCGCTCAATCCGGTCCCCGTGACTCTGTACATCCATGAGTATTCATGCTCGTTGAAAATTTCATGAAATAAGGGGTGTTTTCAGATGAAGAAACGCAAAACGCAAAATACAAAAAAAAGGGGTGTTTTTTCAAACCACATGTTCGTGATATTGAAAAAAGGGTATTTTCATCAAAATATCACTTCTCTTGCTTTTACCAGAGAAGAGGCAATATTTCATCATATCTTCTGTGGTTTTACAAAAATATCGCAGTTTCACAACAGGTCCTCCTACTTCCCGGTCCTATTCAATTTTGACTTTAACATGATCCAGTCTGCAGAATAATAACATCAATGAGGCTATAAAACGCCTGCGCTAGTGCAATTTGTGCCTTGTAGGCAGCCTACACGTTTCTGCCAGAAAAGGGTATATTAGAAATATTATTCATGTTTTAGCGAAAATATGGGTATTGTTGAAGGGCACAAAATTCGCAAAATGAGATGCAAAAGGGGTGTTTTTAAAGTTCACCGGCAAGCATGAATACCCGCGGATGCACTGAGTGCGGGGAACGGGCGCTCACTAATGTCTCATGTTTGGTGCTTTATGCATCTAAACAAAACAGACAATCCAGAAAATAATTATTTCAATTTTTCAATAATTACTTTGTTTTTTCCCAGGATCTGAAGGTATAGAAGCAAGATCTAAAGCAGCATTAGAATCGTATCAAGGCACGACTTGTCCGGGAGATAAGATAAATACAAGGCCTTGTAATGGTGAGTTATATCAATAAATCTTGATTTGTTGTCTCCTGGAAGCTTTGTCCAACAAACATACATTACGTTTCACTACCTGAAGAGAATTGATCAAAATTTGAATTCCCTCCTGAGGTTGATATCTGTCAATGAGTTGACCACATCACCAGGCTGTCATTATAGCTAGAGGCAGTATATGGCACACATGGGTCAATGAGTTACATAAAAATGACCTTGTGTGGTATTTGGTTCCCAGGATGTGAGTTTTGCCTGAGGCAATTAAGTGGATAAATGTTGATCCCTTGCTACAATAGTTATTACCGTCGATTTGGTTGAAAACGGAGGTGAGACATGATCAAATCTCTCCCGGTAACAAAACGTAATGTACAAAATTAAGTTCGGAAATCACTCAATGTATGTGGGTGTGCACTCCTTTTCTTTATTCAGCTGGGGAAATGAAGCCATGCAACTGGTTCTGTGTGTGTGTTGAAACACTTAAAAGTGTATGGGGGTACTATTGAAATTTTGCCTGTCAATTGGGTGACACACACATACACATGCAATTGGGAACCAATCACAGGTGTGTAAAGTCATTGCCGGGTAGGGGTGCGTATGCGCGGATGTTTTTTATGAAATTTGATGTTTCAACTTTAGATGTTACTGCAACCGGGGACCATCCCCGTTTAGCTAAGATGTACAATTAACTGCAAACAGCCTAAAATGCTTTTGAGAGTGTGTCCCCTATTGGTGATATAAAAATCAGTTCCCAGTTTATAGGGTATAATTTTTTTTTTTTAAATGTGTATAATTTATGTAAAACAGGGTCAACGTCCATGGTTCTTAGGTGCAGAAAATTCAACATTTTTGTATTTCACAATATTTACAGGTTATGGTGATTTTTAAGGTCTTTTGCAATTTTTTTAAAAAATGACTGACCTTACCTGAATAGTCCATCTGCCTGAAGAACAGGGTTTTTTTTTGTCGCGTAACCGAGGACAACATGCAACTGAGGACCTACCAGTGTATTGCAAAAATGCATAAAAATACATATAAGACCACATCCCGTTTGCGGGTGTAAAGTCTGGTCTTGGTTGGATAGTAACAAGTCAAGCAGCTGCACGGTTTGGTTCAGGGTGCGCAAGGGGTCCTCAGTTAGATAGGAAAAAGCTAAAAGGTCTTAACAAGTAGAAAGTGTGCGGGGTTTTGTCTGTATGGTGAACTTTAGTGGTTTTATTAATTTAATATCATTCCTTTTCTTCAGGTAACACATGCTACCAATTTACATGGGAAATGGGCCCATGGATCCTTGGTCACCGAGATGTGTGGTGTCAAAGGTCAGATAAACTCAATGTCACAGGTAAGCAGTTTCATTCAAATTTGTTTAAATGTTTGTGATGTAACATGCACTTCACCTTGGTCAGGTTCGAGCACAGTTACTGCATTTTTATTCCACTGCCACCAAGAAACATCAGAATCATTTTGCATCAACGAGGGCACAACCGATCGGAAGCACAGTTCTTCCCAGCACTTGAAATTGTAATTATCCCCTGACAACTCCCCATTACACCTTAGGTATGGTGAGGCAAAGTGCCTTGCTCAAGTGCAGAACATGTTGGCACTGTAAAGATTCGAACCCACAATTGCGAGTCTGAGTCTTACTTGCTGGGCCACCGTACGTGCCATATTTCATTTCCAAATTGATGCAAGGATGTTGTAAGTGCTTTCATGTATCATTATAATGTTCTGGACGGCATGGTTGTCTATGGATATGGGCTATGACTTATAACCGGAGAGTTGTGGGTTCGAGCCAAACGGTGGTGCTATTGTAGGAATTAGCTGTGAGGTCTTGGTCATCTACTGCATCTGCCCCACAATATCCAATTCAGTATCGAAGTTACATAATGTTACTATGTCAACGGGTTCACTCGCTTGAGTAGTGAACCACAATCAAAGTGATCACCACACAAAGTATATGGCACTCAAAGGCATACCAAAATAGCATGATCTGGTAACCAAGAGACTTATGTAACCACTTCCACTTCGATGCTGAATTGAATATGAATTTTGTCCCTACCATGGATCAGACCAGGACCTCTTGCACCAGAGTCAAAGACTTTCACCAATGGACCATGTTGCTCTCTGCTTAATCACTTTTTTCTGAGAGAGAAACACTATGCTGGTAGAGCTAGCAACTGTTTGCCTAGTATGATATGACAGTGTGTATTCCTTGTCATCCATTTTAATTCACAGGTGCGTGCTCAATAGAAGATAAACCAAGCTCAGATGCTATATGTGAACCTCTGTGTACTGTACCTCACTCATATTGCTCACAAACTGGTGATTGCGAATGTACGAAAAATTATGACCCCAAATTTAGGTGAGTGTTTATTGACATCTTTCAGAAAGCATCCTAGATATGGTCAGGATAGAGTGGAACTGTTTTTACACTCTTTGCAAAACTGACTGTAAATGTATAGGTGCATGTGACTCTGTTGTAAGTATGGGACGTACTATACCCAGTCATACTGCATCATAGTACATGTAAGACTTTTTGAAGTTGCTGTGTCATCCAAATTTGGAGAAAAGCGGTGCTTTGAGAAAATCTGGTAATGCATTGTGTATTGGATAAAATCTTGGTATAAAAATTAGCCAACATTTACAAGGTATTTCTAATGCCAGCACAAATGGAATTTGGAGCGTATGACCAGAGTAAAGTAGCCCAGACTGTAGGCCTATCCATTAATCACTCTCAATTAAGGTGAATATCGCAGTCCTTGAAATACACACAAAATGTTTCTTTTTAAAATAATGTAATCCTAAAAAATGCTTATCCACTACAGTTCTGAATAGAGGGACTGCGGAATCGGATCATAAAAAATCAGGGAGATATATCATAGAATTTATATAATTGATGGTACAAACATAATTTTGAGCTGGTAGCCCTTCCTCCCTACTATACTTATTATACAGCACCGCTATAGTCATGTACCACTGTATGTCTTAAAATGTATCTTATTTATAATCATTGTTTCCTTCTCATATTAATTTCAATCCATAGTGAATTCACAGGTAAACTAAGTGATTGTTCAGATCCTGAATGGATGCCAAAGATTGAGGACCCTGACCCTGATATGCCCCCATACAGGAAAACCCCATCTGATGGTAGCGGTAGTGGAGGACCAGTGATCAATATCAAACCTGATCCTAAAAAGACTGATGAGGATGAGAAACCATCAGAGAAAAATGTCTTTGGTAAGTATGAGCTTTTGCCGTTGAAATCCATACACCCCCTATGAAAGACATGTCTTTAATCTTCCACAGGGGGTGTGGATATCAAATAGAGTCACCCATTTAGGTAACCCCATTTGAAATTCACACTCGCAAGCTAAAGGTTTTGTCTTCCATTTCTACTGAAATAGCCCATTGTTTTGTTTTTTTAGCTCTGTTTTGAATTGAAGATGTCAAATTCCTCATTTACATTGGATAATAGTCATAATCAATTTGATTTGATATTTTTTACAAGTGTGAATAGGTCACAATTTAACAGAACTCGAAAAGTGGATATAACAATGATGACTTCAGATGATGCATTCAGAACCAAAGTTGTAGGCATCTTCAGTGGCATGTCCAGAGGGGCTTTGGGTGCTAAAGCACACCCGCACTTAGTTAAAAATCATGTAAAATGAGCCGTTTTTTGGCAATTTTAGCCATTAAGCCCCCCCCCCCACATAACTCTGAAAGGCCCTCTGAGCCCCCCGCAGGAAAATATCCTGGACACACTGGTGATCTTAGTGCAGAATAAGGGCCTTTTGTTGTTGTTTTTTGGCTACAGCACAGGTCTGTGCTAAGGGTGTCAAAATCATCATTTGTATAAACTAAGGGTATCTTTTTTAAATTAACTTTGGGCTAATATAAGGGTACACTAAAAAAAATGGCAAGGAAAACATAGCTTAAAGACCTTGAAATTGTCTATAATTGTTTAATTTTTGTTTCTTTGTTACAGGTGCAATACCAGTGTGGGCTTTTGCTATCGGTGGTGTTTTCATTGTTTTCATACTCTGTCTTATAATAGCTTCTTGTTGTGCTTGGTAAGTATAAGGCCAACCATGGTTGTCAATCCCAGGGGGCATGTCCCCCTGCCTTTCAGCAAAATGAACCTTTTTTGTTCTTTTCAGCCACTTTTTGACAATTCAGGCTGATTGTTCCCCCCCCCCCACATTTCAAGCCAGATTGGCACTAATGAGGCCAACTATAGGCCTAATAACAAACAGAAATAATTAGCCATGGGCATAACAAAACAGTCATAAACATAATAGTCATGGAAATAATAATGCCACATTTACATAATAAGACATTGGCATAACAAACAATAAATGTAATAATCCATGGTCATAATAAACCATAAAGATAATGTGCATAACAAACCATGGAAATACTAATCCATGGTCATAATCATTCATAAAGATAACAAACCATGGGCTTATAACAAACCATCGTGATACTGATTCATGGCCATTATCATTCATAAAGATAATAAGCCATGGACTTGTTAATAAACCAGACTACGGAGATAGTAAGCCATTTAGATAATAAACCATGGAGATAAAATATGATATGAAGATAATGTATAGGCCATGGTGATTTTTAGACAGAGAAATAACAAAGCATCTAGAATTAATTCTGCTAATGCCTATATGTACGATTTGTTTTCTTTAATTTTCAGTCGAAGCTGTAGAAAGAAAGAAGAACAACCTAAGAAAAAAGAACCTACAACAGATGATTTTGCTATTTACTGGGATGAAACAGCAAAGAAAAGATATAATGGAGAAGTTGACCTTTGACCCAGGATGACTGCTTTATGATTGATGTAATGGCTTTAGTCATTTTGATACTTTATTCATTAAAATGTTCACATTGTACATTATGTATATTTTGAATGGAAATTTGTTATATTATGTCCTTTATTTGATGAATTATAATATTTATTTCTACAAGTTTTAAGACATCCAAATTGAAAAAAAAGTACTAATGAAATAAATTGATGTTCCAAATAAAAACACACAAATAGACAATTTATTAAAAAATAACACAAAAAAAGCAAGGGTTGGGTATATTTTAATTGAAATATTTTTGCATTGTAACACTTGATTGTTACAGTAATAATAATACCAGGCTGTAAATTTAGATGGCAAATTTATTTTTCATGTTTATAACAAAAAATTTAAAATCATTATTTGACTGACAATTGGCTGCATCGAACAGGCACTGAATAATTATCAGATATACTAAAAATGAAGATAAACGCTAAAATATTAATACAGAGTTGTCCTGTAAAGCTTGTTGCAGTGCCGCCATGTTTATAAGCATCATATACATATTCATAAGCCTCGTTTACATATTCATAAGCCTCATTTACATATGCAGCATTCACCTGTCTAAGTTTGGGCAGCATTGTAACTAAATTTAATGTACACATTTTTTTGACGTTCCATGATGTCTGGTGTTTTTTATATTTGAAAGTGTGCTGGTATAACGAAACAGCACATTGTTTTGTATATAGTAAATTGGGATCGTACTGGTTGTCATGTATCATTTGTTACAGGGATAGTCCAGAATCATCACCAGTAATTTTCCACCCTGTACATATGAATATAAACTAAATGAATAATAGTATTAATATAATTTACCTTTGATTTTAAATTTGTTATTTATTTGAGTATTGCACAAGGCTCATTGCTCTCAATGTTGACTGATTTTTGCATTATTTGTATGTTGTTTGTTTATTGTCATAATACTCTAAAGCAAGTTACAGCATGCATGGTTCTATCCTTAAAGTATAGTTGAACATCTTGTTTTTTAAATTTTATATAATTTTATAGTCTAATGCTTTACATTATTTATGTTCTTATTTGAAATTATTATAATTTAACTTTCTTGATTTTAAATGTCAGAGCAGTAAGTCTTTTGTAATATTTCATGGCACAACTGAATCCACTGAGGTCAAACTGAACCCCATGAGAACTACCTGCCGATTGGCCAAAAAGAAGTTTTCATTATCAATTGGACCAATCATCAACATTGTTAGAATAATTTCACCACACAAAAACATTGGGGTGAATTATTTGCAAAGCTCCATTCTGATTGGTGATTAAAGTGAAGATATCACATAATTGACCAATCAGAGGCAATGTTAGATAGGCAGGTGGTGCTCAGGGGTTAAGGAGAGAATTGTGAAAATTTAATTACTACAATATCAAGCTTGATGTTGAAATTCCATTCAAGTTAACATAGTTCTTGCATAACTATGGTAATGTAATAAATTATTTTTCATTTTCTTACATACGACATGCTAATTTGCATGCATTCAGGCGGGGCTGTGCCAATCTACATGCCAATGCCATGCAGATTTTTGTTGTCATTTTAAAAATGCATGGTGGGCCATGTCCACCAGACAATGGGTAACCATTATATATCAGTATGAGTGATCCTAATGTCAGGATTGCATGGTAGTAGTTGCGGTAAGTTTATAGAATTACTGGAAATAGCAATGGGCCCTTATATCTGAAAATTTACTGGCATTTAGTCAAATTTTAAAATTGACATATTTATACACTGGCGTGTCCAGGATCTGTTCCTGCGGGGAGCTCAGAGGGGCTAAAAAACTGTGATTTTACACACAGTGCAGGGGGCTTCAGCCCATAAAGCACCCCTTGGACACACTACTGTTATACATACTGGCATATTGTATATGATTATTTATAGTCATTGTTGAAAATAAGCCTACATTTTCAAAGGCAATTCAAACCTTTTAGATCTGAAAAATCTATGGACCCTCATTAATTTTCATGGGTTTCCCCATTTTATTGCTAACACTGTCAACTGAAAGCAAGTAATGGCACAGCCCTGTTTTTTTATTCAATGTCACATATTCCATGTTTGACCTGATTGGATTCCTGTGTCACATTCTTATATAAAGTGCAATCTTTTCTTGTTTTTATATGGTACTATAATTGGTGTCTGGGACAAAATAATGTTGTCCCAAATTTTGTATAAAACTTTTGCCCACAAATGGCTTCAATTGGACTACACTAATTTTACGATAAATGTAATTTGTTTTGTATACATATATTTATTTATCTATTTATGGAGAGTATCAGATAAAAGTGCGGTGAAATTTAGAAGCAATGTAAAGTATATCTTGGTCAGTGGCAGCACCATATGGGGCATTTTATACCCTCCCCCCCCCAACAAAAAATCACAGTAAATCCACTATTTTGCACCAAATTTGCCCTATTTGGGGCAAAAATCTCCCGATTTAAGGAAAGTAGAATTTTTATTTTGCCTCCCCGGAAAAACAATCTTGGTGCTGCCAGTCATCTGTGAAATATGTAAGTCACATTTTATGTAAAGCAAAATGCTTGAATTTGAATTAAAGAATGCCCGTGATATTTGACAATTTCACCCAAAACTTTAAATTGCAATATGCCGTATTTACTCTATTAAACGCTCCTATCAAGTTTTTTCGTTGAAAATTCACTTCTGATAAGTCCCAGAACAACGCCAAATATGGATTAAAAGACCTTTGACCTTGGATGTACAACAGCATGTTATGATCTAATGGGAAACTGTGCACATCAACAAACACCATTTCTATCAAAAAGGCAACGCCTGATATAATTTGAAACCACATAAATTACTAGAGTTGGTTCTTCTCTTGGATTTGGACCAAGCTTTAGAATATCGAATGTTGCGTTTTGAAATAAAACAAACCAGAAATTTATCACCCATTGTAAAAGATATGGTACATGTGAATACATGTACATACATTGGCTGACCTTGTGGATTTCCTGGCCCAGCCATGCTAACCACATAAGGAGATTATACCATTAACCTAGTGCAGCTATTGTCATAGCAGGGTATTATTATGTAATACTCCTGATCCATATTTGGCGTTCTCTTGGACTGCTGATAAAGACCCCGCTTTCGAAAATGCATGCCCCCAGGGCATTTAATAGAATAAATATGGTATTGGAATTAGGTACAGTAAATGATAAGCCAATATAGCTCAAATTTGTAAGGCATATTTTTAAAAATATATCTTGTTTCTCAGTGAGAATATAATGTGACCATTGTAAATAAAAAAAAAAAAAAAATATGTGATGCAATTCTTAAAATGTTAGATATCAACAGTTTTGTATTTTGTTTTTTTAATATGAAATATGTAACATGAAATCCCAAAGCCATAGCTTCAACATTTCTTTCAAAATAAAAATATTGAGTTGTGTGAAATGCATTTTCTTTTGAAGAGAAAGGCACCATTGCAGGGTTTCTTATTATACAGTATTATTTCATGGTTTGTTACAAAAAAAATTCAACTCCAAGATTTTGTCATTTGGAGATCAAACTGAGTGCTGGAAAGTATTGATATCGAAGCATAAATATATGTACTAAGAAGGTTCAAGATTTTTATGTCATGATTTTAAATTTTCCAATTTCTTTTCTTCCATCTTTCTTTGCTTCTTCCATCACAGCTTGGAAATAGTTAGCCTATTAGAAAAGAGATTAAAAATGTATTTGGGGTATATAGCCAATCAGAAATGAGGTTACAAAATGTGTTTGGAGTGTATATCCAATCAATACCCATTCTTATGGTGTAGAATTTGACACACCATGGTGCTGAAATTGTTCAGTCCTACAGATGGGCCCAACTAAAGATGTTCTTGAAAAAATGGGTCCAAAAAAAGAGTTGATCCTTTGAAAGATGGGTCCAACTAAAGAGTTATGTTCTTTGACAGATGGGTCCAGTCAAAGAGTTATATAAGTATGTCCATTGAAAGACGGGTCCAACTAAAGAGTTAATCTTTTGAAACATGGGTCTAACCATAGTGGATCCATCTAAACATGGTGCTAAAATTGTTCACTGTCTACAGATGGGTCCAACTAAAGATGGATCCAACTAAAGAATTATGGGTCCAACTAATCCAACTAAAGATTTATGTCCTTTCAAAGTTCTGACCATTCTATAAAACATGGTCTTGGAGCATTCTGAAATGATCTTGAATACAATTCTATCAGATATTTAATGTTTAATGTCCAGACCAGATGATACTTCAGTGCACTGTCTACAACCCTGCACCCACCTTGATGGGTGACAGGGACAGACTCAGGGGTGCCAGTACCTATCCCCAGAAAATAACAAGCAAAATCAGCTTGTACTCCAATGTCAGTGTCTTAGTCCCAATAATATAACCCATTTTCTAATTCCTGGATCTGCTCCTGGGTGATGTAAATACATTATCTGGAATACATTTTAGATTTGGAGCCAATTTAGGGGACATGTTACCCCCAAAATGACAATTGGGAGTGTGTAAGCATTTGTCCCTTAATGGAACTCTTAAGAGTAAGAGGTTAGTATACTATATGATGTGGTAGCCATGACACATTGCTGCAATTTATGTTAACATTGGACCAAAATAAACAATCCCAAACATTCTATTCTTATTTAGGCTACTGATCCATCACATATGGTCTCTTATTGGTCAGCCATTAATTGAATAGCATTGAATGAAAGAAGTTGACCAATCAGAGACCTGAAAATCTTCCCTGTGTCTTACAAAACCAAGTCCACTACAAATAACCCTTTGTATTTTTACCCGCTCCTCCAGAATTAATATTGATATTCAACAAAGCAAAGATACTCAATGAGTATCTTTGAACAAAGAAAAGACCATACTGCAGCTGTGCATTCTCTATTTAGAGGATACATATCAGAAATAGATTTTTTATTGGTAGACATTTAGTTAGGCAAAGGGGTTACTAGTATATCACTTAAATTTACTTCAGGCACTATATTATGTTATTATTTTAGTTCAAGTAATATACTTGCTAGCAGTTTTTACTATATAAGTGTAATAAAATCATTTCTATAGCATTTCCCTGAAATACAAGTTATGTGTGCTTTGTACAGAGAAAATGTGTAAACTATTTTACTTTGCTTGGCGCTATATAGACACTGTTCATACTTTATACCATATAGTAGTCTTTAAATCTTCCTATGTATATGTCATTGTTTTCAATATGTGCGAGGGAATCAATGGGGTTTTTATGGGCAAATAAATTGTGTGTTCTATCATGTTTTCATTTTGATTTTCACATTTCTATAAAAATCAACTTTATTCTGTCTTGTATTATGATGTTGAAATGTGAACAATAGTTAAGTCTCAAGTTATGAGCCTACATAGCAGTAGTCTTAAGTTATTGTTTTATGATTATAGGCTGTCCGGTTTCTTATCATTTAGGCCTAGGTCTTAATTATTTTGAGAAAGTATGGAGTTCAAATAATGCACCTTAATGTATTTGAATACCATAGAAAGGCACTTTTGTGCACTGTAAATCAGTGCCATAGCAGGCTGGGGATGGCTGCCCTACTGTTTGAGAAATGTGTTGTTTTTCTTTACAGCTTTACTTCAATATTGGCATTTGTGTTTTGGCCACTCCACATTAATTTTGATGGCCATCCCAGATTTTTCAACCTTCTTACAGCCCTGATTTAAATTCTTTCAAAAAGCAAATTTAAACAAAAATCATGCAAGTTCAATGAATGTGTCAAATAATTGACAATCTAAAATGTTCACTCTTTTCAGTGGGAGTACATCTGCTCTTCAAAATGGCAATTAAAAATTAAGCTCTGCCACAATGAGATGAAGTTTTTGAACAGATGGGTCATCCTTTTGGTGTTGTGGCATATAAAAAGGCAAAATTGGGGGTGGGGTATAATATCTAGAGGCGTGTAACACCTGCACACCCACCACAGGATCTGTTTCTAAAACTTGCATATTTGAAGGCTATTCTGACTACTGTGCACCCAGGTACTGCTACGCAACCCGGGGTCTAAGCCCCGGTCTAAGCTTAAAGTGTCTCCATGCACCCTTGCAATAGGCTATTCCATTTAAAATCCACACTACCCCTGTGGAAGATTTTGGAAATATGTTCCACAGAGGGAGTATGAATTTCAATTGGAATGAGCACATTAGCAGCTCCGTTTGAAACTAACCCTCCCTCTGTGGAAGATTCAGGTTGAATATCTTTCTCAGAGGGTGCATGAAATTCAAATGGATCTGCCTGATGAGTTCATTCCATTTGAAATTCATACTCCCCCTGTGGAACATATTTCCAAAATCTTCCACAGGGGGAATGTGGATTTTAAATGGAATAGCCCATTTGGATAATTTTGGTTGCATGGTCATAAAAAGTCAGCTGTTGTGTTATTGTATAAAAGACTACTTTTATGCTCTTGTACCAGAAAAGTCCTCCTTTCCAAACTTGGAACCATATTAAAGATAACACCCCGGGATACACACCTGCCAATTGGAGAGAAATTGATATGTGATGGTTTTTGATAACAAGATTATGACAACATATTACTAATGAAGTTAATGTATAAAGTGTAATATGATGATATGAAGTTAAACACATTTATTCATTGTAAAAATAGAAGAGATTTTGAATCGGGGTCTGAATATGTGATTTAATCTATATGTTTATTTCCTGTTCTTTTATTCCTACTGTGCTATCACCATCGGGTGAAGTTGTTTCATAATGTTATTCTTCCAATGTTGTAGATGATCATCATTTAATACAAAAAGAACAAAAATACTTGCCTTGCTTAATTGAACTCAATAAAATGGTCAAATTTTGATATTTTTGTCTTTGTTGTGGTTTAATTTGGTGTCTGACTTTGCCCCACAATGCCCACGGAATGCGATATATAAGGGAGTGTATGTCCATCACTACACAATATCTTGGAATCTGGTGATGACCAAATCAGGTCAAACAGGTCATCATAGACTTTCTCATAATAGCTACAGAACTTATAGCAACATATTCAAACAGTTTGTTTGTTTGTTTACCATAGGTTTAAGGGACACATGCTTGAGTCCGTAAAAAGAAAAAATGGTCCAGAATGATGTAAAATACACAAGCCAGGCTGGCCATTCAAGGCTAAAAAGGAAAGAAAAATCACAACCAACAATCAAATAACAAAGTTGCTCTTAGTAGGGATAACCATCAAAATTTCATGTTGCCCATATTGCTACAAAAGATCGTTTTCTGGATAGAACTCATCAATAGAAGTATTTTGGTGGTTAAATGGTCAAAATCGGTCAAAAACTTTTCGAATTATGAATTTTCAAAGTTTCCCATTCTGACCGGTCATTGGAACGAAATGAAATGACAAGGTCCAAAAATAGCAATTGGGAGCAAAATTGGCATAAGCATATATTTACCTTTATATATTTCTTTATTTTAACATATATGCAAACATGAAACAACATATTGTGAAAGTATCAAAGGGTTTCTTATGAAATGGCACTTTACTAGTCAATGGCATAAATTATTTTTTTAAACCGAGGCATTGAAATCATGCATTTAGAGAACATTTGGCAAAAATCATCCAAGATGGCCGATATGGCACAAAATCAAAATTGCACTAAGTACAGGTGAACTTTTTTTTTCACAACCAAAATGTCAATGTTATTGGGTTTGATATGACCAATTAGTAGGTGTATGCAAAGAAAATCTTAAGTGTCATTGAAGGTCATTGACTCATTCACAACAATAGAGGTTATCCACTTCACTCATCATGCTCATGTGTGACTTCTAACAAAAGGTGCTGGTTCCGTAGTATTCCTTATTCAATACAATTCAATGCATGACCTCGAAGTTAGCTGCATGACTTTCGCGGGCTATTTTGAAACAGTTATGGTTGCACATTCAGGTACTTCTTTTGAAAGTTCTAAACAAGGTATAGCCAGCAGCAAGTTGTAGATGGTATGGGCCTAAATATAAGAAAACGTTTAGGGTTGAAATCAGGTGAACAATACATCGAATGAGCACGAAACTTCACATTTATGTTCAGGATTCGATAGGAGTATGGAAATTCCAAAGGGAAGCTGGTGATTTAATTTGTAACTAGAGATCTACTTGTTCAATTTTGTAACCTTTTTACAGAGGGTATGATAGAGGTATTACTGGCAACTCTGCCAAATTACAGCTCAGTAGGCCACGTTGTTCACCTGATCTTATTGACATGAATATTTTGTGCCATTCTTGAGCAGTGCTGAACTCAGCCACTGGCAATTAAGCGCACTGTGGCGATGGACCAATTTTGACTCGCACTTACAGGAAAATGAAATAAGTTATGTTGCTGTAATTTGCAAGATAGTTACAAAACATAATTGGCATTAACATCCCCAATTTTTACAGAAAAATTATGAAAAATAAAAGAATGAGCTCAATTTAGAAATGTCTGTGCAAGTAATGCACAGTTGAGCTCCCTGCATGTCTATGGGAGTGTTCTAATCAAGTTGATGGTTCATTGGTCATCCCTACTCGATCTTAGCCCTTTTGTTGGTAGATAAGAAACTGGTGATCCTTTACAACATGTACTTCTAAAAACAGTGAAAAGTTTTCAAATTTCAAAGTTACAAAGAATATATCAAACCACAAAAACTATAGATGGGCAGCTACACCCTCAAATTGCAAACATTTGCTACATGTATTTCATCATCAAACTGGGGGTGGGTAAAATTTCCAAATGGCTTGCCAAAATTGCCCCCCCCCCCCCCCTCTCGGCCTGCCAAAAAATCTTTGCTCCAACTTTGCACATGCCAGATTTTGGGGATCCCAATATGCAAACTTTTAATGGTCTAGATACATGTATATTTAAGCGTTTCCATACTGTTTTCCTAAGCCTTTTTAGAGCTTGTTTTATTTAAAAGGTGCCCCATAAATGTGTGCCAAAAATTGCTTACCATTTTAATTAATTTAATACCAGCTTATTAAATTGTGAACAAAATAAGGGCAAAATCATTCTTTAGCATCTTCCAATCAAATTTCAAGAATGTCAGAACCCTGAATTTTACCGTAAGTGACCATTTTCGGGAATCATTTTTCAAGGGAACTCCCAAATTTTGGAAAATATTAAACAAGCTATACTTAAAGTGATTGTTTTGACGGAATAAACCCCGAAGTCACTCCCATTGTGGCCTGTACACCATCCGCGATAATCAACTTTTGAAAAGTACCCTAAACAAGGATTTAACCCTTGGCTAAAACGACACCCTAAACAGGGATTTCATTCCTAACATCAAATTTCATACCCTAAATTTCATTTCTGTGTATTTAGAAATTGCAATTTTGCTACCCTTATTTCCAATTTTTCATGTTTTTGACACCCTAAACGCGATACGTGCGTATCGTGCCTACCCACGAAAAACGGCCCTTTTTATGCGTTTTCATTATCGCGGATGGTGTACAGGCCACAATGGGAGTGACCCCCCCGGGAATAAACACACTATTGTCTAATAGTTTTAATCATAAAAGAAACAATATTTAATGGTTTAATAGGCACAATAGAATATTTGAAATCTACTGTGAAAACTATTGTCACCAAAAAAGATATCAAAAAACACATAAGATACAAGGTTTTTACCCGGGGGGGGGGGGGTACTCATTACAAATGACCATATGGGGACGTGCCGCAAATATGGGTAGCATTTTCAGCCTTCTGGTATAGCAATGACCCCTTTTTCAAAGCCTATTTTGGTATATGAATGGGTCCTTTTTTCAAAATTTTCTCAATTTTTTCGGAAAATAGCCCAATTTTTTCTTAATCTAGCCAAAATTTTCAAAATTTTCCCAAAATTTTGGGAAAATTGGTAAAAATTAAGACAATTTGGGTTAAATTTGGTCGAAAATTGTGACTTTTGGTATATAAATGGGTCCAAATGTCTTGAAAAATTGGTATATTTATGGGTCCACTTTCAAATTCTCAGCGGCACGTCCCTACCAAAACCAAACCCCGGGGGTTTTTAGTTCTAAAAAATAAATCTACACATAATTGACATGTGACATGTGGCATGTATTCTCCCACACCACTCTTCGCCATACATACATTCTCCCAGCCACATTTCCCTATAACATAATATGAAACTTTAAAAAATAAATGAAATTTATTTTGATAGAGACGCAGGCGGGGTTCGAACCCACACTGCACTGAGCCGCTATAATGTACTCCTATACGATATTGACATAACACCAGCGCCTTAGACCGCTCGACTATCAGGCTTGATGGTGTCATGATGAAAATTTTAAAATATAATTGCAACTTCATTACTTCAACATACCAAGTGACAAGCAAAGACAAAAAACGTACCATATTTTGGAATTTTATTTGTTTAAAAACATTAATGTGTATTAATAGCGCTCAATTGTTGATACATGTAACTACATGTTTTATAAACAGAAATAGGACAATAAATGAGGCTATACACGCACAATAGTATATCGATTTTGATTCACACGTGCTATACGAACTCGCCGTAGCCTATACTAAAAGCATAGATTATCAATGTGGCATGGCCTACCATTTTTCTTGTAGCTTCTTTTATACACGTCGATGTTTTCATCAATTATACAATTAATCCACATTAGACCCATAATTTTATTTCAGGAAATAAAAGATTAGATTACCATAAAAACGAAACAGTAATCATTTGTGTAATTTATACATGGAATTTTCAACGTTTTTTTCTATCGTCATTCTCGCTCAAAAATATTTTGGCGTATATAAAATTGAAATAAAATTCTCTGCCTCATAAACATCAAATGTGCCACAATTGGTATCACTTAATCGTTATATATGATGTGCAGTTAATATTCATATTTTCTTTTTATACAGAGGATGCTTCAGTTTTGACAGGAAAATATTTTCTTGAAAACCCTCTCACTCGGTTATTTTAAAAGCGGTAACCACGCTTCCCTAGAATGTGCAATAAATTAGCATTAAAATTTTTCTTATTCTAACAGCAAGCGTTTCTAAAATGCAGTATGGCTTAAATGTGGTGTAGTATTCTCCATAGCAAATATAAAGTTCACACTATCTTTATTTACCATACTTTCAAACTTATAGCTGTTTTAATAATCAACATATTTGGCCAAAAAATCCCCAAAACAACTTTTTTCAACCCAAATATCTCAGCCCAGATCAGATTTCAGAAATATCAGCCAGGTAAACTGATAAAATCAGAGGTGTAGATACATTTTAATACCATAAGAAGCTTTGTCCAAAATTGTTTCGGAAATTATCTCGAGATAATAAAATTATCTTGACAAAAATGAACAGGCCTACATAAAAAGTCCTATAGGGGAGGCTTGTTTTTGACCCGTTTCTCTTGACGGCTGACGGTAAAATTGTTCGCTTGATTGTTGGGAGTAGCCTTCTTTTCTTAGGTAGGCTTACTAGGTCAGCAGGATTACGCTCGATTAGCCTGGCTTGAGCACTTTGTTTGAACCTGGCTGGTCCCATCAGACCTCAAGTGTGTCTCCACAAGACCGCGACCGTTTAAACAACAAAACAACCCACACTACCGAAAACCGCAAATGCCGAGAACCGCGAAAGCCGAGAACCGCTCTAGTTAACATTATTTTTACATCCCAAAAAATATTTGTACCATGTTACTTACGGGGCTCCGTAGCTCCGTAGCTCTGCACTTTAGTAATTTTAGTAATTTTTTTTTTTTTTTTTTTGAAATTTTTTTGTTTTGATTTTTGATTTTTTTTTTTTTTTTGGCATCGATGGGACACCGTAGAAAAGTGAAACTAACATTTTGTGAAAAGAAAAAATGGAAAATACAATTTTATTTCTTATGGAAATGTTATAATATGGCTTTAAAACATGCAGTTTAGTCGCTACACTCGCACTTTATAGGCCCTACACTATTTTAAGTTTGCAAATTGGGTTCCCAAAGAATTTTTGGCAGGCTGAGAGGGGTAAGCAATTTTTGGCAGATTTATTTTTTGGCGATGTTTGTGACATGAGCATGGTGTCCACGTAATGTGTCACGTACCCAATCCAGGGACACAATCCGTATCTCTTAGTGGTAGGCGCCCTTAACAATAAATTAAATACAGCTTGTAGGCTAACTTTAAAAATGGCGGCGCCCAGTGTGGCGGGAGATCTGTCATTTCTCCCTAAGGATCTACGGAAGAAATTGTTGCCTTTCCAGCGAGAAGGAATCAAATTTGCATTGAGTAGAAAAGGAAGGTGAGTTGCAAAAGTTACTCATTGTGGGGCATCGTTTTGTCGATTGGATCACATGATCACTGTCTAAATCCAGAGCCGAATATCAGAGACTAGAGTAAGCTTAACTACACCCATGGTTTATATGTGTGGCTCACGCATGCAATACGAAGTATTGCTGCGTGGTAGCGAGTCTCTCTCGCAACTATAAAGTAATGGTCGTTTTTTACTCTGTTCAAAACGTGACATCTATAACAAATTACCGAGTTGCAAAACTTTTCGTGATAAAAACTCGAACGGTGGTGATGCAACTGCAAATTTTACTTTTGCAAACCTAATCATTCACCGAGTTACGCTGCATATTCACCTCATTTTTTTCAATCTTAGTGATTAAAGTCTGAAAATGAGCAAAAATACCTTAAGAAATATCCAGGGATCCCAAAATTGTGAGCATCGGTTACTATGTCCGCTAAACAACTAATTAGGCGTCAAACAAAAAAAATCTTGCGTCTTCACAGATTAACACGCCAAGCGTCAAAAAACGCAGTATCATTTACCAGCGTAACCTACTTATACTGATTTAAATATTGTAGGCCTACATTTTATGTTTCACATTCACATAATAGGAAGAAGTACTAAAACCATGATAATAGGAACAGATAAGAGGCAGAACGGAGAAGAGGGATATGAGCTAAACATGCTAAAGGGGGAACAGTGGAAAGAACGAGAGCACATACAAATTAATAGCCGTTATAAATTTTTTGAGCATAGGACCTACTTTATACTGATTTAAAATTGTAGGCCTACATTTTATGTTTCACATTCAAACATAGGAAGAAATACTAAAACCATGATACTAGGGACAGATAAGAGGCAGAGCGGAGAAGAGGGATGTGAGCTAAAGGGGAACAGTGGAAAAAAGCGGGAGGATATGGGACAACTCAGGAGGGGGGGAGGCAACAAAGAAGAAGTTGATGAAAACGAATTAAATGAAACGACTGATCAATCGGAAATAAATTAGGGAGTTGGTAAAATTGTTCTCAATAAAAACTGGGAGGGTGGTGATGCATTTGTAAAATTGCATTTATTTACGAACCGCGAAAGACGGGTGACCGCTAGTGTATACCAAATACAGCCCCCACAATGGTCTTCTTTAAGTTTTAGCGACCCTTAAAGTCATAATGTACGATCTTATAATATGAATTTGGTTAATTTTTTCAAACCTGATTTTTTGGTATAGGGACAGTTGTAATGTTTACACATTTTACAACTTGCACCTAAATGGAATCAGCCAAATTTGTTTTGTTTGTAGGTAAACAAAGCAAAGTTCGACATAAAGTCATAATTTGAAATTATGACTTTATGTCCGCCCATAGAACGGCGTGTTAAACGGCCAAAATAACAAGCAGCGTTTCTTTCACGTTACCTCGTTATTTCAGCTGAAAATGGACAGAAACCATTCCCGATCATTATTACTAGTATTATTTCAGCATTTTGAGTATATAATGACAAATTTAAAATTTGAAGGAAATCGTACATTAAGCCTTTAACTCCGAAACAGTTTAGTCAAAAGGTTAAAAATGCGATTCCTAACCCTTTGCTTACCTTTGGACAAATGTGTAGCAGTCTCTGTGTTGAAAGATACCCGGTACTTGCACGGTACAAACATAGATATGGCTACATTGCTTCAGTCCCATTGAAGAATATTTCTTTTGTGTAATGGTTCCAACTGGGTTCCAACATATGGGCGTCACAATGATATAGGTATGCCAGGCAAACACATTTGCTAGTCAGCCAAATTCGCCTACAATGTCAATGCATTTTTACATAGAAATTAAAAACAACTGGCCGAAGAAGGAAACCTGCATTTAAATATGTTTTCTATACTTCACTTGACCCAAATATATGATTTTTTATGGTGATAAGACAACCGCTCATGGAATTTTAGAGGATTTTGATAGCAGTTCCATTAAAAAAGCTGCTATCATAATGAGACAAAAGATCTAGAAACACCTTTTTGACATTGTTTGATGAAAGTCAATCTTTGACAAGATGTAACTTTGCTACGGAAAGTGCTATGAAAAAGAGGTTTTCAGTTTTGGCTTTGTTTACTCAAGGGCTTTAATTTGATATACATGTATAAAATGATGCAGTTTGATGGCAAATTTGAATTCTCCTAGCATACCTAAATGATAGTCTCCTACACAACCAGATTGCGTCAGCCTGACGCTCATCGATCCTAACATACCTGTGATAGCCACATACAGTCTGGCGGCTGGCCTGAGACTATGAATATTAATGAACTTATTTGCATATTTTGCTTACATTTTTCATTAATCCACTCTGGTCCTCTGCAGCTTTTATGCAATCACCGATCAACTTCTCAGAATCTTGCATCCTATACCTTTGTACATACAACCTGGCTGTCCGATAAATTTGTGTATTGGTCACCTGGAGCTACAGGGTTTTTTCATATCTGTAGCCTCTTCATAGAGTGCATAGTTCATATACTTTATGTGCAAAAGTCTCTTTTGGTGTGACCATCCCCAGTTCGGATATCTGCAATCAATCCTAGGTTCCAGGATCGTGCATAGGTAAACTATGCACATTTAAGCCCATGCGACAATACTCAAAATTGACGTATGCACACATATATTGGAAGAAGAAGAGAAATGTAATATTTAAAAAAAAAGGATGCTAGGATCACAAAATATTCATCTTCAAGTGAGGAATGGTAGGAAATGGGAAAAAGTGGTACATGTGTGTACCCTAGATAGATAGGTCTACGGTAGGCATCTCAGACCTTGAAACGGAAAAGTCTGTGGAAATCGTAGGTGCGATGTGAGTACCTTGGGCTAAAGCTTTATGGGCTAGGACATTTCGTGATCCCAGTGATTTCGAACATTTGAGGACTTGTTCTCAAGTTGTAGGAAGTACTATAGAGTGTCTCTAGTGTAAATTATTTTCATTACCGGTAGTTATGTCGCAAACTCGCAAAATATTAAAGGCCTATTCAGACAAGCTGCTAGGGGACACAAGGGTAGCCTTGTCAATCAAATACTTCATCTATTGTGTCCAATACTTAATCCGATAAGTAATCGATGAGAATAGGATGAAGCCTTAAAATTAAACTAGTGGTGATTCGCTTTAATAACACTTAATGATTCAGCAGCAGGGTGCACTTCATTGGTTCTTTATGACTGCGATTTAAAAGAAACAATCATAATGATATATTTTTTATTCATACAAAGGGGATGTTGAGGGAGGATCCCCCCCCCCAAGAAGTTGGAAAAAGGTTCAAAGTGAAGGCTCAATAGAAGCCATTTGGTGCACCATTTTTCACTATTTGTTTACAAAAGAGATACAGGTGTCCAAAACAAATGCCAAAATGGCCACTTTTATTAGATCTATAACCATGATAACACTTAGTTAGGGATGTACCCAACTTTGCCCTAACATCATCACGACTGATTCGGCTTTGCGGGTTTTATAGGCATGAGCCTATGATCACAGTCCAATATAACATTTTCTTTGCTCTTCTATTTTTCTTTTCCCTTCCCTTGTTCCCTCGGAATATGGGCCTGACAGCCCTCTGTATCCGTGCCTAGCCCTGTGAAATGTCAATGTGTGGGCCGTCTGGAGGAGTAGCGCCCTAGATTTTAGTCTTTTGGAAGTAGGTGAGCAGGAGAAGACCTTGTTTTCTTTTCCTTTCCTTTCCTTCAGTGGTGTTAGCAGTGCCCCCGACACACAAAAAAACTGGGAAGAAGAGCAAAAACAGGCCAAAAATTAGGCTCACACATTAATACTTTTAATACTTAATAGGGAAATTTGTAAATCTCAGGTCTGGTTATGCCACTGCATTTCCTTTCTCTTGTTTCCTTGAGTTGGAACACATAGTAAATTCATATTTTATTTTGCTTCTTTTTACAGGTGTCTGATTGGAGATGAGGTAAGTTGCTCAACTTTGTTTTCTGGGCTGCCGCTAGAGGGGGGTATGGGGGTTGTGACACCCCCCCCCCCCATTCTAAATTTTGTCGGCAAATATTGACTTTTATTCGACAAAATCATTGTACTGTCTGCAACTTACAAAAGCCATATATAAATTAAATGTGTTGGTTATTGTTAATGTAATAGTAGTTGCTAATGAAAACAAATGTTGAGAATATATTTTGCCCCTCAACACCCCCCTTTTAGATTCTTGAGCACCGTCCTGGCTAAAAAAAATTTGGAGTCTGCACCTTGAAGATTAAGTTTTAGGAATAGATAAAATGACATCATAGAGGTATTTTAATTGTTTCCAAAAGTTGTAGAAGCATCAGGATTGAAGTAAAACAGTCAATTTAAGAAGGAAATTAACTTGAAGGGTAGGCAATCTTTTGTGTGTAATTATAGAGGGCCTGGGGATTCACTCTATCATTATAAAAAATATTTGAAGAAATCAAAGAGCCCTAGGAATAAAAATTGTAGTGTAATTCACGCCAGACACAATTTCTTTTAATGACAAAAATGAATTTTTGTAATCGATCAAAAACCAAACATTTTATTAGTGGTCGGTTAAAAAATCTTGATGCTTCAAATTTCTTAGGGAACAGGCTTATTTGATGCAGTATGATCTCCTGAGCATTTTGACACCATTTTCTTGTGAAAAGAACATGTGCATGTTTTATGCAAAGCGCCCTCACATCCATATTTGGACGTTAAACAGCCATTTTAAGAAAACGACAACTCCAATTTTTATGCAACTTTCATAAATGGAATTCTAGACATCAATTACATACAAATCAGCACCAACTTTAACAGAATTAGGCATATCAATAATGATTATTGTCAAAAATATTGATTTTCAGACCCCCCCACAGACCCCCTGTCCAAATACTTGTTTTGGCGGCACCAACTCATTTTTGGCCGATTTGGATGAAAATGTTGTCAAAATGCTCAGGAGATCATACTGCATCAAATAAGCCTGTTACCTAAGAAATATGAAACATCACCCTTTTTAAAAGGCTGTTTACCCCTAATTTTATACCAATTTTGAATTTAGCCTGAATCCGTAAATATGGCACCTCTCACCCTTTTTCAGGTCAAGGCTGTTTTTACCATTATGCAGCGAATCATTGTTGAAGCTATTTCACATACATGTTCAAAACATGCCGAAATATCTTTTGTTGATTTTGAATGATAATGTCTTAACGTCGTAAATTTTAAGGTCAAATTCATAAAATCAAAACAAAACATTGCGACGCAGATATTCCCCGACTTATGCAATTTCATTATCGTATCAGTGTCTTTATTATTTGTTTGGGGCCTTTTCCAAACGTTCGTGCTTTTTATGCATAAAACGGCCAATCTATCTTTACAAAATACATCATTTTTATGTAAACAAATGGCTAAAGATAGATTATGAGATTTATCCTTTATTATTACACTACTCTGATCATCTGCCTCCGTGGCCGAGCGGTAAAGACCGGGACTGATAATCAATGATGCTTGAAATCGTTGGTTCGAGTCCCATCGAAGCCTGTGGAAACTTTTTTTCTTCAAAATTCATGATCGCATTCCGAAATGAGTAACTTGTCGGTAAATCGTGTATCGTATCCTTAACTTTATCAAAAATGGTAAAAAACACACTGGTAACAAAAGTTATGTATATTATAGGGGCAAGGAATACACTGGAATTCCAGTGACTCAAGAAATGTTGTATGTTATTTATGATAAGAAAAGAGGTACAGCTAGAATGTACCTCATTTCTTAACATATATAATGAACCACTTGTCTGGAATCACTTTCATTGAAGTAATTGGATTCCTTGCCCCTATAATATACATAACTTTTTTTTACCAGTGTGTTGTTATTACCAGTGTGTTATTATTTTTTTGAGAAAATGCAAATATAGTCACAAATTTATCAAGGGGTGTAGTACCACCTTAATGATCATGCATGTTGATTTTCAGATGGGACTTGGCAAGACTTTGCAAGCCATAGCTACAGCATATTATTACCAGAATGAATGGCCATTGCTAATTGTCGTGCCGACTGCATTACGCTACCCCTGGATTGAGGAGCTCGAAAAATGGCTACCAGAGTTGCAACCTAATGATGTGAATCTTATTGCATCTGGAACTGACATTGGGTAAGGTATTGTAATGGCCAATCGACTCAGTGGCGTAGCTGGGATTTTTTCAAGGGATATAAGGAATACAAGGGATAGCGATTTCATTTTGATATTATATAGTTCCATTTTGTAACAAAATTTTGAAATTGTTCAAATTCTATCCGCACCTTATATCGTTGGCCTATGGATTCTCTCTTTCTCTTTCTTTTCACTTTTTTTCCATCTCTCTCACTCCTTTATTATTTTGCCCTGCGCTTGGGGGGGGGGGCGGTGGTCCAAATAGGCATTGCCAGGGGGGAAATTGCCCCCCTGTTGGCAGCTACGCCACTGAATGGGCTATCATTAAAATCCATATAATATTTCAAATAGAGTCACCATTCAGATAACCCCATTTGAAATGCATGCACCCTATGTGGACGGTTAAGGTCATACCTTCCATAGTGGGGTTCTGAATATAGCTCAATATAACTAAACACAGAAAATAGAAAATGCACATTTGTTTAGATGGTCATAGCCAGGGTCCAGCGATTTTTGTGGCGCTATGTTCCTGGTAATAGCTAATTGATACAGCAGATGAAAAGTGTGTCTGCAGTTTGTTACCCTATGTAAGAGCACAGAATTTAGATTTAAATGACATGGCAATTTGATGGCAGCATACAGTGGCGTAGTGTGAGTCATCCTAGGGGGGTCACTGACCATGATTGTCTGTTTTGGGCAATTTTGATTGGGGGGCTATGTGCCCCCGTGCCCCTATGATACTACGCCAATAGCAGCATATGAATTTGTAATTGCCCCATAAAAGTCATTTGGCCCAGGTTATTATTTACGATACGTAATCTGTTTGATTTGTATCTTCTTATTTTCTTTGATTCATTCAAATGTTGATAAATTTGTCTCCTAAATTGCAAATTTGATAACCATATTAGTTTCACAATTTGAATTTTATAAATGAGACAATCTGCCAAACAATTAACCTTTTTTCCATTCATATTTATTAATTTTCCTTGCTATTACAATGTATTTGGGAAAAAGTACAAAAAAGTAAAAACTCTAAGGAGCCACCTTGTTTCAATTTGTCTTCACCACAGGAATATTCCAAACTGCAAGGTGTCTATTGTTGGCTATGGACTTTTCCGCAACGATGCCAAGACTTTGATGGAGGCTCTCACTAAACAGAAGTTTCAAGTGGTCATAGTTGATGAATCCCACTATTTGAAAAATTCCAAAGCTGCTCGTACTAAGCTTGTCACACCCATAATAGAGAATGCTAAAAGAGCCATGTTGCTGACAGGAACCCCGGCACTTGGTAGGCCATCAGAGGTAGGTTGTTATGTTTCTGATGTATGAGCTAGTGTTTAATGCTCTGCATTCTAGCCATACATGTAGTCTTCAACATAAAATGTCCAAATTTGGAGATGTTTTCTCAAAATATCAAGAGTTATCTTAAGAACTACTGAACCAATACTAGGCTTGTTTGTACTCGTTTTAATGCATTTGTCATGCTGATTCCAAATATGATCATGAAAATTTACATTTCTGACATTTTGAATTTTTAAAACAAAATTTGGAACTTGCCGTCTGCAGTTGGCACCTGAGTGGAGAGAGTTATGAACCAGTACTCCAATAAATCACATTTTACTCTTGTTTATAGCAGTCCAGTTAGCTCAAATAGTCAGGGCCGTTCTTAGGGATTTTGCTGTCCTAGGCAAAGCCACTCCCTGCCGCCCCACCAAAGCATACCAAAAATAAGTGTTAAGTGGGGTTACCCCCTTGAAAACTCATTGGCGGATCTAGGGTTTGTAGCGCCCAGGGCTAAGGATACATAATGACGCCCCGCCCCCAATTCTTGAAACAATTCATGCTGAGTGAGCAAAAATGTGCACAATTAATAGGGCTTACCAGTAATTTATTTTGATTATAATGAAATTGAATATTGGTCTTAAATTGATATTTCAAACGATTTTGTGCGAAATGCGCGAAAATTTTGACTTTATCACTTAGATGGGCGCAGAATCGATCCTGAATTGGTCAATTCGGCGCCCCCAAAGGGTGACGCCTGCCCTAAGGGTGGCGCATGTGCCCCCATCGCTACGCCACTGTTTTTTTCGCCCTTTTCTCTGTTTCTCTTTTCGCCCCCTTTTTATTATTCCTCCCATTTTTTCTTTTTATCCGCCCTCATTTTTTCTTCCCTTTTCTTTCTCCATTCTCCATTTTTTTCTTTTTTCGCCCTTTTTTGGCGCCCCTCTATGTTTGCCGCCCTAGGCGACCGCCTTACCTGGCCTAATGGTCGGAACGGCCCTGCAAACAGTAAGGCACTGGAACTCTGGTGTGTGACGGGTCACGGTACAAGTTCAGTCCCCACAGGGTCATATTCTGTTCTTGTGGAAAACTTGTCCTGGTCTACAATGTACCTGTACAAAACTCTGGGAGATGATCATGGCTGCGATGGTTATTATATGCTGATTAGGGTTCTACGCCACTAAATTAATTGTCATCTGTCTATCGGCCAGCTTTTTACACAGATAAACAGCATCCGTCCTAAGATGATGGGTACCTGGACTCAGTTTTGTAAACGTTATTGTGATGCACATTGGCAACATTATGGAAGGACCAAGAAATCATGGGATACATCGTAAGTTTGAATAAGTGTATGTGACCATCCACCACAAAGTGGTAGTAAAGTCGGCTCTAGATCATTTTCTGTTTATTGCAGATTTCGAAAGAATGCACTTTCGGCTTTAAAATGACACCTCAACCAGCTTCATCGGACATCTGGAAGTGAAGTTATGGTTCATCAAAGGTCAAATTTCTTATATATTTTACATAGAAATCCATATACTGTTTTTGATTGTATCTCAAAATGAAAATGCCGACTTTACGACCAGTTTGTGGTGGATGGGCACATATGTGACACGGTCTGCTCCATGCATGGGGGCCAAAGGAGGCATTTATGAAAATTGAGTTACTATTATTATAACCTGATACACATTAGACTACCCTATGCTGAAAATATCAAAAGTCTAGCATACTTGGTCCTAAACTGCTGAAGTTTTGTGACGTATATTTTCTTAAGTATTTTTGAATCCATATTTGTACCTTCATCACAATTTCAAAGTTGACACCTCTGCATAAAACACCACAATTACAGTATTTTATGTTATATATTGTTAAAATGACTCCACAATGTGTAACAAAATAGAATGCTGGTGTGGTGATTATTCATCTGGCAGCATAATCTGTAGACCCAGGTTCAAATCCTAGCAGTAGCTTTTTTTTTCTTCTCTCCATATTTGAACCCTCAAATGTTTATTTGCATGTGAAAGTGTACATATTGCACCCGGAAATATATTTTGCTCCAGCGTCCCATTGTACGGAAGTTACATGTTACACCGGGGTCTCCCCATCAGTCCGAAACACAGTCATTCCGAACCACCACTAGTCCGAATTTTTAGGGTTGAGTTTAGGGTTAGGTTTGGGGTTAGTGTTAAGTAAGCTTAAAATTCAGACTAGCAGTGGTTCGGACTGATGGGGTGTACCCGTTACACTCAGTTTTGAGAAAGCACAATTTTTGGGTATTGCCATGTTGTTGGCTCGAATGACAGCCCCATCAACTGCAGCTTCCAAGACTCTTGTCTTGCATGTTTATAGCTTCTGGATTATATTTTAAAATATGAGCCAACAATACATTTGATAATGAGATATTTGTTTTTCTGTTGGCAGTGGTGCTTCTAATCTGGAGGAATTGCATCGCAAGCTTAAAGGAAGCATTATGATCAGAAGGGAAAAGAAAAACGTAAGTTCAATAATACTATAGTTTACAAACAGCAAAGGAGTTATTTTTAACACAGATTTAGAATATTAGCACTTCAAAGAAGTCTTGGAAAGGGTCACTGCACCTGTACAAATGCAAACAAATGCAGTATGAGCTGAATGTATCAGTTCATTCATCCTCCATAAGAAATATAGAACAAAATAGGTAGTATAATTACACACAAAATGGGTGTCGTGTAGAAGCCTAGCAAAAAAGCCTCCAAATTTTGCCTATTTGCTATAAAATACAATTTTTAAGTACATCGCCCTGCACTACAAGTAGATTTCACTAGTCACTTGTGTATGCCAGCAAACATAGATTGAATACAATACTGCTCTTTTCAAAGATAATAATCTTACATTTGCGACCGATAAGCCTTTCTTTGACATCTATGGTTCAATGCATAGGTACCGCTTGAATGTTGTAGTGAAGTGCGATATATTCAAAATTGTATTCCCCTACTATGGTAGTTAATCCAATTAATTACGTCACTTCCACAGCGAATTGGTACTGATCTAAGTATAGAAAGACTAAAATAAGACAGAAATAAAAATATTTACATTTTAATGTTTGTAGGTTTTAACACAGCTCCCTCCCAAGAGAAGACAGAAAGTACCATTTGAGCTTGCAGAGTCTGCTGAGAAAAAGGTAAGAAGAAAGTAGGGTCAAAATCAGGCCAGCGGGGTTACGACACGGCACATCCAACAAAAATGCAAATTACAAAAAAATATATAAAAGATGTTAAAAATCAGCCCTTTTTGAAGAAAAAAGGTTTGCTTATATTCTGTAAAATGTTGAAATTAGCCCTTCTTTGATTATTTTTTTTTAAAAGGTCCACTTTTTCGCCCTTGCACCCCCTAAAATAAATCCTGACCACAGGCCTGGTCAAAATTGAGATCTTGCCAAACAAACAATTTATTTGAGAGTGATTATGAACTTTGTACAAATCATATTTCACATTGGAAGACATGAGCATAATGTTACACCCAGGGAGTGTCAATTTCAAATAGGATGACTCCATTTGAGATCTTCAACCCCTGTGTGTCATGTCTTCCATAGGGGGTGTATGGATTTCAACTAGAATAGCCCATTTTGTTTTAAACATAAGTGTTTTATATTTCCAAAGTAAATTCAGTAGCTAAAAAAGAGATATTGTATCATCGGGTTCATCACAAAATGACATGTAGTGAGAAAAACAGGAAAATAAACCGCTGATAAAAAGCGGGTTTGAAAAAAATGCCGATATATAAAATGGGTGTGCCACAAGGTTTTTTTTTTTAATCCAATGCTTGTTCAAATTATCTTGTAGTCGCACCCCCTCAAATAAACGCCCCCACCACTTTTTTCAACCAAGATGTTTAAAAATGCCAATATTTCCATGCTATCTTGTGTAATAAGCTTACCAAGTTGCTCACATGGTCGATAATAGCGTCAATAATTGGCGAAAATCTGGATCAGAAATCCGGAAGTGAGCCAGAAGTCGGTGTTTCTAGTTCATAGTTCGTCATTTTAGCATGTGTTTTTAGTTTACCTAATGATTTTAATGGGAATTATTGTTCTAAAATTGACCTTGAACAAACGCCCCTTGGGAAAATGACGAAATATGGTAAGCAAGAACAGCTTAAATATTGAGAGCTATGGATAGTTTCACATTACTTTAGAGATCATATTTTTATCCAACAAAATTCTAAGCTCCTCTGATATGAAAGCAAGTAATCAAAATTTGAAGTGAAGGATTTTGTGTACACTTTCTATGGCACGTGCAGTTCTACTATGGTACCGCAGAGCATGATGGGATACACCTATCAGCTGCTGTGCTTCTGACTATTCCTGCCATGTATCAATTCAAAGTAAGATATCTACCAATGAAATACCATTTACTCCTCAAAAATATTCTTGTCAAATTTGACTATGTGTACATCTCAAAAGAAAGGTAAAAAGTTTGGAATAAATTGTGTTACACAAACATTACTCGTTGACTGCCGATAAAACGCCCAATAAAGACTTAGTCACCGGACCGCGCCGGCCAGTTAAAGTACATGCCCTATCACACCACTCCACACCATACATAAATTCTCCCAGTCACATTTCCCAAATATGAAATTTAAAAAAGTCAAATTTTAATTTACTTCTTTTAAAGTTTGGCAGAGGCGGGGTTCGAACTCACGGCGCAACGCTTAGTACTCTATGAGCCTAGCGCCTTAGACCACTAGGCCCCTTGTCTTCTTGTTATTCAGCTGAAACTTATTTAAAAATATAATCGCAACTTCAACATAGGCCTACCACGTGACAAGCAAAGGCAGAAAACGTATTATATTTTGGAATTTTATCTGCTTAAAACATTAATGTGTATTATAATAGAGCTACCATTATTTATATTGTTGAATTCTCAAGCGCATAGAGACAATACGAAGCGCCCTATGATACATACACAATACATAAAATCGATTTTGATCTTCGGCATTACTCGGTGACCTCCGATAAAGCGCCCAATAACGCCGGTCAGTTAAAAAAAATGCTTAAGTACATGCCCTATTGAGATAAGCAATCCTTTTGTGATATGTCCATTCATCCATATAATAATAGCAATCAGATTTTTGGATGGATGTTTTACACAGTGATTGGAGAAGAAGCTATGTAAATAATCAAAAGTACATGTCTACAAATTGAAAAGGACAACTCCTTTTGTCAAAATTGTTTTCACCTATTTCTCAGTATGTTAATAAATCCGATTAATTACGTAATTTCGCCAGCGTATGATATATCAGTACTAATATGTAGGCCCAAGGAGGTTAGATATAGAAAGAAGAGGAAATAGATTACGACGCATAGGGGAGGAAGAAAAAGGAAGGAGGGGGGGGAAAGGAGAGAGAGGAGAGGGAGACCGATGGAGTCACAGGGCTCTAAATTACATAGGCGTAGATCGGGGGATAAATGCCACAATATTTTGCCAGGGGGATGGTCAATATAATCACCCCCCAATATTGACGCCTGTGTATTGGTTTGTGTCTAAATTAACCTCATATTTGGCCATTTTATAGCCACAGAATGCCATTTTTAGCGCTTTGCGCTAATTTATTCCACTTTTGTCCCATATTTCACCAGTTTAGTTTCAATAGGCCTATGCTAAAATGTTCGCGCGCATTTGTACCATAAGGTTCACTGTACTGGGTACTTTAAAAAATCCTAACCTAACCTAAAACATAACTTTAACCCTTAGATTGGAGCTCTACTAGAAGTAAAAATATAGATAGTGAACAATTTAGTATTTCTATATCTATGTGAGAATGATACAATAGAGGCCCTGCATGAAATTATTGATTGGCTCCAAACAAAGGTTTTCAACCGTGTCCTTCACCGTAGTTATGGCGGAGTGCAGTCCATTCAATCAAATGTTGTCATCAACCTATTTGATCGTAGTGCAGGATTATGTGTGTGAGACAAACTGTCACGGTAGATTGCAATCATGCTTTTGTTGAATGCATTTGAGTAGTCCGCCATATTTACGGGATGATACGTCGCATGCAAGGCCTCTATATGACATGATGAACATAGTAATTGATGCATCAGTTTTAAAATAGACTAGGCGGTTACCCATATTTGGCGGTTCTCGTCTGGGCGCGATTACCAGGCTGATGGTGACATGCCCATATGACAATTTTTACTAATTTGACCTCAGATGACCCCAGGGTGACATTGGATGACCCCAAAATGACCTAAACTTATAACTCTAAATGTTGACTGTACCTATCTAGTTTCATGCCCATATTTGAGCTTTTACTAATTTGACCTCAGATGACCGTGGTGACCTTGGATGACCCCAAAATGACCTTCAAAAATGCTGCTTTAAATGTTGACTGTACCTACCAAGTTTCATGCCCATACGACACTTTTTAGTAATTTGACCTTAGATGACCCCTGGGAGGGGACCCCGTGGTCGGATGACTTAACGAACATAGACATCTTCTTGCCAGGACAGAACTACACCCACCCACCGAGTTTGAGCCCGTGGGACCTAGTTTCATGCCCATATGACAGTTTTTAGTCATTTGACCTCAAATGACCCCTGGGAGGGGGCCCCGGGGTCGGACGACTTAACGAACATAAACATCTTCTTGCCAGGACAGAACTACACCCACCCACCGAGTTTGAGTCCCGTACGACCTAGTTTCATGCCCATATGACAGTTTGTAGTCATTTGACCTCAAATGACCCCTGGGAGGGGGCCCCGAGGTCGGATGACTTAACGAACATAAACATCTTCTTGCCAGGACAGAACGTCACCCACCCACCGAGTTTGAGTCCCGTCGACCTAGTTTCATGCCCATATGACAGTTTTAGTCATTTGACCTCAAATGACCCCTGGGAGGGGCCCCGGGTCGGATGACTTAACGAACATAAACTTCTTCTTGCCAGGACAGAGCTACACCCACCCACCGAAGTTTGAGCCCCGCACGACCCACGACGGCCTCACATTAGCAGTCACAGACAAAACCTAAATCTACAGAATATATCCATTACTCGTCGATACTCGAAAGAGCTCAAAATAAATAACTTAGAAAATTTTCTTGATGTCCTTTAACATGTTTTCATAGTTAACCATCGTTAGCCATGGATATCTATCATGAGAACTGACCGTGACTAAGTCCGATTTATTGGGACGCGTTTATCGGCAGTCAACGAGTAATGATTCACTAAAAACACACTTTATCTTCGGTTTTATCAAGACAAAAGATAACAGACATTGAGGTGTTGTCGGTCATAGTTTTTTGTATTAACCCTATGAGAACTACCTGCTGATTGGCAATTGAAATGAGCATTTCAAGTTATGAGCATTTCAAGTTATGACCAGTACTGCCCAAGGGGTTAATTTAACAACAAGGTGTGTTTTCTTCCCTCCTTCTCAATCAGGAGATAGATCAATGTTGGCTGACAATGAGAGACCTCTGGAAACCACCAGAAAATGCTGACAACGCTTTCAACCCAAAGTTTCAAATACAGACGCTGGCTGGACGTATGTATGTACTCACAGGAAAAGCAAAGGTACTGATAACAATATAACTGTTACTTTATTTGCATTTTTCCATCCATGCATTTAATACCAGAAAATTCTCTACGGGTCCATGAGTTTCATCCTTGTGACATGCAGTATGCATGCTTTTTGCAGGGGAGGTGGCACTCATCGGGTGACATGGGTACTGGAGTTAAATGGCAATTTTCTTTGTTTCGCCTCATTTGTGTAGCTCAAAATTAAAAGGGGGACATCTTGACAGTGAAAACTAAAATTTTGTGCGTAAGAAATACATATATATTTCTTCTGGAAATGTTACAATATTTGCTTTATCATGAAAAAGAGGTCCCATTGTTAATTCTCCTTTCAATTTGGACCCTCTTGGACATTTTTACCATGAAAAGTGGACTTTTTTCAGAGACCCCCCCCCCCAAATGTTAAAAGTACAAAATTTTTAACGAAAGTGAACAAGAAAAGGAAGTCTTTTTCATAATAAATTTTAATACCTTTTCAAAGCTCCTCATATGAGAGTCAATATGTGACACGATCAAGGGGAATGAGTCACATGTCGGCAATTTTCAATTAGAGGTTTTTTACATCATTTTGTGGCAGTTTTGATGCAAACCCCATCAAAATCGGACATCTGGTTACCGAGTTATGATCAATTTATCAATGGCTGAAAACAATATAAAACAAAAGAGTTTAAATATTGTTTTTACCAATTTCTCGAAAACAATATCAGCGACATCCGACTCATTCCTCTTGATCATGTCACATATGCTTTAGTTCTTCAAGTTCTTCTATTGAATAAAAATATCTCCCAAAAGACTGACCATTTTCACTTCAATTTTGTGGACTATGTTCGAAAGATTATTCTAGCTTTTGTCTGTAGTCAGTAAACAGTAGTTTTCTTCTTTAAGCCTCTTCCTTTGGTGGTCCATCTGATCTAGCTTTTGAGGGTTTCTAGTAAATTTCATATAAATTCTGTAGAAATCCCATTTGTTTCAAATCAGTTTTTATGACCTCTATTTGTTTCAAAATCAATTTCTGGGAGCTCCCAGTTCAACCTAAGATAGTTCCCAAGAACCCTTCTTTTGAAAACTGTTGCTGCTCATCCCTTTACGGTTAGCTTAGCGTTGCACAGGCCTGTAGCCAGGATTTTTTGTGGGAGGTACTGATTTTGAAAAAGTGGACTTTTTTCCGGGGGGTTGCTACACTCGCAAATTCTTACATTTTGGGACTTCTTGTATACTTTTGCAAATATGCGCCCCCTGGCTACGGGCCTGGCATTGCGACTTACAGGTTAAGTGACGGGACCCGTAATCAAAGGGTCCCTGGTTCAAGTCATGTTGGAGCCAATTTATGTGTTTGCGTCCTTGGACAAGGCACTATAAACCCATTTGTTTCATCACTCCATCCAGGAGTAAATGGCTACCAGCTTATACTGTTAAGATAAATTGACTCTTTGTGCATCCATCATTATTCATGGAGGAGTCTGGGTCCAAGTTGCTTCAAAAGAAAGATGGGCACTCTGGCCATTGAACATGGCGTAATGCTGGTTTCATACTTTCCTGCCGCTTTGCCAATTTTTCTTCACTGCGCAGTCGTGCCAAAAATGCTAGCGGCGACCAGCGGCAAGCCGATATATCAATCACTCCACCACTTTGCCGCGGCAGCAGCACCATCGCTTGGAGTTTAATTCAAAGTCAACTCGGAGCGGTGCCGCTCTGACGTATGAGAACAAAATACAATTTTGGAGCGGTGCTGAGCGGCAAGAGTGACTTTCAGAGTCATGCCACTGCCGCTCAGCGGTGTGCTGCTCCCCTTGCAGAAAAGTACAAGCGTCATGCCGCTGAGCGGCAAGCGACAGAAAGTATGAAACCAGCATTAACCTTTATCTTGCACCCTTACATGAATGTTGATCGGCCCCCTTCCTGGCAGAATAAAATGAAATATTGCAAGAAGTGAGATCTTTATTTGGTGCACTAGTAACATACAATTTGTTTTCATGGTATTTTGTGGGATTTTCTTCAGATAGGTGCTGTGTGTGAGTATGTGAAAATTCTACTCGAGAACCAAGATCTCAAATTCCTTGTGTTTGCTCATCACAAAGAAATGATGACAGCCTTGGCACAGACAGTAATGGCATATCAACGAGAACACAAGACTACCATGAAATATATCAGGATTGATGGCGATGTGCCTAGTATGGAAAGAATGGTAAGAAGAATCGAACAATAATGGCAACTACAAAGACTGTAACAACTATTTGATGGCAAAATTCTAAATACAGATATTATACCAAGCTAATTATTTGTCAATTTTTTCCTGGTTTTTTTTGTTACTTTTTTAAAGAGAAGGCCCCCACGATCCACCCTTGGTCAAATGAATAGATGGTGGAAGCACCATAGTATACAAAAACTCAAAACACACTTAATTCTTCTTCTTACAAATAAATTTCAACAACATTTACTTGGACGTAAAACAATTTGTAGTGAAATTATTTTGAAATATTTCCTTTATATTTTTGAGGACACAATACATAGTAATTGTAATCATCAGGTCATAGTGGCAAGTCATCATTTCAGCTAATTATGGTTGCATCTATGACTATAGTCAAATGCAGTCAATGCCATATGTATTTGAATGCAAAGGAAAAAACAGGCCTGTTTTTTCACCACAAGGGGGTTTGGTAAGTTCCATCATAGGTTTTTGAAGTATAAAACATGATTTTTTTTATGACGTTACATATAGAAAAATATAAGGATTGCAACAGCAATCCCTTACAGAGTTCATCTGACATAAATAGCTCAGTAGGACAAATAAACTTGTGAAATACTTGTATGATATGATATTCATATTTTTGGTTTCCCTATAGCATCTTGTTCGACAGTTTCAGACTGATGAAGACACCAGGGTAGCGATACTAAGCATACTTGCTGCAGGCACAGTAAGTTCAGTTATTATATTCATTAAAAATAAATACATTATTTTGGGCTTTGGGGATTATTAAGACTTTTACTGACTGGTTGAATAACTGAGCCTTGAAAACTTTATCTGTCATTCCTAATATTAATTTTGCAGGAAAAATCTCTTTCTAGTGATTTTGCCCAAAATGGACCAATCCTTTTTACCAGGTTCGCCATCGCAAATAATAAATGAGACAAGCAGAAAAAGTGATCCACAAAAGTGGGTTTACAAGACCTGTGCCTTAACCACTTGGCCACAGGAACTTTGTGATTAGGCTGCTTGATATTCGAATCTATAAGCGGTCACTTAAATATCAACCAGCCTAATCACAAAGCTCCCATGGTTAAGGCACAGGTCTTGTGAGGTCCTGGGTTTGATTCCCGGGCAGGATCACTTTTTCTGCTTGTTTCCTTTATTATTTGCGATGGTGAACCTGGTGAAACATTTGTGTTTATTTATATAATTCCCGTCAACCATGCCAGTGTTTTTCCATGGACAAATCCTTTTGAAATCTGCCATACCCCTGTGGAAGATTTGTGACAAGTCTTCCACAGAGGGAGTATGTTTTCTAATGGTATTGGCTAGAGTTAATTATTTTATATTAATATACTCCCTTTTGTGCATGGCTTTAACTATATCTTCCACAACTAGGGCTATATCTTCCATAACATTGGCCACACTTATGGATATTGTGAAATATTTAAGAGGAGAGCGTGGCCTAGCGGTTAAGGCATAGGAATGTGAACCCAAGGGTCAAGGGTTCGAATCCCAGGTCCGGCTCTTTGTGTCCTTGAGCAAGACACTTCACTCTACTTGCTTAGTGCTTTGGAGGGCACTTTAAGCTGTCGGTCCTGTGTACATGCATATTTTCTCACATTAATGTAGTGTGCACGTTAAAGAACGACACAGGCTATTCGAAAAGAGCAGGGGCTCATCCCGGTCATGTTGACTGTACTTCAAAAACACACTCATCTACTCTAGGTTCCAGAGTAAAAAATAAGTACAGCTTGTCTGTACGCAGTGCGACAATACTCATACATATGAGGGAGGCACTTATAAGGAAGAAGAAGGAAGAAGAAGAAATCAGTGATCTGATGTTTGAAAATACTGGTACTGTATGGTATTTTGACAGCATTTATGGAACAGTTTGGTTGAAAAAAATGGTGGGCGAATTTATCGGGGGGGGGGGGGGGCTTTGATTTGAGAGAATACAGTACCTTCTGTAGAAAAGTTCTACCATGTAATCAAAGTATCCTGTTGGTAAGACTGCCTTTGTAGAATTAACAGTATTTTTTTGCATGTTTGAACATTTTTGGGAAAATGCACCCATAATTGCGCAAATTGGATGGTTTGATGCCTTATATCGCTGTGCATATCATTATCTTTAGGGTTTGACGTTTACCGCAGCCAATCAGGTTGTCTTTGCTGAGCTACATTGGACTCCTGGTATCCTTGAACAGTGTGAAGATAGAGCTCACAGGATTGGTCAAATTAACTCCATCCATGTCCACTATCTGGTTGCTAGGGGCACCATGGATGAATGGATATGGTCAGCATTGTCCAGAAAGGTAAAGCAATATTTAGTGTCATAATTTTAATGAATCTGGACTCAAGAGTATAGCTTGTTAAGCTAATATTTGGCGAAAATTATTCAGTTTTCATTATTGTGCCTGTCAATAAAGTCCTAACTTACACTCACGTAAATTCACATAAGTGGGTGCTAGTTACGTATTGCACATGTGCAACTAAAGTAAGTGCTACACCTATGCGTGTATGCTATTCTAAAATATCATAGGCAATGTTATGAGTCTCTCATTTTTTTACCTAACAAACTATAGCCCTATAATTAAAGACAGAGATAAAAAGAATTTATCGCGTCTGATGTCACTGTCAATTACGATCCTTGATTGGTTAACACAGGTTAATAGCGCGTAAAAGGAAGACCGATCTATCTGGTGCTGATCGGAGAAAAGGAACAGCAGCAAATGGCAAAAAATTACGTACTTTTACAAGGCAAAAAGCAGCTTTTCTAGGCATTGTTGACATGGTGCCTTCGCCAAAGAATGTTTCCTACTATAAAGACCTAACTTTTGAGATGGTTTGCATGTTTGAAAGTGCAAAATTAACAATAAGGCGACCGGTTATACCACCGCGTTCAACAAGTCATCATCACGACACTTGTAAACAAATCGTGCTCGAGTTTGATTGACAGATGACGTCAGACGCGATAAATTCTTTTTATCTCTGTCTTTCATTATAGTGCCTATGTATACATCTGCCATATTGACCATAACAGAAAGGGAAAAAGTGAACAGATTCTTTATACCCCTTTAACCTCCTCACGAAATGAGGGGGGGGGGGTCCTCTCTCTTACCATACAGCTCTATTGTGACTCTTATATATTTTGGTGGGAAGGACTACTGTAGGAAGAAAAAAATGTCAAGGTCATTTTGGGGTCATCCAAGGTCAAAGCGCCATAGATTGTCGCAGGTTCATGAAATTTTGTGGGAATGACCACTGAAACAAGGCAAAAATGTCAAGGTCATTTTGGGGTCATTCGAGGTAATCTGGGGTCAAATCGCCATAGACTGCTGCAGGTTCATGAAATTTGGTGGGAACGTTAAGGTCAAGGTCATAATGTTAAGGTCATTTTGGGGTCAAGTGAAATTGCACCTGTTAAAATGATGGGCGTCAAGGTGGAGGCATTACGGCCGACGCTTTGCGTAGAGAACCGTGCAGGTCGAGAACCGCGAAATTCTAGTTTCTCCAAGTAAAACTGCCCCCAATGATGCACATCAATATGGAGGCATTGCAGCTGACGCTTTCCATAGAGAACCGCACAATTTATAGTTTCATTCTTTAATTAATTCTCCATTTGATTTTTAAGGTGGGCGTACTCAGTAGTGCCCTTAATGGACGAATACAACAACTCAAAATGGAAGAAGGTGGAGAGGAATATGCTGATCTCTTGAAGCAAGCAGCTGCCTGGTTGCCTAGCAACCAAGATGATGAAGATGATGATAGTTTCTACTTTACACAGGTGAGGTATTCCTTTTAACTTGTCAATTTTCATTGAGTTTAAATGTATTGTTTAATGTAAGGGAAACATATCGGGGGTGTATGGATTTCAAATGCAGTTTAGTTGAGCAAAGTCTAAGAATTACCATTCCATAAAGCGCCCAGGGTAGACATGTCCACATTGCTTATTATAGAGGGCGACATTCAATCCAAAAAGTATGGACCACAGTAGCTCACAGTCAATGGCTTAACTGTGTAATCCCCATAGGGAAATACACAAATTTGAAATTTCGACACCAGAAACTTGACGACGCAGTCTAAAAAGTGCTGGTACTTTATCCTTGATACAGAAGTCAGCATGCAGTGAAAGTTAGATTTCATAAAATAAAATCGCTTTGTTTAAAATGGATCATCGTGGTAAAAAATGATGCATTACATGCTTTTTTGTACAGTGTAAGTCATTGGAAGGCATTGTCAATGATGGTCGCAGAAAAGTGCAGTTTTTTAAAACAGACATTTGCCCATAACTTCGCTTAGTTTTTGACCTACAGACATGGTTGACCCCTCATTTTTTAAGTTAAATAATCACCTTTTTAAACAAAATAATTTCCATGTGAAATATCCTACTTGAAAATTTTGTGAACATGCCTACCCAGGGTGCTTAACAAAGTCATTTTAGGTGGGCGCTTATTTTTACATTGTTTAAGTTGACTGTATGTAAAAAAAGGCACAAAATATTCATCCATCGTCATTAGTGTGTATGTTTCAGACCATGATTCAGATTTGCATGGGCAGTTAATAAACTAATATCACAGTTTGCTTGTTGTAAAGTCACTGGGTGGGTGCTTATAGGGGCATGGGCTGTTAATGGCAAGAATATGGTATGTATAGTAATTTGAAGCATGTATTTCTCTTTGATAATTGTGGTACTGTTTTTTCTTCAAAATTAGTGGTACACAATACAACCTTCAAAATAGTATTGGCAGTTTGGAAAGAGACAATTGCTATTGTCCTATGGACACAATATGTAGACCAAACACAACTATTGCCGGAGCTGGATCTTTACCATCCGAATCTTTTATTTCCTTTTATTTACACAGTTGATCAAGTGTCAACTGTATGAATGAAAGAAAAGTTTAACCAATTTCTCACGACTTACTTGTTTAGCTGTGGTGGCCTGCGGCCGACATCCATCGACCTTCGGTGCCAACTGATGTTACTGGGAAGTTGGAGGGGTCACGTGACCTAGCCCGTTAGGGCTAGAATCACGGTGACACGATGAGCCGGTTGTATGATCTTGGGAGGTGGTGGCGTCCTCTGTCTTTGTTAAGGTCGCTGTTGGTTCGCCTTATGTTGATGGCCTCTTTAACTCCTCGCTTGAACCAGTTCTCTTCTTTGTCCAAAACGCGGACCCCCTCCCAGTCAATCTCGTGCTGAAACGTGGCAGAATGTTCGCCAACAGGCGAGGAGGGTCTGGTGTGTTCATCCAAGCGAGTTTTAAGGGTTCTGGCACTTTCACCCACATAAGTGGATGTGCATTCCTTGCAATCTGTCAACTGTGTTCTTCATACTTAATTTAATATCACATATCACCTCAGACAGCTATATCATCTGAGAGTATACACAGTTGACAGGAAATCAACTGTCTATATTATCTTCATACTTTTAATATCACTTCAGACAGCTATATCATCTGATATTTTAAATAGATATAAATTCAAATTCATTAGCGCCTCAGACAGCTATATCATCTGGCTTATTCTTTAAAAGCAATATATATCAATCATTGAAATCATATATGTATCAGACAGCAATATCATCTGATACCCTTTTTACGCAATCAGACAGCTATATCATCTGATATTTTAAATAGATATAAATTCAAATTCATTAGCGCCTCAGACAGCTATATCATCTGGCTTATTCTTTAAAAGCAATATATATCAATCATTGAAATCATATATGTATCAGACAGCAATATCATCTGATACCCTTTTACGCTAATCAGACAGCTATATCATCTGATGCCATTTACGGTCCTGAAGTGAGACGACCCACTTCAAATCCCAAACAGCATATTTGGCTTGGACCTAATCATTACTCATTTCGAATTAGGACAACCCCATTCAATTTCCAAACAGCCTAATTTGGAATTGACATTAAATATTAAGTATGTGAAAACATTCCCAATGACTTGCTCAAATGCAGCAATGTATCTCCATTTTGATTCATATATTGGACAAAATGGTAAAAAGCAAAAGAAACAATGCCAACCAAGGACCTAATCTAGGACTTGCCTACCCCCCAGTAAATCTAACAATATGGAAGTATTGTGTTAAATGGCACTCCACTTTGCTGTCCATAGCAATATTTGACATGCATTTTGCACCCCTTTACCTGGACATTTTGAGCCTTTATTAAGGTGAAGAAATATGCTTTTTATGTGTCCTATTACCTTACATATATACACCATTTTTCACATATTTGTGTTTATTATAACCTGTAGAATAGGCTAGCAAATATCAATCCCAAGCAAATTTCCGATTCGTTAAGACATTAACATAGATATGATACCTGTATATTTTGCCTTTTTGAATCTAATGTTTGCAAATTTTTATTCATCTGGGCCATTTACATGATTACCCTCTTCATTATTAAAGTGGTGCAGTAGTACTCAATTGTGGCCTTTAAATCATTTCATGCATTTCTGCTATCAATATTTAATTATTCAATGTTCATTGTTCAATCACTATTTTCTTCTTATAATTGCCACCTATGACAGAGTTTTAGGTGTTGATTATACATGTACCAATGCATCAATTGACATTGCTGCTTTTTGAAGTGTGGCGACTTCTCAAGAGTGATATCTTCTATACTGCAATAAGTTTTATTTCGGTTATCGCTTTATTGTTTGATAAATTGTCAAATGCCAATATCGTTATACGACTGTATCTTTTTATTTTGCTATTGCAATTGCTTTAGTCACCTACAATGTATAATATCCATTGTTTGTAACATCACTTTACATCAGCACTGTAACAATTCATGTGTTTTTCTTCTTGGATCTTACATAGCCCTGGCCATTGTTGTCAGTCGTTCTCGTCATCCATTGTAATTCGCTGTCGAGAGCACATAGTAACCATTGTTGTAATTTAGGTTCATACGCCTGTTCCCAATTTTGATATGCCATAGGCTTTGTGTTGTGCTCATTTTGATCAATGGTTCGTAACAAAGATACTGATACTTCCAACTTATCATAGCCATGAGTTGACTCAGATACTAGGTGTTGAATCTGATAGCTTCCGATAACAAAATGTTCAATGTATCACCTTCCCTGCATTCTTATACAGTCTTGCACCAGTTTCAAGCCACTATTAATTACAAGTTTCCGGGACATGACAAGCCTCCATTTCTAATCACCAGCATTAATTGTCCGTAGTCTGAAATAAATTAGAAAAAACAAAGACAGAAAGGGAACCAACTCGCCATACATGCACATGTAAACATTATATATCATTATTGAATTACATTTGTACATTGTATTATTGATTGGTGATTTAGCAAAATGAAATATGAATGACATGAATGAATGACATGAATGAATGAATGAAAACAAAGTTATTTTATTCCTATTAGGAAACATGTAGGAGCTCCTGTTGTTACTAAAAAGTATTATTATTAAAAGGAGAAAAAGTGTTTTGTCACTGCTGTCTTTTCCCAACCCATTACGAATTCTCATTGCATTTTTCCTTCCATTTTTACATGTTTGATTGCTTCATTACTTCCTGCTTCCAATTAAACTTGCAACCTAAATTTATCTTATGAATTATTAACTTGCGATATACCCCAAGCTCATGAGTTCCCAAAGTTTCTTAATTTGCCATCCCAATGATCTCAATTGACCTTCATTATTGCACCCTTTCACCACCTTTCATGGCCTCCAACCCTTTTTGACATTCATTGATATTATAGAAATATTTATTTGATCATCAGGTGACCCCCCATCTAGCCTTGCAATAGTCATAGAATATGCTAGCTATCTTATAGGTTCACATTACCGCCCATTTAAAACACCGCGACATTAAAAAGAGTGCAAACCGCCTTACTCCCACCCCTGGGCAAAGATTTGTTGAAAGGTTAGTCTGACCCCATTCTGACCTTGGCACGTTTTAATTACCCTTATTGTTTCCCATCTTTAACAATTTCCATGACCCTCCAACCACATTTTCTTATTTACCTGTGGCTACCTTGAAACAACATTATTAATTTATCAATTAAATAACTCTCATGATCTTTATCTGTATATTTATTTGACCTTGGATTCGCTTTTGAACACAAGAAACTGCATGCTTCTTAAAATGTCATTTAACTTTAGCTATATATTTGCCTTTCGATGCCCTTTGATAACCTATATTTTTATTAATTTTTTCTTTTATTTAACCAAGTTTTTTGCAATTCCATTGATCTTGCCTTATATATTTTGACCCGCCAGAAATTGTAACTATCCATTGTGTTCTATATTGCCATATTTCCTGAAAATCCTTCACCTGACATGTGATGACTTTTTCCATAAATTTTTTGACTTACAGTTCTGAAATCCAAAAGTCTTAGCCTATTTACCTCTGATGATGTTGATAGACCACCAGATTTTTATTTTTATTTTTTTTCAATCATTATTTATTTATGGCTAATATTATTTTTCTATTTTTTATTCATCTATATATATATATTTTTTTTTCCATTATTATTATTATTATTATTATTATTTTTTTTTTTCAAATTTATTTATTTGCTTTCTATTTTTATTCATCTATATTTTTTTTTTCCTTATAAACCCTACGATCTATATTCAAGTATTTATTTTAATGACCTTGAACAGCCAATCAGACCAAGGTATTCAATACTACGTTACACATTTACGTAAGCCCGCCTTACTGTAAGAGTCCTGCCATGTTGGAGGACAAACATCAAACTGCTTGCATGAACGCGATCTAGCTGTGTTTTTAATGCAATGTCTAAAGTAAATTGTTTTGTGATAATTTAACTCGCTGAAAATCGTGAAATTTTTTATAAATTTTCCTTATTTGTTAGAAAAACAATGTATCAAATATAACAAGTAACGAAAACCCCCACTACGGATGAAATAACAATTTTTGTTTTACAATTTGGGAATGAACACACGAAAATCTAGAAACACAACCCGAAATTAAACCTAAGCAACCTCAAATTATAATCGTGACAGAGATTCTATGCCTGTTTCCACGCCTGCCTGTTTCATTCATAAAATAAGCGATCACGTGATCTCAACCTGGATTTTAGTAAATATTGATTCAGTGACTGGATTTAATAAACAATTATTCGCCGCGGCTAAGTATGAAGTCAGTTTTCACCCGGGGCTTTTAATTAATGTATACAGACCCACTTAACAGCTTAAATTAATTATATCAACACATCAAATTCCCATCAAATTCCGCCTCTTCTTCATAATCATGACTACTATAATTTTCTCACCCTTGTTTTCCAAGTATCATCCCGTCAGTGATTGAAGTTGTCCAATCTCGCCTCGTCTTAAATACAAGATGGCGCCTTCTCCCGGGCCTTCTCTTCTCACTTCTCCGCTGACGATACGCCAAATTCACGATGACAATTACTAGATTGTCAACTTGTTAATACCAAGTCACGGCACTGTTTAGTCAATCACCATGAATAAATGTCGATTTTACAACATCACTTTTTACGTCGCAACGAATGTGAAGAACATTGATTTTCGTACATCTTTCACGACCCATTGTTATTGTAGTTTTTGTACACGATGGATACCGCCGGAAGTTCAAGTTCTATTGCGGTTCGCCATATTTTACGAAGTTATATCCTTCTTGATTTTGCGTAAATTAATACACGATATCCCAATCATTATTTCCAGTTTCTGTCTCCAACACACTTGGTGACGTGCCGTAAGCTTCCTTCAATGTTAAGTTTATCTCTTTACATCAAAAGATTTTAAAATTTTCCTGACCTCTTCGGATGGTATCGAAACAGCTTATGAATTTTCCCGGCAATAATTTCTGAGAAAACAGCCACGCCCCCAGAACCGCCGCCTATGATTGGCTACTGGCACGCGACTCGACACAGGGCATGGATGCACAACAGGTGTTGGACTGATGTCACAACACGCATGGCACCACCTTTTATTGATCTACAGGACAATGAAACCCTTTTCAACAAAACCCAGGGCTTATTACGCCAATGACAATTTTGGTTTTGATTGAAGTTTGCTCAATCAAAACCCGAATACCTGTTGAATTCAATCTGGTTGCATGAAAAAGGTTGTTATGTAATAAATACTTTGGTTATGATTATTATTGTTCAACTTTTTGTCAATTTCATTAAATAAAAATAAACAATAGTAACAACAACAGTGTTTGCTTAATTATTTCCAATGTTGTTTTCAATTTTTCAGAGGCAAGACAAAACCCAGGATATAAGGAACTTCTTCGCCCCACTAGGCAGTACTAAGGGGAAGAAAAGGAAAAGAACAGCTAGTGGCAAAGCTTCTCCAAAAGTCAGCAAGCTTAAAGGAAGTAGCGTCACAACTCCATCCAAAAGTTGTGAGCCTTTGGGTCTTGACCAATCACCAATCATCTTTGATAGTAGTGATGATGACCTGCCAGTTTCTGAGCCAATACAAACTGGTGTCTTATCTACTGCTGATAGTGAGGATGGCAATAGACGATCCTCATTGGAGGATTTTGTGGATCCTTCAAAGTATCACCCAATCAGAAAGAGCGTATTAAATGACACTGCTGAGCAAGAAAAACACAGAGTTGTTAAGAGTACTAGTAATCAGACTGTTCAGAACAGAAATGATGTTCAGGTTTTGAAGAGTACTGGAGAAAATGATAGAGGAGCTAAAAAGCCGGCACCAAGCGGAACAGATGATGAACTGCCCGATATGGTTAGCATTATCCGTCGCAGACCTAGAAAAAGAAAGAGCACAAGTCTATCATCTGATCATACAACTGGTGAAGCTACATCTAATGACATACCACCAAACATACCATCTTGCTCTAAATCTCACAAAGTCAGAAATGAATTAAGTACCCCATCACCTAGAAGAGCAAGACCAGAATTAGATTGTGTCACACCTACACCAGGTACTTTAACTAGAGGTGAAAGTTCATCAGTTGATGATAGGTCAACACCAGGTGGCAGCAAGCAAAGAGATGATATTCAACAGGGTCAAATTAAGTGGAATTGCAGTGCATGTACATTTGAAAACCATGGTGCTTTGCCATTTTGTGAGATTTGCAACACTCCTAAGAAGACTGTCACAACCAGGAGTAGGGCAAAGACATTAGAACATTGTAACCCTAACAGTATTACCTTGAATTCAAATGAAACAGAGTCCAGTGCTACTACCTCAAACCTTGCAGAAAAGAAAGAAAATGTGGAAGGAATAATCAGTGCAAGCCAGAAAAATACAACTCATGCAGCTGCAACTAGTGATATCATTATTGAAACTACTGACAACAGTGACACGATAACTGATGATACAAGCACACATATTGATGATGTAAGCACACATACTGATGATGTCACAACAGCAGCTAGCTCTAACGATGACACATGTAATGATAATCTAGACATTGAGCCAGTAAGTCCAATGAGTATTGGAAGTGATAGCGATGTCATAATAGACTCTGATAGTCCTGTTGGTAGTGGTGATTTATTTGCAGAGTCGGATGATAAAGTATCATCAAATGATGGACAAAATCAAAATTCCGTCACTACTAATTTTGAAACACCAACAGCTGCTGATGCTAACAGAACTATAAATAGTCCAAGTGCTAAGACTAGCTCAGTTGTTGCAGGCAATCAGCTTTGCTCAGAGACTGACGTAGTCCAGTTGGACTGCATAGAAACTAACAATGAAAGTGTAGGAAATGACACGACCATAACAACGGAAGATGAATCAATAGACCACCTTTCATCCTCAGAACAGTCTGATATCATCATCAAGCCGTCAACTTTCAAAATAAAAAGAAAGAGAAGCAGAAGCAGATCAAGACATTCAACTGGCCCATCTCCAGATGGTAATAAACAAAGAAAACCAACTTCTTGTAAATCACCAATTGCCATGGTTACTGAACCGTCTCATGGCAACAAACAAAGTAAAGTTGCTCCTACTGAATCTCTAGTAACTGGTCCATCTCCAGATGGTAATAAACAAAGAAAACCAACTTTTTGTAAATCTCCGATAACCATGGTAACGGAGCCATCTCATAGCAATGAACAAAGTAAAGTGACTCCTACTGAATCTGTAGTAACTGGTCTATCTCAAGGTAGCAGTACGCACAGTAAACCAGTGCCGAGTGAGTCACAAGTTACTCAAAATGATTCAAGCAACTCGACTTGCCAAGAGATGTCAATGTTCAGTGACGATATCGACAGCTTCACAGACTCTGAGATGGTAGACCAGTTGGATAAATTTGAGATGGGTCTTACGCCGGATGTCACTGGGGAACCAAGGAATGCTGAGGGAGAATGCGGCCAATCCAAGGAGATTATCTCAGGAGATCATGGTATATCAGAAGACGATGAGGGAGGCAAATCGGAAGATGATACACCTGAACCCATCCAAGTGTATGAAGCATTCCTGTTCTGTGCTAGTAAATATACAGATAGAATCTACTTACATGATAAGGTAAGAAATAATCTTCTTCCTGACGTGGGGAGCAAATTTGCCCTCGGAAACCCACTAATTGCTCCTGGTCTTTGTAAAATTCATGTGAACTAGGAGCAATTTTCTGAAACAAATTGCTCCTGGTTCCATTTCTGCTCTTGATGCAGTAGTGCTTGTATGCTGTATTGTATACACAGAAAAAGATTGAAAATTGCTCCTGTTTCTTTAGAAATTGCTCCTGGTTCTTGTAAAATTTCAGTGAACCAGGAGCAATGTTCAGAAACAAATTGCTCCTGGTTCCAGTTTGCTTATTTGAAGGCCTACTCCAGGACTATTTGAGTTGAAATTATCTTCGGTGTGTAATTTTCAGGAAATTTTGAGGCTTTTAGAAATATAAATTTGCTAAATAATAATGTGCATTCGGGCCTGGGCAATTACAAAACATCAATCCCATTCGACGGTTTGTATCTATTGACCATTTACTCTTTTTCATCTTTTACGACCACCTAGATCTTGGTATTTGCAAAAACTTACATTTGAAGCAACCAGTTGCTTTAGAGTTGAGAAAATTCAATGGCTGCCATTTTACACTGGAAAGAATAGGGTAATGTATTTGTTGAATGTTCACTAAAGGGGGCACTAGCCTTTCCTCTGTCTGTTTTAACAGAATGTTTTGATTGCTTTTTATTTGTTTCAGGACCAGGTGCCTTTGCAGTGCTTTTTCTTAGCATTGGATGTTCAGCATCGTGATTTGGATTCCCTTCCCAGATTGCTGCACCACCCTAACAACCTGCTGCTAGCTCGCAGATTTGTCAGGGAATGGAATAGGTAGGTTAAATAATTAACCCCATGAGTACTACCTGCCCATCTAACATTGCCTCTGATTGGTCAATTACATGATATCTTCATTTTTACTACCAATCAGAATGGATAATTCACCCCCATTTTTTTTTGTGTGGTGAAATTATTCTAACAATGTTGCTGATTGGGCCAATTGATAATGAAAACTTCTTTTTGAATAATTGGCAGGTAGTTCTCATGGGGTTAATAACACCTCCCTTCCCTATGCGACTGTCAAATAATTTTGCTGCAGTGTGGGTAACATTTCAGAAGTGCCTGCCCACTTTCCATCAGATCAGTGTAAGTTTCCCTGTCGCTCTTCTTCCCGAGAACCACTAGAGACTGAATTCTCTCCAACTGCAGGGCCAGCAATTTCTGGATATGTTGAAATAGTTAATGTAGTTTTAAGGTGCATGATTGCAATTCATAACCTCAAGAATATATGCGATGCGTGCGATCCAATCATATTTTGTTGTTTGTAAAAAGGTAAACGCAAATTGAGGTCATTAATATCTCACAATTGCCACAACTCCACACGCACAGTGTTGTGCGTCAAACAAACTGTGCACGCGCTCGCCAGCGTATTTTGATTGCGCGCTACCATATTTGGACAGATTGTGATTTGCACTTTTGTTATTGGTCGTCCTGTTTTAGCCTGTTTGATTTTTGGAAAGGCAAAATGTAAAAATTGTTTACAAACTTTTAAGGAAAATTTTGTGTTGTTTTTTGCAGTGAAGAGACGGTTATGATTGAGGTCAAGAACTTTGCATCGGTAATATGTCGCGCATTGTGAAAAATCTAAACATTTTGCTTTGCACCTCGGAATATTATATTCCTCTGTTCCAAAGGCAAAATGTTTAGATTTTTCACAATACTCTCCAAATAACCGATGCACAGTTATTTTAATAGAGGTTTTAAAAACCTCTTGTGTTTACAAAACAATATTTTCTTACATTCCTGTGGGATGTTATTTATTTTCTTAATACCACAGCTTGAGTGAGATCAAGAAGAAGCAACTACGTAAAAGTGGTTACATCTTTGATAGTCCAATACAAGCCCATGAAGCATTGAAGAAAGGAAGACCATACGAGATGTGTAAAAAACGCTTCCTTACCAAAGTAAGCATAACAAAGGTGTCCATAGCAGTGTATGCTGTAATCAGTACAAGGACATGGATACATGTATACAGTAAGCCAAAAAATTAAGGTACCAGTTGTGTTCACCCCTGTATATCCTAAATAAAGAAAAATGTGTCAAAATTAAAACAAGCAGCTAATACCTACACTCTTTAGCTCTGATTTAAGACCTCATTTGTTGAAATTGGTTGAAAGTTAAAGTAACAGTGGTCTAAAACCTCATAAAGAAACAAAATCAAAAGTTGCACTTTTGTGTTCTATAATCAATGAAAGCACAACACTAATTTTAACATAAGCAATGGAAGCACTGCGCTGGTTCTCTTGTTCGTGAACGCATTGTGTGCAAATCAATGGAGCACGCAATGGAGCGAACTGCAACTTTTAAATTGGCATCTTCCTTGGGTTTATGGATCGTCATATCTTTATTTCTTAAACAATTTCAACAAATGAGGTCTTAAATTCGAGCTAAAAGATGCAGCTATTGGCTGCTGGTTCCAATTATGACATAGCTGTCTTTATTTAGGACATACAAGGGGTGAACATAACTGGTACCTTAATTTTTTGGCTTACTGTATTTCAAGTACAAACAGAATTAGTCACTTCGTAAAGCAACTGAGACGTATTTGGCCTAATCCATATTCCAGAAAAATACAGCACTAAACTGTTATTCAAAATATAACATAGCTAAATCCTAATCCTTTAGTTAGTATTAATTGGCAATAAAAGTCAAACTTAAACTTTTTGGCCAATTTTTGGAAATAGGGCTTAAAACATGTGTATTAGGGTGTTTTTTCATATGTTGTGACAATCAAGCCCAAGGACTTGTGCTATGACTAATTTCAGGTTATGCATCCTAATTTTTAATTATCAAAATTAACATAAAATGTTAAAATTATGAGCAAACTCATAGCACATACTCAAAATTTTGAATACATAAGACTTGTGCCAAGTGTTTGAATTTTGTAACTACAATTGTAAGAACATGTGCAAAATTGCATGCTTTTGACCCATTTACCCTCAAATTGTAAATTAAGGCAATAGAACCATTGATGCTTGGTCGATCCTTGTTTTTATAAAGTCAATTAAAGGAGTATTTCGTGATCCTAGCATCCTCTTTTTATGACATTTTTCAGTACATATCCATTTAAAAAGCATATTCCCAAAATTTCAGTTGATTCCGATTTTGCGTTTGCGAGTTATGCATGATTATGTGTATTACACTGTTCCATAGACAATACGTTGTAATTTCGTTCTGGTGCACCAGAATGAAATTCAAATTTCACGATATCTTTGCTAAACGAATTAATCTGCAAGAAATATTTTGTACATAAACAATATGTAGCCAGAGGTTTCCAGTGATATAAAAATCTCAACTTTTTTTGAGAAAAGTGGGGGGATGAGGCTGTGGATCACGAAATGCCCTTTTAATTGACTGTAGTTAATTGTGATAATATGTGACGTGTCATGTCAAAAGGAGACACTTTTGGGCAGGATCGTAAATGGAGAAATAGCCAAAAATCTGCTGGCGATTGATTTTTTCACAATTTGTGTTTGTTGCAAATTTGTGATGTTATTAATGTTAAAAATATTGTCTGATAGTTTCAGACCGGAATATAGCAGGCATCTTGTATTTTTTGAGACATTTTTCAAATTAATTCCTACTCTCAACATTGTCAATAATATTTTTTTAAAGGCCGATATTTCAATTTCCAATTTTATAATACCATAACTTCCGAACTGAATATCTTCGCCTAGGAATGTCCGATTTCATTGGGGAAAACGGCGTTGTGGAGCAAAATATCTCTTTATATAAGATATGTAAAAACCTCAAAATTCATAACCTGCCCAAAAGTGTCTCCTTTTGACATGACACGTCACATATATGAATCTTTGCCTGTATTGATATTGGCCAATATAAATAGCATTAATTCTGATTAATTAATTGTAGCATCAACGGTTGATCCAAAGATCAAACAAATTAGTTTACCAAGCCTAAGTGAAAATAAAGTTGAAACATTTTCTGTCAATATCTTGCAAGCATCCTTACTCTTTATATCAAATCTAGTTCTCACAGGGGACTTACTAAACCCATATCTTACTCTTTTATTGAGTTTCTTGCTAATTTATGCCAAAAGGCATATATTAAATAAAACCGCACCACACCCCTCATTGGTAATTCAAGTCAACAATACCATCATTCATGAGATATTCACAAAATCAGTGAATCACTTGCGCAAAAGAGTGCCCTGCCCTAAACATATTTGTGTACTGTAGAATTGATACATGATTCCATAAAGTATACATGTACACACCGTAAACCATATTATATGATTTTGATTTTGCAGGAGGATTTAGCTAAATCAGCCCTTGAAAAAGCCAAAGATGTCGGAGGCACTGTGCGGCTTATCACCAAGCCTTCAGTCGCCCATAAGAAGGGTGTCACCAAGAAACAAGCAGGCAACGCACCAAATAACACGGTATTGACAGGTGATGGTGTTGTAGCTCATAATCAAACTCTTGGTACTGACATGCCCAGTCCAGTTGGAAAGTCAAGTAGTATAGAAGATAGCAGTGGTCCATCAGGACCAGAAAGCGATATACCAGGTAAATAGAGCTGAAGTTATTAGTTTTGACCAATGAAATATTTGCATGCATGAAAAATTTGTGAATTTCAGGAATAACATGGATTCGTGAAATGTTCATGCTCACAAATATTTCTTTTTTCTATGTAGCAATTTCACAAGAATTACATGCCACAAAAATGATGATTCTTTTCAAATTACCAAACTTTTGTATTGCAAAAAACAGGATTGAGCTCGATCATTGGTAAAGTTTGTGCAGCTTATAGTAGGCATTGTGTATTGCTATAGAATGGCATGCACGCAGTTGGGCACAGCACTTACGCTAGTTGCGCATTGCATGTGTGACTGGCACACGCTAATGTTAATTTACGCCAGCATAAGTTGAGAGTTTATTGATGTGTGCAGTAAGAGAAACCAAATAATTTTTGTCCAATATAAGTCAATCAAACTTCAGTTCAGTAACTGTTAGGTAAAGTTACAGCTTCAGCTTGAGAAAGCTACATTGTGCTATCTCATTTGAATTCCATACACTCCCTGTGGAAGATGCAACCATAATCTTTCACACAGGGGGTGTAGACGTCAAATGAAGTCACCCATTCAGCTAACTCAATTCGAAATACATACTCTATGTGTGGAAGATTAAACTCAAGTCTTCAGGGGGTGGGTGGATTTCAACTGGAATAGCCCCTTGTGCAAGGTAATGATGTAGACAAGTAGTACCCATTTGTGGGTCCTATCTGGTTGTAAGCCCTGCTGTCATTTGATGCTGTAAAACACCTTGGTAAGCACCATAAGAACAAAAAGAAAGTAGGCAAAATCAATTTTGAGTAGGGTATATTAATTTGGCCAGCATGCTTTTTATAGGTAGATTGGCTTGTGCATTTTGCATAATGTCTGGACCATGGATTGGACAATCCATGGACCCAAGTGTGTGTCCCTTATGGATAAACAAACAAACCAAACATTTCCCTTTTTTTTACAAATAGAGAACTGCCTTGATTAATTGCACATTATATTTGTTTGTGTTTGTTTCTTTTGATAAGGCACATCTTCAAATGCAGTAACTGCTTCAAGTGGGAGTGAAAGTTGCAACTCTTATGTATTCAACTCAGAAGCAATTACAAAGAAAAGGACATATTTACAGGTGGGTAGCTTAGAACCAAAAGAAGAAATCAGGTCCTTCATTATGCTCTTTCTGCCTAGTCTGACCTTCAGCCTATTTCCAGCACCATCTGGCGCCTGCTTACTCAGCGTGACTGGTTAAGCACAGGGTTTAATGTAGAGTCCGAAGAAAAAAATCACGGAATTGGAAGTACAACACGGAAAATGACATTTTTGTATGACGTGACAAAAATTGTTAAAAGATAAGAGAAATAAATGTTAAAAACAATCTTGAGTTGTGCATGTCAATTTTTATTATAAAAAATACTGTTTAATAATACTGACATAAAGGTATATTATCAAAGCATGAACCCCCTATCCATCCAAACATGGTAACGGTCGGCCTATTATCGTGAGAATACTCCAATCAGAGCATATTGATCGCGATATTGAACACTTTGTTGTGACATTAATATGATTCATAATCATTGTTTATACATGTTAAACTTTATTCATAAACATGGATTTACAAATTTAACAACATGGATTACAACACGGAAAATGGATTTTAAAAAACGGTAAACTTTGGACTCTAGTTTAATGGCAGTAAATTGGCTGCTTTCTGGTACTTTTCATAGCTTTCAAAGTCATATTGAATCAATAGAGAAAAAAACATGAATTTCAATAAAAAGAGCATATCCAAATATTGTTCTTCTTGGGCGATACCTGGTGGCATGCAATGTGAGGTAGATACCCTTAGCCCTTAGCTGTGGGAGTGGCGCCCTGGTGTATGCAACGACTGGCGCTCAGAATACCATCAGCCTAGTAAGGCAGCATCAACTTTTCTTCCCCAGACACATCCTGACAATGTCGGTGGGGAGCCTTATGGAGCATATGCTCTTTGTGTCCACCGTGTGGCAAGGGGCCAGGGACCAGGGTGACAAAGGACAAGCTGTCTGACTTATATACAGAAGCTGTTGGGGGATTCCAACAACGAATTATGGACAAAATCAAAAATTGACCGCCGGTTCCGTCTGGTTGCTTTTGTTCTAAACAATGGTAACTGGATGGAACCGGGGGTCAACAGCTGGGCGAGTTTTGATTTCATCCCTTACAACCAGATGCAATTACCTCACTAGCTGTGGATCTTTGTACTTGGGGAAACTTTGTGTAGTTGCCTGCTCCACAGTTGATTGAGGGTTACACCAGGGGCATAGCTAGCTTTCTTGGTTGGGGGGGGGGCAAAATGAATTTTTTGGGGCACAGACGAAAAAAATTTCAGTTGCATCATACAAATACATAGAGACTATATGTCTTTGAGCTTCCAAAAATGGCTTTATTGGGATGATGTGCACGCGTAGCATGCAAATATTTGGTATTTTACACTATTTTCACCCATTATCAGGATGAAAAGGGCTTTATTGTTACAATGTGCAAAATTTTGTATTTTGTACTATTTTGGCCCATGATTGGGCTGAATTTTGGTAGGAAAGGGTTCCTTGCCCCTTTTCTTTTCCTTTGCACTCCTAATTTTCTCATTCATTTTTTGTCAGAGGGGCACTTTTTTTTTTCATTTTTTTTCAGGGGGGGCACTCTGCCCCTCCTGGCTAGCTTTTCAGTATGAGTGGTTTTTCTCTTCTGTATTCTTCATTTTGTCCATAACCACATTCCATCTAGAAGTTGATGAGGAACCAAAGTTTATACAGTGACTGCAGAAAGCCACAAAAATTGACAGGAGTCAACACTGTAGACATCGACTAAATTCAAGAAATGAGCTGGGGTCATAACCAACAAAACATTCTTTGATTTTACCCATGAAAAAATCTAAATGAAAGGTGAGATGATCAATATAAGACAGATTAGGGGTTGAATGAACATACATTGAGAAGTACTTTTCATTTATTATTGTTGATCGATTGCAAAATTTATTTTAAAAATCCATAGGAAAATTGTCAAAAACCTTGGCTTGTGCCCCCCCCAATCAGACCTGGTGCCCCCAATCATGGTTGGTACCCCCCCCCCCCAATATGATGACCCACGCTACACCACTGGTCTGTAGCAATGCACTACAAAATTTCGAAGTATATATGTGACACAATCTGGTCCATGGGGGGGGCCAAAGGAGGCATTTTTGACAATTGAGTTACTGTAATTATTACATTATACATACAATAGTCAATCATTTACTGAAAACACCAAAGGTCTAGCATACTTGGTTCTAAAGTTATGAAGTTTTTGATGTCTATTTTCTTATGTATTTTATTGTTTTTGTTCCATATTTTTACCTTTATCTCAGCTTCAAATTTGCCGCCTTTGGCCCCCATGGACCAGATCGTGTCACATATTGAATTATTGAAATTGTATCATTATTTACTCGATTAAAATAAATATCACATTTTATCTTTTCTAGGTGGTAGACAAAGATGGCTGCCCTCTGTGTTTATTTTGTGGCCAAGCAACTCTCTCTGAAGCTGAATCCAGACACAAAGGAGCAGCATGGGATAGGCGCTTCTGTTCAGAGCAGTGTAAAGAGGAACATGGGGTAAGTATAATCAAAATGTTTGGTACCCATCAGATTTGATGTTTATTGGCAAGCTTGCTTCTTCAATATGCAACATTGGGTCTTCTTGAAATGCCAAGGATTTTTAAGGCATGATCACACGGGAGCTTACCTCCCTGTTATCAAAAAGTCAATAATTCAAAACTAGGGACTACAAATTTCTCTATATCAAAAATATGCATCAAAAAGTCAACAATTCAAAACTAGGGACTACAAATTTCTCTCTATCAAAAATATGCATCAAAAAGTCAATAATTCAAAACTAGGGACTACAAATTTCTCTATATCAAAAATATGCATCAAAAAGTCAACAATTCAAAACTAGGGACTACAAATTTCACTATATCAAAAATATGCATCAAAAAGTCAACAATTCAAAACTAGGGACTACAAATTTCACTATATCAAAAATATGCATCAAAAAGTCAACAATTCAAAACTAGGGTCTACAAATTTCTCTATATCAAAAATATGCATCAAAAAGTCAACAATTCAAAACTAGGGACTACAAATTTCACTATATCAAAAATATGCATCAAAAAGTCAACAATTCAAAACTAGGGACTACAAATTTCTCTATATCAAAAATATGCATCAAAAAGTCAACAATTCAAAACTAGGGACTACAAATTTCACTATATCAAAAATATGCATCAAAAAGTCAACAATTCAAAACTAGGGACTACAAATTTCACTATATCAAAAATATGCATCAAAAAGTCAACAATTCAAAACTAGGGACTACAAATTTCTCTATCAAAAATATGCATCAAAAAGTCAACAATTCAAAACTAGAGACTACAAATTTCTCTATATCAAAAATATGCATCAAAAAGTCAACAATTCAAAACTAGGGACTACAAATTTCTCTATATCAAAAATATGCATCAAAAAGTCAACAATTCAAAACTAGGGTCAACATGCATCAAAAAGTCAACAATTCAAAACTAGGGACTACAAATTTCTCTATATCAAAAATATGCATCAAAAAGTCAACAATTCAAAACTAGGGACGACAAATTTCACTATATCAAAAAGTCAATCATTCAAAACTAGGGACTTAACAAGGTCATGACTTAACACGGATACTTGTCCACACTGTCCTTCCTCGTGGTCTTTAACTCTAAGCACTCCGTGTTAGCTGCACGGCTCGGTCTTTACTTCGTGGTAAATATAGGAATTTCCTGGAAGTTTTAGGGCCGTTTGCTATACTGCAAGTATACTGTGGAAGTCGATGTCTCTTAGTTTCAGGGCAATTATGTCCTACACATGTTTTTTAGCTGTTTTTTTCTTCTCCACTCAATTTCTTTGTCTTTCAAGACACTAATATCAGCTCTTCCATTTCTTCTTTTGACCAGTTTAATGTTTTGTTTTGTTAGGTTTTTTTTTTTTTTGTGGTGCTTCTTTCATCATGTTCATTCTCGGTGAGAAACTGAGATAAATTATTGTGAATTTATGCTTAAGAAATTTAAAATACTGCGAAATTGTAAGTGTTGTATCCATAAGGTCAAGCTTACCCCAGAATCTTGTTCATACCGGCACTAACACAGAACGATCGCTTTGTGTTAGCGCGCTACCACAGAGATTTCTCTGTGGTAGATCTTCCATGTTAAGCTTCGAGGTAGTTAACACGATACTTGTTCAGACGGTCGCTAACACGAAGCTACCTCAGAGGTAGCTTTGTGTTAGCTTAACAGGAACTTACCCCTAAGCCCGTCTGAACACGGCTATAGTTTTATGACCTAGAATAACATTCATCTGTAAATAAGGTAGCTTCTGGGTTGCGTTTTGTTTTGCTAATCTTGTCCATAATCACTGGAAACTGATGGGTACCAATCATTTTGATACACCCTGTACAAGTACAGGGTGTCCCAAAGTCTCGATACCACAAGTGTAAGTTTCTGAACACATTACAGTTTGGTCATGAAAGTATATGAATGAACCCCTAAATCATGCTCTCAATTTTACCCTTAAATTTAGCATCTGATTATTTTTCGTTGTATTTAACAGCTACGAAATAAGAGCTCCAAGTTTGCTCGGGAGAAGCTTCTGGAAGCGGAGCATGGTATATGTCAGCAATGCGGTCTGCATGCACATGATCTATTCACACAAGTCAGGTAAATATTGCTAATTTTAACTATTCTTTATTTCCAAGAGGAGAATGACATAAAAAAGGGAAGAATAAAAAATCTGAAAGTTTTGCATGAACAAGGTCATATATTAGCAAGAAATTTTTCTACCTAAAATGACATTAAGATCAAGGGTGGCCATATGTCAAAATTATATCTTAAATGTGTTCATCCATATCAAAAGGATACAATGTTCGACTGCTACATGTGTCTCTTTTCACATAAAATCTAGGAATAGATTCCAAGCTCATCTCAAGTGGAGGTCACTTCAAATCATCCCCAAGTCACACGGTTTAGGAATGTTCTCTGTATTCCTAATCCATGTGACTTAATTGGGAATGATTTGAAGTGACCTCCACTTGAGATGAATCTGGCATTTATTCCTGGCTACTTTGTAAAAAGAGACACATGTAGCAGCCGACAAGTGCATCATTTTGATACGGATGTACGCATATGCAACTTTCCAAGGTAATTTTGCAATTCCGTGTTTAGAGAAAAGCCAAGAATTCTCCGCGTTGCGGATTCGGAGGTAAAGCGGAAAACGCATTTCTGAGAAAAAATTTAAAAATAAGCAAAAATGACCTAGAAAAAAAAAAAAAAATACAATTGAAAAGAAATAAATAAAATACTAAATGAAATGGGTCTTCAAAATTCATCAAAATCCGTCATAGATTTACCGTTCAACGCCTGTCCTACCTCCCATTGCAGACATGAAACCCGATCAGTTTATTCTTGGTAAGATTCTTGTGAAATTTTATTATGTCAAAATGTGCTAAAATTACAAAGCGGAGAAAAGCGGAATTTAGCATTTGTAAAGCAGAAAATTCTTGGCTTTAGTTTAGAGCTCCAAAGTCTAAATCCTTAAGGGCTGGGGTATGAACGTTTGGACAGTATTTATTTTGGGACATCAGAGCACATCAGACATATCAATTGCATTCTGAATACTGAAGAATGTCATTCTGATATCAAATAATTTTGATTTTTTGAAATTCGCAATTTAATACACATTTTATGGCAAATCATTAAAATTGATATTTTTGATATTTAACAGTACTTGAAGTAAACTTTAGAAATCTGATGATTTATACTTAAAGTGTATGTAGGTGGGATGAAAAGCCGACGATCAATTGAAAATTTGGACCTTTCAGTATTGAAGATATGGATTTTTTTCCCAAAACACCAAAAAAAATTAGGTCTTTTTGGGAAAAAATCCATATCTTCAATATGAAAGGTCAAAATTTTCAATTGACCGTCGGCTTTTTTCCTCCCTGCTACATACACTTTAAGAATATAACATTAGATTTATATAATTTACTTCGAGGACTGTTATATATCAAAAATTTGAAAAATATCAAATTTGATTAAAATTTGTATTATATTGTGATTTTCAAAAATGAAAATTATTTGATATCAGAAAGACATGCTTCAGTATTCAGAATGCAATTGATAGGTCTGAGGTGCTCTCATGTCCCACAAAAATACTGTCGTAAACGCAATAAACGCTCATTTTAGATCCCTTAATGGAGTCTGCATTTTAGTTTGCACCCTCATCTCTTCTAAAATAAAATTGAACTGAACTGAAAAAAAAAATGATAGGAGGGTCATTCAAAAGTTGTGTCTCATGTCTCATATCTCTGCTTTCATAAATGGTAGCCTAATGATATTTTCTATTGATTTATTTGATTTACTTTCACAGGGACATGGCCAAAAGTCAGAGAAAAGATTTCTTGAAAAGCACGCCATATGCAAGTCTGTCAGCCCAGAAACTAAATGAGATGATCAAGACACCATATGCAGGCCAGGTTTGTATACCATGTTGACCTTATTTTTGTTCATATACTATTATGAAGCTAAATTGGGGAATTAGTCCAAGGGAAAAGCAGAGCGAGGTACCGGATTTGGAGTCCCAAGGGATGAGGGATAATGAACGGGAAAGGGAATGACTAACAAGAAATGAACCAAATGAAACATTTATACATTTAAGAGATTTTTTGTGAATTTACAACATCAAAAAACGAATGATCAGAATAACATAATGTATGTGTTTTTAATTACCAGAGTCACATTGCAGCATAATATTTTAATAATAATAATATTTTATTCTTATAAAGCGCAATACATTAAAATCTCAAGGCGCTGAACATTTTACAATCATAAAATACATGAACACATTAAAAGATATTTTGAATATACAATGATAAAAATACGTTCTAGCATTTAAAATACAGAGAGAATGAAGCACATCAATGGATATTGCACATGCAGTATGGCAAATGTTTCGCACGAACAGTAAACAGCACTGTGGAATATACATCAAATGGCAAAACAACAACACATTACAATGCATATTGCACGGGGGAAACCGGAAATGCACAAAAATGCGATGACAATCGAGAGCAAAAAAAATGGTTTAAACGTGAAATATGCATTGAATAATAACAAAAATGTAAGCATAAATGATAAATACAACGCACGCAATTAATATTGCACGGTGAAACTGCTCAAAAACCAAACAGATCAATTTTAACTGACAACAAAATATATTTATACAGCAAAACTTATTTAACATGTTTAAAACACAGGGAACCATTATACATGAACACATTAAAAGATATTTTGAATGTACAATAATAAAAATACGTTCTAGCATTTAAAATACAGAGAGAACTAGAGTCAATAGATTCTGAGTACAAGCCGCCGGCAGTCGAATTTGACCTTTGACCCCTATGACTTGACCCTTGGGTCACGGATGGGGTCAACTGCTCTTGCATTGTGCTTAGGATGTCATAAGAAATATTCCTGGTGAATTTCAGCTTAATCGAACTTATACATGGATTTTGATTTTTTAAATTTTGATTGACCTATTGACCCCTTAATGACCTTTGGCTTCAATGGAAAAAAACCTTACGATACACCGACAAAATGCATTGTTCCAATTTTAATTAAAAAATTCTACTATGTTTAGTTGTTGAGATAAAAATTCTTAAAGTTATTTAGCTAAAAACAGGAAGTGACCCCTTAATGACCTTTGACCCCCAAAATAAAAATACCATGCATACATCAGGGAACACTGATTCATTTGTGATGGTTATTTTATTCTGGTCTGTTTATCTTTTGAGATAAAATTTTTTTGAACATTTTTGATAATTTTGGTTTTTGACCGGAAGTAACCCCTTAATGACATTTGACCCCAAAACTGTAGACATCCTAAGGACCCTGGCTAATAGCAATGCATGTGTGTTAATGGCGACTCTCTGCTATGTAATTTGTACAGACATTGATTTTTTGAATATTTTTTACAAATTTTTCAGATTTTGACCGGAAATGACCCATTAATGACCTTTGACCTCAATTCTTTTTAGGAAGTTTTAAGCACTGCCACATGTTGATTCATATGCATGAGTCACATGATCATTGCATGTAATTTGTGGAAGGAGTAGCATTTTTTTTTTTTCAACATTTTTGACCATAAGGTCAAGGTCAAAGATCACAGCGAGGTCAAAGTGAAATGGAAGGTTTGGCCTAGCCCAGTGGTCATTTGGGTCAAGTATGGTTGAAATCTGTCAATGCTTGGCAGAGCTAGAGCATTTTGATTGGTTGCCAGAAGAAGAAGAAAGAAAGAATTGGAAGAAGACAGAACAAGCCGACGTTCGTCGTCGGCTTGTAATGAAGCACATCAATGGATATTGCACATGCAGTATGGCAAATGTTTCGCACAAACAGAAAACAGCACTGTGGAATATACATCAAATGGCAAAACAATAACACATTAGGCCTACTATGCATATTGCACGGGGGAAAATGCACACAAAAAAATGCGATGGCAATCGAGAGCAAAAAAAGCATGGTTTAAACGTGAAATATGCATTGAATAAGAACAAAAGAAAGCATAAATGATAAATACTACGCACACAGATAATATTGCACGGTGAAACTGCTCAAAAACCAAACAGATCAATTTTAACTGACAACAAAATATATATACAGCAAAACTTATTTAACATGTTTAAAACACAGGGAACCATTATACAAATAATATACATGTATCAGCAGAAGTTCAGTGGTAAAAACAATCAAAAATTAAATCTAAAAGGTTCCAATATACAATTTTGAATAGATGGGTTTTAAGAAGACTTTTGAACTGGGTAATTGATGTGGAAGATCTGATATAATCTGGGAGTTTATTCCATAAGAAAGGGGCAGGTATACAGAATGCACGATCCCCGTAAAACATGGTATTGCTCCTAGCATAATAAGTATAATTAAATGTAATTCATGTGCAAGACATGATGACAATATGTGACATGTCATGTCAAAAGGAGACACTTTTGACATCACACGTCACATATATTCACCATCATGTTGACCAATCTAAAATATCACATCAGGAGACGAGTCTGGATATGTCTGTTCCGTTTGCAGGGTTAACAAGGAGTCACTAATTTATCAAAGCACAGACAATAGCTCACTCCACGGCGTTTAATTGATGCGTGGGGACAAAACCACGTTTTCTTGATGAACGGGTATCAGGGCTTAAGGCACAATAATCAATATTCAATTATGCAAATAAATTATCGTCACAACACATATTTTAATATGTTAAAAGGTGTTCTTAACAAAAATGTGTGTCAACTCCTTCATTAGCTAGTATAACTACCATGTTAAGGTAACCCTGTAATGAATTCTCTATGTGTTTAATTTCAGTATTGGCATGCTGATCACATTGTCGCAGTCTATGAAGGTGGAGGACTTTGCTCCCTGGACAATCTACGTACTTTATGTGTCATGTGTCATGAGAAGGTGACGAATGAACAGAATCGTCAGCGACGCAAGCAGAAAAGAGTGCAACAGCAAAGAGAGGCAGGGTTTGGAGATATTGCGACGTTTTTTAAATCATGATTACTGTCTGCTGTGTGCTTCATCAAGATGACCTGTCTATATTGTGTGTTTAGAGGAAACAAAACCAGGAGAGAATACCAAACACAAAAGAATACGGGTGGAAATTACAAAATATATAAAGTTATAATTTCTTGTGTACTATGTGCCTCTACTCTACTTGCATATCATTTGTCATGAAGGGACATAGACTAACATAATAATTGTCAGTGAAGGAAGCCAAAGAATTCAATGCAAAGGGGTCAGGTCTGGTAAAACTGTGACACCTTCAAAGCGGTGTTATTAGAAAGCTAGCAGAGGGTATGTGCTAATTAAGAGTCTGGACACCTTACAAGATTTTTAAAATCATCAAATATCTTTGGCATTTAGTAGTACTCTCTTCTGGTTCCTTTATTATTGGGTTTTTTTTTCATTTTTCATGACACAAAATTCAAAAATTATCTAAAAACACATCAGATTACACATTATGATCCAATCAAGCAAGGTAGTAATGGGCACTACTGCCTTTCTAGTGGTGCCTGTTATTGGTTAATTATGTGATGTAATTATCTAAGCAACCAATCAAAAAAGAGCTATTAAATTTCTCTGATTTTAATACTATTTAGCCCTACTGACTATTCTGATTAGCTCATTACATGCATAATATAGCACTCTTTATAACCAATCATAACTCAGTTTTCACAATTGCCTGGTTAGTTCAGATAATGTCACATAATTTATGCCTATGGATAATCTTTAAAAATTTTGTCTTATGTCATGAAAAAATGAATGAAAATAGTTTTCATTGAAGGAACCATGAGGGAATGCCTAATACCAAAGAACAGTAATGAAAAGCTGGATTTTGAGATGTTGTAAAGTTGTAAAACCATGATTATTGTGTGCTATGTATATATGTGACCATCCACATCAAAACACTCGTAAAGTCAGCCCCTGGTCAATTTTGTTTTCTTCCGTGCTTTGGAAAATTTATATCATAAGCTTTACAATGATATATCATTTGACTTCAAATGATATATAGAAGTTATGGCTTGTTAAACTTTGCTCCTTCAGTAAAAAGGTACATTATTTTGATGCTTCAATATATCTCTTTTTCTATATTGCTGGTATTAAATATCAAATGGTCATAATTGGCGGTCACTTCAAATCATCCCAAGTCAGCGAGGTTCAGGAATGTCCTCTCATTGTTAATTGTTGGTTAACCCACCACTTGAACAGGATTTAGCCAAAGCAAACAAAGACTAAAGCTATTTACAATAAGTATAAGCTTATTATCCTCTTCAACAATAGGATTAAAGATTGGTATTTGACTGGACTGAAATGAGAAACTTGTAGGACAATTATTAGGTACATTTTGAATACAAGCTTTATGCACATTTTGGACTGTAACTCGAAATACAATTTGCCGACTTTACGAGCGGTTTGAGATGGATGGTCACATATGTGTGATTCAAGATGACCTGAGCTAGCCACTTGTGTGGCATGATGTGGATGGCAAGTGTAAAGATGAATAGAAAGTCCAGTACATACCAGGGTTTAATGTGCATCCCACCCAGGACTCTACCAAACCAACCTTTTTTAGCTTCCTTTTATGGTCCTATAACACATTCAAGATGTTAACAACAAATAATTCCTGGCACTCCGGCAATATTCAAGGTTAAAGGTCAACACAGTGGTCAAATTTCAAAGTTGTTCAAATCTGTTTAACAAGCACACCAAAATATCCCTCTCATTGCAAGGATTCAGAAAAAGTATAATTTGACCTACCTCCGACTTACCGGTATTGAGTTATAAGCAAAAAGGTCAAATCTTGGGGGCTAGCTAGTTGTTGTTTTTGCCACACAGGGGCCAAAAGCTAAAAAATGCTCCAATTTCAACGCAAATGGTCTCAAATTTCTTATCATGTAGAAACAAGTCAAAGAAGGAATTGTTTGCATTGTCTACAACCTATGTTGTGATATTTCCTAGGTAACAAAACATCCTACCAATTTTGTTGAGAGTATTTTTAACCTTGAATATGGCCGGAATTATTTTTTGTTTTGAATGTGTTATAGGACCATAAAAGGAAGCTAAAAATGTTGGTTTGGTAGAGTCCTGGGGGATGCACATTAAGCCCTGGTATGTACTACAGTGACATAAACAAATTTGGTAAAACAGCAAAGATTAGCAGAGTTTAGAGGCATTATTTTTTTTTTGTAATACAAATCATTGCGTGTGAATAGTTGCTAATTTTTGAGAATGCAGAAGAGTCATTTATGGGGAAGTTTATTTATTTTTTGTTATATTTGTTGTCATCGAAATAATATATATGTAGGAAAAGGTAAAACCATAGTCTTAATCCTAGCTTGATCCTGAACACTAACCCTAAAATCAAAGACGGAACAGAATTAAAAAGACTAGTTTGTGTGTGACGTCATCTGTCAATCAAACGGTTTGTTTCCAAATGTTGTGATGATGAGTTGCTGAACGCGGTGGTAAAACTTGGCGTCTTATGGGTAATTTTGCATCTTCAAATATACAAACCGTCTGCTTTTTGCCTTTTAAAAGTGCATAATTTTTCGCCATTTATTGCGATTCCTTTTCTCGAATCCGCACCAGATGAATTGACCTTCCTTTTACGCGCTATTAACTAATCTAGGGTCGCAGGGCATTTGATTGACAGTGACGTCCATTGCAAACTAGTTATTGGTTTTTTTTTTAATTCTGTCTTGAATTATAACCTATAGACTAGAACCAATTCTATGTTACTTATTATAACCTATAGACATGAACTAATTCTATGTTACTTTTTGCTTATATCTAGTTTATATCTAGTTAGAACCATTTGTGTGCTTTGTTCATTTTGCCATACCCTTTCATATCATAATACTAATCACAGAGTGTCCGTCCGTCCGGGCGCTATTGCGTTGGCGCGGCGAGCTAACGCGTGATCGCGGTGCGAGTGTGCGCGGAGTACGGACGGGCGCAGTGCGTGCATCTGAAAACATTACAATGTGACTAATCGTGCAGGTGCATAACCCGTTATATTAGGCCTAATTGCATTCACATTTCTACCGATTGATTTCATTACTTTAGCATGTTTAGTAATGGCCCACATCCAGATACTAATTTCCATACCTAATACTGACCCTTCGGGGTATTTTCGGGGCCCTCATATGTGGTAGCAGGAGGGCTTGGAAGAGGCGAACGGTGGGTTTCCAGATTATGTGTACCAAAGTAAGCGTCACAGCTACAAAACTGAGTTTATTAAGTTGTGTCAGGGTCTTGATCATTGAGAGACGTATATCATAGTAGTGTAAAAGGTCAGTGCAGGTATATGGGTAACGGGTGTTGGGTAATTAGAGATAGGCCTATCACAAGAACCGCCCAAACCCGAGAACCGCGAAATCTAGTTAATACTAACCACAATCATCTAACTTAAAATTACCTCTATAAATTGACTAAACCATCAAGAAACACTCAACCAGCCTTCAAATTAAAAAAGGCTGTTTTAAAATGATTTTCATTTTTTCCATCCTGATTTTGTTCAAATATATTTCACAAGGGTACAGTCTGCCACCCCATAGTTATACCTTTGCTCTCAACAATGAGCAAAGATTCATGAACTTTATCAAACATGCAAATGACCCATGGACTTACCAAGATCAATGGATAATATGATCAGTCAAGATTAATAGCAAAATTTTCACGGGAAAATTTTCTGAACATGTGACACCCATGGGCGCTGACATATTAGCATTATGGAATGGGACCCCGAGCACAGTGGGTGGTTTTCCAATGTATTTGAATAGAAAACATTTATCCTTGGATGCAAAATAAGTTACTTGTCGCAAGTTAATAATGTTATAACAAGAGTTTCCGTAGATATTTTTGAAATTACGTTTTGATGATATTGTGAAGAAATTAAGATAACATAATTTTCAATAATTTTGCAATGCACAAATTTCTATCGAAACTGCGGCCAAAAATACTATTCCAATTCAAAATAACTAAGACTTGAATAGCGAGGTCACCGCCGTGGGTCAGGGATCAGGCTTGAGGTTATACTCGCATTGATTTCCATTAGTCACGTGTCCAGAAAATATTCCCCTGAAAATTTACCTATTAATCTTGACTGATGATACAAGAGATGGCAGTTTTGTCATGTAACTGATAAATGTATTTTTTTCTCAGTTGGTATTGGATTGAGATGTATATCATGTAATATAGGGATTCAATTAACAATGATGCATCCTATTTTCCAGTAGCAAACTTCTTCCATGCCTCTTTTTTTCTAGTTCCCATTGCTACAACACTGTCTTCTTTCCCAACATATAAGGCATCAAGCTGACGAACTTACCTAATGGGCGATTCCAATTGTAATCCCCACTCCCTGTATGGAAGATATGACCTTTATCTCCCACACAGGGGTGTAGATTTCAAATGGAGTTGCCCATTTAGGTAACCCCATTTGAAATTCACACTCCCTGTGTAAAAGATAAAGGTCATATCTTCCATAGAGGATGTATGGATTTCAACTGGAATAGGCCAATATTTGAAGTGGAAACCTGCAGCTATGTTTGTCGTAATGATGCAGATGCACACAAAACGTCAGAGCTTCGGAATAAACAGGCTTAAGGTCTACAGTTTGTCCACTTGAAGTACGCAGTAAATTACACAGTTTGGGCGCGCCGTAATGTCAAAAGGAATTAACACGCTGTTATGCGCACACAAATGCATGAGCGTCTTAATATGCGACGCACGATATGCTTACTCAAAATGTGCGTACCTTACTTCGTACTTCAAAGTGGACAAGCTGTAGTATCCAATGTTAAACCATTTTTAACACTGGTGTGGCAGTGATGTCAACGCATTTATGCAGCCGTTTCGCATACGCATCTATGCGGCATCTTAAAGGGCATGTGTGTATATGCCAGACCTTTGGGCAAACGATAGCGATTTGGAGCTGCGCCCAATGAAATGTGTACTGACGTCACTGCCACATCAGGGTGGAAAATGGTATAGAAAAAGAAAGATAGTTAGCAGCAGTAGTTTCCAGCAAATATGGTATGTAATAGTTTTTGTATAATCTTCAGCTATCTTCAGTAGATGATGTCGGTATACTATTAGATAGCAGGATTCACACAATCTGGTATGAGCTATCTTCAGTAGATAGCAGGATGCACACAATCTGGTATGAGCTATCTTCAGTAGATAGCATGATTCACACAATATAATATGAGCTATCTTCAGTAGATAGCAAGACTCACACAATCTGGTATAAGCTATCTTCAGTAGATAGCAAGACTCACACAATTTAATAGCGCTATCTTCAGTAGATAGCAGGATTCACACAATATAATATGAGCTATCTTCAGTAGATAGCAAGACTCACACAATCTGGTATAAGCTATCTTCAGTAGATAGCAAGACTCGCACAATTTAATAGCGCTATCTTCAGTAGATAGCAGGATTCACACAATCTGGTATGAGCTATAGAAAAAGAAAGATAGTTAGCAGCAGTAGTTACCGGCAAATATGGTCTGTAATAGTTTTTGTATAATCATAACAATGAATGACCTGTGTGTGCTTCACTTATAATACAATAAATATTTATAGTAAACAAGTAATGGTTTCATGTGTTTCTTACAATAGAATATATAGAATAGAATAGCATGCAAGCTTGTGTGAATTTACGCGAGGATAAGTTGGATGTGCAGTAACGAAAAAACTTATGTTTGCCACTTACATGTTGAAGAAAGTACAAATCAATTATTTTGTAGGGGGGGTAGTATGTTGTATACACCCCCCCCCCCCACACACACACACACAAAAAAGGTGTCTTAGAATTCAGAAGACCACATGTGTAGCTTTTAAAATTCACATTTTTTGTTTTTTCAAGGTTTTGGGTTTTTTTAGTCATCAGAAAAAATAATTGGCCCACAAAAAAACATTTGCACATTTAGCATTTTATGTGTGTCCTAATTGAGATAAAATCCATTCTTTTGTGATTTCATGTTATTGGTAGTTTATACTAGGAAAGAAAATAAAGGGATAATTAAGAGATTTTTCTGTATAAAATATTTTTGCCTATCTGCTCCTTGAGTGATCAACAAGCATATAATGTCAAGTTGATCATGCACGTGGGGGAGAAGGATAAGCCTTGCCCACCCCATTCCCCCACCCACAAGTACTGATGGTTGACAGTTTCCAGTTGATACAGATAGCAACATGCACACATTCTAGTGTTAGCGACCTGTAGTAAATCTGTACACAATCACGTCTAAGCTATCTTCAGTAGATATGATGTCGGTATTAGATAGCAGGATTCACACAATCTGGTATGAGTTATCTTCAGTATATAGCAGGATTCACACAATCTAGTATGAGCTATCTTCAGTAGATAGTGGGATTCACACAATCTAATATGATCTATCTTCAGTAGATAGCAGGATGCACACAATCTGACATAAGCTATCTTCAGTACATAGTGGGATTCACACAATCTAATAGGATCTATCTTCAGTAGATAGTAGGATAGACACAATCTAACATGAGCTATTTATCTTCAGTAGATAGCAGGATGCACACAATCTGACATAAGCTATCTTCAGTAGATGTCAGGATTCACACAATCTAGTATGAGCTATCTTCAGTAGATAGCAGGATTCACACAATCTAATATGAGCTATCTTCAGTAGATAGCAGGATTCACACAATCTAATATGAGCTATCTTCAGTAGATAGCAGGATTCACACAATCTAATATGAGCTATCTTCAGTAGATAGCAGGATTCACACAATCTAATATGGGCTATCTTCAGTAGATAGCAGGAATCACACAATCTAATATGGGCTATCTTCAGTAGATAGCAGGATTCACACAATCTAATATGAGCTATCTTCAGTAGATAGCAGGATTCACACAATCTAATATGAGCTATCTTCAGTAGATAGCAGGATTCACACAATCTAATATGAGCTATCTTCAGTAGATAGCAGGATTCACACAATCTAGTATGAGCTATCTTCAGAAGAAAGCAGGATGCACACAATCTAGTATGAGCTATCTTCAGAACAAAGCAGGATGCACACAATCTAGTTGAGCTATCTTCAGAAGAAAGCAGGATTCACACAATCTAGTATGAGCTATCTTCAGAAGAAAGCAGGATGCACACAATCTGGTATGAGCTATCATCAGATCAGAAGCACACAATCTAATATGAGCTATCTTCAGTAGATAGCAGGATTCACACAATCTAATATGAGCTATCTTCAGTAGATAGCAGGATTCACACAATCTAGTATGAGCTATCTTCAGAAGAAAGCAGGATGCACACAATCTAGTATGAGCTATCTTCAGAAGAAAGCAGGATGCACACAATCTAGTTGAGCTATCTTCAGAAGAAAGCAGGATTCACACAATCTAGTATGAGCTATCTTCAGAAGAAAGCAGGATGCACACAATCTAGTATGAGCTATCTTCAGAAGAAAGCAGGATTCACACAATCTAGTATGAGCTATCTTCAGAAGAAAGCAGGATGCACACAATCTAGTATGAGCTATCTTCAGTAGATAGCAGGAAGCACACAATCTGATATCTTATCTTCAGTAGATAGCAGGATTCAAACAATTTGGTATGAGCTATCTCTAGTATAGATAGCATCATACACACAATCTAACATGAGCTATCTTCAGTAGATAGCAGGATGTACACAATCTGGTATGAGCTATCTTCGGTAGATAGCAGGTTTCACACAATCTAGTATGAGCTATCTTCAGTAGATAGCAGGTTTCACACAATTTAGTATGAGCGTTTTCATCAGTAGATAGCAGGAAGCATACAATCTGTATGAGCTATCTTCAGTAGATAGCAGGATTCACACAATCTGTATGAGCTATCTTCAGTAGATAGCATCATAACACATCTAACATGAGCTGTCTTCAGTAGATACCAGGAAGCACATAATCTAGTATGAGCTATCTTCAGTAGATAGCAGGATTCACGCAATCTAATATGAGCTATCTTCAGTAGATAGCAGGATTCACACAATCTGCATAATGAGCTATCTTCAGTAGATAGCATCATACACACAATCTAACATGAGCTGTCTTCAGTAGATAGCAGGAAGCACATAATCTAGTATGAGCTATCTTCAGTAGATAGCAGGATTCACACAATCTAATATGAGCTATCTTCAGTAGATAGCAGGATTCACACAATCTGCATATGAGCTATCTTCAGTAGATAGCAGGATGCACACAATCTAATATGAGCTATCCTCAGTAGATAGCAGGATTCGCACAATCTGGTATGAGCTATCTTCAGTAGATAGCAGGATTCACAGAATCTAATGTGTTCTATCTTCAGCAGGATTCACACAATCTAGTATGAGCTATTTTCAGTAGATAGCAGGATCCACGCAATCTAATATGATCTATCTTCAGTAGATAGCAGGATGCACACAATCTAGTATGAGCTATCTTAAGTAGATAGCAGGATGCACACAATCTAGTATGAGCTATCTTAAGTAGATAGCAGGATGCACACAATTTGGTATGAGCTATCTTCAGTAGATAGCAGAAGTCCTGGACGTGGCCTCCAACTTAAACTTGATTACCACTGGCTCTTTGGATAGAAGACACCTCTCCCCCACACTGTAACTCAAGTTTTTCCAAGCTGTCCCCAGAATTCCTTTCGGGGAAAAGTGTACGAAATTTTGATAGCGTAGCGTGCGAAAATATGCTATTTCAATGCTAAAATTCAAAGGGGGTGTACCGGACTCACCGAGCCAGGGAGCAAAATTTCATAATTGTTCCACTGATCTACTACTAAAAGAACATTACCGTTACAAATGCGCGCGAAAAAAAATGCAATTTCAATGTTAAAATGAAAACAATTGCTGGTACTAAGATCGTGCCAAATGAAGATGCATAGTATAGGTAACATCTTTTAGTTAATTTAGTCCCGGTATTTTAATCCAGCTCATGATATGAGTTTTATGCTTCCAGGCATCAGAGGAGTTACTTAAGGATGGAATTATATAACTCTCATTTGTGAGATTCGTAAACATGTTAAAGTTTAAGGTGAAAAAAAAGGGAATTTCCAATGGGGCAGATTTACTCACAGAATGGGTGTGCCGAGATAAATGCGCGAGAAGCGCGCGGCATTTGGCATTTCAACGCTAAATGTTATAAAACAGGCTTAATTTGAAATTTGGGGTCTAAATTAGACCAAAAGGAAGATGCAAATCGTAAATTGTGTCATAACATTTCTGCCGACTGAGCAGGGATGTGGATTGACTTTCCACCAATTTCTTTTTAATATTGGGGGATGGGGTTGGACATTTTTTTGAAGTACGGTAGTGAATCCAGCACATATTCAGATATTGGTAACAAAAATCAGTTTGTGCTACAAATGCGTGCGAAGCGCACGGAAATATTTACCATATTGAAACTAAACTGGTGAAGTGTGGTACAAAAGTGGATAAATTCGCGCGATGCGGGCAAAAATTGGCACTTTTGGTTTAAATGGCCAAATATGAGGTTAATTTGGTCAGAAACTACGGTGTCTGATCTCCGCCAAACTCCCCCTTTTATAATTCATCTCCCCAAATTTTCAGTTTTCCCCCTTTTTGCGAAATGCTTTCCCCCTTTTTCAAATATTTTCCCTTTTAACTTTCCCCTTTTCAAATAGTTCCCCCTTTTCGACTTTCTCCCTCCCTTTTCGACTTTCCCCATTTTCAAATAGTTCCCCCTTTTCGAATTTCCCCCTTTTCATATAGGCCTAGTTTCCCCCTTTTCAAATTTCCCCCTTTTCATCTTTCTTCCCCCTTTTTCATGTTTCCCCCTTTTCGAATTTCCCCTTTTCATATAGTTTCCCCCTTTTCGAATTCCCCCCTTTTCATACATGTTTCCCCCTTTTCGAATTTCCCCTTTTCATATAGTTTCCCCCTTTTCGAATTTCCCCCTTTTCATATAGTTTCCCCCTTTTCGAATTTCCCCCTTTTCATAGAACCCCTTTTCGAATTTCCCCCTTTTCATATAGTATCCCCCTTTTCGAATTTCCCCCTTTTCATATACAGACTTGACATTTAATATGGAATACTTTTTCGCAAAATTCCAAGACTGGTCTGGTAGAGGTCTGCATAAACGGCACGGGCTAAATATTAACTGGGGTGTGTCGGGTTATGGTGCAAAATAATTGTTTGACAGAAAATGTGCTTTCCACCAGTGTATATTATGGCGCTCATAATGTAGTAAATTAGCCTAAAATGGCGGATTTAAGGAGACTGAATTTGAATTTTGTAGGGGTAAAATTTCTGAATTTGAGCAACATTATTCTAATATTATCACATTTATTGAGGTTTGAGGCAATTCTATTGAACCTAAATACCAATAAGTGTTCGTCAGAACTGAAATGCACCTGTGATCTACTAGTTTTGAAAGTGGGAGGAGCTTTAACAAATATGGCTCTATAAAGTGGTATGCACTCAGGAAATTTGAATGGTCCCCTGGGGCCAAATGTTATAAACTTACTGTACACAAAGAAACAGTGTGAGTTCATTGGACAACCAGGAATCCGCACAGTTGTTTTTGTACGGTAAGTTTGTAACATTTGACCCAAGGGGGTCATTCAAACTTTCTGAGTACGTACAGCTTTTAAAAGCCCTATTTTAAGCTCCTCCCCTGTTCAAAAACTTGGTACATTGTAAGTGTATTTCAGCTGTGATGAATGCCAGTTGCTGACGAAGTTTAAGAAGTATCATCTCAAACCCCTATAAATTTGATAATAACAGAACCACATTGCATAGAGTTCGAAATTGTGTCCCCACAAAGCTCAAATTCAGCCTTCTTAAATCCACCATTTTAGGCAAATTCGCTACACTATGAGCACCATAATGTAAACATATCTAAAGCACATTTTCTATCAAACAATTATTTTACACCATATCCTGACACACCCCAGTTAATATTTAGCCCGTGCGGTTTATGCAGACCTCTACCAGACCAGTCTCGGAACTTTGCGAAAAATATTCCATATTAAATGTCAAGTCTGTAGTTTCCCCCTTTTCGAATTTTCTTTTCACCTTTTACATAATACCATTTTAAAAACAGATATCCCCCATTAAAATAGTTTCTCCCCTTAAATTTTTGCTCCCCTTTTTTTTATACCCCCGTTTGACGATGCGTAGGCTTTACCAGTAGGCACCGACCATCTATAGTGCCAGCCTTCATGCTTCGATCGTGCATACATGTACTTCGATATTGAAATAGGTCCAGCCTACACGTTGAAAGCACGTGATTGTCTGATACAAATTCTTGAGCTAAATAAAATGAATAAAATGATACTTATTATGTAATTTATGAATTCTAATTCTATAGGATATAGATCTACATTTAAGAAAAATGATAATCTGAATTATATCATGCAACTAAATATAGACCCAGGAAAAGGCCAGGAGATTGGAATTCGAATCAATTAGATTGCCTTATTAATCGTTATTATTTTGGACTTGTCTCGACTTTAAAAAAGACTAGGCTTAATTGCTACTTAATTCTTCATCTAACATATAGGGCCTACTAATTCTTTTTGGATTTTTGAGGCGTGCACCACTGACCGAAGTCCCTGGTTCATTTGTCTGGTCAATTGAATATATGCCATAGAGCATTTGATTAGAAAGCACATTTTTATTGTTAACGGGATTGTTGACAAACAAAGAATAGCGAAAATTACTCGGAACTGGCTTAAAAATAAAGTTGCATAAAATCACACAGCCACACTTGTCATAAATATGCAATGCCCATTTTGTCCAGGCCCGTTTTATAAATGTATGCTTTTATTGTCATTTCACTGTTAAGACCGCTTGTTTTAAACTTTGGTGCTAACTTTAAAAAAACCCTTTTGAATATATATCACAAACAATTCTTATTAGGCCTATCTAGGCTTCTGTAACAATGGCAGCCAGTTGTTTGTTGTCTCTGACATAGGCCTATCCCTGTTTATAGACAAGTTCTTCACATACTTTCAAACATCATTGCTATGAATTTGACCAGCATAAATATTTATGCATGCCATTTCACCCGTTTAACATTCTGAACATCATTTGGTTTATCAATCATATCGGGTTTGCTCTTTGTACAGCCCCTCTATAAACGTACATAAAAGTTGACGGATCCCTAACCCATTGAATTTAGCGGGCGCTTGCACAACAGGCTATAAATCTACCTACGTTGGTATCCAAATTCATGTAGAACGCCTTTCCAATAATGGATGTAGCGGAATGAGCTCTAGTGAGTGCACGGTACTCTCCAGGGTCCAGGCTTACTGGTAAAGCCTACGCACGGAAAACGGGGAGTACCCAAACAAAAGGGAGTATTAAAAACAAAAAGGGAGTATTATTTTAAAAAGGAGAAACTATTTAAAATGGGAACCTATTTGTGAAAAGCGGGAGAAAAGTTAAAAGGGATTATTTGTAAAAAGGGGAACTATTTACAAAATGGGTGAAAATAAAAAGGGTATTATTTGTAAAGGGGTAATTCGAAAACGGGGAAACTATTTGAAAAGGGGAAATTAAAAAAAGGGGAAACTATTTGAAAAGGTGATTCGAAAAGGGGAAACTATATGAAAAGGGGAAAGTCGAAAAGGGGAAACTATTTGAAAAGGGGAAAGTCGAAAAGGGGGAAACTATTTGAAAAGGGGGGAAAGTCGAAAAGGGGGAAACTATTTGAAAAGGGGGAAAGTCGAAAAGGGGGAAGCTATTTGCAAACGGGGAAAGTTAAAAAGGGGGAAATATTTGAAAAAGGGGGAAAGCATTTCGCAAAAAGGGGGAAAACTAAAAATTTGGGGATATGAATTATAAAAGGGGGAGTTTGGCGGAGATCAGACACCGTAAGAAACCCACATACAGGTGTCCGATTGTATGGACCATCCATGGGGCCCCAAATAAATCCTGGCTACGGGCCTGATGGAGGTAGGCTTTTTGAATGATTCTCACTTTTGGAAATCATGAATTTCCGTTTCAGACAAATTTGACAAATTAAGTTTTATAATGTTTTGAGTGCTTTTTGTAAAGGAAAGCAGAAAATATAGGGCATGAATTCCGGATGAATGCTAATTCTTATCTCTCAATTCTCCACATAAAAATATCTTGGCTTACAGCATCCCTCCGGGCAGCACCCCGTATATTCTTTACATTAATTTCCTTGCCGGATTTTCCACAGCATGATCCCCCACTTTTCTCAAAAAAAGTTGAGATTTTAACATCACTGGATACCTCTGGCTACATAATGTGTTCAAAAAAATTTCTTGCAGATTTTAATCTACAAGAAATTCGTTTACTAAAGATTAGATCAGTCGTGGAATTTGAATTTCGTTCTGGTATACCAGAACAAAAAACCATGGAGTGGGCCCCCTAGAGCAGGGGTTCTCAATTAATTTATTTCAAGGGCCAACTTGTGTTGAACAATAATGCTGAAGGGCAATGCAAACGCAAAATCGGAATCAACTGAAATTTTGGGAACAGGCCCTAAGCTTTTTTCGTGGATATCTAGGGACCGTTCACAAACACTTGTTAGCGGGGAGGGGGGGCTGATGCAAAAAGGGGGCGGGGCTGAAAAAAAATGACCACAAATTTGCCTGGAAAAATTAAGTGGGGTTGACCCATAATTTTTATGTTAAAAGGGGGGGGGGCTGAAATTTTTGAGGTCTGTAAAGGGGGGGGGGGCGAAAAATTTGCGCGATGAAATTTTTTTGCATCAGCCCCCCTCTTACAAGTGTTCTGAACAGTCCCCTACTGAAAAATGTCATAAAAAGAAAATGTTAGGATCACAAAATACTCCTAATCTTGATGTCTTCTCAGTCCCTTTGCTTTCATATTCCAGCATTTTCTACTTCATTATTTTCTAGAAAGTTCTTTCATCTATAATTATGATTTCGGTATTTCTGTTCTCTTGACCTATGCCGTTCACTCCAACATGGGGTTGAGTGGTGGCATCTGTTTCACGATGGTCCTCCATTTCTGTCTGTTTATGGATTGGTGACTAGCCTCCACCACAGACTTCAGGTTTAATTTGGTGCAGTCATCCTTGATGCAATCTAGCCATCGTTTTGGTGGTCTACCTCTGGGTCTGTCCCCATGGATGCGAGCATCGATCAGAAGTTTGGGGTAACGTGATGGTGTCATTCTTTGGATGTGACCAAAGTAACAGAGTCTTTTTTGAGTTACCCTATCGACAACAGATTGCTCGATACCTAGGCGCTTCCTGATTGCTGTGTTACGGATTTTGTCCAGTCTTGTGACACCCAGTATCTTTCTTAAACACATCATCTCAAAGACGAGTAGTCTGTCCTCATCGACTTTCTTCAGTGTCCAGGTCTCGGCTCCGTAGAGCAATATTGAGAGAACAAGGACTTTGTAAAGCTCTGTCTTGGTATGTGTTTGGATGTCCTTGGAATTCCATATGTTTTGAAGTTTCTGAACGGCCCCTATTGCTTTACCTATTCTGAGTTTTATGTCATCTGTGCAGGATCCCTGTTGGCTGATTGTTCCTCCCAGGTAGGTGAACTTTTCAACCTGGACAAGTTGTTTCTCATCTATATTGATGTTGATTTGCTTTGGTACTCTGCTAATGACCTGTACTTCAGTTTTGGCTATGTTGATTTTTAATCCGAATATTGAACTGCTGTCGTGAACAAGATTGACAAGTGTTTGGAGGTCTTCTTCCTTCTCCGCAATAAGTGCAATGTCATCAGCAAATCGTAGGTTGGTGATGATCTGGCCTTGGACAGTAACCCCTTTGTTGCTTTCGTGAAGGGCGTATTGCATTACTAGTTCTAGCAAGATGTTGAATAGTTGTGGAGATATTACGCAGCCTTGACGCACTCCTACCAGTGTCTTGAACCAATCTGTTAGATCGCCATTTACTCTTACCGCACTTGTTGATTTCTGATATAGGGCCTTCAAGAGTCTTATGATTTTGCTGGAGAAGCCGAAGAAGCCGAGGGCCTTCCAAAGCCCTTCTTGCCACACAGAGTCGAAGGCTTTCTCGAAATCGATGTAGCAGCAGTAAAGGTCTTTCTTCTTCTCAAGGTACTTTTCCATTATCTGTCGAAGTGTGAAGAGCTGGTCGATGGTTGATCTCCCAGGTCTGAATCCTGCTTGTGATTCAGAAAGAATTTGCTCCGTTTTATTCATGATACGCCTTTGGATGATGAGGGTTAAGACTTTACATGCGTGACTGAGAAGGCTGATCCCCCTGTAGTTGCCGCAATCCAGCTTATCTTTTTTCTTGAAAATTGGTGTAATTATTGCCCTCCCCCAGTCATCTGGGAAGGTTTCAGTGACCCAGATCTTCTTGCAGAGTTGGTGGAAAGTTTCAATTCCTATGTCGCCTGCTGCTTTTATTTCCTCAGCAGTGATGCTGTCATACCCTGGTGCCTTTCCTTCCGAGAGTTTCTTTATGGCGCTTGCTACTTCGTCCCTTAGTATCTCTGGTTCAGTGTCATTATTTGGCATTTGGGGAACACTGCTTGCAGTGTTCTCGTTGATTGGATTCATTTTGTTGTAAAGTTCTTGGTAGTTTTCCTTCCATCTTTCTTTGACTTCCTCCATTTCAGTCAGGATTTTCCCCTCCTTACTTTTGACAGTTTGCATCTTGACTGATGCCTTCTTTGTGATCTTCTTTATTGTTGAATACACTTCCTTGGACTTTGCTGCCTGGTGTGCATTGTCTGTCATGGCATCCTTTCGTTTTCCTTTTAATTTCTCTACTAAGGAAGTTATATCTTCCTTTCAGACTTGGATCGTTGATCTTCTGCACCTTTACTTTGCTGCGTTCATTTGCAAGTTCAATAACCTCATCGCTGATCCATGGCTTTTCTCGCTTTGATTTCTTGTATCCCAGGACTTTCTTGGAAGTTTCACTGAAAGCTGATTTGACTTCCTCCCACATTGAATCTGTATCCATGTCCTGCTGGTTTATCAGTGGCGCAAATCTTCCACCAATTTCAATCTCATAGTTTGTCTTGATGCCGGGCTTCTGAGTCTAAACACGTCATACTGTTTAGGGTATTTTGGTCTCCTCTTGATCTTAAACTTGAGCCTTACATTTGCCATAACGAGCTGGTGGTCTGATCCGATATCCGCGCTTGGGAAACTTCTAGCATTGGTTACGCAGTTTTTCCACTTGTTATTTATCATTATGTAATCAATCTTGTTGTGAGTTTTCTGGTCCGGGGACTCCCAAGTCCACTGCCGGCTGTCCTTACTCTGTTTGAACTTGGTGTTGCTGGTGAATAAATCGTTCATTGCGCAGAAGTTGAGTAATTTTTCCCCTCGATGATTTGATTCGCCATATCCATGCTTCCCCATTACATTTTCATATTGTGTCCAGTCTGTTCCAACTTTTGCGTTAAGATCACCCATGACTATTTGAATGTCACTTTTGGGGATCTTGTCTATGGTTGTTTGAAGAAGGTCATAGAATTCATCTACCTTTTCCTCAGGATCTGCAGTGTTTGGTGCATAAACTTGCACTACAGTAATGGCTCCTGTTTGCATTTGAAATCTTGCAGTTATAAGCCTTGGTGAGATAGGGTTATATCCCATGAGTGCGTTTTGTGCCTTCTTGTTTAGTATGAGGGCTACTCCGGCACGATGAGTTGTGGCATTCCCAGAGCATAAAATTTTGTATCCTTCTGAGATTAATTCTCCAGAGTCTAACCAGTGGGTTTCGGAGATTCCTAAAATTTGCCAATTAAATTTCTCCATTTGGTTTAGCAATATCTCAAGATTGCCAGATTGGTGTAAAGTTCGAACATTCCATGTTCCTATACCAATCGTTGCTTTTGTAGTTAATAAAGCCATCCTGTTCAGTGGTTTGTCAGCTTCAGCTCCGCTAATCTCTAGCTATTGTAAAAACGTAAAAATAGGTCACGAATTGAAAACACATCAGGCAACTGTTTTGTAACAGTTGGGAGTTTACTCGCTAGCGATGGCAAACGTGCTCGTAGCTGAACAGGCTGCCTTGTAACTTCCTACTGCATAAAATCATTGTCGTTGATTGGCTAGCTGTTGATCGCTGGGTTTGGCGACTGTTTGTTGAACGCAGATTTATCACGGATCACTGATCCCAAGGTCGCGTCTTTGATAAATTGGCAGCAGCCGTGTTGGTGGTGGCTGTTGGTTGTTGTTTCTGTGTGTCATTTGGAATTATTATGGAGTGAAAAAGGTGGAAGATTTAAAACATTTTCGTACGGAAAGGCCAAGTTTAGACCAAAATGGTGTTTGAATCATTGGTCGTAGATTTGCTCAACCGATTTCTCGGTGCCTACGTCGATAATTTAGATCCCAAGCAGCTGAAAATTGGAATTTGGGGAGGTAAGCTTATAAAGTTATAATGATTTTTTCACATTGTTATTGTTTGCATGCTACTTTTGTTTGTCATGTTGTGTACATGTACATTTGCCTGGGACGTACAGGCTCAGTAAACGCCCACGAGCTGAGTTTATTTTTATAATTTTGAAATGTTCAAGAATGCATATAAGAAATAACTCCCCCCCTAAAATTACAAAACATTTCTGTGCATAACTTGACATACATTTGGTTGATTTGAAAAATTTAAAAACCTGTGAATAGAGGAATCTTTTTGCTACCCTCCCAATTTTCTTCTTTTTTGAAAATTATTTTTGTTGTTCAAAAATTATCACATTTTCCAAAAATGATGCTTTCAGAAAAAGTTGCACTTTTCAACATCCTATACATGTAATGTACAAAAACGTTCTCGATATCAACGTGATCAATGTTTTGAATGATTTAATTGTTAGTTTATTTTCTGAAATTTTATGTGTCCAATTACTCAGTCACCCATGCAATCATCTTTCAGTATAAAACAATGATTCATTGACATGAATTTTGACATGAATGGGATTTTCAGCCGGTATTTCAAAATTGGTAAAATCACTATAGGAGTAGAAATAAGGTTTGTTGTGTGATGCTTATTTCTTTCGTTGGCTAGAAGAGATGAAAAATTTATTTGCAAAGTAGACTGAAACAGTTGCAAAGATCTATAGCAACGGCTCTCTTGAATAAAGGCGTACATGAAAAGGAGAAATAGCCAACAGAGATTGGAGGTTGTAAGTCAGCATCCAGCCAATTAACTGCATGCAGCCAATCTCTTGTGGCCACATCATGAGTGTTACACATTTATCCAAGAAAGTCATCATTTTAAATCAAAATGCAAGATGCTTCAACCGACCCAATACAGGTAAATGTTCACCCTTTTGGTCAAATGTATGCGTGGAGAGCTCATTTCTCTTTCCTAGTGATTTACCATTTTTGAAACAACTGCTGTTTAAAAACTTCAAAGAAAATCGCATTTTACGTCAAAATTAAGTTCAACAAATCTTTGTTTTGCACTGAATTATGGTTGTATGGGTGCCTGACGGATCAGAGACAGTAAGGTGAAGGAAAAAACCAAGAATTAAATCAACCTTAACCCTAATATCGAGAACGTTTTGCACATAATGTCGTTAAGTGCAACTTTTTCTGAAAGCATCATTTTTGGAAAATGTGATTATTTTTGACCAAAAATATTGTTTTTGTAAATAAAACAACTTTGGGAGGGTTGCAAAACGATTCCTCTATTCACAGCTTCTTTAATTTTTCAAATCAATAAAATGTATGTCAAGTTATGCAAAGAAATGTTTTGTAATTTTAGGGGGGGAGTTATTTCTTTTGAACCCTGTATATTAATATACTAAAACATCAGCTTTTAATTAAGTACGACAGCAACTTCGTGACCTCTTTTGTTCGACAGAAAATTTATACGGGTTGGTGAACACGGGTTACGTAACACAATGTTGAAATTTTAGCCGGCAAACGCTTTTTATCAAAATAGCTCCAGAAATGGAAGACACGGTCGATATTGCTCCATTCATGTACCCTGACCACAGATAAGACATCAAACATTTGTGTAAAGCAACAAATAACGTGTAAAAGTTGAATTAAATGGAAAAAAAGAAGCTTGAACATGTCCAAAGTAGCTCGGAAAATGAGAAAAATTGCATGTCACGAACACAAAAATGTTCATATCATCAAGCAAGAAAAAGCGCCGGAATCAAAAATGGGTGTCATGTTATAGAATAACTTAAGTTAGCTTGCCTGAAAATTTCGTGAATTTTGGTTGGGGTATATTGTCAGTCGTATATTGAACATGTTGAAATGTTTATCTTTGTGCGTGACTACTGTCACGCCATATATTGTAACGGGCCGATGTTTTTTCTGCAAAGAAACTTTCATTGTCAATTGTCCATTGTTGGTTATTTAACTTGAAAATAATACTCCCAACGCTCAAACAATTTTAAAAGTCAGCATAAAGGTTTGTGTTACATTATTTGGACGGTGTTAATTCATTCCAGAAATAGAATGCACGAAAGTGAGCCACTGATTGGGAATAACATTGCTATTATTGTCACCGAATTAATCATATCTCTGGTATGGCTTAGTGGTAAATACATGTATTTGGAAGTTCGATCTTGGTTCGAACCCATAAGCACCTCTCTTTGATTTTTGATTTGATTTTAACTCATATTTTTAAATCCTAGTTTTCATATTTTTATTAAAGCCATAATATACGATTTCGGGCAAATTTGAAGTTTTTTTATTCCAAAAATTATAACAATATTTATAATATTAGTAATTACATGTAACTGTCAGGAAGGTTTTCACGTTACATTTGAAGCAGAAGTAGCGAGATAAAAATGAAAGAAAACACTTAATATCTTGACCGCTTAACTGTGGTGTTCTATGGGGGATTAGTCTTAATAAGACATCAAAGTTATAGTTGCTCTATCTAGACAACGAACTTGGCTGATTCCAATTAGGTGTAATCCGAGGTGTAAGTTGGACATTGTGTAAAAATTACAAATATGCCAAAATATTAGGTTTGAAATTGTGCATCTCATGATTTGATATGTATGCATAAAAGCTCATAAAATATGTTGCCGATAGGGGAGGGTCTAGTCCAATTAAAAAATCGTGAAAATCTGTGTTGCGTTCCTTTATTTGATAGGCCTATATATATTCTTGAACTTTTAAAAATTACTTAAGTTTGACATGCTTTATTTGATTATTTCATATTGAAAGCTACTGAACTTAAATGCATTTTTTTTAAAAGATATGAACTCGAATGTAGGATTAGGCTTAAACATGAACAAGAAATAAATCATGAAAAAAGTGGGCCTTCAAGCTGACATTCATTAGGCCTATATTATTAAAGACAAAAGGGAGAGGAAAAAAGAAAAGAAAAACGAACTTAAAAATTCCACATAATCGATAAGATAACATGGGAATCGAACTCTCAACCTTCCGCACTGCATACCTTCGCTCTGTCCACTAAGCCATCGCAACTTGTTCGGCTTGTTTGCTATGTTATTTCTCGTTCAACATGTTCAAGGATCTCACTCAACAACAATCTTTTCTAAACTGCTTGTACATCAGTTAAATGAGATGATACTACCTTCTTTGACGACTACAATATTTTGTTACACAATAGAGTATTTTGCATTTATAAAATATATAACAATATACGTTTTTAATTGCTATATTAATCAACATAACATGTATAATAGACAGCGCCGGCTGGCATCCATTTCGTGAATCATCGTGACACTTGCAACGCAAGCGCCACGACACGAGGAATCAAAGAACGCAACTTTTCAACCTACGACTAGGTTGTTCCACCACTCATTTTCGCTGAAATTTTAATACAAGCTGTGATTAATTAATGTTTATCACAACAGAAAAGCATTAGACCGGCGTCTCCTCAAAGCTGTAGATATAACCATTTTAGTGATCGTGACATGCATTTTCTCTCATTTTTTAGGCTCCTTCGCGCACCAAAAGCATTCATTTTTTCCACAATAATTCAACTTTTACACGTTATTCTTTGCCTTATACTCATGTTTCAGATCTTATCTATGGGCTCAATATGGAAATGAAGGGAGAAACGACTCGTGTATTCCATTTTTTTGATGTTTTCTGAAAAACCGTATTTGCCACCTGATTTTCAATATTGCGTTACGTAACAGCAGAGGTCACGCCGGTAAAAATTACCGGAAGTGAGCTAAGTTGCTGTCGTACTGTTATTACACAGCACAGCAGACTGTCTTTCAATCATTTGTTTTTCAATCAATATTTTGAAATAGTTGGGGACTTGTCATTGCTTGTTCAGTTGTTAGTGATCTGATTACAAGTGATCAGTGCATTAATGTTGATCTGCTGAACATAAAGCCGCCCTGTCGACTGAACTTAAGAAGAAGAACATCTCGTAACATCGCGCATCGACATATTCTGTCTGGGTTGGGGTTGCTCGAGAACTCTAGCCAAGAATTTGCTCACCGATAGCTTCACATTCTAGGCTAGAGACCTTTGCATTCAAAATCTAGTCAGGTTCGCTGAAGCGTGACACCGTGTAAAGCAATGGAAGGTCAGAAGTAAATACAGCCGATCACGACAGGGGATTGCATCAAAAATGTTGTTAAAATTACACTTCAGCAAAATTTTAGACTGTCCAGAATACGCAAATCTTGCTCAAAAGATACAGTTGACTCATCGAAATAACTTTCATTCAAATTTCAACATTAACAGAATAAATAACCTCCGGTGTAAAAAATTGAACCGCTGTCCGACCGAAAAACCATAGTAAAGTACTCTAGCATCGAATGCGTAACTATCGTGTGCAAATTCGAAGCTAGAGTTCTCGAGCAAGGTTGAGGCCACGTCACATCCATTCATGCATTGGAGTGAAAACAATTTATATTGCATATTCTTACAGAATGAGTTGAACCTGGCACAATAGTGTGATAGCTTGTGATACACTCCAGAGTTAAAGCCATATTATAACATTTTCAAACAAAATAGATTAGCATTTCTTTGCCATAAAATGTTAGCTTTTACTGTCAGATATCCCCTTTAATTTTTGAGCCGAACAACTACGTCAAAGCAAAGAAAATTGGAATTTACTACCAGCGCACATGTCGCCAATACGTACCACTCCATCGGTCAATTTGTGGTACGACCCTTTGTTGTGTATCACCGTCCCGCACGCCGTGTACGTACTGTGTGTTATGAACATCGTGTATGCGTTCGACTAATAATTCTATCGTAATAAAGCGCTGGTTCTGGCGTTTTATTCAAAATCTCGGATTTTGACAAAACTACAGCACCTAGAGTCTTGATTTTTGCATGGTATATTGGTTTTAAAATAAAGTATACTTTAATCGTGTAAAAAAGGAATTTTAAAAATTCAGTGAGGGCGTCTTCCTCAGCAAATGTTATAATATGGCTTTAAGTGAATGCAAATGTTGTTTTCACTCCAGTGCTATTGTTAGCCGGTTCATGCCCGGATGTCCGACCGACAGAATATATTTAGATAAGAAAAGGCTGACAGCCTCTATAGGGGAGCATGGCCTAGCGGTTAAGGCATTAGACTGTGGATCCAAGGAAGGGTTCGAAATCTGAGGTCCGCCTGAGTGGGCTGGCTCTTTGTGTCCTTGAGCAAGGCACTTCACTCTACTTGAATTGAATAGTGCTTCGGAGGGCACTTTAAGCTGTTGGTCCCGTGTATAAGTATCAAGGCTTATATTAACCAGGCACCCAGTTTTTTTACCCCATGGTTGCCAAGTTTTGGCTCCTGGTGTGTGTGTCCAATATTTTACATTACAAACTATAAGACCAGGAGCCATCTTTGGGATCAGAAGCTCATTCTAGCTCCTGGTCCAGGCATACTTAATATGGCCTGATGGCTACAATGTATACAGGTATTGTTGATAAAAGACCATCTCAAAACAGGTATTAGTGCTTAGCCTTAGATTGATCATCATTACAGACATTTTGCAAAAGATTGAGAAAAGAGTTGAATTTGTTTTTATTACGGTATATATTAAAATGAAAAGAATTTTTTGTAATCACTAGAAACATGATGAGGTAATCTTTCAACTGATTTCCATTATTTTTACAATCTCTACCCCTACAACTAAAAAAAACCCTGCTCATTATGATCAGCAGGGGATGGCAGACATTTCGGGAGTTTCAATTTTGATTATTTCCATCTCAATTTTCAGAATTGACTTTATGAAAATAATGAAAGTTTTGGTCAAATTGAAAAGGTGATGCGGGCAGTTATAAGTGTATCAATGTAAGATGATGCACGATCCGTGTCTCAAGACCCTATACTTTTGGTCCATATGGTGATTAATTAATTACGGTACTTTGTAAACAAAAACACTAAATAATTTTATTTGGACTTTTTTTAAAAGTAGAGTACAACTAAAAAAATGCTGATTGGCTTTACAACAGTATCTTATTTAAAGGTTTCATTCATCATTGTGCTAGATGTTTTATAAAGTAGGTGCACATGTTCTCCCATAGACCATGTGTGAGCCGTATCCCAATTGCACTACCCTGCATCTTCGTCCAGGGTTGTAGCTAGGCCAATTTCTATACCAGGTGGCAAATTATTGCGAAGCGGAGCGCATGGAGCTCTGGGGGTCCAGGGGCCCGCTTAAGGGATCTAGAATGAGCGTTTATTGCGTTTTGACAGTATTATTTGTGGGACATGAGAGCACCTCAGACCTATCGAATTGCATTCTGAATACGAAGCATGTCTTTCTGATGTCAAATAATTTTCATTTTTTTTTTTTTTTTTTATAATACAAATTTTATGACAAATTATAAAAATTTGATATTTTATAAATCTAATGATATATTCTTAAAAGTGTATGTAGCTGGGAGGAAAAGCCGACGGTCAATTGACAATTTTGACCTTTCATATTGAAGATATGGATTTTTTTCCCAAAAAGACCTAATTTTTTGGGTGTTTTTGGAAAAAAAATCTTTATATTCAATACGAAAGGTCCAAATTTTCAATTGATCGTCGGCTTTTCATCCCACCTACATACACTTTAAGTATAAATCATCAGATTGATAAAGTTTACTTCGAGTACTGTTAAATATCATCTATCTATCTATCTATCTTGCGGACGCATCCGAGAAAGAGTTTACAATTCTTTTCCAGGAATCTCTATCAGCCATCAGATTTGGGAGGTCATTAATTTCTTGATTGACGTCCCTTGCCACACAGTCGATGTAGTTGAATGGTCTTCTTCCTCTACATGTTCGTGGAAGCCTCATACAGATGACATCTGAAATTATTTGGTCTTTTGCACGGTAGCAGTGGCCTGCAAATCTGGCTCGCCGTTGAGCAACGATGGAGGACACCTGTGGAACACCATCATAGATCTCTGCTTTGGTTTTATGTTCACGCCAGGATATATCTCGAACCCTCATCAACAGCCGGGTGTAGGTACCATCAAGACGGTCCTGAAGATCTTTCTTCATTGTCCAGGTCTCACTTCCATATAAGAGGATACTCTCTATGCAGGCTCTAAAGAAGGCAAGCTTGGTATTTCTTGATATGTTGGACTGCCAGATGGTGTGCAGTTTGTTGCAAGCTTTCCATGCTTGAGCTTTATGCGAGTCAGAAAGTCTTTCTTGCTGTCGGCAACAAATGAACCAAGATATTTAAAGTCCGACACCTCCTTGAGTTGTGTGCCATCCCGAGAAAGGATTGGAGTTGGGTTCTTATCTCCATTAATACACATATATTCTGTCTTCTTGGAATTGAGAAAGAGGCCAACTTTGGCGGAAGCATCTTCTAAAGATGACAGAAGATCTTGGGCATCTTGTGATAACGTAGCTGTTAAAGCGATGTCGTCTCGCGTAGTCAAGATCGGTTAAATACTTGTTCTTCTCTCTGCTCGTCTTATTGGGCATGATGTCAATCCCTTTGGACTTGTCAGTGTCTATCGACTGTCTGAGGAGATAGTCTACCACTATCACAAAGAGGTAAGGGGCCAAGGTGTCGCCCTGCAGGATTCCAGCAGTAGAGAGAAACTCTTCAGTTGGTCCATCACCTGTTTGTACAAAACTTGAAGGATTATCATACATTATTGCAATAGCATTCACAATCTCCTGAGGGATCCCATAATTACGAAGAATATGCAGCATGGCCTTCCGGTTAACACTGTCGAAAGCTTTTGAGAAGTCAACAAACACAATATATGCCTGCTTCTTTGAGATTTTAAGCTCTTCTATTATCCTTCTAAGGGCTAGAATCTGTGGTGTGGTTGATCTACCCTTGCGAAAACCATTTTGGTTACGTCTGAGAATAGGATCTAGATGAGGAGAAATCCTGTTGAGCAGCATAGTGTTATACAGCTTGGCAGCAAGTGCTGACAGTGTGATACCTCTATAATTTGATGGTTGTGAAAGATCCCCTTTCTTCGGGAGAGGTATAATTGTGGATCTTGACAAGGCTTTTGGCTTATTTCCCTTCATGGTTTCATTACAGAAATATCATAAAATGTGTATTAAATTGCGAATTTCAAAAAATTATTTGATATCAGAATGGCATTCTTCGTATTCAAAATGCAATTCGATATGTCTGATGTGTTCTAATGTCCCAAAAAAATACTGTCCAAACATTCATACCCCAGCCCTTAAGGGGTATCACCCGCCTAAAAATTTTTTTTGCTCTTCTTATGATGAAAAAATCATTTCTTAAACAATTTAAACAAAATATTAGACTCTACAACCCTGTCTTCGTCTATACTTTTTACTCACAACTTTAAATATTTAAAATCTTAGAACATCAATTTTGGTATCAAAGTACATATTATGAAGTTGTTTACTCAGTTCATGACACTTGGCCAATTTGGCACATGTATGTATATTAATATTATTATACATCCCTTGGTGTCACGCTAGCTTTAACCAGAAAAGATGTAAGGAAGAGGAGGGTGAACAGAATTATATTGAGATAATCCTATTCATAGACCTATTAGTTAGACAACCACTTGAGGTAGCCTTTGATGTGATGTGTGAGACTTCAATGGTTGATCGATTTGGACTCCACAATTGTGTCCACAATTGGGAATATTTCCAAATTCCAATGTTTCTGAAATATAGATAATGTGTTAAAAATTATGAAAGGTGTAAAAGGTCACAGAAACACTGAAGTGTTAGCCAGGGTTATACAGGGGTGTGAGAGACCAGATATTTATCTGTTTTCAGATATTTTTTTTTCAACTTCCAGATATTTTTCTACACTTGTTGCACATGTATGTACAAAAGTATACATATGGTGTAAATAATTTCAGATTTTTTACGCTGAAAACAGATATTTTTTCAAAGACACACTCTCAGGCCTGGTTATAGCTAGCCCAAGTTGAGTGCCGGGTAATTTTACTATCCAATTAGAGCGCTGGCCTGGGGCACAATCTTTTTAGTGAACGTGAGTTATCTTGGAATAAGCTCTGGGGGTATTACCCCCCCTAATTTTTTTTATTTTTTTGCTCTTCTTATAATGAAAAAATCATTTACCGGTACTAAAAAAAATGAAAATGAAATTTTTTTTGTGCCGGGCGAACAGCACCAGTCCCGGGCAGACAGCACCAGCCTCCCACCATAGCTATAACTCTGGTGTTAGCTGAGTTAGACCAGAAGTGAATGCTTGGTGGAACTGGTCGACGTAGTGCTAGGAGTAATGTGCAGAACTTTACATTGTAGCTCTAGTGACAATGAACAAGTTTGAGAAGTTTTAAAAACAAAATTTTAGATGACTCTTTTTAAATGGAACTTGAATTTAATTTGAACTTAAATGGTATATTGAGATTTAATTTGATTTTGATATTGGCTTGCTTTGGGTGCCCTCTGGTTCATGTATAATTATACTTTTGTGAACGTGCATGGTATAGATCAGGGGGTCCGCAAATAGCGGCGCGCATGGATTCCAGAGTGGCGCACGGCGCCTTTTAGATTTGAAAAGAAAAAAAAAATCAAATCAAATCAAACCCTTTGATCAAACTTCATCAATCAGGAGTATCTCAACATTAAACAATGCGGTTCCCATGTTATCCTTGTAAAGACAGTCTAAAATAGTACAAAATGTTGCACCTCAAATTAAAAAAAAAATCGATAGCCTCAGAGGGGGGATACTCCCTCTGACACCCCAGTGACCCCACGATGGTGCTAAACCACCGCGATGGCTTCTCGCAGCCACTGTAATTTGCAGTTTTCTTTTATTTCATGTGGCACTTCAACAAATCTATTTGAGGAAGCCTGGTATCTATAGATGAACCTGGATTGATCATGTTTGCAATACATCATCAGCTACATGTATATTCAGCTTGCATTGTCCAACATTGCATCGTCCTTGATGTCCGGCTTTGTTGAGCTACATCTGCCATTTGTCAAGAGAGGAAATAATTAATGTCTTGCTAAATTTCCTGGATTTTATCTTGTGTTGATAATGTAGTGTCGTCTGCTAATTTGCTGACAATAGGATCTATCCTTGATTTATAACTTACTGTAAAAGTGGAAATTTTCGCGAGGTTTTTATTTTCGCGAATTTCGCGAGTGGACATAAAATCGCGAAAATAAAAACTCGCGCAAATAACCTTTTGCATTAGGTTTCTATTGTATCAATATCAAAACCGCTAAATTTAATTCTCGCGCAATTGATAAAATCTTCAAAATCGCGAAAATATTGACTTTTACAGTATCCACCATGAGGTGATTCATGCACTGTGGACCACAATGCCTCATCCCAATGGCATAGTTCAATAACCTCAATTTTAAAACAATAGTAGTGCAAAAGTGTTTGTACCTAAATTTTCAAATGTCATTCAATGAATGTGCAAATGTATTGGGGTTTTAAGAACTGTGCCTTGATAGATGAGCATGTTGCGGATCCTATGGTTGGTCCAGTATATGAGCACTAATTTAATAAATTACCAGTGCAGTTGCATTTAAATTTCCTTATTTTGTCCAGTGCAGTAACATGCAGATTTTGGTTTTTTTTTGCTGATTCAGGCTTCAGCCAGACAGTCATATCAGGAGAGTTTGGATTTGATTCTTTACATCGTGTCACTTATTTAAGGGGTCTTTGAATATAGAGAATACATTTATTATAAATCAACATAATCAGGCTGCAGTACCCCTTTCCAAGTTTACATGTGCAGGGGTCGAAATACAAAATAAGATTTACATGCACAACTGATTTTTTCCTAAATATTTGGCTCATTTTCACAAAATTATCATGCACAAGCAAAATTTCTACATGCACAGAGTCAAAGTTACATGCATCTGTACATGTATGCATGTGGTATTTTGAACACTTTTTACATGCCCTTTTTTACATCAGTTCAAGAGCCACCTGTCATTGCATTATTACCACAAAATTCCCTTACTCATCAATTGCTCATTGGGAGTGGTGGGTGGGAAAAATGTAAATTGAATGAGAAAATCATTTTAAACTATCTGAACTATATGAAGTCACATCAAACTTAAAATTACATCTCTGCTGCTATTCTCATTGCCAAAAACAAGTATTGATTATTGAATCTCATTGTCCAAATGAATGTGATTTTCCTCTGATTGTATCAACAAATTGTTAAATGATTGAATGGAAGGAGGAACACAGTGAATGGATTTGGGGTTTTAATTATGTCAATATTTAAGGTCATTTATGGTGATTTTGCTGGATCACCTCATCCCCGGTGGGGTCACTCAAGTTGAGTTACTGACCGCATGATCATGGCCACGATTGTCCACGAAATTGGCAAATTAGGGGTAATAATTGTCCTCAAAATGGATAAAAAGGGGTTGCGAATTCGGTAGACTATGACTCATTCAATGTTATTGTGTAAGTACTAAGTAGGGATGTTGTAACATAATGACCAAGAAAAATTCTTTGTTTTACTTTTATGATTCTGTGACACCCTTTAATGTTGTTCCATTTAAAAATGTTATGGAAGTAAAATGTGCGAAAGTGTGTTTGAAGCCATATCCTAGAAATGTGAAAATGGGGGCAAGTTTGCAAAAGTGTCCTTGGAATTGTAAAAATAAGGGCATTTTAAAGTAATATTTTGTCACTGTTTTGGAGTTTTAAAAAAGGGGGTAAAATTTCATGAAATGTCCTTGTAATTAACTGCGAAAGGGGGTATTTTAAACTTTTGGTAACGGTCATGTGTGTCACCCTCCGCAGGGGAGTGATCCCACCGGGACCTCATGTGATCAGGAGAAAAAGGATATTATAAAGTTTATGAATATGATGAAAGTGACATGCCCACATGGCATGCCTACATAGTGTACACATTTATTACAGGCCTGATATCCTGTTTAATATTATTTGGTTGTGAAATCAGGCATGATTATGGAGATTGGCCCATTTTACTTATATACCTGGCTACAAGGGGCATGATATTGGTTGCATGTAGTCTTTGACAAAGACTAACCTGACAGTGCATTTTTTTTAGTAAAATGGAAACTGAACTAGAAGTACATGTAAAGAGAATATCGGTACACAACACTGTATAAATCATATTGAAAATATCATTTGATTCATGGCCAATTTTGAGATCAAAACAAGGGGCTTTATAATACATGTACATGTAGCAAGGTGATAGTAATTTCCTGGTTTCATTAAGGGCTGGGGTATGAACGTCTGGACAGTATTTATTTTGCGACATTAGAGCACATCAGACATATCGAATTGCATTCTGAATACGAAGAATGTCATTCTGATATCAAATAATTTCAGGATGTAGATAACATGTGCATGCAGCTCCATATCAATGTGAAGATGTTTGCAAACATTGGTGAGAAATGCACCCTACTTGGAGGGGTAAACATGATCTCAAAAAAGGCTTTTTATAAACACATGTGTAGGCCCAAGAGTTTCTATTTTGCAACCCTGATATGCCCAGAAATTTGTGTGTGTGTGGGGGGGTGGGGGCAAGATTTTACAGTAATTTCTTTTTTATAATAATGATCTATTTTAAAACTACCTTGACCAATAATTTAATTAACAGAGTCAAATTAATAACCACTTTCAATCATAAGCCTGTAAAAAATGTTACGAGGGAAAAAATAAAACAAAATTGCAGAACCATTACCAACTTGCCATTGATAAACATGTAAAGGAAACAAAAAGGTGAAATTGCTGCCTACACCTAAGTCAACACATAGACCTTGTTGGTCTATAGAGTCAAATAGTCAAAGTCATTAATTTGCTTTTGACATGTACCCCAGGTCATTATGTAGGCTATGTACAATTATTATGTACAGCCTTGTTATTGTAGTGCATTTTATAAATGATCAGTGGTGCATGAATTTATTTGGCATTTATTGAATAATTTATATGAATTATGATTATAATCAATTCAATCTATAATAACCAGACAAATTTAAATTGGCCTTCCTGGAATTGTATTTATGTCAACAGTCAAATTGCTATCACTGGCAAGGACTTGTATCACTTTTAACTTGGATAGGGGGGGGGGGCACAGGATAAGAATTTTCAGTTCCTTATCTCTTGACCCAATAAAGAGTAAAATTGTTATTTTGTAGCCGGAACTGGTTTCTTAGCTTCTTTCTAAATTTCTAATATCTAAAATGGCCAGCATGCTTTTTATAAGCTTTCCTGCGAGGTGTGTGGGGGGTATACTCTAATATGAAATGGATACTTGGATAGGTGCAGGGCTGACACTTTCTATGGGGTTGTTGGGTGAGAACATGATTGTTGGCATTTGATGAGAGCAAAATGTAAAAGATACAAAATAAGTGTTGAAAGTTGCAGTTCAAATTGAGAATTAAGGGTCTTTGGGTGACAGATCAAATGGACAAATTTGGGGTCTTTGATCTTTTAAAATGTGTTACTGCACAAATGGCCCCCAGTAGTGGCTGTGGGTCTTTGGGTGACAGAGCATGTGTTTTATCGAAATATGGGGTCCTTGGGTGACAGTGATGCTGAAAAAGGGGTCTACTCTAAACAGCCCAGGTATATAAAATAGGAGTCCCCGCTGGCTATTTTGGCTGTTAAATGTGGAGTTCTATGGGGGAAATTAAACAGGGACTCTCTACTTCTCTCCTTAAATCTGATATAGGAGAGTGATTTTTAGCTCTCCTTAGTTGACCATTCTCTCCTTACATTCTATTGTAAATGCTATAAATAGCTTTCCTTAAAGGCTCCAGAAGAGCTATTTAATGCTCTCCTGCAAATTCCAAAAGACTACAGTCCCTGATTAAAGTTTATTCCTTACATGCAACTTTTATCAAAATTGTTCTGTTGACCTACTAACACAATTTTTGGCTGTTTCCATTTCGATGTTAGTTGGGAAATGTGTAACATTATAAATCTGTCAAAAAATCAGGTTTGAAAAACAAATTGTTATTTATAATATATTATAATTCTGACAATTCCTATAATATGTTGTTTGTTTTCTTTCATCTTTTCCAGGTGATGTTGTGCTTGAAAATCTTAATGTCAAAGAAGGAGCCTTGGTGAGTAGTTAAATTGCTGTTAAGGTTAGCAACTATTTTAAACTGTTGCGATTTGGTAGTTCAGAGCATCTTGTGAATCGCTAGCGCTGTGAGCTTTAGCAAAAATTGCATTGCTCATTTTATACTAGCAAGTGTGTAGAAGAATTCAAATATCACAGATATACTTTTGTAGGTCCTGTGGTTCTTGAGTTATGTTGTATTAAAAGAAGGCTGAAACAACAACACTTTTGTAAAATATACAGAACTCATTAACAATAATAAATAAAGTGTTATTTTTCAATAATATATTGGTTTAGATAATAAAAATTTATTTTTTTGGCTGCTTCGACCAACAATACATTGTGTACCCTTAAGCAATATTTAAAAATTAAAATTAAAAGCAAAGTTGTTTCTTCAAGAGGATAGATAGTTTGTCCAATCTTTCATGCATACAAAACTATAATATATAGCTGCATCTGAAAATATATTCAGTCAAATTAACCAAAATGTTCCCAACCCGGTGACACTTCCCACAATGCATTTCTTGAGAAGACACACTACACTTCCCACAATGCATTTCTTTAAGTTTCAGTTTGTTTGTGGTTGTAGGCTGTGATGTGCAACATGAGTCTTAAATAACAAAATACCTGAATGCACAAATCATGTCCTGATCTTGCAAGTGATGGTACTAGTACTTCATTGCCTAACAACCCTGTTTTTATTACAGGCGTTGTAACATGTTGCAAGGGATTCTGGGAAGGGTAAAATATATCTTATCTGGTTGCCACCACATTGTACCAACCAGCTGGACAACCAATTATATGATCAGTGTTGCCATAGTAATATGGAAAGTAATGTGAAGACAAAGAAATCTGTGGAAGATGGTGGTAAAGCATTAGGGTCATTTCGGGTCACCTAAACCCCCTACTGGAATGAAATCCCAAGTAAACAACATGCAAAATGTGTGTGTGCCAAAAAGTGCACTTTTCTATATTGTTTAATGCACTTGTGCAGTCACTTATTATTGTGGTAGCCATTGGTAGAAATATCTAGAGAATGAAGTAAATGACCCAGAAACAAACAAAAGACTGTCAGCAACTAAACACAATTTGCAGCAGATGTTTAGGTTGAATTTTAATAAAATGTTTGGTAGTTTTATTATAAAATTATTTTAAGGGCTTGAGCATCAGTGCACTATTTGATATTTATCTATACTAACAGTACAGAACAGTACATGTATTTACACATGTAGGCCTACAGCAAAAACATTTGACTGTCTAGATGTTTACAGATATACACAGCATTCAATCGAAAACATATGCTTTTTATTGGCTAGCCTATGCCTAGTACATGTATACTTGCTACCAGGAAACTCTAGGTACATGTACTTGCCCAGGCCCTGTTTATGGTTTATCACCAACATAAAAAGAACAGGTTTTAGGCTAGGATCATGTGATATTAATGCGACTTGGTTAGCGGATGAGGTGTCGCTTTTATAGCTTTTTGTTACATGTTTCATTAAGGGTAGATGAGGTATTGTTGGTCGAAGCAACCTATTAAAAATCGATTTTTATTATCTAGATCAATATATTATTGAAAATTAACACCTTGATGTTTTGCAAAAGTTAGTTCTACAAATCGTATACTTTGCAAACTTGCTTAATTTATTGTTGTTAATGAGTTATGTACGTTTTACAAAAGTGTTGTTGTTTCAGCCCTCTTTACAATGTAACTCAAGAACCGCAGCACCAATAAAAGTATATCTGTGATATTTTAATTCTTCTACACGCCGCTATGAATTGAGCAATGCAGTTTTTGCCAAAGCTCACTACCATTAAGTAAGATGCTGTGAACTACCAAATCACAACAGTTTAAAATAATTAATAACCTTAAGGTGGTATTGGATGCATTTTCTAGAAATTAGAAAATGCTTTGAGCATGTTTTAAACAGATTAATTGGGTAGGGTAAAGTACACTGATCAATATGCCTTTTGTTTGGAGCAAATCGGACATACGGTTTCCAAAATACATCAATTTATATTTTCTTTGTATCCTATTGTTTTTGTCAATAATCAATATCGTTAATGAGCTAAAAGGACTGGATAGGCTCATTAATATATAATTTTGCCAATATTTTGCTAAAATCAATGCATAAATGTTCAGGGTACTTTTATTTTGCATACTTTTGCCCTGAAACTTGGTCAAAATGTTTCTAATATGTTCTAATGTATTATATAGTGAAGCCGCCCTCTAATTTGCATATTTGCATAATTAATGAGCTAATTTGCATAAATGCTAATTAATTATGCAAATATGCAAATTAGAGGGCGGCTTCACTATATAATACATTAGAACATATTAGAAACACTTTGACCAAGTTTCAGGGCAAAATTATGCAAAATAAAAGTACCCTGAACATTTATGCATGGATTTTTAGCAAAATATTGGCAAATTATATGTAAAAAGAACTTCTGGGCCATTCTTCAGAAAATGAAACTAATTTGGAAAAAATCAAATTGTAGGTATCATTTATTTTCAAACTTTTTTGTGATAAGTACAGTTCAAAGTTTTAAGAACTGTAATTTTCATGAAAAATTAATCGCGGAACACCCTAATTTGCATAAATTAACATAATTGCAAATTTTGGGTCTAAAAGTAAGCTTTTGGGCCTTTTTAACACTTACTGCAGTTTTAACTTTTTATAATTGTGTTTTTTTAATTTCCTGAAAAATATGCTGTTATGACGCCTCTAAAACAAATCAGAACAGTTGAATTTTTTTCAAACCACAACAATCGCGTAATTAACGAAACAAATTAATTGGTTTGGTATGTCACACACGTGACCAAAAACATGCAATTGTTTTTACCATCAGAAAAGATTTTATCAACTGAACTTCATATTTTATGTCAAAAGGTAGACTGATTATACCCTCCATTCCAGCTTCCTAAATGGAAATTATTATTGTTAGGTTTTACGTAATTCATGGTAATTAACAAGTCACACACGTGACCGGGTCACGTGTGTGACAAGTTAATAACGTGTGACGCACAAACTCCGCCATGGAATTCCATTATGAGCACCCTATGGTGTTGATTTTTGGTATCAATGTATAGCTATGGGTCTCCTCTATCCACTGACACCAAAATAAGTACCAACATTCTTGATACCTTGCTGCTATGGTATCATGTTGTGGTTGTGTCCTCACAAATGTGATAAAACCTTGATCGTACACAAAAATAGGCTAAAAATGGACTTTATGGAAGAAAAAAATCCAAACATGTAATTTGTACCCGATTTGTAGTTGCCATATAAAAGTTAATCACAAAATGAACCTAAACACAAAGTTTTAGCTCAATATCACCTGAAATATTCTTATAAGAGCAAAAACTGACCCATGTTTTACCCCTACCCCTAAGAATATGGATTTCTGTGTCACCATCCGGTTATTTCAGTTTTAATCGAAGGTTTGTATGAAGTGATTGTTGACATGACACCACTGTTTTTCCCTAAAAAATACATTTAGTTGGTTATAGGGCATATAATAAATAAATTTGGAAACAAATTTGCTTTTATAAAATACTTAAATTGTTCACCCAAAAGTTTGGTAACGTGTGTGACATTCAGACTAACAAAACCAAATGTCACACACGTTACCAAATGTTTAGTATCAAACCGTCAATTAACACATCTAGGCATGAATGTTTCTTGTCAATGTTGGTGTCATTGTAATTGCAAGATAGCAATGCTTTACTACATTTGGTATGAATATGTAGGTCCTTTAACATTCACAGAAATTTAGAACTGAATTTTAAAATCCAAAAACTTGCATCCGTCTGATCAGGGGTAGCACTAGGTTTTAAAACCAGGGGTTCTCAGAACCCCTGAACCCCCTGAAAGTGTTAAAAATATGCGCTCAAATCCTAAAATGAGGGGTTCTCTAATCTGTCAAGTATTGAATGTACCGTTAAAATATATCAGTATCAGATTTTGTGATTTTGGTTACAATGATGTGTTACCTGTACCATGGCATAGAGCAAGGCCCGGCAAAAAACACAATCTCATGCTTTTCATGCCGCGATTCTCGCTATTAACCAACTATCTCGCTTTTTAAGAAAGTTCCCAAGCAGTGTACTTTAATAGAAGTGTTGCTTTATGCCATAAAAGTTCGCCGAATTCCATAAAACGCAGTTCAACTTCGGCAAAGTGCAGAATTCAACACCATTGCAAGCACATGGAAGCTATGCTTTACTCAATAAAAAATGACATTTCATTGCAAATGAGTTCAAGTTTAGGTGAAATATCATGATATTTACTGAATTCCTGGAGTATTTTGACTATAAAACATAATTCAAAGGCAAATTTTTGTCATTTTTTTCTTCTACGGCCGATATCATTTCGTCGTATTTCACCGATGACATATCTCTACACACCACCTGCCAAGCATTTCTTTCCGATCCCTAGAATTAGAAATTACCAACTCACGTACGTGTCATCATTCAGTACTGCAATAACTCATCAGCAGTGATTCTAGACAATATCGCAATCTGTGTAAATACGCCGGTGGTGTGTAATTTATTTCTATTTTTAATTTATGTTACAATTCTACGGCGACTTCACTTGAACAATGTTACATTGCATTTTATGTTACATAATTTCTGGACGGGCCGTAAATATTGGAGATCGAAGCTTTTATTTTCTTTCACATGTTTTCATTTTTCTGCGCGCATGAAAACCCCTGAACTGGTATGCAAAAATGAATATATGCGCTCAAACTTCAAAATATGCGCTGTACGCGCAGAGAAACGCAGGTTAGCGCGACCCCTGCGTCTGATGTCACACACGTGACCGACCCTTTGTTGACCCCTGGCACGAAAATAAGACAACGTAAGAAAAAAATTTAAATATTTTCGAAAAGTACAGACATTAGTATAACTATCATGCAAAAGATATGGGGTTATCAGTTTTATTTATAAAGCAGGCACAGGAGCATTAGTGTGAAATACCCCTAGTTATGTCACACACGTGACCGAAGAATGGCCCTTCTCCAGTAATTTTAGCTCATTAACTTGATTGATTATTGATAAAAAACAGTAAGATACAAAGAAAATATAAATCGATATATTTTGAAAACCGTATGTCCGATTGACTCCAAACAAAAGGCATATCGATAAGTGTACTTTGTTCTACTCAATTAATCTGTTAAAAACATGTTTAGAGCACTTTTATAATGCCTCCATAACCACCTTAAGCCATTCAGAATTGCTATCCCCTGGGCGCTATCCTGAATATTTTACATAAAATATTGGTGTGTCTTGTTTACTTCTAAGTTCTATACTGCTATCAAAATACCATTGCTCAAAGCATGCACCGAACAATCTTTGTAGTTGTGGAAAAAGTCAATAGCATAAAGTTGAGCAAAGGAAATATATATGAATTGGTCATAATTTTGTCTCACCCACACAAATATTTGAGTGCCATGACTACTTGTGTTTAGCACATCTACACTGTGTGTTTTGTTGACCTTCATTTCTTGTACTGTCTAGGCAATGAAAATCAAAGAAATAATAACTAGGTTATGCCTACATACTGTGATTGTTCCAGGGTTACTTTCTAACTTCGGTTTTAAAGGTGCTCTCATATATTTACAAAATCTATGTCCTTCTAATTCCAAAGAGTGGAATATTTAAAAATATTAGGGGCAGTGCATTCATGTGTACACCGTGGTGGTGCATTCTCAAAATGGTCTGCCAAAATTGCTTACCCCTTTGCCCCCCCCCCTTTTATGTGCCAAAATTCCTTTGTCTTCTTTTGATGTGCCCAAAAATCTTTGCCCCCCCCCCCCCACTTACTCATGTAAGATTTTTGGGAACCCAAATTTAAAACTTGTCTGATCATATACTATGGGGCCTTAGAATGTGAGCACAGCGAGCAGGAAATTGTGCACATTTGAAAATGTCCTTAACGTTTTCCTATGTACCATACACATTTTTAGGGGCGTAATATAGAAACAGTGCCCAAAACATCTGTGCCAAAAATCGCTTTCCCCCCTTTCGACCTGCCAAAAATCATATACTGGCATATGGTGCTAGTATTTATAAAATGAATAACTTGCTCCTGCTTCAAGGATGTGTAAGTGATTTGTTTCAACCGAGATCTCTCATTGCTAGACAATCTGTGTGACATGGAAAATAATTAGCCTCATCAACAGACAACATGTAAGCAGGGATATAAGTACCGATGAGATCAATCAGTGCTAGATGGAGTAATTGCTTACTGAGAATCAGACACTGGAAATATTGGGTGTGGAATATGCTTTATACTATATAGTCAGTGAAAGTGCTAGAAAAAAATACATGCAACCATGATCGTTTTTTCCTAAACCCTTTCGTGCCACAAAAAAAGAAAAAAAAGAAGTATGAAAATAGATTTCACTAAATTTGTTGGTAATTTAATTCTCTATTTTATTTTCATTATGTAATTTAGTAAACAATATGATGTGATAATGTGACCCATCACATCAAAACACTGCAGTTGGAAATAACATGCACATTTAAGACACGGTGATATGTTTAATGAAAAAATAGAGAAACTAATAGTTTTAAATAAAACATTGAACAAATTTTAATCTTGCCCCAAAATAAAATGTTCATCCTATCAACCCAGAAAACATTTAATAGCTTTCAAAAGTAGGCATTCTTCATTCCATATCAATCTATGAGACAAAATATGTACCATATGGTAAGGCCTAAAAAAAAATTGTTTGATTGGCGTAACCCGACTGACCCTAAAAAAATAGGCTTGACCCTAGACTTTTCTTCTTATTTTTTTGCAAAAAAATGAATAAAAAAATCAAAAAAAGATTGAAATTAAAAATTTTTTTTCATCTAAATGTACATTGTACAATGTACAATCCTCACTGTCTTTCTGCTTTTTAATTTTAACATTTTCATACTGTTTTCCTTAAGTCTTATAGAATGTACCCCAACCCCATGAATGTGTGCCAAAAATCTCTTACCCCACCCCCTTTTGACTTGCCAAAAAATTCTTCCCCTTCCCTTTCAACTTGTCAAAAATGTGTTGCCTTTCCAGAAATTGCTTTCCCCCCTTTCTTTACCCCCCAGGAGGACAGATAATTATTGCACAGCCCCTTAGGATGTGGCTCTGTTAAGGGCAGAGTAATGGGAGAGAACATGGACCTTTTCGAGCTTCATTATTTCTGAATTGTATGTCCAAAGTATATAAAACTATACATTTTGGAAAGGAAATGAGTCAAGGAATCCCATGGTGGACGTCAGATTTGTTCAAAATCTCAAGTTTTTGAAAAAATCACAAAAATTCACTTTTTAACCCAATTTTTTGTGACAACTTAGAAAAAATCCGCTCGAGTAAAAAAAAAATTCAGTTAGCTTTTCATGAAGAAGAGACATGAACTTAGGGAAGGTTTTTTTATTTTTTTGAAATTGTCTCTTTTTTTAAATATTTTAAAAAACATGTGAAAAAAGGCATTTTGTTACTCTATTAAGCTAAAAATTGCACATAATGGTGTATATTTTTGTATAAAACAAATATTTTGAAAAAATGAAAAAACCTTCCCTAGACTTTGATGTACTCTAAAGGATAGTGCAAAAAGTTTACCCTTTCCTTGCATATTTTTCGAGTTATCTTGACACAAAAATCGCGCAATATTGTCAAAAGTGAACTCTGAGAAATCGACGTTTGAGTAAAAAAATGTCAAAATTATGCACAAAACGCCCTGAAATTTTAAAACGGTAAGACTTTCACACTTGTAAAAGCTGTATCTGGTGCATGGTCTAAATATACATCTTTTTGCACCAATGAATATATAATCTCTGCTTTCAGTGCGCCAAAATTCAAAATAATTAAAAAATCTAAGTGGCATTTTGACTGCAAATTTTTGTTTTGTTTACACCACATCTGCTGGCGTTAACAACATACCGAATGCGCCTTGACTGCGTTGGACATACGCAAGAGCGTTCTTGCCTGGCGATCACGCGACGCGAATCGCACGCCAGTAATCACAATATTTCGCAGATTCGCGCATTTCTGACTCATTATTTCCGCCAATTTACTAAGCTGTCTTGAGCCATGTGACTTTTTAGAGTTGAAAAGAGTGAGATAAATCAAGCAAAAATACGAATAAATATTAGCAAGTTGTATTTTATCAGTTTCAAGTGAAAGAATACATCTTAGTGTTGATAAATATCAAAAAATCTCAAATTCGGTCGTGGACGAATGTGTCTTCCATTACTCTGGCCTTAATGAAGCTTCTAAGTAGAGCATGCTCTGTTGTAATTGGTGTCTGCAGAGTGAAAACATTGATATCCCAGCGAATGCAAGTCCGATTACAATGGAAAGCAAAAGAACACGAGCTTTCCCCCATACACTTGAATCATACATACACCCCTGTTAGTTTCTCTAGGCGCAGAAAATTAACATAGAATCTCAAATTGTCTGTGATAGGTAATTGGAGTACCAACCAGGGGGGGTTTAGAAAATCATTGATCCTGAATGCTAACCTGAATGGATGTGAACCATGATGTGTTTTCGGTGGTTGTTACACATTTTCTGCGATGAAAGATGAATGAATGGGTGTTACAAACAGTATTTCTGAATCCTGAACATATTATTCCCCTGAACACAAATTGCCTTGCATTTTTTTAATTTCAGATAATTATTTCATTGTAACATGGAAATTGGTTCCTAGTAAAAATGCTCCTTAATTTTGGGAGGTGGCTCAATTGGGATGTGTGCTCTCCTGTGTCTTGCGGGGGAAGATCAAACATTTTTTGTTTCATGTTGTAATAACATAACAGGAATACCTTGGATTTAAAGACCAAAATGCCTGATCAGGTGTATGATTATGACATTATTATGATATTTACAAAAATGCTGGTATTTATTTTGAACCTGTTGTAAATCTTACTCTGGAGCTCCTGGGTTCAAATACGTGGGTGTATGGGTCCTTTGTGTTATTGCAATGCTTGGCCAGCCAGCCATGCAATGTAGAGGCTGTTGAACTAGAATGGTCTGATGCCTATACTGTCTATCTGGTATGGTTATTCCTGCATAAACATTGTCTTCTTGAATACTTTAAATATTGAAGTATTGAGACCATAAAAAAATTAGCTATTTCATAGAATTTGGTGTGTACCCAATCTGTAGTAGTCCACTGCACTGGGATCCACAATCTGACAAATTTGTGGCCCTCTACTCACACACATGCTGGCATTCATTCCCATTTTGTACCATTAAAAAGAATAATTGTCTGCTAAAATTGTCTGCTAAGAAATGTCTGCTAAAATTGATAAAAATAGTATATACATAATGCAAATTAGTTTTCCTTTTAATTAAAATTCTATTGTCAGAACCATTTCCGAATGCTGTATTTCATGCATAAAACATCTACAAAAATAATTATTATGGTATGTGAGTCAGTGTCGGGGTTACAACAATTTTTTGGCAATATGTAGTCATTCTTCCCATTTGGTATAAAGCAGATTACTCATCCAATATTTGATTTAACTCATCCAGATCAGTCAAGGTTCTGTGATCCTGATTAATGTAAGCCTACATGTAATGTGCTTGGAAGCAAGAAGTACCCCTGGCTCTACCTATGGTTGTGAAATGACTGAACTATATGGCCTGTTCTTCATATCCTTTCTTGGAAAAACAGGAAATAGAAATGTTGTTGCAATCAGGCACACTCAATCTTTGTTATGGGCTGTGCAATAATTATGTGTTTACCCTTGGGTGAATGAATAGTCTGCCAAAAACCATGCACTCCCCCCTTTCGATGTGCCAAAAAACCTGTTCCCCTCCCCCAACCCCTTTCATACATGTGCTAGATTTTTGGGAAGCCAAAGTTACAATCGTAATATGTGATGAAAGTGCAGCAAGAAGGACATTTAGCATTTGAATGTAGGCCTATTTATTTTTCCTTGCCCCCTCCCAATAGGATGGTAAATTAATGCTCTCGAGTATTAGAATCTATGAATAAAAAGTTGAATTGAAAATTGTGTACATCTCTCTCAAAGATGTACATTTAGCACCATACATTGAACATATTGATTTTTTTAAGGTCTGTGTATATTTCTTGTTAATTGACCTGTAATCAATGTATATACCTGAATGTTATACATAATATTAATAATAATGTAATATTGAAAGCTATATTGCACAGCTGCTATGGCCGCTGGTGCATTTAGGCGAAAAACCTTGCAATATGTTGATAGCAAATTTGCATCATAATTTGACTACAAATAGGCCTAGAAGTAGGATAATCATGATAATTGGAATTTTTTATTTTTGCACTTTTTTGTAGTGGTAAAATTTGAACCAGAAATTTAGACTGTGGATATATTTTCACCCATAGTGTTCAGTTTGTAGCTCTTTGAAACCTTGAATAATACGAACTTGTGTTTATCAATATGAGTATGTATGCTATTAATGGCCTCTGTGTAATGATATAAACAAAATGTTAAAATTATAAGCACAATGAATAATGCTTTATGCAGTAGGACGCGTACATGTAGGCTAAACTCTGGCAAGACACTCAAAGTGCATGCACACACACATACATGTACAAATGATTATGGCTATTGGGATTTATTTTTTGAATACCTATGATAATAATACTTGCTCATTGTGAGCAACTTGTCCCAGCATATCCCTTTTAAAGGGATTTTTATTTTATCAGCAAGGCTACATAAGGTCTACAATAAACCAAAAGCTACCAAAGGCACCAGGACTATTAGGATTTTCCAGTTGAAATCCATACACCCCCTGACGGAAGACTTGGCCTTTTAAGGTCAAGTGGGACCGCTTTTAAGTTGATGTGGGAGATTAAAATATCCTACATAGGGGGTGTTGATTTCAAATGGAGTCACCCATTCACCATGTTCACACTCCCTGTGTGGAAAATTTAGGTAATTTCTTCCATAGGGAGTTGTTATAGGGGGTGTATGAATTTCAACTGAAATACCCCATTGATTCTCAACTGTACATGTAAACTTGGTATGGTAAATGCAATCATGCTCACATGGGTGCATTCTTGCAAAATGTGTCTACTTGGCCCACTGTTTTTATTGGATTTTTGTCTGATCTCGAAAATTGACCTTATTTTTAGTGCAACATTTGCATATCTTCAACAAACTGAATTGGCTTCTTGAATAACCCAGCGAACAACTTATTGATTAATTTGGCATCCCCTTGGCTTTTCGACTGGATTCGTCCCAGGGCATACTGATGAGTCATGCTACGGTTTAATCAGGAAAATATCCTATGCCAAAAAGGACACATAATATTGCATGCCTGGTTTTACACATACACAACCAGTGTACACAACAAAACTGGTCTATATGAGCTTAGTTTACAAAGCATGAAGTATCAAATAGCTCACAGCTTGCAACAATGTCCTGTGTCGCCCATATGCTAACCATCTGACACTATTAGTGACCAGTATATGGCTCAAGTTTCTATTATTTGAAATGAAATAGATTAAACTGTAATTGTTTTAATCTAGATCTGGCTCAGTTCCCTCTGACCAGGGTATTAGCCACCCACCCACCCGTCCTTTTGGATGGGTACTTTGCTTCTGGGACAGGCAAGATTAATGCCTCTGGTAGATGCTACATTCTAAAAATAATGCTTGAATAAGTTCTGTGAACTCAAAACAACACCAGACTAATAAATCAAAGCAATAGCAATTTGAACAGACTGAACCCCAAGAAGGGGTAGAGGTCTGGTTTAATGGTTTTTTTAACCCAAGTTTTTTGGACAGGTAGTTTTGGTGAAAATGACAGGCACTTGTCAAATCCTAGTTAAGACTCTGCACGATGCCCCGCTGATTGCGGGCACGCCGTGAAGGGGCGATAAGCGCTATGGACGAATGGTGGAGTTAGAGTGGGTGTGTCATAAATAGTATTGGCATCAGACTGAGCTAGTGCAAGTTTAAACCATATTTTTGGAGCAGCAATGAAAATAATATGTGTAGCTCCATTTTGACGCAAAGTTGTGCAATTATTGGTTTCATGTATCAATCATATTTCAAGCATTTATTGCAAATGAACAGTTTATGAAACAGGAATGAAATATAATTACATGTGTGCAAAAGACTCAGTATTATCATTTGAATCTCATATATCATTATACATTGAAGTGTGTAAACAATATATTATCAATTGATACATACTGATCATGTTGATATTATGTTATCCTAGCATGGTATAGTAGCTATGGTAGCATGCATATTTGTACATAGGGGAAATTTGCAATAATAGATCACAAAAATGAAGACCAATTTCTAAGAAAGTGCAAATTGGTTTTAGATTTTTATTTCTAAGAAAGTGCAAATTGGTTTTAGATTTTTTCAATGCAACTATATCAAAAAAGTCCAGATGAAAGACATTTTCCAACAAATATGTAAATAAACATACAAACATGTAAAGAAAACAAAAAAGAAACAAAAAAGAAAGGAGAACGCCCTCAATTTTTTTAAATTCTGGTTTTACACGATTGTAATGTACTTTAGTAAACAAAGATACTCTGCAAAAAAAATCAAGACTTTAGGTGCTGTAGTTTTGTCAAAATCCGAGATTTTGAATAAAACACAGGAATCGTTGTTTATTATTACAATGGAATATTAGACGAACAGCAATAATACATAACAGTACACGGTGTGCGGGACATATACACACACACCCCAGAGGGTTGTACCGTATTACAACCGCTGGAGTAACATGCATGGGCGCTAGTAGTAAAATCAATTTTCTTTGCTTTACCTCACTTGTATTAAAAGATTAAAAGGGGACATATCTGACAGTAAAAGTTAACATTTTATGGAAAATAAATATTAACCCTAACCCCCAAAAATCTTACAAAATCTTACGATGAAAAAATCTGCGCATGCATGAATCCCAGGGTCTGCGATTAATCACAACAAGTGTTATATGCGGGACGGAATTGCTGGCGGGCAGCAATAACCCGTGTAGCTACCGGTCCGTGATCGTGTGCTTGGCATGCGAGGGGTCAAAGGTTCGAATCCCGGGGTGCCAAGTCAAAAAATTCTTCTTCTCCTTGACTTTTTCGGATCTTCTTTGACTTCCGATCCCAAAAAGCAGGGTCCAGTGTTAGGGTTAATCTATTTTTACAGAAATGTTATAATATGGCCTTAAATGTGTAAATGCAGTGCAATAAAATGGTATGCTTGTTGCTCAGATATTGCAGCTATTGGTATAATGGTAATAAATTTATCATCATTAAAATCAAAATAATAATAATAATATATAGATAATTAGCAACAGCAAAGAATAATAACAACAACAATGTTCAAAAATAATAAGTAATGATGATAATAATAAATAAAAATGCACGAGGTGCGTAGATATCTTTTGGTCTGTACGCTATCAGATCTATAGTATTACTATGATCTGGAATAGTAATCAATATACATGTACTACAAAATAAATAAGTAGTAGTACTAATTGATATTTGACATGTTTATCTACCAGTGTCCTCACAAGTTAATCAGATCCATGTCCATACCTTAGGATGTCATGGTCAATATTGCATGACAAATTAGTTGAGGTAAAGATGCAATAATTAGGTTTGGGAAATATTTCCTAGGATTGGAAGATAACATTTGTACTAAGCCAGATTTACCTTAGGATGTCATGGTCAATATTGCATGACAAATTAATTGAGGTAAAGATGCAATAATTAGGTTTGGGAAATATTTCCTAGGATTGGAAGATAACATTTGTACTAAGCCAGATTTACCTTAGGATGTCATGGTCAATATTGCATGACAAATTAATTGAGGTAAAGATGCAATTAGGTTTGGGAAATATTTCCTAGGATTGGAAGAAAACATTTGTAGTTTTTATACTAAGCCAAATTTCCAACAAAGATTGCAAGATTTCGCAATCCTATCATACATTGTGTATATGATTTCTTTATCTGGCAGAAGCAAATCCAAATTTTCACCCAGTGTGATTGTGTGACAGATTTATACAAAGTGCAATCATGATACACTGGGGGGTGTTAACTCAAACCCAATGTGTCACCTTCCTCAAGTAGAAATTTGTGAGAAAGGGAATTGATTTCACCCAATATCATGGAAAATTGACCTTCGCATCACCATTTATGGTACCTATTGCAATAATAGTGCTATACGAAACTCTTTTTTCATGACCATTTCACCCCAAATTTTACACCCAAACTGCAACAAAATCTTGATTCAAGCTGGTCAGTAAAAAAGTATCCCCTTATCAAGATGACTTCAAGGAAGATTAGTGATTAGGGTTGGTATTATTAGTCAGTGTTTTATGTTGCAAATCGAGGGTCTGCTTTAGGATCTTAACACTTTATATAGTAATTATTATGTTAGTGCCCCTTCCCTGTATGGTATTGATGATAGCTATTTATATTAATTTCTATATGCATACTTGTGATGAGTAGGCATGTATAGCTTGATGATGCACAAAACATGTGTGCCCACTTTCCAAGTTTAGTGAAATTACTTGTCTTGTTTAATTTCAGAGTACAGACAAGAATGCAAAATTAGTATCAATTTATTGGGACATACACACTCTTAGTAAAACAGGTTCTTGGCTGTTCTGTACATGTATGTGGAACCCTCAAGAGAAAGGAGTTCTTGAAAATTGAAAGAACCCCAAAATGGTTCTTTCTGGCTCTTCCAGGACCTTTTTAGGTCTAAAATGGTTCTGTCTCACATTTCCAGAACCCTTTTCAGGTCTTTATTAGTACTATTTAAGGTTCTACATACATTGTACAAGACCTCAAGAACCTTTTTAGGGTTTGCTCAGAACCCTTTTTGTGTATGATTTTTGTTTTTGTGCATATTACTGTGTAGGTGTGTACATATATGTACGAGGGGGTATCCAAAAGTTTTTGACATCACCCAGAAGGAAAAGCGCTATATTGATGAAATTTTGTCAGTGTAATCACTGGTCCTTATGTACATTATGGTCCAAAAATGGTCTCATAAGTATGTTTACTTTCTTTACATGGGGCACTAGATGGGCAGTAGGCGCATAACCTGCAATATGGTGAAAATTGAGGCACGCATTATGATTAAGTTCCTGCATTTGAAGGGTTAGGCCTACAATGCTCAGAAAATCTATGATGAAATTAAAGCAATCTACGGTGATGATTGCCCATCATATGGCACTATTGCTTTTTGAAAAAGGAATTTCCAAACTGGCCACATGTCCCTCACAGATGAGCCAAGAAGTGGGACGTCCATCACTTACGGATGATGCGCCACAGTGAAAAAACTCAAGAAAGTGGAGGATCTTATCACGAAAAGGTTATGCGCCTACTTCCCATCTAGCGCCACCTGTGAAGAAAGTAAACATACTTATGAGACCATTTTTGGACCATAATGTACATAAGGACCAGTGATTACACTGACAAAATTTTATTGGTATAGCACTTTCACTTCTGTGTGATGTCAAAAACTTTTGGATACCCCCTCGTATGTTATTGTAAACTACTATAAGGTGCAGTTAAATTTCACAAAATTTGCAGTGCACAAAAAATTAGCAGAATTACATTTTTGTAATGCATCAGTAATTGAAGTTGAGTTAATGAGGTAAAACATTGTGTGTGATAATAAAGCGACAAATGTGTGGGTTTAAAAAGGGTTAACAAAATTGTGAATTTCCCAGGAATGTTAACTTAGAAATCAGATTTCCCTCCAAAAAGGATGTTCATTTCTCATGATTCCTTCCATACATCAAATTTCCCAGAATCCAGGTTCCTTATTACTTTCTTTATACTTATCCAGGCATGGTTATGATTATTGGACGTGTCATATTCATGAAATTATGATGCAATGAAAATATTGTGTTTTGAGTCGGACAAGATTCTTGCATGTGTGTGTAGACTGAAGCTAATCTGATGCTGCCAAGTAATTGCAAGCATTATGGTGTGCACTTACTGGAAATTAAAGCAACACCATGTTTTGAAATTTGAGTGCACTATTGCTTTAGGTATACAAAAGGTATGTAAGCTCATACATAGCAATCTTACACTTTCTGGGATACAGAGTGTTTACAATTTACTTTTAAAATACACTTTCACTCCCACCCATACATGTTACTCATTTTCAAACATCAGAGAGGATTTTGCGAATACTTCTCCCTTACATTGTTTTGATTGTGCAGGTAGGAAAATATTGATTCCTGATAATTTTTTTTTAGTTTGCAAAAAAACAAAAACAAAGTTCATTTCACTATTTTTACTCGAATGTTGGCCTTGCTCTATATTTTATTTTACAAACACAAACAATGTGTGTAACCACACAACAGGTTTCACATTGTATTGGAAAACAAATGCATCCCTACCAGTATGTACAATATACTTCCATGATGAAAGATGGAGTACCATCTGAAAATTCCGAGGTAGGAATTAATTCCTTGTGTTTGGATCAAAAGTTTAAATCAAAATCATGATTTATACCAACACAGATGAACTTTCATGAACGTATACTTCCATTAGTTTAACAATTTTTTAAGGGGGTACTACACCCCTGCCAAAATGTATGCCTATTTTTGCATTTTTCTTAAAAATTATAGCACATTGGGGACAAGTAAGATATGTATATTGTAGGGGCAAGAACTACAACTATTGCACTATAAATTTTATTTCAGCACAGACAATGGGCCAGTTGTGGGGTTACAGTCAAAAATGAGGGAAAACCAATATTTGATCAATAAATCAATAACTACTTGCTTTGAGTTGCTGAATTTTCTATACAGTAGTTGTAGTCCTTGCCCCTATAATATACATATCTTACTTGTCACCAATGTGCTATAATTTTTGAAAAAAATGCAAAAATAGGCATAAAATTGGCCAGGGGTGTAGTACCCCCTTAAACCTTTTTCATCATTTTTCCGTCCTCTTATCTTTAATAATTCTTTTTGCCGCCCCTTCTTCTGTTGCCCTTGCTTTGTTGCCACCCCCTGCTTTACCTTGGGGCTTGCGCCCCAATTTAAACCCCCACACAAATATGCATACAACCCCACACACAATATATTTTCATTTCTGATACTAGCCTTCTTAACATAACCCTGATGCTAAATGAACATTTTGGTGCTTGGAAAGGAAAGAAGGTAGTTTTAAATTTGTTGTTTGTTTCCCTCTGGATTCAAACCCCAGACCCCTGCTTGCCAAGCACTCGATTGACAAGCGGTAGCCAGGGGTGTTTCGCTGGCCCGGCCAATGAAACCATGGGTATATATGACTTGGGATAATTGCATTATCACATCATGTGGATGCATCCATGCACAGTGAGTTCGTTTTGTATGATTTTGTATGAATTAGGGTTAATATATCACTGTCTATGTAGTTGAAGTAATTAAGTTTAATACTTATCAATCTCATTCATATTCCATGCCATATCTTGACCTACGTACTAAAGTACGTACCTAAGTAGCGCATTATAAATAATATGGACTTTTCACACTGTGCAGAATGGTGTGTAGCATTCCTAATGAAATTATTGGTTGTATGCAATGTAATCGGATTGTCTGACTGATGATGATCTTGTAGGTCAACATGCTGCTGAAAAAAAAACCAGGCCATGCACAGCATACCGAAATCACATTAATCAAATGTATTGCTGTCATATTATGCCATTACTTGATGTGGTATATATATATATATATATATATATATATATGCATATGATTCAAACTTGCCCTATTTATTATGTGTTGTGGAACTAATTATATATAGATCGCAATTTAGTTTGTTAAAAAAGCAGGTCTGAAATATCTTTGCTTTGTCAAGGTAACCTAGATATTGCTGTTTAAAAATTCAAGAATGCTTTTTGGATATCAACACTATACTCTGATCAGCTTTTAATTGGCGGGATTCATAACATCGTGTATTTTCGCGCTTTTGTGAATTCACTTAGGCGTAAGTTGGGGACTTGACGCGCGGAGTAACAAAAAAACCCAAATAATTCTCCCCTATTACGAGTTGATCATAGTATAGAGTATTCTGTAAACACTGTATTCTCTGTAATTAATGCCCAGAATTAAAGCCCTGGGGTGTTGTATTTTCCAAAAGTGAGTTGCGGGGGGGGGGGGACATTAATACTATAGAGGTCATTTTGCAATGATAATTCCTATGGATAATACCATCTGGCAGTGCTGCAATGTTCCACAAACCGCATTTTAGCACATCTATAGACACTTAAATAGGATTTTTTACAAATACTGAAACACATGGATCATGAAATCGGCGATTGTAATGATGTTTGAAATTATGGGTACTATATGGTATTTTGACAGCATTTATGGAGCAGTTTAGTTAGAAAAAAAGGGGTGGGGCAACGAAAATGAAATATACATGAACTAAATGTAGAATAAACAAAACAAAAAAAACACCCAAAAAGTAAACATATTAACACAAAAATGTAAAATGGACGTGGCTTGTATTAATCACAAAATAAAATAAATGCAAACAACACAGTGATTTGAAAGTCAATGACAAGGTCCAAAATATGACAGTGGTATATAAAGTTGGAAAAGCGGAGTATTTGGCCTTTGGGTATACAATCATGGGGTGGTGTCCTTATTTGATATGTATATAGTTATGTTTTCTTCTAAAGGGATTATTTTCTTTTGATAAGCGTATTCTCCCATATCCTAAAAAAATATTTCTTAAAAAGAGAATTTAAAAGAAAGTATTCTTTCTTTTTAAAATATTCTTCTTCAAAGAGAGTATCCTTCCTTAAAATGGATGGTTCCCCCCCAAAAAAATCATCCCACATTTTCAAGAATAGATAGTATATACTCCTGAAAATGGTGTGAAAAATGCTTTCTTATCACTATGGACCACAAGAGCCTCATCCCATAGTCCAAAAACCTCAATTACATATTCATAGTGCAAAATTTGACCTCAAGTTGCAGAGTATGAGTTTTTGTACCCAAATTTTTAAAGGTCATTCAATTAATGTGCAACTGTATTGGTGTTAAAGAACTGTGCCCTAATAGATGAGCATGTTGTGGATCCTAGTGTATGTTATATTCTGTAATCCTTATTAACAGTTCAATATATCTTTGTTATTTTCTTCTCAGGATGAATTGGACCTTCCTGTGAAGATTAAGTTAGGTCATCTGGGCAAACTCACCCTCAAGATTCCATGGAAGAACCTCTATGGTGCTCCTGTAGTAGCCACTCTCGAAGGCCTCCATGTACTGGTCACCCCAAATTCAGGTAAGTCTGAACTTAACTCCGGTGATATGCGTTGAAGTCCGCACAGTCACAGTCCAGGTTGCTTTCATAAAAATTGAGTTAATTTCAAATTATCCTACACAGCTAAATTATGCTGATTTACTGTATGTACTAAAGTTAATTTTGTATTACTTCTGTGGTCCGGGTACGCGCTGGCCGCTGGTGAATTGCGATCGCGTAGAAGTGACAAAAATTAGCCTACTACGGCGCGCCCGACGTCAATGGGTCAACCGGCTTGTTATCAAGTGCGTTGATCAGCCAATCAGCGTGATTGTTTATTTCTTCTGTGTGTACGCTCGTCTACGCTTGGCTTGGACCACGGAAGTAATAAAAAATTAACTTTAGTTCGTCAAGTTGCGCTTTAGGCATATGATTCTAATATCGTTAAATGGTTTATGATATTAATTGGACCACTGTAATATGTGACAATCTGAAGTGTCTATTTAGTATTTACAGGTGATTGATGGATTGGTCATTTGGTCAACTGGCTGTTTGGTTGATTGGTCTGTCATAATTAGGTGCAAGTTAGATTATAAAGGTCTATTTCATTTTGGACAATTCTATTTTATAGATTCCAAATATAATGCAGAGAAGGATGAGAAGCAGAAGTTTGAAGCCAAGCAAAGGACACTGCAGAGGGTGGAGGATGCTAAGAAGAAGGAAGAGGAACAAGGGAAAGGTAAGGATGCGAATCAATAGGCATCGAAACAGTGCTAAACAGTAGCATGGTCATTTTGTGCATACTTTCAAGAGCTAAAAAGTCTACCATTTAGCCTTGAAGAAGTTTAAGGGCTCTTACTGAAGGGTTAATAGACTAAGGAAGTGTCAGGAATCAATACTCGCTCCTTGGGCCAATCCTATAGTAGGAATTTCAATTGAATGAACTCAACTTTCAACAGCTGTACTCGATTGAACAGCGATCATATATCGCATATTTCAAGCTACACTGTGAACATACAACTTTGGATACAATACTAACCAATCACAAGTGAGTTAACATGATTGGATTCACTTCTGTGTTACACACGCACATTCGCACACGCTGGCGTACATCGTGCAGTGTACGCGAAAATTCATCACACTATGTCAGGCTGTGTTCATTCAATTGAAATTTCTACTGTAGATGATTTATGATACCATCCATGGTTAATGCTCTAATGCTGATGGCCATAGGCTTTAACATAAAAAGTCCCAAGTTTTGAAATATTTTCTCAAAATATCAAGAGCTATCTCAAGTTCCACTGAACCAATACTGGGCTTGTTTGTACTCATTTTAATGCATTTTACATGCTGATTCCAAATATGGTCATGAAAATGAACAATTCTGAAATTTTTGAAGTGTTTTGCCACTAACTTTGAAAAAAAAGTACAGACAGAAATGCTGCAATCTCAGTATAATGAAGTAATCCTGCTTATAGCCACACATTCAGCTGACAGTTTGGATTTCATGATTTATTTTCCTCCTAGAACAAGCTCCAAAGAAGGATTCCTTTGCCGAGAAGTTGGCCACCAATGTGATCAAGAACATACAAGTAAAAGTCAGCGATATCCATATCCGCTATGAGGATAAGACCACCAATCCTGGTTTTCCCATCGCTATCGGTGCTACACTTCATAACTTGTCACTTGGGGTAAGTAATCAGCGATATCCATATCCGCTATGAGAATAAGACCACCAATCCTAGTTCTCGCTTTGCTATTGATGCAACACTTTATAACTTGTCTTTTTGGGTATGACTTGTTCTTAACTGGCTTCTTCTAATTTGTGTTCAATGTCATAGCTGTATGCTATGTTTGTGAGTAGGTATGTATAAAAGCTTGGATTTGATGTGTTTGTGATCAATCTGCAACATTCAGTACACAAACAATGCCTTTATGGCACTTACTTGAGAAAGGAAATTATGCTAACAAACAAACAAATAAGTTCCCTTCGGAAGTTTTTGTATAATCCAAAAATTACTGTGCTATATCTGTTTAATTTGAAAGTGTGCTGCCTCTATTACAACCTTACCCCCCCCCCCCAAGGTTTGTCTCAAAACAAAAAGAAAACAAACAAACAAAACAAACCTAATCGGTATGCACTTCCCCCTATTTTTGTTAGGTGAGAAAGGCGATGCAAAATGTACAATTTTCTTACTGCATTGTAAAATCGTAATGTGAATTTTTCAAGCATCGTTTGTTTTGCATTGTTTTGCCTAATAGGTCACAAGTATTGTTCTGGCCTTAAAAACATAACTGAAAATACTGTGATTGTGAGTTGATGCCTGTGAGCTGAGCATAAATTAACATGGTGGTCCTTATGGTGGTACTACACCCCTGGCCAATTTTGTGCCTATTTTTGCATTTTTCTCAAAAATTATAGCGTATTGGTGACAAGTAAGATATGTATATTATGGGGGCAAGGATTATAAGTACTGCACTGGAAATTTTATTTCAGCACAGACAACAGTTGTGGAGTTACAGTCAAAAATGAGGGAAACCCAATATTTGATCAATAAATCAATAACTAATTGCTTTGAGTTGCTGAATTTTCAGTACAGTAGTTGTAGTCCTTGCCCCTATAATATACATATCTTACTTGTTACCAATGTGCTATAATTTTTGAGACAAATGCAAAAATAGGCACAAAATTGGCCAGGGTGTAGTACCCCCTTAAAGAGTGTTTTGCAATGATAAAACATGGTCACATTACCTTTCAAGTGTCAAGTAATATGATATGATTACTGATCTCATTATAACATTCCATTTAGAATATTTTGCTGTGAGAATTTATTGGACTGATATCATATTTTTTCATTTCTTTATAACTCAGACAACTGATGCCAACTGGAAGGAATGTGTGCTAGATGAGTCTGCTAAACTCATTCATAAGGTAGGTCAAATGGTATCACTTTACTATTACTAATATGGAGGACACATACATTTAAAATAATTTTTTAAGATTGATAAATTTTAATATATTTTCTAATATACTTAAACAATAGACCTTTTCATATCAAAGTTTTCCGAAGTGATGACCCAGTTTTTAAAAACGGGTTATCATACGCAGTTTGTGGGTGCGCACTTACGCCAGTTGTGTGTTGTGTCAATGCACGCAGTTGAGGAACATTTATGTGTATTTATGCGAGCGTGTAAGGACGCGGCGTGTAAAGACGCTCGCGTCCATGTGATTTTTTTTGTGAACATTTCCGATGCCGATTTACACGATATGAAAAAGTCTATAGGTCAACTATAGTATTCATCAAGGTCCCTCAGCACTGCCCTGCCGATCGTGTAAAAAAACCTAGATCACGCTTGGGTTGTGCGATGTTATGCAGCTTGTTATGCGAATGAAGTGCCAATATGATGATGACATGATCCAATTAGCCAACCAAACCCCAATTACATGTTTACGCTGCCAATTAGAACACCAAGTCCATGTTTATGCAGTAAAGCATGCCAAATCGGCAGACTGCTGAAACACCTTGCCAAATACTATAGAAGTTATTTGCAGGCTTACGACGTATTCTCATTTTGTTCACTACCCAATTCCTGTTTACTTACAGCTGCTACGACTAGATGATCTAGCCGTTTACTGGAATTCTAACACCCAGATGTACTGCCCTCCTGGTCCCATTGATGACAAGGAGACAAAAGTGGTAAGAAACAAGGCAATATTACAGGCTTGCCGTTTGAAATTTACAGGGGATCAGTAGGAGAGCATTTTTACTGTACCGTATATATGTGGTTATTATTGTTACACTAAAGGTAGGCGAGCAATAAAATGCACTCCTCAGCTTTATTTGAAGGGAGTGTTGGGGAGCAATCACTCTAGCTCTCCTCAAACGGCAAACCCTGATATTATGCGGATGAATATCAGTTAGGCAGGTCTTATAACATTGTGAATAAACATAATTTATAGTGCAGGGTGGTCTATCAAGAGTTTTACACAATTTCAAAGGTATTAAATACTCGAAGTTGAAAGTCAATATTGTTGTTACATATTCCAAAAGTACATCTTTCTAACAGTATGTGGTGAAAAAATTACTGAAAAAGAATTTAAATTCATATGTTTATGTGTGCTCAAATTTGATTTTTTTTAATGTTTTTTTTTCAAATATGAGAAATATTTGAAACAAAATTGTCAGCTTTGAAATTGGGTAAATTGTTTTGTAGTGTAACTACTAAATAGCAGACATGTCATCTTTAATATGGTTTGATTCCTTTGAATCAGAATAACAAATAGCAAGTAATTTTGGGACATTTTGTACTGTGATCCGTAAGATTTATAAAGTGGGATTAGATCTGTGGTTGTCTAGATGAATCTTCAGCATGATACCTGTACATGATGAGTTTTAATTAAAAGGGAAAAGGATATGTTTCAATAAGAGAATTCCATATTGACATGCATTTGAATACCTGAATACAAAGCCCACCAAAGTCCATGGAGAGTGATTTTTAGAAAACTGAAAAACAAATGTATATCATACATGCTGGGTATACATACATACATACACCAATACCCGCAAGAGCTACATTGTGGGCAGGGTTCGAATTCGGTTGTATCGCATAGCAGTTTGCTCCACATTTTGAAGTAACTGCTACCCAATTTTGCATTTGTATAGCACTTTTCATAGTGCTTTACATATAAAAGTATCCTGATTATGATGAATTTGCTAAAAACTGCTACGCAACATTTTAAAACGAATTCGAACCCTGATTGTGGGGGTACCCCTATTAGATTTGTGTGTGTTGTATGTTTATTGGTACAACATAACACTGGGGGGGGTATAAATAGGTATGAACATACATTGTGGGGGTATGAAACTGTGTGTTGATACTCCCATAGTGGCATGTACAGTGTGTCACTCTGGTGGTATATTTAAGACCTACCCCTACCCCCTCTAGAGGCCCTAGAGGAATACGCCCACAATGTAGATTCATACTTGAAAGTACCCCCACAATGTACCTCCTGCAAACTCACCCCTACATGCTGGATTTACATGCTCAATAGACACACATAGAGGGTGGATTTGGGTTCAACTGTTATACATATGATAGGCCTATGTATAAGCAACAATTTCCCATACTTAACTCAATTTGGCCAACGTATGGACATGGGTGGGTTTTGTATTCATGTATTCATTTGTTGCACATTGAAATACATGTAAGTAAAATCAAATCAAGTGAAAAAGTGAGAAAAAAAAATCCACACACACCCCACACACCACACACACACAGAATACAGCACAAGATAGGTAACCAGATTTGTCCTTATCTTAACAGAAAATACAGAACCTGCTGATAGAAGGCATTGCCACGGGTGAGAAGAGACCCAAGGATTATCACTATGGTAAGTCTCTACAGGTGGATGGATATGGATGCAGGAACACTTTTCTTTGTTAACCCCATGAGAACTACCTGCCTATTGGTCAAAACAGAGTTTTCATTATCAATTGAACCAATCAGCGACATTGTTAGAATAATTTTACCACGCAAAAAAATTGGGATGAATTATTTGCAAAGCTCCATTCTGATTGGTGATAAAATTGAAGATAGCATGTAATTGACCAATCAGAGGCAATATTAGATCAGCAGGTAGTGCTCAGGGGATTAAAGCTTTTGTGCATGCACTTGTGTAACCAGCCTGGTCATTCTGAGGCATAGTATTCGCGCTTTGCATGGATCTGCCATCTTGCTGCCAAAATGAGGTTCTCTCTGCAAATGCATGCACAAAATGTGCATTTTTGTTTCTCGTGCTTTTCTAGTAACATGACAGAAGGCTTTTGCAAAGCGTATGCAGTAATTAAAGCACACGTTTGACAGGCGTAAGCACACACAGCACAAGCTTTGCCCAGCGCATCGTGATTCGATGCTATAAAAACTGAAATCTGAGCCAGGTTTTACGAGCTCGGCGGTGAAAATTCTCATCGCGCGGTGGAAATTTTGTTCTGCGATGGAGTTGGATTTTGTTCAACTTTAAAGCATTGCACTGCGATTTCGCAGCCACGTATGTGTGTGATTGGCTGCTGGAAAATCAATGTCGGCAGAATGACCATAAAAGGAGATGCAGACCCCACATGCTTAAAACATTGCAGCATCGCCCGATGAAATTCAAATGTACATTTCAATTTCATCACGCTGCGATGTTTTTAAAGCATTGCAGTATCGCATCGCGCTGTGATGTGGAGTAAGAATCAGACTTAAGGTCTTCCATAGGGGGTGTATGGATTTCAATGGAATAGCACAAATCAAGAACTACTCAAGAGCCTTTCCTGGAAAGATTCTTCCCAGATTTGTTTCTATTTTATCACGTTTTGTGTGTCATTAAAAAAATATATTGAGTATTCGTTTTTGTTTTGTCTTTTTAAAACACAGAGAGTATGTCAAGAAGTTCCTGGGTGCTCTTTAAGGGGGTACTACACCCCTGCCCAATTTTGTGCCTATTTTTGCATGTTTCTCAAAAATTATAGAGCACTGGTGACAAGTAAGATATGTATAGTATAGGGGCAAGGACTACAACTGCTACACTGGAAATTTTATTTCAGCACAGACAACAGTTGTGGAATTACAGTCAAAAATGAGGGGGAACCAATATTTGATCAATAAATCAATAACTACAGCGTGTCCCAAAAGTAACTTAACATTGTGAATCTGCCATATCTCAAATATTTCCTACTTCATACCAAAATGGATAACATATTCACATAGATTGATCTTTTAGAATTATTCTGATACCAAAAACAGCATTATTGATGACCCCTTGGTCTTACTGTGCGACTGTACATAATGTGTGTATCAAACCCACAAAAGCAAGCTCATGATGTTCTTTGTTCAAGCACATGAATGATGTGTTTCCCTGAACGAAAGAGTTGGTTCACTCACTGCACACGCTACATTTAGGTATGAACATTCATGGATTACACGGCCTAGCATAAGCATGACTGCTGTTTTATATTATAATTAGGATATATTGACAATATTAAACTTTACTTTAAAACAGTTGAAGTGAAGATGAAGTTTCCTATAGATCAACGGATTCAGATCGTATGGTTCTTTGCCGAGACAAAGTCGGACAAACTCACTCAAGCAAAGTTTAAGGAACATTTTAATGTAAATTATGCACCCGGCTGAAATACAATCCAGCAGAACTAGTGCAGAAATTCCTATCAACGGATCTGTTCATGATCTACCTCGGGAAGAACAGGAAGATCGGCTACAACCATCGATGTCATACGAAGAGCGGTAGCGACAAGCCCAAGACTATCAGTACATCGACTTTCAATGGAGAACCACGTACCGCGTACAACTGTTCATCGAATCCTCAGAAAAGATCTTAAGCAGTTTCCATATAAAATCCAGATAAAGCACAAAATGAAGATGACGCCTTGAAAACAAACAAACAATCAAACAAACATAGCATAATTAAACAAAACAGATTTGAAAACGATAACACATTATATCGTGTATCACGTCTCAAATGAAGAGATTTATTTTTGCGTTTATAAAAATGAGTTTTACGGTACGGTAGATATCCGTTAATTTCATGCCAAAGGGTCGTGACCACATAGGCATGTTTGATATCATAACATTTCTAAAAGAATTATCTACATACTGTACAATTTTTGTAACAACACTATTAACCAAACGCAAGTTATGGCCAGTTTACAATGTTAAGTTACTTTTGGGACACCCTGTACTTGCCTTGAGTTGCTGAATTTTCAGTGCAGTAGTTGTAGTCCTTGCCCCTATAATATACATATCTTACTTGTCACTAATGCGCTATAATTTTTGAGAAAAACACAAAAATAAGCAAAAAATTGGCTAGGGGTGTAGTACCCCCTTAACACTTGCTAATGGTACTTTTTATATTGTATTTGTAGTTGTGGAGCCCATATCATCTCAAGCTCAGCTGAGGATAAATCCCAAGCCTGGTAATGACTTAACCACGCCACAAGCATGGTTGAATCTTGTCGTCAACAGTATTGGTGTAGCACTCAGACAGCAGCAGGTACTGTATCATTAAAGAATATTTTAACACTTAAGAAAAATGTCTTTTCATTTTTTTTTCAGAAACAGGCTGACACAAGACTCAGTTTTTTTTTGTATTTGTTTTCTCTAATGTACTTATCATATCTTTTTTAGAGTTTTTAGTTTATTGTAACAAATAGTGAATGAAAATATGAAATTATCAAACATTAAAGATTAAGTTTTTTGGCATTACAGATTCCCATTGTCCATCTGTGGAATACAATTTATGGTTTTGATGTAGTCAACTTAAAAAATAGCATGCCATTTAAAATGTCCTTTCTGGAACATAAATCACACACATAAATTTGCTCCTTTTTAATCTTATGGATCCCTGTGATGCTCTTGTCAAGTTCCCACTCATTTCTTTCCTCCTGTCCTTATCTCTTTTCCAGTGACCACCTTTAACCAATATTTTAACTAGTTTTGACAAAAGTACTCTGACGTTTTGACCCCCTTCCCGTAACGAAAGGACTTCCTTTCATAGGACAACATCAAACTTTTGGTTGCTTAAAGCATTAGTAAAAATTAGACATGTAATTTCCAATGAAATTAAGTAAAAAGGTCCTTGGAACCTCAGGGGACAGTCATTATCAGCTCATATTTCTTTAAGTAGATGTGCTAGGTAAAGTAATTGGAATAATAAATTGAGTGGTTTTCAATTTCTTTCCCATTATAGTTCCGTGATGTGATGCTCACATTGGAGTCGTTTGAACGCATGGCACGCAATGATCCCTTTAGGAAATACAAGCCTGACTGCCCTGCCATAGGCAATGCCAAAAAATGGTAAGTTAATTGATTAGAAAGCATTTAAGGCGATTCAAACTTGTTATACTCCGTTTTTCAATCATTTCATTTTTTTAAATGTTGAATTTGGCTATTATATACACTATATAAAAAGAAGGAAAGGACCAGGCTTATTTATTGGCAGTAACCCCCTGAGCACTATCTGCCGATCTAACATTTTACCCTAATTTTTTTTGCGTGGTGAAATCATTCTAACAATGTTGCTGATTGGTCCAATTGATAATGAAAACTTCTTTTTGGCCAATCGGCAGGTAGTTCTCATGGGGTTAACATTGTAAATCAGATTTGTGGTATTTCATTCAATAATTTGGCCAAAAAAAACAAAGGTTTGTCTCAAAGCTCACGAGTGGTTTGAAAACAAATGTGTATTTGGTATTTTAATGGTATTTTGAGGTGAAATTTCTTTTTAAATCGCGAGATTTTACAAATGCGCGCGCAAGCTTTGAGACAAACCTTTTTTTTTTGGCCTTTTCAAGTAACAGAACACTTGCTTTACCAAGTACTGAAGAACACTGAATAACACTTTGGTCAGCACCATGAGAACAGACTAGAAAGACTCTAATGAGTATTGTCAGTGTATGATCCTTGAATAATTTTTCAGTAGTATCAGTAGATGTTTGCATCATCGCGAGGTGTGAACAGAATAAAGTTTGGTTCTTAAGTTTCTTTAAGGGGGTACTACACCCCTCGATAAATTTGTGTCTATTTTTGCATATTTCTCAAAAACTAATAACACACTGGTAACAAAAGTTATGTATATTATAGGGGCAAGGAATCCAATTACAACACTGGAATTCCAGTGACCCAAGACAAGCGGTTCGTTATTTATGATAAGAAAAGAGGTACCGCTAGGATGTACCTCATTTCCTGTCATATATACTGAACCGCTTGTCTTAAGTCACTGAAATTTCAGTGTAGTAATTGGATTCCTTGCCCCAATAATATACATAACTTTTGTTACCAGCGTGTTATTAGTTTTTGAGAAAAATGCAAAAAGAGTCACAAATCTACCACATGGGTGTAGTACCCCCCTTAAGGTATACAAAACAATGTGTTACAATTGGACTACAATCTGGTCATGCACCTTTAACTTCAATCTCTGCATCAAATGTTGTAGGTGGCACTATGCATACAACTGTGTCCTTGAGGAGACTGTACGGAGACGTCACAAGATGTGGTCATGGGAACACATCAGGAAACATAGACGTATGTGTAAAGAATACACGGAAGCCTATCTCAAGAAACTGGACACTAGCAAACCAGGCAAGGATATGATTGAAAATCTAGAGGTAAATAATTTTGTCCGGAATATGTGAGATTTAAAATGGAGCATAGAGTTTGATAATTAGTTTTCCCTTTGGTTGAAGAATGACTGACTAGTCTGTAATGAAAGACAGAGATAAACAAAATTTATTGTGTCTGATGTCACTGTCAATTACGATCCTTGATTGGTTTGTTTAATAAGCGTAAAAGGAAGGCCGATTTATCTGGTGCAGATCGGAGAAAAGGAATAGCAGAAAATGGTGAAAAATTACGTACTTTTACAAGGCAAAAAGCAACTTTTCTAGGCATTGTTGACATGATGCCTTCGCGAAAGAAAGACCTAACTTTGGAGATGGTTTGTATGTTTGAAGGCGCATAATTAGCAATAAGGCGTCCGGTTATACCGCCGCGTTCCGCAAGTCATCATCACGACACTTGTAAACAAACTGTGCTAGAGTTTGATTGACAGATGACATAAGACGCGATAAATTCTTTTTATCTCTGACTTTCATTATAGCGTGTTGATACAGCCAAGTCATGTCATAAAACAATATAGTTTTGTCTCTGTCTCTGTTGGGACACTGTTACAATATTATTACCATCTATGATCAAAATATGTTGTCCATCTTTGAACACTGCATACATGCAATATTTATAAGTGCCTATACCTGAGGACATCTCTGTCCAGTTGACTCACTAGTGAGTGTTGGACTATAATCTCAGTTGGATGCACCATCACAAAGCAAACAGTGGATGGATGCACAGTAACAATACTGTATGAGGCCTTTGATTCCCAAATGAGAACAATAGTCTGCATATTGTTAACCAGCATTGTTATGGTAAATAATGGCTTGTTGATGGTACAACTCATTGTTGCTAATGTCAAACTTGTCAAAGTAATTGTGATTGTATCACACAAGTAAATGAGAAGCCTGTGGTTGTGGACTTAACACGGTTTGGAAATAAGCTCTTCATATATTTTTATTTATATACATGTATTGATATTCCATTTTCATCGTTTTTATCTTTATTTCTGAAAAGAAATATGAGAAGCAGATGAGTGTTTTCTCCATCACAATGTGTCGGCAGCAAGCAGAGATGGACTTTATACGGCTTGGTCTGAAGAGGAAGAAGCAGAAAGCAGAACAAGGCTGGTTTGGTGGATGGTTTGGTGGAGGGAAGAAGGCAGAGGAGAAGAAACCAGGGCAATTAGATGAACTTGCTGGTAGGGTATGGGTTGGTTGGCAACTGTTAAAATAATAAACTGAGCTCAAAAAGAAACTTATAATTTTTCACAAGGTCATATCTTGAAATCCTGTCCATCAAATTGAACCAAAATTACACACAGATTTACTTCAATACTCTACTCTTAACACATGTCAGTAACCAAGCAGTTATCATGGGACAGCTTCCTGGACCACATTCACAGCCCAGCCCTGTTTCATGAAAAAAGTGTATGAAAAGCAGAAAGCAGCACCATTTTGTCATCTGTGCAAGGATCGTGTGTGCATTCTCACAGATTTTTTGTCCTGGGTGCCAAATGTTGGGCTGTGAAAGTGAAGGAAGTCCAGGAAGCTGTCCCATGACAGTGCATTTTGCTGCTGTGTCAGTTGGACAACTGCTTGGTTACTGACATGTGTTTTGAGTAGAGTATTAAGGTAATCCTGTGTGTAATTTTGGTTCATTTTGATTGACAGTATTTTAAGTTTCTTTTTGAGCTCAGTTTACATGTACTGTAAAAGTGGACAATTTCACACAACATTTATTTGCACACTTTTCCACTTTTCGCACTTCTCTACATTCAAGTAACTACTGTGAAAATAACAAGGCACAAATATATTTATTTTGTGTGTAGGTCAATGTGAGGACACTTAGAATCATAAAATTATAAACAAGTGGAACAGTTCAAAATTGGAAATGCACAAAAAAAAAAATTGTGCAAAAACATGCACCTTTACAGTATAAGCTTACATGTAGCGTCATCTCACATGGCGATATCAATGTATGTTTTAGAATAGGGGTTAACCTGTGGTTTGGCAGGACACATGCAGCCCACAACTTCTTAAGCTCCCACTTAAGTTTGTTCGGTTTATAATAGGCAAAAAGTATTTGGTTTTTGTTATTGCGTGAGTCAATAAGTTGGAGCTTACGCTTGCATAAATTCGCACAAGTGCATGTCAGTCACGCATAACACATCGCGTTCAGTGACTCAATTGAGTTTGTCTTGAGTCACTGAAATTCCAGTGTAGTAACTGGATTCCTTGCCCCTATATTATACATAACTTTTGTTACCACCAATAACTGATACATCTTGTAAATTTGTTCTCAAAGTGCCTCGTGCACACGTATGTGAAAGCCATCCTAGCGCGTAGCCGTATGCGCTGGGTATTTTTACAGGCTTCTTTTTAGTTACTAAAAAGACAAAAACAAGAAAAAATTGACTAAAAGCACAATAAAAGGAAAAATCCATCATAGCTTTGTGCAAAATGTTTGATAGACAAAATAAATCTAACTTTGTATTTTGTTGTTACAGATCAGTTTGCCAGTGCAATGACTCAAGAGGAGAAATCCAAGCTGTACTCTGCCATCGGTTACAGTGAAAAAGCCGCAGATCCTACATTCCCAAAAGAGGTATGTTATTGTCTTAACTTTCCCATGCTTACTTCTGAACAAGATTTTGTTTGAAATTAGATTTCAGGTCAAGTATGACTTTACAAATTTATTGGGGATTTTAAAAGTCATTTAGAGGTCACTTCTTACCTAACCAAATAGGTGACATATATAATGCATCACATAATTTCTAATTTGAACTACTTGTTAATATTTAAAATTAAAATGACAATGCTTAAATTAAAGCCTTAATGTACGATCTTTTTAATTTTTTAGATTTTCTTTTTTTCTTCCAAAAATGATAATATGCAATCATTATGAAAGTTCCCAATACATTTGGATGCAAAAAACATTGGGAATTTGCAAAGAAACAACATCATAACTTCACATCTATCACTCGAAATATCTCTTTTTTCAACTTTTGGATTAGGAAGGCGAGTGCGGCCTCAGAGTTAGTCTCCTACACAGCCAGTTTGGTTACGCTCCCTCCGCATGTGGAGGGAGCGTAACCAAACTGGCTTTGTAGGAGACTACGATCTGAAAAATTATGATAATATATCGGACCAACAAAAAATCATCCTGTTTTACTACAAATAGGGCGAGTTTGACAGTTTGCTCATAGATTTAAGTTGGAACATGTGTAAGTATTACAAATATGCCAAAAAAACAAATAAAGGTATTTTCTGAAAAAAGATCGTACATTAAGGCTTTAATCAATTTTTTCCCTTTCCATTCAGTATGTTGGCATAGATGCTCATGTGTGCCTCAGACAGACCTATGTGAAGCTTATAGATGACAGCAGAGCTAAGCCAGAGATTCTCAACTTGAGTCTAACAGATCTAATAGCTGGATTCAAACAGAGGCCTGCTGCAGAAGCCATAAAGTAAGCTGGGATTAGGAATTTGAAAAAAAAACCCACACAAACAAACAACAACTCCTGTGGAAGATTTTTGAAATATCTGTCACAGAGGGAGGATAAATTTCAAATGGAATTAACCCATTAGGCAGCTCCATTTGATTTCCATACACCCTCTGAGAAAGATTCAACCTGAATCTTCCCCTGAGGGAGTGTGAGTTTCAAATGGAGCTGCTAATGTGTTAATTCCGTTTGAAATTCATAATCCCTTCGTGGAAGATATTTCCAAAATCTTCCATAGGGGTAGTGTAGATTTTAAATGGAATAGCCCATTGGACTGTTCCAGTTGAAATCCATACACCTCCTATGGAAGACATGACCTTAATCTCCCACACAGGGGTTGTAGATTTCAAATGGAGTAATGTAGATTTCAAATGAGGTAATCTACACTCCCTGTGTGAGAGATTAAGACCATGTCTTCCATAGTGGGTGTATGGATTGCACCTGGAATAGAGATATCAGGCGATAGAGACATGACTGGGTCTCAAAACAATACTTTTATTTTCTAAATTATAGAGGTTACAAACTGCCAAAAATAACATGATGCAAGTCCAGTTTTCAATTCTGAAAGTATGTCATTCAAAGAAATAGTGTTCTTAATGTCATTGCTCAAAATGATATATTCAGAGATGCCAACCCTCCCTATTTAGAGGGAGGATCCCTATTTTTGGAAACATTTTTGTCATTTTTGACACTCAAATTTGACAACCTCCCTATTTCTGACAAGTTATGTGCCATTGATGTAGCATTTATTTTTGAAAACCTCCCTATTTATTGTTGGAATCCTCCCTATTTTCTGGATGTTAATGTTGGCATCTCTGTATATTGTCAAATGTGGGAACCTGGAAAGAGGTTGACATTTCTGTTGTGACGGTTAGACTTGTATTACCCTTACGTCAAGGTTAAATAAACCTTACATTAGCCTTAACTTGGCCTCAATATCTTACGAGGCTAAAAGTAACCTCAACTTAGCCATCAAGACTGGGAAATAAACATTATCTTTGACAAAGCTAAGAAATTAACCTTGTGTTACAATAAATGCAAACTGAAGTATTTGTGTTTGTAAGATTCAAACTCAAGTGTTTTTTTCTTCTCCGTTTCAAAGGCTGGAGCTTAAGATAGATGATTTCAGCGTGTTTGGTACGGCAGCAGGAGACAAACTTCCACAGATGGTGGAGTCTATCAAGACTGAAGGTCAACTGGAATCTCTTCTAACACTCCTATTTGAAACAAACCCACTAGATGGAAAAGCAGATCAGAGGATCAGACTCAACACAAATCCTCTCAAAATTGTCTATGATGCAGTAAGTATCAGATTTGTGTGGACTATCCTATCCATTGTGCTTCATGGTCATTTAGGGATTCAATCATGTTTCACCATTGTTCATCACCGTTTAACAATGTTGCGTCCGCGCTGTCTGCATGGTTTACTTTGCGAGGGCAGCTTTAGCTCCCCAAGCGAAGTAAACCATGCAGATGCGCCGGATGCAAGTTTTTAAACGGTGATGAACAACGGTGAAATATGATTGAATCCCTTTCAACAACAAAAACAAGCTAAATATCATCTAATTTAAAGGATTATTTCATGAAGAATGTCAGTTAATCGTTGCCACTCAGCCTTACAAAAAGATTGGTGATTTCAGCAATAAAACTACAGAATAAAGCAGCAATGTTTAGCTGCTACCTCCAAAAAATACAGAATTCAACTTGTATGCGCACACAGGTTCCAGGCATGACAAATTTACATGGTCAAGCATAACACATATTCTCGCTTGCGTTTGGGTATACTCTACCGTACAAGTGTGGATTCATCACAGATTAACAACGGTTGACTCCTGTACAAAGGTATTGGAAGAGTTGTTGAAGGTTATATGACTAGAATATCACTAGAATAGTGGATCAACTTACATTCTAATTTCCAGCTACTGTTTTTTTTTTACTTCCCACAGGTCACGGTTAATCAAATTGCCAAATTCTTTGAACCACCAGACAATGTCCACCTAGATGAGTAAGTAGCATTTTGTCTGGTTCTATTTTTGCCAGCATTTAATTTTTAATATTTTCTTGTAAAGGCACAATTATTTCAGCGGTGTGCTTGACAGACACAACTTGTAAATTACATTACTTAATGTGTTTACCTGTTCTTGGTAACATAACAGTTATCATTACATTACACCAAAGGAGTATGAGATCAATTTCAGCATCATAGTTCTTTTGTTGCTGCTTGCAACTATGATGTATACCATATTTTTGGTATAATGGTGGAGCAGTAGGCATTGCCTTGTTATTAAAAGGTAGCGCATAGATATGGGTTTAAATCATGTAGTGCCAATATGTTTGGCACTTGGGCAAGGGGTTTTATCCCACTTGCCTTACCCTTCCCAGGTATAATAAGAAGCTGTTATGTGGAAATTACAATCTATTTTACAATCTAATCTACTATCTATCAAGTTAGCTCAATCGATAAGGCGTTCGACTATGGTGCAAGAGGTTGGCAGGTTGCGGGTTCGAACCCTGGCGGTGCCTAGTATGCCTCATGGAAAATTGAGTTAGCTTGAAATTCCCTGGACAAGGAACTTACTGCTAATTGTCTTGTTATAACCCGTACGAAACTTGGGGGAGCTGATCCTGGCTGTGAAGGTTATTTGTGGAATGTCTAGAGTGTGCACTCTTGAAGCAGCAAAGTCCCTAATTTGTTGTTAAATGGTTTATGGAATGATGTGGGGCTGTAGAGGTCAGCGACAACCTGTAAAGTGTGCTGAGGCGTGTGGATCAATGTCTAGGCATTGTGCCTGTGGGTTGCGCACTATAAATCACCTTGCCCTTTTTGCGCTTTTTCGAGAGGACTTGTACCATGGTTGCATATCTTGTTGAAGCAACCCGATTTCCATAATATCAGTGGCAGCTTAACATATGGTAACAGTGCTTTTATCCATCAGTATAGTACACTTGAAATCATTAGCACTTGATTAATTGATCTGAATTGGTAAAACAAGTTTTTTGTTTCATTTTGTGCAGTCTATCAGCAGCAGCTGCATCATCTCTAGTTGACATAACAGAACAGTCTTCCACAGGTCTACAGTATATGGTAGACAACAAGTCTGTGTTGGATCTTAAGATAGATGTCAAGGCATCGTATGTTATCGTACCAGAGTGTGGCGTCAACGATGGGTGAGTAGACTACCTTCACAGATGACGACTGTAAAGTATATTTTTGTGGCCTTAAAATTTCACGTTTTTGAGAGAACCAATCTCTGACTTGACTTTTTGCAAATTTGTACATTTCTTTAAAGGCCTTGAGGAAGAAAAATATTGTGTACATAAAAATCAACTGCATGTTTTTGGCCCTTCTTACCAAAAATTAAAATTTGATTTTCGTTGCCAGTTAGAACTAATGAAAGGATTAGGATTTAGCTATGTTTCATTTGGCAAAACATGATAATATTTTTATAATAAAAAACAACAACAAAAACAAACTAAAAAAGTCCAAAAAAATTAGTCCTGTATTTTTCCGGAATAGGGGGAGAAGATAAAACAGATAAAGGCTAGAGCTACACAGGCTTAAGTGATTAACATATACATGATATAACTTAAATTATTAACTGTACTAATTGGAATTAACTAATTAGTTTGCAAAATGTTTTTAACTTTGCAGAAGTGGCAGTGTTCTTGTTTTAGACTTGGGTAATTTCAAGATGAACACAGTGACAGAGGAGAGACCAACTGGACGCAGACTTGAGGTGAGAGAATAAGATATATATAAAATATAACAATGGATGGAAGAAAATGATGTGTACATTGCAAAAATTCAGGAATCAAGCAGAACCAGAAGAGCTGGCATATGTTTAAAAAAAGGTTGATACATATTACAAACACAAGCCTTAAGGTGGTTGAAAGGCAAGGTTTAGGAAATCATGAATTCCAACATTTTTGCAAATATCTCAAAAACCTTTCATGATACAATCTCAAGTGAGTTTGTGCTTATGTAGGGATATGTTGGCCATGTTATGAAGGTAATAAAACCGTTGCCATGGTAACCAAGCAGTCGCTATTGGCTTCTGACCAATCACATTCAAAGTTAGTTTTTCCTGTTTTTTTAAATCACTTCATTTTTCCCAATAGAAGTATACTCACATGTTGAGTCATGTTCCTGCACACTTCCACTGATTTTCCCCCAAAAAAAATCCCAGTGGAGGGGGGGTCAAAGTGAAATTTTCGTTTTTTGGCCAAAAATTCCATATTACTTACAAACTTTTTACGGGAAAATCAGTGGAGGTGTGCAGGAACATGACTCAACATGCGAGTATACTTCTATTGGGAAAAATGAAGTGATTTGCGAAAAAAACAGGAAAAAACCAACTTTGAATGTGATTGGTCAGAAGCCAATAGCGACTGCTTGGTTACCATGGCAACGGTTTTATTACCTTCATAACATGGCCAACATATCCCTACATAAGCACAAACTCACTTGAGATTGTATCATGAAAGGTTTTTGAGATATTTGCAAAAATGTTGGAATTCGTGATTTCCCTAAACCTTGCCTTTCGAACCACCTTAACAGCTCAATTTAAATTGTATTGTTCTGATCTGGGTCTCAACTTTCATGGACATTGCCTGCAGGCTAAATGGCATTTCAAATGTGTCCACAGTTATTTTCATGGCCAGTAGGCTTGCAGATTCCAGATGAAATCCGTACAGCCTATGGAAGACAACACATAAATCTTCCATACAGGGAGTGTGAATTGCAAATGGGGCTACCTGAATGGGTGACTTCATTTAAAATCTACACCCCCTGTGTGGGAGATTTACACCCCCTGTGTGAGAGAAAGTCAGTGGAAAAAATACAAAAATACATCTCTGTGCATTAGGGTACCATCAAATTGGTCATGTAACCGAATTTTTACCCATTTTGGCAATAAAATTGACCATTTTTGAGCGCATCTGTCCTGATAATGTCATTCTAGCAGCCGGTCAGCGGGACGACTGGGAAATTGTGCCCATTGAAAATTTTGCCTGGTACACTGCTGATAAGTTTTGGAAAGCATTTGCTTTATGCTGTGGGTTTCGTCATATTTTTCTTGTGAAATTTGTGTCACGGGACAAAATATTTGGGAAGCCCTGACATAAGTATAGGTAAGGTAAGGTAACCTAGCTTCAATTGGAACACTGCAGCTATTGGATGGAGCTTGCTAGTACTTGAATAAATAAAGGTATCGTGTAAGTTGAATTGTTGGTATGATTGTTTTTATAGAAGGAAAAGAAGAAGCCGCCATTGAAAAAACAGGATACTGTGGTAAATGAGTTTATAGTTCATATTATATACTTCATTAATATATTCTTGTTCATTGATTGGTTAAAAGTGGATCACATGACCAAAAATAGTTTTACCATCAGTACTCCTATCCGTAAATAGTACCTCTAAGCCGTAAATAGTATTTGCAATGTCCCGGATGAGCCGTAAATAGTACCTCCAAGCCGTAAATAGTACTTTTGACCATGCCTTCGGCGTATGCGGCGCATTTGATGCGACGGAACAGTTCACGACGCTTGAAACTGCCATAGCGTGATTTCGCTGCTGTAATTGGTTAGCCTGATTTTAGCCTATTCGATTTTTTTGAAGGGCAAAATATATATAGGTTGTGCTTAAATTGGTTGTGCTGTTTACTCAGGATAGAAGCTGGAGAGTCAAAACGTCAAATACTATTTTCTTTTAACCAATCAACGAACAAAGAACATATTAATGAAGTATATAAAACAAATATATACTGCCTTTATTCGAAGTTCTGGTTAAAACTATAATGGTCCCTCGTTGAGATCAAATAATACTATTTTCCTTCGGGGCTGCGCCCCTCAGGAAAATAGTACTATTGATCTCACCTCGGGCCCATAGTTTTAACCAGAACCTCTCATGGCAGTATATATTTGTATAAAATACACTGGTGGGTAATCACACATGGGCACTGGAGAGGTGGATAGTCACACATGGGCACTGGAGAGATTGGTTATTAAGATGACACCAAACAAGTAACTGTTTTTTAAATAAAAATAAATACTGCAATTTCAAAACCGTTTCAATCAATATATTGAGAATATATGGTTTTATTAAAATGTCCAGTAGGAAAAGCTGGAAATGGGCTATTCCATTTAAAGTGCACTCTCCCTCTGTGGAAGATTTTGGAAATATCTGCCACAGGGGGAGTATGAATTTCAAATGAAATGAGGACATTAGGCAGCTCCATTTGAAATTCACCCTCCCTTTGTGGAAGATTCAGGTTGAATCTTCCTCAAAAGGGGTATTAAATTCAAATGGATCTGCCTAATGTGCTCATTCCATTTGAAATTCATATGCCCCCTGTGGCAGATATTTCCAAAATCTTCCACAGAGGGAGAGTGCACTTTAAATGGAACAACCCAATGAATAATGTAATTTCTAGCTGTCAATCGCACTCTTTTGTATAGGATTGCATTAATCTAAATCCACTATTCAAGCATGTTGTTTTTGCCACAGACTACCTTTTTGGAAAAAATAATAAAAAGCAATTAACAATTTGGTGTCATCTTAAGGGGATGAAAGCACTATGGGTTAAATGATCTCGCTCTCAAGGAATATGTAAGGTCTTAAGTTACATGTGAATTTGTATGTTACCTGTGAGGTCTTTTCAAAGATGCCAGTTTATTAGGATATGCGAAGTTTTATCAATTCCAAACAATTTCTGAATTTTTTAATTATCAAAAAAAAAAACAGATTTTTTTTTTTTCCTCCAGATTTTGAGAGTCCCCGGACCTAGAGCCAAGTACTACAATCATTTATGGTTGATTTAAAAAAACATTGGGGAAAAAAATAACCCAAAAATTACAATTTTGCATCTAAAAGGAAAGGGACCCCCGGCTGTGAGGAGTGGCGCTCTTGTCGACACACTCCCTATAGCTCCCAATTGTTCGTATTATATTCAGAATTTGTTTTGGCAAGTCACTGTCTTTTGTTATAGGAGGTTTCATGTTACACATGAAGGTCTTGTGTTACACACGATGTCTCATGTTATATGTTGGATCTCATGTTACATGTAACTTCTCATATTTCTCATGTTACAAACAAAGTCTCATGTTACATGTGGGGTCTCATGTTCCATGTGAGGTCTCATGTTCATCATGGGGTCTCATGTTAGATGGTGATTCATGTTCCATGTGAGATCTCGTGTTCCATGTAAGGTCCCATGTTACATATGGGATCTCAGCTACACACACCATGTTACATGTGAGGTCTCATGTTACATGTGAGGTCTCATGTTATATGTGAGGTCTTATGTTACATGTGAGGTCTCATGTTACATGTGAGGTCTCGTGTTACATGTGAGGTCTCATGTTACATGTGAGGTCTCATGTTACATGTGAGGTCTCATGTTACATGTGAGGTCTCATGTTACATGTGAGGTCTCATGTTACATGTGAAGTCTCATGTTACATGTGAGATCTCATGTTCCATGTAAGGTCCCATGTTACATATGGCATCTCAGTTACACACAAAGTATCATGTTACATGTGAGGTCTCATGTTACATGTGGGGTGTCATGTTACATGCAATGTCTCTTATAGACTATTCCAATAGATTAGAAATGTTGGTGTTTGATTGATCCAATAATTAAATGGGGACCATGTACTACTAATCAAAGTTAATATCATACGTTTAATAAGTTGCAGGATCCTGTATCTTGATGTATACGTAAGTTCTTGTATCTTATTTGTTCATAATGTAACTTTGTGCTGCAAAATTCTGAAATGGAATTTAGTAGTAAATTGTGTGCATTTGTTGTGCTTACTGATTATAATATGCATTGTTTGACATTCAATATGATCAAAGGACTTAGCTGAATCAGGATACAGGACATTGCACTATGTGGGTCCGATTTTCCCCTCATAAAACAAATACTAAATTGGAATTTCTAATATGACTAATACTCCACTACAAGGTGTTTTGTGTATGTAAGAAATAAAGGGTAATGCTGTATCCTTTACACCCAAATAATATGTCTGTCTCAGTAAAACGTAAATAATGGGTGAGGCGCAGCCAAACCCATTTATATGTAAACATTTTTACTGCCAATGACACATTATTTTGGTGTAAAGGATAGGCAGCAACCTTTATTTCTATTCTTTTACAGCAAAATTAGTGTGATTTTAAAGAGAAAAATATCACTCACACCGTGTTTGTTTTTCAAAAAGTTTTCGTAATTTGAAATTATGATCATTGTTTAACATAATTTACATTTTTTTCTTGGCAGAATGAAGCATTGGATGTTCTCATGGATAAAGCATATGATAAGTTCAACTTAAATCTGCAGAGTTGTCAAGTCATCCTAGCCACAAAAGGTAACGTTTCACTATTCTGTATTCAATCATCTTTATTAACCAAAAGAAGAAAAACATACAACCCCTAGATCAACTGAGATTTATACCGATCTCAGGCAAGGGAAAATACAATTACAAACAGCAAACACAAAAAACAATGAGGAAATACACCGTGGCGCGAAGGAAACTGTTTTAAATGACTTCTTAGACATTCCATTGGGCTATTCCATTTAATATCCACACTACCCCTGTGGAAGATTTTGGAAATATCTTCCACAGGGGGAATATGAATTTCAAATAGAATAAACACATTAGCAGCTCCATTTGAAACACATCCTCCCTCTGTGAACGATTCAGGATGAATCTTTCTCAGAGGGTGTATGAAATTCAAATGGAGCTGCCTAATATGTTCATTCCATTTGAAATTCATACTCCCCCTGTGGAAGATATTTCCAGAATCTTCCACAGGGGTAGTGTGGATATTAAATGGAATAGCCCATTTTGGCTCATGTCTGGAGTTAAGATTGAGTAGGATGACATGAGAAAAGACTTGGTTATTTAGTCTTTCATTTCCTTGAATTTTTTTGGGGATGTTGTTTTGGTAAAAACAATTCAAGATTTTTTTTCTTTGATTTAGAAGCCCATGTACAGCCCATCTGTATAAAATGGATATAACATGGAAGCACATTTTTCATCTTTTGTCTCTTGCTTATAATATTTTGCTATAAATCTTATGATGAGAGCATCTTTGCGAAATGTTGACAAGACGTCTCCAAAATGTAACATGTGTGCTTTACGCGACATAGGCGTTTAACTCCACCACCATACGCTTTGTATGTGTTGTAAGTTGTCCCTGTTATAATATACCAACGTCTAACATATTGGTATCTCGCAGATGATGACTGGCAGGCAGCTCGTATACTTGATAGTTCACCATTACATCTACTACAGCCATTACAACTTACTATTGGTCTACACAAATGTATGGTAGAAGATCCAAGACTAGCCAAGTAAGTCACTCATTTTATTTAAGGGAGACTGCATGGGTTGGAGGGGGGGGAAAGGAAAATGCAAGAAAAATGGCTTTAAAGTTGTAAAATGACTTGTTAAAGGACTTGGTTTGGCTCAGAAAATGCTAGATTTGGGTGCTTTAGACATATTTTGTTTTCAGTGGTAGGTTAAAGTAAACATATTAAGGAATCAAAAATAATAAAAACTGAAAAACAAAATCTGCAAGGTTTTTCACCCCTTTTCCCAACTTTGAAATGGCTGAGTGTGACTTATGGGGGGTTTCGTCACAGCGGGTCACAGCAGGGTTATTTGCCTTGCTCATTTACTTTTGTAGTAGTAACTTTGTTAAAATTGATTTCCCTTTTCACTTGCTATAATTATCATGGTTTTATTTTTGTTGTTTGTTTGTGTGTTTGTTTGTTTGTTTGTTTATTATTGTATATGTAGAATCAAAGTTTTAGGTGAGCTTCCCGATGTTTGCCTGGACATATCCGACTACAAGATCAATGAGCTTGTGAAGCTGTTTACCAGCATTCCATTCCCAGAGGGTAAAAAACAACAGGAACCACAGACAACATTTGGCAAGGTATGTACCTATACCAAAAAATATTTTATTTTTTTGGTAACAATTTTAGATTATGGTTGCCATTCCTACCCTAACCATAATCTCAATATAAAAACATCTCTTATAATCAGTCTCAGACCTGCGCTCAAGTGGGAAATTGTGTCCACTCTATATTTGATATAAATTTTTTTTCAGCTTTCCTTTTTGTACCATGCCCAGTTTGTCTGAAATTTTATAAAATAACAAAAGCCTGTTGACCACTGTAAAAAAACTTCTTTGGTGTTTTTTTTTACAGTATTAAATGGGCTTTAAAAAAATTGAATTTCCCACTTGATCGCAATTCAGAGACTGACTACAACCCCAAATTCTCATCCTAAACTTACCCCTAACCCCTATCCTAACCCTAATATTTACTGTTATCTTAACCCTAATCCTGATGCTAAACATTGGCCTAAAGTTATTCCTAATATTTATCCTTATCCCTGCTGAAACCCAAATCCTTAAAATATTCCTAATCCTGAGTTATTATGGCAGCAGCTGTTATTCTACACCTTTTCTGTTATTGATTGAGCAGGTTTGACTTTGCAGGTTTAAAAGTTTCTTGTACAAGATTTTATGAAAGTATTTGTTGTGCATGCTGTAATGATGCTTTTAGTAAATTAGAAAACTGTTTGTTCTAGACCCTAAGTTGTCGTAATCGGACGACAATGATGAGAGACGTCTATTTGTCTCTCGATATAGCAAATAAACAGATTTGGCAGAAGACGATGTATTTGATTTGGTGTCTCGCATGATTTGATGTATATTTTATTTAGTTAGCAACAAATCTGATGTCATTTTATGTAGGTTGAATGTAATAAGTTCGAAGTGAATAATAGTAACATACCACTTAACCCTTGTTGCATTCAAATACAATTTGTCGGCAGAGTGCAACACTATTGTAAGTGCAGTAAAATCTAATAGCTGCCTTTTGTAAAATACCCCTCATCATGCTCATTATATAAAATGTTGATGTTCTGTATACTTTCCTGATGGCCACGAAGCTAATCCTAAGATATCGCCTTTACATGTAGTTGGGAGTTTTTTCTAGTGTTATTGGTTAAAAGTAAGTACATTTATTGAAATGTTGCAAATGGCAGCTATTGCATTCTACTGCACTTACGATAGTGTTGCACTCTGCCGACGAATTGATAGGCATACTTTAGTGCAGTGTTTAAGCACCATGTGTGAGCTTGCAGTCATAGTGTGTCACACTTGGACAGGCTGCAACGGAACTGTGATAACCAAGGGCATACCCACAATAAATACTACAATTTATTATGATTTCCCATTGAGAAAGCCTAATACTTATTAGCTTGACATTACTATATATTATGTACTACAAAAGAGTGATTGGTTGGACCCTACTCACTTGCTTTCAAAATCATATCCTTGCTACCATTGGGGGACTAACATAATCAGTGCTCACATTAGCTGAGGTTTACAATAAGTGTGCTTTTTTGGCATAGTAGGCTGATATTAATTATGATGATTCATTTTCAATTGGTGTAATTGGATGTTAAAACAATTAATATGTAGGAATTTTTGAAGAGATGATCAAAAATTAGCTCAAAATGGACAAGAATATTTCCTGTTTGAGGATAACAAATTATGGTCAAGAAAGGGGATTTATTTGTACTTTTCCTGAAACTCTATACCATTTTTCACCCTGATGTGGCAGGGACATCAGTGCATATTTCATTGGGCGCAGGTTCAAATCGCTAGCGTAAGCTCAAAGCGCTGGCATACACTCATATTTTAAGATGCCGCATAGATTCACACGCAAAAATGTGTGCCTCAACGTGTTGACTTGACGTCACTACCACTTCAGGGTGAAAAATGGTATATTAGGGTAGGGGTTCAGTATCTATTTATTCTAGTAAAAACATAAGTGAGTAGGGTTGGGTTATGCCAAACAACATGCCTTAAATGCGTAATATTCACCCAATCATTTGCAGGTGGTTGAACTGCTAAAATGCTTGAATGTATTTTGTAGGTTTGCTTTGCCTAATAATATGTCATCAAAGCTTGGGGCTTTTGGGTCATGTTCCCATAATTCACCAATGGGCTATTCCAGTTGAAATCCAATTACTTCACCTTGTTCATCGACACAGGGAGTGTGAATTTTAAATGGGGCTCCCTGAATAGGTGACTCTATTTGAAATCCACACCCCCCTGTCTGGAAGATTAAGGACATGTCTTACTTACAGGGTATATTGATTTCATCTGGAATAGCACAATACCATTACTAATTAATATTGGTTTGGTTCTGCTTATAAAGGACATTTAAGCTACTTTAAAAGTATATTTGCAAGAGATGCAGATTGGCCAAAGAGATAATTGCTATATTTATTCACTAGATCTACCCGATAGTATTATGTATTTGGTGGGCATATTATCAAACAGGGTTGTAGCTATGGTGGGCAGCCGCCGGGCGGTCCCGCCCACCAATTTTTAAACTATTTTTTTTTATCATAAAAAGAACAAAAACTATTTTTTTAGGGGGGGGGGAGTGATACACCCTCAGCTTGTTCCCTGATCACTCGCGTTCACTTAAAAGATTGTGTCCTGGGCCATTTATGGACTTAGCAATTTAGAGCTCACCACTAAAATCAGGCTAGCTACAACCCTGTTATCAAAGGAATAGATAGGACTACTTGCACTGGACAGCCTATTCCTTGTCACCTGTGACTACACTGCAAAAATAGCTTGAGGATAATTGTAGTCAAATGGTATAGAACATGTAATTCATGATTTGACACTTGCAACTCGAAGTTGGTAGATATGAATAAATATTTTAATATTTGCGGGTTGAGGAGCATGAAACATGAAAACCCTTTCATATTGTAATTTAGGACTACATAAATTCTGTTTAATGCTTCAGGTCTGAACCATTCAATCTTATTTGTATTGTATTTTATGGCTACTCAAATTCTGTTTGTTGGTTCAGATGTGAACCATCACAAAGAAAGTGCTCCACCCTGTCAGGGGTAAGGAATTATTGGGAATGGGAATAACAATTGGATAGAGAATTGCCCAGAGCAGCCAGTGATTCGAACCCGCAACCTTTGTTATACTAGCATAAAATAAGTCGAGCAAACTGAGCCTATAGGTATTAGGTTCAAATGATGTTTGTTGCATTACTATATTGGAAGGTATCAGAACTGCATATTTATAAGAAATACACAAAGTCACATAGGTATGAAACTTATTGACAAACATCATTCATACCTAATACCTATAGATTATATCTTCAGCTCTTCTTCAGTGTGCCTCTGTATCTCAGTTGACTAGAGCATTGTACTAGTAATATGAAGGTCACCGGTTCGAATGCGGCTAGATGCACTGGTTTTTTTTCAATGTTTATGTGCGCAGGCTGCTCTGGGTAAAGATTAAAATGTGTTCATCCTATCAACCCAGAGAACTAAGTATAAGTATAAGTGTACCAGACGAGCAATATCTGGACATGTAAAAGTTGCAGGCCTTTTCGTAAAGAGCAGGGGATCAGCCCGGGCCTGTTGTCTGTCACACTCAGCATTGAGGTCAACTTGCGCCGCCCTTAGGGGCTTGGCAGCCTATCGACCCGTAGCGGGCTTTGAGGGATGATAATCCAGAAAGCGTGGATAAATGCCGTTTTATTATTATTATTATTAATAATTTTCGAGAATTGTTTGTGTACTTAAAAAAAAAAGTGTTTTACTAACAGTTGGCCATTACTCCTTTATATTTTGTTAATTAGACTGCAATATTCTGTAGTTTTAAGAATGTAAAATATGTCCTAAGTTTGCAAATAGTAGTAAATAGCTCATTATACACTCCATTCCCGTATGCCTTAAACTCTTTCACAGGACACACAGTTCCTAGACAACATTCCAGAATCGGCACTTGTCCGCATGGCTGCGAGCGAGGCCGAGTCCTTATCCGAAGACGTTGCTGTAAGTGATGATCAAGATGAGGCATACTACTAAAATGGCGGTGACCTCTTTGTATTGGTGGCGAAAACCCTATCCCGATTGAGACAGAATGGGTCTGTGAAAACTCTCTCCACAAATAGCTTTATGAAGTTTGGAGTGCTTTTATTATTATTTTATGTTACCATTATTCTTTCTATACCACCAGCACCACTACACCATCATCATCATCGTCACACTAATCATTTCAACGACAATCTCCCAGCCCCCCGATATTCACTCGCTAACTCTTCACAAATATGTACTAACTTCTTTGTTTTTGTTGAAAGGAAAAAGGGAAATTGCTATGCAGCATGGCTTCTTTTAACATGGTTTGAAGGTTTCACTGCACTAGAAATTTGTTAACACAGACTGCAATCTAATTGAACAACCTATTCACAACATTTGAAAAGATTTTAGAAGAAAATTCTTGTGTAAAGTCTTACTGCAGGGTTCTTGCAGTCCTTGAAAGTCCTACAATTTGAAAACACCTTTTTAAGGCCTTGAAAGTCCTGGAAATTCACACAAGGTCCTTGAAAGTACTTGAAAATTGTAATTTTACGTAAACTATAATTTTCACAAATTTGGGGAGCGGAGAGTAGCTGTCACTTTTGTTAATATGTGCCGTATGGAGAGCCGCGTCAACTTTTTGTGTTGAAAATCATGCTTATTGACCTTGAAAGTCCTTGAAAAGTCCTTGAATTTTACAGGTTTCAAGGTGCAGGAACCCTGTACTAATACTGGTATTGCCAAACAAACAGTTGTGTCAATGTTAGCTCACTCAGTTCCTGATTGTTTGTTGATTGGTTAATTAGAGGTAATGATTGTGCATCAGTTATTTTGAGGGTATTGTGAACAATATAAACATTTTGCTTTTGGAACCAAGGAATATCCTTAGGGGCACATATTTTCATACCATGTCGCACGTGGAGGCAATTAATGTTATGCGGAGGTCCACTTTTGTTAATTAATAACTGTGTATTGCATTTGTGTTTTGGTGAATAAACATAATTGATTGGGTATCATGCATTGTGTATATTCATGAGGTTATGAATTATTAGACTCAGTACACCGGTCGATCTTACCGTTTCCGATGTTGATTAAGATACTTCTTGCATCGATCCCGAGATGCGGAAAAACCAATAGTCATTTTGTCCCACATAAATGAATAAATAATAAAACCCCGATCCCCGGTGGACTCACCCAAAAGGTGGCGTCACACCATATGATAAATCCCTTATCCTCCTTGGTCTCCGACTGACACAGGCGTGCCTATCGATTGTTCATAGCACTGTGTATCAATTTCTCGACCAAAGGCGAGATATACGGTTGTAGTTTCACACCTTAGGTAAAACCAAACCGGTATTGTTCGGCTGAGGATAGTTTTGACGGCATTTTCTGGCGAAAAAGTGACAAAAAGCGATCCAAAACTTAGCTACATATCGTGCCTCCGTTTATATCACGGGACACACGAGCAATTCAAAATGGCCGCTCGTTGGCGCCATTCATTTTGTTTCCCACGTAAAACAACCATTGCAGCCTGTAAGTTACAATAGATGTTTGTACATACACATTGTATTTCATGTACGGTAGGTTATTGTTGCTATGTTAGGGTGATTACTCTATCGTTATGTCTTCATTACCGTCCAATAAAGACGAGTTAATCAGATATTCATACGGTGGGGATTGGTAGGGACCCGTCTGACATTTTAGTAATAAAGTTAGCCAGTCCTTACTTTACCACTAACGTTAGCGACCAGCCTCCGTGCTCAGGTTTGCTTACTGGGCTTGAGTCGCGTGTTGGGGGGTAGCCCCCTCCCTTTTCTCCTCGCCGCCTCGGCCCTGTCGGGCTTGCCCTTCCCTGGTGACGGAGCGGGACCCACACCCGCTCTGTTTCACCCACAGGGAGTGCTCACGATCTTCTAGATGTCTTTCTTTTGCTTAGGACTCTCCGAGTTCCAGCTTGACGATTGGGATAGGCTCCGTCATCGCCATAAGACGAAGAAGAAATCTACCAAGGGCACTGGTAAGGTCGACACGGTGGATTCTGCTGTGACAGCCCCTATGTGTCATGGCAGGTCTGCTTAAGGGGCTCGGTCCCCGGACAAGCAGGCGGTTCCTTCGGGACTGCTAAGCGCGTCCAAAGGCTCAGCAGCCAGCGAAAGCACTGACTATACGTCGGAGCAAAGTAGCAGGCAGCAGAGCGGTAACCACCAGCGGAAACCCTAGCGGGTTTTGCAGCAGGAGGATACCAGTCGTCACGGTAGATTCTGCTGTGACAGCCCCTATGGGTCATGGCAGGTCTGCTTAAGGGGCTCCGGTCCCCGGACAAGCAGGCGGTTCCTTCGGGACTGCTAAGCGCGTCCAAAGGCTCAGCAGCCAGCGAAAGCACTGACTATACGTCGGAGCAAAGTAGCAGGCAGCAGAGCGGTAACCACCAGCGAAAACCCTAAGCGGGTTTTGTAGCAGGAGGATACCAGCCCTCTAGCGAAAATCCTCACGGGTTTTTAGCAGGAGGACACCCGTCTGTTGCAGGCATGTCTCACGGGCTCAAACAGCCACAGTAGTAGCCAGCGACGGGCAGCATGCAAGGTACCCGGGCTTGCCTGGGTTGAACCCTAGCATGCATGGGTTCAGCAGAGACGATACATGCTAACGCTGTGGGTGTAGTCTTAGCAGAACCAACTGGGGTTGTCACTGCGGCAGCGTTCCATGGCGGGACCGCCGAGTGATACCCTGGGCCCTAGAATAGCTGCTGGCTGTCCACAGGGACTGGCTGGCGATTATTCAGGGGTTGGGCTCGCAGTCTCTCACGGGACAGCGACCCAGGTGCATTCGTGGCAGCTACAAAGGCGAGCCACGGCTTGACTTCAGTGGTAGCCGCTATGCACCCGCCCATAGCTGCCGTGAGTGGTCCGCCACACACAGCGACCTTGGGCGAAGCTCTAGAGGGTACAGTAAGTAGCTTGAACAGCCTAGCTGATCAACAACCCACTTATGTCCTCGAGAGCCAGCGGGCGTGGGTGATCCATTACCGTCAATGGGTCAATTACCCTCTCTTGATCGATCACTGTCAAATCAACAGGGCATAGCTCCATTGATTGGCGCTGCCTATTCAGGTGGCCAGGTGATTGATCGGGGGTATGCACGCTCAGCTACCCGTGGTACTAGGCAAGCTCCCTCTAGCCAAGGGACAGCCGGTATAGCGGGGTACCCATACACACGGCTTGATCCTTGCGGGGAACGCAGTGAGGCATGGGTACAGTGGTACACAGCCGGGAGCCCTCACGGGCACCCACGCTAGTACCGCGCCGGTACCACGCCAGCACACAGCTTGATCCCCAAACAGGGAACGCAGTGTGGCGAGGGTACAGCGGTCCACAGTTGGGAACCCTCACGGGTACCCACGCTGATACCGCACCGGTACCGCAGCACCCGCCTTAGTCGCCACAGTCTCTGTGGCAACAAGGGGGGGGGAGGCGGTGCTGGTACTGCAGTACCATGGGGTTACCCTGGTGGCGGATCCTTTCAGGGTCAGCTGCCGGCGGGTATGCCCCGTGGTCCCCGCCGCAGGGTGTTTCTTCCACGGCCTAGCACCGTGGCAAGTGTCGCCTAGCGATGGCCACGCAGTACCAACATCAGCTGTTGACCAGGCCAGCCGGCATGGGGCTAACCCAGATCTTGATCAGGGTAGGCCCGTGCTGCTAAGCGCTAGGACGACGGCTGCGAGAGCATGCGGACCCAGTGGTGCCATGGCGGATACCTCAGGGTCTTGCGGGAGTACTCCCTCTTCTGCTGGCAGGTAGTCGGCGAGCCACACAGTGGTCATGCCTTCTTACCCGCTTTCAGATGCCCGTCCTCAGTTACCGTCATCATCAGAGCATGATACGGATACTGTGGGCGAGGGAAAGGAGTCGGAAGCTGAGTCCGGTAGTGACATCACTACAGTCTCCTTCCCCCGCTGCCCCGCGAGGGGAGCAACAGCACTGATCTTCCTCCGGACACCCCTAAGGGGGAGTCCATGGAGGAGGACCAGGGATCCTTTCAGTAGGATGCTCAGCTGCTGCTTCCTCACAGGGGACGCCTGCACTCTCATTCCCGGCAAACCTCACGGGTAGATATCGAGGGCTGTCGAGCTCAGTAGAGCTATGGCGCCGCGTGCTTGCACGCTTCCTCTGCGTGTAACGCGGGAGGACCACGAGACCTACCTGAGGGGATCCGAGAGGGACCCAGATGTCGTCAAGCGTATCACGCTCAGACAACATCTGAGCTCTTCCGCGAGGTGAGCCTATTAGCGGTGCTAACAGCTAGCCTCAACGAGAGCTCCATGGGCCTAGCCCATAGGGTGTCCACTCAGCGCTGGGAGGGGCCTGCCACTCCAATCGCTCAACGCGATGGAAAGGCAGGGTCCTTTTCTCTTTGGATGCTTCTGCGCCACGGTGGAGGACCGTGCAAAGAAGCTACCAACGGAGCACTCTGAAGAGGTCGGAAACCGCCCGTACCATGGGTAGGAGCTCCGACTTCAGCAGGCCGTGCACCCCCAACGGGACCCGAGCCCACTACCTCTGCAGCACCCATTTCTGGGAGGCGCAAGGGTAGCACAGGAACAGCTGGCAAGCCCCGAAGGAGAGCAAGCGCTCTTCCAAGGGAAGCTAGGCAGAGCATTCCTGGGGGGCTCAGCGGTTTTTCCACAGGGGGATCTCCCAGTGGACGACCGCTTATGGCTTTCACCCAGAGGTGGGAAACCATCTCTTTGAGCGCCTGGGTATGGTCAGTGGTGAGTGGGGGTTACAGACTGGCAACCCAGTCTCCCCACATTCGTCTGCACATTTCAGAGGTCCACAGTAGTGCCGTCAGGCGGCCCCCAGCGTCGGGCACTACTGACAGGGATCACACAGCGTCTACGAAGCGGGCGATTGTCCCGGTCTACCCCCCGTTCTACGGGTGATCTTGGAGCCATTGGCTCCAAGGAAGACCGGCGACGGGAGCCCCATCCGGAACCGCAGGCCGTTGAACACGTTCTTCAGGCCCAAGAGGTTCAGAATGGGGACTCTCGCCTCGGTGCTAGCCTGCCCCATCAGGGGCATGGGAACAGCATCGCTAGATCTCTCGGACGCCTATCTGCATATGCCAATCGCCTCTCAAGATCGGAGGCATCTGCGCTTCTAGGTACAGGATCAAAATTACCAGTTTTGATACCGGCCATCCGCCTGTCCATCTCTCCCAGGGTGTTTAACACTCTTGGTCAGAGCGGTGGCTGCGTACCTGAAGCACAGTTGTGTCAACATCAGTTGCTACCTGGACGTTTGGCTCATATACGGACGCACTCCACTGAAGACTACGGGTCTCATGGGGTTGATAGTCCGTGGGGTGCGGGACCCTGGATTTTTGATCAGCTCAAAAAGTCCAGCGTGGTCCCACGCATGAACACCACTATTTGTAGGGGCCCAGATCACCCTCACGGAGGGGTTCGCGGTGCTCTCACCCGGCGGTGTAGCGAACATGGTGCGGTGTGCCTGACTCTTGGCGAGTCTCGGGCAAAACCCGCTGTGGCATGGATGAAGGTGGTAGGCCTAATGGCCAGTATGGTAGACCTCGTACTGTACTGCCGTTTCTCGTTAGGCTTACCCAACTACACCTTCTAGCCTGCTTGCAGGCCCAGTCGTCACCCGATATCCCTCGCGGTTCCGTTGTCGGAGATCGCGCGAGAGGAACTCTGGTGGTGGACCCATCAGCCCAATTTGACCCAGGGTGTCAGGTTCCTGCACCCCGGTATGTCACGTAGTGGCGACCATAGCGTCAAAAGCGGGGCTGGGGGTCCACATCCACGGAGACTCCGTCTCGGGCCTATGGGGGCCATAGAGACAGAGTTTCACATCAACCTCCCTCGCTTACGAGGAGGTGATCGTGGAATCACATACCGTTGTCCTGACGGATAACACAACCGTGGTAGCCTACCCCAACAGACAAGGGGACTCCGGGCCACCACGATTGAGCCTGCATGCACGACACCTGATAGGGTGGTGCAAGTTCAGGCAGATTACGATGAGAGCGATACACATCGCGGGCGTCACCAGCATCCTCGCGCACAATCTGTCACGAGGAAGGGTGTCGGGACCAGCAGAATGGTCCCTTGCTCCGCGAGGTCGCTCAGGCGATCTTCAAGGGGATGTACCACCCCTCGAAAGATCTGTTCGCATCTCATCGCAATCATCCACTGCCGGTGTACTGCTCAAGGGTCGCGGACCCCAAGCATTCACCGTGGGCGCTCTGTCCATAGACTGGGGAGGATGACAGCTTATGCAGTCCCTCCGATCTCACTACTCATGAGGGTGGTGGCCAAGATCGGGTGGGAAGACTGCATTGTCATTCTGCTAGCGGCAAGGCCGCTGGCACTCCCAGTACCAGATCTACTCCGGATGCCCGGAGCGGAGGTACCCAGTCTATCACTAGAGCACCTGCAGTTAGCTGCATGGCCCTTACCAGGGAACACGCAGCGGAGGGATACTTTTCATCAGAAGCTGTTTTTCTCATCGCCGGGGCTAGGCGGAAGTCTACCCTCCGTACGTATAGCCAGAGTCTGGCTCCATACTACGCTTGGTGCAATGAGACAAATAGCTCTCCGCTAAACCTCTGTGCTGCTAGTTCCGGAGTTTCTGACAGAAAAGTTCCAAGCAAGACTTCAGCGGGCCACTGGGGCCAGCTATAAGTCAGCTGTCCTCTCCATTCACCGAGGTTTCGAGGCGATTCGACTATCATAGCCGATGGTTACCTTATTAGTCTACGCCTCGACGGTATGTTCAGCAGTGTCTACCAAAGCGGAAAGTGATCCTCCTAGGGATCCCAACACAGTCTTAGATTACTCTCAGCGTCCCCCTTTTGCCCTTCCGTCAAAAGCGCCGCTTAAATACGTAACTCTCAAGATGGCTTTCGGTTTGGCGTTGGCTTCAGGACGGCGGTGCTGAGTTGCACACTGTCTCGAGGTTAGCTTCCGTGTTCACAAACACTGGAGCGACACTGTTTGGCGCTCTGTTCTCGTGACTCTGACGGCGCGGTGCATACCGACATTCGTCCCTCTCCAATCCCCAGGGTTGGGCAAGGTTCGGCTGAAGCCAAAGATAGGCTGGGGTGTCCGATAAGGCGCTGCAGCACTATTTCTTCCGAACACAAGCCTTGCGAGGGACTCACGACCGCATTCATCACCCTTACAGAGCCTTTCGGTCCAGCCGCTGTCGCAATGGCTGGTCCAGGTGTTGGTGGGGTCCGGGGGATCGTGAAGGTTTCGCGTCCCACGACCCACTCGACACGAGCTATCTCATCATCTTGGGTATACCGGTCGGGTTGTCCCTTGAGGAGATCTAGCAGGCGGTGTCCCGGAAGTCACCTTCGCCCTTCCCTACGATACTTCCGTTTACGTTAGTAATCAGAGGCGGGCGGGAGGTTTACCGGGACATTGTTCGGGCGATCATAATACGGTGGTGTACGGGTACCAGGTTTTCAGACTATACAGAATACTCAGCATGGTAAGAACCAGTGTCGCTATTCTTAACCACCAAACTTATTAAGTAAGGAGGTTTATGTCTGTGATCGCGTGGTCTTTTTGTTTCCCGACCGTTGGGGAAAATATTTTCTGACCTCGCGAAAACCATCGTTACCCGCTCCCGATCCCTGATCAGATGCTGACCAATCTTGTACCTCCATCCGTCGGTTACTTGCTAGATCGATCTTTCAGATGTTGATGCAAGTATCTTAATCAACATCGAAGCGGTAAGATCGACCGTGTACTGAGTCTAGTCCCAAACAAAAATGTTTGGTAGACTCATAACCGTGCGATCTTACCTTTCCGATGTTGATTATCCCGACCCCGCCACCCCTACAAGTTTGGTCCGAGTAGGGGATCCCAAGTCGGATAAGGGCGATCATATGGTGTGACGTCACCTTTTGGGTGAGTCCACCGGGGGATCGGGGGGTTTTTTGTTATTTATTCATTTATGTGGGACAAAATGACTATTGGTTTTTTCCGCATCTCGGGATCGATGCAAGAAGTATCTTAATCAACATCGGAAAGGTAAGATCGCACCGGTTATGAGTCTACCAAACATTTTTGTTTGGGACTAATCGGCATCAACCAAAAGTCACTTAAACTTGCTCTGAAAAAAAAACCACTGATTCTCTTCTTACATTTATATTCAAAGGCTGTTTGTGTGCAAACATACAATTAAATTGCTATATTTGGAACAAAAAACAATTAAAACAGATGAATCTATGTTAATTGATTTCTGGTATGCAGTGAAACCATAGGGATATACTATCTCTGTGCACAACTGACTCTGCAAGTGCTTGTTTCTCACATCAAATCAAGTTTTTGTTAAGACACATGGACCTGACTCTCTCTCTCTGTTGGCCAACTCCAAATTTTCTTATTTTCCTGTTGGATTACACAGTTAAGTCTGGACAGAATCTTGCTCTGTATTGAAGTCCACCCTTGCTTGTCAAAAATAGGATTATACCTACCAAAAGGACAGTTTGGGGGAGTCAATCTGTGAAAGCTTAACATTAACTTTTGAATCTTGACTCAAAATGCATTTATTGGTGTTGGGAACTGTTGGACTATCTATCTCATTCTGTTGATAATGAGAAAGATGATTGGCAAAGTAGATAATTGATGGAGGAAATTGGACTCAATTTCTAACTAAAATCTAATGATAAATGTAGTTTGAATGTTTGTAGCTTGATACTAAAAACTGACTTTGTTTACAGGTTATAGGGGCTGATTACTGTGCACTTTAATCCCATGAGAATTACCTGCCGATTGGCCAAAAAGAAGTTTTCATTATCAATTGGCCCAATCAGCAACATTGTAAGAATATTTTCAACGTGCAAAAAAATTGGGGTGAATTATTTGCAAAGCTCCATTCTGATTGGTGATTAAAGTGAAGATATCATGTAATTGACCAATTAGAGACAAATGAATGTTAGATCGGCAGGTAGTGCTCAGGGGGTTAATTTTGTCATGATACATGCAGGACTGGACCATAACATGGTGTAATGTTTGATGATATCAAAGCCATCCGGGCAGGTTGCACAACTTGCGCTAGAAACTGACCTGCCTTACGCATTGACCAATATGAATATATATGAAGCAATTGTGACAGCTTTGAATTGTATTTACTGTCATGGGCCAGACAAAAATACCTATTGGAATCGCCCAATGTGATTTTTGTAATAGTGAAAAAACTGCCAGTAGTCTTGGTATTCAAACGACATACATTTGCTAGATGTGAACATTACACTTCATCTGTGCAAAATGACATTACACTTTAAATGTCTATGTTAATCAGAAAATCATTTAGTAATCATTTCCATATTTCACTCCATCTTGGAAGAAGATTGTTGCCATAAATTTACTAAGTCACATTACAAATAGTATCTCAAATGCCAATTTGAGCACAATTTGATACCATAAGTACAAGAAGTGCGCTACAAAATTATTTAATTACGGCTGCCTGCACTGGTACACAGTCGCCAAGGTACTTGGCCGGTTCTGTGCAGTACCAGTGGAGTACCGCTTTTGGTGGGTCCGCTTCTGCTGCCTGCACAGGTACACAGTCGCCAAGGTACTTGGCCGGTTCTGTGCAGTACCAGTGCAGTACTGCTTCTGGTGGGTCCTGTGCAGTAACAGCATTGGTACTGTGATCAGGTACCTTTGAAATAGACGGTGTACCTGTGAAATAGAAATCTTGTTGTGTATGCTTATGCAGTCCATATATTCAAGGTCAATGTTAATTTCCATACCAAGTTTTTATGGGCACTATCTCAAACATGAATTTAGCTGTGCAGTAATTATAAAACTACAGGAGTCACAAATGCTAAATTTCACGTAGCAATAATAAAATGATAATATAAAACAAAAATAAAGTGAAAATACTAATAAAATGTAATCGGCTTCAATTTCAGCATTAATTAGAGTAGCTTATGATGTAACTTGCATGATTCTATCTTTCAGATGCATGGGGTGCATGCTAGGATATGTTTTGCTTATCTAATATTGATACTCTTTATTTTAATACAGCATAGATTAGATATAGATTTTTCTAATACTTTCAAGAATGCTACTCAACATGACCCCTGCATGCTAGATATTTAAGGACAACGCCATATGTGAATTTGGTTACATGAATGACACATCAACATTATCTGTTTCATCAAGTTTCACACTATGTGTACACTTCACGGAATTAGAGAAGGAGAACCGGGACTCGACCGCCATCTTGATACAGACATGGATCAAAAATTTGGGGTATTCGGTTTCCCTCTGAATGCCCTTTAGTCATTCGTCGTCATTCAAGCACGAACATTGATGGCGCATTTGAGAGGCGCACTTGATGCGACCTGCACACAAGTACCAAGACATTTCAGATCAGACGCAGAATTGTTTCGTTCGTCTCCGTGCACTGTCGGCAAGGGCCCGAATACCCCCCAATTTTCTCCTCATAGCTGACACCGCGATGGTGGTATAAGGAGTCCCGGTTCTCCTCTATTCTGTGGTACACACAAATGTGTTTAATCTTCTGTTGTAGTAATAGAAGAGGTCATTTCAGATCCATTCAAGTTTATCATAATACAGAGCTTCATATAATGCAAATAAAGCTTTGTTGTAATGATGCTTTCTACAACATGCAGTCAGTTTATCAACTAACTTAAACAAATGAACTTTGTGTACATGTCCCTACATACAGTTTATAGCTTGAGAAACAGGAATACAGTTTATAGCATGAGAAACAGGAATATCCAATGGACTATTCCAGTTGAAATCCCTACACCCCCTATGGAAGTTATGACCTTAATCTTCCCATACAGGGATGTATATTTCAAATGGAGTCAGCCATTCAGGTAACCCCATTTGAAATTAACACTTTGTGTGTGGAAGGTCATGTCTTCCTTAGGGAGTGTATGTTTTTCAACTGAAATAGCCTGTCTTACTCTGTTTTAACTGACTGACTTTCCTCTAATCTAATAATTAAATAATGTCAAATTTGATTTGTTTTAAACAATGCTTTAATGCTGTCTAAATAATTCAACTTTAAAATCACTTATGCATCAGTTCTGTCTCAATCAAACATGCTTCTTTAAGTTTGATTTATTAATGCCTATTTTATACCAGCCTAATGATGCATGATGATGATTGTGTAATAACATCTTTAATATGCCCTGTTAATCCTCATATATATAATTTTGTTCATGAAAGCCCATCTTTTGGGATAATTATGATTTTAAGTTACATCATCATTTTACAAAACATACTCCCACGGTGGAACTCTTTCTTCAAGTATGTTTTCCATGTTTTATGATTGGACCTGTCAACAAAAATTAACAGAAATAGCTTGATCTGGTATTTTAAAATTGGGTGATGGAATTTGTTTATGTTTTAATTTTTTTTTGCATGTCTACTGCAATTGTATTTTACATTAAATTTTCAATGAAATTATCTCTTCCCCCTTATCCTTATGAAAAAGAAAAAAAGAAGAAAAAAGAAAATGCATCGTATGGATAATACCTACCAATTTGAACTTCATATCCACCTTCAACATATACATACCACCGTTTGTTGTCATTTGTTACCCACAATTCAACTGTATCCAAACTCCTCCCATCAAACTTTTTTTAAGTAATCAAAACTTCAGTATTGTAATGATGATCATTTCTAAATAGTTCAAACTTGCCACAAAAAGATCATCAAAATTGTCAATTTTCTTTTTGTGATGATAATGAGCTCAAAATTAGCTCAAACTTACCAAAAAAATCATCTAAATTTCCAATTTCACAGAAGAAGTTGTAACTTAATCAAGCATCAAGTCAAGCATTTATCAAGCATCTTCAAAAGCTAGTTTTATCTATCATAAGCATTGCATTTATATTTTACATATAACAGCACTCCCAACTTTAAAGCATGTTTACAGCACTGTCCACAAAGACTAGTCCTATATCTGACAACACAGGTCAGAATGTCACCAAATGTCGAAAGATGGCCGAAACAAATGTATTTTGGCCAAGCGGGAAAGTATTATGCAAATTCTTGAAATGATGCACTGAAAATAAAGACTTAACCTAAAACTGCTAATTCATAAATCACATAATGTAAATAGTAGTAAATATTATAATGAAAACATGTTAAATATTTTCATAAAAATTAGAATATGAATGCAAGTTGGTGCTTATTACATGGAATGGTTCATTGTGGTATTTAAGCTTACTAAGTCCATTCAGTCATAGGCTCATAGCATGATATACACCTGGCTGTTTACCTATTATATTATAGCTCATGGAATGGCAGGGAGTGGTACTCATAGGATTGATGATAGTCAGGCTGAATTTATACTTGTGACGCTTGTGATGAGCAATTTGATATTTGACCAATGAAATGGGTTGTTTTATCCAAAGCAACAAGAAATGTTCCAGCTCATTGGTTGGATTTGAGTTGCTCGTACCAAGCAACTGGAGTATGAATTTGGCTTCATTTTAGGTGATGGTAGAATTCACATGACCGGCTACTGTGTTATTATGTCCTTGCAGTTGATGAAGGAATAAAAATATCATCGTTGACCATAATTGGCTCCAGGATCTTTTGGTTTCTAGACCAGCGCTCTTACCAATTGAGTTATCAAGGAAGCTTGTGACTCTGGAATGTAGCTAACATTGTACACTTACTTTTATTATAAAATGTGTTACACTCTGAAAGCCACAGACGACTTTGATAGCTCAGATGGGACCCTTAAGTTCTGTAGTCCAATCTCCGTCAAGGATGAGCATTTCAATTTTTTGGCCAACTCAAGTAAAAAGAATAACTTTCAATCATGCCATTTACCTGGAACAACAACAACAACAACAACAAAACTTGAATTGGTCTATTCAATGTTCAATTTCTTTTGCAGCAATGCAAAATCTGTTATATCTCGGAAGCCGCAAAGTTAATTTTGCTGTAAAGTTTTGATCTCATGGCCCTGTTTAGGTTTGCTACCCAACAGTTGGAAATCCCTTAACTTGAGTTATTCAGAAGTATTTGAAAGCTTGGCATGTTTCTCGATTGTACAAAAACAGTTACCTCAAATAAAAAAAAGAAATCCCATGCTTCAACTTAATGTTATTCTCAAGATTAAATAAAGACATATGTCACTTCATGGAGAATAGTTGCCAGAGCCTAATTTAGTATGGTTCTCTTAGGGCCATGTTTTTGTTTCAAATTTGTGTCGTTTTCTGGCCCCAAGTCGTGCTGCCTATAATATTGGATTAACTTGTAACAAAATGTTTTTGGTATATTAATAATGTAGCCCAGGGCTTGAAAAAATGTTAATTTCCCAGGATGCAAGCTAAATTTCCTACAATTTATAGCATGTTTTTATATAAAAAGACACAATTTCCCTCCAAATACCAGAACTGCCCTCAAATGACACAAATGATGTAGCCTGTCAAACTGAAGTTCTACAACACTTAAAGATGTGGAAGTTAAAATATAACATGGGTTTACATCCTATTCTATCATGTTGATAACGACTAGCCCATTAGTAAGTGTCATTGTGGTGATATACTAACCATGCACTATAAAGAGTCTTATTAACTTATCATTTGGTTGTATGGACTTATTTAAGTTGTTAGAACTTCATGTCATTAAGGAAGTGCACAATGCACTCTGACATTGAATGATGGGACAGCCTGTTTGTCTGAATGGTCATTGGGCTCTTCCATTTAAAATCCACACTACCCCTGTGGAAGATTTTGGAAATATGTTGCACAGGGGAAGTATGGATTTCAGATGGAATGAACACATTAGGCAGCTCCATTTGAAACTTACCCTCCCTCTGTGGAAGATTCAGGATGAATCTTACTCAGAGGGTGTATAAAATTCAAATGGAGCTGCTTAATGTGTTAATTCCATTTGAAATTCATACTCCCTCTGTGGATCATATTTCCAAAATCTTCCACAGGGGTAGTGTGAAATTTAAATGGAAGAGCCCATTAGTCAGGGAATATAGACTTAGGGATAGGGTTAGATCAGGATAATGATTAGTGTTAGGATTAGGGGTATGGTTACATTTAGGATTAGGGTAACTGTTATATTATGGATTAGGATTAGGGCTCATGTTATAGGTTAGGGTGAGGGTTGATAAGGGTTAGAGTTAGCGTAATGATTAGAGTTTATAACAATTCTTACTTGGTTCTTGGACTAATGACCCTTCTGACTATGGGCCTGTAAGTTGAGTTGAATATTCAATGAAAAAGAAAACTAATGCAGTTGCTTTTAATGTATTTACTACACAGCCTGAGAAGCAGTTGACTGATCAACCCAGTAAGACGGGTCTCGATAGCGATGACGAGTTCCATTCAGCGGACGAAGGAGAAGCGGCATCGTCTGGTAAGAAGAAAGCTGCATTGGCTAGGCAGGAGAGCAAGGCGGAATCACAGAGGACGGATGTTGAGCTGCAGTTTGAACTGAAACAGGTGAGAAAAATTATGCATGGGGCTGACATTGAGCACAAGTTCTGGTTAAGCTGGTGAGGAAATATGCATGAGGCTGACATTGAGGGCAATTTGAAGTTAAACCTGCTGTAGCTTGACATTAGCTGTTGAAATTTAGCCCCATGGGCTCTGCCAGCCAAACTATTTTGATTGGCAGAGATGCCAGTTTTCAGGAAATTTCCTGATTTCAGGAAATTTTGTACAGATCCTCCTGTTCAAAAGAATAGGAGAATGTACATTTTCAGGAAATTTTCTAAGCATTTCAGGAAATTTTGAGAAGAGTAACTGGCATCTCTGGATTGGTTACAAATAGGGGTATATCATGTATTAAACCGATCTGGGATATGGTAAGGATAGTGAGTAGGGCTGAAGGGAACTCACCTTAAAATTCCTGAGAGATTTAAAAGCTCTATTTTGATTGGTTACTCAGATGATTATATCATGTAATTAACCAATCAGAGGTACTGTTAGACAGATGGTAGTGTCCATGGGGGTTAATCAATCAGGTGCATGTATATATTACCTACCTAATTTTCTGACTAAATCTTCTGACTAACACTGTACAATTATTGTTTACTTTTTTTAGATTGGACTGAATGTGTTCCAGCGGGTTGATGGCGAAGACAAAGCTCTCATGTCACTCAGGTTACAGGGCTTAGGAGCACAAATCAAGAAGCGACCATGGGATATGATGATTGAGGCATCCCTGGGCAGTGTGTCCATTGAACATAAACAATATAAAGGTATGTTATTAATGGCAAGTTAATCTTCACTTTATGGACAGTGCTATATACATGCAAGTTTGAGATTTTGTGATGCAAGTTTGAGATTTTGTCTAGGTGAATCACTTTCAGAACACAAGTTCTAATATGCACCGGGGGGGGGGTACATTGTCATTAGCAGACATGATGAGCTAAAACTATTTGTTGAGAAGCCAAATTTTTGCTGTAAAAAGACCTGTTTTAGTTAGGAAAACAACTTAAACTGAAATACTATTTCTTGTTTTATGATTATGACAGCATTGGATGGAAAAGACTTGTTCCTGGTCCGTACTCCGACATATGATGAGAAGGCTGGACGACTGCTTACATTCAAGATTCTCATGGTAGGAACTTTGTACTCATTTAATATTGTCCTGCAGGAGACACCATGTAATGTGCCAAACATAATGTATTTGATTGGATACTGCGAAGTAGGTTGTGATTTGTGGCTGTTGCTTACTTTTGCACTCAATGGGGAAAATCACAAAATATACATAAAATAAATGCCTATTGGTGAAACAAAATTCAAAAAGTTTGATTTCTGATCAGGGGAATCAACTTTCAAAAGCTGCCAAAAATATGCAAATTGGTATTTTCTATTTGGAGAAAATTGGCTGCATCTGAAAATCCCTGTATAAAACTAATAGGGATTTCGCGAGAATGTCCCCTTTGACAGACATGTGGTATGGGCAAGTGCAACAGATGGAACAATCCCGACTGAAAAAATCACTGTAGTAATATGTTACATCAAAAAAGAAAACAGCAATCGGACAAACGGTAAAAAAGAAAGCACATTGAAATCTGTGATCATGTTTTCCATCTGGGCGGGGGCATGTAAACAGAATGGAAAACTCCTTGGCCAATAGTTAAACCCAGGGACCTGTAATGTAACATGATCTGATCCAGTCAGACCAAAGGAGGCAACTGTGACAATTTTGTTAGTTATTATCAGCATCATGCTTGCCCAGTATCCACACATGCAATTGCCAAATAGCTTGTGATGATATGACAGTTGCGTTTAGTTTCTTTCTTCTTGAAATGGATATAAAAATCACGACTGAGCACAAGTTATTGTAAATGGCTTTTGAAATAACTGTTGCAATTTTTCTCTTTTCAAAGGCTGAGCCCAAAAATCCCGAGTTCCACACTACCTATGGATCCACGCAACAAGATATTAACATCAATTTTACTACCCTGGAGGTTGTGGCACATGCAGAGGCCATCTTGAATCTGACAGAGTTTGCAGACAACATGGTGGCCGCTATCGGAGGCGATAAGGCAGGAGAAGCTGAAGATGAAGGATTTGAAGATGAGGGGTACCTCAGTGAAGATGATAAGAAGCCAGTCCGTAAGTGTTTGATCTTGCCGTAGTCAACAGATGTAGGGTTTACTTAACTTAATACTATATAGGCATCACCTCACTTATGCTACAGGTGCAATGGCAGCATTATACTTTGTTTCCAGTACCCCTGTTTCTTTCAAAAGATTTGAGGGTATGACATCATTCTTAACTTTTACTTACTCTATTTATAATGCACCTTCTACTATGGCTACAAATTGCAACGTAAAAAAAAACACCCAAAAAACAGAAAAAAACCAAAATTGCTTTTTGTTACTGTGCGGGTCAACAACATGTGAGCATAATGGGCATGCAAGGCGGTGCAACTGCATGCATGCCATTTTATATCAATCCATGATGTTATGAGTCTTGCCACTTATAGGTTGAACAAAGTATCATAGGTTACTGGTTTTCATTTTTTTTCCGACAAAGCAGTCTAAACAGCTCAAACTGTATCTCTTAGCACACAAACACTCCTTGGATGACTAAATTTGAAGAGAAACATTAGTTCTCAACATGAATTTATTTTTAATTTGCAGGTAGAAGAAAGAAGAAGATTCAACCGAGAGACACCATAGATGTTAAGCTTACTGCCAATTTGGACGTCATTGCACTGGCTATATGTACACAGACTGCAAGTCTCACAGAGATACAAGTCAAAGGTAAAGTTACAATAGCCCATTTGTTAAAGGTGTCATTGTACCTGCTGTGTGTATTCAGGCAGCAAATCATCGGCTGTATCATGTACTGAAATATTTGCAAAATATACATTTGGAGAAAATTGAATTTGAAAATTTAGTGATTTTTATTTGCTGCATAATCTTGATTGAAATGTTGTCGATTAAAAGCTGGTCAAAAGCAATGCAATTATACCATATTTCAATGCAATTCACCTGTCACTATCAGAGCCTTATTCTGCAAAAAATCAATATTAAATAAAATGTCACTATGTGAAACACACTAATGACAATTTCACCATTCAAATGACAAATACGTTGTGTAGATACGTCATTATGTGAAACAGATGCGCAAATACGTCACTGAAAAGCAATTTTACCATGCAATGACAAAGTTGCGCAAATACGTTGCGCAAATACGTCACTATGTGAAACAGCAAATTGTTCCAATTGCAGATACGCACAGTATAGATGACCGCCATCTATGCCGATATGTGATACAACCATTTCAAGGTTTTGCAAATATGACACAATTAAATTAATTAATATCTTACTAATATATAGAGTAGAACATAACAAACTTATGTTCCAATTTTCTTTAAAATGTTAAAAATGTCAAATACGTCACTTCGTGATATGGATGACAAAATGTCAGAGAGATTTGAGTTCAACAGAATAGGTATTTGATAAAAAAATAGGCCAAAAAATAAACTCAGTTATGTTATTAATGTTGATGCAGCAATTCTTCCTATTACTTTTCTATAGTGTTGACTGGTTTTGACTAACGATAAAGAATACAGTAATAGCATCCATTTCATTACAAAGCACTGGGGCTACAATGAGCCATTCCAGCATTGCAGTTTATCATAATCGTTTAGTGTGATGAGCAAGAATTCCACATTTTCATTTTGTTTAAATCATAAGTTTGTGTCAGATAAAACCCTAAGAATCATATTATTTTGATGATTTTGGCAGGTTTGGAAGCGGGTGTAATAGTCCAGAAACACAAGACTACAGTGGATGCTCGTCTCCAAGAAATCACCATCGTTGACCCAACTCCACAAGCTTTGCATCCAAAGGTAAATCTATTACACTATAGCTCACAATGGCCTCATCCCAGTGGCATAGTTCAATAACCTAAATTAAACAATCATAGTACAAAATTTGACCTCAAGTTGCAGAGTATGAGTTTTTATACCCAAATTGTCAAAGGTTATTCAATGAATGTGCAAATGTATTGGGGTTGAATAACTGTGCCTTGATAGATGAGCATGTTGTGGATGTTAGCAGGTTAAAGAAAATATCAAAGGAAAAGACTCCGCTAAAATGGAAAAGGTTAAATACCACTAATTAGGCTGGGCACTACTTGAAAAAAGAGAGGGACTTTTTTCTTGCATGGCATCTGAAAAGTGCTTAAGAAGCACTGAAAATACCAAGCTATATAGCCCAAAACATACACATTTCAGAGTAACATACAGACATTACATGTTTTCTACCATTATTTTACAGTTTTGATGAAAGGTTTCCCCAGATTCATCCATTGCACATGGATTTTCCCATCCAGCGGGTGTGCTCATATCTGTATTGAAATTTTGATCATTAAACTTCACTCTCAATTGATAATAATGTCTTTTCACTGTAAGAGTTCTATGTATGAGAAAATTGTGCTTGAAAAAACCCATTAGAATTAGTGGGATTGAACCAAAAGGCAGCGACAACAAACGTTGATAATAATGATAATTTTGCTTTTTTTTTTCAGATTTTGTCCACACTTGATAAGGAAGTGTTCAAGATGAGACTTGAGATGTTTAATGGTGCTACAGCAGAGGACGGCTACTCTGATATGAATGCAGTTGATATGAGAGTCGGGTTGGGTATTGGTGGTATACGCGCTGTATTCCTCAATAAATTTGTCATGGATCTCCTAGTAAGTAGCTATTTTATCCATCTGGGAAAAGTTAATTAATCTGATCTCAAGGCTGAAGTCACTTGAGGTCTTCATGAATAAAGCGTGAATCTTAAGATTTTCACTTCTTACGAAGTGACGGGCACTTGTATCATGATCATAGAGATTAGACACAAGGATTACCAACTGAAAATGATAATGGTAAATCCTCCTCCATATTGTTTTGTTGCTCATGGAGGCTAAATAGTGTTTCCAAGGTTTATCAGCTAAAGCCCAAAATGGACGGATGATTGGCTTCTTTAAGCTTGGCATTATAAAAGGTTTATGCACTTGGTGCACGTTTTTGGCATAGCGTGTTACACACAATAAAAAATACACACTTCAAATGTAGAATAATGTAGAAGTTTACTACTTTGCATTCCATGAGCAACATGCAAACATGGCGGAGTCAGTACTGTTTGGTTCTACCCCATTGGTCATGATAATTAACATCTACAATGTGTTCAGATAATATAATATGCTTACCATTTTGTGAAACTAGTACTTTTGTACTGTTAAAAAGCATAGCCCAAACTATCATCCAACCTATGTTGAATTCCATCTTGCAGGCTTTTGTTGATCTCTTCTCACGTGCTAAAGCCAAAGTAGCTGAAGCCAGTGCCGACGCAGCAGCTTCCATGCAGAAGACTGTCGGAGACATGAGTGAACGCGCTGACCGCATAGCACTAGATGTATCCATCAAAGCTCCAATCATAGTGGTGCCAAAGAGCTCCACATCGGACAAAGCCTTGGTGGCTGATTTAGGCTTACTCAGGGTACAGAATTCATTTAGCATTGCTGAAGGTACAGCAGGACAGGAAACCCCAGCTATATTGGACACTATGAAAATCACTCTGGAAAAGCTACAGCTTTGTAGGTAAGAGTGCCGGTCTAGGAAGTGGAAGATCCTGGGTTTGTAATGTGCAGTTAACCCTATGAGAACTACCTGCCGATTGGTCAAAAAGAAGTTTTCGTTATCAATTGGACCAATCAACAACATTGTTAAAATAATTTCACCACACAAAAAAATTTGGGTGAATTATTTGCAAAGCTCCATTCTGATTGGTGATGAAAATTAAGATATCATGTAATTGACCAATCAGAGGCAATGTTAGATCGGCAGGTAGTGCTCAGGGAGTTAAAGAATGGAAATGTTTCTTGGCTATCAGTAGTGATTGAATGACATGCAAATGTAATTCTATGTTTGATATGAAAATGAATTATTAAAGCTTGCTGAATCTTATACGAAGCGCGAAACCTCTATCGGGGTCATTCTTTATGATATCACAAATTTGACTAATTCTCAATGGAACCTTGAACATTAAGGTAATTGAAATATCAAGTCACAGATAAACCAACTCATGCCAATTTAAAACATTTCTTAATATCTTATAGTTTGCAACTGGGTTGAAAATAAACGTTTAACATTTGTAACATCTCAGCGAATGACCCATGTGGTTTGTCTGCAAGGAACGCATTAGTATGGCTTCAGTTGGGCATTGTCATAGATGGTGTACGCTTACAAATTTGACTAAATTTTTGTTGGATTACAAATATTTTTATTTGTCTCCCACAGAGCAATAATAGAGAATGAGAAGACAAAGTGCGAGGTGAACATACTTCAACCCATGAGTCTGCGTATTGGAGTGTGTCGTAATCTGGCTGCAGCGTGGTATCACAAAGTACCTGCTGTTGATGTGTCAGGAAAACTGGAGGCTATCAAAGTAAGTGACGGTTTACTCAAGTCAAATTGTAGAGGTATGTATGCTTGAAACAGCATTCTATGGTGTTATAATCTGGCTGCAGCAGCTGCTGTAAGTGTCGACTGCTCAGTGCCAGAAGTAGGTTAGTGCAATGGCTGTCCTGTGAATATTTGGCAATGTACACACAGTATATTGTAATCTACACATGGCTGCTACACAGGGCAGCTATTGTACTTACCCACTTCACAGTCATGTGTCAGGAAAATGTTTTTTATGTTTCACGTTTGATTATTAATTTCAGAAGCCTGTAGAAATATGTTGGTCTCTGAAACCGCAAATAAAACAAACACTTTACTGCTCAGAACTGCTAAATTTTCCAGAAATTAGTACTGCTAAAATAACCTGCTGACAATAATGTATGTGTCTTTGGTTTTTCTCTGTAGCTATTTATTGGACCAGATGACTTTGGAGTAATGATGGGAGTATTGAGTGAGAACCTACCAGAGGGTGAGGAAGAGAGGAAAGCTGCTGCAGTCGCTCAAGCTGCACAAGATGCTGCAATAGCTGCTCCAACACAGCCACAAAAGACTCAAACAAAAACAGGTAGGTGCATGGAACAGGTTGATTGAAATTTTGAGTGAAAATCTACAGACACAATCATGAGATTGAGGTTCTTGAAATATTTGAAAATTCAATCAGTGTGTCTTATCTACAAAATGTATATGCTGTACTTGCACCTTGAACCATAGAAATCATGGGTGATACCAATTTAGCTGAAATTAAGGGATCTGAAATGAGCGTTTAGAGCGTTTCGATAGTATTTTTTATGGGACATGAGAGCACCTCAGACCTATCGAATTGCATTCTGAATACGAAGCATGTCTTTCTGATATCAAATAATTTTCATTTTTTGAAAATCACAATATAGTACAAATTTTATGACAAATTATAAAAATTTGATATTTTTCAAATTTTTGATATATAACAGTCCTCGAAAGTAAATTTTATAAATCTAATGATATATTCTTAAAGTGTACGTAGCTGGGAGGAAAAGCCGACAATCAATTTTTACCTTTCATATTGAAAATATGGATTTTTTTCCCAAAAAGACCTAATTTTTTTTGGTGTTTTGGGGAAAAAATCCATATCTTCAATACGAAAGGTCAAAATTTTCAATTGATGGTCGGCATTTCATCCCACCTACATACACGTTAAGTATAAATCATCAGATTTATATAGTTTACTTCAAGTACTATTAAATATCAAAAATATCAATTTTTAATCATTTGCCATAAAATGTGTATTACATTGCGAATTTCAAAAAATTTAAATTATTTGGTATCAGAAGGACATTCTTCGTATTCAGAATGCGATTCGATATGTCTGATGTGCTCTAATGTCCCACAATAAATACTGTCCAAACGTTCATACCCCTTCCCTTAACCCAATTGTTTTTAAGTTGCCAGAAGTCCTTATGGCATCACAAGTTGTGAGTCTGTCCGCAATTATGTAAGGCTTTTGGTTAAAATTTGGTCTCATATGAACAGTGCAAATCCTATTGCAACCAAAACCAAACTTGGGGTATAGCTGCACTATGATGGGAACCCTCATCTATTGGTGGTGTTCAAGGTCATATGTGCCCATCCACCACAAACTGGTCGTAAAGTCGGCATTTACCATTTTGAGATACAATCAAAAACAATATATGGATTTCTATGTAAAATATATAAGAAATTTGACCTTTGATGAACCATAACTTCACTTCCACATGTCAGATGAAGCTGGTTGAGGTGTCATTCTAAAGCTGAAAGTACATTGTTACAAAATCTGCAATAAACAGAAAATGGTCTAGAGCCGACTTAACTACCACTTCGTGGTGGATGGTCACATATACTGAGTTGTTAAATTGGCTGCAAATTAAAAAAAAAGTGTTTCACAAAAATTTAAAAAAAAAAGTTTCACATGAATATTTACTCTGCATGGTGTTCATTATCCACATCTCCTATTTTTATTAATGTTGATTTTAGTAATGAAATGCCCAATTCTATCAGACAGGTGATGACAGATTTCTATGTAATAATAATAATAATAATAATAATAAAGCAGCATTTGATAAAGCGCTTGATGCCCAGAGGCCCCTAAGCGCTGTACAATAAAATACATCAAAGCAAAATCAAATTATAAACATGCATAATTAATATCAGAATGAAATACAAGCTTAAAAGTACGCTTTTAAAAAGATAACCTATTACAAACTACATCTTAAAAACATGTTAAAAACCAGTTGATACAAGCGTCTATAATACACAGTTGAGTTCAATGATAAAAATACAACATATAAAATGGTACAGATCAGTAGCAAGATTTTAAAAAGGGCATGCAATATAATACAATTCCCAGCACAAATGTATTGCACGATACAGTAGGAAATTTAAAAAGATAAGGCTTCAATAAACGCTTGAAATCGGCAATAGAGTTGGCATTCCTAATTTCAATCGGAATGCTATTCCACAATTTGGGAGCTGACAGTAGCGTAGCCAGCGGGGGGGCAGGTGGGGCAGAGTGCCCCCCCTGACAAAAAATGAAAGAAAAAGTGCCACTCTGACAAAAAATGAGAGAGAAAATCAGGAGGGCAAAGGAAAAGAAAAGGGCAAGGAGCCCTTTTCTAGCAAAATTCAGGGCAAAATAGTGTGAAATACAAAAAATTTCGCTTACTGGCGCACAAATTGTAACAATAAAGCCCTTTTTAGCGGATAATGGGCGAAAATAGTGTAAAATACCATTTTTTTTCGCTACGTGCGCACATCATCCCAATAAAGCCCTTTTCAGTAAGCTCGAAGACATACAGTCTCTATGTATTGTATGATGCAACTGCAATTTTTTTCGTCTGTGCCCCCAAAATTTTATTTTTCTTCTTCTTACCAAGAAAGCTGGCTACGCCCCTGGGAGCTGATGTGCTGAAAGCCCTATTGCCGTAATAGCAGGTTGATACCTCGCGCCTGGACGGAGGAGCAAGGAGGCATTGCGAAGAAGAACGAAGTGTGCGGCGAGGTGTATAATCTGTGAGAAGGTCGGTGATGTATGATGGAGCCAGGCTATTGAGAGCTTTGTATGCGTGATGAGAAGAATTTTAAAAACAATCCGGTCCTTAACTGGTAACCAGTGTAACTGATCACGACGCAATGTATCGATGTCCTGTCTTGACTTCGCGAGTGTAACTAGTCTAACCGCGGACTGTTGTACCCTTTGGAGTTTGGCGATATTGCTGTTAGAAAGACCATAAAGAAGACTGTTGTTCGCGTCCAGTCGCGAGGTAACAAAAGCGTGCACTAAGCGTTCTGCTGTTGATTGATCTATGTATTTTCGAATCTGTCCAATCTTGTGAATAGCGAGACACGCGGAACGGCAAACATTGTTAAGATGAGAAGTCATTGTCAGATGTTCATCCATGACAACGCCGAGGTTTCGCGCTTGTTTTGCAACCAAAACCTCTGATGTGTCGATCACAAAGGCAGATATTGGATCTGGCACTCTTTTGAAACACGACGAGAAATGGACAACTTCTGTCTTTATGTCATTCAGTAGAAGCCTGTTGGAGACTGTCCATGCTTTTACATCGCGAACACAGTTTTCAAGCCGCTGGAGTTGCTCCGCTCTGTCAGAATTTTGGAAAGTCAGATACAGTTGCGTGTCATCCGCATATATCATTGTCTGAACACCATGACTCGCGATGACATCCTCGAGAGGAGCGGTATAGAGGTGAAAATGAATGGACCACAGACAGATCCTTGCGGAACCCCGCAGTCTAGGCGTTGGCGATCAGGCGTATTTTCACCAATCAGTACCATTTGGTCTCGTTCAGAAAGATAGCTGGAGAACCAATTGAGAACATTTCCTCCGATACCATACCGATCACGGAGTCGCTGAAGCAGGATTGGATGATTCACGGTGTCAAATGCGGATGATAGGTCCAAAGGTACCAGCACAACACCCTGCCTTTTATCAAGAGTTCGCATGATGTCATTTTGCACCCGCAACAGAGCTGATTCGGTGCTGTGATGCTTCCGATAGGCTGATTGCATCTTCCCGTAGAGGTGGTTCTCGCTCATATACTCCTGAAGCTGTGAGGTAGCTGCCCGCTCAACAACCTTTGATATGAAGTCCTCAGCGTCAGCGCCAGGTTTCTTAATTATTGGTGTGACACGTGCGACCTTGTATGAAGACAGGAAAACACCCGAAAGAAGCGAACGGTTGACTATGCGAGTGATGATTGGCAAGAGTTCAGTGATGCAGGTCTTTAAGAGATCGGATGGAATAGGATCCAGTGAACAGGTGGAGGTCGGTGATTGCATAATGATCTTACGTACCGACTCAGGTGTCATTTCATTGAAATCAGTGAAAGATGCATCGCAGAACCGCAAGCCAGGTAGACTAGCTTGAGTAGAAGACGAAGGAATGTTGTCAAGTTTGTCAATCACACGTTGGATTTTGTTCCTGAAGAAGTTGACAAATTCATTAGCTAAATCTTCAGCATTTTCGCGAGTTGGAAGCACTTTTGCAGATGATGCGGAACACATATTGTCAACAACGCGAAATAGTTGGCGTTGACCGCAATCAGAGAGCTTAGATCTGTGATAACCACTCTTCGTGGCGTCAAGAAGGTCTTTATAATTTTGACAGCTATCTTGATAAAGCTCCTTGTGAATTTGAAGACCAGATTTTGCAAATTGGCGTTCACATCTTCTCCGATTGCGTTTTGTGTTACGTATTTCATCGTCATACCAGGGTGCATGTGGTCGCAGGGTCACACACTTGGACACCAGAGGAGCATGACAATCCAGTAATTGGCTTAGCACACTGTCAAATTGAACACTAAGCAATTCAATATCATCCGATGGATCAGTAGCTAGTGATGAGGAAGCGATATCATTCTGAAATTCCTTAACATCGATGTCACGGAGTTTACGGAAAGAAATGATACGTCTAGCAGCCTTCGGCCGGGAGATGTCTAAAACACACCGAATTGCATTGTGAACTGAAGGTAAACTACTGTCAAGAACAAGATCAGAAACCACACTGTCTAGGGTGGTGCGTGTGATGACAAGGTCAAGGGTATGACCACTAGTCTTATGGGTGGGACCATCAACATGCTGCTTCAGGTTGGAAGAGTCGAGAAGGTCAGTCATGGTTATCGCATCTCGATCTTCAGGAACGTCCATGTGAAAATTAAAATCCCCAGCGATGATAATAGGGATAGGCAATGCTGTGACCATTTCCACAAGTGAAGAAAATTCATCAAAGAAATGTTTGGCGGGGGCAACTTATTCTGTTTCGACGTTGGCGCTCTATAGATGGTAAACAACCTGAGAGATGAAGATCCATGGGAGATTGTAAGGTCCATACTCTCGAAGGATTTATACAGAAGGGGTGGATTGACTAGGACTTCAAAGCCTTTGCGGAGGATGACCCCAACTCCACCACATCTTGTTCCACGAGGAATGTGATGGAAATCGTGATCCGTAGCGCATTCCGTAAATCTGACATAAGACGGTTGTCACGATCATCACCGGTGAGCCATGTTTCCGTAAATGCAAAAATGTCCAATTGATTGGAAATGATAAAGTCAATTATTGACACTGCTTTTGTGCGTGCTTTCATTGATTGGGCATTCCATAATGCAAATCTCGCACAAGGCACGCGTAAGTTGGATTTTCAGAGTATAGAAATCAAGTTATTGTGATTTACATGGGTAGCGCCCTTAAAGGTCGTTGACTGTCTAGGTGCAAGTTTGACAGCACTGTGGTTCGCACGATTAGTGATACGAGTCAAGATGGGACGCACTTTATCCCTACCAGCACGGCAACCACGCTTTGTCCTCTTTGCAATATCAAGATGTTTCAAACAAACCACGTCGACGGATCAATATCATTATGAATAGTGTTTATCACAGTTTTTCCTATGGCGATGAGCGAGTCTCTTGCATACATCAGTGGTTTCATTCTTGTGAAAAATACTAAGTCCGAGATTCATGAAACGATGTGTGTATATGTAACGAGTCAATGCAATATAAATAACAGTGGTTCGTAAAACGGAAATTGATCAAAATTACATAAATGCGACACATAAAGTTCAATTCCAGATGCGTAGAAATGATAACGATGTACTTACAAAGATAATGATATATAACAAAGTTCCACAAAATCGTTAAAAAAAGTCAAAAACAAAGTTTATATTGGAGAGCGAGTTTTCGTGCAGCCAACCAAGGGCGCCACCATCATTTAATGTTGTAGTGGTGTGCTATCTACATATTTAGAAAATTGGAGACACCAAAGTGTTAAATGATATCCATTTGATAAAGTGCATTGAACCTGGATGCCTGTGCTGGTGGCTCAAGCATGGTGCTAGATGTGACATAAACATCGTGCCATGACTGGAAGCTGCTACAACAGCTGGGCCTTCAGTGCAAATTCTTACAATTTGTTGTTGTTGATGTTATTTTTGTAGACAAACAACAAGAGACCCCAGCAGCAGAAGCAGCCAGCACACCAGGTGGTGAAGTATGGCTCAACATGAAGCTCAACTTTGCATTTGATGGTATTACTGCATCGCTATATGGGGCCAAATTGGACTTGGTAAGTGAGCTTCTCGATCTAAACATTCTTATTATTACAAATGATGTCAAGGCCATGACCTTAGGTTTTATGATATAGATGTCACCTTCAACTTGATAGTCAGCCACTTACTACAATAGATTCTTAACAATTTTTTTTGGATCAAAATTATGCAATCTGTAGCATCAGAATAGTGATTTACTTATCTTCATCATTTTATGTTTTACACAGCGCCCTCTGTCAGGAAAAGTAGAGCGGCCACTGAGCGACCCACTTGGTGAATTCATGATCTCCGAGCTGAAAGCCGGGGTAGAAATGAATTCTGACAATTCCATGAAGGCTACTGCTATTCTAGGAACAGTTCAGCTTGATGATATACGGCCAACAAATAGACCTGGTCAAATGACAAGGTAAGACCATTGGGTTGATCAATTTGAAATCTGATATATATACACTTGTAGAAGATTTGAGAAAAGTCTTCTTCAAATGGAATTGGCTAGGGTAAAATATTTTGAATGTATGTGGCTTTACACAACTGGAGTGAGTCTTTCAAATGTAAGTTACCCAATGGTCTATTCCATTTGAAATGGGAGTGTGGGTTTCAAGTGGATAGCCTATTTGACATTGGGGTTTCCCAGTTTGTTTTGTCTTTGTTCTTTTTAGTTTGTTTGTACAATATGATCTTCCTGGATCCTTTATAGCCTCAAGCAATGGTAATGTTCACTATTATCTCTCAAATTTTCAAGTATTCTGCTACAGTCCTGGACAACTTCATGGTAGTCAGTGGTTGCTGGATATTTACTCAGGAACTACATTGGATCTACCAACACAGAGCAGCACTTTTCAACTCAGAATGCAGAACTTCAAGGTTAAAACAAAGAGGTTATACCCAATCAATACCGACTCCCCTGTGTGTAACACTGGTAGATCGACCATTTCGGGTTTGTCGCTCGTTGCGGGAAAATTGTTTACCACTAGTGGTTTTTCGACAAGAGCTGAAAATTGATTGATAATTTAGCTGGAGTGTTACAAAGGTTTGCACACTCGGTGCACATGTTTGGCACAACGCATTACACAAAGAGGCAAACAACAATGCACTTTGGATCAAAGTTTGCTGGACACATTAACAAAATTCTCTGGCGGTACACTATTTGCCCTGCATGAGTGACACCCAAACTCATTGCTTCTACCTCATTGATTTAAACACATACAGGAGGTTACTGCAAGAAAGCTCAATTTTTGTATAGCAATTTTCATTCAAAATGATATAGTTTGCCATTTGTTTAGTTTGGGGAAAGTGGCCTTGATGTATTCTATAATACAACTCCTAACTAAATAATTTGGACCAAAGTGTGGCATTGTAGCTTGTCTTTCTTGACTGCAGTGTTCACTGATTAACCAATTAATTGCAATTTTGATTGATTTATTTATTTTGATAGAATGCTTGGCTTGAGACCAGTGGAAGGCCAGCAGGAGGATGATGACAGGAAAATGGTATCGGTTTCATTTGAACAAAAAGCCAACATGGACAAAAATGGTATGTTATCACTCTGTGTGTATGTAGTCATTTTATTAAGCATGGAAATGCTCATTTTTTCATGACAGGGAGACGCAATCACACAGTGATTCACAATAGGGAGCCATTCTCTCAAACCAGAAATATATATGTCAGCATTGCTCAAATTTAGCTAGAACTTTGTAATTTTGATTTTCTTCGATCATAGATGTAAAGATATGCGTATTTTGCTGACGAACAAGGTATGATATCATGCCTGTGCTGTGTTCATATATCATATCAAAAAATAGACTAAAAAAGCACTGTAAAGTTAGAAGCCTGACATCTTGCTGTACTTAACATCAAGAATTTCATCACATCAAGAACTGTCAAAATGTTTCTGGACATTTCATCAACCATTGGTTAACTTCATCAGCATTGTTGCTGTTTTGAAGTGCTGTGTGATATTGATCCGGCAACCCTCAGAGTTTGAACAGCATCATTCGCTGATGATTTATGAAACGTCCAGATAGGTAAGTTTTGACTGGTCTTGATGCGATGAAATTCTTGATGTTATGGTGACACTACAGACCTGATGAATTTAATCAAAGATCTTGTGAAGAGATTCATCAGGTTTGTAGATAATTATAATTTGGAGTTTTCATATACAAAACCAAAATTTTTGACACTGACCTGACAGTTTCGTATGTCTTGGACGACATACTTCCTCAGAGTGATTGGTATCCCATCAATCACTCTGAAGAAGTATGTCAGGTCAGTGTCAAAAAATTTGGTTTTGTATATGAAAATTTCAAAGATCTTGTTGTACTACCAAGTCAAACAACAATTCCATCATGATATTTTTAAAATTCCTTTTGTCTTTTCTAGTGGATGCTGTCATCAACAACATCCAAGCGCTCATCTGCGTTGAGTTTCTCATGACCATCGCTGACATCTTCACCAAAGGGATGGCTGAGAGCGCTGAAAAGAAAGCGGAGAAAGAAGAAGCCCTAGTGGCTGCACAAAGCAGAGCCGCAACGCCTGCGGCATCTCAACAAAGCCAGCAAGCAGCGCCCCCACAAGGGACGATGACAATTAGCGCAACCCTGGAACAACCAGAGATTGTACTGATAGCTGATGTTTCAAAAGACGACACCAATGCGTTGTTCTTGAAGGTTAGGGTCAAGGTTGTTTTGTAATGTTTTTGATATGGGAACAAAGGCAAACAGTTCAGTTCAGAGTTATTTTTTATATTAAGATATTTGGTACAAAAGAAGGATTTATGAAAAATCAATTGTAGTCAATGTCCAAAGACAAAATACACAGGACTCGAAAGCTCGAACAAAACTAGAGACTGTGGCACTCATGAATTATTGCTGCTGCAGTGAGCTTTCAATGGCTGCATTCTAAAATGATGGGAAGATCATAAAATAGTATATAAAAAAATGCATTATAAACAATGTCCACAGTTATGTGTTTTGGGTTAGTCCACATGTTTAAATCTAAATGTTTGTGTTGGGCAGTATAGAAGCAAAGTGTATGTCGCTCTCTGTGTTTGCTGGGAGTTACTGCTTTGTGCAGTCGGTGTGTGTTTTTAATTGCCTCCGAGTGTGATACTTTACATTCCAACTGTGGACCCGTCAGGAACCGGGGACTGTCCCCATTTTATAAATGTGTTCAACAGGCTGCAAATTGCTAACATAAAACACTGAGAATATGTCCACTGTCGGCGATCAAAAAATATGTCCCCGGTTGATGGGTTAAATGTCATATAAATTGTGTATAATTTGTGTGACGTCCCCGGTTAAGTGCGGAAAGTCAGGAAGTAACATCCTCATTTGTATATTCCTAAACAGCATCCTCGTTTGAGGATGAGGGTTTCATGCAGGGGTGAGTGTGTGTGTGTTCTTATATGTGACCCGCTCCCACAAAACCAGACATAAGTCACTAATTTTGAAAATTGAGTTTTTGATGTCATCATTTAGTATAGGTCTTCAGCTTTCATTTGATACCAAATATGTTTCTGGGACATGTGGTACTCATTCTACGGGACATTTGGTACTCATTCTATGGTCTTTCAACGGGAAGGGGGGAAGCGACACATAAAGAAAAGGCAAATGCAAGATAAATGGCTTTAAAGTTGTAAAATGACATGATTATATTAAGGACTTGGTTTGGCTCAGAAAATGCTAGAGTTGGGTGCTTTAGACATAAAAGAATATTTTGTTTTCAATGGTAGGTTAAAGTAAACATATTAAGGAATCAAAAAATAATAAAAACTGAAAAACAAAATCTGCAAGGTTTTCATCCCTTTCCCAACTTTGACTCGCCGTATCTCGAAATGGCTGAGTGCGACTTATGGCGGGGTTCGTCAGAGCAGTTCACATATGAATCCAAACAATTAGGAAATAATTGAAGTGCAGTCAAATTGCTCCAAGAAAACATTTTTGTGTTTGTAAATCAATGCCTAATCCTATTATTTTGAATTTCCTGATTATTTCAGTTGGCCGGTAAGGTGGACATGATCATAGCTGAAGATACTATGTCAATTAAAGGTGGACTGAATGGACTTAGAATTGATGCATGCCCATACAATCCATCAAAGCGCAAAGGAAAATATCTCAAGGTAAGATATAGCTTTGAAAATGGTTTCAACTCTTATGTCACATGACAATGCATGAGGCAATAATAAGGATTATTTCTGTCTATGTTAAGGGATCTGGAATGAGCGTTTTGAGCGTTTCGACAGTATTTTTGTGTGGGACATGAGAGCACATCAGACATATCAATTGCATTCTGAATGCATAAGTATTTTTTATTAAGCATAACTTTTTATTACATGCCCAATTTGTGAACTTGCGTTCATTATAATGTAAAGCGTATTGAGTTCTATTGGAAAGGGCGTAATAAATAGTGTACTATTCTTATTATTATTATAAGCTTAAAATATTACCTTTTCAGAATCTGTATTGAGCATTGACGTAGCTTGCAACACCATCACGACATCCTCATTCAGCGTAGTGATTACACTCCTCCGGTCAGTTGACCACCTAAGCTACGTCGCTGCTCAATACAGTCTCTGAAAAGATAACCTTTTAAGGGGAGACACACCTGAATTTTAGATTTCTTGATACTTATCGACACTAAGATGTATTCTTTCACTTGAAATTGATAAATTACAGCTTTGTAATATTTCCCTCCATTTCCTCTTAATTTAAAAATCATTATTTCACTCTTTCTAACTCTGAAATGTCACATACTTGACAACAAAGCTGAAGTAAATTGGCTGGAAATATGAGTCAGGAATGCGCAAATGTGAAATGTTGTGATTAGGCGATGACGCATGATGCGGTGCAAACCTGCGTGTATGTCCAACGCAGTCAAGGCGCATTCGGTATCAAGTTGGGTAAATATTTACTTCAAGAAGCCATGAAATGGAGGTCCTCCTGCATATGAGAGCACCATGTAGGCAGTGCCTAGTGGAGCCTCATATATCTGACATATTTTTTGAATAGTACAACCAAATAAGAAAACTAATATAGTAGTACCTACCACACATAACAAAGTGTTGTCTCCCAATTTCTTTCTATCTGTGGATAGCATCATCTTTATCAGGTGAGCTCAAGGAGTTGTGATTTATGACCTATTTGTGTGAATGAAATGGGTCACTGTAATTTAGCATCTTGTTGTTATGCCTGGGGTCCATTTCACTAAACCTTTAACACTTTGTAACTCTAGTAACCGTTCGTAAAGTTACAAATACCCAATACTAGATGTAACTTTATGAAGGGTCCCTGTAGTTTAATCCCTATTACTTTACCCTAAGTAAGTTTAGTGAAATGGAATGGAACTTGCGACTGGTCGTAAGTTACCAATGATTTTGAGACTTCCGAAGCTTCGTAAAGTTGAGTGAAATGGACCCCAGGTATATAGCTAGAAGAGTTCAATTCCGCAAATTTCTTGGAGGCAACTTTACAACAATAGCCATTGCTTCCAGTCTTAATCTTAATTCTATAATATTTTGCAGTAAACCGTTGACAAGCGCGCGTACTACTGTGATGTTGCAAAGTCAGAGCTAACAACGCATACGGTGCAAAGTTCATGAATAAATTTCCACTCTGCAACAGCAGATAACCTCAGCAGCCAAGTGCATTTCAACATAGTAAATATGCGATGTACACTTAAAATATGCTCTCGTCAAAGGTTTACTGTAAAATATTATAGTCGATGTCTTAATTGCTCAATCCTAACCTAATTGTAACCCTTGTCCTTGCCATGACCCCGCCATGACCCTAAAATCTAACCAAACTCCTTATCTTTGTGTTGGCTTGATTCTTACCAGTGTCAGTTGATTCTTATTGCTCTCTACTGCTCTCCTTAAATCTGATCTAGGAGAGTGATTTTTAGCTCTCGTTAGTTGACAGTTCTCTCCTTACATTTTATTGTTTAATGCTCTAAACAGCTCTCCTTGAAGGCTCCAGAGGAGCTATTTAATGCTCTCCTGCACATTCCAAAAGACAGTCCCTGATTCTTACCAGTGTATCACTATATGGGTTATTCCATTTGAAATCCATAGACCACCTGAATACATGATTGTAATCTTCCTCACATGGAGTGTAGATTTTAAATGGAGTCACCCTTTCAGGTAACCCCATTTGAAAATCAAACTCTCTGTGGAAGTTTAAGGGCATGTCTTCCGTATGGGGTGTATGGATGTCAACTGGAATAGCACAGGGTAATCAAAATTGATTAGAACAAATCAATTTTGTGGGAAACATGAATTGAGTATTTGATTCATCTCTAATTTGAATCTTCTAGCTAGTCGGGTGTTTGATTTTTTTTGCAGTGCCTGATGACTATGTAGAGTAGTCAGTATTTTTGTGATAAATAACATCAGTTATTGTGTGTGATTTTTTGTTCTTAAGTTACATTGTAGATGCATGTGTCTTTGTATATTTTCTGCCAAAAATTGTATAAATATGATGCATGCTAGAACAAGAATATTATGAAGATGGTGACGGTAAATGTTCAATCCTTCAAGACTCACTGGACTCCCCTCTAGGCATAATAGATCAGTCCCCTTACGAACCCTGACCTCAAACAACCCATCTACCCTTTGCATTGCTCATAACAGGATCATTTTCAATATTCTCGCCGTGTGCAGGTATGTTAGGAAGTCAGTATGTCTCATTTTGATGTTAATTATTTTTTTGTTCATTAAAGTTTTTGTTCAACAAACTTTAGTATTTCATCAAAGGTTTTGTTATCAATTTGTTTGGAGAATTTAAGACTTAATTATAAGCTGTAATCAGAAGGCTTGAGATAATATTCAAATGTTATCTTATTTCCAGCTATTTTAAAACAATTCAGATGTGCTACATTTTATTGAATTTCAAAGCCATAACTATTACTGTGCAAACCAGAATTTATCTCAGATTATATTTATATTTCTGATAAGTTCATATTTGGTATTTTTATATTTCTGATAAGTTCATATTTGGTATTTTGCTTATTTGATTATGTTGTTTGACACTTTTATCATAGGGCGAATCATGTAAAGGAATGCAGTGCATCAAAAGCTGTCATTCTCTCTGCGAATGGAAGTGTCATATTTTGGTTATTCATAAAATTGTTTGTTATATTACTTGTTTTTTATGTTTTTATTATGTTACCCACATGATTTCTCTTGACAATGTTAGTTAAACCGGCCCACACCGTTATAGAAGTACTATACCCCCGTAGCATTCATTGACTACACCTGTATTCTGCTTTCCATTATAAATTGATTTTTAAGCATTTGTTGTGTTTTAATTTTTTTGAATTGGGACGCATCAATGTAAGATTAAATTGTTTGTAACATCAGTTTTAGTTGGTTTCAACTGTAGCATAAAGGGGATGAGACATTTAGCTAATTTTACCCAATGTTTGCTCCCAGTTTCTTTTGCAGTGTTAGCACCCTTTATATTTTATGCTCTTGGAGTATTTGAACAGTGGTCTGATTTGCTGTGTTTCTGTTTTTGTTACCAATTTGTATTTTTTATTGAGATTGTAGCATTTCTTAAGACTTCTTTTTGGTACTTATTTGATTCCCTCTCTACCTTTTCAGGTGTTGCTGCCTTGCAACATAGACTTCATTCTAAATGCACCCAAAGGTCAAGGTCAACATATTAGTGTCACTATTCCTGAGATTATGCTCAATATATCGCCAGAAACTATCAAGATATTGTCAGCTGCAAGTCAGTCTCTTACACCACCGCAGGTAAGATTGCTATTCCTGAAATTATGCTCAATATATCACCATGCAGAAAGCAAGTTTCTGCTGAATAAATTTGTATAAGATATTGTCAGCTGCAAGTCAGTCTCTTACACTACCACAGGAATGATTGCATTACTGTGTAGTGTCCAGAAAGTTTTGAAATGTTTGCATTTGAGTCTTCAGAATCAAGGTTTTTAAGACATAAATGTAGGTTTTAGGTTTTTAAACTTAGAAAACTAGTGCCTGTCATGTTACATTGTTTGTATTGAATCATGTGAATAAGTTGAATCATGTGAATAAGTTCACAAGGACTGTATGTTAACATACATGCATCACAGGTACATCTGGGGTCTATTTCACTAAACTTTTAACCCTTCGTAACTCAAGTAACCGTTCGTAAAGTTACGAATACCCAATACTAGATGTAACTACGAAGGGTCCCTGTAGTAAATCCCTATTACTTACGAAGGCTACCGCTCAGTAAGTAAGTTTAGTGAAAAATGGAACTTTGCGACTCGTCGTAAGTTACCAATGATTTTGAGACTTCCGAAGCTTCGTAAAGTTTAGTGAAATGGACCCCAGAGCATTGAAGTTGCTGTCCACAGGCAATGGAAAGTAACATACTCAAAAATGTTTGTTACAACTGAACATAAATGGACTATTCCAGTTGAAATCCACACTACCCCGGTGGAAGATTTTGGAAATATTTGCCACAGAGGGAGTATGTTCTTCAAATGTAATTGGTCAGAGTTAATCATTTTGAAACCCATACTCCTCCTGTATTATGGCTTTACTTCTTCCACAACCGGAGTGAGTATTTCAAATGGAATTTACCCAATTGTCTATTCTGGTCAAAACTTATACTCCCCCTGTGCAAGACATTATACCCACAATTACGCGGAAGTCGCAGGGCGTGACGCACCTCTTCAGTCAAGCGCCAACGCAGTGATGCTAGCAACAAGGCACTCCGTACTCACAAGATAGTGGCGTTGACGTCACAATGACTCTATAGGAAACAAGGAATATCACATTGCTATGGAATCAACATATGAATTTGAACGTTGGATCTATGTATAGGTAGACAAATGCTCTACAATTTGAGATATTCCAGTTGAAATCCCTACACCCCCTATGGAAGACTTGACCTTAATCTTCCACACAGGGAGTGTGAATTTCAAATGGGGTTACCTGAATGGGTGAATCCATTTGAAATATACACCTCCTGTATGGGAGATTAAGCTCATGTCTTCCATAGGGTGTACAGGTTTTAACTGTAATAGCCGATTTGTCTACCCATACATGGGTAGGCAAATGCTTTAATATTTGAGCATATTTGACATAGGTTATTTCTTGTGTTATTGTTTGCAGGCCGAATCCAAAGGAACCAAGGCGGTTGTCCCAGCAGACACTTGGGATGCTAAGAAATTGAGTGACTGCAAATTGTGGTTCCTGCAACAAGAAGGTAGGTCAGCAAATAAACAAGCAAATGAGTGATTTTTGTCCACATTGTGTCGATGTTACATTATATAAGGCCTGAAAATGGAATCAAACACTAGTATTAACAGGTAAATATGAAAGGTTCTTTGTTTTGCTTTATTTTGCTCATAAATATTCATAGCCTATGACGTTGCTGTACCAAACGACCAGAAATGAAACAGCCAGTGTTGCTATTATAAGAAAATAATGAATTGGATCTTGTCTCGATAGTACAGACAAAATGTACACCACTATCGTTTATGAAGCATACAACTTATCTGCGATATGCACAGGCCTACATGTATGCTGTACACCTGTCTGGTGCCTAATCGCTGGCTAACTCGCAGCTCTGGTATCGGGTTGACTTCCGCGATTAGAGGTTAATAATAATAATCACTTTCATCTCTTCACTTTACAAAATAACACATAATTTCCCTCAAAAGTAAACAATTTTTACAATTTTTACATTTTGCCTTTCCAAAAATCGATCAGGCTAAAATAGGACGACTAATAACAGAAGTGCGAATCACAATCTGTACAAATATAGTAGCGTGCAATTCAAATACGGTGACCAACGCTCTAGCAATTTGTTCGACACACAACACGGCCTGCGTGGAGGTTACTAATATTTTCGCTGACGACTGTCGAATATTAGTAACTGTGTTCAGCGTTTGCGTTTTGGCAAATAAATAAAAATGATTGGATTGCATGTATCGTATATATTAATGAGGGTATGAATTATAAATCATGTCTCCGTGCGTGCATTGACTGGGTTTCTTTTCTTCACAATTCGCTAGCATTGTGTAGATGAAGATGTGGCTTAGAACAGATGTCCTTCTTACTAATTTCTCATTCTAACAACTTAAACAATTTTAACAGTTCAAATCAAGTTGAGAGTTCATAGGCTGGTTACTTCAGCTGAAAAGTTGGAAACCCACACATGCATCGCAGCACTCGCAGTCATACACTCAAAACTAGAAACACTCGGGGAAGCTCTATAAAAATATGGTGTAGTCTTGTTTAAGTCTTCCGAATCCTGAATAATATTTTCCACAATTCCATTAATTTCATCTTTAAAATATTGTATTCGTTCCATAAACCGCAAATGGTGCAGCCAGCGCTTAACAAAGTCATGTTGGGTGGACGCTTATTTTTTTATATTGTTTAGGCCTACAATACATTTAAAAAAAGGCCCAAAATATTTGTTCATCAGTGTGTATGTTTCAGACCATGGTTCAGATTTGCATGGGCAGTTAACTAATATCACAGCTTGCTTGTAGTAAAGTCAGTGGATGGGCGCTTATAGGACCATGGGCAGTCAATGGAATGAATATGGTACTTATTTTAACCTTTTAAATAATAAGATGCTCATTAGTTTAAATTATCTTTAGTCATTTTAGAGTGGTGGGATGAAATGCTAGTCTTTACCAAGTCCAAGATAAATTAATCTATTTTGCGTAAGATCAGTCCACTTTTGATCAAATAAATTGCTATTTTTTTGCACAAAATAGCAGCAAACTACTAAGCAAAATGGGATTTCAATCTTAGCTTAAAACAAATTGATTACTTTTTTTGCATTGAGGCTGCTCCTACATTTAATTATGACTGCCATTTTGCAGTTCACCTTTCAATCTCAGTGCATAGTACACAAACTCAAGGCAAGTGTTTGGTACAGTGACGTCAAAAATCTCAAAATTCCATCCCATAATATTTCCCCTATCCCATTGGCACTTTCAGCACTAGTGGCAAATTTAAAATATTACTGGGCATGAGAATGTTGTTAGTATTCATATGTTGCACTAATATGGTGAAATAACTTTTTTGAATAATCAGGAAAATATTTTAAGATTATTTGATATCAGTTGTTTCTTCAATACGATTCTGATTTAATACTAATTTTGCTCTAAATTTTGTAGCTGAAACTGATGTTGATGCACTTTTGGAGGAGGTAGTGGGCGGAACGGATGTTGAAGCACCCCGAGGAGAAGAACTGATCGCATCAATTGGTAGTATAGTCATCAAATTAGAAGCAGTCATTGGACAGAGGACTGTACCTACGTTGGCTCTGGAAGCAAGCATGGAAGCACATGTCAAGGATTGGTCTTCACAGGTAAAGCCAACCAACAAATTACATGCCACTTGTAAATAACACAAAAAGAACTATACTGTTTTTTAGTAGTGAAAAAAAACATAAGTTAATCTATGGTCAGAGGAGGCTTTAAGGCATTCCTACAATGCACTATGATTGGGAAATTTGATAAATATAGCCTAATTTTAAAGGCAAAGTCCCCATTACCACACACACAAAATGGTGATTTTAAAATTGCAGCCAAGAAGCTAATAGTCAAGACTTATCAAATTAAATTTGATTTTCTTATAGAAAACATTCATACTGTCGTGCTGCATTAATTTTATTCAGAAGTCTCAATGTTTTGAATGTTAAATAAAAGGATGAAAACACCAGATATTTGCACACAATCCCAATGCAAGTATGGTCAACTGTGCCACATGTGTATAAAAGGCAGACATACCAAGTTTAGAAACCCCATTGGGTTATGAGAATGTCTTTAAACATCCTCTGATCTATGGTTGCATCAGCCCACAGTTTGGTGTGACATTGTTTTATCGTGTGTGTATTTTCTGAAGAAGTAAATGAGTGTATAAGAATTTCCCGACTATAATCAGATATTCTATTTGCTTCTCAGTGGATCATTTGGTGCTTGAATGGTGGACAAAAAGTACCAACATTTCGGCAAGGGCATGAGTGAAGTCTATGAAAGGGATTCTCTATTCACTCTTTGCATGGATCCGCTATTTCGCTACCAAAACGAAGTTCTCCCTGCAAATGCATGCGCAAAATATATGTTTGTTTCTTGCGAGTTTCTAGCAACGCACCAGAAGGCTTTTGCAGAGCGTACGCAGTAATTAAAGCATACATTTGACAAGCGTACACAGCATGCGCTTTGCGGGTAGAAACTCGTTTTGAGATGACCGTATGATTGGCGAATAAGAGGAAACTATTTAAGGGTCATTTAGGTGTTTGAATTTAATAAATAGTTGTCATGATTTCATTTCATGTGATTTGTTTACTACTATTAAGCTTTTTTGTGCATATTATGTTTTATATTTGTAGCTTAATGTTAAAAGCAATCTGAAAGTGGAGGTGTCCTGCTACAATGACAAGGCTGGGTCTTGGGAACCTCTCCTGGAACCAGTTGAGTGTGAGTCTGGATATAAGCCATATGATCTCTGTGTTGAGGTAAGTATATCATAGAGATGTTAAATGTTAAAAGCAATTTGAAAGTGGAGGTGTCTTGCTACAATGACAAGGCTGGGTCTTGGGAACCTCTCCTGGAACCAGTTGAGTGTGAGTCTGGATATAAGCCATATGATCTCTGTGTAGAGGTAGGTATATTATAGTTGTACTCATTTTGACTTAAGGGATGGGGTATGAGCGTTTGGACAGTATTTATTGTGGGACATTAGAGCACATCAGACATATCAAATTGCATTCTGAATCTGAAGAATGTCCTTCTGATATCAAATAATTTTGATATTTTGAAATTCGCAATGTAATTCATATTTTATTACAAATGATTAAAAATTTATATTTTGAAATTTAACAGTACTCGAAGTAAACTTTATACATCTGATGATATGTACTTAAAGTGTATGTAGCTAGGATAAAAAGCAGACGATCAATTGAACATTTTGACCTTTCGTATTTTTTCCCCAAAACACACAAAAAAATTAGATCTTTTTTTGAAAAAATTGTATATCTTCAATATGAAAGGTCAAAATTTTAAAATGGATCGGCGGCTTTTCCTCCCAGCTACATACACTTTAAGTACATATCATTAGATTATGTTATATGTCAAAAATTAAAAAAATATCAAAGTTTTATAATTTGTTATCAAATTTGTATTATATCGCGAATTTCAAAAAAAAATTATTTGAGATTAGAAGGACATTCTTCTTATTCCCGAATGTAATTCGATATGTCTGATGTCTTCTCATGTCCCACCAAAAATACTGTCGAAACACTCATTCCAGAGCCCTTAACATACGGGAATCAAATTTAATGTATGTGTTGCCCTACTAATATATCTTGTTCCATATTATATGGCATCTGGCCGTCAAGTTTCCCGAGAAGATTTCTTTTCCATGTAAAAATGGAGGATTGGGACAGGTTTCACTTGTTACTGAGAAGGAAGTAGATTTGAGTGACCACTTTTATATCAAATGTCCAGTCTGCGTGATCATGAAGCTCCTGTGGCCTAGTGGTTTGTGCACAGGTGTTACTAACCTGAGGTCCTGAGTTCCTGAGTTCAATTCTCAAACGAGATCAGTTTTCCTGTTTCCTCCTATAAACTATGTAAAATGATAATAAATTAATTCTTGTTAAAATATTTCTTGTTAAGCTCTTAAAAATGCAGTGTTGTTGGAAGAAGATGTATGGGTGACAGTTATGTTCAAATGCTTTTGTTCTGGGTTCCTCTTGATAAAATATCTTATTTTTTTCATTGTAGTGTGAAATTGTTGCTATTTGCTAAAATATGTACAATTCTTGTAATTTTTTTCCTCATAGGTGGTCAAGAATGACCTTATGGCTTTGGAGAATTCCACCACAGTGTCAAACAAAGATGAAGAAGAGGAAGGCGTTAACCTCGCTCCTCCGGTCATGACGATCACAGTGTCATCTGATGATAACTTGGAGCTTACAATTACTAAGACATGTCTGGTGATGCTGGGTAAACTAGGAGAGGTAACTATGAACCAGGCTATTCCAGTTAAAATCCATACTCCCCCTGTGGAAGATTTTGGGGAGTATGTTTTATAAATGTAATTGGTCAGGGCTAATCATTTTGAAACCCATACTCCCCCTGTATTTTGGCTTTACTAAATGTCTAATCATTATGAGTTTGGTAAACTGCCATATATCGATTTGTCTCTTGCAATTAGCAAACAGGGGATCAGTGCTTTGGAGCTAGAGGGCGGCATATCAATTATTTAACAATGATTCAGCTTGATAAGTGAGCGAAAGAGGGTGGCATATAGGATTAGTTAACAGTGCAGTGCTATGTGGTCTGATCTCTGTTTGCTTTTTTAAGAGAATTCATGCATAACATGAATTAAACAAATAGATGAGTCAATATTTGGCAGTCTGCAAAAATACATAACAACAGGTATGGAGACAATAATGCAAACACTACCAGCAATTCGGTCATGGCAAAATCAGAAAACAACTTGGCGATCATGTTGCCTTAAGTTAAAGTGCTCGCAGTGCTGGTACTGGTGTGCTAGTAATTTAGATATTGTTTTTTATTGTATCTCTGAAATTCTGAAAGGAATTGATGCAAGGAATCTAACTATAATTAAAGACAGAGATAAATGCAATTTATCGCGTCTGATGTCACTGTCAATTACGATCCTTGATTGGTTTACACAGGTTAATCAGCACGTAAAGGAAGACCGATCTATCTGGTGCTGATCGGAGAAAAGGAATAGCAGCAAATGGCGAAAAATACATTACTTTTACAAGGCAAAAAGCAGCTTTTCTAGGCATTGTGGACTTGGTGCTTTCACCAAAGAAAGTTTCCTACTATAAAGACCTAACTTTTGAGATGGTTTGCATGTCGAAAGGTGCAAAATTAACAATAAGGCGCCCGGTTATAAATCCGCGTTCAACAAGTCATCATCACGACACTTGTAAACAAACCGTGCTCGAGTTTGATTGACAGGTGACGTCAGACGCGATAAATTGTCTTTATCTTTGTCTTTCATTATAGCATAACAGATTCCTGCAAAAATTAACAGGTTTTGAGAAAATCTTAACATTTGATTTTACTTTACTGACTCAAGGAAGGTATACGGATTATAGTACTGTAACATATGGTATAGCCATAAATGCTTTGTCATGAAATCAAATGATATACAGAACTTGCTACTTATTTGTTGTACTTTAAAATGTACTACAGATGAAAACAATATGGGGACACACAGAGTGAATTAAATAGAAAGTGGTCAAAGTTAGTTGACTTGAATTGTTTGTTTTATTGTAATAAATTCAGGTGTTTGGTGCTGCCATGGCAAATCCTGATACAAAGTTACAAGATTCAGAAGAGATTCCTGCCTGTAAAATCACCAACAAACTTGGACTACCATTGGTTATTATACCAGGCAGCTATTATGAGGTATGTATTGTCATATGACTGAAAGAATATTGTATGTGCACAGCTATGTATTAGCTGCCATTTGCATTATGTAAGTGACAAATTTACTGTTTATTTTTTATCATGTTGATAGTGAGCAAACAAAAGTTGTAAGTTGGTGTCACAATACCTGAAGATGGGTTATTCATTGGTCATAAGGAACACAGGGCTAAGAGAAAATTGTACAGTTGATGCGTTGGAGTGGTCTTTCTTTTCTTTGCTCTTACTTCATTGTGTTTCTTTCTAGTCTTCACTTCATACAGGCCAACATGCTTTTTATAAGCTTTTAAAATTGGCTTGAGCATTTTGCTTGAGCCTGGTCACATTAGGACCCATGTGTGTGTCCACCCAGAACCAACTGGTTAAACAAACAAAAAAATAAAACTAGGAAATTTGATAATATATTGATTGGCAAAGTAAACCACACAGACACGCCAGACTTAAGTTGTTAAACAGTGATGAACAACGATGAATCATGATTGAATTCCTAAATTAAATGCTACTTGAAGTGTCCTTCTGGATGCCTTTGTGACTATTAAATTGATATGAATGTTTGAAAGAAATTAACAATTTGTATGCTTGCGCATTTCAGTCATCCAGGGAAAATGGTGGCAAGATAAGCATGAAGTACGATGACGTAGTCAAGCTGGACGTATCGCAATCGGTCAAGTCCACCATCAAGATGAAGTCCTTCCTGAAGGGTGCTGCTGGAGAAGGAGGGAAAGACATCTCATTGAAGGTAATGAGGCCAAAAACAAATTATTTGTTTGTCCACGTCCGACCGACCGTGTACTCTGGTCCCGACCGTGTCTTTTTTTTTTTTTTTTTTTAATTTGCATTGAATGTGCTAGTAAAACAGTGGTTAGTATAAATTTAAAGAAAGAAAATGTAAAGAAAATGAACAGTATAACATGCAGAACCATCTCACGATTTCATCCAGTAAAGTGCTGTGTGTTTTGACTTATTTACCAGTCTTCAAATTGTCAGTTTCAAGTGCAATATCTGTAAAAAAAAAAAATCCGACCTACCGACCCAACTGTTTCATAAGCCTCTATGGACAAACAAACCTTTTTTTTTTGCCTGATAGAATATTGTTGTGATGGTTCCTTGCACCAGTAGGCCCCCAATATTTGAATTTGCAGTCAAGTTACTTGAGGGAAGTTGCATGATTGGGAGGGAGAATGAAGTCACATGTACGATTCAGTAATGGTACATCATCTAATTTGACCTATTTGACATATATTATTAGCATATTATTTCAAGAGATGATGGGAACAACTTGCTCTGGAAGAATATTTGGAAAAAAATAAATTAAAAAAAGTTGTTGTGCGATACAACTATAAATCATCATCATGTTTGTGTACCTCAGACGATATCTGCTCATTGGTGAATTGGCAATTGGTAATTAGAGGTTTGAATCCCACAATGACCTGGATATGTTTTGTATTTTGTTGAACATTGGAATAAGACTAGAACAAAATGTACTGTATGTTAGAATACAGCAATGGCGGATGGTGGCATACTAATCTCCAATTGTTTGATGACATATTATACTATATAGGTTAGCTCAATTGGTATATTACACACCTGTTGTGATTGTGTGTGTGACGATGCATGTTGGAGCTCATGTCATATGGATATATTACTTTGCTTTCATAAATAAATAAATGAAAAAGAAAAAAAAAGCCAGCTTGAAATTATCCTAAACAAGAGATTTCTAATTGTCCTAGCTCACCCATAGGAAACTGACTGTGAAGATTATTTTAGGCTGACTGACGTACTGCATTTGTGCAGAGCTGTCTTTTGGCTTAACATTGCCATCAAGTTGATTTAAGTCCCTTTTTTCTGTGATATCTCTAGATTGATGGTTACGAGGAGATCAAGAAGATCCCCATTGTAAGAGCTGGTAATGTGATGTACAACCTGACACCAACCAAGAAGACTGCATCGGAGATTGTCTTCTCAGTCGTCCTAGAAATTTCAGCCAACATGGACACAAGGAACATTGTCATCAGGTCACCTCTACAGGTTTGTACTATGATTTTGTTGTTGTTGTTGTTGTTGTTGTTGTTGTTGTTGTTGTTTTGTTGTTGTGTAAAAAGGACTCGTAATAATTCCATTAATCACATGTACACTATAAGCATCTATCAAGCAACTTTTCAAACCTGCTAAACATTGTATAAAAGGCCCACCGAAATAATCCCATTAACTTATTTCTACTTCAGAAATTTTCAGTTACTATTAAAGCCTGAAATATTTTTTTCCAAGGTGCTCATCTTCACCATATCTTCTCCCATCATTCTTAGTTTCCAGCGACTCATAGAGTATGCACACTGTGGTAAGAATAATATGGGACAATTAATGAAACCTGATTTTCATAATTTTGATTGATAGTTCCACAACCACTTTGATACATCCATGGAGGTCTATATGAGGGTTTCCAACTTGACAGAGAAGGTCGGTACCGTAGGTCCTCACACCACATACCAGGTGCCACTTAAGACTGCCTACACAGCTGAACTGCTGGTCAAACCATCACTGAAGAGGTAGGTCACTGTATATGTGTCATCTTTGTATGTAAAGGTTTGTTTTGAAATACTGTACGGATGTCTTAGGTTTAATTTCCCAATATATATCAGAACTCAAATAGTAAGATTGACATTGTCAAATTTACTGATAAATGATCGTTATTTGAATTTCAAGTTTGGGAGACACGTGCTACAATAGAGGCTGCACATATTTCCATTTTTAAGATGACTTTTGTGCATTGTCCAAACGTCTTGGATTCTTTGGTAGGGAGTATATACCCTTATTGAGCATGACATTTAAGAAATAATGGGTAATGCATTATCCTTTACACCCAAGTTATGTGTCTGAGGCAGTAAAAATGTAAATAATGGGTGAGGCCCAGCTGAACCCATTATTTACATTTTTACTGTAAAGGATAATGCTGCGCCCTTTATTTCTATTCTGTTTACAACAAAATAGTGCGATTTAAAGAAAAAATATCACTTTTGTGCCCAAATATTTTTAGTTGTTTACTTCAAGGTGGAGCGTGTACGCTTAGCCAAAACGTAAGCGACAGCGAGTATTGAGGAAATATTGAACGCGTAACCAAGCGTAATGCTTTGCGTAGAATGTGTAACAGCGATTATACTGCATCACGCTTAGCTGTACGCTGTTATGCGAGAAAAAAACAAAGTTCATTGCCCTGGCCACTCTTTTGTTAATTAAAGGTCTTTCACGTGATGCATTTTCACCATCACTATTATTTTAAGAAAAAATCAACAGCAAAAAATATGACAATAGTATGAAATACCAGTATAGAATATGAAACCATTTTATATAGCATGTATGTGTGAGACTGTATTGTTCACTTGTTTAGTAAATGATCCCTGTTGCAATTACCCAGATCATGGAATGGAAAATGAATGTAGATATATCATGCAAATAGCAGGCCTCCCTTACAGGGACTCATCCCAATGGGCTATTCTATTTAAAACCCACACTACCCCTGTGGAAGATTTTGGAAATATCTTCCACAGGGTGAGTATGAATTTCAAATGGAATGAACTCATTAGACAGCTCCATTTGAAACTCACCCTCCCTCAGTAGAAGTTGAATCTTACTCCGGGTGTATGAAATTCAAATTGAGGTACCTAATGTGTTCTTTCCATTTTAAATTCATACTCCCCCTGTGGAAGATATTTCAGAAATCTTCCACATGGGGAGTGTGGATTTTAAATGAAATAGCCCAATGTATATGTATTGTCTGTGTATGTGCATGTAAACTGAACTCAAAAAGAAACTTATAATTTTTTACAACTTGTGAATCACAAGGTCATATCTTAAAATACTGTGAATCAAAATGAACCAAAATTACACACAGGATTACCTTAATACTGTACTCAAAACACATGTCAGTAACCAAGCAGTTGTCCAACTGACACAACAGCAAAATGCACTGTCATGGGACAGCTTCCTGGACTTCCTTCACTTTCACAGCCCAATATTTGGCACCCAGGACAAAAATCTGTGAGAATGCACACAAGATCCTTGCACAGATGATAAAACGGTGCTGCTTTCTGCTTTTCATACACTTTTTTTATTAAATTCTGTACTGGGCTGTGAATGTGGTCCAGGAAGCTGTCCCATGTCAGTGCATTTTGCTGTTGTGTCAGTTGGATAACTGCTTGGTTACTGACATGTGTTAAGAGTAGAGTATTGAAGTAAATCTGTGTGTAATTTTGGTTCAATTTGATGGTCAGGATATCAAGATATGACCTTGTGAAAAATTATAAGTTTCTTTTTGAGCTCAGTTTATTATTTTGATAGGAAATGGAATTGTTGAATGTTGTATTCATGTATTGATTTTATTTTATTTTATTTTCAGTTTATGAAATATGATTGATTTATCAGTATATACCATAAGAAAATGATACACTCTCTGAATGTGAGATATTCTGCATATTAAAATATGATTTATAAATGCACACACATAAACACATTTTACAGATTGGAATTAACACACTATACCTTTTTTCCCACTACAACTAAAATGTTCCCCACATCTCTAGTAATGGGCTATTACCATAGAATTACCAAAAACGTTCCTCCATCATTCTCCAGCAAAATGTAAAAATCAAGTGATAAAAGGTGTCTTAGAAATGTAAAATTTTTGTAAAGTTCAAAACTATTTCTCCTCTAAGAGTGACAGGGTTGAGTTTTTGATACAAGAACTTTCTGCAGACCCTATATTTTTCGTATATTTTAGATTATGGGGTCTGCATAGATCCCATAGTTTGAAAGCTACCCGGAATTCTGATGAGCTACATGCAAACGTGGTCCGATTTCTTCAGTGTAATACTATAGCTATTTCACATTATATTCTATATAAGATCTAACTGCCTAAAGTTAAAAAATGTTGTAAAGGAAAGATGTTTAGTGAAAGAACAGTTATTGGTCCAAAAATCAGAGATGAGCAGAGTGTGGATGGAAGATCCACTCAGTATGAGCATGCAAGAAAAGCAAAAGACATTTGAAACCCACTCTGTTTTGTGTCTAATCTGTGTTCCTATATGTTGTCTTTTCTTTTCTTGCTTTAAATGTTTTTTCTCTTTTGTTTAGTGTGATGTCACCGGATAAGTCCCAATCAACGAAGGGGACAGAGGAAGAAGAAAGGTGCACTTTTATTTTCTCCATGGCAAAGTTACTAATCATGATACTCTCATGTTTCCATGGCAACATTTCTGAAAAAAATTATAACTAATGCACACAGCATGCTTAACACAATCCACATTATGCTGGCTTTTGGTATTTTTATAAAAGCATAATGTAGCAAACTTTAATACTACTCAAAAAGGTTTTCATAACATGTTTAGCTTAACATATGCATGATTTAACCATTTTAAGCTTACTTCTTAGTTTTCTTGACTTGATCGGCATTGGATTTTGGCCTTGTTAATTAATTGTTTATTTGCAATCATTTTGCATGGTTTTGGCTAAGGTAGCACTAATTTTGAACTTCAAACTGCCCCTACAAAATACAACATTACAGTTACCGATATTGACCAGTAAAGAGCAGTTAAGTAAAAGTTATTTTCATTATTTGGTTAAACAAATGTACTGTATAAAATTTTGAGCAAACCAAAGGCAATAACATGAAAACTACGCCAAGCATGGTGTGCAATTTTTTACAAACTAAAAGCAGTAACATAAACAGGGCTCGAAATTTTTTTAAATTTCCCAGGAAGCAATCTACAATTTCCCATAATTTATAGCATGTTTTTATATACAAAAAAGACATAATTTCCCTCCAGATACCAGAATTTCCTGGGAATGAGCTTCCTAAATTCCCCACTTTTTCGAGTCACCACCTGTAAGAGAGGGTTATACCTAGCATGGTGAACTCATAATAATAAATATTTACAACCGGCATGGCTTCATTTAAGCCTGTTGTCGATATCTCAAATATGCTCATTAGGGAATTTGCAATTGGTAAAGATTGAATCTTCTATCTGACCTGGCTTTTTTCTATTTAGACTCATTGGTAGTCATGTTTTTCATGCGCAATCTCCCTCTGAAAATATCAGAAAATAACGAAAACCAGCAACAGGCCAACTCCCAATATAGCACACGCTTCCAATAATTGAAACACATTATTAGCTGTTTAAAATGGGCTGTTCCACTTGAATATCACACCCCTAGAGAAAGATATTGTAATTCTAGCCAAATTAATGCTTTGAATAATTCCAGATCCAACCATTTTCAGCAAAAATAGATGTGAAATATTGTGAAATGCCAAACAAAATGTTCATATTTGCGACCAAATTGTGTAAAACTGGATATTTCCAACTGGATTGAAAGAGAAAGGTGCAACTGGAATTGAGATGGCAGTGAAATATTGTACAAGAGGGGTGTGGATTTTAAATGGAATTGCCCAGTTATAGTTACAACATCCAGACATTCCATCGCCACATTCAGCATTTATAAATATAAAGCACTTAGAACTACTTTTGGAGACATATACCAAAACCAAGACCAGCTTATTGTTCCAAGGAACCATTGTTCTGGAAATGGACCTTGGGGCTGTTCTTGCTGCTGCTGCTATTGTTTTTTTTAAATAAACAATTTGGAGATCGGTGAACAGTTGAGCATTGGAACAGAGGATTGGTCTTCTGCATTGTAATTTCATGAGACATTTCATTATTGTGTTTGTGTTTCATGTTTGTCAACCCCGGTGTTGTTGGACTTAGAGAAAGAGAATTGTGACTCGATCGCCGTATTGATACAGGTATGGAGCAAAAATTGGGGGTATTCGGTTTGTTTCGGAATGCGCTCTAGACATTCATTGCCATGCAAGCGTGACATGGATGAAGGGCGAATTTAAGAGACGCACTTGATGCTACCTGCATGTGAGTACACAGACGCTTCAGATGAGACGCAGAATTGTTTTCGTTCTTCTCCGCTCACCGTCAGCTATGGGGAGAAAATTGGGGGTATTCGGGTCCTTGCGATTGTACGTGGCGGTTTAGGGAGTCCCGGTTCTCATTCTCTAATTCTGTGATTCATATCCATTTTTCCTGATCTATTCACTGATGATTCAAACAGTCTACAACATTTCAACTTGGTGTGGTTTTCAAAGTCAACACATGACATTTAGAAAAGTGATACAATTTTATACATGCTTGTACCATATTGTCTGTTAAATACTTCCCCTGTAATCAGAATTGGGTTTGGTTTTGCTATTTTATTCCTGGTACTTGTGGTGATCCCAGGTTTTGAGTTCCCAACCCCAAATGGGATTGGTACCCAATGATTGGGAAGCCGTTTGCTAATTATCATAGTTATAGGTATATGTGAAATAAAATATATTCTGGTAGCAGCAGAAAAATTAAGCAGGTATTGCTCAACAGGTTCCGAGTTTGTTAAATGCTCTTATCTATTTACTTGAGAAACCCACCAGTTCCATTTGAGTGAGGGTGTTGAGGCATCAACACATACAGTTCTACTTGAGTGAGAGGGGTGTTGAGGCATCAACACATACAGTTCCACTTGAGTGAGAGGGGTATTGAGATATCAACACATACAGTTCTACTTGAGTGAGAGGGGTGTTGAGGCATCAACACATACAGTTCCACTTGAGTGAGATGGTTTTGAGATATCAACACATACAGTTCCACTTGAGTGAGAGGTGTGTTGAGATATCAACACATACAGTTCTACTTGAGTGAGAGGGATGTTGAGATATCAACATATAAAATTCCTCTTGAGTGAGAGGGGTGTTGAGGTATCAACACATACAGTTCCACTTGAGTGCGAGGGATGTTGAGATATCAACTCATACAGTTCATCTTGAGTCAGAGGGGTGTTGAGATATCAACTCATACAGTTCATCTTGAGTCAGAGGGGTGTTGAGATATCAACTCATACAGTTCCACTCGAGTGTGATGGTGTTGAGATATCAACACATACAGTTGCTCTTGAGTGAGAGGGGTGTCCAGATATCAATACATACAGTTTCACTTGAGTCAGAGGGGTGTTGAGATATCAACACATACAGTTGCTCTTGAGTGAGAGGGGTGTCCAGATATCAATACATACAGTTTCACTTGAGTCAGAGGGGTGTTGAGATATCAACACATACAGTTGCTCTTGAGTGAGAGGGTGTCCAGATATCAATACATACAGTTTCACTTGAGTCAGAGGGGTGTTGAGATATCAACACATACAGTTGCTCTTGAGTGAGAGGGGTGTCCAGATATCAATACATACAGTTTCACTTGAGTCAGAGGGGTGTTGAGATATCAACACATACAGTTGCTCTTGAGTGAGAGGGGTGTCCAGATATCAATACATACAGTTTCACTTGAGTCAGAGGGGTGTTGAGATATCAACACATACAGTTCCACTTGAGTGAGAGGGGTGTCCAGATATCAATACATACAGTTTCACTTGAGTCAGAGGGGTGTTGAGATATCAACACATACAGTTGCTCTTGAGTGAGAGGGGTGTCCAGATATCAATACATACAGTTTCACTTGAGTCAGAGGGGTGTTGAGATATCAACACATACAGTTCCACTTGAGTGAGAGGGGTGTCCAGATATCAATACATACAGTTTCACTTGAGTCAGAGGGGTGTTGAGATATCAACACATACAGTTGCTCTTGAGTGAGAGGGGTGTCCAGATATCAATACATACAGTTTCACTTGAGTCAGAGGGGTGCTGAGATATCAACACATACAGTTGCTCTTGAGTGAGAGGGGTGTCCAGATATCAATACATACAGTTTCACTTGAGTCAGAGGGGTGTTGAGATATCAACACATACAGTTCCTCTTGAGTGAGAGGGGTGTTGAGATATCAACACATACAGTCCCACTTGAGTGAGAGGGGTGTTGAGATATCAATACATACAGTCCCACTTGAGTGAGGGATGTTGAGATATCAACACATACAGGCTCTATGAGGTGAAACCTAATATAAGTGGAACTTGTGGGTGTATCTAGTAAATAGATCCTAACAAAAAATGGTGATCTTGGTATTTCTAACAAGTTATGAAATATCATGTGGTCGTTACGTTTTGTTTGGCTTAAAGAATGCAGTAACCCCACCATGTATACACAGATATTTTGATCACCACATATGCCTTCTATACAATACATTTGCTCTGAGCTTTGCAATAATTACAGTGATTCTACTTCATACTTCAGACCAAGCAAATCATACACAACCACTGCCGTTCCATAGGATACATTATGTATTTTTTCACTTCATATCTGAAAGTTTGATGACAATGTTTAAACTTTTTTTGTAGATTGCAAATATATTGGAAATGCTATTAATGCTTTTAATTTCAGCTGCCATACTACATTTCTTGGCATATATTTACAGGAGAATGACCTTTTAACAAGTTCTTTTCTTTCAGCTTAACTCCATGAGAACTACCTGCCTATTGGTCAAAAAGAAATTTCCATTATCATTTGGGCCAATCAGCAACATTGTTACAATAATTTCACCACGTAAATAAACAAATTGGGGTGAATTATTTACAAAACTCCATTCTGATTGGTGATTAAAATGAAGATATCTTGTAATTGACCAATCAGAGGCAATGTTAGATCGGCAGGTAGTGCTCAGCGGGTTAACCAGCATTAACTATGCTACATTTGTTCTTGGTGTTAAATTCAATAGCCTTTGTTTTCATTTTGTTTTTTTAGTTTAAGTGCTTTAGAATTAGCAAAGTAAGCAATTTCTTTGTGTTATATGCCATCCATTTGAATTTGAGAAAACCATTTTCACCATATTAGTTTACAATTTAGTTTTTTTTAAGGATTTTTCTCTAGTTTAGTCTCATCATAGGGAACATTTGGTAACCATTGCAAAGTTGATTGTTTGACGTAAGCTGTGATTACATGTGGTCTGCCATTTTTTGACCAAAGTATTCTGAAACAATATTCAATCTACCTAGAGAGAGAATTACCCAAATTTTACAAATCATGCATATTTTTTTAATATTCAGGATGGATTTGTTATAAATATATACCAACCATACTTAGAATGTGTTCTTCATATTGGCGTAAAACATTGGGTAGGACAGACCAAAATATGAAATCTGGATATAGCATTGTGTAGTGTATACAGGTTTTATCAATTTCACCAAATAAACATTTCAACATATCAGTAGACAGTGACTAACAATTTTTGAATAGGTTAGAAAATATTTATAAAGTAGACATAGCAAAACCCCATTGAACAGTAGTTTCGCATCATTCGGCTTACAGTAATTTTAATCATCATTTATGTTTCTTGTTTCTAACTCACATTGGGCAATGCATGCCAATCATTACTGATGCATTGAATTTAATATTTGTCATTCCTCCATTTTATTGCATCTTGGGTTCATGGTCTGTTTCCACGGTAGCAGACCTGTGGATCATGCAAAGTAAGGACACTGTACAAAATGGTAGCAGATGAATCTCAATGGGCTATTCTATTTGAAATTCACACGCCCACTATGGAAAACATGATATTAATATTTCACACAGGGAGTGTGTATTTCGAAAGGGTTTACCTGAATGGGTGACTCATTTTGAAATCTACACCCCTTATGTGGGAGATTAAGGTCATGTTTTCCATGGGGGTGTATGGGATTGAAATGGAATTGCCCAATGTTGGTTTTGGGGTAATCTACACAACATACTAAATCTGCACCAATGTGAGACTTCTTAACCGTCCAACACCATTTTAAATATTGCAGTGGCAGGTTCTAATCGTGCACGATAACCTAGTCCCGCAGGTCGTTTACACACATGTAAAAGGGCAATTTGGCCGTACGCTGGCGACGCAACTGTATAAGCACACATATTCAAATCTGCCACTGCAAAATCCAACATGGCGTTACTCTCAACTTGAGACGAGACACACTATAGATCAGCAGCATGCTTTATTGGAAATGTCTACGCCATGAAATTCTACATAGTAAGCTTGCGAGCGATATTTATAAATAGATTTACCGCACAAATGCATGTCATACAACACATAACGGAAGCATGCCCTTAGCAATGATTATATGAGTGGTGCTGGGAGAGCACTTTCACCAGATGATACTATATTGCAATGCAGGCCAAAACAGTACCACATTGGTTTGTATTAATGTAGATCTGCCATACCGTGTGGATTGCCCCTTAGTGTTTTTTGTAACTAAGTATTGTAGTCTTCAATTATTTCAATTCGTCAGCCTGCTACACTAATTGCCTTAGTCATTTTTTTGTAATTTTGAGAACAAAGTACAAAATATGGTTCAAGCATGCATTTAAATATATTTATTCAACAATCTTTGCACAAGAACAAATGATAATGATGCAAATGAAAGGGAATAATCTGAAATAATTAGGGTGATTATGTAACTGATACATGCTTGAACCATATTTTGTTCTTTGTTCTCAAAATTACAAAAAATGATGTAGGCAATTAGCGTAGCGGGCTGACGAATTGCTGTGTGGTCCTGTAACAAAGCTGCTCATTTCATGCCAATAATTATAATTTGTACAAAATTATTAGATAAAGATTATTTCAAATATTAAAAAAAAATATTCCAAATATAAAAAGTTTTTTTGGATACAATAATGTTATTCACAATTCCCAATAATGAGTTGATGATTTTAAGAGAATATTCTTAACAAATTTTCAAAAATATGCAAATCATATTGTAAAAATTCAAGATGGGCAGGATTTTTAATTTCAAATCTTGTCCATTTTTACATTTTTTAATTTGTACAGTTTCAAGGACCACTCTGTTCTGTCATCTTATGTGTAACTTTTGCCAATGCACAATAGCTCTTCTAATGTAAACTTTAACAAATATCTAATTAAATATCTCTTTTTAGAGTTTGCATTTATAGGATACATTGTAGTATATATATATTATATAATATTTGTTTTCTAATATTAAAAAAAAGTAGATATTTTATATTTTTCAGTCAGACTCCTTCCTATTTTGAGATTTGATAATAAAATTGAGACAAAGTTAGTTATTATGTACCAACAATTTTGGTGGGAAAATTGTTTTTGGACCTTTTTGAATTTTTTTTTTGAAATGTTTAGCATATTGTTGAATTCATTTCAACATTTCCTTTCTAAAAATGTATACTCTAATATACTTGTCATTGTTACTTCAAAAGTTTTAGTGAAAATAAAGTTTTAAATTTCCTTGTCAAAATGATACTGTGTGCACCCTTAAAATGGATGAAGCTTCTTCATTCACACATTATAATATGGCACAAGATTTAATAGCAATAGTGTTCACGCTATAACATCTGTAATTTCCATCAAACGAATGGCCTATTCCAGTTGAAATCCACACCCCCCTACGGAAGACGTGACCTTAGTCTCCCACACAGGGGTGTAGATATCAAATGGAGTCACCCATTAAGGTGACCCCATTTCAAATTCACACTCCCTGTGTGGAAGATTAAAGTCATGTTTTCCATAGAGGGTGTATGTGTTTTAACTGGTATAGTGGTATAGCCCAATAAAATTAGGGTAGAGCAGGTTGCACTGACATAACAATGATTCATGCTGCTTTAATCTGGGCGGTGGAGGCGATCTTAAATTTCAACATTTGATAAATTTCCGTAATGAATTTGTTTGATGGTTTTCATTTCAGACCAAAACTTGTAAGGCAAGACACCACCATGTACAGGTTCGATTCCTATTATTGAATTTTCATCAATATCGAGTATAGAATAAAAGATAAAGAGAATTCGAAATGAAACCTACACTGCAAGATTCATATTGCGGCTGCCTGTATGGGTACACTGTTGCCAAGGTACTTACTTGTACTGTCCAGTACCAGTGTAATACCAGTGCAGTACCATTGCTTGTGGGTACTGTGCAGTAGCAGCATTGGTACTGTGTAGGTGCTCTGTGTGTACCAGTCATGTACCTTGGCGATGGTGCACCTGTGCCGGCGGCCGCAATAGGAATTTTGTAGTGCAGTATTAGTACTGTATACGTATTTGCACAATGCAAACATCCCGTAGAAGACAAATGTAGCAAATAAACCTGTACTCCAGATTTCAAAATTTAGTTATTGGTGTATAAATTAGTCAGTGATAGTGAGGTGCATAGAGGTCACTTGTTCCAAAGCTTCTAAAAAACAATAAAAGAGTCTTAAGGGCCACGGTATAGTGATGTTTCACATGGATTTTCCTGCCAGGCCATCAGTGTATGTGTAATGAATCTTGGGTTGTATACAAGGGGGTATCAAAAAGTTTTTGAAATCACCCAGAAATGAAGGCGCTATATTGATGAACTTGTCCTTCTGTATGGTCCAAAAACTGACCAAATTTATAGCAAAAAATATAGCTCCTTCACTTCTGGGTGATTTCAAAATCTTTTTGATACCCCCTCGTATTCTTATGGACAGTAGAATACCGCACTGACAGGAAAAGGACAAATTAGACTGGCCCTTAGTCTCTTACACTACCTTACAAAAGCAAGTAGAACAGTACCCTACCCCTCTACACACATTGATTTATGTCATTGTCAAATGAATTGAACATACTTTATTGTCTCTAATATGTTCTCCACCCCAAATAAATGCTCCCATGTTGATAAACATCCCGCCACCTTTTTCAATGTCTATGCAATATGTGTTGAATGGTATTACAGAAAACACTCTCAAAATGCATTCATGAAAACACTACAACAACAGAGAGAAACATATTGCTGTTTTACATTTTATGGGCCAATGTATAGTTGAACGTTTCTAGTGCACTATGTTGCTGGTACATGTAAAATACATAATATATTCTACTCTTTTGTACATTGTAGATTGTAGGATGCACTCATGCATTTTACATGCACCGTAACATGTGCAAAATGTTCTAAATACAGTTTTTTATGTCTGAGATATGGTCTATTGTCAAATATGGAAAATAAATCGTCTGCATCATTTCAATTACATAAGGTGTTTTCATAGAGGCCATTTAGTTAGTTGGGTCACGTATGACTTCTGTACAATAAAACATCGCCAATCTGTAAAAAATACAATAACATTTTTATTTTCAGATTAACTGACTTGCATTTTGTTGTAATCGATAATTGCATGTTGCCTGTGTTGATGTTCAAGCATGCTTTATTAGCACATTACATGTTTCATGATTTAATAGCATGTTACATGTTTCATGTTTTAATAGCATGTTACATGTTTTCTGTAAAACATTTAAGATTTCCAACATCTTATACATCCATAATCAAATAGTTTTGTTATAGCGAGAGACAGAATAGACATTAAGTATTCAGATGAAAAAAGTTAATTTGAGATCAAGCTTTGCTGCCTGTTATTTGCAAAGAGTGCATCCACAGACATTCCATGTGCATATGATGCTGTAAACTATGCATAACTCAAAAACTTTCAAAAAACAACAAACCAGTCATGCTAGGCAGTGTTGTTAAGCAGCTGATCGGCAAGGTCAAAGCTTCTGGGAAGTATGTACAATCATACATGCATTTGACAAGATGCTGGGCATGAACACTTTTGTCCAAGAATGAATAAGAATAGCAACAGTAGATATTCTGGACAAGTTCGAAAATCAGGCCCCTTTTTGCACCATTATGTTAAAGTACCCAATTGGTTGCAAAGATGAAAGCCAATTGAAAAGACAAGAGTGTTATATTTAATGTCTAACTGTCTCAAACTTCCATTGTTTATAATGCTCATCATTTTATGATGTTGTTGATAATTAGTAAGTTTTATACAACAAATATAATAATTTCCTAACATTTGTGCTCAGTTTTTTCCCCTGCATTTAGAAATTCAGTTATTTTGCTTAAGTTATTTGTTAAACCACTCTAAAATTGTTTTTAAAGATTATATCTAGTTGTGAAGATCAGCAATAGCAGGTGTTGAAAAGAGAAGAAATCAGATTCTTCATACCATACATCATGCTTATATACTGCCCAGTCTGACATTCAACCTATTTACCCAGCACCATATGGCACCTACTTACTTAGCATGAATGGGAGTCTAATAATGGCAGAAAATTGGCTGGTTTCTGTAACTTTATGCAACTTTCAAAGTTGTATTTTCCTTCATACTATGAATCAATAATGAAAAATGAATTTGCATGAAAAGAGCACACCCCCAGATCTTTTGAATTGGTCCCTATTTATCCAGTTAATTATGAACAACAAGTAGGAGGGCCATGTACAAAGGATTGGGAGGCTAATTTGCAACCTGCTACAATGGTTTTACGGAAGGGCCTGATTTCTTCTCTTGCTGATGAGCGTATACATTTTTAAAGTAGTTGAAACATGTGTAATTAATCTCATACAGCATACACAGCCAGTTGCTCCTCGTTTGTGTGCCATGTGGAAACCAAAGAGTGAAGAAAGTGTTCTCATCAGTGACATAATAAAAGGTGACTGTAGGGTGCACATGCAGTTCCTGATGAGTCAAAATCTGGGCCTTCTCTTTAGACACATTTATAGATTGTCTATTCTTTGGGGCATCAGGGGAGGGCCCTGAATGAGGATGCCCAAACCACCTTGCACCCCTCCTCAGTTACACCAGTGGTTTGAAAAGAAAAAATGGGTACAGAAAAAGCATACAGAGGAGTAGACTGGCTGTGTATGCTATATATGCTATGATAAGTTGTTCTCACTCGATGTTTGTTATAACAAAGATTATGTTGTGTTTGTGTCTGCAGCCATCAGTTATGTGATCAGACCATCTTATGGAGTAAGCTTTGGGAGCTGAGGAAACAGAAGAAGAGAAATGTGACATTCCAATGTCCAGCTAAGACTGCGGGATACACACCATATTTCTTCAATGTGAGTAGGAATAATGTATAGGTAGCAGAAAACAGTTGAAAAAATAGCGGGGTGTTGTCTGCTATTATCCATCATTACTGAATTGACTTTGTGGCAATGAATTCTATTATAAAATGATTTTCCTGATAAGTTCAATCAGAGCAAAGAGGTTGCTGTAGATGGTAATCATGATTATGACCAAAACAGAGGAAGATGATCTGGATGTAGAGAAGAGGAAAGGATTATTAAGTCCTGTCCTGTAAAAATGCCCTGACGAACTATCTACGGCAACCCACTTCACCCAGGGTCCATTTCACTAAATTTTACAAAGCTTCTTAAGTCTCAAAATTGTTCGTAACTTCCACTTCGACGAGTCATAAGTTCCATATTACTAAACATACTTACGAATGGTACCCTTCGTAAGTAATATGGATTTACTACAGGAACCCTTCGTAAAGTTACGTCTAGTATTGGGTATTCCTAACTTTATGGTTCCCTGAGTTACGAAGGGTCAAAAGTTTAGTGAAATGGATCCCAGGTGACTTCTGCTTTGACGAAGTTTTGTCAGCGTTATCTCTTAATATTGTGATTAAATAGAAGCCTGCAAAAATGATTAAATCTGAGGATAATAAGTGAGTTTGCTGCATAGCAATTGTGAACTTGTGCTTCGCAAGTTAATTTTTGGAACTTGACCTAAATCTTTAAGGACCAATACGGATTTTGTGTGTGAATGACAAATATCTGATCATCATATCTGATCATCATAATACCGATTATGGATTTACAAGTTGACAGCTCCGTTGTAGTGTAACTACTTCATGTATCGATTTTGTCATTTCAGATCGTAACCGAGATGGACGAGTTGCGGTATGTGAAAGGCTCATCCATCAATGCACCCAAGTACACCTTCCACATACATCCAGTAGTAGTACTACGCAATCTGCTGCCCATACCAGTCAAGTACACATTGCAAGGTACAGGGGAAGAGATTACGGTGGAGTCTACTGCTGAGACATTGATGTCTAATGTGGAGATGGGCAAGACCATGATGTTTATGACGGTGAGTACTTAACATGACAAACAGTATTAAGCACAAAGAAGAATCACAAAGAAGGACGCAAATAATGCATAGTTTAAAGCCATAATGTTTTATTTCCATCAAATTTTATTTATGGTATTCTTTACTCAAAAATGTTGAAATAATATCAGTGATAGCTGTCCGGAAAGGTTTCTGTTCAGTTTTAGCAGAAATAACACAGTAAAGTGAAAGAAAACATGTTGCATATATATTGGCTGTTTAACGCAGAGTTCTATGTCTATGACTTAATGTCTGAATATGACATTAAGTCAAAGTTGCATTGTTGAACTGACAAACAACAAAGTTGGCTGTTTCCATTTAGGTGTGAACTGGGACATGTGTAAACATTACAAATATGCCAAAAGGTTTGGAAAAAGGAACCAATTTCATATTTTTAGATCATACAGTATGGCTTTAAGGCAACTTTACCAGTCCTTTTGACAGCTTCTTAACATGTTCTAAGAACAGTTAAGAAGTTGAATTGAAAATGACTGTGTCTTACAGGTCATCTGTCAAGGAATTCAAATATTGCACATGTGGTTCTATAATAGGGCTATTCCATTTGAAATCCATACACCCCCTGTGGAAGATTTTTGAGATATTTTCCACATGGGGAGTATGAATGTCAAATGGAATGAACACAATAAGCAGCTCCATTTTATACAACCTTTGAGAAAGATTCAACCTGAGTTTCAAATAGAATTGATTGATGTGCAAATTCTATTTAAAATTCATACTATCCCAGTGGAAGATATTTGAATAATCTTCCACACAGGGAGTGTGGTCTTTAAATGGATTATCCCATAGGATTTGCAGTTTCTGTCTAAAAACCAAGTGGAGAATGAGTCTCTCAAGAGCAGCTGCAAGACCTGTTGAATTGAGATAGCATATATGAATCTTTAGAGCTGCCATGATAGGACCCGTGAGTTTTCTAACTGCTAAAGTGAACTTTGAAAAAAAAAAAGATCCAGTTTTTTACAGTTTTTGGTCAAAAAGGTCCAAATTTGGGGGAGTCCACTTTTCACAAAATTACCCCCCCCCCCGGAAAAAAGTCCACTTGTTCAAAATCAGAACCTGCCTAAACTCTTTCAAAAACTGGGTAAATAATGGTGGCTCATTTCTACTTTAATATCCAACAGGTTCCAAACTACCTTGATGAAGAATGGAAAGGTGAGATGACCCTGAGGAACACCCTGAAGGAGTTCTTCCAGTGGGGTTTCCGCGGTGGTACGGCTGACAATGCTAAGATGTTTGAGGTCGGTGTATGGGCTAACTACAGATCTGGCTTCTTGGAGATGGCGTTGTTTGCTCCCTACTGGCTTATCAATAAGACTGGCTTGCCATTGTCTTACAAGGTAATGTTTGAGTGTGCAAATGTAATGACTGGAATGGGTGATAAAATATTGGGGACATTTGTGAAAGTTATTTGTAACATTGTAGTACAGCTATTACATCATCTATATAATGATGTGCTTTTGTATGTTAATGTGGTCTTTCCATTTCTATATTTTCCTTATTGTATACCGTAAAACTTCGTCTACAAGCATATATAGTGTTCCTGATGAAAGCTAAATTAATGCGATATATGTGTAAATATGACAATACAATAGATTGGTCTTACAATAACACTTGTTTGTATACGCTTAGATCTCTTAACTTATTTGCTCAAATTCCTTAATGGCGCCTGGATTAATTTAGCTTTCGTCAGTAGCACTCTATATGCTTGTAGACGAGGCTTTATGGTATTGCTTTTTGTTGTTGTAATTTCCAATCTAATGATATGTTTTGAATCCAATTTTATATCAAACTTAAAGAGGAAGCTTCATCAGAGCAGTTCATCTGGGGTGAACCAAACCTGCCTGGTTATCAAAATAATCAGTAACAAGGTTATCTCTGAATTTGGCAGGTGCTAATTGATGTTTTGATGTTCTTGCATCAATTAGCACCTGTCAAATTCAGAGATAACCTTGTCGCTGATTAATTTGATAACCAGACAGGTTTGGTTCACCCCAGAATTGCTCTGTCATGGCTCCCTCTTTAAGCATAGCTACACTATGTATGGTTTCACTGCCCATACCTCTGGATGGCTTATCTTGGAATGCCATCCATATTTTTCCCCACCAACCAGGAATCTCCATCCATGTAGGACAGCCCTGTTTTACATGTTTTGTTTTGCTATTAAACTCCCGGTGTCTGAACATGCCAAAAATGGTATTATTACAACTGGGGACACCACAGGGGTGCTATTGCCTTTTTAGTCCCCAGTTAGTCAATGGGTCACTCCATATGAAATCAAGGAGGCGCCCCACCTGACCCCCTCAGATTTGCTTTATATTTTAGTCATATGTTGTACCTGTAAAAATATTAAAAACCTGCAAATTTGAGGTCTGTAGCTCTTACGGATTTTCTGTGGCAGCCATTTAAAGTTGGAGTAGGGAGGTCTAAATTTGGACCCAAAAGTTGCCCTTTAAATAAATTTCATCTTTGGGAGTCTGTGCCTTCTTTATAAAAAGAAAGAGAGGTCTGAAACTTTGCATACACACTAACTGCATGCCCAATTTGTCAAAAAATAAAAAATAAAGGGTTCAAAAGAAATAACTCCCCCCCTAAAATTACAAAACATTTCTTAGCATAACTTGACATACATTTGGTTGATTTGAAAAATTTAAAAACCTGTATATAGAGGAATCGTTTTGCTACCCTCCCAACTTCCTTTTTTGGGAAAATCATTTTTTGTTGGTTAAAAATTATCACATTTTCCAAAAATGATGCTTTCAGAAAAAGTTGCACTTTTCAACATCCTATACATGTAATGTACAAAAATGTTCTCGATGTCAACGTGATCAATGTTTTGATTGATTTAATTGTTAGTTAATTTTCTTAAATACTGTGTATCCGATTGCTCAGTCACCCATGGAATCATCTTTCAGTGTAAAACAATGATTCATCGACATGAGTCTTGACATGAATGGAGTTTTCAGTCGGTGCTTCAACAATGGTAAAATCACTATAGCAGAAGAAATAAGGTTTGTAATGTGATGCGTATTTCTTTCGTTGGCTAGAAGAGATGAAAAATTTACTTGCAAATGGTAGACAGAAACGGTTGCAAAGATCTATAGCAACGGATCTCTTGAATAAAGGCGTACATAACAAAGAAGAAATGGCCAACAAAGATTGGAGGTTGGAAGTCAGCATCCAGCCAATTAACTGTATGCAGCCAATCTCTTGTGGGCACATCATGAGTGTTAACCTTTATCCAAGAAAGCCATAATTTTAAATCAAAATTCAAACTGATGCTTCAACTGACCCAATACATGTTATGTACAATAAATGTTCACCATTTTGGTCAAATTTATGCGTGGAGAGCTCATTTCTCCTTCCTAGTGATTTTATCATTTTGAAACAACTGATGATTAAAAACATCAAAGAAAATCTCATTTTACGCCAAAATTAAGTTCAACAAATCTTTCTTTTGCACTGAATGATGGTTGCATGGGTGCCTGAAGGATCAGAGACAGAATGGTGAAGGAAAAAACAAGAATTAAATCAACCATAACATTAATATCGAGAACGTTTTGTACAAAATGTGGTAAAGTGCAACTTTTTTCTGAAAGCATCATTTTTGGAAAATGTGATTATTTTAGACCAAAAATATTGCTTTTGCAAATGAAACAACTTTGGGAGGGTTGAAAAACGATTCCGCTATTCACAGCTTTTTGAATTTCTCAAATCAACAAAATTGATGTCAAGTTATGCAAAGAAATGTTTTGTAATTTTAGGGGGGGAGTTATTTCTTTTGAACCCTGTATAAAAATCCGTAATTGCGCGTTGTGTCACGGGGTCATTAAATATGGGGTCATTCAAAATTTATAAAACATCACTTTTATATAACTACTAGTCTTAAATTACAACTTTGCTAAGTCCCAGTAATTGTATAGGTTGACTTCATATAAAATGACAAGCCCAAAGTTGACCATTTTCTTATGATTGCATGTAGTGCAAATGTGCCGAATACGGAAGGCTTGAAAGGCAAATTGGCCACAATATTAAAAATAAATGATTAGATGAGTAGTTATTGGCCCTATTTACTTTTATTTCCATTTCGTTTTCAATATATACACTTATACAGATTTTCTATGGCAGCCATTTAAAGTTGGAGTAGGGGGATCTAAATTTGGACCCAAAAGTTGCCCTTTGAATATATTTCATCTTTGGGAGCCTGTACCTTCCTAATAAAAAGAGAGAGAGGTCTGAAACCTTGTATACACACTAATTGCATGCTCAATTTGTCAACAAGTAAAAAAAAAATGTCTGTAATTGCACGTTGTGTCACGGGCCCGGACACGGGGTCATTAAATACGGACAAAAATGTAATGTTTTGTAAACTGGCAAGTTTAGCCCCCTAAATTCACATTTTTGTCAGATTAATTGTTTTTTGTTGTCACTGATGCGATATATAGGACAAATACAATGCATATCCAAGACATTGAGGTGACCATTTATTTACATTTCCAACAGCGCCCTCGCGAAGATGAAAATTAATGCAAATTCACCATTTTCAGGGGGCCCAAAGTTGATGTGGTCAACCTTCAAAATTTATAAAAACATCACTTTTATATGACTACTAGTCTTAAATTACAACTTTGCTCAATCCCATTAATTTTATAGATTGACTTCATATAAAACGACAAACCCAAAGTTGACCATTTTCTTATGATTGCATGTACTGCAAATGTGCCGAATTTTGAAGGTTTAAAAGTCAAAATGGCCACAATATTGAAAATAAATGACTAGATGCATAGTTATTGGCCCTATTTACTTTTATTTCCATTTTATTTTCAATATTGGGGCCAATTTGACTTTCAAGCCTTCCGAATTCGGCACATTTGCACTACATGCAATCATAAGAAAATGGTTAACTTTGGGCTTGTCATTTTATATGAAGTCAACCTATACAATTACTGGGACTTAGCAAAGTTGTAATTTAAGACTAGTAGTTATATAAAAGTGATGTTTTATAAATTTTGAAGGTGGACCACATCGACTTTGGGCCCCCTGAAATGTTGAATTTGCAATAAATTTCATCTTCGTGAGGGCGCTGTTCGAAATGTAAATGAGTTGTGACCCCAATTTTTGGGTATGCATTGTATTTATCCTATATATAGCATCGGTGACAACAAAAAATAATTAATCTGACAAAAAATGTGAATTTAGGGGGGCTAAACTTGCCAGTTTACAAAACATTACATTTTTTCTTGCATATTTAATCACCCGTGACACAACGCGTAATTACAGAATTTTTATATTTTTATATTTTGACAAATTGGGCATGCAGTTAGTGTGTATGCAAAGTTTCAGACCTCTCTTTCTTTTTATAAAGAAGGCACAGACTCCCAAAGATGACATTTATTAAAAGGGCAACTTTTGGGTCCAAATTTAGACGCCCTACTCCAACTTTAAATGGCTGCCACAGAAAATCCGTAAGAGCTACAGACCTCAAATTTGCAGGTTTTTAATATTTTTACAGGTACAACATATGACTAAAATATAAAGCAAATCTGAGGGGGGGTCAGGTGGGCGCCTCCTTGATTTCATATGGAGTAACCCCAATGAGAGATGTGTGTCCTCAGTTTGCAGTTGTGTGTCACCGGTTGATATGCAAACTTGCGCTGACTTGTATATGTTTCTGCATTTGCCTTGCATTACTTCCGAGGACTCCAACATAACAACACACCGAGGACCTTGTGCATAACGAGGGCCTAAATATGCGTCCTCGCTACAGAAACCTAATTAAACAGCGAAAAATGAGGTCTTATACCCTACTACCCCTCTGTAGCAAAGTCCTCGCAGCGTTAATCGGTTTTACCGACTTTATGAGGACTTGACGTGACAACACACCAAGGACATTTTGACTTATACAAATTTCGTAATTTTTCACATCCTCGTTAATATTAGTAAGGCAAGTAGGGGTGTTCTCAGTTGTCTGTTTGTGTGTATTGGGTGTGCATTTGTATATCTTTGTGTTGATTTGTGACACTTCATTATAAGTTTGAAGTTTGCCCTTGTTGTAGGTCAATGCCGTATTAAAGTGTCCTCTTTGTATTCTTTCTCTCCATAGTTTTCGCCAGTAAGTATTTGTGTCAAGCTGGTTTTTGAAATTCAAGTTGCTATCGATGAACAATTTATAATTGAAATTTTTTTAAATAAGTCCCAATTCATGTGTCAGTGCTCTCAACTGTCTGTAGCAACTTGATCATAAAATCAACTTAAACTTTGACTGTTTCTTGCCATTGGTCAGTTGTATTGGTTCATATGGGATGTATCTCACTACCATCAGTAAATTTTGTTACAATCTATAAAGACCAAATTCACTTTTTACCAAAGTTCACTTCAGTGCACAACAAAACACACTGTTTGTTTAAGTCAACAAAAACTTTTTATTTCTAAGATAATAAATCATACTAATCACAGATTAACAAATTAATATTACCAGCTTCTTGTTCTTGATACAAAATTCTGTTGCACTCAAAGTTATGGATGACTGATATGTATAGCCTATTTTAAAAGTCCACTGTTAACTTGAATACGTATATCCTTTGCGTATAAAATTCTTGCACAGATGACAATCTCCAAAATGGTGTCATTTGCACCAATTCCTCCTTTTTTTAAAACTGGGAATGGTATTCCTCGTTTCTGCTCCACTAACATTAACATACATTACCTTTCATAAACCAGAGTACAGCATTTAGAAGGAAGAGAAACACAAAAAAGGTAATAAAATAAATAAGAAATGACTGGCTCGTAAGTGCTTTTCTTTCTGAACACAGAGAGTCTGCAGTTATACACTTGACACTTTGTCCCATTTCCCCTCCCCCACTTTTATATTAATTAGTAAACCGGAAAGTCTCAACTCTAATAATCTTTCATTCTTTTACATTCACATCTAGCAACAGTGGTTTTCCATATTATGTAATGCACTACTAACATTTTGAATCTGGGAAATTTCCAAGTCAATAATAGACCTAACTGACTTTGTTATTGTAAACCAACTTGATTACATTAGAGGGAATTCCCATATCTCATGAAATAGGTTTAAATGTAAACAAGTAAATGATCAAATTGGGGGTACATCACAATATTAAGTCTTGAAATATAGATTTGTAAATATCAAATCTTCAAATATTTGAGTGTTGTTTTTAAATGTTGTTCTTGGTTGTGGTGATGGATGAACAAATTTGATATTTATTTTTGTTGTATCTCTCAGTGTTGGGAATTTTACTTTGATCAAATTTTTCATACAAAATTTTCAAGATAGGTTTACTGGGATATGTGTTTTCTAGATTGGTGTTAATGTAGTTTGGTTTGGTTTACTGTGGATATGGAATTCAGTCATTCTTTTCAGAACCCATACATGAGCCTTAATTTGAAACACAATACCACAGTATTGTGTGGGAATGCAATTCATGTGTGAAATGGCGAAATAAGGAAAAGAAGGGAGAAGATAGAGAAAGGTACAGAAAAGTGAAAAGGAGAGGGAAAGCAATAGTAGAAAAAGGAAAGGGGCAGAAAGAAGACAATAAAGGAAGGAAGAAAACAAAAGGCGTTGTTATGTTATGTTAAGGGAAAAGATATAAAGAAAAGAGGAAGGTGAAATAATAAACTGCTAATCTGGACAATTCTGTCAAAATAGAATTTAAAAGGTATTCAATGGTTCCTGCAATTATTCTTGATATGTGCAAGATTTTTAGTCGCTTTCTTTTGCTTCATGTTTTGGTGGATCTTGGTTATTGTATCATCTATTCATACATACTCACGATATAACGACGTTTCTGATTGGATTTGCGCTCTTTTTTGCTGGTCGTAAATACCGTTTATGACCAGTACGCAGGGCATAAACAAGCTGCGCCACGCAGCGTTGGAACCCAATTAACACGGTCCACGATTTGCTAGTGTTATGTGACATCGCCGCATGTCACCGCGCCCATCTCACGCGGAGCGTTAAAAGATGACGCGATCACGCGTTGACTCGGCCGTTGACCTCACGAGACGAGCTGCTTCCTGCAAGTAGGCCTACTCATTTTCTTCCAATTTTATGAAGGAAAACGGTATGGAAATGTTATTTAAACTTGTAAACCCTTATTATTTTCATCTGTATTGAATTGCTAAGAATGTTGGGTATGTATGAACGGAGTTCATTCATAGGATTTCGGGCATGATCGCTGTTTATGCCCTCGGCTCACGCTCGCGATCATGCCCTCAATCCTATGAATGAACCCCTAATTCATCTAAGTATAGTTTGTTGATATTTTTCTTTTTTTTCTTCTCAACTTTCTTGATAACAACAGAGTGGAGAAGATGTGATTGCCCATGCAGCAGAGACAGAGGAGCCAACACTGTTTTCTTATCCCAGTAAATTGTTTTCACCGGGAAAGAACAAGGTGAGAGAAAATAAATCATAACCAGGGCCAACGATATGTGCAGGGGGGGGGGTAGCAAATTTCACAGGAATGGTATATTTATGGGAATTGCACAAAAAATGGCCAATTTCGCAGGAATTTGGACTTAGCTTTTGACAACATCCAAAGAAAAGAACAATTTAGACTTGGGCTTACATTACCTATATAATCAAGGCTCTCATTTCATTTTGTGTGAGCAAACCAGTTGAAATTTTAATAGTAAAACTTGCAAAATGTTTGTGGTTAAACTGCACAATTTGCTGATGTAACAGCTCAGTCCTTCCAGACTGACAGAATGCACCTCTTGGCATAATGGATCATTCCACCCAAACCCAAGGATATCACTTGACTAACCCTGACCTCCTCCTAACTCATCTACTTCTGCTCATATATCTGCTCAAGATATCACTTTACCTCTCCTCATAACAGCTTCATTCCACCCAAACCCAAGGATATCACTTTACCTCTGCTCATAACAGGTTCATTCCACCCAAACCCAAGGATATCACTTGACTAACCCTGACCTCCTCCTAACTCATCTACTTCTGCTCATATATCTGCTCAAGATATCACTTTACCTCTCCTCATAACAGCTTCATTCCACCCAAACCCAAGGATATCACTTTACCTCTCCTCATAACAGGTTCATTCCACCCAAACCCAAGGATATCACTTTACTAACCCTGACCTCCTCACAACTCGTCTACGTCTGCTCATAACAGGTTCATTCCACCCAAACCCAAGGATATCACTTTACTAACCCTCACCTCCTCATAACTCATCCACCTCTGCTCATAACAGGTTCATTCCACCCAAACCCAAGGATATCACTTTACTAACCCTCGCCTCCTCATAACTCATCTACCTCTGCCCATAACAGGTTCATTCCACCCAAACCCAAGGATATCACTTTACTAACCCTCACCTCCTCATAACTCATCCACCTCTGCTCATAACAGGTTCATTCCACCCAAACCCAAGGATATCACTTTACTAACCCTCACCTCCTCATAACTCATCTACCTCTGCTCATAACAGGTTCATTCCACCCAAACCCAAGGATATCACTTTACTAACCCTGACCTCCTCATAACTCATCCACCTCTGCCCATAACAGGTTCATTCCACCCAAACCCAAGGATATCACTTTACTAACCCTCACCTCCTCATAACTCATCTACCTCTGCTCATAACAGGTTCATTCCACCCAAACCCAAGGATATCACTTTACTAACCCTCACCTCCTCATAACTCATCTACCTCTGCTCATAACAGGTTCATTCCATCCAAACCCAAGGATATCACTTTACTAACCCTCACCTCCTCATAACTCATCTACCTCTGCCCATAACAGGTTCATTCCACCCAAACCCAAGGATATCACTTTACTAACCCTCACCTCCTCATAACTCATCTACCTCTGCTCATAACAGGTTCATTCCACCCAAACCCAAGGATATCACTTTACTAACCCTCACCTCCTCATAACTCATCTACCTCTGCTCATAACAGGTTCATTCCATCCAAACCCAAGGATATCACTTTACTAACCCTCACCTCCTCATAACTCGTCTACGTCTGCTCATAACAGGTTCATTCCACCCAAACCCAAGGATATCACTTTACTAACCCTCACCTCCTCATAACTCATCCACCTCTGCTCATAACAGGTTCATTCCACCCAAACCCAAGGATATCACTTTACTAACCCTCACCTCCTCATAACTCATCCACCTCTGCTCATAACAGGTTCATTCCATCCAAACCCAAGGATATCACTTTACTAACCCTGACCTCCTCACAACTCGTCTACGTCTGCTCATAACAGGTTCATTCCACCCAAACCCAAGGATATCACTTTACTAACCCTCACCTCCTCATAACTCATCCACCTCTGCTCATAACAGGTTCATTCCACCCAAACCCAAGGATATCACTTTACTAACCCTCACCTCCTCATAACTCATCCACCTCTGCTCATAACAGGTTCATTCCATCCAAACCCAAGGATATCACTTTACTAACCCTGACCTCCTCACAACTCGTCTCACGCCTGCTCATAACAGGTTCATTCCACCCAAACCCAAGGATATCACTTTACTAACCCTCACCTCCTCATAACTCATCCACCTCTGCTCATAACAGGTTCATTCCACCCAAACCCAAGGATATCACTTTACTAACCCTCACCTCCTCATAACTCATCCACCTCTGCTCATAACAGGTTCATTCCACCCAAACCCAAGGATATCACTTTACTAACCCTCACCTCCTCATAACTCATCCACCTCTGCTCATAACAGCTTCATTCCACCCAAACCCAAGGATATCACTTTACTAACCCTCACCTCCTCATAACTCATCCACCTCTGCTCATAACAGGTTCATTCCACCCAAACCCAAGGATATCACTTTACTAAACCTCACCTCCTCATAACTCATCTACCTCTGCTCATAACAGGTTCATTCCACCCAAACCCAAGGATATCACTTTACTAACCCTCACCTCCTCATAACTCATCTACCTCTGCCCATAACAGGTTCATTCCATCCAAACCCAAGGATATCACTTTACTAACCCTCACCTCCTCATAACTCATCCACCTCTGCTCATAACAGGTTCATTCCACCCAAACCCAAGGATATCACTTTACTAACCCTCACCTCCTCATAACTCATCCACCTCTGCTCATAACAGGTTCATTCCACCCAAACCCAAGGATATCACTTTACTAACCCTCACCTCCTCATAACTCATCTACCTCTGCCCATAACAGGTTCATTCCACCCAAACCCAAGGATATCACTTTACTAACCCTCACCTCCTCATAACTCATCCACCTCTGCTCATAACAGGTTCATTCCACCCAAACCCAAGGATATCACTTTACCTCTCCTCATAACAGCTTCATTCCACCCAAGCCCAAGTATATCACTTGACTAACCCTGACCTCCTCACAACTCATGTACCTCTGCTCATAACAGGTTCATTCCACAGGCCAAAACACTTATGAGATATGTGTTCATTCTGAATATCTGGAGGTATGTTAGATAGTCCTTGCAGTTCATTTTGATTTTAATTTTATATTTGTTCATTCAAAATTCAGTGTTTCATCAAACATTGTGTTATCTATTTTGTTTAGTGAATTCAAGACTCAGTTGTGAAACTTTAATCAGAAGCCTTTTATGTTCAGATATATCTTATTTCCAGTTATTCTAAAATGTTTCAGATGCTCTACATGATTGAATGTCAAAGCCATGTCACAGAAGAAGTATTACTGCTGAAACCAGAATTAATTAGAGAATAAGCGATAGGAATTTTTTATTTTGCCTATCCTCTACCGTGTGATAGGCGACAGGCAGGTCCAATATTTTGAGTAGTGGATGCCGGCGCAGCCGGTATCCACTACGATAAAAATATTGGACCTGCCTGTCGCTCTATCATAGGTAGAGGATAGGCAAAATAAAAATTCCTATCGCTTATTCTCATTCTTAGTCAGTTAAATATTATTTTAATAACTGTAAACAATTTTTTAAAGCAAAAACGAAGTTACCGTCATAAAACTCCCCTCATTATAAAATGAAGCGAAACTTGTTTACAACTTCACGTATTCTGTTGCGAGTACTGCTAGCGCAAGCGTCGCGTATTCCGCACTAGTCTCGCATTACAGCGCAATACATACGCGCACCTCTACAAGCGTGTAAGGCATTATCAAGACGCATGATGACGTGGGGTCGTCTACGGCCTGATAAACGGCACCGAAATCTTGCGATTGTCCAATCAAAATGTGTCTACTGAACTAGACCACTCCCACTGACTAAGAATCTGAGATAGTTACTTATTCAAGTTTGTCAATTTGTATTATTCTATGTTTTTTATATGTTTTGTGTTTATACGTTGTATTTGGTTTTAAGCATTCAAAAGCAAAGTTATCAGTTGATCACATATTTCTTATGTGATTGGTTTATGTTTACTTATACCAAAGATGATTTGATCGTATTTCAAATGATGCCCCACTTTTGATTATTATCTTTATGTTTCATTGTTGTTTAATTGTTATATAATAAATATGTTCAAGTGTTTGGGTTAAGTTTTTATTGTTTATAAGTAGTTGTTTTTTATTAAAAGGTGAGTGCAAATCTCTCTTTAAATTCAGATTATCAGAGACCATGCAAAACTGAAGTCAAAAATTGTGCAACATATGCAATGTCTTCTTTCTCTTTAAGAGATTTAAAAGAAGTGCTAGGCCCTAAACGCCTTGTCGGACTTAAGGTTTTTAACATGGCAAAGGTTTTAAGTCAATAAAAAATCCATCTAAATCTGGCAATGCTGAGGTCTTCATGGAGCACAGATGTTTAGACAAAGTTATAAAAAAAAAAAGAAAAAAAATTAAAAAGAGGGGAAAGATAAAATGACAATTAGTTTTTGTTCCCCTACAGGTCTTTTGGGTCTGAAAAGTACAAATAACATATTGAAATTCTTGTTCAGTCTCAGAAATCAAAAATATTTATAATTTCAACTGAAATATCATATCCTTAAAACATGGACAGGAAAAACTGATATGAGCTCAAGTATGTCCAATTGGATGACTGGAGGGTCAGCCCAATTTGGGCTATTTTAGGCAATCAGCCTAGCCAAGCTCCCCCTAGGGCTTCTGTGGCAACCTGGGGTCCATTTCACTAAACTTTTAACCCTTCATTACTCAAGTAACTGTTCGTAAAAGTTACAAATACCCAATACTAGACGTAACTTTACAAAAGAGTCCCTGTAGTAAATCCCTATGATGAAGGGCACCGTTCGTAAGTAAGTTCTTACGAAGGGTACCGTTCATAAGTAAGTTTAGTGAAATGGAACTTATGACTCGTCGTAAGTTACGAACGTTTTCCAGACTTACAAAGCTTTGTAAAGTTGAATGAAATGGACCCCTGGGCCATATCTCTGGAAGTATGCATACATATATTTCACACGGTCATGTTATCTTTTCTTTCAGATCCAACTGCAAGTCTGTGAGTCTGAATGGTCAGAGAAATTCTCTCTAGATACAGTAGGAAGTTATGGTTTCATTGCTTGCAAAACCAAAGACCAGAATCTGGAGGTATGTAAGACTTATCGGACAAGATGTGTTGCATTTGTTGTGAAACCCATAATAGTGACTGAAACCTATTGTGCTAGTTTGATATTGTATTCCTTTAAGGGGGTACTACACCCCTGGCCAATTTTGTGCCTATTTTTGCATTTTTCTCAAAAATTATCGCAATTGGTGACAAGTAAGATATGTATATTATAGGGGCAAGGACTACAACTAATGCACTGAAAATTCAGCAACTCAAGGCAAGTAGTTATTGATTTATTGATGAAATATTGGATTTCCCTCATTTTTGACAGTAACTCCACAACTGTTGTCTGTGCTGAAATATAATTTCCAGTGCAGTAGTTGTAGTCTTTGCCCCTATATTATTCATATCTTACTTGTCACCAATGTGCTATAATTTTTAGAAAATGCAAAAATAGGCACAAAATTGGGCAGGTGTAGTACCTTTCAAATTAGTCTGAACCCTGGAATTATGGAAACTTCGGGCCTCATAACTTCTAAAATTGTTGGTCTAAAGTATATAAAAGTATACATATTTAGAATGGCAAAGACTTGATAAGTTCAGCTGTGAGGTCAAATTTGGGCCAAAATGGCACTTTTGGCCCAAAATCCCAAAAATAACGGTTTTGGCCCACTTCTTTTTTGTGCACCATAACAAAAAAATTCTTGGGCCAAACATTTTTTTAAAATTAATTTTTAAAAACTAGATCAAAATATCTAGGACCCGTTTTTTCATTTTTTTGAATTTCGACTAACTTTGAGAAATTTGCCCGATTTTGGCACAAATTTCAAATATTTTTGGTGAAATTGGTCAAAAAAAAAATGAAAAACGGGTCCTAGATATTTTGATCTCGCTTTTTAAAAATTAATAAAATTAAATTTTGGCCCAAGAATTTTTGTTATGGTGCACAAAAGAAGTGGGCCAAAAACCGTTATTTTTGGGATTTTGGGCCAAAAGTGCCATTTTGGCCCAAATTTGACCTCACAGATGAACTTATCCAGTCTTTGCCATTCTAAATATGTATACTTTTATATACTTTAGACCAACAATTTAGAAGTTATGAGTTCCGAAAGTGTCCATAATTCCAGGGTTCAGACCAACCTTAATTGATGTTTAGGATGCCACTGCTCATTGCCAGCTACAGGTCTTTCAACTAATTTGTTTCCATTATGGAACACTCATTGCACGTGCAGCGACAGACAAACGTGAGTATGGCACAACTGGAAACTTAGCAGAACTGACCAATTGTGCTCCTGGATAACATTATGGAGTGGACTGCGTCTTCATGCTATGTACGCTACATGTACGTGATGGGTATGCTCCATTTTGCCTGCAAATTATTTGAAAGACCTATATTCTAATTGTGTAGTTGTTTGAACATTGGTTTACAGTTCCCAAGCTCGCAGATTCATGATTGTGATATTTCTCTCATGCTGTGTGGCAGCAGTAGACCTTTTCATATCAAGATCGGAAAAGTTCGGAAAACCGCGATATTTATTTAGTAAGCTAGGGGGTCAAATTGTACCCAAACTGGCAGACAAGAAATGTCATGAATTACGACACCCTTTTTTGCGCGAAAAATACAGCTTATTAAGCCAATTTGAACATGGGTCATCGCCCAAAAATATTTTCCTAGCATATTGAGCTAACACCTCAGCTACTTGGTTTTTCACAATAAGATACTAATGGAAAGAAATGGATAATGTCCGTAATTTTTCGTCAGTTAATTTTTTTTTTTTTTTTTCCAGAACGTGTTTGTTTACGTTCATCACCTCTTCCATAGTCAGTCTCTTACACAACGCTACAACCACACGCTCAATTGCACGTTGAGTATCATTGGCAAAAGTAACACCCTCTTCCCTAAATGGACAATCTAAAGTTCATCTTAGATGGGATGCCTGTTACACATTGGAACTTCACACTGTACATGATGCTGAAGAGGTACTTTTATGTGTGCGCGACGGGCGCGCGACTAGGGAAATTATTTCATGCTTCGGGTTTTATTGGAATTACTCCGTATGAAAAGGTCTGTTGTTGTTATAATTATGAGTCACATGTGAAATGTTAATCATACCATTTGTTATTTCATCAACTTGTACGTAATTTCACTTTTTTCATTGAAATCTACACCTTCTCTCTCTCTCTGTGCTATAGTTAGCCCTTAAAGCTGTAGTTCAGCACTCGGCATATCTGCTGCCAGCGTAATGTAGTTTTTTATTGCAGCTCTCTTTTTGAAAAAAAAAATGAAATTGTAGATAGCAGATATGTAAGCAGCAGCAGTAGCAGAAGCAAAAGGCCAATGACTCGCTCGCCAGTTTTTATCTCTTGGAAAATATTTGTTAACACTATTGACATAAAATGTACTATCTTTGTTTGTATTTCCTTTTTACGTCCTTATTTTCCTGGGATTTTATTTATGGTTTTATCTTTTAAGGGATGGTCTAATGGGCTATTCTAGTTGAAATCCACACTTTGGAATCCCCCTGTGGAAGATTTAAAAAAATATTTCTATAGATGGAGTGTGGTTTTCAAATGGAATTTGGTAGAGTCAGCGTATATATGGCTTTAAATACCTATATATTCCACAACGTGAGTATTTCAAATGGAAGTTACTCAGTTATCTATTCTATTTGAAACCAATACTCCCTCTGGTAGATTAAAGAGTGTGGATCTGTAATGGAATAGCGCAATAAGCAAGTGTATCCCAAAAGTGGAAAGTCCACATGTGAACTCATTGACCCTGTGAAATATTAGGGCTGAAAGATACGGTAAAAATTGAAATTTTTGCACTCCATTTTTTTTATGCTTCTTGTGTTCCAAGCTTCTACCGCGAAAATAACAACACACGAATATATTCCTTTTTGTGTTTAGGTCAGTGTAAGGAAGCTTAGAATTTTAAAAACAAGGGAAACAGTTCAAAATTGGCAAAGCGCGAATAAATTACAAATGAATTGTGCAAAAATGTCAACTTTAACAGTATTTTGTAAGCCAAAGTGGGTAATTATTTGGCCAGTATTCAGAGGGGCCTTCAAAAGCTACATGTTTTGCTTTCATGTGGTGAGTCGGTCAGCATCAAGTTTGTTCAACCAACGTGAAAATAGCATGTGATGACATGGGACCATCCTCCCTTGATTGTAGGTACTACTTTTTACATACTTTATCAGTCAGATATTCAGCCAGCAGATTCAGCTGCTTTAATTGTGATCTTTAAGTCATGTCAGCAGTCAGACACATCTGAATTGGATTTATGAAAACCAAACATATGGGGATCGGGATCCATTTAATCTACTTGCCCATTTGCCCAAATTGAACTACTTGTTGTCATTATGACTGTCTAATTTTTTTTGTCGGAAACTGTACGATAAGTCAAATGTGATCTTAGTTTTGTGGCCGTTTCCCCCCAATATGTCGCCATTTTAAAATGAGCACCATTTTACACCAAATACCAAATAATGTCTCAAATGATAAACATTCTCTGTTCATTACATGTTTTGTCTGATCATCGTAATATGTTAATTGACCATTCTGTGTTGTATTTTCTACGCCTCCCTACATGGTTGTCTTGTGTTGCGGTGGCAATTTGACTCCCATGGCATCAGGTTATTCCAGCAGCATTTGTGGTATTATACATATACTTTTTTTTTCTTAATCACAAGTTTAAAAGTCATGGTATATGGAGCATTGTGCTAATAGTGTTGTGTCATTTTTGTTGCTAATGTGAAGTGAAAAGGCTAAAGTGTTTAGTTAGGTGGGATGCACGTTTACTTTTTCTAGTCTCAAGTAGAAAGTGACCTCAATGTATTTTTCAGAGTTTGAGTGTGGTGCTAAATTGCAATAATCTGTTGTCTACATTACGCATCCATGTTTTGCTGGATACATGAATTTGCATAAATATGTAAAAAATGGGGGGGCAAGGGATAACAGATACCAGCTAGTTACTTTCAAAGTCATCAAATTTTTTAAGTTACATAATGGCTAAACTGATTAATAAGTTAAAAAAACAAAACCTGAAGGTTACAAAAGTATTTGGTGAGGTTCTTGTATGAATCTGAAAATGCCAGGATAGCAAGGAAAGTAAGCAACATTGAAAGACAAACCAATAAAAGATAACATAAACATTTCAATTTGTCATCTGAGATTCTCAAAATGTTGTTTTTTAAAAGACGTAAGATACTAATTGGCTTGTTTCGACTTACTTCTTTAAATATTACTCTGAAAATACATTGCCAGCTTCAGCTTGAAATGGGATCAAGTTTAGATGTAATTCAAGTTAATGTTTTCACTTCCATGATTTTTGACATTTCTCTTCATCAACCTAAAGTAAATGTTAGTGAATTTGTAGGAATGCAGCACATTCTCTCTTTTCTTCATTCTGTGTGAAATTTTGTTTCAATGTAGGTCACTTATAAGTGAAGAGTGTTGGCTAAAAATGGTCGAAATTGCAATGTTCTGAATGTTCAGGGAGAGTATGTTCCAATCCCCTGTGATGGAGACTTACTAATTGGGTGTTGCGTTTAGCGTTTGGTGAATTGTACAGAGACCCACACCTGTACATGTAATGGAGTCAGTTTTGAAAAAAGAGGGGGGTGTGTATTCAGCTAAGTATAGACCTGATACAAGTCTGTACTAGTGGAGGAAATGGGCTGATTGTGATATGCAATATAAGCAACAGGGATTTAAGATAAGCAGTATGTGAAAGGTGCTTAACAGAGATCTAACACACTATTTTCTTTTGATATAACAGTACTAGCATATACTGGGAAGTTTAAAGCACTTGTTCACAAATTCACGAAGACAGTATGATTGAACAAATTTAAGAATATTGAAAGATTTAGGCTACTTTGTATACTGCTTACATCACTTACGGGGTCAGTGGTGGCAGAAGCATTAAAATTTAGGGGTGGATGAGCATATTTTGTTCGGCTATTACTGGAACATTAGCGTGCACATTTTTTGTCAATTTCATGACAATTTTAGCCCAAAATGAAGGTTAATTTTGCTATTTGATAGCCATTGCGCACACACTTTGATGCACAGGGCAATTAATGGGGTCAAATTATGGGGTCAAATAACAAACATCTTTGACTATCATATCAAGTAGTTGATGTGAACACAGAAAATGCAAATGCAAGATTGTGTGTTTTTGTAAAATTATTATTATTTCCTTTGAATGCAACAAAGATGTAATGACCTTTTCAAAAGTTTATTTACTGGTTTGTGAATGTAATATTAAACTGTAATCCTGTGATTAGGTAAGGGTACCATTCCTTTTTCAGTTGGATTTCTTGTTTTCCAGACAGTGTTAACCCTTTTGTGTACTTTAAGCTTTTTGTGCATCTTCAAAGATCTATGCACTATTTTAATGAAATATGTACAGATGTTTTACTAAGTTTTATTTTTGTAATGTGGTTATATTCATATGCTAATGCATCTGTTCATCTTTTTGTTGTTGTTCTGTGGATATTTTACTAAGTGCCACAGGGATCATTCATGGGTCCACTTTTCTTCTTTCTCATGTTTATTAAGGTAGTACTACACCCCCTGATAAATTTTGTGACTAATTTTGTATTTTTCTCAAAAAATAACTACACACTGGTAACAAAAGTTGTGTATATTATAGGGGCAAGGAATCCAATTACTTAACTGAAATTTCAGTGATTCAAGACAAGTGGTTCATTGTATACGTTAAGAAATGAGGTACATTCTAGCGGTACCTCTTTTCTTATCATAAATAACGTACCGCTTGTCTTGAGTCACTGAAATTCCAGTGTAGTAACTGGATTCCTTGCCGCTATAATATACATAACTTTTGTTACAGGTGTGTTGTTATTTTTTGAGAAAAATGCAAAAATAGTCACAAACTTATCAAGGGGTGTATTACCACCTTAACATCTGTAATATTAAGCTCTCAGAGAATTGTCCACATGATTTTTCTGTTGTTTCATCTTCTTCACTGTATTGCTTATGGTAATGCTGAATTGATTTGAAAATCAACAGTGTATGTATACTTTTTTTTAGCCTTGTTTCATTTGTATTATTTTCTGCAACTTTCATGCTACTTTTTAATATTATTAGAATACTTGAAATTATGTATGTCTAGGGTAGAGAGTAGCTAAATTTACTATGTTTTTTTTCTTCAGGGATAGGAGTGTTAGTAGTATCAATTTTTTGTGTGCATTTCAAATTTATTTTGAAAGGATTTAAACCTCCTTAAACTTGCACTGGTTAGGCTACCACACGTAATGATCTGTGTAGAATGTGTCACATTTCACTGCATTATAGATGCAATTAGGGCACATTTTTGCAATTAGTGGACTCTTATGTGATGCGTTTAGGCAAATCACAGTGCACAATTTTGAATAATGGACAGAGGAGGTAATAGAATTCATATCGCCATACGTTTTGATGACATATCTACCAGATTTATTGAATTTCATGAACTTGCTTGGGAACTTCATAGATTATAATGCTCCCATGATTGCAGTAGTGCACCCATTCTCTGTCTGACCCTTCTATGCATTCAATGCTCAATTCTTTGCTGTGACCCATGCAAGCTGCATTTGCTGTTTTCTACCATTTACACAACCATTATACTCTCCATAGGAATTATTGCCCATAGTTCATGCTCTAACCGGTATTATAGTACATATGCGGTCACCTACCTATAATACCTATAATAGCCACCTTGTAGTATTTTAGGATCCTTAGCCCAACTGGCTAATGTCAAGAACTAAAGTGTTGATACACTGTGGTACACATAATGTACAGCTTAGGTAGAGGAACCCAACTGTGTACAGTGATTTTACAAGCCTTGTGAATTATTCATCCATAATTTGTTTTGAGTTTTGAATATGGTGTATGTGCTTTTATGCATCTTACTTCTTGCATTGGGATATTCCAGTTGAAATGCAATAACCCCTATGGAAGACATGACCTTAATCTCCCACAAAGGCAGTATGAATTTCAAATGGGGTCATGGAAGAAGAATAGAGCACGAAGTGCGATGGAATTGCAACCCCAGCGACGTCACCATGTCGACGTAGGTGGCAGCAGCATGTTTCTTTAATTAGCATAAGTCTCCACAGCACTACGCATATTTTTTTACGTAGCTTTTAGTACTATCGTGGAGGCAGCAGCATTTTTCTTTACTTTTCCAATTTGGTGCCTGTTGGCGACGCCATCGGACGCCATTTAAGCGCAGGATAATACACAGGGAAAGCCAACGCTGTCGCCACCTTTTTGTATTGCGCTGGTATACGAGTTGCAACGGCCTGATGGGGTTACCTGAATAGGTGACTCCATTTGAATTTTACAACCCCTGTGTGACAGATTAAGGTCATGTCTTCCATAGGGGGTATAGATCTCAATTGGAATAACTCATTTTCATATTTAAATTTCCCTCTTAAAGTTTTATTGTCATTACTTTATGTTAATTATTATTTTGTTTGTAAGTATATTTTATTTTGTAAATATTTATTTGTTGCTCTTTGCATGTATACTTTTTAGTTTACTTTTAGCTGCCATAACAAAATTTACAGAATGGTCAATGTTACTGAAGTTTTACAGAAAGTATTTTCAAATCTGTTTAACACCATCCATATTTTTATTGGAATATTTGGAGAACCGTTTTTCTGTCATCAGCAATGGTGAATTCCTGATCGTTTACTAGTCATGTAGAACCAAATCACACTGCTACAAAAACAAAATTGAAACATTTGTAGAAGATATATATATATTCATATTTCATTTTGTCGAAGAGACAGAAATGGTATTTTGATTTTAAATTAAGATTTAATTTAAATCTGGTCAACCAGACATACCTATTTTTTTTAATGGACGAACCACCGTTGCGACTGAAACCTTCAGTCTTCACCTGGGTTGTGATGCAAATGACCTGAGAACCGGAAACCCCCGGTATTGATGACAATTGGTGAGGAATGTCCTTTATGATTCTGTCCCAGCCGTGAGAAAGTTTTTTGAGAAAAGTTATTTGCATCATAACCTAGCTGGAGACTGAAGGTTTCACTCGCAACATCGGTTCGTCCATCAAAAAATAGGTAAATCTGGTTGACCAGATTAAAATTAATTCTTAATTACCCAGATGAATGAGGGTCGACACAGTTTTTATTGTGATTTGGTTTGCTGCATAAGTATTCCTACCAGCATATTAGGACTTGAAATGATATGGTTCTACATTTTGATTAGTGATGAATTCCGTACCTGTAAATAAAAGAAAGAGTAGCATTTAACTGTTGAAACAGAACTGTTAAATTCTTCTGTTGAGGTCAATATTTCTGACAAAATTGTTCAGACTTTTAAATTGCTATCATTTTGCAAAGTTATGGCAGTGATAATTTTCTTTTTATTGCATGATTTTGATTTTGTTTTTCTACCTCATGTCTTTGTGTGTGTTTGCTACCACCTCTTTACCTCATCTTCATCTGTCTTGCACCTTCAATATTTGCCGCATCCGGTTGATTGCCATGGCAACCATCATCCGGCACACTTTGTAGGCTGTAAGGTTTATGTGTGTAAGTATAAAATCAAAATGGCTGACTAGCTTGTACAATGTAGGCAAGCTTTCACTTGGGGCATTGGTGGGAGACTTAGTTTCTTGAAGACTTGCACTGCAACTCAAGATGTTAATCTGAAAATTCAACAAAGCTTAACTGACACGGGGAACTCTGAAAACTTGAGTTGTGCTGTAAGTTTTGTGAAATCAGGTCTCTACAGGGTCACAGAGCTAACTTGTATGGTAAACAGGGTGGTCCCTCACAGCTTACATATCGAATGCTCAGTGCCAGAAGTAGGTAAGTGCAAATTACATGTTACTAATTTCTGCAACAAATAGATGGTTAATTCTGCCCTCCATTAAAAATGTAGGTGACTTTGGGGTCTAAGCATGGTCACTTGTGTGTAACTAACTGTTTAGGTGACCATGCATATACTCCAGAGTCACTTGCATTTATTATGGAGGGCAGACTTAACAGTCCATTTTGCTGCTGAAATGAACATGTGATTTGCACTTACCCACTTCTGGTACTGAGCAGTCAATATTATGAACGGTAATGCACAGTTGAATGGTAGTCATCAAGATTGCTTGGGTTTTGCACTTGCACGAAACAAGAATTTGTAAAAGTTTACTTTTGCTCTCGTTACAATATGCTTTCACTCTCTTCCTATCTCACCCATCTCCCTTCTTTGTACCTGGGTGAATTTAATAACAATGCATTTCTATTTTATCTATCAATTTTGTCTGGTAGTGTGAACAAAACTTATAAATCTCTTCAAATAAAAATTTCTTGACACCCTAAGATTTCTTCTTCTTTGAACATATCTTGTATTTCTCCTGATCTGATTGGGCACAAGAGGGGTTGTAAAATTGGAAATAGTAATTCACAATATCTATCATATAATATACATTGGAGCTATCTAATTGATCATGGTACTATTATAGTGGGTCCCATCAAAGTCAAAACACTACCTCAGTTGCTGGGTGGTGTATCATATGCAGAATAGCTTGCATGGAAATTGTGAGGGCCTACACACTACACTATGAAATCACTCTGAAAGTCATTGGGCTATTCCATTTAAAATCCACACTACCCCTGTGGAAGATTTTGGAAATATCTTCCACAGAGGGAGTATGCATTTCAAATAGAATGAACATATTAAGCAACTCTGTTTGAATTTCATACACCCTCTGAGAAAGATTCAACCTGAATCTTCCCCTGAGGGAGAGTAAGTTTCAAATGGAGCTGCTATTGTGTTAATTCCATTTGAAATTCATACTCCCTCTGTGGAAGATATTTCCACAGGGGTAGTGTGGATTTTAAATGGAATAACCTATTTCAGTAGGCATTTCAGATTGTGCGTCTCTAAGATGCAAAGTTGGAGTGTATCTTTTGTGTTAGCAAGAACAGAATTAAGTTATAGTGACTGTATTCAAATATAGTTCCTATAACTTTGTATGAGGAGTATATAACTTTCTAGCTTACAACCTAAAGCTATATTTCCCTCAATGAAGTTTTGACATAAGGCTTATTCTGTGCCTCATGCTTTCTTATAATACAGAGGATACACCCAAGAATGTTCACCAATAACACCTATGAAGGCAGTCAATTACTAAATCAACAGTTTACAGTATCACAAGAATATAGGTTCACTAACATGACATGCACATGCAGGGCTGGATTTGCCAGTGGGCCCGGGTCCAGGGGTCATGATCTGGGTGCGGGTCAACATTTTTAAGAGGGAAATTATTATTTTTTTAATTTAAAAAAAGAAGAGAACGTTGGAATAAGTTGCAATGTGCATCTTCCTTTGGCCCAGTTTGAGGATGGGCTATTCCATTTAAAATCCATACTACCCCTGTGGAAGATTTAGCTATGATCTCCCACATAGGGAGGATGAGTTTCAAATAGAATAGACAATTGGGTAACTTCTATTTGAAATACTCACTCCAGTTGTGGAAGATATAGGTAAAGCATAATACAGAGGAGTATGGGTTTCAAAATGAATAACTATGACCAATTACATCTGAAAAACATACTCCCCTAGTGGAAGATATTTCCAAAATCTTCCACAGGGGTAATGTGGGTGTCAACTGGAATAGCCCAATTGTCTTTATTTGCTCCATTTTAGCATTAATATTGCAAATTTGTGTACTTATTTGTCATGGTAAAGCAACTTCAGGATACACAAGCTGCTTGAAGCAAGAATTCTTGAAAAAAATTCGTTACAGTGGGTGGGGGTGGGTGGGCGGGTGTGTGTAAACTTCAATCTTAAAGAGTCATAGGGGCCAATCATGGTGCCATCTCCAGGGGCTAGCAAAAGGTAAATCCGGCCCTGGATATAAGCAACAAGACTTGTGCCATGGGTTACACTGTTTTAAATTGACCATCACTTCAAGATATGATACTCACACGGTGATACTTACTTTGGTAGTAGTTAGTAAACAATAGTTATCCATGGTTTCAATATAATATTCTGAAATTTGTAGCCACTTGTGTCCATCATGTACCAAAGAAATTGTATTGGAAATAATTGTAAACACAATTATATGTAAATATATATGTAATGTGACATCATGGTGCAATGTGTGATTTTCTGCCCGTAATTTTTGAGTGAAACTGGATTCTTGAGAGAGTTTCAACAAGAGTGAAGTTGGACTGGTAAAACGGGTCTTGGTCCAATTGACAGTGGCATACTGGCCAAAATGTTGGGGGGAGGGGTCAAGAGAAATTGAGAAGTTGTACATACCAAGATTGAGTTCACCTTAATGCAAATTTGCAAATCAGGTTACTTTTGGTCTGAAATTGTTTTATATGAGAATGCACACAACAAGTTTTGTCTTGGTATTTCGAACCCATATTAGCCCAAGAACTCAGTTGTTACCTCACCTTTTACGAATACCTGTTATAGAATCCGCTGACATCTTCATTGTATCATATAATGTCAAGCCACATTGGTCATTTGTCATGTATGTCGTGACTCATCTGTGCATATGCATGATGCCATTTCTTTACCCACAGGCTCAAGGAGGCGGGATGCGAAAACCCAAGAAGTGTACAGCGTAAGAAAAGACATTCTCTTCTTAACCATCGATGGCTGTTTTTAATTCTAACACATCACAAACGTTAATTGCACATTTCTCTTGTACTGACCTAATGCTTGCTAAAATGGCTGCTGACTTCTGTTTGTAGATATTGCTTAGTCATTGCATCTTGTCCTCATCATTACTGTTATGTTTTTATTTTCATTTTTAGTCATTAGTGTTTTCACAATCTTCATGAATATTTAAAAATATTAGTGTTTCTCTTGTTGAAAAGAGCATCTGATTTATATTGGGCAGTATTTCAATTTGTAGACTAGACAGTACTTTGATTTGAAGGATGGACATTATGTTGTGAACTTTGACATGACATGACCCTCAAAGTTCACTAAAAAGGGTTTTTTCTTTGTGCTGGTTTGTATCTATTGGAGTGTTTAGAAAAGTATTCTTTCTGTTTTAGAGTTTTTTAAATGAAATAATCAAATTTAAAATTCTTTCAAGAGAATTCAAACAAAAATAGAAAAATACAAGGTATTTCCAGGGTATCAGCATGTATGATTTAATTTGGCTGTAAACTAATTTTCAAATGCATATGATTATAAATGAACTGACTCAAATCAATATGAATTAAAGTTGTATTTTATCAACTAACTATTCATTGCTAACAATGAGGAGTTGACTAACAAGAAGGGTCTCTAAACTGTTATGTTGTTTGAGCGTAATAATATTATATTTTCAAGACCTGCTTTTGGGTAGTACATGTTTGAGATGGTATGTCACTGTTTTGCAAAATTTAGTTTTGTGAAATTTAGAACAGATTGAATTTGATTCAAGCAAATTTAACCAGAATCAGCAGACTGTTTAATCTTTAGGAGAATCCAAATTGATCCATGGTCCCTGGTTTGTGATCATCACACATAATTGTTGTACTCATATGAGAATCCAAATTGATCCATGGTCCCTGGTTTGTGATCATCACACATAATTGTTGTACTCATATGAGAATCCAAATTGATCCATGGTCCCTGGTTTGTGATCATCACACATAATTGTTGTACTCATATGAGAATCCAAATTGATCCATGGTCCCTGGTTTGTGATCATCACACATAATTGTTGTACTCATATGAGAATCCAAATTGATCCATGGTCCCTGGTTTGTGATCCCCACACATATTGTTGCACTCATGTGAGAATCCAAATTGATTCTTGGTCCCTGGTTTGTGATCCTGACACATGTTGTTGCACTCATGTGAGAATCCAAGTTGATTCTTGGTCCCTGGTTTGTGATCCTCACACATATTGTTGCACTCATGTGAGAATCCAAATTGATTCTTGGTTCCTGGTTTGTACATTAAGGCTACAGTTATTTTGTGTTCTACTTATCTGATTTGTTATTATTTTAAGGTGATACTTGCACAACAGTGTAACTGATGTATATTAGCTACATGTGATTTATTCTATGACAAGAATATCCTTTAAAAGGGAAGGCAGTGTATTTTTAATGGGAAGTGTGAGTACTAATAGTAATGGTATTGTGAGGCTATATGTGATGGGAAGTAACTCCGCACTTGGTTTGGGGTGGTGTTAATCCGTATGTATTCCTTTTTGTCTCATCTGAACTTGTTCAGAACGAGACCATGCATTCACTATTTCTGTCAGTATGTGCATGTATGAATGTGCTAATTTGCTTTGAGTCTCATATCTCGTAAAATAGATGCCATTCTACAAGTATCACCCCTAGTGAAATGAAACTGGGTAGCAATGATCATTGGGTGGGGGACTTATGGTGACCTGAAAGATGTTGAGGTCAAGGGATATCTTTGGGTAAAATGAGTTAAATATGCACAAGTACTAAAAATCTTATTTTCTCCTGGAAATAATAAGGTCAATGGTCACTCGGGGGTCATATACGTGGGTCATATACATGATTTTTACGTAATTTCAGAAAATGGCTATGATTGGACAAATGCTTACTAGAAATGAATTTGAAGGTGTGAGAGATGCGCATGTAACAACAACTAGAGGTCATCCAGTGTCAAAAGTCACCTGGAGGTCACATTGGCTCCCTAATTATAATAATCACCCTTTTCCAAGTTAAGGCTCAATTCAGACGAGGCTACAGCACAATCAGTGCTCTTGTTTTTGAAATTAATTTATATAAAGTTTGTTATTTGTGCAAGTGTCAGTTAATCATATGAACATGTAGGTATACTACTTGCTAATCAGGACTCACACTTAACTTTTTAATCAACATTACCAATAACCCAGATTGGACCAGTTGTTGTGGTTCACTACTGGCCAACCTTGGCTATATATATTAACATTGTTACACAAAGTGCATGGTCAGTTAAAAGTTTTGTTTAATACATGTCTTTATAAGGTGAAATTTTACTAACAGGGTTCAGATTTACAAGAAGACATCTGAATAAGTTACTGCCTTAAAACAAAATAGTAATTAAGAAGAACAGATGATTATTTTGGAAGTATTTTACATAGACGCTGAGTAAGAAACAGAAACTTTTTCCTGTTGAAGTGAGGTGAAGTTGTATACATGTAACATGAACCAAAATCTCTCTATTGCCTTGGCTTAGTCTCATATGCCCATACCCTTAGTCTCATATGCCCATACCCTTAATTCATACAGCATAATCTCATCTTTAATTGCCTGTATCATTGAAATCATCGCATGCCTGTTTGAAATTGCAAAAGGTTTTTGTTAAATAATTTGATACATTACAAGTTTTAACTAATTAAACATTTGATTCATTGCAAGTCTGAACTAATTAGCCTAATTTTATTCCACCAGCTGGGATATTGACTGAAACTAGTGAATGGTCGCATAACTTATTTTGCAGAATTGATTTGCCAGTACTTGCTTGTTAAAGGGCTGTTCCAGTTGAAATTCATATACCCCCTATGTAAAACATGACCTTAGAAGCACTCATTCAGGTAATCCCATTTAAAACTCATACTCCCTGTGTGGATGATTAAGATCACGTCTTCCATAGGGGGTGTATGGATTTCACCAGGAATAGCCCAATACATTTTGACTGCTCCCTACTACATTCATTTTATTTTGCAGAATGTTTCTTGTTTTTGATTGGTTGTTACTTTATGTTTTTTTTTTACATTACCGTATTTCGTCAAAAAAACGCCCCCGGGGGTGTTACATTTTCCAAACGGGGGGCGTTTATTCAAGGTCAATTTTAGAACGATAATTCCCGTTAAAATCATTAGGTAAACTTAAAACTCACGCTAAAATGACGAACTATGAACTAGAAACACTGACTTCTGGTTCACTTCTGGGTTTCCAATCCAGATTTTCGCCCAAAAGTGATGCTATTATCGACCATGTGTGCAACTTGGTAAGCTTACTACACAAGATAGCATGGAAATATCAGCATTTTTGAAACATCTTGGTTGACAAAAGTGGTGGGGCGTTTATTTGAGGGGGGGCGACTATTTGACGAAATACGGTATATAGGATCTTTTGAATTACACAACTCAGACTGGTTTTTTTTTGGGGGGGGGGGGTAAGCAATATTTCAATTATTATGTAAAGAATGCAGGTGGTTTATGTCTGAATTAAAACTGTAAAAAAGTATGGGCGTTTATTAGAGGGGGAGCATCTAATACAGAAAATATGGTAAGTGGAAGTTGGTACATGTGTAAACATTACAAATATGGCAAAATACCAGGTTTGAAAACAAATTAACCAATAATTATGGCTTTAAGTGCTTGATAGAAATCGCAGATCAAATGTTTATTTTCCTGCCTTTTTCCTTGGATACATATTGATGTTTTTCACCAAGAAATTGTAGATTTTGTTTGTTTCTTGTTATCGCTTTGCAATTGAAATTTGCTAATTGATTGTTTTGTATTTTTTTTATTATTACTTATATGATGTTTCTTTTTTAAACTTTCAAATGCGCCCTAATAACGTTTAAGCTTTCTTTGTTGCCTTCTTAATTTAGTTTTATGGTTAGATAGAATTGTCTTGAAAGAAAATACCATTGTTGTAAATTCACACCTGTCTGGTGTTTTGTTAGTAAAAGCCACCTTTTGATGTAGGATATGTGTCAATTCTTAATTAAAAAGTTTGTTTTGTACTTAATGATGTGACATATTTTATTGACACAAGCAATGCTAGATCAGATATTCTTTGTGAATATGTTTTGCAGTAGGGCACTTCATGACATTAATGAAAATGTGAATGAAATGTTAACCGATGAGAACTACCTGCCAATTTCTTTGTTGCCTTCTTAATTTAGTTTTATGGTTAGATAGAATTGTCTTGAAAGAAAATACCATCGTTGTAAATTCACACCTGTCTGGTGTTTTGTTAGTAAAAGCCACCTTTTGATGTAGGATATGTGTCAATTCTTAATTAAAAAGTTTGTTTTGTACTTTATGATGTGACATATTTTATTGACACAAGCAATGCTAGATCAGATATTCTTTGTGAATAAGTTTTGCAGTAGGGCACTTCATGACATTAATGAAAATGTGAATGAAATGTTAACCGATGAGAACTACCTGCCGATTGGCCCAAAAGAAGTTTTCTTTATCAATTGGACCAATCAGCAACATTGTTAGAATACTTTCACCACACAAAAAAAAATTGGGGTGAATTATTAGCAAAGCTCCATTCTAATTGGTGATTAAAGTGAAGATATGACATGTAATTGACCAATCAGAGGCAATGTTAGATCGGCAGGTAGTGATCAGGGGGTTAAGCAGTGACTGGGATGAATTGTTTATTTCTGGTTGCCTACTGTATTTTTAGTTATACAAGCAAATTCAGAAGCTACACAAATTGATGCCTCTTGTTTCTTATTTGGCATACATACACAAGACAACTTCTAAAAAATGGTAACACCTAATGGTTGTGATGGTAAACTAATTATTTATGTTTTAACATAATTATGTGATTGATTGATTATATACTTTATTGGTTGAGGAAATTGTTAACAAGAATGGACTGATATGAAAGAATCAAACTTTCAGATCATTCATAGAATTCTCTTCTCGATCTGCATTTAGTTTTTAGTTGTTGACTTTCACAGGTTATCAACTCAAGCCTTGAATATTCAGTGATTTTATTTATTCCCATTTTATTTATCTACTCAAATGTTGAATATTCACTATTATTCAGTGATATTATTTATTCCCAATTATCAACTCAAATCTTAAATATTCAGTCATATTATGTATTCCCAGTTGACATCTTTTTGAGCTGCTGAACTAATTTTTTATGATAAAATATTTATATTTTTGACTGACATTTAGGTTGGAGTTCATATTCAACTGAGCAACTTTGGCATGACCAAGATGGTGATTTTCACTCCGCGTTATGTATGTGTGAACCAAACTGACTATGATATCTCATGTTCTGAGCCTATGGGCAGGTGGTATGATATACCTAAAGGAGAGGTAAGTATCTTGCATTAACAAATAATAGGCAATTGTTACGATTGTCCATTATAAACCAAACCTATGACCTCTTGTGTTCTGATATTTGTGTCAGTTTCATCCTGGTGTTTCAATCCAAAATAGTGCTACCTTATTGTTTAACTCTCTTCACGCGGGTATCGACTGCAGACGACAAGTTTCAAAAAAATTTCAAAATTCAAAAATTTCAAAAATGTAAATTTTCATGACAATATTTGGAACCAGTATGCAAAATGCATTAAAATGAGTACAAACAAGCCTATTTTTGGTTCAGTAGTTCTTATGATAGCTCTTGATATTTTGAGAAAATATTTCAAAAACTTGAACTTTTCCGTTGAAGCAGAGCATTAATTGTACACTCAGGCAGGGCAGTTCACATTAGTTGTCTCTATGTACCCACATATACAAGTGGGTACCCCTGCATTTGCTGAATATGCAAATAACTTGTTGGAGGTGTGACATGCCCTAGTATATTCACCATTCTTATAAACTCTTGAGAAAGTTCCTGCAATCTTATTAGCTCTTAGCCATGTGATATGATACGGTTCAGTGTGTGTGAGTTGACGCGATACGCTAACACAGTATTTGAATTAATCAGGCGAATAGCAACAACGAGACTGATCGAATCTAAGCCCTAGGCAATTCATTGTAAAATGTATACTTGTGATTAATATTTTTTATTTCAATTGAAGTGTTTACGAATGAGAATAAAGGTATTGTTTTTATCTGCTGCGGTGCATCTATCGTCTTATATCACAAGGGCTACATCATTATTTTTGACATGAAACAACTCGGCTTTGACTTGTTGTTCTATTTAAAATAATGATGTTTCCTGTTATATGTGATACAATTTGGTCCATGATGGCCAAAGGTGGCAAATTTGAAATTGAGATAAAGGCAAAAATATGGAGTAAAAAACAAGAAAATACATAAGAAAATACACATCACAAAACTTCATAACTTAAGAACCAGATATGCTAGACCTTTGGTGTTTTCAGTATATGATAGCTTAATGTTACTACAAGATAATAATTATAATAATAATTATAGCAACTCAATTTTTAAAAATGCCTCCTTTGGCCCCCGTGGAGCAGATCGTGTCACATATGAGACGATAGATTCACGGCAGCAGCTAAAAAAAAAACCTTTAGGGCCTGTTGAGGAAAAAACTGGTCACACAAAAAATTTGACATACTCAAATTTTCGTCCGTCATCCGACGAGACTTTTTCAAGAGTGGTTGACTGGAGCGGGATTTTGGTCATGTGACTTAGATATGACGTCAGAGTCACATGACAGGATGACAGGTTGGTAGACGGCTGGTAGGTGGTGGCGGCCCATGTCCTTATTGAGATCCGGGTTGTGAGCAGCAATGTATATGGATTCTTTCACCCCCCGCTGGAACCATCTAGAGTCTGTATTTAATATGTCCACTTCTTCAGGCTTGAATTGATGACTGAGTTTTCATGTGGGACCCAACCGGTGAGCTCTCGTGATTATGTTCTTTAAACCGTTTGCAAAGGGGTCTTTCTGTCTCTCCAATATACCGAGAGTCACAGTCTTCACATTGAATGTCGTAGACAACACATGTACTGGTCGGATTTGCTAACTTTGTCTTTAGGACTGACAAGCATATTGCGGATAGTGTTAATAGGCCGGACATGAACCGTTACCCCTGCTTTCCTGATCTTCCTGCTGAGGGCTTTTGTAACCCCTTGGATATAAGGCAGGCTTATGTGACCCACCGTGGGGGTATCACGTTGAGCAAGAGGCTTAGGAGTGATCTTGTTACTGCCAGTTAAGTTCCAGGCCCATTTAGTGTAGCCACAAACCAACAATGCTTGTTGAACATGATGAAGTTCTTGTTCCAGCTTCTCATGGTCAGAAGAGATGACATTGGCACGGTGTTTAAGTGTTCTTATAACACCCAGTTTGTGCTCGAGAGGTTGATGGCTATTGAAATTTAGGGCCGCTACAGACTCCGAGTATTCGACATAGAATATTTGGTGTAATATATCAAACATTCATTAGAACTTAAACAGTACTGGAAATAGAATGGGAATAGATTGAATAACGTAGATATGTTACATTGAATATTCTTCGTCAAATAAAAAGTCTGTAGGGCCGCTACTTCTCTAAATATATATGACTCAGCTAGAGGAGTAGTTGCTCTGGCCTTACGACAAACAGTTTTGATAATCATTATCATTAACCCTAACCCGTTAGGGAAAAGAAAGAAAGAGAGAAGTTGTTTGCTCTGGGTGGGATTCAAACCCGAGACCCCTCGCATGCCAAGCACGGGATCGGCGACACTTTGCCACAGGTCTTGGGCTTCGCTGGCCAGCGAAACCATGCCTATATATCACTTAGGGCGATTGTGTCATCACACCACGAGAGATGCACGCAAGTAGTATTTTGTAGTATTCAGGCGTGTTAGGGTTAATGTAGCATGTCAGGTCAAGAGTTTGTTACTATTGTATTTACACAGTGCATTCCATTTTGGCCAGTGGACAAGAAACAAGACCAGATGATGGTTGTGATGGAGAAAGATAGTGGCAGTGCAACATCCAAAGGATTCTTATTTACTGATCCCCATACAACAGTACTCAAGCTAGAATCGGAGGTAAGCTTGGCAAAGACATACCTATGTGACAAGATAAGTTACTTCCATGGACATGTTGGCACCCTCGGACCAGGGTAGGCTAGCTTCTGTGGAAAAACTGTACATTTTACTGTTAACATAGTCCTTTTTTGTGTAAATCCAATGAAAATGAAGATGTTAGAATCACATTTTTAGTGACGTTTCACCACTGCACTGGTTTCATCAGACTGGCAACTCATCACATCTGACGGTTTCCTTTTATAGGCAACAGGAGTCACCATAGAGGGCGTGATGAGTTGGTTAAAGATGTTGTTGACCTGGGCACCTTGGGAGAACAATGCTAGTGCATTGAAAGGTTACCCAGGTTAAATAAGAATGAAATTAATAAATAAAATATGGAGTGACAGCCTAGCTGCAGCTTAGCTGAACGGACTGAAAGTGTCGCAAATACTGGTCACAAATGACGCACCACTTTCAAATACGCAATTTCTCTTTTCCCCATAAATTGTGTAGGAATAATAATTTGTATGCACTGATTTTGTTTTCAGATGGGAGGAGCGATAGTTGAGGTTCATGTAGCAGAGACTGGGAACATCATAGTGTTCAAATCGTTTCAAAAGGATAACTTTACCATCCAGCTGGTCAATGACCTCACTGATCAAGCAGTACACTTTCACCAAGTGTGAGTATTGAGTTGTAAAACATTCTAAGCCTATTATGACCCTGTCAGGTAATGCATCTACAAGCCCCCTTTTCGGCCAAGATCATGTGGCTTCGCGACCTTTTGGGTATACCTTTGCCAAGTATCAGGATTGTACTCGATCGTGTAACAGCCATTGATATTAGATGGAGAAAGCTTTGCAGTCTTCGTCAGTGGTTGGCATGATGCCTCCAGGTCTCATTAATTCAGTTGTTGTCTATGTACAGGCAGGGGCAGCTTGCCCCTGGGTTGTCCATCACATAATCAATCCAGGTACATTTGGGGTACGTTTTGGGGATTTTGGGCCAAAAGTGCCATTTTGGCCCAAATTTGACCTCACAGATGAACTTATCAAGTCTTTGCCATTCTAAATATGTATACTTTTATATAATTTAGACCAACAATTTAGCAGTTATAAGGCCCGTAAGTTTCCAAAATTCCAGGGTTCAGACCAACCTTAAAGAACTAAAGAGCTACTGCTAAATGACTGACTGACCAAGCTTTGAAATTACAGAGGAGGACAACACAACACGAATTATTTTTTGCCTTAGCATAAAGTATTAAAAAAAAAAGTTGTTTGATTTAACGTGCGCTTCAGCTAGGCATGACCTAATTATCAGCACACTTCAACAATTATTCCGCTGCCATTAGGATATATCAGAATCATTTCCGCTTCACCAAGTCTTAGTCTGCAGCTGATGCGCAGTTACTCTCGGCGACTTAGATTGTGATTACCCCCAGCAGCTCCCCATTTTATACCTGGGTGGAGTGAAGCAATTGGGAATTAAGCTATCTTGCTCAAGGACGCAACACACTGGCCGTGGTGGGGCTCGAACCCGCAACCTTTCGATTATAAAGCTCGCGCCCCAACCATTGGGCCTCCGTCCTTAGCATAAAGTATAGTGTAAGAAATAACACAGCTCTAATTTTTTTGTCTGTTTTTCTGTTTGTCTACTAGTGGCATCACTGACCAGCATTTGTTGGGCCCGAAGCATGCTATGCTGTACACGTGGCAAGATCCAACCAAAGAGAGGACACTGACATTTAATATAGAAGGCAAAGATTACAAGAATGCTCTCATCAAGGTATGTACAAGGTGTCCCTGACCAGCATTTGTTGGGTCCGAAGCATGCTATGCTGTACACGTGGCAAGATCCAACCAAAGAGAGGACACTGACATTTAATATAGAGAAGGCAAAGATTACAAGAATGCTCTCGTCAAGGTATGTACAAGGTGTCCCTGACCAGCATTTGTTGGGTCCGAAGCATGCTATGCTGTACACGTGGCAAGATCCAACCAAAGAGAGGACACTGACATTTAATATAGAAAGCAAAGATTACAAGAATGCTCTCATCAAGGTATGTAATATCATCCCCACTGGTGAAGTTCCATAACACCCATTACACAATCAAATCACAAAGGGTAGGATTAAGGGTAGACGCGGTATTGTTGGTCGAAGCATCAAAAAAAATTGATTTTCATTATCTTAATCAATATATTATTGAAAAATAACATTTTGATGTTTTGCAAAATATCATTCTGCAAATCATTTCTTTGAAAACTTGCTTGATTTATTTTTGTTAATGAGTTATTTACGTTTTGCAAAAGTGGTGTTGTTTCAGCCCTCTTTACAATATAACTCGAGAACCACAGGACCTACAGAAGTATATCTGTGATATTTGAATTCTTCTACACACTCGCTATGAAATGATCAATGCAATTTTTGCGAAAACTTACTACTGTTCGCAAAATGCTGTGAACTACCACATCGCAACAGTTTAAAATAGTTGATAACCTTAATTGTAACCCTTACCCTAATACTAACCATAACATCTAACGGATCTCTCATGATGACGGCACAATAAGCTTCATTTGTCTTATTCATATATTCTTTCAGGATGGTATTGGTGAGGTGAAGTTGAAGAACAATGATATTATATACTGGGTGTCTTTCTTAGATGGTACGCAGAGGAAGCTTCTGTTTACACAAGACTTAGCTACAGCTACTAAAGCACAGCAGGTAGGATTATTAACTCTCTCCATGTGGGTGTCAACGGCAGACGACAAGTTTCAATTTTTTTTAATTCAAAAATTTCAGAATTGTAAATTTTTGTGACCATATTTGGAATCAGCATGAAAAATGCATTCAAATGAGTACAAAGAACCCTGGTATTGGTTCAGTGGTTCTTAAGATATAAGAAATATGGAAACTTAATTAGTTGGAAGGACATATAGTGTATAATTTTTCTTCTATGTATTTGTGATACTTACAGGCATCTGAGCTGGAGCAACCTGATCAAGAAATCATCTTATCATTACCAGGGTTAGGTCTATCGTTAGTCAACAACATCAACAGATCAGAAGTGGCTTATATTGGAATCAGAAGGTGGGTGAATAAGTATAGAGACCATTTAGAATTATGCTAAATTGTTATTACAATATTCTTAGTCAGTGGGAGTGGTCTATTAGTAGACACATAATCTGATTGGACAATTGCATGATTTTGGGTGTCGTCTATCTGGCTGTAGACGACCCCACGTCATCATGAGTGTTGGTAACGCGTAACACGCTCATAGAGGTGCGCGTATGTATCGCGCTGTATGTGTAGACGCAGTGCGGAGTACTGCACGCGCTAGCAGCACGCCGCAACAAAAGATGTGAAGTTGTAAACAAGTTTCGTTCATTTTAGAAAAAGGGAGTTTTATGGACGGTAACTTAATTTTTGCTTTAAAAAATAGTTAACAGTTATTAAAATAATATTTAACTGACTAAGAATGAGAATAAACGATAGGAAGTTTTTATATTGACTATCCTCTACCTATGATAGACGACAGGCAGATGGTCCAATATTTTTATCGTAGTACAGCTGGTATCCACTACTCAAAATATTGGACCTGCCTGTCGTCTATCACACGGTAGAGGATAGTCAAAATAAAAATTACTATCGTTTATTCTCTAAATGTTTCATGTAGTATAGATTATTGTCCCTGTATTTTTCCAATCATAAATGGATGTTTTATTATACTGGGTTGTATAAACAATATGAGCTACCTTACAAAATGACAAAATATTTCCACATCTTTTATATCGATGACATGGGTACAACTTCATTGTACATGAACAGAAGTTCATTAATGTGTTTCCTTTGATGTAGAGTGGTACATTATATAGTTTTGTACTTAACATGAGAGGGGGTCAAAAAGTTTTAGGTCAATTAAGAGGGGGGTCTAAAAAGTTTTGGGTTCATGGAGAGGGTGGTTATATTTTTTTTAAAATATATTTTCCAGACCCCCCCTCCCCACCATAGTATTTCTGAACACTCCCAGGGTCAAATACAAATGTTGGAACCTCTCCTTGCATGATCTAATTATCATAAAGGCAAATTTGGGTACCCTTTTGAAATTATACATTGTGCTGGTATAAAAATTATTTTTGAAAATTTCAATATTGTGCAACAAGCTGCATTACATTTTGTAATTGTGCCATACCCTATTCAGCTCTGGCATCATCTGGCAGAACAAAGTACGCAAGAGGTGGAAGGATTTGAGTGGACGAGAGGTGCATTCATTGGAAGAAGCTTGGCAGAAAGCACAGAAAGAAAGCCAAATAAACAAAGATGCACCGCCAAAGATACACAAAGTCGACAATATGGAGGTAAGCATATGATAATGATGAGTTGGTTTCAAGATCCAATGAAACTTAAAATCTAGTTGTAGGAAGTGCTTCTTATTTCCAGGTTTAAGAAGGGTTTCTTGTTTCCAGTCTTAAGAAGAGCTAGTCCTTACCTAGTAATTGTTAGTGAATGGTAATATTGGCATGAAGGAGGTGAAAATTGGATTTTTATCTACTATATGGATGGGTAGAAAGTAGTAGGCAAACCCAAGACCCCATCAACAAAGATTTATTGAGGATTTCTGTAATACTCCCAAGGGATGCTCACATTGGGCTAATCCAATTAGAGTTCGCACTCCCCATATGGAAGAGGTTAGAAATATCTTCCATGAGGGAGCATGAATTTCAAATGGAATAAACATATTAGGCAATTTGAATTTTATACACCCTGTACAAAAGATTGAACTTGAATTTTCCACCCAGGAAGGATGAGTTCCAAATAGAGTTGGTTAATGTGCTAATTCCATTTGAAATTCATACTCCTCCTGTGGAAGATATTTCAAACGTCTTCCACAGAGGGAGTGTGGACTTGAAATGGATTAGCACATTTTACCAGAATACTCTGATTTTATACAAAATGTGTCATGATTTTGAACAAAAACAATTTTGAAAAAAGATTATAACCAGAAATACTGAGTTTGTGTTAGATGGTTGGTAAATGCCCCTTGGGCAAGTGCCAATTATGAGTTAATAGCTGTTAACATATGCAGTATCCATCCAAGTGACTGCATAAAACATAAATGCCCAGCCCTGGATTTGGGTTCAGTTGCATACTGTGTTGTATGAGTTGACTATAGATGAGTTGACCTCAATGTTTATCAACAAAGGCAAGGGACCGGTATATCGATATGCTTTTCTGAACCCCATTCAACCACTACACTGTTCAATAGCCTGATTGTGATGTGGCGGGAGTTTTAAAAACACAGGCCCTGAACAAAATATGATACACACGCATACTGCCAGGCAAAAAACAATGGAAATTGTGATGATGCGTGCGCATACTGCCAGGCATTGACATCAGAAGTCAACTCATCTATACATTGCAAAGTGTTCTTGACACAACATGTATTGTTTGAATTGGGGGGGGGGGGGCTTCAAGATTTAAGACAACTAGGAAAATGTTTCAGTCCATTTTCTATTTCTGTTTTTCTTTAGGTTGATTTTGCCAACATGAGTATGTTGAAACCCAAGCATAGAGGCCTACGTCGTACATATCACCCAGGCATATGGGCACAGATGAGAAAGTCTCCCCATCAGTTGCAATTCCACACCAAGGTGAATAGGCTACAGATTGACAACCAGATGCCTGCACCTGTGTTCCCTACCATATTGGCACCTGTGCCTCTGCCTAAGAGTGTGGCAGCTGAAAGTGGTAAGTCTCATTTATCTTGGTGTAGCCTCCTTTATTGAGTTAGATTATCAGTACTACCAAAAGTATAGGGGTAAATAATAATAGTGTGTGTAAATCTTGCTAAGATCTGTAATTTTTAAAAAACAATAATAATCTTGCCATTCTGATGACTATACATAAGAATACATGCGTCATGCAGCAATGATCACATGCCAGTGCAGTATTTTGCTTTCTCGCATGTGATTGTGGACTCGGTGGAGTGACTGGATTCATCAGCTTCATGCACAGGAATGAACTTGATAAAAATGGTCACAAAAGTGGATATGAATTACATCCAAACATATTTTAAGGTTGATCTGTTGATAAGAATGTCAATAAAAGAATCGTTTTGAGACCCAGTCGCGTATCTGTTACCTGATAATAAGGTAGATACCTTTTTTTCCTTGTGGAACAACACTGGTTTCCACTTCCTTGTTCCACTTGAAATAATGGTATCTACCGTGTTATATCAAGCAATAGATACACGGCTGGGTCTCAAACCAATAATTCTATTAGCTAAGTTTTATGCATATTGATAAATACAAACAAGTTTTTGAGTCTGTACTTAACTTGCTAAGTGAAAGCCATAGTTTACTTGGTGTTGGCCGATAATCTGCTTATTCAGCTCATATTCTGTTGAACCTGTTTTTTTTCTCTGCCCTTTTTTGTTGTCAGCTGCCAAGCCAGTGATAGAATTCTGCTTGATGATGAGCTTCTCAGATTACAGCAGTGTGATTAAGGTGAAATATATGAGGCTGCTAGTACAAGAGATGCATGCCAAAGTTGACATAGGATTCCTCAATAATCTCATGCAAGTATTTGCATCAGATCAGAGTCTAGAAGGAAAAGAGGTAAGCTTCAAAGAGGGGAAATGTTTGAATTACCGTATTATACATAATTTATGCCCCGGAAGCTTAAGTTAATCACTTTAGGGGAGCGTTTATTAAAAAGGATAATATGAAAGTCCAAATTGGTAATTTACACACAAATAATAAAAATACAGTGTAACTGAAATAAAACAATCATCATAATTCTGAAACTGGAAGGTTTAGATGGTAATTTTATTTAGACATTTGACAGAATTTAGTTGTACAGATGCACTGAAAAGATGGCACTTCAAAGGTTGTCCCTTGACAAATTACATAGGGGACACTTAGTAGAGGAGAGGTGCTAATTACAGTGCTTTGAATCCTCCAAAATCTGGAAAAAGGCACTGTATAAATCCAAAATTTGTTAATTAATTTGTTTATTGATTAGGTTGATAGCCAAATTATGGCTTTGACCTACAGAAGAATTAAGTTATAATTGAGAGATATTGTTACTATTAAGGGTTTGGCTACATTAGGATATTTGATGATGTACCTTACTCAAAATATTGCATGGTGTACAAAAAATGTCTCCAACAGGGGAGTACGTTAGGAGAGGACAATACCACAAATTTTATTTAAAAACCAACGACTTGTATCTTCTTTTAGGCTTGTCTAAGACCAATATTCACTTGTTGATAGAAGTATGATATAAATTTAAAATGACTTTTGTTTATCCTAGCCACTGTAATTTTCCTTATAATTAATTTGTCCCTTGTACCCTTGTATCTCAATGGACTTTAAAGTGATATAAAGTGTTCAGTGGAATGTGTGCATATTTTGGAACATTTAGTATTGGATATGTATCATTGTTGTACTGAGTGCGTAAAAGAAAAAAAATACCCAAGTACATTAAGTATTGTGTGTTTAATTTGCATTTGCAGAGGGAGTATATGGATTTGGATTTAGCTGTAGTGACAATACCACTGAAAGAAGCAGAATCTATCAAGGCAGCACTGGCCAGGGAGGCTGTCAATTACTACGATGAATTCCACCTGTCCCCACTAAAGGTATGTACAATCTGACATACAGATTTCATGGTTCCATGGAGTCTAGAAAAGTTACAGAATTTTAAAGCTGGGAACATTTTTGGTCTTTTTTGGGAATTCCAGAAAACAGTCAAAGGTCATGGAAAAGTCATGGAAGTGATATTGAGAGTTTATCAAAAACTGACTTTCTTAAGAAAAACCAAAGAAGGAATCCAAGTTTTTGTTCACAAAAGTGGGATGCCAGGACAGCTCAATGAGTATGAGGGCTGGTTGGATTCAGGTATGATGATTATGATTTAATAGTTAGAGAATTTTACTGAGTGAAGTCGGTGGAAACACTTTAATCGTATTGTGATGCTAAAAATGTGCTATTTCATTTGAAATCCAAACACACCCTATGGAAGACATGACCTTTTTTCATGTTGCATTTCAGATCCATGTCAGCTTCTCCTTGTCAGACATTGGGGACGAATCAGAAGCCGATGGAGCGGAGACTCAAGTAGCTAAGAAAGCCAGCGCTGGACAAAACACACTCAGGTTCTTTTTACAGAGTGTGGGTGTCACGCTTACTAATGTAGATGATGTGCTCTTCAAGTAAGTTTTAGACTAGACTTATTTTTTGAATTATTGACCAAATATTGGCAAAAAGTATGTCTTTTTGGCTAAAAAAAGTCATTTTTAGTCTTTTGGACTTATCCATTAATGCAAAAAATAAGACCATATAAAAACAATGAAATTTTTTTTTTATAGAATGGAGCGTCTAGATTACAAAAAACGTACAAAAAACAAATTTTAATATGTTTGCAAAAATTTCTGAATTTGTTAATCATTTTAAAAACATTTCCGGATTTGGAGAGTCCCTGAACCTAGAGCTAAGTGCTGCAATAATTTATGGTTGATTTAAAACCACAAAAAAATTACAATTTTTGTCTCAAAGGGACCCCCAGTCGTGAGGCGCTTCGCAATGCACCCTATGGCAAGCAATTGTCCGCATTATTTTCAGAATTTTTTTTGGCAAGCCACTGGCATCTGTTTTATGCTTATGGTGACAACTGAAAAACTTTCTGTTTGTATAGTGTCATGAAAATGTTTTTGCGAGACTTTGGTTGTGCATCATAGCGTGAATGCCTATCAGTGTGTGTGTCTTTTTGAATTGTTGTGACAAGACCATGCACTAAAAATATGTGTTTAAAAACAAATACGGTCAACAGATCTGTTTGGACACAACTGTACTGTCTCTGTTCCCCAGATTTTGGGAAAAAGCCTGATACTTTATAAATACATAAGTTTGTCAGTCATCAACCCAGAACATTGACGAATGAGGGCAGCAGTCTATGAGGCTTTATTGGGTGGATAACATCATAGACTATTATCCAACTATAGATTGGGCAAATTTGGGTATATCGTTTGTGTAAGAAAGCACAAAACCTAAGCCTAACCCTAAATCCTAACCCTAATCCTATTATTATTTTGTGCTGTCTTACACAAAGGATAAACCCAAATTTTGGACTTGTTTGCTCACAAAAAACAAATGCACGACTTCCACATTCACTCATAAACGAAATATTGTTCTGATGGGCCAATCCAATGTTAAATTCTTATCCTATCAGTGGTGTATTGTACTTGTTCATTTCAGACTTGGGTACTTTGAACGTAAAGCTCAGTTCTACAATCAGCCCCAGTTGGTGATGGAGATAGCTAAGCACTACACCAATCAAGGCATCAAGCAGCTCTATGTACTCGTCTTGGGTCTTGATGTCATTGGCAACCCGTTTGGATTCGTCAGGGGAGTGTCCACAGGTGTCAAAGATTTCTTCTATGAACCATACCAAGTGAGTTATGACTTTGTTTTACCCATTCCGCGGAAACATGGCATGTTGTTTATGGGGATCGATGCTAAGTCAAGTACCATGTGAGCAAACTCAAAAATAGCGCAAACAGCGCGAGCGTACACAGAAGAAACTTCACGCGTAAGATGAGCGATGTTGCAAGGTCTGAACGCTGTACCGGTGTCAGCTGAATTCGAGTACGCTTAGAGGGCACAGGCATGGAAAATTCCAATCTGTGTATTTATTAATCTAAGGTTTTACCAGAAATTAGCAAGGTGTTTCTAGTTTTTGGTTGAATCTCAATTGACATTTTTGGTCAGTCTCATAATTCCTTGCGGTAAGACATGAGATGTCTTCATTTGATGTCACATCGACTTGCAATGCTCAGTAATGATGTTCTCTAAACAATATGCACATCGGCGTGACATCAAATGACGACATCTCAGGTATGACCTCAAGGAATTATGGGATTTGCTGAAAACATCAGTTGAGGCTTTCAGCTGTTTGCCATCTTGTGGGTAAAAGCTGGTAAATCAATATGGTTTCATTTCCCTTTATTGTCATGGGTGCAAATCCGGGTGCTCGTCTCTGGGTTATCACATGATTTCTTTTAAACCTGAAGGTTATTAAATTGATTTATCCACAAGATGGCCGAAAATGATGTCACACAACAACAAATTATCAATATGTATAGATATTGCATACTTTAACCATTATGATCCAGAATTGCTGTAAACTAATTATCGCTTACATTTGTGACAGGGTATTGTGCAAGGACCAGAAGAATTTGCAGAAGGTATAGCCTTGGGAATGAGGAGTCTCTTTGGACATGCTGTTGGTATGTACTCTCGAGATGGAAATTCTTATGCTAAAAAAACAGTGATTTAGTGTGCGATTTGTCACTCAATGTAAGATGATCTGTAAAGTGGGTGAATAGCAATTTTCTCTCTCTTAGTAGGTATTAAATTATCCCTTTCGAATTCCCAAATGCCAAACAGGTCCACTTTGCGAGCATTGGGGGTTAAAAAAAGAGGTTTTTCTTTGTGTTTTTCAGTCAAAATAGTTCCAAACCTTGCCCATTTGCGAGTGTAGCAATCAAAGAAATTAGATTCTTTATAACCCCCTAAGGGCTTTTCGACGACGGAAAGGGAAAGAAGGAAAGAATAAAGAGAGAAAAGAAGGAAAGAAGTTGTTTGCTCTGGCTGGGATTCGAACCCGAGACCCCTCGCATGCCAAGCACTCGGTCGGCGACACTTTGCCACAAGTCTTGGGCTTCGCTGGCCAGCGAAACCGTGCCTATATATCACTTAGGGCGATTGCGTCATCACACCACGTGGGATGCATGCACGAACAGCGCTTATATATCAAGTAGTATTTTGTAGTATTCAGGCGGGTTAGGGTTATGCTTTTTTAGTCAAAAAAGTTCAATTTTTTGGGAAAAGGTGCACTTGTGGGGAAAAGAGTCGACTTTTTCAAAATTGGCCCCCAAAATAAATATTTGCTACACCCCTGGCTCAATACACGAATAAAAATTCTTTCTTAATATAGAGTTTTTTAATAAACTTGTACTTCATGGGTTTAACAAACAAAACATAATTATGTCATGGCTAATTGAATCTATTCACTTTTCAAACCTAAGACACATATTAATTTTCTAGGAATTACAAGAACAATTGAGAGGAATTTTTATGCATATTATGCTTTAAACCGACGTATCTTATTTTCTTTGTGATGATCAATCAGGTGGAGCAGCAGGAGCCGTGTCTCGTATCACAGGAACACTTGGTAAAGGTCTGGCAGCATTGACCATGGATGAAGAGTACAAACGCAAGAGACAACAAGCAATCAATCAAAGACCAGCAACATTCCAAGAAGGTCTGGCTAGAGGTGGAAAAGGTCTTGTTATGGTATGTGTGTGTCAGGCAAAATATCACTGTATAAATTGTTAGCCCTAATGTCCCAGGTAGGCCTATTTTGGCAAGGGGGAAGAAAGAAGAATAAGAGAAAACTTTTTTCTTGGGTGTGGTTTTGAACCAGGGATCCCTCGGGTGCCAGGTATGCGCACAGCCACACCTTGCCAAGAAGGTCTACCGTGGCCGGCCAATATTTCATTGTTTGAAGTCTGCACCAAGGTACCCATGTTTCAATCACTTTGGGACTGGGAGGAAAAGAGATAAAGCATCATAATAGAAGTTGTGCATATGACATATTATACCGTAAATATGGCGGACTACTAAAATCCATTCAACAAAAGCATGATTGTAATCTACCGCGACAGTTCATCTCACATCAAATAGGTTGATGACAACATTTGTTTGGAGCCAATCGATTAAAGCATGCTGGGCCTCTATTCTAATCACTCATTCCTCTCTGGTTGTGTCAGGTGGAATGGATGACTATTGACATCAATTCTGCCATAGGCATTATGAATGAATAGTACATGAATGCTGAATGGGTCCACTTCGGTAACATTTTGCATTATTTTGTTATTGATTTACAGGGCTTTGTAGAAGGCGCCAGTGGCATTGTGACAAATCCCTTCCAAGGGGCCAAGAAGGAAGGTGCTAAGGGATTCTTCAAAGGCGTCGGTCGAGGTCTGATTGGAGTCGTCGCTAAGCCAACAGCAGGAGTTGTTGATTTTGCCAGTGGAACATTAGAAGGTATTCGGAGGTAAGCTTTTTAGTGATGTTTTCCACCCTAGTTTTAATATTTATCCTCTCAGATACTGAAAAGTCCATTGAAGAGCCCAAACATAAGCCTAGGCATTTCTCTTCTGAAAGTAGAAGGTAAATTCTGTTGTTTGATGGCAATTTTAGTGTAGCAGACTACAGAAACAAAAATCCATACAAACTAATATTGGCTAATATACGAAAATGAAATTGGTGCAACCGAATGTTACAACACATCTTTAAAAAATATATACAATATTAACCAATAATGCTAATGAAAACCTTTGATTTCAGAGTGACCGATGTTGGTGATGAAGTGGGCAAGTTGAGGAATCCCCGCGTGCTGTATCCAGATGGCATAGTGAGACCATACAAGAGAGATGATGCTGCCGGTCTAGCTCTGCTACATCAAGTAGAAAAAGGCAAATATGCTGCCAATGAAGACTATGTCGCACACGTGGTGCTCACTACGGACAAGAAACATGCCCTGGTTGTAACTACAAAGTAAGTTCAAAGATGTTATACTTAAAGATTACAGACTCCAAATTACACCATGCGTAATGTTATCTTGGTTTGGTGCTCATGGAGGCCAGATAATGCACCTACAGCAATTATTAGCAAGAGCATAAAATCCAACGATAATATGCATCTTGCGCATGCAGCGCTTACGCCGCTTAGTATGTGCTTTTGGCACAACATGTTACATACAAAACACAAACAACCACACACTATGAATCAAGTTTGTTGGGCGCATAGCGAAATAAGTATTTTGTGATACTAATTACCAGCCAGACAGTCTTGTAATTAGCAAAAGTCAGTGGCCGGACATTAAAACTTGACCAGTGTGATATTATATAAATATTGACTACTCATGAGGAAAATGGTGCAAAATAATTCCCATCAGAAAGGGCTGGCACTTTTATCTGCCTGGTGTACAGGTGGGTGGTAAGCTACACCTGTGGCTACATCTCTTGTGTTGTTCCTAAGCACTATGTTTTTTGCTTCCACACAGGAGACTGATGTTAGCTACCAAAGGTGACTTGATGGGTTCTTGGACCGTAGAGTTTCAGTACCCCTTTGTAGACCTGAAAGAACCGCCAAAGCTTACTGACAGAGGAATACAAATTATGCTCAAGGTGAGTCTTAATGGGAACGGATGTCAAACAAGCTCCAATAAGAGTCAGCGGCCAAATATGATATTGAAGAATGAGGCGGCCTATATGCTTCACCCTAGCAGGGCGTAAGACAATGACAAATGACAATAAATATATGCGAAGATCGGAAATAAACGATGCAAACCTGAGAAATTATGATTTAAATGACATGTTTGGGGCTCGAGCAAACTAACATATGAAAATTTTAAGAGAGAAAAAAATCAGGACTCAGCAGGGATTGAAGCCCGGTTGCTGGATTGGTACTCCAGCAATCTCATCTTAAGTCCCCATGATAACTCTCTCACTGTATCTAAGTGGCCAATTATAATATTAAATAATGAAGAAGGAGGCAGTTTATATGCTTCACCCTAAAAGGGCGCAAGGCAATGCGATCGAGTCACAATTAATATATGCGAGGATCGGAAATAAACAATGCAAGCCCGGGAAAGTGATGTTTTGGGGGCTCAAGCAAAAACCTTTCATACAGCTGCTTGAATTATTATATTTTTGGAGGGACTACATTAACAAAATTCAAAAATAGACCAGACAGTATTCAAAGATTTCAACTTCAATGCCACATTTTTGTGTAGATGTATGGAACCACCCAATTTTACATAATTTGGTTGTGCAAAATTCAAAGTGGCTTGTTCCCAAGCCGTGTTTTGCACCTACCATGACCCTATAGGGGGATACAGGTGCTGATGATTAAAAATGCTCAAATTTCACTTAAAAGTAGATCAGTTTTTGTCTCGCCTGATAAGGCAGGAGACTATATGATCACTTTTCCGTATGTGTGTATGTATGTGTGTGCGTGCGTGTGTGTGTGTGTGTGTATGTGACAAATTTGGTTAAAGTTTTGGTTAAAGTTTGCCTTCCGCCTATTTTCTCGGAGACTAGGAGTCGCACATTCCTCAAACTTGGTGGGTGGGTGCACCTTGACCCGAGACAGAACCAGTTTGTATTGGTTAGTGGTTCAAGGTCACTGAGGTCATCCAGGGGTCATCTTAGGTCAAATTAGTAAAAACTGTCGTATGGGCATGAAACCTGGTGGATACAGTCAACATTTAAAGCCAAATTTTGGAAGGTCATTTCGAGGTCACCAGAGGTCATCTGAGGTCAAATTAGTAAAACTGTCGTATGGGCATGAAACTTGGTGGGTACAGTCAACATTTAAAGCCAAATTTTTGGAAGGTCATTTTGAGGTCATCAGAGGTCATCTGAGGTCAAATTAGTAAAAACTCTCGTATGGGTATGAAACCTGGTGGATACAGTCAACATTTAAAGCCAAATTTTTGGAAGGTCATTTCGAGGTCACCAGAGGTCATCTGAGGTCAAATTAGTAAAAACTGTCGTATGGGCATGAAACTTGGTGGGTACAGTCAACATTTAAAGTCAAATTTTTGGAAGGTCATTTCGAGGTCACCAGAGGTCATCTGAGGTCAAATTAGTCAAAACTGTCGTATGGGCATGAACCTTGGTGGGTACAGTCAACATTTAAAGCCAAATTTTTGGAAGGTCATTTCGAGGTCACCAGAGGTCAAATTAGTAATAACTGTTGTATGGGCATGAAACTTGGTGTGTACAGTCAACAATTAAAGCGAAATTTTTGGAAGATCATTTCGGGGTCACCAGGGGTCATCTGAGGTCAAATTAGTAATAACTGTCGTATGGGCATGAAACTTGGTGGGTACAGTCAACATTTAAAGCCAAATTTTGGAAGATCATTTTGGGGTCACCAGGGGTCATCCGAGGTCAAATTAGTAAAACTGTCGTATGGGCATGAAACTTGGTGGGTACAGTCAACATTTCAAGCCACATTTTTGGAAGATCATTTCGGGGTCACCAGGGGTCATCTGAGGTCAAATTAGTAAAAACTGTCGTATGGGCATGAAACTTGGTGGGTACAGTCAACATTTAAAGCCAAATTTTTGGGAGATCATTTCGGGATCACCAGGGTCATCTGAGGTCAAATTAGTAAAACTGTCGTATTGGCATGAAACTTTGTGGGTACAGGCAACATTTAGAGCCAAATTTTTGGAAGGTCATTTCGGGTTCACCATGGGTTGTTGCAGGTTCATTTACTTCTATCCAAAGTAATCGCGAAAGCAGGCGGTTGCAAAAGCAGGCGAGACTCGTGGTTCGAGAACCGCCTTGTTAAAGTTGCTCCCAGTTTGTCATCTTTGATTTTGATTTCTTGTTCATAATTGTTTATATTAAACTCATATAATATTGTTTACAGGAGAAGGAAGCCGGTAAGCGAGGAGGATCAATGAAGAAAGGACTGGGTCTTTTCAAAGGCAAACCTGCTGCAGGAAAGATGATACAAGTACCAGATAGGGGACAAGCTGAGGTAAATATAGAGCACCAGTGATGATTAGTACTATAGACATCACAAAAAGTAACTCGGGCATTTTAAAAGGGCATTTCGTGATCCAGAGCATCATCAACCTAGTTTTTTCAAAAAAAGTTGAGATTTTTATACCACTGGGACCTTCTGGCTACATAATGCTTATGTACAAAACATTTCTTGCAGATTAATTCATTTAGCAAAAATATCGTGATATTTGAATTTCGTTCTGGTATACCAGAATGAAATTACAACACATTGTCTATGGAGCTGTAAAATACACAAAATCGGAAGCAACTGAAATTTTGGGAATAAGCTTTTTTTCGTGGATATCTAATGAAAAATGTCATAAAAAGAAGATACTAGAATCATGAAATACTCCTTTAAATATGTTTATAAATTTAAGACTGTTAAAGCCATAATGTTTGATCTTATAATATGAAATTAGTTTTTTTAAACCTGATATTTTGGCATGTAATGTTTTATGCATGTCCCAACTTACACCTTAATGGAATCAGCCAAATTTGTTGTGTTGTTAGGTCAACAAAACAATTTTGACATACCATATTCATTCCATTAACCACCCAGGGCCCTTAACATAGTCATTTTGGGTGGGCGTTTATTTTTTGTATTGTTTACATAATTACATTATGTAAAAAAGGACTTTGTCTGATACACAAGTAGTTGTATGCATGGATCCTGTACATAATGATAGAGGATTATGTGTAGTAAAGTCGCTGGCTGGGCACTTATAGGGGCATGGGCAGTTAATGGAATGAGTACGGTACATTGTAGTGTTTGTGTAGCCATTAAGGTGGTATATTGGAGGCATTTTGAAAGTGCTCTGTTCATGTTGTAAATATATTAATTGAGTAGGGCAGAGAACACTGATCAATATGCCATTTGTTTGAAGCTAATCGGACATACGGTTTTCCTAATACAAACATTTGAAATTTCTCTGTATTGTATTGTTTTTATCAATAATCAATATAGTTAATGAGCTAATATGACTTGAAAGTGCAATGTAATTTTTACTTATATTTTGATAAAAAACAATGTTCATAACATTTTTATTTAACAGAATATTGGCTTTAAACTTGGTCAAAGTGTTCCTGATGACTTCCAGATAATTTATGCATACTTAATTAGCAAGCCATCCTAATTTGCATGATTAATTAGCATTTATGTAAATTAGCTCATTAATTATGCAAATTAGAGGGCGACTTCACTATATATTTCTTTAGAACATATTAGAAACACTTTGACTAAGTTTCAAGGCAAAAGTAAGCAAAATAAAAGTTCCCTGAAAATTTATGCATTGATTTTTGGCAAAATAATGGCAAAAATTACATATTAATGAGCATTTTAGCTCATTAACTATATTGATTATTGATGAAAACGATAAGATACAAAGAAAATATAAATTGATATATTATGAAAACCGTATATCCGATTTGCTTCAAACAAAAGGCATATTGGTCAGTGTACTTCGCCCTACTCTATTAATCTGCTTAAAACATGCTCAGACCATTTTCTAGTTTCCAGAAAATGCATCCAATACCACCTTATTGAGTCTTCCATAAAATTCCGTGTTTTAACGTTTAAAAACGGCCAAAATAGCCAGTGGGGTTTCTTTCACTACCCTTGTTATTTCAGATTGACATGGACAAAAACCTTTCCTGACATTTATTACTGATAGTATTTCAGTAAAGAATAACAAAATTTAAATTTGATGGAAATCGTTCATTATGGCTTTAATTAAGGTCTGCTATGTCAAATATGAAATAGGTTTAGATTCGATACCACAAACTTGATTAATATTCAGCATCTCAAACCTTGTCCAACATATTCGACATAGCGTAACCTGCAACATAGCAAACCTTATTTCATATTCGACATAGCAAACCTCCGATATAGCAAACCTGATTTCATATTCAACATAGCGAACCTGCGATATAGCAAACCTTGTTTCATATTTGACATAGCGAACCTGCGATATAGCAAACCTTGTTTCATATTTGACATAGCGGACCGTTGACATAGCGAACCTTATTTATATTTGACATAGCGGACCGTTGACATAGCGAACCTTATTTATATTTGACATAGCAAACCTGCGACATAGCGAACCTTGTTTCATATTTGACATAGCGGACCGTTGACATAGCGAACCTTATTTATATTTGACATAGCAGACCGTTGACATAGCGAACCTTATTTATATTTGACATAGCGGACCGTTGACATAGCGAACCTTATTTATATTTGACATAGCGGACCGTTGACATAGCGAACCTTATTTATATTTGACATAGCAAACCTGCGACATAGCAAACCTTATTTATATTTGAAATAACAGACCGTTGACATAGGTAGTTGTAATCAAAGATTCCCTGATATGATCATCAATGTTTTATGTTTGACTATGTAAATCATGCTACCATAACTAATCATAATCTTTTTTGTTCTTTATATACAGGACTTCTTGGCCAAAGTACATCATGCCATGGCAGAACTTGACAATTAAGAAATATGTAACCAACCAACCCAACACTGGGTAATGTAAGAATGTGTCAAAATTAATAGGTTTATCCACATTTTATCAGGTGCTCCTATTCAAAAGAGGAATCTATGACTAATGGCTGATCATGCTATACAATGCTGTGTATACGATGATATGAATGTCTTTTTAAAACTATGTAAGATTACGGATTTTGTCCACTATAATCAACTGCCTTATGTGTATGTAATCTTTATACAGTCAGTCATATTATAATAGCTTTTTCGATATACAAAACCTTTTGTTGTTGTAAATGTTAACAAAGTGCCAAATCAACTGCACATTTAAAAATATCCGAACTATTAAATAATTCTTACAGGCCGGGTTATAGTTCCAGCATGTTAGAGAATGTACACTTTCATTGAAGTACTTATGAAGCCATATTGAGGTTCAGACTGTAAGTGTAGGGAGTGTTGTTAGCAAAGTTCTAGAAACACTTACAATTTCAGGATATCTATGTCTAGAAACACTAATTTTTTATCTCAGGTAATCATTCTGGATAATAAATTAGTATACTAGCAGTCTGAATCACTCATTGGTAGAATGAAGGAACTCTAATGCAATGACACCACTTTTTTTCTCTCTCCAAATTTGGGCGCCACCAATCATGGCTGTAGCAAAATGATGTGTACTTTATTACGCACAGTAATGTAAATTATGTACATTGACTGTAGGCTATGAATTGCATGTGATTAGATAAGACAGTGTAGAGTATGGTATATAGTTCTGTCTTATAGTGTAGTCCAAACAAAATACATATCATAATGTATTTAAGGTCATTGTTATGAAAAGGAAAGCCTATAATATGGAACAAAACAAGTACATGGGGGTAAACAGCCCACATTCTGAATAACATTGTTATGTTATGTTTTTATATTGCTAGCTCAGAAATACTGACGAACTATGTCAAAAACATCATATTATAGTTGGCAATTAGTAAGGGAATGTTGTAAATTGTTCCCTCCTCGTTTGTTGCTTTTCCAAATCAAATTTGGACACATAATAGTGTTGAAAGTGTGCCAAAAGAGGTTTGTTAGAAACCGTGCACAACTACTAGACCTGCCAACTGTCCCGCATTTTGCGGACAGCATGTGTAGCAGTTAAATGGTTAATGAAACACATTAATGTGCATGCACCTTCCGAAAGTCGGGAGCAATTGCGTCCCTCATTCCGAATTTCAGGGATTGGCAGGTCTGAACTACCCTTACAAGGTTGAATAAACCCATTCTTATTTCTTATGTTTGTATTGTTACTTTTGCAAAAAAAAAGTTGAATGATGCGATAGAAAAATGAAAAAGGTTGATGTAAAATGTATAAAGGGTTAGAGTTATTTTAATTATGAAGTAAATTGTATGGTGTAGTTTATAGATTACTACATTCCTTTGTTGTTGTGGAAGTGCTACGTTTTCTGCCAATTTCAGATCTTGTTACAATCGCGACTCCTTTTTACCCACTATGCTCTCCATTTTACACATGAGTGTATCTTTGCCAAATTTGAGCCACATGGAGTTCCCAATAATCCAAGTGTCTATCTAACTCTATTCGTTTAGGGGCACCTAAGCTGGGGGCTTCTCATGGAGTTTTCAGTTGCACTCTACTCGCCATATTCTCCCATTGTAACTCTATCTGAGTGCACCACATCTCCAAATGTGGTATCTAATAAAAGAAGAGTAATTTTTTGGTGAGTTGTTGATCGAGTTCTATGAAACTGATTGGCTGAAAAACAATCACACTTCTACTGTATATACGCAGTACTTGTCTGTTTTATTTTGAATGTAATTATCATGTGCAATGTTTAGACGGTTCTATTTGCCACGTGTACTGTAGATTTTTTTTGTTTCCAAACGGGATTGTTGTATTTAAGACCCAGTGTTTATAGTAATGCTGATTAGGGCTTTAGCTAAGTATGGGTGAAAATGTCTTTCTGGACATGCATTCTACACAGAGCAAAACAAGTTGACGTGTGTTTCTCACTTGTTCTGTATATGTCCGTCTCTGCCTCATTTGTGTATTATAATTTCTCTTTGAAATCATTCATAATATAAAGGCAACAGAAAACAGCAGATGGGTACCCAATCAACAAAGCTATCCCATTAAAATACTAAAATGAAAAACAACACAAAATGTTTTTGAGAAATTCTTAGTTAAAGCCCTGATGATGACTTTGGCAATTTAATGTGTACAGTTAACCCTACCCTGATCTGAAATTGCTAATATAGTTGTATTACAGGGGTGTCCAGCCTTTAAGTTCATGGGATGTTTTGTTGCAGATGGTAATACTCTTTAATAAGAAAAGGAAGACTTTGATTTTTACAAGATTTTGGAAAAGAATAACACCAAGCCATTTATAGAGAGCATTGCAATTGCATGGGTCATATGCATGGCTTCAGTTCAGGTTCTTTAACTCCATGAGAACTACCTGCCGATTGGCCAAAAAGAAGTTTTCATTATCAATTGGACCAATCAGCAACATTGTTAGAATAATTCCACCATGTAAAATAAAAATGATGTGAATTATTTGCAAAGCTCCATTCTGATTGGTGATTAAAGTGAAGTGAAGTGAATCATGTAATTGACCAATCAGAGGCAATGTTAGATCGGCAGATAGTGCTCAGGGGGTTAACATACTGACATGGTAAATTAAAATATCGAGTTACAGGGTCATTGGAACTAGAGCATATTGCTAACATGACAAGTAAAGCAGCACACGGATTTGAAGAGGTTGGGCATCCCAGTTGTAGCAATTAATTTAATAGGTCTGTATTGTATCCAGTCATGTTCATCTTGCCATTGAAATTTGCTATATGCTTATGCACAGTATATGAATTGACATATATTGACAATAGATTAGTTGAATAGATTCATCAGGTTTGTTCAGTAAATAAACATTTTGGATTTTTGCTTGACAAAACCCAAGTGAATTTTTACTCGCTACAATATTTTGTCCTACACGTCGGAGGACTGACTGGTATGACTGAGTTGGTCATACACTTTCCAGGTAAACAAATTAAAGTGGTTTCCGGTGTTTCTTAGTCTCTTTTGCAGACTTCAGAAGTGGGTAAAATTCACTTGGTTTTGTCAAACAAAAATTCAAAATGTTTAACTACAATAGATTGCTATCAGAATGTTTCTAATGCAGATATTCCATTTGAGACGGATTTCTGTAATTATAGAGTCTTGCCTTGCACAAATGCTTTCCAAACTTTCAGTTGCTTCATGCCTTTTGTTGATGCTTTTGTTGATGCGTTGCTGATGTTGATGCTTTGGTCCATACACCTTCTATGGAAGACATGACATTAGGCTAATTAAATAGAGAAGTTCTGGTAACAAATCCAAAAGATATGAAGTCCTTACTCGATATATTTTAGTTCCCATCTCATCAATAATGACCTTAATCTTCCACACAGAGGAGTGTGAATTTCAAATAGGGTTACCTGAATAGGTGACTCTATTTGAAATCTACACCCCCTGTGTAGGCGTTAAGGTCATGTCTTCCATAGGGGTATGTAGATTTTATCTGGATTTTGTTGTACTACTACTAGGACTGCATGACTTCAGTAATTTTTCAATTAGTCATCAGTGATCACAAGTAATTGTGACTATGACTATCTGTGTGACTACAATGACTATGATGTCTATTTTAGAGACAAAATCTGAATAAAAGCTCACTATTCCGGTTAAAATTCATACACCCCCTATGGAAGACATGACCAGGGGGTGTAGATTTCAAATATAGTTAACAACTCAGGTGACTCATTTTGAAATTCTCACTCCCTGTGTGGAATATTATTAAAGCCATATCTTCCAGAGGGGATGTATTGATTTAAATTGGAATAGGCCTTTATTGCCTAAATGGGGCTAAAGACTAGAGACTGGGAGATCCCCACATGTGGTATGGAAAGCTGGTCTTATGCTGAAAAGCAATGTCAAACAGTGTCAATGTTTACAATGCAAAAACTACTGAAATTTAAACTGCAAAGTTATTACAAAAATATATAGAATTCTCTATTCAGAATCACACAAATAATCAAATTGTGTCTAAATTGTATAATTATGCAAATATTGTAGCAAATAATGAGAAATAAACAAAACTTGGGCTGAAGTTTTATAAAAGATAAGATAAAGAGGTGAATTGGTATTGAATATTGCCCAATACAATTGGCCCATAAGATGTAAAGCCACTACAGGCAAATTTCTTTAAACTTTTGAAACATTGTATATGTAAAAAAATCTGTTGGCGATTTTGCTTGTATCATTTTCATGGGATAAAAATAAGTTATATACTAAGTTTATTAAGCCTGACCAAACTAGTTGCTATATTTATACTTGGGTGTACTCTATTGATAGTTACAAAGTTTGTTGGTTTGTATTTATTTACACACTATGCACAGAATGTGATATATTAAAGCCTAATGAGTCTCAAGCAAATTGTCCCAATTTTCGCTCAATTTTTACGCCCTTTTAAAGGAATAATCAAATTATTATCAAGGATTAGCAAATCAATTTGGTCATTAAAAGCTCATACTTGACATTGCAAATAGTTGTGAATACTATAGTATTTATGACTATCCCTAGTGTCGTCTGCTCAAGTTCGTATGTTAACCGTAGTTGCTGAATTCTACAGCCTCACTTGTGTGAGAATGAAGGTACATTCTACCTTCAGATTTATTGTCATATCCTGTTTTCATTAGTTTGTTTCCAGGTTTATTACCATGTTGTTGTCTGTTCTAAACAGTGGTGGCACTAGGATTTTTTTAGGCGGGAGGTGGGGGGTTCAAGGAAGTTTTAGACGGGGGGCAAATCTGAAAATTTTGTCTAAAAAATCAAAACATTTTCAATTTGATATTCTGACTGGGAAGGCAAGGGGGAAAACCCAATGATGGAGGATGCCACATGCCCCTGGCACTGGTTCCAAAATTGATTGCCCCTTTAACAGGTATAATTATGCTAAAATCCTGTCAAAATGGTTCCGGTGAAACAGATATTCTCATGCTGCAGAAAACAGAACATAATAAACAATTTGACCATTTAATTCAAAATCAATTTTTAAACGCCAGACGACTCATTTTGCTTGAACAAATCACATTTATTACAGTTTTGTGTGCATCTAATCTGTGGCTGAATGAGCATGTAATGATGATAATAAAATTTACAAGGTGAAGAAAACACCACAAGTTTACTACTCTCATTTATTTCTCTTGTCCTCCATTTTGAGTGATTCATCATGCATCTGTGTTCTATGCAAACAGCTCCTTACTTTTGTGGAATGAGGAGTATGACATACTGTTTGACCTGTGTGCAGACATTTTGAATTTTGTGGGACATGCTGATCAGATTGCTGACGTATAATAGTCATTATGATTGTAAAATACTTAGTACGACCTTTTTACCTACCTTTTTATATCCCAAGTGAATGCACAAATCTTTTCCAAATTATAGACCACATGACACGTGACACCATTGCCTGGCAGTATATCGTTATGAATTCGGCAGAGTGACGAATCAAGAGTTTTGAGCAAATTGAGTTTTTGTATGCTTATGATTATGTTTCAGGTTATCTTTTATTTCCACCAAAAATTGATACCAATGTATAGCTGTATGTATCTTCTATCCAGTGATACCAAAATAAGTACAAACATTCCCCACATGCTGATGCTATTGCTGTGGTTTAATAATGTGAGTGCGCCCCCATGAAATTGGAAAATTCTGGAAAATCATACGCAAAATATAGGCCAATGTTGTTATTTCTGCTTTAAAATCCTTGAGCTTTTGTTAAATATTACAGGGATGACTAGTTTTAACTTATAGCAAGTTAACATGGTTAAGTCTACATAAGCCTTAGGACAACCAGTAATTTCTACACAAAAGCCCCAAATCAAAAATGCGTGCTATGGTTTACACATAATTGAATGCGTATTCGACCTCTCTCTGCGCAGTGGTAGAGACATTTTGGCTACAGCATAAAGCCGAATAGCTGTTAAAATGCGTTTTGAGGGATATATCGATTGTTTCAGAACATGTAAGTATTGTAAATAATTTGTGTACATTCACTTCTATAATATACATTTCAAATGAGTGCTCACGAATGTTCTAAATTTTTAGAAGGCTCAATGGAATGGTACCAAGATTTTCAAACGCCGTTTATTCAGAACAGCAATTTTGCGTATTCGGCACTCTGCCGTATTCATAATGATATGTGCGAATTATGGCAATTTCCACTGGTCTTTGCCCTGCAGTGTGCGCATGCATCCCAGTTTGCTCAGGGCAGATGCATTTTATAATTTATATAGTACAAGAAAGCCATTAAACAGTGTAGCAGTTCGTTCAAGCATATCGATAGACCAGTCCCTTGCCTTTGTTGATAAACAATGTCAAGTGGTCTATATATCGTTATGAATTCGGCAGACGGCCGAATCTGGATTCGGCTTTTTGGTAAATTCATTTTACGCATTCATTACTTTCGAATTTGAGAATAAGGGATCAATGCTATACATGATAGAGGGCAGCATGTCAATTTTTTAACGGAGATCAGATGATAAGTATTCAAAAGAGGGCGGCACACAGGGTTAGCCAACGGTGACTCACAGTACGGTCAAAGACGATAACCGTTAAAAAAGCGATATGCCGCCCTCTATAGGTAAAGCATTGATCCCTTGTTCTCCAATTCAAAAGTAATGCATGCCAAAAATGAATTTACCAAAAGCAGAATCCGGATTTGGCCGTCTGCTGAATTCATAACGATATAAACTGGGAGCTCAGCTAGCACCACCCTCTTTGCATCATCCTGAACCAAGCCCACTTTTAGGTTCCTTGGACCCAAAAACATGTTGAAAAATGTTTGTCCGATACGCTCCATATTGATCAGTAGGCCTATACTTTGCCCGGGAAGGGAAGGAGGTCAAAAATCAACAAATTTAGCACAAAAAGTGAACATTTTCAAGATGTGCATTTTTATTGGGGGCATCTGGGGGAAGTATTGGCTTTGTTTTGGTTGGTTTTAGTAAGTATTTTCAAATTCCCAAGGTCACTTTCTTTCACTGGTGCAGCCTGGTCATTCCCAGACACATTTATGTGCATCTTGCCGGTTTTCCTGTGTGCTCTTGTTTACTCCTGCAATTTAAAAGAAGCGTCAATAAACCCAAACACTCAAGTTCCAAGGGCTATGTGGGAATCCTCAGTCATATATCAAATACTGCTGAGAAATGTTTATGTACTTTCAGTCGCTATTTGAGTTTTTCAGGCTTGAAGCGTTTAAAATTCAAGGTCCAAAAGCATGATTTTCAAGGATTTACCACAACACAAAAATCATGATGCGGCCGTCCATGCGGCATGTATTAACGAAAGTGACAGCTCCTCTCCACTCCATATTTTGTCAAAATTATACTTAAGGTAAAATTCCAATTTTCAAGGCCTTGAAAAGGTGTTTTCAAATTCAAGGACTTCCAAGGACAGTGGGAACCCTGTTTTATACTAGGACCAAATAAACACACAACACTCGCATAATATTTAAAGCATGTCATTTTGTAATGGAATTTTATTGCACACTTGTATTAAATCCAGACTTCCAGTGCAAGTCCTTCCATACAATTAGTTATCTTTCAAATTCATTGGTTTCCACTGTCTTTTTTAACCCATTGAACATTTTCTGTAAAAAACAGTGTTTCTATTATTATCTTTTTAAACATAGAAAAACTAGAAACACCGTATCTGTGTAGCAATAACTAGCTATCAAGTAAGGAAATTTACCACTATGCTTTGCTTGGCCCACTTCACTACTGACACAAAATAAATTAACTTTTGCAGTTGCCAAGCCAATGCCATTTTCTAAAACTTCCAACACATCGAAATTGAGGGAAACCAACTTTGTGCATTGACATTATTATTCAAATTATGCAGATGGACTGCAGTTTTGCTCCTATAGTTGCTCACCATTGTTTTAATTCTCTTGCAAATGGTGGACAATAACGGGTTATCTTGGTCTTCATGTAGTCCTAGACTTAATTAATATCTTAAGCACCCTGATTCAACTTTGACAAAAAAAGTAATCGCAAACATAGCATTTTACATTGCATTTCAAGTTAGTACAATCCTTTTGATTTCAAAATTACTATTACAATATTGAGATAATGCAAAGTCATTCAAGAAATCATTGGAAAAGTTAAGTTCACAAGCAAATTTCAAAATAAAATTGGTTTTCTATACCAGTTAACATCTGTCTTCATCAGTGGGTTGTGTCAGCTTGTCACACCTATATGAATGGTGACAAAGACAGTCACTCCCACTAAAGTAGGAGACGGCACTGAAACTGGTAAAAAAAAATTCTTTTGAAATCTCCTTACAAATTCCACATATTTTGTTATCCACATCAGGCTTTGTGATGAAGCTGTTGCAGACTTTCTGAAGCATGTTCAAAATGACAAAATGTGTATGAAGAACGCAACCTCCGTTTAAATGAACCGTAAGCCAAATAATTATTTTGTAGGCAACGTCTTGTCATATTGTGCTGTAGCATATCATTGCAGTACCGCATATTACTCCTAGAAACAGGTGACTTAAGTACATAAATAATTGAAATTGAACTGACTTTGCCACAAAAGTATACTTTGACACTTTCTCAATCTCTAAACTTCCCTACTCAGTAGAGAGCTCAACAAAAATCTTTTATATATTTCAATTGACTATTATAATGATCACATTCAATAATCTGTTGATTATTTTCATATAAACCCAATCAGATTCAGATTGCGAGTCCGCTTTGTCACGTTGACATTAAAGTACAATTCTGGTAGCATACACCACAAAAAAACATTTCTCAAACTACACCCAATTCCAGAAAATTACATCACTGCAGTAATGAAATTTTCTGGAAATGGGCATACATATTATAAAGCTCTTTATAAACCTATTTACAATTGGAGACACAATTTGTCTTTCAAATGCATATTTCAAATATAAAATTTCTACAAATTATACACCTATTATTTTGTTACTTAATTACACAGAGAAATGTTTTGTGGGAAGTTACCCAATTGTACCAAAATATTAACGTAAACAACAGGACCGAGTTGATCCAAATCTGTTTGGGTGTCAAGTAAAAGATGTTAAATCTTTGAATAATTGTAATTTGCCATTGCGGCTAATCGCTTTGCCAAATACACCACTTCATTACTCTGATACCAGACTTAAAACGAGCAGAAAAAGCCATGCGTTCGATATATCTGTCGGCAGATAAAAATCCCAAGTTAGTCAAGAGTATTATTGGTTTCATTGTTACATGTACTACGTCAGTGATGGGCAATTTGATATAGGTGATTAAAAAGCATCAGATTTGGATGTATACACGTTTTATACTGGATGCATATTTTTGTTCCTTACTTATGATTCAAAAATGTACTTTATGGGTTAAAATACAAGGTTGATCTGCTGATCCAAATTTCAGGCTACATATTGATTAATTAATGATGAATCACAAGTACCCGTGTCCACAACTAAATATCGATTTGAGGTGAGAATCAATCAACTTGATAAATTCCTCATCCAGATGCCACTCTTATCGTTAGCTTGATAGATAACAATTTTTGAAATTAGTCACTTTCACTTTTTATTTCGCAGGGCTAGAATTTCGGCAACACAACAGCTAATCGAGTGAATCAAACCAGATTCCTGTAACTTTTTGACAATTTTTTCAAGTGATTCTCGCAACCTTTGCAAGAATCGGATTTGATTCTTGCACTGTGTGACAAAATTTGGTTTATCCTTCATGCAAAAGAGCACAGAATTAAGCTAGCACAAAAATCTTCTATTGAAGGATAATACAGCTTTATTCCATAAGCTGCTTTATTCCTCAATAGAGTCTTTACACTAGTCTAACTCATGAATACCTTACACTAATGATACACCGTAACTTCTACCCCTGCTTAATATGTGCCATCATTCATAGAATGCAAATGACTAATAATCACCTCCTGTTAAAGCATTTTCCACCCCGATGTGGCAGCATCTATATGCGTGCGTGTACGTCAGCACTTTGTGCGAACACTAGTGATTTGTAACAGCGCCCAATGAAATGCGCACTGACGTCAGGGGGGGAAATACTTTAGATGCAATTTACACTGTAAGGACCATGTTACGACCGTAAAAAAATAGTATTTTGTAAGTATTCAGACTGTATGAAAACATTGAGAACATTTATGTTCATTACGGGCTTCCATTATAAACACATCACTTTCACATTACCAGGCAAAACAGTAGGCAACTGTAACAGTTTCACACTATCAATTCACTTGTACCTGCAATTAGGCTAATCCATTCAAAGTCCACACTCCCCCTGTGGAAGGTAACTGAAAATCGCCCTTCCTCTTTGGAAGATTAAAGTTGAATCTATCTCAGAGGGTGTGTGAAATACAAATGGAGCTGCCTAATGTGGTCTTTCCTTCTGAAATTCGTACTCCCCCCATGGAAAGTATTTCCAAAAATCTTCCACAGGGTGAGTGTAGATGGAATAGCCCATTGCGAGATTTAAAAGCACCCAATTTGTCAGCAATTTTGTACTGTAAACATTGTCACTCTTAACCCCTTGAATACTACCCGCCAATCTTACATTGCCTCTGATTGGTCAATTGCATGATATCTTTACTTTAATCACCAATCAGAATGGAGCTTTGTAAATAAATTCACCCCAATTTTTGTGTGTGGTGAAATTATTCTAACAATGTTGCTGATTGGTCCAAATGATAATGAAAACTTCTGTTTGGCCAATCGGCAGGTAGTTCTCATGGGGTTAAAAATGAACACATCCATGCTGACCTCTCAATTCTTTTCAATGTTGTGTGAACAGGGATGTCACAATGTCACTACACTGGTTGGTGCTTGTCACTATTAAACAGCAAATAAAAACCTGTCCTCCCTCCTTTAACCGGTGGCATTCAGGCTGGTGTTTTCAACATGAAACATCACTTGCGAACTGCCTTTCTCTTTTTTACATAAATGAACAAAATGTAGAGGATTTGCCAGCAACGCCCTTTCATTCTGTCATTTGTGTTCAACTGCATTTTGTGTATCAGAACATAACTAAATGGGACCTGTTCCCATAAAATAAGAGGAAAGTTGCAAATCTATATTTTTTAGTTACAGCCAGATTTATAATCTCTAGATCATAAGCTTTACTTGCAAGGATTGTTCCCTCACTTGGTGTTCAAGGCAGCATATCTTCTTTTCTTCCCTGGCAACTTTCTGCTCATTTTGTGAGAACGGGTCTCAAATGGTTAATGAATTATCCCTATAGTGAACCTAAGTAAATGAGCATTGTTCCCGACTACTTAAATTCCATTATTTCAAGAATTACTTAATTGAGTCAATGTTAAGTTTGGCACTTCTTACAGACGGCAAAAAAAGAAAGAAAAAAGTATGTCTCATAGCTACCGTGTGCATTGGTTTTGCGGGCCAGAGAAATTACAATTCTTTTAAACCAAAATGTTTAAATTTAATGTTTATTACAATCATTAATTTTGCCCATCTCAGTTAGTTCCAGAGATGTGGTAAAATGAGTAACTAAAGATAATAAATGGGGTGAGTCGCTAAAGACATGATGCCAAGCATGGCTTGATTCCTCTAAGGCTTAAACCTGATTACAATTCTACGGGGATACATAACCCTGAATACATTAAATGAGTCACCAGGGATAGCCCTATTATGGTTAGACATCAACACATAGATGATATAAATAACTAACAGGTGTACCTTTCATGTGCAGCTAATCTCAAATTTAGTTCAAAGCCGACAACAAATGAGTTCTCCTTTTGTACGTCCACAAGAATTGGACAGGAGATGGCTTAATTTTGGCAAATAAATACAAAATGCATAGTTGCTATAAATGAATGGAAAATACTAACCAAGTATCTGGGTAAAAATTATAATAGTATTCACTCTTTTGCCAGACCACCCCATCTGACATAATTTTTCACCCCTTCCATTGACTGGCTTGTTAGATCAATACAAGCTGTGTGAATGCAAGGAGGCGAGTGAATCTTTTTAACAAAATAATTGCCAAAATAATTGCCAAGGATAAATAACTGCCAAGGATTGAACCATGGTACCTGTCTGGTCAACAAATGCTTCTCAACATTTTAAAATAATAATAGAGGTGATCAGAAAAAACATCTTCATTTACCATTAAACCCCATGGGCACTACTGCCTTTCATACAGAGTCTCTGATTGGTTAATTACTTCATATAATCATATAACCAACTAATCAAAATATAGCTTTCTGATCTCTTGGCACTTTTAAAAGAGGAAGGCCCACCAGAGCAGTTCTTCTGGGGTGAACCAAACCTGCCTGGTTGTCAAATTTATCAGTGACCGGTGATCTCTGAATTTGACAGGTGCTAATTGATGCAATAACATTAAAACATCAATTAGCACCTGTCAAATTCAGAGATGACCTTTTCACTGATTAATTTGATAACCGGGCAGGTTTGGTTCACCCCAGAAGAACTGCTCTGGTGGGGCTTCCTCTTTAAGCTTAATCCCCTTCAGCCCTGCCTATTCTTACCATATCTCTGATTGGCTCAATATATGATACAGCCCTCTTTGTAACCAATCAAATTAGTTCTTAGAGGCCGATAATTTGGTCAGTAGTGCACATGGAAGTGCTGTGCAGAGTTAGAATTTTGGCACATATTGTTTCTAGCACAGATTTTCATACATATGGATTTGTGTGGATCACAATTAATCTGCATTTAGTATTTGCTTTCTAGTTTACCCCATTACAGTGAATTTGTGAGAACCACAAGTGTTCATTTATGCAGAAGGCGACAAAATTCTATCAGAGGTGTGCAGGGACTGCCTTTTGAGGAGAGCGAGAGCAATCGCTCTCTACTGCTCTCCTAAAATCTGATATAGGAGAGTGATTTTTTGCTCTCCTTAGTTGACCATTCTCTCCTTACATTCTATGGTAAATGCTCTTAACAGCTCTCCTTGAAGACTTCAGAAGAGCTATTTAATGCTCTCCTGCAAATTCAAAAAGACAGCCCCTGAGGTGTGTGACTTTTAGCACCCTTAAACAAATTCTATATTAGCATATTTTTACACTGGAATGTGAGAAGTTTTTTTAATAACCTGTACGTAGAATATCTTGTACCACTATCCCACTGATCATGCCATACACTGCCTTTTCGCATCATGGAAGTTATCACACTTCAGTCTTTTTCCCCAACATAATTTGCACGATTAAATAACACAGTTTGGATGTGTGTATGTGTCAATACCACCACGACTTGGTGACATTCCTGAAACTCTGGGCAGTGTGCATCATCATCAGAAGGTAGTTCAAGTAAATGTGAGCTATACTTTACGATTCTGCAAACCTGTGCTACTCAATAGCATAACTGTATGGAAGAAGAAAATGTGCATCATGACACCATAATCTAGCAGTAGCCACCAGCATTAACATGTAATTAGACGGTACAAAGCTGTAATATATATCTCTTTATGTAAATTGATTATTACTTAGATATTCTTAGTTACATACCAAGTAAAATACATGTTTTTAAGTCCCATCTCAACCAATGCTACTGTTCTAAAACCCACAAAGTCTCTTCATCGTGAGGAGACATTGCGATAACACCGCAGATACTCGTAAAAATATAGCTTACAATAGGAACTGAACAAGGCACATATTGATATAATGCTAACATGTTGGTACTTCACTTACAGTATCCCGATGTACAACCAGGAAATGACATTGGATTGGGACTTGACTGTAGACTATTATAGTATAAATACATGATAGTCGACTTTCGGAGTGTCACAAATGGTGAGTGAAGTCTTGTTAATAATGCAGTCGCGTAACCAACGGGGTTACCCCCTGCTGCCCCTCAAATGAGCCAAGTTTATTACATAGGTGCGTCCTACTTTTGTCCCTGAGCAGCGATTGGTGTTTGCACACCTTGATCGTGACATGCTAGTTACCCCACTGCAAATGACAAGAATCCAATGGACACGTTCAAGAACGAAGCCTAGCTAGCACACAAAATGACAGAATGTAGTCACAGTGCAAAGTTGTTAACAAAATAAATTCTTACTCAAAATTCCATGTGTTGCCAAGCTTTTCACAGTGCGGATTGGAATGCTCTTGTCCAGCAGTCTGCTCTTGTGCATTCAAAATGATGATGATGATGACGATAATGCATTTTCACAGACAGATTAGGTAATGGTTAAAACACATGTGATTTCTACCCATTTGGCTGAAACCACATCACTTGAATTCCATCTTAGCTTTCTACAGCAAAGGTGGGAACATTTTAAGGCAAGTAATTTGTTATGGATACCATTGATATCCTACCAAGTTCTACCCTAACATACCCTGTTATTTCACTGGACTGGTGCAGCACTTATACTTCTTATTTTTTTCTTTTTTGTATGTGTTTGTTGTTTTCTAACTGACTTCTCTTAAACACTAACCAATTCACTTCAAACTGGATCACTACAAATATCAGCCATACAGAACTTACTTTGTGCTCCTAACAGCACCCATCACAATCCTATCACACTTGCTGATGTGCGTACATGCCCCAATTATTGCGCAGAAATAAGTAGGGGTCACACAATGCCTTTCCTTGTTTTGCGAGATGCCAACATTTCACGACTTGTGGGCACTGTGAGCTCCAATTTGTTATACATCAGTAAAATGATGCGACAGGACTGCAAGTGGCGCCTATTAAGCAAAAATATGTGCGATATATCAAGTTTTTCCCGATTCAGGAATTCATGAGCCGGCAATTTGTGAACACACAGCGGTTTGTGACAGCAAGTTCATTGCCAAGTTACTAAAACGAGACATGCAGTTTCTCCTCTTATATCATTTATGAGTTTCAGTTAAGAGGTGCAAGTGAATGCACTATTCGGATGGCAAGGTAATGTCCCACTCGATCGAGAGGACTTGCCAGCATAAGCTGAATAGGACCAGGCATTCATCCGCAGAAAGCATCTGCTTACGCCTCATAACTGAAACTCATCACTAACTCACAATGAGCAGGATATTACGGTAATTACAAACTTACACAGAAAGAAAAACATACTTGAAAATTACTACAATTTTTTTCCTTTTAACTGATCAAGAAAATATGGTATACGAATATAAAAATATGAAATAAAATTAACCAAAAAGTAAATACTATTGAATTTGTAACACAAAAATTGCAAAGAACACTTTCAAACTGTCATTCACACAGCAGCAAGTTCTGTTTGACTATGATAACCATCTTCAAATTGCATTATATTTTATTCTTTTTTATTTCGTTTTTCAAGTTTTTGATATTAAAACATTGAGAGCACAAGTTATGTTTGACTGAAATACAAGAAATTTCACCTGTTTATTATGACAATACCAATCAATATAAAAAGCTTCAAGCTCCAAAAGGATTTTTGGGAAAGAGGACAAGATGTCGGGAAAAAAAAGTGGTGTTTAACAAAATCCACAACTGCTTCCGAGAACGGAAGCCTATGGATGATGCCGTTGCTAGGATACAAACACTGATGACGAGGAATGGAAAAAGACTCTCTCTCTTTAATACACTGCCAGTTGGACAGCAATGGAACCAACTAAATTTGGACTTATTATTACACCGATATACTGAGAACAGTCAGGTGAACTGCTGTAGTAGAATACACTCACTAGTACTCAAACACATAAGAGCAGCAGCAACATACAGAAGATGCTGAGTTGCTTTTCTGTCTGCCCGCCCGCCTGACAAGTCATTGCTCTTCTCTCTCCTTCACAGACCCCAAGTTTGACTCGCTGTGGTCTCTCTCTCACTGGCGATGTGGTGTAGTGTGCAACACCCAAATGGCCTCCCTCAATCTGTAGCAGATGGCACCCGACGATGGCGCTTAGGATGTCTGTGGTTGTCACGTAACTTCCATGGCAACAGATTGGTTATTGATATGTGGAGCACCATCATCATGCCTATCCCTGTTGAAGAAAATCAAGAGTGGATGAGAAATTGCTACCTAGCAACAAAAACAAAACAAATCTTGTTACACAATCTGATCTACTCATAGCAAATGAACTGAAAAAAACAAAACAAAAAAGAACAACAAAAACACACACAATTTCAGGCGAATGCATTGAGGTGGCCAAGCTGGTTAACTCCTTTAGTTGGACAGTAAATCTTTTTGCTATTTTTTATGACAACTAAAAAACTAGAAGTTAAACTAAACTGTTTTTCACCCTGATGTGGCAGTGACGTCGGTGCTGTGCATCTTCATATCGCTAGTGTTCGGTCAGAGCACTTGCGTACACAACACACTGAAAGATGCCGCATAGATCCGCCGCACGAAACAACTACCTCAACGCATTGATATCACTGCCACATCAGGGTGAAATATGGTATAATATTCTGTTGCTACAGTAGTTGCTATTTCTTACCCTGCTATAACAGCTAAATTATTAGCTTGTGCTATTCTTTTGACTACAGCTGACGATGAAGATTGCTCAGACTTGCTATTTCCTGCTGCATTCCCGCTACCTAGTTTCGACTGTCGCCCGTCACTTAGTGCAGGCACCTTAAGTGTCGTCGCCACGGACGTCGACAGTAAATTGGTGGCGCCGGTGGTTTTGGTCTCTAAAGAGTTCGCAATGGTACGCATTGCACCAGATTTTTGAGAGTCTGTTAGTATTGTGGATGATTTGGATGTAGACGATGATGATGATGATGATGACAGTAGTGATACACTGGTAGCTGGCTTGGGTTTTGTGATAGGGTAGTTTAATTGTAGTACTGTAGCTGCAGGTGCTGTGGAATGACCTGAGGGAGCTGTCGGAAAAAAATATAATAAATTTTATTGAGATGGCGACTTGACAAGAGATTTTCTGTACGGAATAATTTGCCTATTAAACATCTGTACCAAATGATTATCAAACCTAATACAATATGATTATAATAGCTCGTGCTTATTTGATACAACATTGCAAATAACTTCGAGGCAAACCACACTTCTGATGACTTCTACAGATTACAAGGGGCTACAGATTGCTGTCCTTAGGATATTTAGAAGAGCGGATCGGATATCGGTAAAAAAGTTTTTGGTGACTTTGGAGAGGGGGTTAGAAATGGCAGGTGAGTTATGCGTCACTCTCCAAAGAAAGTTTAGGAGAGCTTTTAGGAGAGTGATTGCACATGCTAACCTTGGAGTCAAAGCCTACGAATACAATTTTGTGTTATGACAATCAACTGCTAATTTTTTTTACATTTCCTTCATGCAATCTCACCTTTGGTTACATCTAAAAGACTATGATTGGAGACAACATTTTTGGATCCTGATCCTCCGGTATGGTTAACTGCCACAACTGTCGGCTGAACCAATGACGGCGGCTGATCCATTAACACATTGACAGATGGCGCCCTAGCGGCGCCTGAACTGTCACTAGTTCCTAATGTAAATTGTGAAGTTGGCAATGAGCCAAAAGAGGTGCTCAGTTCTGTGGTGCCGCCATCTGCGCCCACCACGTCCACCTCCACTAATTGAGAATCCTGAGTATCTTGCTGCTGCTGTTGGGATTGCTGCTGCTGCTGCTGTTGCAACACATTTGATTGTTTATTTTGCACAGTTGTTTGTGACGAGTCTAATAAGCTTGTTCCACTAGTACTAGGGACATCCATAGCCATTACATCAGATAAAAGTTGAGTACCAGATGATGCCGATTGTAGTGCAAACGTAGGATAAGTTACACAGATTTGCGATGGTGCTTGGTCTGCCAGCATTGGTTCTGGGTCTTGAGGTGGTGGGGTCTTTGGCCTGAAGTGCAGCCTGGGAATCAAACAAATGTTACACAAATATCTTAAGTAAATGGTGTTGTTGATGGATTCATTCATTTTGTTACCTCACAAAAGTTGTAAAGGCACATTTCATGCATAAAATACCAACAAAGGCAGCATACTGTTGTTAATCTGAATTTTCACTTTCATCCATGTTTGAATTTAGGTATGAATCCCTAAATTGACCTTGTAGAAAGATCTGCATATGTGACACGATCAAGGGGAATGAGTCGGATGTCGCTAACATTGATTTTGAGATATTGGCAAAGAAAGTGTTAAAATTCTGTTGTTTTCAGCGATTGATAAAGTGATGTAACTTCGCAAAGAAAAATCGTATCGACTTGGGGTTTTCAGTTTCTGAAAGCTCTAAATGTCCTCTTTAGAAACATATGTAAAACTCATTTTCGACTAAGGTCGACATGTGACTCATTCCCCTTGATCACATATATCATTTTTTTTACTTGCACAATTTTAAAAGTCCATATGTGACCATCCACCACAAAGTGGTAGTAAAGTCGGCTCTAGGTCATTTTCCATTGCAGATTTTGAAAGAATGCACTTTCAGCTTTAAAATGACACCTCAACCAGCTTCATCGGACATCTGGAAGTGAAGTTATGGTTCATCAAAGGTCAAATTCCTAGTATATTTTACATAGAAATCCATATACTGTTTTTGATTGTATCTCAAAATGGAGAATGCCGACTTTACGACCAGTTTGTGGTGGATGGTCACATATGTGATCTGTTAGTTGATAACATGAAATGAGCATTAAGTCGCATGTTGGTAGATTCGAGACATCCTAGCTGTGGAGTTGATGTTTTTTGTAACAGTGTGCTGCGCCAGCCAGTAACAAGCCACTATGTCCTTCGCGAATGGCCCACTGTGCCCCCCATTCACAAAGGAGATAGACATATTGTTGGTTGGTTTAACATTTGGGTGCAACTTAAACCTTAACCATATTGAATATCTTGGTGTGGTGGCAGTTAAGAAATAAAGAGTAATACCCTATTCCTTTACATTTGAATAATGTGTCCAAGGCAGTAAAAAGATAATAATGGGGTTATTTAAACAAACCCCCAAATATTATGACATATTTATAAAGAGAAAATTTCACTTTTTTGCCCAAGTATTTTAAGTTGTTACATCAAGCTAGACTGCATGTATGTGTCCGTCCATATCAAAACGATGCACTTGCCGGCTGCTACATGTGTCTCATTTCACATAATAGCTAGGAATAAATACCAGATTCATCTCAAGTGGAGGTCACTTCAAATCATCCGCAAGTCACATGGATTAGGCATACAGAGAAAATTCCATAACCATGTGACTTCGGGATGATTTCAAGTGACCTCCACTTGAGTTGAGTCTGGTATTTATTCCTAGCTATCATTTGAAATGAGACACATGTATCAGCCGTCAGCCGACAAGTGTATCGTTTTGATATGGATAGACCATATGTGTATCCACAGCAACATGTATCACAGAACATTGAACCTGTAACCATACGTAATGCTCTGCGTAAAATGTTTCACACTTTGTGTTTTAGACTCAATCAAGGCACATTATTACGTAACAAGTTTGATGGAAAGTTAATTATTCTGTAAATCTGGAAGTTAGACCAAGCATCCATTCTCTCGATTTGTTTGCTATTTACAGTGTACAACAGTAACAACACATGACGTTCAGTGTATTCAAAGCTAAAGCTCTGTTCATACTCACAGTCTTTTCGACTTAATATCCTCAAGAATTTGACTAAGTGGAAGACTTGTAGATTGCGGTCTTACAGATGACAACGAAGATGAAGGAGGATGTGACAAAGAGGACGATGAGGGACTCATAGGAGATAAACTAGGCTCTGTCTCCTCCACGTATTGAAAACAATCATCATTAGGAGTCCATGCTCGGTCCAACAGGACTCTGCCAGGTAAAACAAAACAGAACTTGTTGAGAACGAGAGACATACATAATATACACAGAATCAGATTCAATCAGTAAATCGCTATGGACCACAATGGCCTCATCCTAATGGCATAATTCAATAAGCTCAATTAAATGATCACAGTACAAAATTTGACCTCAAGTTGCAGAGTATGAGTTTTTGTACCCAATCTAAACGAAGGTCATTCACTGAACGTGTAAATATATTGGGGTTAAAGAACTGTGCCCCTGATTGATGAGCATGTTGTGGATCCTAGTGAATGGACTCATTTGCTCACACAATACAATGATAATGTATGATTTGTGGTGGCAGCTTTTGAAGCCTCTTTCTTGGTCTTTTGAAGCCTCTTTCTAGGTTAGAGGTGCACTAACTGTATCTCCTGTTGCATTGTGCAACTAATATGACGCAAGCTGAAGGGAATGTAGTTGTGAATTTCATTGTTCATGCTTTCTTCATGCTACATCACTCTGGTAAGGTTAGATCCATGTTAAAATTCTTGCTGTTTTATCTATGAGAGCAATTTGTGGTGGTGGCAGCCTTTCAAGTTGCGTTCTAGGTCTTTTGATGCCTCTTTCTAGGTTAGAGGTACACTATAACAGCATCTCCTGTTGCACTGTGCAACTACTACTAAATTTGACACTTGCTGAATTGAATGTAGTTGTAAATTTCATTGATCATGCTTTCTTCATGCTACATCGCTCTTCGTAAGGTTAGATCCATGTTAAAATTCTTGGTGTTTTATCTATGAGAGCAATTTGTGGTGGTGGCAGCCTTTGAATCTGCATTCAAGGTCTTTTGATGCCTCTTTCTAGGTTAGAGGTACACCATAACTGCATCTCCTGCTGCACTGTGCAACTACTACTAAATTTGACACTTGCTGAATTGAATGTAGTTGTAAATTTCATTGATCATACTTTCTTCATGCTACATCGCTCTTGGTAAAGTTTAAATGTTTAAATGCTTCCGGTTTATCTATGAGAGCAATATATTATTGGTCATTCACATTCTTGATTACATAGCCACACTGAACAAACAATGTCTGCAATAAGTGCATAGCAGTAGCAAAATGCAATTTTGGAATGTGTAGCAATTTTGTACCATTCATAGGCATTTGCTCCCAAAATTGGTTAGTATTTTTGCTACACAAATAAAATTGCTTAATGTGGACCCTGTGAACAAATAGCATCTCTACTGAGCTCCAGAAGAGCTTAAAACAGCTTGTCAACGTAATGAAATAGTATTCCTTTCCATATGACAAGGTTATGACTTGGTATAAAAACTGCAAAACCATGCATCAGCTTACCTCCCACCTCTTCCTATTCTCCTTCTTGCAAAACCTATACATCTCTTGGGCGTTCTTAGCGAGGTACAGGAATAGCGGTACCTCTTGTCAGATACACCTTTCTTGAAGCTATCAGACCACGGCCAGTTGGATACCAACTCAGGATTAGGCTGCAATAACATAAAAGTAATCATTAGCAATGATCAGTATACTACTGTACTTCAATCAGGCCGATTGATATGAATTTCTTTGTTGTCAGAAAAAAGTGTCAATTCAAGCACCTTGCTTCCGGGCGCATGATTACATGCATACTTGTGACAGCCATTTGTTTTTCTGTTTTATTAACTATCTTGCAATTAACCAAGTGGCACATTTGTGGTTTAGCCTAAAATTGTTACCCAGTTTAACCGACTGAAGTACATATCACCAGCGGCCAGCACGCTTTCTACATCCTATCACCCTATCAATTTCTGGGAAATGTTTTGGCGTTAACAAATCTTGTAATGTAACTTGTATATGAGAAGTAATTTGTTGTTTGTCAGTCTCACCATGTTGAGCAAATCATTAATATTGTATACTTGTAAAAGGAAACGGACATATGCAATGTGAAGTTTTAAGTATTGGTGACTTACTGCTTGATATTGACAGCCTTTTGTTCTCCTGAATGCAAAGATACCATCTGGATCTTGCTCTTCTTCAGTAGCTGGAGATTGCACCTGAAATCACATTGATAAGTAGATTAGTAAATTACATGGTGCGTAAAACATATCCACGCTGAATTATGACATCAGAAAGGAAAAAAAATGTTTGAGAAGAATGAACATATTTGTAGAGTGACCTCAAATGACCTTTGAGTTTGACCTCATATCCATTGACATCACACATGCCACGGTACCAAAGGTTCATTATGTCAAAGTCCTATTGAAATTCATCAAAGCATGTGGGAGAAATGACAAACTGTTTACCTTTGGCTTCCTAAATTATCAATGACCTCGCTTGACCCCTAAATGACCTTACTCTCCAAATTCCATACCACCCTACATTGCCCCTGACCAAAGGCAGGGGCAAGTACCATGAAAGTTCATACTTCTGTGCACAGTGAAGCTTTTTGAACGTATTTGTAAAATGTCCTCAAATGACCCCTTGATGACCTTACATTACACATGTCAATGAATCTTGTTCCCAGGCTCCATTAAAATCAATCAAAGCATGTGGGAGAAAAATCATCAACAGAAGGCCAGTGTTGAAAAAATTTAACACAAAAGGTAAGCAACGCCCTCCCACATGGCAAACGGAGCTCACTACTTAGTCCCTAATCCAACTTAGAATTTATCGCCAGTGACAACAAGTAGAAAACTTGATCTCTTTATCATCAGAGCAACTTGTTTTCTGCTTTTGCAAACATCATAAAATCTAATGACATCACCCAAATTATAAGAATAGTCCAAGTCAACACAAGAATACCAACTCCTGATTAACTGTAATGCTGTGCTAACCAGTTGGCGTAGGTCATGTTTACTTTTAAACAGCGACTAACCTGAAAACAGGTCCCCTTAAGGGGGAGCAGGGACGTGTGCAATAAATATAGTGGCCCAACATTTTTGTGCATTATTCAGGGGTGTAAGTGCCCTCTATTGAAAAAAGAGGAACTTTGTTCAAAAAAAGAGAAAAAGCACTGAAATAAGCTCAAAATGGGTTAAAAATGAAAGAAGAAGCTAAAATTTGCCTCAAAGAAATGTCCAAAAAAGAGGAATTCAGCTTGAAAGAGGAGATTTCACACCCCTGATTATTGTGAGGAAATGAACGCCTGGTTCTATATAGTATCTTCAGTGTTATTATGTCAGCATCATGTCTTAAGTCATATAATGTTGCTTTTATATGGTGATATCTTGCTCATTGCTCTTCTTTATAGAGTACTTACTGGGGAAAGGTCCTCATCTGAACTGCGGATTTCAGGGAATTGTGGCTGCGGCTCCGCACTGTACGATGAAGTGGATATTGTTTTCTGCCTCGCAGTCGGGTCTGTAGCCTTGTGTTTCCTCTTCTTGTATTCCCGTTTTTTCTTGATGGTTTCCTCCTGCGACAATACAACAAAAATGAACGATGATCTCAACACCATTAACTTATTGCCACTTGCAATTACTCTCATTTTTTTTCAAAACTTTCAAGACTAGCATATATTTTTTTCAAAACTTTGTAGAATAGCATTAATATGATTATTAGTTTATTAATTTATATTAGCTTTGGTGTCTAATACTACAAATCTGATTATAAATGAGCTATCATTGAAGTGCAAATTCAGTGTTATTATTTATTTATTTTCCTCAAAGATACCCATACAGCATTGACTAACAATTTAAAAATACCATCACAAATTCCCAACAGACAACTCATCATTTATACTTCGGTTCTGTGAATGAAAGTTCACTTTGCGAAATAATGATATATGCAACTGGTAGTACTACTAATAACAGATGCGGCCAGCCATGTCCAGACTTACTTTGCCTACCCAGGATCCATAGGATGTTCCATTTGGGATGGCAGGAATTGTGAACGACGGCTGACGTTTGCTCAACTCTTCGCATTCTGCCAGCACTTCACCACTATAGTCATTCATTTGATACCTAAAGCAACAACAGGATAAACACGATGTTACTCGAGATACGCCCCCAAATCAACACACCAAACAAGAATATCTAGGGACAAATTACACAAACTATCAAATGTATACACAATAATTTATTATTATTTATTCACTTGTTTTTCGTAACACTGACAGAGAGTATACTACTGCTCAAACTGAACAATTGTACTTATGACACTTCAAATGTGTTTAAAAATTAATACCATGTTTTGTAAACAAAAATCAGTTTTGTCTATAGATGTCCATCATAGACACCCGCGCCAATCCCACGGCAAGCATTTTGGCAAGAATCCTCAAATAGATTCTAGCAAATTACATTTTCGTAAATCAAACTTGATTCTCATTAAATTTGTATGTTTACCCAACAAAGATTGGGCGAGATTCTTGCAAGCAATTATTGCCAGAGTTAAGTTTGATTCTCACACTGTACAATGAATGCTACCCGTGTTTTCTCACACACTCTTTAAAAAAAAAAAAGTAAAACCAGCTTTATAAGTATTATTATTATTATTATTATTACTACAACCAATCTGTTACATCACTGCTGTTCCGTATTTGGAGTAATGGTTGGGTGTAATATGTGCTAACCTTTAAATATCAATCAACTGGCACCTACTATAACCTTACCTCTTCTCAAAAACTTCTAGTGTTAGATGGAGTGCCTCTCTTTTGCTCTTCTCTCTCCTCTTGACCATTTCCAAAAGGGTCCTGTAAAAATGTCACAACATGAGGATATATTCAGATTAACAAAAATGATATGAACAACAAATAATAGAGGTAAACTTTATCAGGTTTTATAATTTGAGGCAGAAATTATTTCAGGCTTTGATTAATTTGAGTTATTTTTCCCACGTTTCCCTGATGATGCATCACTTATGCTCCAATTGCCATTGTCATCCAAAAGGATATTGGAAATCAAAATTACTATTTTCCCTCCTGAGATTAATTTTTACATCAATTCATGAACACACAACAATTTTCTGAAAGCATCCACCTCAAATCTCAATCACTAAGAACCTTCTTAAATGGGTATGATATGATGTCAGTTGGAATCAACAGTAGTGGACTTTGATGCGATGCAAGTACGACTATCAGCATGCTAAGTTAAAAACAGGGTAGGGTGTGTGATTTGTTACATTCCTCACAGCACACCTACACATTTGCATATATTCAAGAGTTTGCTCCTGGATTTGTCACAAACTTACACAGCCCTTGAAAGATCCCTCTTTAGTTTGAGCATCTTCTCATATGAAGCTTCATCGTTTTTTGCGGTTCTTTCGTGTTTGCATTTTCTCCGTTCTTCTCCTGAAGGCTACATATGGATTGTTACTCGTCGAACCATCCCGCTTTCTCCTGTTTGACCTGAGGAATAAGACCACATCCCTGCAAGCAGAAAAGTAGGATAAAATGTTCCACATTAATACAGTTTAATAAGTTGCAAAATGTGCATTCAAAGAAAGATGAACCTTAAACGGTACATTTTTATTATTGTACCAAGAAATCTCTGATGAAACTTGGTACAATTACAGACCCTCACCCCTTACATACATCCTCAGGACTGTTCATCACAAAGGTGTTATGGATAGTCAAAAATGTTTTAACATTTCTAAATAATCATTTTTAGAAAATTCTTAAACTACAATTTATCAAAAAAACATATTACTACATAATAAGTGCCAATACCTGAAGCAACGCTGCAGTTCCAGGAATGGCATCACCCAGCTGCATAATTCGTAGCCGCTTGTTGAGCCAGTAATCATACACAGCTATGATCAAATCGTCATCTTCTTTTAACAGAAGTTTGGCTTCCTTCAATGACACAACCTGAAATGAAAAAAAAATCATCATGACTATCTCTGCGCATGTACAGGAATAATTGAAGACACCCTACACAGGAAAATTGGAAATTGCCTTTAAAAACATTTACATGGCCAGGGTTAGAATTGCTACACTGGTATATTTCTTGAGGATGTCAATGTAGGTCACCAGCTGGTCACACTCCCCCAGGTCTCTCTCTTACATGCTTCAGGTATCCAGTGGGCTAGTTTGGAATCAGGATGCACGATGCAGGCTCCTCAATCCTAGAACAATGTCAAGCATACAACAGTTCTTCTCTCCCTGATCTTACTAATAATTTTTGGGCGATCTCCACATAATTCAGCAGTTATAGTGTGCTCCTTTTCATTTAGAACAGTTCTCAGCATACAGGTGTAGCAACCATTGAACTCTTTTTTAGTGTGACGGCCATGCTTCACAATCGAGGAAATATTAACTGATGTGCAGCAAAAAATTAATTCTCATGGGCAGAGTAGACTTCTAGATCTTTATAAAAGCTTGCTTCAAGCCCCAAATAGATCTCACAATCTTGACTACTTTACTACATTATTCAGGAGGAATTTAAACAACTGTACCTGCTGGCCACTGCCTTTCTCCAATCTGTCCATCATGACCTCAAATTTGAGAGGGGTGATGTCAAATGTCTTGGCTTGCTTCCTCACCCATATTTCATCCTCTGAATCCATGTTATAGTCTGGAATGTCCTGTCCCATAATGAGAGCTACACAGGAAAGCAACAGAAAATGTTAAAAGCTGTTTAAAATATTTTACAATGTTGATAAATGTTGTAATCCAAATTTTATGTTGATATCAGAACTTTTTCTTATGTTGCAGTTCTTATTTTGAGGAGAGTGACTGCTCTCCTTAAATCTCTCCTACAAATTCCAAAAGAGTCCATGCTGACATAATTGCATGTCGATGACAGCAATACCTACATGAAATGTGTGTGTGTGGGGGTGTGTGTGTGGGGGTGTGTGTGTAGGCTGTAGTGCATGATACTTACGTTGCATATGGATGTATTGTTTGTTCTGCTTGCAGCTGTTGTCGTACAGTTTCTCGTACTCATTTGAACAAGACTCAAACTCAGGAGTAGGGATGACAAGATGGTTAGCGAGCCATAAACTTGCTGTGCTGATATTGCCCTCTGCAAATGATGTTCCTGTGTTACAAAGTTGGAGATAAAAATAAAACTGTCAAGAGAAATTCTTTAATTCATGAAGATAGAATGAAGATAAAAACTAGAAGGCCTTATATTTGTACACAAATACAACTATATACCCGCATGTTATCGGTGTACACAAACTTACAGTCCTTATTTGCTGAGGACTTAGGTTGCTGTTGTCAGTCTAATTCACAGTGAAGCTATGCAATTTGATAGATTGAAATTCACAACATGCAATTTGATTTAGGGAAAGCTATTCCAGAGGGAGTATGTAAATTAAATGGAACCATTTCAGAGGGAGTATGTAAATTAAATGGAACAGCCTATTTTGTGGCCATTTCAGAGGGAGTTCTAAATGAAATAGAACAGCCATTGGATATGTAATTTAACCGGAACAGCCTTAACATTTATGTCATCTATATTATAATCATGCTCTTCTCTGTGAATCTGTCTGTTTAGTCCTACGTGTGTGGGGTGGGATGGGTGTTATCAACAATATAATTCTCAGGTGCAATCCGTGTACAAACTCGAGCCCTGAAGCTGCTTTGTTTGATGAGAAACGGACGGCCCTTTTTCAACATTTGGGGCCATGGGGCCCATAATATTTGACTTATGAGGCTCATGTTGAAGCATAATTCTCAAGTGCTATCAGTAGACTCAAGCTGGGCACTGTAACTGCTTTATTTACCGAGTAACGACCGGCCCTATGTTTTAGCTTTTGGGGCCCTGGGGCCCATATTACCGTATGTGACATATGGGGCTCATATGCACATACATTTTTTGTATAACAATAATATAATTCTCAGGTGCAATCTGTGTACAAACTCTGAGCTCTGAAGCTGCTTTATTTGATGAAAAGCGGCCGGCCATGCAGTGATAGACTTTAGGATTTCATTTAAATAATAAAGTCGCCTTTTTAGGTAGAATCATAAAATTTTGAAGTTTAAAATATCTCCTTCAAAATGAAATTAAATGAAAGATGACAATTTTCTTTAAAAAATGATGGTTCAACCATGTCTGCAGATTAAATAATTACGAAGTTATGACCAAAAGTATGTCGCCTTTTCATTGCCCGAATTTGCATTGGCAATTGCAATTTTTTGGATCACAAAAAGTTTGTTCACCTCTAATCATGGCTTGCCATTTAGCATGATTCGACATTTTCCCATTGAAACCTGTGCTAAATTTTAAACCATTTTAGCTAAAATCCGCTTTTTACTTTCATGATGTCCAGTTGCTTGTGTGTGGTTTAATAGGCATCTGGGAATACACCCTACATAAAGAGATTTTACAACATTGGATTTCTAAAGAATAAAAATGAATTTTGAATTTTCCCCCATACGCTTACACAGTAAAGTACACTGCCCATTTCTGCTCACATGGCATGCCATGATGATAAATTTTAGTATGCTATAAAGGGCACCCTCTATAGTCAAAGATGTGAATCTATCTACCTTTGTGTGAAACGGATCGCTGTGGTTAAAAATGATGCATTACTTTTTTGTACAGTAAGTCATTGCAAGGCATTGTCAATGATGGCTGCAGAAAAATGCAGAATTTTTAGTGTTGGCCGATCCAACCCAAGATCGGATCTGCCGATCTCCAATCTGAAAATTAGCAGATCGGGCCGATCCGATCCCGATCAGATTCCTTAAATGTTATTTTACAACCAGTACAAGTTCATTCAAGTCGGGCCCCAGTAAATGTTAACAGTCAAAGCTTAATTCCCCAAACCTGTAACTATGTCATCTCAATTGCCATGTAAAAATGTATGTTTAACTTAAGCTTAACTAAAATTTAAGTAAACAAATTCCAGATTTAAGGTTGATATTTGCGGCAAGACTGCATTTGTTTCAGGTATTTTAGTTGGGATCCAATTACAGCATATGAAAGCACAATTAAAACAAACTGACAATGTTTACAAATAGGTCACATACACTGTCACATTTCAAAATACACAACACCAGATTTTCGCGCACTGGGTAATCTAATTATATATTCAAAATGGCCGACTTCGGATTCATGATCACGTGACCCGATCCGTTTTCATTCATTCGCACTTCAATATTAAATGACTGTGCAACATCACTGACACCGATCGGTAAAATCAGACGCATGGCGTCGGATGCAAAAATGTTAATTTGAAAATATAAACACATTTTACTACTGTGCAGGCTGGCTCACACACACCCCGCCAAATAAAATCATAACAAAATGGCCGCTTTCCCAGCTCATTACGTATTCATAATTCCAAAAAACACTGCAACTCACCGATTCTTCCTCTTTTTCCATCCCAGTTGGCATCTGGGGAACAGCCCTATTGATAGCTGAAAAATCTGGAAGATCAGGAACCTCATCTGCCATGTAAATTGGCATCGGTTTTGTTGCGTCCAGGGCTCTCGCCCTGAACGATAACTTGCTCATCTTGATCAGGCACAAATAACCAGACCTATGATGCCGATAAAAATGCCTTTACAGGCTTTAATGGCGGAATATTCCCAACCAAAGTTCGAGCTGACGCGTTCCTTTGCCTTTTCATACGGTTTTTGAATTATCAACAACGCTAGAATTCGGAAAATATTGCGTCTAATGGGTCAAAACTCCCCATTTCGACACAAAAACATGGCGGACACTTTTTTGCCACGCTCCCACAATGCAATGCGAGAGGACCCACCTGGATGCGCGCGCATCGTTTTGTTTTCATTTATTTTTACACTGGACCGATCGTGGAAGTGCATGCAGGTCAGTGTCAAGTTCCCCAATAAAAATCTACGATATTTGCAGAAAACGATGACTGATTTATTTGTCTAGAATTTTTCAAAGAAGTTTGAAGTCGTAAAAGGTCGCCATGAAATTATAAGTTGCTGTCGAGTTCGTGCAACTGAATAAAATCAAGCGCCAGCCAGCGCTGCTGCAGCGAACGTAATTGAATTTGCGTAAGCTTAACGATGCACGTGCATGCGTGTACTGTATATCGAGCTCGAGCAAGCACTGTCAATACACATCAGAGTCAGACAGTGCTTGCTCAATATACAGGCATCAAATACATGGCAACAAGAACGTCATTTTGCATAATTTAATGTCATTGTTATGTTAGTGTCTTGTTTTTGTTTTTTAAATTATGAAAATTTTAAATAGTTTTAATACTAATATTCAGATTTCATTTGACAGCTTAACCATCGTCCATCGCGTACTGATCGCGTATACGCGCGCGACGTCAAGCGTGTGCATAAGACCTTGTGCAAATAATACGCGCTGGACGGCTAGCAGTACGCTTAATTTGTAAAAGGGAATCTGAATAAGACTTTAGTCTATCACTTTTACTTTACAGAAGTTCTGTTTCTGTTTATTGACATTTTTAGTCTGAATAATCAGACCCAGAACAAAAATCATTTACTGACATGATCATGTTCTGGGTCTGAACTATTTCCATTTGAAATCTTTATGGCAAATTGCTCTGAAATTGGAATAAAAAGACTAAAAGAGCATCTTTATCATGAAGTGTATTTCATCTTCAACTTCCTCTAAATCACACACAGAGAGTGCATGTATGTACAAATCCTATTTTCTTCCTAATATTCAGCAACTCACTCAGTTTGTTTCTGGGTTTGTTTACACCGATTACGTCACTATAGGGACTTCCCAGTTTGGCCGCTATGTTCTTTGGTGTGGTTCTTGAAATGTTAAAAAAGGGTGCTTTTATAAAAGTATACTTGAAATGCAAAAAATTGGGGTAATTTTTAAGGCCGACTTGTACCTGTTATTGTGTAAAATTGGGGTAAACAAATGCTGAAAATGTTCTTGAAACGCGCAGCATATTTTTTACTTTGGGAACGATCATGCGTTACACCTTTGAATAGGCAGTGACAACACCGGGGCATCAATCTGAAGTGGGGGGGGGGGACACAATGTTTGTGAAATTTAATCCGGAAGCGGGTATTTCGCGCGATGCAGAGGGGTGCCTGGAAAATTTTACAAAATGAGCCGCCAATTGAAGGCATTTGGTGGACACTTTTTACACAATTATTGATTGTGTAAATTGTACTTGGAAAAACTTTTGTCGTGGTGGGTGCAAAGGGAACAAATTGGCCAGTGGTGGCACCAGGAATTTTGAATTTTTTTCCAGGGGGAGTGGGCAAAGTGAATTTCAGGTGGGGGGAGCAAAATCAACAAATTTTGTGCAAAATTACCGCAAAAAGGTGACATTTTTGTGATTTTGGATTTTTACTGGAGTTCTGACTGGGGGAATTTGCCCCCTCATGCCCCTGTGACGCCGCCACTGAATGAGCCCAATTTTGCTGGGATGCGTGTGAAGCATACAAAAATGTTTAGTTTCATACTATTTGAAGTGAAAGTTGATACACACTTACACATTGGGTTCATTTCCAGCGAAGTGCGCAAAAAAAGTAGCGATTGACCAAACCAGATCACCTTTTTTATTTTCTTCCATTTCGTTTGGTCTGCTTTTACTTCTCCATCCCACCTGTCCCTTGTTTATTTATTTTGTTTGTTTTTGTTTTGATGTAATGGGCATCCCTTTAATTTAGTGTTTTCACTATACATGTACTTGGGTTTGTCCAGGCTTTATATAGTTATATAAAAAAAAAATATATAAATATCATAAAGAACTCTGAAACCCCTACCCACGTAGGGATTTTTCACCTAAAAAAAGCAGTGGATTTGACAGCTTTTGACCAAAATTTTTCTCAAATCGGGACCCATGTTTAGGGATTTTTTTTCTCAAATCGGGACAATTTTTTTACCTAAATGTGGCTGATTTGACAGTTTTTGACCTTGTGCCATTAGAGCGGCACATTCCTGTATACCTTATAATGTGACACTTCACACACAAAACTACTTTGGTCCAGTTGAATGGTTAAAGTGTACCAGGTGATATCTCATATGAGACACCGCCGGGAGATGTCAAATTAGGCCTAACAAAAGTAATGCTTTGTTTCTTGTAACATGCTGGAAAAAAGAGAGTCAATTGGTAGGAAAAATATTTATTTGTCAGCACAAAACTTTTTGTATCCGTTCTAAAATGGGGATGGGAACTTTAAACGCATGTAGCGTTAGACACACGCATGATCCATTAAATGTTTTGCAATTGCGATAGACTTGTACACTTTTAAGTCATTTTTAACCTTCAATTTTTCATTCTTCAATGCTAATGAAGAATGGGAATTATTGTTCTAAAAATGACCTCTAATACCCCCCTGGCATTTATTCTAGGAAATACGGTAATATTATCAAGTACATGTCTATTTTATTTCTTCTAGGTTATGTAGCATGAACTACGTGTAGCTTGAGGAACGAGGATACTTGAGTCACAATGTCTCAGTTTGATGAAGCTGTAAGGGGCGATGCAATCAGCATCAGATATGTAAAAGAACTCACCAAGGCATTAAATGACTTACGTAAAGAGAATCAGCTTTGTGACATTGTCATCAACGTTGGTGAGAGAGCTTTCAATGCACACAGGGGCGTGCTTGCCGCATCGAGTAGCTACTTCAAGGCGATGCTAACGTCTGGGTTTACAGAAGCGAACCAGGATGTAATAACCATCGATGGGAAAGCAGAGCACTTTGAAATGTTACTGCAATATATATACACAGGGAAGTTGGATGTGTCGTGGACAACCAGTCAAGACGATATCTGCGGTATACTTCAGATGGCCAACTACTTGCTGCTGATGGATGCGGTATCTAATTGTACATCCCTCATTCAAGACTTGTATGAAAATTTCACAGTGGAGCAAATGCCAATTAAAGTTGCCTTTAAATATCTCTTGGTTGCTAAGGCTAATGATTTGATGGATCTTGTTAAGAGCTCAGAGCGTCGCTTGCAAGACAATTTGATGATGCTCAAGAAATGCAAGGTGTTCTTGGAAGATGCTAGTGTGGAGTTCATGGAGGAGTTTCTAAGTGGGGACAATCTAGCAACTGCTGATGAGGAGGAAGAGGTAAGGGAGTAGAATGAGACGGGAATGAACATGATAAAAGATGCAGGGAATATTGAGTCTTTTTGGTATTTTCATACCTTTTTACCTTTGCGGAGTACACTTTATTCTGGGATGGATTAAAGATATTTTGAACTTTATTCTGTTCTTTAAAAAAACAGTTCCCTTTAAAAGGAAACAGATCATTTTCAAATTTTGAAATGGATAAAGTTCCTATGAAAGAGAAAAGGTCCCTTTTGAATGATTGAAGTTGGACTAAATACAGAATAGGCCATTTGTGTGTTGTCTTTTCGATTGCTCAAAAAAAGAGAGGGATGGCCCCCCCAACTCAACACAAAAGTTGACAACCATGAGAGTTACCAAATCTTTCAAAGGCCCCTTTTTCATCAAATTTACCCCCCTTTTTCATGCAAATTTGAGGACAAAACTTGGCCAAAAACAACCAAAACAACCTTTTTTTTGTGGTTTTCAAACACCCCTTTTCAATGATTAGAATTTCAAACACCCTTATCAATGACACTAAATATTGACATAAAATTTCTTGATTTTCTAAAGTAGGCCTACCCCTTTTATCCAAATTTCGTGGACAGTGCAAATTAAATACCCCTATTTTGCTGATTTCACTGTCAAATTTTATGGACAGTGCAAATTAAATACCCCCTATTCATGCTAATTTGCCAATTTCGCGGTCCTTGCTACTGGCAAAAAAATAACCCCTTTTTTGGTAACTCTCATGGTTGTCAACTTTTGTGTTGAGTTGGGGGCCGGGGGATGGGTGTTAGCAGGCATTTTCACACCTTTTATTAAACCGGTTGGAAAATCCATTGCTGTCTACTGAAGATAGCAGACAAATTAATCAACAAAAATCAGTTTCCTCCCATTTTTTTAAATTAAAAGTAAAACGGATAAAATGGTTTTTCAATTAAGTTTATTTTGGCATTTTCACACGTATTATTAAACCAGTTGGAAAATCCCTTGCTGTCTACTGAAGATAGCAGACAAATTAATCAGCAAAAATCATTTTCCTCCCATGTCTTTGATTAAAAGTAAAACCGATGAAATGGTCTTTCAATTTCTGAATAGAGGGTGATTGAGAAAGTTTATTTTGGTATTTTCACACGTATTATTAAACCAGTTGGAAAATCCCTTGCTGTCTACTGAAGATAGCAAACAAATTAATCAACAAAATTAAGTTTCCTCCCATTTCTTAAATTAAAAGTAAAACCAATAAAATAGTCTTTCAATTAAGTTTATTTTGCCATTTTCACACCTTCAGTTGGAAAATCCCTTGCTGTCTACTGAAGATAGCAGACAAATTAATCAACAAAATTAAGTTTCCTCCCATTTCTTAAATTAAAAGTAAAACCAATAAAATGGTCTTTCAATTAAGTTTATTTTGGCATTTTCACACCTTCAGTTGGAAAATCCCTTGCTGTCTACTGAAGATAGCAGACAAATTAATCAACACAAATTAGTTTCCTCACATTTTTTAAATTAAAAGTAAAACCAATAAAATGGTCTTTCAATTAAGTTTATTTTGGCATTTTCACACCTTCAGTTGGAAAATCCCTTGCTGTCTACTGAAGATAGCAGAAAAATTAATCAACAAAAATCATTTTCCTCCCATTTCTTAGATTAAAAGTGAAACTGATAAAATGGTCTTTCAATTAAGTTTATTTTGGCATTTTCACACCTTCAGTTGGAAAATCCCTTGCTGTCTACTGAAGATAGCAGAAAAATTAATCAACAAAAATCATTTTCCTCCCATTTCTTAGATTAAAAGTAAAACTGATAAAATGGTCTTTCAATTAAGTTTATTTTGGCATTTTCATACCTTCAGTTGGAAAATCCCTTGCTGTCTACTGAAGATAGCAGAAAAATTAATCAACAAAAATCAGTTTCCTATCATTTCTTAGATTAAAAGTAAAACTGATAAAATGGTCTTTCAATTAAGTTTATTTTGGCATTTTCATACCTTCAGTTGGAAAATCCCTTGCTGTCTACTGAAGATAGCAGAAAAATTAATCAACAAAAATCAGTTTCCTATCATTTCTTAGATTAAAAGTAAAACTGATAAAATGGTCTTTCAATTAAGTTTATTTTGGCATTTTCATACCTTCAGTTGGAAAATCCCTTGCTGTCTACTGAAGATAGCAGACAAATTAATCAACAAAAATCAGTTTCCTATCATTTCTTAGATTAAAAGTAAAACTGATAAAATGGTCTTTCAATTAAGTTTATTTTGGCATTTTCATACCTTCAGTTGGAAAATCCCTTGCTGTCTACTGAAGATAGCAGACAAATTAATCAACAAAAATCAGTTTCCTATCATTTCTTAGATTAAAAGTAAAACCAATAAAATGGTCTTTCAATTAAGTTTATTATGGCATTTTCACACCTTCAGTTGGAAAATCCCTTGCTGTTTACTGAAGATAGCAGACAAATTAATCAACAAAAATCAAATTTCTGAGATTAAAAGTAAAACCAATGAAATGGTCTTCCAATTTCTGAATGGGTGATCAAAAAAGTTAATTTCGGTATTTTCACACCTTTTATTAAACCATTTGGAAAATCCTTTGCAAATGAAGATAGCAGACTTTGTTTGTGTATGCAGGGACTGTCTTTTGGAATTTGCAGGAGAGCATTAAATAGCTCTTCTGGAGTCTTCAAGGAGAGCTGTTTAGACCATTTACAATAGAATGTAAGGAGAGAATGGTCAACTAAGGAGAGCTAAAAATCACTCTCCTATATCAGATTTAAAGAGAGCAGTAGAGAGCAATTGCTCTTGCTCTCCTCAAAAGGTAGTCCCTGGTGTATACGGGCCCTGGACCCCCTAAGCCCAATTGTCTGTTTATTTTCAGAATTGTTTCCAGTGACATCTCTGGTCGCACCTTATTTCTGACACGACATGTACCATGTGCAAAATATAGTTGATAGTGAAAGTGCCACTGTAATAAAAAGGAGAGTGCCAGGAAAAAAGAATTTAAGCAGTCTGTGTAAAATAAGCATTTGTTAATTTTTCCCTTTGCTCTATGACTATATTGATGCAGGTTCTTATGCTGGTCCTTGAATGGCTAAAGTTTGACTGGGATAACAGGCGCCCTCACACTTATCGACTTCTCCAGAAGGTTCGTCTTGGCCTTGTACCAGAAGATCGCTGTAATGAGCTTCTTGATGATTCTATCTTGGCTATCCCAGAATGCAAGATATTGATCGACAAAGTGGATCAACTTATGGATGATGATACGGTCTCCGAACAAGTCATGGCGCTACGCAAGCCCGAGTTGTTTGCTACTAGGAGTACTGTCACGGTAAGGGCTTGCTAATAATACTCATAATATCACTGTTTGTCTGGGAGTTGAACCCCACCCTTTTTACTTTTCCATCACACCTTTTAGTCATACACCCTTTTTAACAGAAATTGAACCCCCACCCTTTTGTGACCAATGCTTTCAACATTGTAGTTGTCAAATTTGGAAGCTTCGTCGCTATCGCATTTACATAGTCACTTCCGGTTCTCACGATCTGCACCTGCCATTGTCCATTTCAGAGTCTGAATTGATGCAGAATTTATCCTCATCTAACAAAAGAAAAAAGATATCTTGGTACAGTATCTAAGGCCTGGCAATAGTCTAAATTTCATTCTTTTTGACGAACATTTAAGGGTGATGACAATTATTTACTGCGGCCATTCTACTTCAACTTAATTTATTTCTTTGGTTTCTTTTTCAGGCACCAGTTTCCATAGAAACGAGGAAGTATAGCCTATCGTATGAGAAAACATATTTCCGTTATTACAACGCAAAGAAACAAGTGTGGGAGAAGATGGCTGGTCTTGATTTATTTCCCTTTACCTTTCATGCTCGCCCTGAAGACAAGTTTTTCCTGGTGGCCTCCAGTTTCATGCACTGGTGGAAGTAGATTTTAAACTCTACATGGCAGGGGGTAAGAAGACTGATAGCAGAAACCACAGGCAAAATTTCTTCTGTTATGACCCTGAGATAAACCAGTGGACCAGGAGCGAGTTGCCATCAATGATCTCTGCTCGATACCGCTTCCCATTAGTGCATTTGGATGGCTGGATATATGCCATTGGTGGATCAGGTCCAGATGGACATTCCATTCATGACGTAGAACGATATGATTTGAAAGCCAGTAGGTGGGAATCAGTTGCGCCTATTGACACAGGTGGTAGTGATTATGAACTACTCACCGCTGTTGGACATGAAGGAAAGCTACTGGTGTATGGAATATCATCATCTTGTCCGGTAGGAATTTTAGGGCTTGATAGATCTTCTTTTGACTCTGATCCCAGGTTTCAGCTCACGTTGAAGATTTACCTTCCTGGAGTAAATAAATGGCAAACTGTTCTAACTGAAGAGCACCCATGTGATAGTCCGGTGTTCAGGCGACCACCATCACTTTTGGTTCACAATGATATCTGTTATAGAATTGTACACCATCATACACCTGGGGAGTCCCTTCTACTGAGTCGCCCTGTTGTCAACGTCCTTGAATTCGAGCATCGCAGACGTAAAGTAACTGTCAACGTAGGGGAAGATATCAAGCAAGATTACATCCCAGATAACAAAGCATTTGCATTTAGGATTCATGACGAGGTATTCGCAACAGAAATTGAGAGTGTTTTTAACACAGGGATCAAAATTGATGATGAGCAAAGCACTGATGTGGATTTGTGTAAGGTGGAAGCTGCAGTAAGAGAGCCTGGTGGTTCCCCCTGGGATGGGACCAGTTCTACCATAGTGACACTTACATTTGACAAAAGAATAATGAATGGGGAGGTTGAAGTTGAATAGAGTGTTGCTTATGAGAGATTCACCAGTGACATATCGCCTAATGCTAGGCAATTCCAGGGTTGATAACACAAACAATTGCAGGGAACAAACCAAAAATTTGATGACATCCTATGAACAAAACTCCGTAAGTTATAGTTAGGAGGCTAACCCCTCCATAAGTGTGAAATGTTGAAAATTAAAACCTGAAAGACCAACTTTGACTGATATAAATTAGTGGGTTTTTAGCGGGTTCGCCGTCGGACAAGGTTAGAAAGTTCTGTCAAGCTTTCAGTGAACGGCTCTTTTTAGAGCCACCAAACCTTTAAATTTAGCAGATAGGCATGGTCTGCTTGTTTCTGTAGACAAGGGGCAGTCTTCAGTGAACGGCTCTTTTCAGAGCCACCAAAACCTTTAGGCGAAATCTGCTTGTTCTCTGTTGACAAGGGGCAGTCTTCAGTGAACGGCTCTTTTCAGAGTCATCAGTAGGCAAGGGCGGTCTACATGTCTCATTCTTAGGTACTTTGTCCTGAAGAAGTCAGAGCTACTCCTGACGAAAGCTTGACAGTTCTAAACTTGTCCGACGGCGAACCTGCTAAAAACCCACTAATTGTTATGAATTCCCGTCGTAAAAGCATATCCCACAATTTGACTGATATTTTAACTAATTTTTTATTGACTTTTTGACCTTCCTCCCCAACAAAAAGACTTACATTTACAAATGTGTAGGAGGTCATTGAACTCTTGGTTTGTTCCCTTGGTCCGAAACTAAAAAGTAGTAATATTAGGGGGGATGTTTGTCTCAGACGACAGCGTATGTAGCTGTACATACATGTATTAGTATGCTTTTTTTCACCAATGGTTTTTCATTTTCTATAGATGAGTTGAACGAATGCTCGAACGAACTGCATAATAACCACTACACTGTTCAGTAGCTATTTGACGGGAGTTTTAAAACCAAGGGCCCTGAACAAAATATGATGCGCGCGCATACTGCCAGGCAAAAACAATGGAAATTTAGATGATACGTGCGCATACTGCCAGGCAATGACGTCAGAAGTCAACTTATCTATATATAAACAGCACATAGTGTTTCTAGAATATAAATAAAGCACTTAACAAAAATTACAAAATATATATATATACAACAAAACAGCAATATTAACGAAAACCAAACAAATATTGAGACAACAATTTTTTTAGGCTGTACCTTTTTTTTAAAAGATTTTTATGAGGGAGGAGCACAGGACTGTACCTTATTCAGAGATGTCACTTTTCAGGTTTTGGCCTGAATTCAAACTTTTTGTGAGTCCAAATTCCCGCGTTTTATTTATTTCAGACTGTTTTGGGGCTTTTTTGGCCTCCATTCACATGCTTTTTAAGGTTTTTCTCACCAGTTTCAGGTTTTTGGAGTGAAACTGAGTGGCATCTCTGATAATTGCCTGCCTGTCCTCTTTACCCACCAGCTTGGTGTGGCAGGTAACCTTGCAGGTGGGTAACAATTTCAAAAGTACCTGTCAGTTGGACAATTTAGGTCATTGAGAATAATATTTTATGGCCCTGCTACAGTTGGAGTGCAGTACAAGAGGGGCAGCTCTTATTGCACACTGTGCACTGTACTATATACACTTCATGTAAAATATCCAGAGTTTTTCGGAACTAGAGATAGATGCCGTTGGTGGCGTCTGGCCAGATGAAGGGGGCTATACCTGGCTGGACCTGTACATGGATAGACCTGTGACGTCACACATACGTCACAGGTCTATTAGATCTGTCCATTAAATGCACTACCTGGTTTTCCATATGAAAGTAATTGAGGTGTTCCATCAAAGCTTTTGTCGTGTGCATTGACAATGCATAATGATTAATGTTTGTTAAAATGGTCATAAAAAGGAAGGGTAAGTAAAATGGTCATATATGTGAACTATTCCCAGGAAATGAGTGTAATGCTGATTTCATACTTTCTGCTGCTTGCTGCTGAACGGTGTGATGCTTCATCATGCCGCTTGCACTAAATATCTGCAAGCGGAGTGGCACACCGCTGAGCAGCAGCGGCACGACTCTGCAAGCCACTGTTGCCGCTCAGCACCACTCCAAAATCGTATTTTGTTCTCATACATCAGAGCTTCACCGCTCCGAGTTGACTTGAATTCAACTACCAGCAATGCTGATGCTGCTTTGGTAAAGCGGTGAAGTGATCGATATATCGGCTTGCCGCTGGTCACTGCTAGAGTTTCTGGTGCGACTGCTTTATAGTGAAGCAAAATCATCCTCAAAGCCAGGGAATGTCTTTTGGAATGTGCAGGAGAGCATTAAATAGCTCTTCTGGAGCCTTCAAGGAGAGCCGTTTAGAGCATTAAACAATAGAATGTAAGGAGAGAATTGTCAACTAAGGAGAGCTAAAAATCTAAAACTAAAAATCACTCTCCTAGATCAGATTTAAGGAGAGCAGTAGAGAGCGATTGCTCTTGCTCTCCTCAAAAGGCATTTCCTGCAAAGCGGCAGGAAAGTATGAAACCAGCATAACTGTAAAGTCACAAGTAGTTTGTGGTTTTGAGACCTAATTGTTGTTATTCTTTGTTTGAAGACACATTGTTTGGTAGTGACGTACGTGCATGTTTTCCTTGTTGCAATACCAAATCGTGCACGTAAAAATAAACGCACAGAGCGTATGCCAACAAGTGCCGTTGTCTGCACGCGTGCAGTGCAACCACTTAAAAGCATTGATGTGACTACAGAAATTGAAGCGAACCAATGTATAGTCAGTGGTATGTCTTTGTGGATGGGGACATGCTATGCTGTATTCTATGTCCTTCACTGCCAATGCAAACAACAGCAACTCAACAGTTGGAACATCCTCGAACTTGCCCAACTTGCAACTAAATCACGCTCATTTTGTGGGAGCAGATCACATAATTATCATGTTGTGTATAGCACTTACCTGATAGCGTGTGTCTTTTGGCAATGCACTCTGTCACCCATGCTGGATGTCAGTCTGAGGTATACATGCCCATTCTCTATAAAGCCTTGTGGTCAATTCATCCAGTGTTGCAGGAGGCAGAGGATAAACTTCCTTGTCATGGACTCTTCTCCCCCACAAATGCTCTATTAGTGAAAGGTATGGTGACCTTGCGGACCAGAGAAGGTGGTTCATATTGTTGGCCCCAAAGTTGTGATAAAAAAGAAATAAAAGCACTAGCATTTTTTTGTTAAGTGGAAAAGAAAAACAGTTGCATGTGGATATTTTCTTGTTCTGAAAAGTACTTGAAGACATTGACCCCGTTTTCAGAAAGCCTGAAGTCGACTTTGACTTTGAACTTGACTTCATTTGTGTGTAAACAGGGTTGTCGTAATTTGAACTCGACTTCAGAAGTCGACTCCAAATGATGACCCAAAGCAACATTTGCCGAATTAAAGTCAACTTTTGCAATGTAAATGTACGACCATGTAATTAGAAGTCTACTTCATAATGGTTATTTGAAGCATGAGCAAGTAATGGCATAAAAATGGAATTCACAATTTGTTTTGAAGTCGACTACCGTGTATCGCAATCTGAATTCGATGTCGCAACTGAAGTCGACTTCCCTGAGCTGTGTAAACGGGTTCATTGATTATGTACGATCTAATAATATGAAATTTTTTTCAATCCTTATTTTTGGTTATCTTTACAGGTCAACAGGGCAATGTTGCCACATAATGTCGTAATTCACACATTGGGCTATTCCATTTAAAATCCACACTACCCCTGTGGACGATTTAGCTTAAGTCATCCACAGAGGTAGTATGAGTTTCAAATAGAATAGACAGTTAGGCAACTTACATATGAAATACTCACTCCAGTTGTGGAAGATATAGGTAAAACCACAATACAGAGGGAGTATGGGTTTCAGAATGATTAACCCTGACCAATTACATTTGAAAAACACACTCCCCCTGTGGAAGATATTTCCAAAATCTTCCACAGGAGTAGTGTGGATTTAAACTGGAATAACCCATTAATTCCCCCATAAGACTCCCATGTTAAACAGGCCAATACATGTAACCAGTGGGGTTTCATTCACTTTACCTTGTTATTTTGGTTTCAAATGGATAGAAACCCTTCCAGCAGTTCAAACTAATATTATTTCAGCATTTTGAGTACAGAACTGTGGATATAGATGAACAAATTAAAATTTGACTGAAAGCGTACATTATGGCCAGTTGAGGCCCGAAATGTTCATTGAATGCAAACATTAGTTTTCTTCTGATGAGACACCTGATCAAAACCAGTTTTTTTTAAATTCAAAATGTTTGTGAAAAGCATCTTTAAATCACAAATGATTTATTTGTAAGTTCCCATCAAATCAAAGCACTACCATTGTCTTTGAAAATGTAGGCCTATACAGTAAGCCAAAGAATTAAGGTACCAGTTGTGTTCATCCCTGTATATCCTAAGTACAGGCATGAAAATTGTCAGCATTTTAGTTGATTTCAGAGGGTTTTTTTTTTTTACTGTTTTCAGTGTTTTTCAGCCTATTTCTAAATCAAATTCACAGAAAATAGTGAAAAAACATGATTTTCAGTGTTTTTTCCCCAAGACCAGTATTCATGCCTGTAAGGAAAGACAAATATGTCAAAATTAAAACAAGCAGCCAATGCCTGTACTCCTTATTTGTTGAAATTGGTTGAGAATTAAAGAAACGGTGGAACTAATGAAGAAACAAAATCAAAAGTTGCACTTTTAAGTGCAACTTTTGACTTAAAAGTTCTAATCAATGAAAGCATGACGCTAGTTTTAATGTGCTAATCAATGGAAGCATGGCGTTAGTTCTCTTGTTCGCGAACGCATTGTGTACAAATAGGGCATGCAATGGAGCAAACTGCAACTTTTAAATTGGCATCTTCCTTGGGTTTTTGGATCGTTGTGTCTTTATTTCTTGAACAATTTTAACAAATGAGGTCTTGAATTGGAGCTAAAAGATTCAGCTATTGGCTGCCGATTCCAATTCTGACATATCTGTCTTTGGTTAGGATATACAGGGGTGAACATAACTGGTACCTTAATTCTTTGCCTTTGGCTTACTGTAAGAGTGGATTTCTTAACCAAGAAAAAGACCTGCTTTTTGCTTCAAAATGGCATCTCACATATTGATATCCGATGTAGAATTAACTGTAAATTCCTTATTATTAACTTCTTTTTTTTTTAATTTCCAACAAATGCCAAATTTGTTTAAGTTGCACACCAGGACTCAATAATACATATAACACACTTCAAGTTTTCTCAATCATTCAATATAATAATTATGATGTAAATCATCATACAATTTATTCCACATACTCAGCTGCACATACACTTGCGTAACATAACATTACCCTGTTAAATTATCCAACAAAATAGAAATAACCTCTCAAAACTGTCAGTGCAGATTTTCCAAAGCATTGCACTTTTCCTGTTGAAATTCATGGAAGACATGACCTTAATCTCACACACAGGGAGTGTGAATTTCAAATGGGGTTACCTGAATGAGTGACTCCATTTGAAATCTAAACCCCCTGTGTGGGAGATTAAGGTCATGTCTTGGTGTATGGATTTCAAGTGGAATAACAGCCCAATAAGTTCCTTGATAACACGCCCAAGATACCTTTAAAGCGCTCCACAGACTCCCGAGTATTAGACGTACAATATTGTATGTACAATATGTACGTTATTTAATCTATTTCCATCCTATTTCCAGTAATGTTTAAGTTGTAACGAATGTTTGATGACGTAAAATCGATAATATGTTACGTACTATATCTGGTAGAAATATATTATCGATTTTGCATCATCAAACATTCGTTAGAACTTAAACATTACTGGAAATAGAATGGCAATAGATTAAATAACGTACATATTGTACATACAATATTGTACGTCTAATAAAAAGTCTGTATACTGCTTTAGGGCTATTTTGAACAGAAAAGTAGCCACTGTGTACATTTTGCCATTGACAAATATTTGTCATGGATGGTAATCACTGTTAGCTCCATTTATTTTGAGCCCTGCTATCCAGAATGTTTTTTGGCGTAAATTAGTGGATACCTTCATCTGATTCTTGACATACCAACCACGACCTGAAAACATCCAAAATGATTGTACATGTATGTGACATTATTTCATCCACTTTTAAATTCAAAATTGCTGCTATGGTTGTTGCAATGGAAAAGTGCCCACAAAATATCAAATTGTAACGTGGCCTTGTGTCATAAATGACATAAAAATCCATCCCTGTGGAAGACATGACCTTAATCTCCCACAGAGAGAATGTGGATTTCAAATGGAGGCACTCATTCATGTAACCCCATTTGAAATTCACACACCCTGTGTGGAAGATTACGGTCATATCTTTACATACTCAGGGACTGTCTTTTGGAATTTGCAGGAGAGCATTAAATAGCTTTTCTGGAACCTTCAAGGAGAGCTGTTTAGAGCACAATAGAATGTATATCAGATTTAAGGAGAGCAGTAGAGAGCAATTGCTCTCACTCTCCTCAAAAGGCAGTCCCTGCATACTATCAAGAAGCTACTGGATAAAGAGGTGGCTTTCACTTTATACTCCCAGCAAGTAATTCTGCAGAGACCAAAGTTTACCATTATCCATGTATAAAATTCTGTACCCCATTCTGTTCAGTATTTAAAAAGTTTTAAGATTTTTGTTTATTCCAGAACACATTAAATATTCTAGAAACACCCTAAACCATCATCCTTTACTTTGAGGCTCTTTTGTCAAACAAACTAAATAACAATTGTCTATTGGCCAGGGCATAGCAAGCGGGTGGACAAAATCCAGGGGCCCGAGAAAATTAAAAATTAAATAAGGGCTGATAAAAAGGAGATGCTAAAAGGGCCCTGCACTGCTCCTTGTCAATGAGCCCCCGAGGCTCTTGCCCCTGCGATTGGCCCTTAAATAGTTGGTGTCAAAAATGGTCAGCATTTATTTGCAAATTTGTGCCTTTTGTGAATATCTGGATTATACCAATCCTGTATTCTAATCTTGATCCTGTCATATTTCCAGTTTCTATAAAATGAAAAACTTTGGTCTCTCGTTTACTGGTGGTAAAAGCCAGGAGAACACACATACATGTACTGCAATAGTGACTTTTATGCAATGTCAAGTTTCATTCATATCTTTGCAAGTTTGTGCAAAAATAAAATGTGCAATTTTTTAATAGAGTTTGTAGAACTGTAATAAACCAAAAATTTGTAAATTTGCAAACAAGTCAGAAATATGTTTGAAGCACTCAAATTTAAACCGCACAAAAATCAGTACCACTTTATATGGGTGTGGTTAAGATCTCAAAACAAGTCGCCTTGCTGCTTGTAAAATTGTCCATATCATCTACATATAAATGAGAAGCAATTAAATCAAAGCATTTTATTATTAAAATACTTTATAATAATACATGGTATGAATTAAAAATAAAATGCAAGTGTCGACTTCTACCTCGTGAATTTCAACAGCGATAACTAAAGTGAAATGCAAATTTATCATTTTGCATTTTAAATGTAAATTGAGTTGCTGAACTTAAAAAAGGAGAGAAAAAAATGATTTTCAAGTTCACCATACTTACTCATTCCCTTTTCTTCAAATGACATAATTATCACAATATACAATATGTTTTATCATCACTTTCTGTACAGTAATTAAAATAACATAAATAGTTACAAATATATACAACAAATGACCAAAATTGGTTGCTATTTCATAGCAAGTTTTCAAAATGTCCACCAGCAACACCAGTTTACCCCTTCATCAGTCCTTTATCAATATGTCTTTTAATTGTTGCAATGTATACTAACTATATTTCCCAGGGGGGTACACAGTACAAATGTCCACATGGGGATGTGCCGCAGACATGGACCACATTTTTGGCCTTTTGATATATCAATGACCCCTTTTCTAGGCCAATTTTAGTATATATATATGGATGGGTAATTTTTTTAAAATTTTCCCAATTTTTTCCCCCAAATAGACACAATTTTGCCTAACATTTTCTAAATTTGCCAACAATTATGGGAAAAGTTGTAAAAACATAGGACAAACATTTGACTTTTGGTATAGCAATGGCTCCAAAAATTTCTTGGAAAATTGACATTCACTTTTAAATTCTCAGCAGCACATTCCTACCCAAACTAAACTTGCATACCAGGGTGTATCCAATGGATGGTCAAACCTCCAGGCAGCCAAGTGGACACTGATTTTTAGAAGACTCAATCCTCGACTTAAAATGAAACAAGCCATATCTTGCTAACAATGCTGTACTCTAAAGCCTCCTGATGAATGTCATAACATCATATTCTACAAGGGACATCTTAAACTGTTATTCAGATTTCCTTTTACAAATTACGCGTACTGCTAGCCGTCCAGGCGCGTATTATTTGCACAAGTTCCAATGCACACGCTTGATGTCGCGCACGTATACGCGATGGTTAAGCTGTCAAAGGAAATCTGAATAAAACTTTAGTCAATGTTAGAGGTTATTGATTGTGTTGAAAATTGAATGGCACTTAAACATTTTTCAGCATTTTCTGCACAGCTGTTTCCTTCCTTTGTGCCAATTTTTCATATGAAAAACACAAAACTGAATTTTATAAAAAAAAAAGTTAAATCTTGTTCACACTTTTGCTGATAAATAGTGCCTTTTGAAATACACATATGACTGCCCACTCGAATAATATCAATATGGTGGTGCAAAAGAAGGAAGAAAAACAAAATGGAAATTAACTTGAGCACTGATTAAACAGATTAACTGGTTTCCCTGGCAACCACTTTGAAAGAATTCAACATAACCGATACTTTAGTACATAAATAGAAAATACTCTTTGTACATTTGTACATATATCTGCAAAAAATGTGAATGTATATACACAATTCAACTGAAAACTAGAATGAATATCATACAAGGCATTATTTTCTTGTATTTATTGTGTGATATCATTAATAATATTAATATAATTCCAACTGTTATTATTTTGGATTTCATTTCACTGATAAACACTATGATACACAACTATGAACTTTGCACTCTTTAGCCTCTCTCGCTGCCGCAATTTGTTAGTATCAAAACATTTCTTCAAAACCCAACAAACAAAAATCTCATCTATGATCTCACCCATCCCCACTAACTTGCACTTATTTACATGTTTACATAATATTTTGTGCGATTTGTACTTTGACGATGAACTCACGAGCATGTAGGTTAACACCCCGTGATTTTAGGCAATTCAAATCTGATGATCCCACCTCGCTCACAATTTTACCATCGGAACATAGTCTTTTTCTGAGTGAAAACTGCCGGTACTGTGGTAATCATATGCATACAATCATTGTAATTTCCTACTTTGTTCAACTCTAAATAAACCGGGGTTTATTAATGATTGCATCAAAGTCCGATTCCGAACTCACATGAACTTGCCATACTCGCATTGTGTTCATTCTGACGCATGTCAGGATTTTGATGCAGTAAATATGAGGTTCATTTGGCACAAAAGACTTTCTATTTTCAAAGAAAATATTGTAAAGTTGTGCCAAAATTGGGATATTTTTGAGAAGACAAAGAGTAGTCAATGTGGTACACCACTATTCTACCGAGTCAATGGTGCAGTCCATGTACTTTACCCAAAAGTAATTAGACTACAAATCATCTTTATTCAATTACAAGGTATTATTTCGTCTCTAGTGAATGTGACAGTGTGTAGTTCAATTTGTGGCGACAACTCTCTAGTCCGAAGGTTCCCTAGTCCAAAGGCTCCTTAGTTTGAAGGTTCGCTAGTCCGAACACGTGATTTACTATTACCATAGTCCGAATATCGGGTTCTTTGGTCCGAGGTTCCCCCTAGTCCGAATATAGAATAAGGCTCGCTAACCCTAAACCTTAACCCTTATTCTATATTCAGATTAGAGAACCTTCGGATTAGCGAACTTAATTTGGTTTTCGGACTAGCGACCCTTCGGACTAGAGAACCTTCGGACTAGCGACCCTTCGGACTAAAGAGAATTCACACAGTTTGTAGGCACAGGATGACCTATTTCATCATGCCCTTCCATTTTCACCATGATTGCTTAGCCCTGTACCCATCAGCAGTTTCATGCTGATAATATAGTCTGTTTTGATAGCAGAGGCAACAATGTGCATTATAGTATAATGTATGATAATTAATGGCATATACCCAAGCTAGATAATTTGATCTAATTCAGTTTCCACTTGAGTAAAGGTCTGTTCTTACCACGTCGCTATTGCTTTGCGGTGCTATGCCGATATATTGATTATTTTTTCCCGCAACTCAATGCAACTCGCAATGTATTTAACTTAATTACGATACCGCACTGCAGTATTTTGCAGATTGGGATTAAATTTGTATCTGGGCAAGATGATGCTCTTTTTAATTTAACACAAAGGTCACTATAAGTGGAACACCTTAGGTATTCTTGATTCTTCCGTCCCTTGGTGGAAAGATTTTTTCTCTGTAGTTTTGTTCCTTCTAAGGGTTTTTATGATATTTGAAGAATCAAAACTAGGGTGGTCATGTGGAAATGTAGGTACAGGGGGTGCACTTTCAGGCTCTACAAAGATAATTGCACAGTTGGTTTAGAGAAGAGGTACCGTTTCATTTTTTATTGTTTTTAATCTGGAAAATGTACTACTTTAGCTTAATGTCAGACTTTATATTTCTGCATTATTTTTTGTTAAATTTTTGTATTATTTGAGAATCAGAGACTCCTCACCCAAATCAAAATCAAGACCCCGCAGGCCTTAATGCTGGTTTCATACTTTCTGCCGTTTGCCGCTGAGTTTTCTGCATGCAGGGTGGCACATCGCAGAGCTGCAGCGGCATGACTCTGAAAGCCAATGTTGCCGCTAAGCACCGTTCTGTGCTCATTGGCAAAAAATCGCATTCTGTTCACATATATCAGAGTGGCACCACTCCCGAGTTGACTCTTAATTCAACGCCTAGCGATCTGCAGCTTTGGGCAAAGCGGTGGAGTGATTGACATATCGACTTGCCGCTGGTCACCACTAGTGTTTCTGGTGTGCCTGCTCAGTGAAGCAGAATCATCATCAGAGTGGCAGGAAAGTATGAAACCAACATTAGGAACAAAAATATTTCTGACTTGGATGGAGACATCTCAAGAATAGTGCGTTCGTGGTCACAGAAACAACCTTTGAAATATCCTCCCGTTCTCATCAGGATGATGTTATCTGTATGGCAGAGGAGACTACATGATGGCATATTGTCCTCAGCAAGGTCACTTTGCATCTTCTAATGCAGCGTGTCCCGTTTATCGCACAAAAAGAACCTGGTCATGTGATGCTACATGGCTTATTCAACCTATGAGATGATGATAATGCACAATGTGATTCAATTAGCCAAACATGACCCCATTTCCACATACACGCCCTACATCGGCAAAATAGTGTGAAGGAACTATGATAAAAATACATCAACGATAGTTTTCAGCACAGTACTTCAGCGGTCTGGCAATTTGGCGCACTTTATGGCGTATACGAAAATGGGGTTCTGATTGGCTAATTGAATCAAGTCATCATCACATTGGCACCTCAGTCGCTGGTCGAGATGCGTAGCATCATGTGACCTAGTTCTTTTTACGTGATAATCTGACAGCGCACACAGACACCGCAGAAGTAATTTGCTGAATAGTATAGTTAAACCAGTAATGTGATCGTTGAGTGGAGTAACAGAGCAGACCTTCATATTGGAGAGGGCAGCTAATCCGAGGCAACAGTTACCTGTGACCTACAGCACCAAAGCAAAACCCTACTGCACTATTGGAAATTTATTTTGGTGCCTTTGTTTACTTTTAATGGATAGTACATAATGGGGTGAAGAATATCGGTTGTATACTCGGGAAACAGTGCTGGATGGATAACCAAACTTAGAGCATTCCATAGAATCGTCTTCGGACCATACAATTCACAGTTACATAGATTTTCCATCCTTCGAATTAGTGGGTATTGATACGGTCGCCAATTGAGGGAACGTCCGAGTCAAGAGGTCACCTGAGGCGTTTTCGCTTTGCTTTCGGTTTGTATCCTGATGGTATGGAAGCAGCTGGATGTCCTTTTTCTGCAGCCTGCAATATTACACACATATACACAATACAATTAGCTATTATGTATCTTGTCACCGTTGACCTGTTCATAACAATGTGTTGCCTTATATTGAGGGCTAGTGCAAGAAGGCCTATCTGCAATAGCTGCCAGGTGTCATATTTTCTGGTGTACAATATCAAAATGCAGAAATTGTTGAATGTCTATAGGGCAGCTATTGCAGATAGGGCCACTAAACCAGGCCTTCTCAACTAGTTTATTCGAAGTGCCAACTGGAATATTTTAGTGAGCTTGAAGTGCCAACATGGCATTAAGGGAGAACTTAGCGAGGTAGCGCGTATGCATAGCGGGTAAGGTGCAGTGGTGCTTTATCGGGGCTTTCGGAAGTTCCAGTTGAGAATGCCTGCACTAAACCCTCAATAGGTTGGGGTTTTTTTGCACTTACCAGTTCTGTTTGCTTGTCCAATTCTAACATAGCTTCCTGGATAGCTGCCTCAAGGCCACTGTTCATCTTCCGCCCTCTGTAAATGTAAAGAATTTCAGATCCATCAATTTCAAAGGTTTATACAAATCTATCAAACTGTTATACACTCTAATATGATCACTGCACATTTCCCTCAAATTCTACATGATCTTTGACCCAATGAATGGGACCCAACCTCAGACAAATAAAGACTATTCTCCAATAGGCTAAGTCCTAGCATCACCCGTTAAGGTTGGTCTGAACCCTGGAATTATGAAAACTTTCGGGCCTCATAACTGCTAAATTATTAGTCTAAAGAATATAAAAGTATACATTTTTAGAATGGAAATGACTTGATGAATTCATCTGTGAGGTCAATTTGGGCCAAAATGCTCATTTTGGAAAAATCCCAAAAAGCGGGTTTTTGGCCCAAATTTTTCGTGCAGCGTAACAAAAAAATTGTTTGGTTAAAAATTTTTTTATTAATTTTAAAAACTAGATAAAAATATCTAGGGGGGCGTTTTTCATTTTTTGAATTTTGACCAACTTCACCAAAAATATTTGAAATTTGGGAAAATCACCATTTTTGGGCAAATTTCTCAAAGTTGGTCAAAATTCAAAAAAATGAAAAAACGCTCCCTAAATATTTTTATCTAGTTTTTAAAAATTAATAAAAAAAATTTTGGTTTAACAATTTTTTTGTTACGCTTAATAAAATTTGGGCCAAAAACCCGCTTTTTGGGATTTTCTCCAAAATGAGCATTTTGGCCCAAATTGACCTCACAGATGAATTCAGCAAGTCATTTCCAGTCTAAAAATGTATACTTTTATATTCTTTAGACTAATAATTTAGCAGTTATGAAGCCCGAAAGTTTCCATAATTCCAGGGTTAAGACCACCCTTAATGAAGGTCAATCAGTCCATGACGTGCGACAGATGAAACTGTTACCCACATACCGCCTTTTTTTAGTCTTTCACATTTTACGCGTAGACACACAACACTCTAGACTATCACATAACGCAAGCGCAATGCAAAGGCACATAACGCTGGCATGATTTGTGAGACACACACAATTAAGCTGTCAGCCCTCATGAATATGCAAGAATTCACAGCATACAAAGCACAAGGACTTTGGCTAGTGGTGAATAGTCTGTATTAGTCTGTGGACCCAACATTTTGGGTGCACCATGATCAATGATATTGCTCCACTGTTGTGAACACCCTATTCATAAATGAGACTCATCACCTGCAATTGTTAACAATGAACACAAATGACCCTTAGATGACCTTTGATCCCAACTTCTTGAGAAACCCTCACTCAAGGATCACCGTCCACTGAAGTTGCATCAATATCCATCACATTTATGCTCCAAACCAAAATAACATGATGCAAATAGTATTGAATTTATAAAGCTAAATATTCATAGCTTTATTCTTTAAAAATAAATATTGACAAAATTAGATTTAACTAGGCACCGGAGTTTCGCGCGATTTAAAACGGCAAAATGCGCTAAAATAGGTCAAAATGCGCTAAAATGCGCGATCCCCTGTTTTCAAAAATAAAGATGGCGACCATCACAAATCGTCGATCGAAATGTCGAAAGCAAGGGCAAATTTCCCCACATTATGCTTGGTTTAATGATCGTTATTTGTATTTTGATGTACATAAGTGAAGTTAGAACCAATATTGCGTGAATTTTCTTGTAAATGCTGCCGATTTGGGGCATAAAATCGTAAGTTTTAACTTTAAGCTTATCGATGGGTCAAAATCGTGAACATTCTTGATGGAACCCAAAATGCGCTTTGGACACCCAAATGCGCGAAAATGTGCGCTTTTGCGCGAACCGCGCAAAACTCCGGTGCCTAGATTTAACCCTGATGACTGTCCAAAAGAGTGTACCAACATGACATGATGTAATTGAAGCTAAAAATTCATATTTTATTTAGCTTAAGGGATCTGGAATGAGAATTTAACCCTGATGACTATCCAAAAAAGTGAACCAAAATGACATGAAGTAGTTATTATGGAATGAAGCTAAATATTCATATTTAATTTTATTTTGTAAAAAATAAAAATTTAAAAATTAGCTTTATTCCATAAAAAATAATATTAAAAAAATTATAGTAATGTAACCCTGTGACAGTCCCGAAGATTGAACCAAAATGACATATAAGGTAAATATTCATATATTTATAGCTTTATTCTGTAAAAATTAAATTTTTAAGAATTAATAGTTTAACCCTGATAACTGTCAAAAAAAGTGAACCAAAATGACATGATATAATTATTATGGAATGAAGCTAAATATTCATATTCAACTTTATTCTGTAAAAATTAATATTCTAAAAATCAATAGTTAACCCAAAGCTAAATATTTGTGTATTTAGCTTTATTCTGTAAAAATAATATTAAACAAAATTATGGTAATGTAACCCTGTGACAGTCCCAAAGAGTGAACCAAAATAACATCTTGTAATTATTATTGAATAAAGCTATATATTCATATATTTATAGCTTTATTCTGTACGAATTAATATTTAAAGAATTACAGAGGCGTGGTCCAATTTTTCATGTTCTCTTTTCTACCTTAGATTTATGCCTGGTATTAAAACAATTTGCTTCCCAATTTTGAGTTGCATTGCTGAAGCGTTTTAGATAAAACGTGTATAACAATGCCCCATAAGATATTACATACACTTTCGGTGTGGTACCACAAATCACTGTTTTGTCAGAAACATATTTTGCTCGGCGTTACATTTCACCGAGGTAATGAGAAAAATATGAGCTTTCATTTGATACCAAAATCTCAGTTTTGATGACCTTTAAATAGTTTAACTCTGAAGGCTGTCCAAAAAAGTGAACCAAATTGACGTCCAATTTTTTAAACCTGATTACAAGTGCATTTATTTTTTAAATATTAATTTTTTTCAGAATAAAGTTAAATAGGGCCTACATGAAAACTTAGCTCTATTCCATAATAATTACACCACATCATCAGGGTTTAATTATTCCTTTTTTTAAGTTTCATTTTTTACAGAATAAAGTTGAATAAGATTATGTGAATACTTATCTATATTTCATAATAATTACAATACATCATTTTGGTTCACTCTTTTAGTCCGTCATTTGCAGGGTTAAACAGGTTTTATTCATTTTTTAAATATTCATTTTCACAGAATGAAGCTAAATATAGGAATAATTTAGCTTTATTCCATAATATTTACATCATGTCATTTTGGTCCATTCTTTTGGACAGTAATCTGGATTCAACTAATAATTTTATAAATATTAATTTTTACAGAATAAAGCTCATGTCATTTTGGTCCATTCTTTTGGACAGTAATCTGGGTTCAACTAATAATTTTATAAATATTAATTTTTACAGAATAAAGCTATAAAATATGAATATTTAGCTTGGCTCCATAATAATTACCTTGTGTCATATTGGTTCACTCTTTTATAGACTTGTCATCAGGGTTAAACTATTAATTTTTCAAATATTCATAATAATTATCACAAATTAGCACCCTTCATACAGGAGAAAGAAGATTCATGCATGGCACACTAGCACAATTAAACATGACATTACAAATGGTAGGGCAACAGCTCTAACCACTGAGCTACACAGACTGTCCCTGATAAACATGACTTAAATCTCATGTAAACAGTACAAACAACATATAACACACAAGTATACAAGATCAGTTTGGAGATCAATTAAGATAACAACTTAAGGCCAGAGAAATGGAAGACACATTCGTCCACGACCGAATTTGAGATTTTTTGATATTTATCAACACTAAGATGTATTCTTTCACTTGAAACTGATAAAATACAACTTGCTAATATTTATTCGTATTTTTGCTTGATTTATTTCACTCTTTTCAACTCTAAAAAGTCACATGCACTCAAAATGCCACTTAGATTTTTTAATTATTTTGAATTTTGGCGCACTGAAAGCAGAGATTATAGATTCATTGGTGCAAAAGATGCATATTTAGACCATGCACCAGATACAGCTTTTACAAGTGTGAAAGTCTTACCGTTTTAAAATTTAAGGACGCTTTTGTGCATAATTTTGACATTTTTTACTAAAACGTCGATTTCTCAGAGTTCACTTTTTTCATTATTTCGCGATTTTTTGTGACAAGATAACTCGAAAAATATGCAAGCAAAGGGTAAACTTTTTGCACTATTCTTTAGAGTACATCAAAGTCTAGGGAAGGTTTTTTTCATTTTTTCAAAATATTTGTTTTAAACAAAAATATACACCATTATGTGCAATTTTTAGCTTAAAAGATTGACAAAATGGCTTTTTTTCACATGTTTTATTCAATATTACAAAAAAAGAGACGAATTTCAAAAAAATAAAAAAACCTTCCCTAAGTTCATGTCTCTTCTTCATGAAAAGCTAACTGAATTTTTTTTTACTCTAACGGATTTTTTTCTAAGTTGTCACAAAAAATTGGGGTAAAAAGTGAATTTTTGTGATTTTTTCAAAAGCGTGAGATTTTTGAACAAATCTGACGTCACCATGGGATTCCTTGACTCATTTCCTTTCCAAAAATGTATAGTTTTATATACTTTGGACATACAATTCAGAAATAATGAAGCTCGAAAAGGTCCATGTTCTCTCCCATTACTCTGCCCTTAATACACTTTATTTCATAACAAATATAAAATCTGAGGGCACTTAAAATGTCCTCACAAGGTGTAGATGCCTGTAAATGGGTCATTTGCAAGCGGGGTCAAATAATAAATAATGTGATTTTGGTTCACACTTATGAAATACCATCTGGATTTAACTATTCATTTTGGTACAATATTTCACAATAGGTATGCCACCCACATGCTGTGCTTTATGTTATATATCATCAGCCAACGCTAATTGCCCAAGTAATTTTCTATAATTTTGAGAATAAAGTACAAAATATGGTTCAAGCATGCATTTTAACATATTTATTCACCAATATTTGCACAAGAACAAATGATGAGACAAACGAAAGGGATCAGAAATAGCGATTACGTAACTGATGCATGCTTGAACCATATTTTGTACTCTATTCTCAAAATTACAAAAATGACTTAGGCAATTATTGTAGTAGAGGGTGTTAGACATGTTGATTCTAAAATAGTGTCCTCATTTTTTAAATATTCATTTTTATGGAATAAAAACCCTAAATATATGAATGTTTGTGTTTATTCCATACTAGTTACCATAAATTTGCATACATTAGCATATTTTACACACTTTATTCTGTAAAAAATATGAGGACACTACAAAATGTGCTCACATAATTTAGATGTCCTCATACATGACATAAGACAAAAAAAGTTGCTTGTCCTCCAGAACTTTTTCAGAATTGGGTCAGTTTGTTGGGATTTCCTTATTTTTAAAGGTCATAGTATGACTGTATGCCTTTAATTAGCCCAAATAATTGTGAATTGTGATATTTCTCAACTATATACCACTTCATTCATGTTTTTAAAACAGTTTTGAAGTGTGTAGAAACTGTAAAAAAAAACATGTCAAAAGTGTTGAAAAAAAACACCACCTTTTTCTGGAATTTCCAAAATTAGGGTCGGTATTCATTTGTACCATAAACAAAACAAAAAAACCCTTTTTTCTAGATTTTCCAGATTAGGGTCAGTCAGTGGAGGACAAGCAAACAATCTTTTTTTTTTTGGCCTAATGATCATCTGGTATTTGTGAATGACCTTGCATCCAAACGTTTAGACTTTTTTTGTTTCAAACCATTAAGTCACGCTTTTCCTTCAGAAGCATGACTTCCAGCAAAAATTCTTCACACCTACTATAGTATTAGCTGGCTTATGATTGAGAATGTATGTTTCCATTGACCAAATAAGTTTGTTTGCTTGGGTTTTTTTTTGGGGGGGGGGGAAGACATTTCCCATTCTTGGTCTTTTCCCCAACTCATCAAAATAAGAAATCAGGAAAATTGCCTAATATTTCCCAATGCCAACACTAAAGCAAACTGAGAGAAAGTTATGACTACAAAAACTCAATAATACGTACCTTCTATTTCTTTTCCTTGCTCTGTGGTGTGCTTCAAGACCTTCTGAGAGTGTCTTCAGTTTGCCTGTTTCTACCTGAGTATAACTATGGTCTCCAAACCACATCACCCACACCTGAAAGAAATCAAAACTCACATGTTTAATTTGCTGCAAGTGGGAGAAATTCTTTAACGGGGTTTATTTTGTGATATTTGCATCCATATTTTAAGGTATGCTTCAATAGATATCTACAAACAAAAAAATGATTTCCAAAATATCTGTTGATTCAGACATGATTGTTTTGCAAGTTATGCATGATTACTAGGCTTGTTATCGACAGAGCTACTGTCGCCAATATTGTCAACAATGAATTTTTTTGAGATTTTTCCGACAGTCGATAAGTAGAGGCTATCACCATGTCACTGTCGACAAAATAGTAATCAATAATAAATCATGCACGGCTAGTAATTAGTAGTAAAAATATAAAACCAAGAGCTTCACAATCTAGACAAAATGACCCTACAAAAAACAAAGGGAAGCCAATTAATATATTTACACTTGGACGGGTATAGGCATACCATGTCCATGATAACGCCAATAGAATTGCCATGATCCGAGTTAAAATGCCGTTCATTTATAATGAGGTGCATGTACGATGTACTGTACATGGCGATTGGCCCTGAGTGAAACCCACGTATATGTGGTGCAACCACTGAGCTATTAATAGCGAACTCGTCATGTCGTAACTCATGGGTCAGTCCATTATTACCGTGTAGGCACTGGGAGGGCAAGCTGATGTTTTAATACTGCTTGTAAAGATGTAATTATATTTCTTGGCCAGCTTCTGGATTATTATTTAGCTGTTTTATTTAAATATAAATTAAAAAGTGAGATGATACGGCAATGAGTTGATTGGGTTCATGATAATATAGTCATATTGTAGCGAAGTCCTTCCTTCCACTTTTGAACTGCTTTTTGGGGAGTCCCCTGCACACGTCATTACATCATCGCTGCATGCTTTCACTGTTTAATTAATTTGACCTTGTAAATCATCGTAATAAATCCTCAAAATAAGGAGAAAAAGCAAATAAATGAAGCCATCCAACAAGAATAATGTTTGGAAGAAGTCAATTCATTCAAGGGAAATATGGTAGGATAAAGTTCGGCACCGCTCGTACAGGTAACAAGTGCTATTTTAGGGTCATAGAATTCGCCATCGTCGGCCGTCATGGATGCACAAATAACGCATTGAGTGCTAAATTCGGAAGCTTTATAAAGACTATATTTTTCACTTGTTTGTCGACAAAGATTCAACATCGGATTCAGAGTTTTGGCGACATGTCGCCAAAGAAAAATGAAACGATAACAAGCCTAATGATTACATATAATACAGTGCCACATTGTCCACTGTGTTGTATTTTGGGCTATCGGCTGTTGACAGCCGGAAAATATATAATGGAATAATATCTTTGCCAAACAACCAGAGGCGGCACCACGGGAGGGCAAATGCAAATTCCCCAGTCAGAACTCTTAGCCCCTGTTGTCCCCCAGTAAAAACCGAAATTACAAACATTTTCACTTTTTGTAATTTGGTAATTTATAAAATTTGTTGATTTTGCCCCCTGAAATTCACTATGCTCCCTCAATCCCCGCCCCCCTGAAAAAATTCCTGGCACCGCCACTGCAAACAACCAAGTCTGCAAGAACGTTTATGTACAAACATTACGTAGTCCAAGGTTTCCAATGGTGTAAAAATCTCAGCTGTTTTGGAGTATGTTGGAGGGATGAGGCTGTGGATCACATAGAGGCCCTTTTAACCCCCTGAGCACTACCTGCCGATCTAACATTGCCTCTGATTGGTCAATTACGTGGCATCTTCAATTTAATCACCAATCAGAATGGAGCTTTGCCAATAATTCACCCCAATTTTTTTGGTTGGTGAAATTATTCGAACAATGGTGCTGATTGGTCCAATCAATAATGAAAACTTCCTTTTGGCCAATCGGCAGGTAGTTCTCATGGGGTTAACAGACATGTAACTGGGTAACAGCAAGACTCACTTCCTGAATATTGGCCAAGGTGGCCGAGCACTTGCGTGTCCAATGTTTATTCCATCTGGGAACAAGTTACAGGAAGGGTTCAATGGGTATCATTGATTTTTTTCACATTTCTTGAGCTTCTAGAATTTCCCGATCTTACCTTTCCTTCTTCTCGCCTGGTGCCCCTTCCAGTTTCCCTTCTTGTTGTGCTTCTCACATCCGCATCGCTGACTAACTTCCCTGGCCATGAGGGGTACCCCCTGATTTGACCCCACACTAGGTCACCTGTTTCTAACTCTCTTGAGATTGGTGGTGCTGCTACCACTGGTTCTGGAGACTCTGGTTCATCAGGGTCTGTCATAGAAAGATGCAAAGAATCTCGTTGCATGACTACAGTATTGGCTTATTGGCTACAGTATTGAAATGACACAGTATTGAAAAGGATGGGTCACTAACTGTTCATCGTGTAGGTAGTGATGTAACAGGGTTAATTACCATAGCAGTGTGTTTGTACTATTCACAGACATATTTGAATGTATTGCCCTGCACTAGACATTTCATCATCCATAGACGTCATACCGTAAAACCACCCCTACAAGCATATAGTGTGTTTTTGATGAAAGCTACATTAATACAATACATTGGTCTTACAATAATATTTGTAGGGCATAACTACAGAATACCCACCTCACCTCCCAACACAGCGTTAGGGTTAGGCTTAGGGTTAGGTTAGGGTTAGGGTTAGGCACCCTGAGCGGGGTATTCTGTAGTTACTCCATTTGTAGTATACGCTTGTTTTAGTAATTTGTTAGTTGGAGGAATGGCAGCCATATGCACATTAGGAGATTGATGTTTATATTTGTGACTTCACTATTTGTCAAAATTATTTGTGCCAAAAAAACGATGAACATTTGCACTTTTTCTTCCATTACCGTAATATTGTGAATAACATAAAGCTGTCGTGTTAGTCCCATTTAAATATTAGGAAAACATTTTATCCTAACTGCACCCTTTGAAAGTGAACTTCAATGCCACCAGCGCTTTTTTTTTTTTTTTGAGGTTCCCATTTATTTCAGATAGTGTGGTTCGGTGGTGTCTGAGAACTGAAGGAGTAATGACACAGGGCATTCGCTTAACTGCCTTGATGTCATCATACCATATTGTTCCTTTACAATGTAGATTATCAAAGAACAGGGATAAAAATCTGGATTGTTATTCTACAGAAATTTCACATTATGCGAGTCCATGTTTCGCTTCGCACCTGATGGGATCAGTGGCGGCGCTAGGGGGTCCCCAAATATTTTTCTTGCCCCCCCCAATTTTCCAATTTTGCCCCGAAATTCACTTTGCCGGAGAATTCAAACAGCCACAAGGTTTGTGTAGACACTTTGCTATGGTAATTTATCCTGTTACAACACTTCGTCTACAGCAAATTGATGACGAAGCATGAAGCATATTGTGAGTGACAAAATCTGTTGCCAACTTGGAAAGGATAACAATTTACAAAGCAGGCTTAAGATTGACAGGTATCATAGGTAACATAGGACTCAAAAACGAAGTGAAGAGTTACTGTAACAATACAATGGAATGTCTGCCTTGCTGGGGAAGGTCTGGTATCTGATAGACATAAGTCTTTGTCACAAACAATTTGTGAAAGGGAATGTGCCAAAAATGATTGTTTCCATAATGTGCATCACATCTAACATAACATGATCAGGAACCACAGGGGTGTGAAATGGCTTTTTTTTTAAATCGGAAAATTTACCAACCAGTGGGTTTCGAAAAAAAATCGGAAAATTTACCTACCAAACTACAGTACAAATTCAATGCTATTCAGCGATTTCACCACGCGAGTGTCGCTTCGACAAAATTACATTGTATGGTAGCCATGTTATATCTTCTCTTAAGTCCATATGCTTTTTATGAAATCCAATGTGAAACTTCCGATGGATGGTTTGGATTGTAAATCACTATTTCGTATTTCCCCACAGCGACCATGGCGCCATTTTTAACATCATCCGATGGGCGCAGTTCCAAAACAAACGTATTACACAATGAGGAATCAAAGAATATCGCGATGATGTTATATATGACCTGCGTTTCATGACCCGGATTCAAAACCTTTCAAGCATAGTTAATCTTATTTCCAGTCGTTTTATTGCAACACGTAATGCTATCAGAAGTGCACAGACACTATTTTGATTTTGATGTTTTAAAAAAGCTGAAATTGAAATCGGTCAGAAAAATGAAAAAAGCGGATTTCCGCTCTGTAGCGGAGATTTCACACCCCTGGAACCAATGACATTGATTGTAGCTTCCAGAGGGGTGCCAACCAGGTTGATACGAGAGGTGGTAAAGGAGGAGGTGGACATGGTAAGGCAGTAGTGACAGGTGATGGATTGAGTGATTGAATTACATGAGTCTTGAGCCTACCCTCCTCGACACTTCACCATTTCGTTGGTGAAAATGTGTCTAATCTTAACCTCTCTGGACAAACTCATAGGGTGCACCCTGATAGTTTCTCAAGGACATACATTAGGCATAATTTTCATTTGAATTTCCCAAATAGGACAATTAATTTTCAATGTGTACAATAATATTCGAATGTAAGTTCATACGTGCTGGTAATAAACAATTTCCAAAAGTTTAAACTGACTTTTAACACAAAAATTCACTAACCTTGAATTTCCGATGTGTGACACACATCTTCATCAGAAGAAGTCCTAAGATGTTGTGATGGACTTGCCCTTTTGTTGTGCAATTGGCAACATTTGGTCGACCGAGGTCGTTGTATAAGGTTGGCAATTCCAGTCCTTGATTGCGATTTAGTTCTGGTGATTTCTTCTTGCTCTGGATGGCCTCCTGCAGTAAATGGGGGTATACTATATCATCCTTGGCTAACACCTTTGTGGATTCCCAGTCAATGTTGTGGTGAGATTCTGTTTTGTGCTCTGCTACAATACGGTGTCGCCACAAGTTTCAAACCGCACAATATGCTGAGAAAACTATTAGTCTCACCTAAGGATCCTAGGCCAACTGAGAAAAAATCAGTTGTGGTTTATGAGATTCCCTGCAGCGATTGTACAAGTTCATACATCGGCCAGACAGGTACACAACTCGGAGATAGACTGAAGGAGCACAAGTTAACTGCCCCCAGCCGCAAACCCTCTGCTGTCCAGATCAAGAAGAAATCGCCATAACTAAATCGCGATCAAGGACTGGAATTGTCAACCTTATACAACGCCCTCATTCGACCAAAAGTTGCCAATGGTCAACAAAAGGGCAAGTCCATTCACAACATCTTAGGAATTCTTCTGATGAAGATGTGTGTCACACATTGAAAATTCAAGGTTAGTGAATTTTTGTGCTGAAAGTCAGTTTAAACTTTTGGAAATATTATTTGTAACAGATTGTACATTGTCATTAAGTATTCTTCTTACCTTGACAAGACCCATCCTGTATATCACTGTTGTCAGCCATCTCCTCCAGAACATCATTATCATGACTACCATGGCAACCATCCATCTCACCTCTCACCCCTTCATCCTCCTCCTCGTCATCATCATCACCCTTTTTGTCCGGAGTGATGTTTTCTTTTGATTCACTTCGTAGAGTTGGTCCTCGTGATGTGGTGCAAGCATTGTGGTCAATGTTATTGGTCATTTCCAGTTCACCATGTTCATCGTTGGTAGATGGTATCGATGTTCCTACCCCTTCTGGACTGGGCACCGACTGCAGTTCTGGAAGAGCACCGGAGTTGATTCGTCATTGTTTTCAGCATCGAAAGACATTTCTATCCTGTCATCGGATTCATCACTTTGTGAAAAACTTTCCACATCCGGGGTATCGCTCCCGTCATGGAACATATCCATGCCATTTTCTGTAATCTCATGATCATCGGCTTCATACCTCTTTTTGACGGCAAATTCAGATGTGTCCAGAAACAATGGCTCTGTAGATTTCCCAAGCAAAAGTGGCTTCGAACAAGAATGATCCGATTCTTCGTCATAATCAGTCTGCTCATCATGATTGAACTGAGCTTCCTCAATAGGAGGATCAGTTGGTTCCAATGATCCATAATCTCTTCCATCACCATCATGTGAAACCGGCTCTGGCACCTCCGCATCAACAGAATTCTCACACTTACTGTCGGATGCACAATTCTGACCAAAACACTCGCCTGCGTCATTTTCACAGGGAGATGTAGCTGCAGATGTTGAATTTTGCATCTCAAGACCCTTGCTTTCTGAAAGACTGCCACTTTCATGCTCCTCACTGGAAATTTCTGCTGAAGTGAAGCTTTGATCTTTCTCCAAAGACCCCTCTTCTGTCTTGTGATAACTTGGTGCTTCAGTCCGCTTATTTGCTGTAGTATCCTCCAACTTTCGGTCAGCAGTTAATTCTTCATTCTGCGGAGGCTCGGATTCAATTACAACACCCTCTTTATCTTTCACTGGTCTATCTATTTCCAACTCGTCACATTTTTTACGTGTCTCATGTGAACTTGTTTCGCTATTTTTTTCTGGGCTTCTTACACTGCTGCTATTTCCCTCTGTGAGAATGTTTTCGTCCTGTTTATCACAAAAATCAAGATTTTCAGATGCATCTTGTTTCTTTGACGGTGATGAAACCCCTGTGCTGCTATCAGCCTGTTCCTCTGCATGGTCATGTTCTTTTTCATCACATGGATGACATGGCATGTCCTTATTGGCTTCCGTACCAGTTGTACCAACAGTGTCACATTTTTTAGAACTGGCATCGCACACTTGAGAACCTGTCAGTTCAGTTGAGTTTGTATTTGCACATTGTGTTGTTTCTTCAATTTCTCCCATTCTATCATGATCTGTGGACAGTTGCGAATCATCCGCACTTTTTGCTGCATCAATTATTTCCGAGTTTGAAGAACCACCGGTTTCTATTGATGTTCTATCCATTTCACTCTGACTATAATCTTCCTTAAGATCCCCTGGCATTGGCTCGCAAGGCACTTCAACACCGACATTTAAGCAAACACTGGCTTGAACAGCCTCTGTGGAAGACTTACCAGAAGCCGAAGTACATTGGTCACTTACCGATGATGAAATACTGTGAGTATCCAACACACAACCACTCTTGGGTGAAATAGTTCTATCCTCGCAAACAAATTGAGGTAATTTCACAGTGTCAAATCCTTCGACTGACTCTTCGTTTGAATCAACATCAGCAATTCCGGATGTTTCTTGGTTCTCTTTGTCATCCGGAGTAATTTTCTTTGTTTCGAAAGATGAATCCGAAGAAGGGACACCATCTGTGGTGTTCCTGGCAACCATTTCTGGTACCTCTTGTATTGATTTCTTAGTTCTTAATTCTATTTCTATTGCAGTGTGGGTTTCAGTAGTAGTATCTTTTGATATTTTGAAGTCTAGTTTCTCCAACAATTGATTCTCAGGTTCCCGAGCCTGAGAATCAGGCACAGTTTCTTTACTCTCAGACGTACTTGCGTTCTCACTCGAGCAATGCTCAGCTGAACATACTTCCTCACTCATATTCTTAGAAACACTGTCACCACTAGGCTTAGTTTCTTGTGGTGTAATGCGAAATCCTTCGGCTTTGTCATTACATTTTTGTAATGACCCGCCTTGAACATTATCTTCAGCTTTAGTTCTTTCACAAAGCATATCCAAGTCTTTTGCATTAGCTAATGACAATGTTGTACTGGTTTCTGAGGCAGACTGAGATTCAGTACTACAGGCTGTCTCCAAGGCCGGCTGAGAATTAATACTACTGGATGTCTCGACAACAGGTTGGCATCCATGCTCTTCCGATGTATTTTCACTGGGAGCACTTGACTGAGATGACGAATGTGGTATATCATCCATTTCCATTTGTGATTCAGCTGTGGCCGTCTCATTGGCAGTTAAATCCACAGAATCTGAGATTTCAGTAGAAAATACACCCTCACAAGCTTTGCTTTCAACTACTAGAGGTCTCGATTCCCCTTGCGTCTGCTGATCGCCATCGCTAGGATTTGACTCCTCACTTGTGAGGCTAGTTCTTACTTGTAAAACAGATTCATTCAGTCGAACTGTTTCAGTCGTTTCCAAATGTGTAGCTGCTGAATCTGGGCTATTTGAATTTGAGTTGTTCATATGAATAGGTGCAGCATCTGTGGCGTTCACCTCATCTTCTCTTGGCTGAGTTACATCATTGGAAACATCCATTTCATCCCTTTGTTCAAGCTCTTTGTCCATTGGTATTAAATTATCTGGTGGTTCTGGAGGAATTTCGTTTTGCAAGACAGAGTTAGATGTCGAAGGAATTTCACCATCGACACCACACATCTCCTGTTTTGTATCTGACACTGCCACCGTTGTATTTCTTTCAAACGAGACCTGTTCAACTACAGATGAATCATTCACATTGCTTTCAGTACTTGTACTCTGCAATGTCTGTGATTCATCATCTAATTGTTCAGTTATGACATCATTTGCACTTGGTTCCTCAGATGGGAGTGTCTCTGGAGTTGTAGGATTTGAAGATGGCACTGCAATTGCTTCCGGGGTAGCATGCAAGTTTGATGAAGAAGTATTATCTATTCCATCCGTTTCTTGTGTCTTTGGCGACTTACAGCTAACCGTATCTGTTGTTAAATCTTCTTTGCGTTCCTCCTCGTGTGGAACTATAGACTCTGAGAGTTTGTCCGATGGCAGAGCAGGTCCAGGGGACTTCATCATGTTTCCACTGTCACTCGATTCAAGTCCAATGTTTTCAATATTTGTATCTGCTTCTTCTTTTGATTCCTTTGCAATGTTAACATGATTACCATCATCAGTCTGTCCATGTCCTGCTAGTTCTCCTCCTGCATCTGACTTTGTAAGAGCTACTTCCTCATGCTTGTCTCTTGATGATTCCTCAACATCCCCTTCCCTTGACAACTCAGTTGATTCTTTGAGTGTCATTAAGACACTTTCACCAACTGGAACTGGGTCTGGACTAGCCCCTTCTTCCAAAGGGACAGATTCTCTATTTGAAACAATGTCTAACTCAGCAGACACTACCTGTTGATCATAATCTGTGCTTTCTGTCTGAAGAGGCTTGCTTTCTTCACATTTAATATCATCATTTTTGATGCCAAATCCGGTCTCAATGACGTTTGGACTTGACCATCACAGTCACTCCTATCTTCACCGCTGTGCTGTTGTGCTTCCTGATTTGCCGATACTTCATCTACTACTCGATCACTCCCTGTGGTTATTTTTGACTGCAGACATTCACTCTCAGATTGTAAATCATCTTGAACATGTTCTTTGCTCATATCATCATCGTCATCATCATGGGGTAAGTTTTGTTCCGGTTGCTTCGAGTTAGAATTGCTGACATTTGATAACGTGGTTTCAGGGACAGTACTTTGTTCAGTATCTTTGGCTTCAGTTTGTAGACTTTGTGAATTGCTTGTAGCTGGTGAATCACTTTCACATTGATTTTCTCCCTGGGAATCTTTCGTCCTTGTTTCATCTGAAACCGATTCCTCGCACTTAACTGTGCCTTCTCCCTCATTAACAGAGGTGATATCAGCATGTACAACTTTCAAGATATGATCAATGTTTTTGTTCATCACAGGAATCGATGTTTCTGTATTATCTCTGCTCGTCTCCTCATTTGGAGGAATACCTGATAGTATTTCATCTTCTTGGCTAAGTTTTGATTGCTTCTCTGAATCACACACTGCTTGGTTACTACTTGAATCTTGCAGCTGGTTATGAGATGGTAATACAACGGATTCTTTGTCGACATTTCCCTGAGTATCCTGCATAGCACCATCATTTCCTGGATTTTGGTCACCTGTTTCAGATGCCTGACAAACAACGACTGGAGGGGGTGGAGGTGGCGGACAAGGTGAGGCAGTAGCGAGAGGTGATGGATTGAGTTGTTGATTTGCAGGTACTTGCGGAGCATTATTACTACCAAGCAAATGTTGTGAACTACCCTGAGACGGTTCATCGTGACCAGCTTCAGTAACAACATTGGTATTGGAAGTGCTTTGATTTGTAACATTTACAGGGGCAGATTTGATAGCTTCAACTTCACTGAGTGGCCAAACGTGCGCAAGGTGTTGCTCTGAATCTCGACCTGGTTTGGATGCCTGGTCTGTCAGTGCTACTTGTACACGATCTCCCAATGTCACAGTTGAACTAGGCAGTGCTGATGGTAAGGACACAACTGGAGGTATTTTTGCTATGTTCTGAACAGTAGAACCTTGTGAAGTCATTGCACTATTTTTATCATCAGTCAATGATGCTGTCCTAGCCTTGGTTGATTCATCAGCTGTTATCATGACATTGACACCGCCACCTGACGCTGAATCAACAACTGCCTTATAGATGGCATCAACCTGACCACTTGATTCTGACTGCTCTCTTGCTGTTCTTGCTTCGGCAAGAATGTCCTTGACTTTCTTCACACCACTTGATCTTGATGGAGATTTGGACTTTGAGGCACTTTTCTTGTGTCCAGAATCGTTTGATTTACCCCGTTTTCGTTTTTGCTGCGATGTTCTCGTGATATGAGCCGCCTGTTGCGCAGCAGCTACTGCTGCTAACGTATCCATGCTGTTGGGCATGTTGACTTGATTGGGTGCTACACCATGAAGAGGGTTCTGGGCATGGAAGTTTGCCATCTGCTGTTGAAGATGCTGTTGCTGCTGCTGCTGCTGTAGCAGCATTTGTAACATAGCAGCATCTTGCTGTTGATGTTGAGCTATGTGGAAGCCCTGCATGATAGCATCCGGGTTTTTAAGGAGGTCTATTCTATGCTGTAAGCCTAAAGCAGTCTGTGCCTGTGCCAATGCTTCCACCCTACTTCTCTTAGGATGCCGCCCTTCTAGATTAGTCGCTGCTTGTGCTAATGCATGAATACCGTGACCTGGTGGATGAACTTCACCCTGTGCGGCAGGACCACCGGTATTTAATTGTTCTAGGGCTGGGTTTCCTTGTACCATTCCAGGTCCTCCGATACCAGCCCCAATACCAAGCAAAGCTTGCCTGTACTGCGCCACATTTGGCGGGACACCACCGGCCGGAACAGCCCCGGGTGGAAATGCTGCCAGACCCATGTGGTGTAAATCACGGATCAACGCCTGCCACATTCGTAAAATGAGCTGTGTTTTTAATCATTGACAAGTACCACTTTTGCTCTTGTTTTGCTTTTTCTTCTTCCGTCAATTCCGCCACCGGTAGTACTGCTTGTTGGATTTGCAGCATTGGGTTGGCGTGTGCGGTAGTGCTAGTGGAAACTGTCGTGGTAGCCACACATGACGGCACAACAGCAGGGGACGTAATTGCCTCTGTATGTGAGCCTTGCTCTCCTTCCCCTGCCTTGTGAACTTTGCTTTGTGATGTCTGATGGGCAGAATCAGCACCCTTGTGTTGTTCAGCCAATGATTTGTCCACATTTTCATGAGCTGGATTTGGTGATGTTTGCACAGATGGCGACAAAGTTTGCTCCCTTTTCTGCACATCTTGGTTTGTCTCTATGCTCTGCACTGCATTTTCAAGGCACTCAATAGGAGATTTCACTGGCGAGGAGCTGCTAGCTTTCCTCTTAGCCGGGTGAGGAGACGTGCTCCCCTCATCCTCGACTACAGCATTTTGACTAGTACTTTCTGGCGTCGATATTTCTTCGTACAAATCACGAACAGATTTCGTCTTGCCCGATTTCGAAGCCGGGCTCTTTCTCTTTCTACTGGTAGTTCGTTTGTTAGGTATTGCACAAGGGGAGAGACCAGCAGCAACTTGACTGAGATGCAACATAGGGTTGAAATCACCCATCATTCCTCCAACAGAAACAGAACTGCTATTGTTATTATCCGTCAGCAATCCCATCTTGGACAAAACCGGCTCTTGGTTTGCCATCATACTTTGAGCTGCTGAACTTTTTGGGTTTTGCTGCTGTTGCTGAGCTTGATTAGCCAATTGAGCCTTGGCAGCTGCTGTGAGTAAAGTACTTGCAGGAAAGGCACCCGCATCAGGTGGACCCAATATCTGCTCTATTGAAGGCATTTTTTCACGAATTTGTTCCTTATTAGTCTTTGCTACCTCCTTTTGGGCAGCTTTTTGTTGTTGTTGGGACTGCGCAACAACAGCATCAAGGTGTTCTTTTTGAAGGATGTATTCATTTCTCACTTGTTGTTCCGGCAAACCTGCTAGTCTGCTGACAGCAAGCATTGCCCGAACATCTTCTGGTAGATGTCTTGCTTGTGGATCTGGAATGTGACCCATTGACATCTGCTGGGAAGAATGAGTCGCTGTCGTTGCTACGCTGCCATCCGCGAGTCGACTTTGCACCTGTTCGACGGATAATGTCCCGTGTGAATGAGGCGAGGTATGGGAGCTGCTTACAGTCTGTGTAGTGGTCTTATTACCTCTATGCGACGAATGCAATACATTGCTTGCTAATGGCACCACCATTGGTGTATGACCCATAAATTCGGGAGACACCTCACCTAATTGTTGTGCATAAGGTATACCTGCTGGTGGAAAGAAACCTTCTTTGGGTGTGGCTATACCTGGGCTCGGTGAACTCAAGTCACTGTGCGCTGGACTTCTGCAAAAGTTTGCTGAATGTGCAGGACTTGGGGTGCCATGTCGTGATAAGGGACTTCTATGTGGGGGCATTGTCGGACTGTGCATCATGGGCATTGGGGGTGGGCTACAGTTCAAAGGCGACTTAATAGGTGGTGCCATACTATTTGGTGATAGCATACCAGAAGGTGGTATCATGTCACCTTGATGATGCTGCTGCTGCTGTAAATGTTGCTGATGTTGCATTTGAAGCTGTAGGTGTAACTGCTGCTGCATATGCTGCTGTTGCTGTAATCTCATAATATGCAGCTGTAGTTGCTGCTGCTGTTGATGTAAGTCCATGTTATGCATATGCTCTGCTGGAGGTGGATACGGAGGGCCCATTGGATTGAAAGCCATTGCTTGCCTATTATTACTGTCAGCGGCACCTCGTAATGCGAGAAGCTGAGAGACCGAAAGATTCTGGTGGTGTTGTAACTCCATCATTTTATCCTGAGTCTTGGCCTTAGGTCTGCCTCGTGGACGCTTTGTGCCTGAAATACAAGACAAGAAAAGACAAGACATGAGGGCAGATCAGAAATTGTGTCTTTCAACATACAGTAGTAACTGTTGAGCATAAGTTATTTAACTATAGATGCAAATACACAATACAAAAATTGCAGCCAAATTACCAGATAGAGGTGGTTGCTTCATGTAATTCTGCACATAAGTAGTCTTAACATAATATTAAGTCTTTATTGAGGGATTATAAAGCTTATGGAATAAAGCTGTTTAATACCTCAACCAAGTCTTGACAATAAGCTAATTATGTGCAGAAATTACATCAAACTCCAGAAAACACTGGGAAAATGTTTCAAAATACATGGAGGCTGATGGAGCTGTAAAGATAGCGCAATTATAAAACATAAAAGGATTGGCCTAAATAAAACTTTGGGATAACACTCATAAATGCAACAGCAGGAGTTGTATTTCGTTGCACAGTGCGAGAAACTTATAACTGTTTGATATTCACCAAATCTTTGCTGTGGAAGTGTCAAAGTTTAAGAATCAAGTTTGATTCACACAAATTTAGTTCTGTTAATCTCTGCAAAAATTGATTATTAGATGCACGCCGAAATTTTAGCCCTCCAAGTGGTTTTATATTTGAATGTCTTTTACATGTAAATGCACACAGTCATATAGTGCTGTTATCAAGTTGATTTTTTTATGTTGTTGAAATGTCGGAATAATGAGATCCTGATGTCTACATAAATTTGGGATCGGTAGTTGGACTGAAGGCGTTCAAATTGGTCCACTTCATTATTCACAAAATGAAAGAAATCCACTGTAATTTGGTTGAACATCCAGTGTAGATTCAAAGCTAGACATACCAACAATTAATCCGCAACATAGGCCTACCGTTATAGTACGAATATCATACAGCACTGCAGGCTGAAGTTTTCTTTGGCCAGTAACTAGACCTTTTTCTGACATAACCCATGTTGACAACAGCACTATAGTCATATAGGTACACATATAGAACCTGTACATATTATAAAGATAATAAAGGATTGCCCTGGCATTTCAGATTTCAATAATCTGCATAACATTTCAGCGCACTTACATTATATCCCCCCCCCCCAATGCCTGTAGTGCAACCCCTTGCAGTGTTTTGACAAAATTTCTTTATTTCACACAATCTTATAGTCATACTTTTGTTTAGATCACCCTTGTACAGCTAGTACAGTGTGCCTTGATGTGCTCACTGACTGACTGCAACTGTACAGGACAACCACCTGACTGGAATATGGAAATATTAAAAGCTAATGAATGATCACTATGGTCATTGAACTTAACGCAGTTTTGCATCCATTTTTACCCTAATATGGGACACTCTATTAATTAAACTGAAAGGTCATGCTGGAGCAATACTCACAGGCTGAAATGCCCATCTCTTTTACACTTTCAAAATCCTGATTTAATGGGGTTTGCATTACAAATCATGCAGTTGATGGCAAAAAGCAATATCTTTGTATTCAGGAGAAATTTGAAGATATATAAAATGGCAGTTTCAGTCAATGCATTTTAAGGCGCGCGAGTGCGATCGCGCGCATAGAGCTCACCTTAAATCACTTTACCGAAAGGCGATTTATAGCGCACCTTGTTTCCAAGCAGTGCACTTACTGTAAAAATGTTGCTTTATGCCATAAAAGTTCGTCCATTTTCGCCAAAGTGCAGAATTCAGCAGCATTGCAAGCTTTAATGGACGAGTGGAAAAGTCATACTTTACTCATTATTTCATTTCAAATGAGTTCAAGTTTAGGCCAAATATCATTATATTTATCGAATTACTGTAATATTTTGGCTATAAAACATAATTCAAGGTCAAATTTTGGTCACTTTTTCTTCGACTCACGCCGGCAGTTCAGTGAGTCTTGTTTATATTTAAACTGACCTAATCTGAACAACAGAGGGCAGGCAACCTTTTGGATTTTTTTTTTTTGCATTTTCGTATTTTCGGGCGTTTTTAAAGCTTCTTGTGCCATTTTTCGGGGGAAATCTAGCTTTTCAAAATTTAGGATCTCGTTTTTTACTTCAAACAAGGCGGTTCTCGAACCACGAGTCTCGCCTGCTTTCGCAACCGCCTGCTTTTGTGATTACTTTTGGTCGAGGTAAATGAATTTGGCGGTTATCGGCTAGGCACGATTATCTGACTGATGGTGACTGTGCCCACCAAGTTTCATGCCCATGCAACAGTTTTTACTAATTTGACCCCTGGTGACCCTGAAATGACCTTCCAAAACGTTGGCTCTAAATGTTGACTGTATCCACTAAGTTTCATACCCACACGACAGTTTTACTAATTTGACCTCAGATGACCCCTGGTGGCCTCGAAATGATCTTCCAAAATTTGGCTTTAAATGTTGACTGTACCCACCAAGTTTCATGTCCATCGACAGTTTTTACGAATTTGACCTCAGATGACCCCTGGTGACCTCGAAATGACCTTCCAAAAATGTGGCTTTAAATGTTGACTGTACCCACCAAGTTTCATGCACATCCGATAGTTTTTACTAATTTGACCTCAGATGACCCCTGGTGAACCCGAAATGACCTTCCAAAAATTTGGCTTTAAATGTTGACTGTACCCACCAAGTTTCATGCCCATCCGACAGTTTATACTAATTTGACCTCAGATGACCCCTGGTGACCTTGAAATGACCTTCATAAAAATTTGTCTTGAAATGTTGACTGTACCTACCAAGTTTCATGCCCATACGACAGTTTTTACTAATTTGACCTCAGATGACCTCTAGAGGTCCTCAGTGACCTTGACCCACTAACCAATACAAACCGGTTATGTCTCGGGTCAAGATGCACCCACCCACCAAGTTTGAGAAACGTGCGACTCCTAGTCTCCGAGAAAATAGGCGAAAACCAAAACTTTAATCAAATTTGTCACACACGCACACACACACACACCCCCCCACACACACACCCCTACATACGGAAAAGTGATTATATAGTCTCCTGCCTTATCAGGCGAGACAAAAATTGTGTTTTTTACCGGCCTAGTTATAATTTTTTGTTGGACATGGTATATTTTTTCTGACTTTGCTGGAAGCTTATTTCAAGTGGTCATGGTGGATTTTACTGCGGAGGATCCAGTTTTTCAACGGAGACACAGACAATATGCACGAGGTGTTTCTTACCAAAATTTACAAAATTTCACCGATCCTACGCATTACGATTCGTCAGTTCTGTGCACGTGATGTCATGCAGTGGGTGTGTGGGGCAGTGCTGGGAAATTTGCATAAAATGCTTCTTATCTGAATATCAAGTGCAATAATTCAAATAGCCCACCTAAACTTCTTACCGAGTGCAAATGATAGCACACCTAAAATCCTTACGGAGTGCAATTAACAGCACACATGTAGCTCGCCTGACTATTTCCAGGAGTGCGATTTGTAGCACACCTGCTTTTTTTAAAATTCATTGACTGCAGTTTGTATGTGGAATTTTATCATTAAATACCAGAGTTAATGACTGTACCTTGTTTTGCAGCAGCTTTATGTGGTACATGTGTTGGAGTAACTTGAGGAGGTAGTATGGCACCGTGAAAAGCACATCCATGTGGGGACGTTGGTGGCGCTGTAGGTCGTGCTGGCCGTGCATGATGCATCTCCATACCACTTTGTTGCAACGCAGCCATGGCGATGACTTTCCTCTTGTGATTACAGAGTTTAGTCAATGCGCCATCGCTCATGGCCTCTTGAACAGTGCGTGATCGAGAAGGCACTTTGGGGTCAAAGTTGAAGACACGGGGCACAATTAGTGGGCATTCTAATCCGCATTTGCAGGTGCCATCCTTGAGAAGGTACTGGCGCACTTCGACTTCACTGTGCAGCATACAGTTACTAGGGCTGCAGTAAAACAAACATTTGTGGAGAAATAATTAAAATTCAATGTTAACAAAAACATATTTTCAATACTTTCAAATTCAATTTGGTGAAATGCAACTGATTATTATTTTTGTTTGTTTTTAGATTGTATTTCTTGTGTCATTTTGTAATAAAGCCTGAAGAAGGTACACTTGGTACCGGAAATTTGCATCATAAGTATAAACTGTTTCCCATCTCCATTTGTTTTGTTTTGATTTTACTTCACAGGAGTGTATCTACATAGATCCAGTATAAGTATGTGTTTTTGTCAACCATCTGTTTCCAAACTGTACATGTTATACTTCATCATTTGTATTACAAACAAAGTACATTTGTGCATACATTACATAAATTTAATGCAACAAGAATTTGTATATGTAAATGGATTTACTTTAATAATCAATAGGGCTGTTGTCTAGTAGAATTTTCATTGTCAACATTTGTCAAATCTCAAGATCCGACGTCGGCAAGTTGTCAACAAAGCAATACATCAATGAAGTCCAAATATTAAGTTTGGAGAGACCACATATGTTATGCATTGTTTATTTACATCAAAATATTACTGTCAATTACGCATATAATCATATCATTAACTTTCCCTTACAGTTACAACATGAAGTCTATTCCACCCTATCATTGTCATCTTGTGCTCAATTATTACTTTTATATACCTAGAAGTTATTTCATGGTAAATAATTGTGATCTTATGCGCATCTCAAATATTTTTAATGACTCGTCTTTGTCGGCAATTAGTCCATGCTTGTTGACAATCAGGAACGTTGCTTTGTCGACAACAGTCATGTCGACATTCGACAACAGCCCTATATTAATCAACCAGTACTATATATTAAGAAGTAGATTAAATTATGAATTATGATAAATCCACTGTGCAATTTACCTTATGTAAACAACTACCCCTCCTTGGACACTCCTTTTCCACCCCACAGGCACAATGGTATTGTCCACAGCTTCACTAACACCAGTGGCAGCTAGCGCAGCTGTAGTCATGGTCACTGTTGTCACAGGGGGAGCAGCCACCGCACAAGATACAGTTATCACCGACGAGGGACTGGCAGAGTTCTGAGCTGAAGGAGATGCTTTGTCAGCCATATTGTCTCTTATAATGGTAAGATCACCTGATCCATCCACAAATAAATTCCCCGTGAGTTAATTAGGGCTTCAGTAAAATTGCCGATAAAATCCGTACCACACGATAGGAATGCGGCAGCAACACACAGCACTCCTCACTTAGTACACTTTGGCATTTCCCCCTGATTTTGTACATCTCCTCAGATCTATATTGCCAAAAGCACAACAGGTTTGTGGTATTTGACGTCCAGTATGAGATCCAGATTTTGCTTGACACAATGGATGCCAATGAAGGTGTACTTCTCCATGATTCCCTGTCTCTGCCTCCAATGGTTTGATGGCTATCCAGTTGTAGGAAATCTAAAATTGAAAAATTGCAAAAAAAAATCTGATTAAAATTATTGATTTTTTTAAATACAGTTCCTACCTGTACAGTGTGAGTATGGTATACAATTTGAATTTATACCTGCATTTGTACAATCTCGCCCGCTTGTAATATGCTGTCAACGATCCCGGGGGTCAACGATATGCCTACAACATGGTTTTTAATATTTCTGAAGTCCTCAGCCCATAATGCAATGCACGACCCAGAAATGGGTTTTATTTATATTGATCAAGGTTGCCAATCAAAAACAGTGACTTATGGTCCCGATGCAGTTCCAAAAGCAATGAATTCGCTTTTTTTTTCAAATTCTGAGATATATATTTTTAAATAAAACATCCTCTCATGTACAGGGCGTCCCAAAAGTATCTATACCAATTACCATTTTAAATGTTCATAATCATAACTCTAGCATACAGCAACTGTCCATAAACATGAAGGTATCTTTGCACAGAGAAAACTTGTGCAATTATTTTGACACCAAATTTGAAATATAAATTGACAGATATAATTAATAGCAAATCTACGGTGAAACAGTTGGGCATATTACACAAAAAACAATACAACAAGTTTACAGCACATCTCCAGATCCCGAAGAATGGATAAAAGCCAAAGGATTGCTAATCCGTCTAATGCTAGTATGTACCCATTATTCATTATTTACAAGTGATGTAATAATCGGATTAACTACCATAGCAATTTTTGAATATATATCGCCCTGTGCTACAACGTTCACACGGTACTATATATATGCATTGAAAAAATGCCAAATCATTAGATTAAACTAGGCCTGCTAAGAATACGCGATTTTGGAGGCCAAAAACGCACCCGATTTTCAAAAAAAAAAGCAAAACGCGATTTCCGCCAAAAAACGCATAAAATCTAAAAAAAAAAAAAAAAAAAAAAAAAATTTTGAAACAAATTAAAAAATATAAAAAAAATAAAGAAAAAAAAAAAAAAAAAAAAAATAAAATAGATTTTAAAAAAAAAAAAACTGCGGATTTAGAGAGTCCCTTGACCTAGAAAGTAAATCATTTGTGGTTGATTTTAAAAAAATTCGGAAAAAAGATACAAAAAAATTACAAGTTTGTATCCAAATGGGACCAATTTCTAAATTGTGTTCACTGCATAGTCTATTGAAGATATAAAAATCAGAGATGTCACAGGCTGACCCAAAAAATCCTGAACTTGCGAAGCGAAGCTCTCGCGTAACACGGCCGGGGGGTCCGGGGCCGTTAAGGGCCCCTGTGGGGTCCATGGGCGAAGCCCGGTAGGGGGTGGAGGGGCGAAGCCCCCAAAGCCAGATGGTTTCTGCACATTTAGCACCACAGTAAAGGCCATTTCAGAGGGTAAAAAGAACAGTTCAAAGCTCCTGGCTTGTTCTACACTTTTAATAAAAAGTGCTTCCTTCTTCCAGAAAACATGCTTTAAAAGTTTTTGTGCTTTATTACATGGACAATATGGCTGATGTTGATATATGTGAAGCAGAAAGATAAGACAATAGGGCCACTCCAAGTAAAAAAAAAAAATTAAAAAAAAAATTAAAAAATTTTTTTTTTTTTTGTTGTTGAAAATCCGAATTTTTTTTTAATCCCCAAAATCGGAAATCCGGATAAATCCGAAATGTGACATCTCTGAAAAATGCATTGGTTTTGTACACAAGTCTATATCTTAGATAGATTTTGAAGTGAACACAAGTTACAAATGAAATTGGTCCCATTTGGATACAAACTTGTAATTTTTTTGTATCTTTTTTCCAATTTTTTTCCAATTTTTTTTTTAATGATGGTAGCACTTGATGTTAGGTCCAGAGACACAACAAATTTTTTTGAAAAAAAAAATAATTAAAAATCGAAAAAAAAAAAAACGCAATTGGAGCCGAATATTTAAATTGCGGCGCAAGTAACGCAATTGCGTATTCTTAGCAGCCCTAGATTAAACCTGTTGTTTGTAGTCAAATTTACCTTGAAGAGACATGGAGTCGTTTTAAATGGATTAGGCCATGATGAAACAGCATGTCTGATTTTGGCCCTAAAACCTGGCTGGGGGGACTTCCAAAAGGCCTATACTTTGATCAGCTCATAATCGGTGGACCTTATAACATCGCGGATTAATATCTATATATTTTATTTCGAGAATGTCTTGTGACATCTTGCCAGAAGCATCACAAATTATTCATTCAAGTCCGATACGTTGTCTGTTTTCTTTAACACGCACAATAGAGAATACACAGGTCAACTATGACACTTTTAATGTGGGTCTACTTTTCGGCGTATTGATAAAAGCCTAACAATTCCCGCCGATTACGAGCTGATCAAACTATAGAAAAGGCTAAAATCCAGGAGCTTCTGGGGGCTCCACCAGGACAGGACCCCACCAGGGGCCCTAACGCAGGCCCCTGGACCCCTTAGAGGGTCCAAAATCACTTTGTTCACACATAATTCAATGTGATGTATCTGATTACCGACAGTAAATTACGCTAGGCATGCATATTGGTAAACACACTCGGCTTGTCATCCACAATTTTACATGCATGAATGCATAACAATCTACATAATCTTAATCCTCAGTAGTCATGCTAGATGAAACAATGTATGTGAAATTTATAAACATTTATCTTAAAAATATAACAATTACACAACATCATTTGGTTTCACCTGGTGCAATTTTTGAATTTGAAATTTGTGCATTTAGTGACTGTGTGAATTTCTATACAAGATTTCAAGGTGTCAAGATACTGATTTTTAAGGCAATACAACACAGGACTTTTTTTGCAGAAGTTATACTTTAAAACATGTTGTACATGTACCTGTAAAAATATTAAAAACCTGCAAATTTGAGGTCTGTAGCTCTTACGGATTTTCTGTGGCAGCCATTTAAAGTTGGAGTAGGGGGGCCTAAATTTGGACCCAAAAGTTGCCCTTTAAATAAATTTCATCTTTGGGAGTCTGTGCCTTCTTTATAAAACGAGAGAGAGGTCTGAAACTTTGTATACACACTAACTGCACGCCCAATTTGTCAAAAAATAAAAAATAAAAAATTTCTGTAATTGGTCGCATGTCATGAATTGGTCATCTTTTGTGTAACATAATGTAAAATGAGGAAAATATCACCAATTGTGATTCACTTCAACACAACTTTTAATAAATACATTTTAGACCATTATATAAGTATATATTTCTGGAAAGCTTATATGCCAAATCAACAAAATATAACATCATAATACAGGGTGGGTAAGAAATATACAGGGTGGAACATCAACAAAATTAGTGTCTTTCTTGTCACAGTGAACCCCATATTTTTCTTTTCTGAAAGCTATGTAGCTCAAAATAAATATGGATTCAGAAAGACATTTCATGGGCCCATCAAACAAATTAGGAAGAAAGAGTTTGGTATCCCTTGTGTTAAACATACAGGTGGTCAAAATTGTAAAATAATTTTACAATTTTTATGACATTTATCAATCAAAACTTTTTTCCTCCTTTTCTGGCACTAAAACTAATAGCATAATTGAATTCCTCATCAAATTTCCTTAAAAATATGTGTACTTTTGAATAAGCAGGATGATTCGGCCAAAGATAGGCCATTTAGAAATGTCAGAGCATTACGTGTACACTTTGTACAGTAACATGTAGGAAAAACTGTCTTAATTAGCATTTAATTAGGCAATTAATTAGTTACATCTTTTGTTAAAGTTGATCTACTATGAGGTAGATCTACAATCCAGGATGATATGCAATTTGTGGTCCATGCCAGTTGTACTTTTTAAGATACAAAGGTTTGAAGTTTGCCATATTTTCACAATTTTGTGTACAACTCTATGGGGCTCCCCCGCCCCGGCTCCCCCATTGACAAATCTTACATATTGAAGTATAAATCTCAAAGTAGTTGTCCAATTGACTTGGGTTTTTTTGTATTTGATAAAGAACATAATTATCTACAAAATGACACCAAACTTTCCACAATAGGTACTATACTTTTAGAATAAACCAAACTTGAAGTGTGAAGAAAGCATTTTCATGTTACGGCTCCTCCATTTTTGGGTGACCTATTTGTGACATGCGACCAAATTGCGCGTTGTGTCACGGGGTCATTAAATATGCAAGAAAAAATGTAATGTTTTGTAAACTGGCAAGTTTAGCCCCCTAAATTCACATTTTTTGTCAGGCTAATTATTTTTTGTTATCACTGATGCTATAGGATAAATACAATGCATATCCAAAAAATTGAGGTCACAACTCATTTACATTTCGAACAGCGCCCTCAGGAGTCAGGTCAAAGGTTATCTGGGGTCAAATTTTATAATTTCTTTTTCTGGATATCTGTAAGGGTTATGGGGCCCAAACTCTGTGACAACATATCTCATGATCAGGGGAACATTTTGCAGGGGTCAGGTCAAAGGTCATGCAGATGTCAAATCTTATAAATTTATTTTCTGGACATCTGTAAGGGGTATGGGGCTCAAACTTAGTGACAACAAACTTGATGACCAGGGGAACATATTAGGAACATTTTGCAGGGGTCAGGTCAAAGGTCATCTGGGGTTAAATATCAAAATTGCATTTTCTGGACATCTGTAAGGAATACGGGACTCAAACTCGGTGACAACAAACCTCATGACCAGGGGAACATTTTTGGAACATTTTGCAGGGGTCAGATACCTCCACAACACCAACATCCCCAGCTAGGTTTGTGGTCTATGACCACCATTTGCCACTAGTTTGTATTTGTAATACTGAGGGCATTTTAACAGCAAAAACAGCCATCGGCAGGGGTGGAATTTCGACGAGGGTCCGAGAGTCTACTCTCGCAGAGACTCCCGTAAAAGTCCTATTGCGCGAGTCCTTGTGGACTTACGTTCAAGTTCAACACTCGCCATCGCGAAAACTTGACCAGCTCTCAGCTCCACTGATTTTTAACTAAGGCTAAAAAAAAAAAATTGTTTGTTTTTCCTCGACTGCCCGCACCTATTTTTACGCCCAGCGCCTACAACTTTTTTTTTTTTCTATTTTTTTTTTTTTAACATTTTCCCCAAAACTGTAATTTAAAAACATCGATTTTGTTGGATTTTCTACCTTTCTACGACTTTTACGTCTTGATTTAGGCATTTACGCAGACCATATCATACATGTGGCCGCATGTCCAAACTCACTATACAAATCTATATTTCGTTGTGAACTTTGTACTCGGCGATCGTACTATTAAAAGAACTGAATTTATATCTTATAGCTAGCGTTGTTTGTGGACAAAAACGCAGGGTGAAAATGTGTAAATATACCGATTTTTCTCACAAGTTTTAATATATTTACTAAATACATTGTATTATAATATTTTTTATACATTTGAAATACATATTTGAATGATATATGTAATAGTTTTTTTTTTTTTTTTTATATTTTCACGTGGTGATTTATATTGTCTGCATAACAACGTTCAAGTGATGCAGTCCAAACATGGCGACCTCACGCAGTTTGCGTATGTGTTTTTGCTTGTGAAAGGAAAGTGATTGTAGATCGCCTTGTAAGTGCCCCTATATCCCTAAATTTACGGGAATTATTTAATAATGTAATGTCAGATGTTCCGCTACTGCTGATGATCAATTTACCGGCCTGGAGAGAGCGGTGGGGGAGAAAAGAAATGGACCGTGGAGTACTGTTTCTCCTACTGAAACAGTGGCTACCATTGCCGATTTGCAGTTCAGATATGTGCATTTCAAAAAAAAAAAAAAAAAAAAAAAAAAATCCGCCCGCCCGCACCAATTTTCAAATGGTTGTGGAGGACAAACAAACAATTTTTTTTTTTAGCCTAATTTAAATCAATACTTACAACCGATTAATCAATACAAATTTCTAACCAATGCAGTGAGTGGATATCTACCCAGTAGTACCCACCCACAACCTGATAATCAGCCAATCATGTGGGGCGTATCATTAGTACCTATAAACCTAAAATAAAATGGTGACTGATAATGACATTGGCTAATTAAGAGTTGGTACAAATACAATCAGAGTGTGTTATTTGACAATCATTTTATTTGCATTCTGTACACCCTAGTTATAGTAATACATTTATGAATGCATTTTACATAAAACCTTAAGACGCTTTGGTGAACAAAATTTATTTTTGACTCCCGCAAGATTGTACTACGAGAATCCGTTTGCAGGAATCCATGGACTCTTGCAAAAATCTCCTGCGAGAATCCACTTGGACTCCCCGTGACACTTAACGTAAATTCCACCCCTGCATCGGTTGCGTGCCGATGTGTCGTTCGCCAGAGCCGCCATCTTGGATGACTAAATCAGACTGTTATGACCGTATGAGGGCAGTATTTTTTCAATCATAGTGCAGCGGGAGCGGGATTTAGTTTTGCACGAATCAGGGATTCTCGCAAAATTCTCTTGCGAAAATCCGAATGGATTCGCCCGCACTGCAACTGATTTCTAGGCCTGTGCACCAAAGCATAATGAATGGACAAGAACTGTAGAATTAGTAAAGTTCAAGAAAACTTAACATGTTTTTAAAAAAAGGGAAAATGTATCAAAACAAAATTATACACATTGTTAATCAGTTCACAACTCAATCATGTGTCAAAATTTTGTAAATCATTTTTTTTTCAATCCTAAAGAAATTTTGGAGAAAATTCAAATTTTGGAAATTTAAAAACGGATTGTCTCTATTCAAACATCTTGTTTCATGGATTTGAAGTACCGTATTTGTCTTTTGCTAGCTTTGAAAACAGTGACACACTCTTATTGCTGGGGGGATGTGATGAGAAGTGATAAATCAAATTTTTTTTACTGTTTTCATCCAAATATCGTATATGTTTATTATGTTATGAATTATACAAAATGTAGCTAATCATCAGTTAGTGGAGTGTGCCCTTAATGTTATGCTGTAAAAGGGCGCACACTACTAAATAATCTTCCCATTGAAATACGTGTAAAAACACCGGTTTTCTTTGCTCATTTTGAGGCCTTTTGGGCTCGTTTTAAAATATTTTATGATGACCAGTCGATTGCAAATCGATGAAAGTTTAACATATGTTTCAATGTATGGGGTTCTTCCACCTCGTTTTTCCCGCTTAGGAGGTCGTGAACAGCGCCTCACTGTTTTTGACATGCTCTCAAGACTGCAAACCCGATTCTGCCATTTTTTAATTTATGGACCTATTTTCTCAATAATTATAAAATGCGATTTTTTTGGCGACTCAAATTTATGTATAGGCTTCACACTTTTATTTAAGCTATAATTCGCCACTCTTTCTGGTTAATTAGTCTAAAGACCAGCCCAAAATACCTCAAAAACTTTCCGTATTTTACCGGAACTTAGTAGGGTTGCACAAATGGCGCATTGATTTAGTGGTGTGCCCCCTAAAACAGAGTCACTGAGTGATGATGCGATCAATTTGCAATTACGCCTATTGATTTGCCATAAAAGATTTCTATTGTCGATCGTAGAAAAAGGATAGGAAATACTTCGCCAGGTTACCACATCTTCACAAACTTAACTTGTTTCTATGTGGCCGTGTGTTTTGAACTCGCCACCCTTAGCGTTACATCACAAATATTATGAATTTTTACACCAATCAAGTTTCAAATTAGAATATTGGCACAACTATCAACCCTAAACCAGCAAAAGTATACATTTTTGGAAAGCTGAAGGTAAAAGCAATTTAAATATACACATTTCAACTCATTGTACAGGGTGACCTTGAAGTTATACAGGGTGGAATAAAAAAAATCCAAATAAAAAATGGGTCACTGAATGCATTGCTTATTACTAACTTGCAGTTATAAACTGAAAGTAAACAACATTGATTTGGTTAGAGGTTAGGGGGAGCCTACTGACTTTGGAAGAAAAAAAATCACAGCTGTTTGGTAATCTCGAATACAGGGTGTCCCAAAATATGTTCAAATTTTTTTACAATTCAACATATTTTGAACTGAAACATTTTACCCCTAACCCATACAGAAAAAGTAAGTCCATATTTAGATTCCTCATCAAATTTCCTCTCAGAAAATGTAAACTTTGACTATGATAGGATAAGTAATTAAAAATTTACAGCAACTTTTAGATTTTGAAGACATCTGCATTGCTTACTACAGTGTTTAATGTGAAAACGGGTAGTTTTGTACATAAAAGTTTGCATTTTATAGACTAAACCAATCATAATGAGTTCAAAATGATTTAAAACAATTAGCAGAATGAATAATCTTTCAAAAGAGCTCTTAACCATGTCTGTAGCCCATATAGATGCAAAGATATGATCAGTTGATTCAACGCGCACACACAAAATCTTTATTTCCCATAGACTTTGCACATACCGCCACCGCCTCAACCGCCACCGCCTCAACAACCACCTCGGCCATTCTGAACTCAAACAACTGTAACTCAACTATCTTAGCTGATAAACAATTCTCCTTTGGAGGTCTGTTAGGGCACTGATATAGCTATAAAATGACACCAAACACACTTCAATACCTTTTGTTTAAGCAGAGATATAACAATTTGAAGGAGTCTCGATTTGGAAAAGCGTAACAAAACCACCATTTTTGGGTGGCGAGTTCAAAACGCGTGGCCATAATAAAGAACATGAATTATCCATAAAATAGACAGGCACAGAGCTACAAATCAAAAGGTCTATCAAAATTCCGTCCTGCCACAAGCAGGAATTTTGGCACTGGCCCAGTACTAATACCGCCATTTTACAAATATCCGCCATCATTCACATCGTGAGTGGAGGGGGGGGGGAAGAATGGAGGCTAAAATTTCGATTTTGAAGCCATTTTTCAAACGTCACCACGGTCAAGGTCAAGTCACATATTGGGGTGGGTTTGTGTATGTGACGTGTGTGTGGGTCTATTACGTCACATTAGTGGGTATAAGATGCCCTCAATGTATCCCCGGGGTGGGGAAAGTCATTAACGTAACCGTACAAAAGATGACCACCCGGCCCCCTCCTTGTTTCTCTGAGGGTAGGGGTCTTAATCGTGATCATTAAATGGCACAGAATGACAGAACATATACAATGTAGAGTATTAATTTATGCATTACGGTGCACTATTAAGGGAGCTCAATTATGACCCCTACCCTCAGATATGTGAGGAGGGAGCCGGGAGATCATCTTTTGTACGGTTACATTAAATTAATGACTTTCCCCACCCCGGATACATTGAAGGCATCTTATACCCACTAATGTGACGTATAGACCCACACACACTTCACATACACAAAATATGCAAATTGTGCCGCAAATGCAATTGCGTATTCTTAGCAGCCCTAGAGTTAAGCATTGATATCTTGCAATTACAATGATACCAACATTGACAAGAAACATTCATGCCTACTGTCTGTTCAATTAGCTTAGATTCTTGAATTTTTAAGATATTTGAAAAAATAGAAAATTGTGGTCAAAGTCATCAAAGAAAAGTGTTAGCACAGCCTTAGACCTAACATGATTTATACTTTTCAAATTCTAAAGTTCAGTTTAGAACCTCATTTCTTTTCAATTTTGGTCTTTTCCCGCGATATTTTTATAAAAAGCCGTAGAACGTCGGGTACCATAAACTTTTTTGAATCAATCCATTTAGAGCAATGGGGACGAATGTCATAATGCGCTGAGATAGTATATATTTATTCGACCATCCGTATCAGGAAGTATTGTCCAGCAAAATAGCTATTATATTTGCCAGTATGCATAATTTGTGTTGAAACCCTACTGTTGAAACATTACGTTATTATTTATGAACTAAGCTGTTCTAAAATATGCCCAGCTTATATATATAAATACATTCCTTGTGTATTTATTTATTTATTTATTTATTTATTTATTTATTTATTTATTTATTTATTTATTTATTTATTTATTTATTTATTTATTTATTTATTTATTTATTTATTTATTTATTTATTTATTTATTTATTTATTTATTTATTTATTTATTTATTTATTTATTTATTTATTTATTTATTTATTTATTTATTTATTTTACGAATTGGTCTGAGAAGGTATAGGCCTACTATAAAATTACACATTTATTTTCAATTTGTTATTCCGGGTTGTTGTTTTTTTGTATGAGAAGGACATTTTGGAAACAAAAGAATTTTTGCATCAGAAAATATTATTTAAAACAATCAGGTTACAGAAAACAATTCTTGTAAAGTCACTGTATCTGAAAATGTCAAGTTTAAAGCTGATATTCTTGGGAAGGAATGATGGTATTAAACAAAACTCAAGTTACATTGTAAACCAGTTGAAATAAGAACGAAATCCATAATTTTAATGTCATTGTTTAGGAAAACATAATGCTCAGAATAATGTTATGCATAAAACGTAATCGCGCCATAATTATAGTTTCGTGTAACAAAAACCGGTGGACCATCATCACCTATAGAACCTATCCAATAACCGGAACGATATAACCAGTGTTCGAAGTTAGGAAAAATAAATGGTTGTCCCACGGACAACCAGATTACAATTTCTGGTTGTCCGTCTAAGTTTTTGGTTGTCTGTAGGCCTACAAATGTGACTTTTGGCTCGATTTATGGTTGTCCGGCGGACAACCGAATCAGTATTTTTGGTTGTCCGGCGACTTTTTTTAGTTGTCCCGGGCAACCGGACAACCAAAATTTCGAACGCTGGATATAACAATTGGAATGGCAGGACAGATTGGTGGACAGATTGTTTTGCCAAATTGGATAGGGTCTATGCCCTAAGTTGAGAATGGACCGTCCCACTCGATTTGTAAAAAGGTCGCGAACCCTTATGGTGGACCCAAGTAACTGCCTAAAATGAGGCAAAATTGAAAAGAAATGGGGCTTTAAATTGAACTTTGGAATTTGAAAAGTATAAACCACGTTAGGTCTAAGGCTGTGCTAACACTTTTCTTTGATGACTTTGGCCACAATTATTTATTTTTTCAAATATCTTAAAAATTCAAGAATCTAAGCTAATTGAACAGACAGTAGCTGTGTTAATTGTTATTGTATAATAAACATGTGTGACATTTGGTTTTGTTCGTCTGAATGTCACACATGTTACCAAACTTTTGGGTGAACAATAAACGTATTTTATAAAGGTAAATTTGTTTCCAAATGTATTTATTATATGCCCTATAACCAACTACATGTATTTTTAGGGAAAAACAATGGTGTCAATGTCACCAATCACTTCATACAAACCCTCCGTTAAAACTGAAATAAATGGATGGTGACACAGAAATCCATATTCTAATCTTAGGGGTAGGGGTAAAACAGGTCAGTTTTTGCTCTTATAAGAATATTTCAGGTGATGTTGAGCTAAAACTTTGTGTTTTTCAGGGTTCGGCTTTTGTCATTGCCGGTGGCAAAAACCTGATCAAACTGGCAAAAACCTGTTTTTGCCAGTTTTTGTCTGGTTTAAACTCGCAAAAACTCGACTTCATATGTTATATCGACATTAAAAATTGGTGCCGACACCAGCCCTATGAATTACGTAAAAACTAACAATAATAATTTCCATTTAGGAAGCTGGAATGGAGGGTTAGTATAATCAGTCTACATTTTGACATAAAATATGAAGTTCAGTTAATAAAATCTTTTCTGATGGTAAAAACAAAATGCATGTTTTTGGTCACATGTGTGACATACAAAAACAATTCATTTGTTTTAATTACGCTATTGTTGTTGTTTGAAAAAAAAATTCAACAGTTCTGATTTGTTTTAGTGGAGTCATAACAGCATATTTGTCATGAAATTAAAAAACATAAAATACAAAGTTAAAACTACAGCAAGTGTTAAAATGGCCTTAAAAACCTTACATTAGACCAAAAACTAACGATTATGTTAATTTATTCAAATTAGGGCATTCGGCGATTAATTTTTCATGAAAATTACAGTTCTTAAAACTAACTGTAGGCCTACAAATGTACCTCTCACAAAAATGTTTGAAAATAAATGATACCTACTGGCCATGCGTTTTAAGTTGGGCGGGTAATGTGTTACATGTTTTCGCGAGATGAAAATTGCATGTTTTTTCGTTTAGATATGAATATCTTTCACATATTATACCCAACATATATAAAAGTATACATTTTCTGGCTGCAAATGAACCAAGGAATCCAAAAATGCACTTTAAAATGACACAGGGTGTAACACTAAGGAGTTATGAAACTGAAAATACCAAATATTTTTGGGAAAAAATGTAAAATTTGACAAATTAAAAAAAAAGTTAGCTTCACCCCACATATTTAAAAGTTCCATATTTGAATTCCTCTCAGTCAGAGCTTTAAATACATATATAACATCATAGGGTTCAATACAATTATAATGATTTTGCGCCAGCCTCTTTCAAGGCATATTTTCCCATTGACTTCAATGTGTAACCAGAACGGAAAATAAAATATGCAAAATTGCTTCTCAAAGCAAATTAAAATACCTGGAATATGATTGTATGGTGTTATACATGTAGTATGCAGTTTAAAGTGAATTGTAAAAATGTGAAAAAAAGAAATGGACCTGAGGTCACTTTTATTAAATTTGCTCCTCCTGATCCTCCTCCTCCTGATTCTCCTCCACCCCGCATATTATGCTAATTAGATGCAAATTATTCAAATGTTAATAACTTTTTATAACTTTTTTAAGGTTTACTGTATTGGTCTCATCACAAGCTTTAATTTGACACCAAATTTAACTACATAGGATGCATATTAACTGAGAAAATTAAAAAGATGAACCCTAAAATGTCGCGCGCATGTAAGTAACATCTCCACCTATTTACAGGCCCAACTCAAAACGCATGGCCTACTACAATTTGATTTTTTTCAAATTAGTTTCATTTTCTGAAGAATGGCCCAAATTTGAACCAGAATTTAGGAAAATCTTTAAAAAGTCATAACTTGAGAATCGCTTGGTCAAATTTAATGTTTCAATCAATTTAATCTTAAGTAAATCATAAATGTTGTACCGCACAAATTATGTGCTAAAATAAATGACATACGGTACCATGCAATTAAATTTTCATGTGCAGTACCAGCATTAATAATATCCGTGTCATGTCAAAAGGAAACACTTTGGGGCAGGATCGTAATATGGAGAAATAGCGCGTATATAGCCAAAAATCTGCCCGAGTGATTTTTTCACAATTTGGGTTTGTTGCGAATTTGTGATGCTATTAATGTTAAAAATATTGTCTGATACTTTCAGACCGGAATATAACTGGCATCTTGTATTTTTGACATTTTTCAAGGTAATTCCTATTTTCCGAAATTGAATGTCACTCCAACAACATCGCTATGTAGCCTCCTTCACAGCCGGTTTCTGTTGTTCATAACAAACCGTGAGCCACATGCAGGTTGGGCCCGAGAATAGAGATAGCACGGATGTTGGACCGACAGAATTCTGTCGGTCCGTGCCACGTCACTTCCGGTTGATGATGCGACTCAAGGTCGAGTGAAAACAAGTCCCCGATTCGATTTTTGTTGATGATTTCTGTCATTGGTGTTATGTAAATTTCGATCGCAAATAGTCAGTGGAATCAAACAACCTTTTCTAAGTCTTCAGAGTGGAAGAAACTTACTTGATTTACCGTTTAGATACCGTACTGACAAACTTTAAATTAAATTCCATGGTCGAGTGTTGTTTTTCCCGAAATTGAATGTCACTCCAACAACATCGCTATGTAGCCTCCTTCACAGCCGGTTTCTGTTGTTCATAACAAACCGTGAGCCACATGCAGTTTGGGCCCGAGACTAGAGATAGCCCGGATGTTGGACCGACAGAATAGCCGGCCGAGTCTTGTCAGTGCAGTGCAGTGTCATCATCATGATCAAATACAAAAAATACATTATTAACAACAACAACATCCCTGTATATTCTAGTCTTTGAAGTTCATCATAATCGTGTTTATTTTCAACTACATGATTTCTGAATCAATGAATGGGCTGCTTAACACAAGAACAACATGCTATCATTGCTATGTTATGACTGTACATGTACAACATGATCAAATGGGAAATTGTATTGCAATTGTGTGTGTACATGACAAAATGAGCGAAATGACCCATCATTATAAATTCAGAACAAGAGCACACTTACCTAGATTAATACATAAATATGTCCACAATATACTTGAAATACCAAGGAATCTCCCGATTTATATTGCTGATCCAAATAAGGCTAACTTTGGCTAAATCTTTGGCCACAAGTTCGTGGTCTTCACCATATTCATATCCAGGGCTGAAAATAAAACATTATGCAAATGAGATTGACACCCACAATGCACTGTTCATTTTGCAGATATAAATCATATTATATTTGATTGAGTCATCTTTAATTTCTTCATCTTGAATAAAATTTCTTTATGTATAATTTTCTTTACAATAACCTGTTATTCTTTAAATTTTATTCTTAAAATTTAGTAAAAATAGGTTTACCCATGATGCACTTTTCCAAAATGGCGTTCTACTGTCAGAAGCGCAGCTACGAAACAGAGGTAAAATCCTACGATTTAACATGTTTTAGCTCATGAAAGGCCCACAAAATCTACCCAGAATTTTTACTAATACTTATTATTTTAAATTCTGTGGCAGACCTTACTCTAACTGCACAATATATATACTGTGAGAGGTTAAAACAAACATAAATAAAAAGCAGACGCCGTGTATACTTCCTTGTAGTGCAGAATTCGGAAGTATTATCCCAGAACTTCTGCTGTTTACAGTAAATAATTTCATTTGATTGAACACAGCTGCCATCAGCTGTACGTGATCTCAAGATAAAGTTTTCGACTTGTTCAGCGCGTATTATTTTGACAAGTCAAGGTATTCCACGCTTGATTGAAGTCAGCAGCAAGCATTAGGCAAAATAAAAAATAAACATGTTTCACGCCCCTCCGCTTCCTTTTTGAGGTTTCCTCAAATATATTTTTATTTTTTGAAATTCAGTTATAACTTTTCAAAAAATATGTCTAGGAAGTTGGAATGCTTTCTATAGCCTTGTTAAGATACAAGAAACATTTTAGGAAGGTTTTGTGATCATTGCCAATTGGAGGGGTGTAACTCTCAGAACAACAAATAAAAAAGGGCCTCCTCCTTTTTCCAGGCATTATTGCATACGCTAAAACAGCTCTAAATATGGGTATTTACATCAATTTTGCGATAAAAAATAGAAAATAAAAAGCCCCCTCCTCCTCCTTTTTTTCGAAAACCCGGACGTGAAACATGTTTTATTTTTTACTTGGCCTTATACGATTACGATTTACTAGATGGTTAAAACGCATAAAACTTACCTGAAGTGAATAGTATACAACACAATACTATCCAATCGTGAGTGTGTTGGAATTTTCATACTTCCGTGTTTATTAAAATGGCTGGACAAAAGTCCCTAGCTCTATAGACCCGGGATCTAGTTCTAGTTGGGTATGATTCAACACCCGTGCCGGGGAAAGACGAAATCGGGTGTGGTGTCTGCTATAGTAAGAATTCCAATTGAATGAACGCAGCTTTCAACAGCTGCACTCGATCCAACCGCGATCGTATATCGCGTATTTCAAACTACAACGCGAACGCACAACCTTGGATACAATGCTAACCAATCATGAGTGCGTTGGCATGGTTGGATTCACTTTCGCGTTACTCACCATGCTCACGCACAGTCACACACGCTGGCGTACATCACGCAGTGTACGCAAAAATTCGTCACACTATTAAAAGCTGCGTTCATTCAATTGGAATTCCCACTATAGTTCGCTTAGTTTTTGTCAAAGAAGAACGGCACTTGTTTACATTTTGAGAGCGTGCAGAGCGTAAACACAGAAGTGGGGTTTTGATTGGCTGAATCAATCGTCTGACAATCATAATAACAACAGTGAACAGACCGATAATCTGATTGGCCGATTTTGCGTCAAATCGTTGGTCGGCGCTCTTCGCGTATGTCACTCATTCAGGGCGCAGTGGGCGCTTGCGTCAATCTGAGCAAGGGACTGTCGTTCTTCAGAAACCCAGTGTAAAAGGTGAAGTGGTCTTTTAGCTGGTTCTTGAATACTTTGGGATCTTCGATGTTGGTTATTTCTTGAGGTAGATTATTCCTAGTCCGAATAATCAGACCCAGAACAAAATATTAATTTCTGACATAATCGTGTTCTGGGTCTGAACTGTTTTCATCCGAAATCTTGATGGCAAATTTGACAAAAGAAGCACATGGTCCTACTTCACAGTTTTTTAATCCCCTACCGGTATTCATGTTGCGTGAATCACTCTATTGTGGACCATCCTTTAGATACTTGAGTATTTGGACAAGCGGAACAGTTTTGACAGGCCCTTTGTCTACCTCTCTGTTTGTAAACAAACGAGGAGGTCGAAAATGTCCTCCTCGCCGAATACGAAAGTCAGCGTAATAGTAGGCCTACCGTACGGCACTAGATTATTCCAATCCAGTCTATGACGGTTCTTGGGATAAATGAGTATTTGTAGCAGTCTTTTGTGGGTTGAAGTTCTATTTTTTTCAAATCTTACAATTTTATAAATCCGCGTGCAGGCTTTAGTCCAGTCAAAGTGGGTTTTGATTCACCACTAATTGCAACAGAAATTTTTTCACTGATATAAATGTCAGAGATGGCCCCTGAACAGCATACAAAAAGTATACTAAAATATACTTGGTGGAAAGGTAGTTTTTGGCGGGAAAAGGTCATACAGGATTCAAATTTCAAAATCGCTCTAATCATTTAAAAACTATACCAAATTATTCCTCTAGTCATAAGGATTCAGAAAAAGTATAGTTTGCCATACCTGTGATGTACGGTTTTTGAGTTATAACCGAAAAGGTCAAAGTCAAATTATGTTGGGGTCAACAGAGGTCAAAAAACTAAAAATTGTCTGATTTTAACCAAAATGGTCTCAAATTGTTCGGCTTGCAAACATAATTCATTTAAAGAATATTTGCACTGTTTAGGTTGTTTAATTACATGCGTAACATCGAAAACTAGGTCGGGGTCAATAGAGTTCAATGGTCAATGACCTCTTTTACCTTGCTACCTAGGTAACGAAACATCCAAGATATGGCAAACTATTCTTATTTTGGAGTGTTTTTAAAGGACGAACACATTGAGACCATTTTTAAGGAGATCGGAACATTTTTTCAAAGTTGACCCACGTGGAGCCCAAAATTTGACCTTTGACCTTTTCGCTTATAACTGGAGAATGGTACATCGCAGATATGACAAACTATACTTTTTCTGAATCCTTATGACTAGAGGAATGCTTTGGTATAGTTTTTAAAAAAGATTAAAGCAATTTTGAAATTTGACCCTGTATGACCTTTTCCCGCCAAAAACTACCTTTCCACCAAGTATATTTCAGTATATTTTTGGTATGATGTTCAGGGGACATCTCTTAAATTTGTATAAAAGTGAAAAAAATTCTGTTGCAATTAGTGGTGGGTGACACCATTAATTTGTTTAGATTGACTGGACTACTTTGAGACATTTCTTTTTTGGCGCAATCACAATTTTAAAATTTAATTATAATATATAAAGTTAAAGAACAGCATGTTTATTTTTTCATAGTTCACTACAAAAGTTGTATCATGTACACCATCCGAGCTGAAGATAGTTACAAATGGCAAGAAAGAAATCATCAAAGGGTTTGAAATTATATTAGAAGATACAGTACTATTCCCAGAAGGGGGAGGCCAGGTAAGTATATCATGATGAAAAGATTTGAGTACCGGTATTGATAAAGATAAGACTACTGAAAGTTGATTCTTAGTTTCCCATCCTCCTCCCACACCCCTTTTTCAATTTGACCAAAACTTTCATTATTTTCATTAAAAAAATATCTGAAAATTGAGATGGAAATAATAAAAATTGAAACTCTCAAAATGTCTGAGATCCCCTGCTGATCATTCAGCCATTTATCTTAGTTGTAGGGGTAGAGGATTACTTCATCATGTTTCTAGTGATTACAAAGATTGCAAATTTCTTTTCATTTTAATAAAAACGAATTTAAATCTTTTCTTAAGCAATAAGCATTAATACCTGTTTTTGAGGTGGTCTTTCATCAACAATATTGATGAAAGTTTTGACAATAATGAAATTTTCCAAAATAATGAATAATGAAACCATGACCTCATATTTCACTAAAAAAATTGTGACAGGAAACGAATCATTTCATTTCATTAGCCTAATGCCAGCCTTCGTTTCATGCGTTTTTTGTTTCATTTTCCAATGGATTCTTTTTTGTTGTAATGTTAAAGAATTCTCTCGACAGATATTCATTTATAAATAAAAATAATTTTTTATTATTTGAAGAATAAACTCCATTGTTTTTCCTCATTAATTAACCCTAACACATCCGTCATGATCCGTGATCGTGTGTGTGGCATGGGGGGGGGGGTCTTAGGTTTGAATCCCGGTCCCGCCATGTGACTTCTAACTTTCTTCATCTTCTCCCATTTTTCGTTTCTTCTTTATTTTCTGATAGCAAAAAGCAGGGTTGGGTGTTAGGGTTAGATAACATGAATTTTCCTAGATTGAAGCCTATGTTAATTAATGCTATTTTAGACCATATGAAGTTGAGTTTTGTTATTTGATGGGCTAGTGCTTACAAACAGCCCAAAATCTTTACTATTTTATTTTCCCTATTTTGGCCCAATGCCCAAAACATGGGTGTTTTCTGGGCTAAAAAGGAAGATGCACAGGCATTATTGCTTATTTTCCTCTTCTATAGGATTTTTAAAAGGGATGTCCCCCATGGAAAAATTAGGTGGGACATTCAAAAAATGATGCCCTTCTTTTCTTGGAAAGTAAAATTCAACCAATTAGCTTAATTAGGTGCAAAATGACAAGAAAAAAGTCTGCAGGTAGTGAGATGTTCAACTTTGAAGTGCAGAACAGAATAGCAAAAAGGATTAATTTTGGGGAATATTGGTGATGTAACATTGTGCAAAACAGGGGTGTAGCTAGTTCTCTTTTGGGGGGGGGGAGGGATAATAAAATTTTCGGAACCAGAGATGAAAAAAAATTTACCTAGAATTATCGGTGGGATATACACACATACCATTGTTTTTAGAGAGGGGCAATTGGGGCAATGTGCATGCAAATATTTTGTACATGTATTTCACACAATTTGGACCATGATTGCGGTGATAAGGGTTTTATTGGGACTACACGCCCAATATTTCTGTATTTTACACTATTTTGGCCTATGACCAGGGTCTATAGGGCCCCTTGCCCCTTGCTGGCTATGCTACTGCAAAATCAGTACAAACTAACCTGTTTATATTTGCATATAATAATAGTTTAATATATTTTAATATTTCAACATGAAATATCAATTATTATCAATTATTTTAAAACTTCATTTCTTGTTTATCTTTTGCATAAACATCGGAAAATGCAGCCAGATGACAGAGGCACTGTGAGTAACATTTTTATTATTTCAGTACAATTAAACATTCAATATTGTTATTATTAACTTGAATTATTTCAGTCAATGTCAAACTGAAAGAATTATGTTGGCTTCCTATGGAATTATTAAAGTGGGCTTGATCCAGGGGCTTGATTCATTTATAAAGCTGGCAATACTAAACATTTAAAGCCATATTATAACATTTGCTATTATAACATTCAAAATTCTGGGTTTTTTTTACACAATTGTTATGTACTTTAGTAAACTAACATACCCTGCAAAAATCAAGACTTTTGCTGTAGTTTTGTCAAAATCCAAGATTTTGAATAAACTGTCTTAATAAGACGGTTTATTATTACGATGGAAATATCAGTTGAACGCGTACACAATGTGCATAACACAGCACATACATGCTGTGCGGGCAGTCGTGACATATCAAAAGAACTGACACGTCTCACGTTCAAATGAGCTGGTATTAAATAACAATTTTCTTTGTATTTGCCTTCTCTGTTTGGGCCAAATTAAAAGAGGACATATCTGACAGTGAAAACTTACATTTTATACCAAAAAAATACAATTCTATTTTTAATGGAAATGTTATAATATGGCTTTAAATGCCTGGGAATAGAACACAATTCTCCATCTATCAACTACATGTACTTTATTTGGTAATTTAGTTTTATGTCTTTAAGATATTGCTTTTGTTTTGTGTACATACTTTTTGTGAACAAATTTTAATCTTTAAACTTTCAGATAATTTTTGTGCATGGTATACATGTATGTTTGTATGTTGGTGTGAGGTGATTTATAATCTGTATTTAATATCAAAAGATTGTTTCCAAACCATGTTAAGTCCACAACCACATGTTTCTCATTTACTTGTGTGATACAATCACAATTACTTTGACAATTAAGTTTGACATTAGCAACAATGAGTTGTACTATCAGCAAGCCATTTATATTTACCACAACAATTCTGCTTAACAATATGCAGACTATAATTGTTGTCATTTGAGAACCAAAGGCCTCACACAGTATTGTTACCGTGCATCCTTCCACTGTTTGCTTTGAAATGGTGTATCCAACTGAAATTACTGTACATTTAGCATCACAACCCATTGCAATATCGCACAGGTAAATCAGAAACATGTGTTTGTGGACTTAACACGTTTTAGAACCAAGCTCTTCATATTTCTTTAAACAACAGGTAAATGACATTGAAGTATTGCGTATAACAAGGCGTGGGAGTGATGCTATCTTTTTCATGCAAACACCACTTGAAGCAGGTACCACAGTCAAGCAGGTTTTAGATTGGCAGAGACGATTTGATCACATGCAGCAACACTCAGGTAAATATTGCTAATTTTGTACATAACAGAAGAAAACTTTAAAACTGTTAATATGTGACACGATCTGGTCCATGGAGGCCAAAGGCGGCAAATTTGAAATTGAGATAAAGGCAAAAATATTATTATTATTATAATAAAGGATTAAAAAAACAATAGAATACATAAGAAAATAGACATCACACAACTTAAAAACTTAAAAACCAAGTTTTTTCAGTATATGATAGCATAATGTTTATATGGAAGTAATTATAGTAACTCAATTTTCAAAAATGCATCATTTGGCCTCCATGGACCAGATCATGCCACATAATTATAACCTTTTGTACCAGAAAAACTGGTTAACCACCACCAGTGTTTTATTTGTAATTCTCCATCACCAGGGAGGTGGGGTTGGACACTCATCACTCCCGATTCCAGAAAAATACAGCACTAATTTTTTTGGATTAAAAAAATTCCTGTTTTGCCAAATGCAAAATAATCCACCATTGGGGTGCAAGCGGGCAGGTCAGGGTGAGGGGGCAATAGGACACATCAGTATACCTGGAGCCCAAATCATAACAAATTTTAAAGGTAATGTCTAGTTTTGATAAAATGTCCAGGAATTGTTGATAAATTTTGAAAATATTGGCTACAATGAAGCAAATTTGGGCTATTGGTCTAAACATTTTTGAAAAATGACCCATCCATACACCACTAAATGACCTTGAAAGAAGGGACATTGATAAACCAAATGGCTGAGAATGCCTCCCCTCTCCATGTTTGCAGAAATTGCAATGGCAGCAGCATATCATTGTATCATGGTCATTTGTACTGAATACCCTCAATGTCCAGGTACAGCCCTACACACGCACCCCTGTTTGTAAATGCGTTCAAACGAGGACCACGCAAACACACCAGACAACTTACTATCCAACTGAGACCTGTCCTATACCCGCTATGGGGGACCTATCTTATATGCTATCTTATATGCATATTTGCATCATTTACGTCATCCTGGACATAGTTTCAAACCGAGGACGCCCCTCGCTTGGAGGTGTGTCCTCGTTTTTTACGGTGTGTATCCATATGTAGGTCCTCGTTTGACGGCATTTACAAACGCACCTCCCCCCTGCTTGTGCACCCCACACACACCCCTCACACCTACATACCCACCCCTGACCTATTACACCTGTCAAGTGTGATTCCCCAGTTGCATGTGTCTGTCAAAACATCCCTATTAAATTGTCAGACAAAATTTGATAAAGTTCACGCCAAAGTGAGAACATTTGCAAGCCAACTGGGGATAGTATATAAAATACAACATGTTTTGAGGGGAAGTACCAGGTAGTCAAAACTACTAGCCACGATGTGTTGGGTGATTTGACTACTTCCCGATGCGTATCATAAATTGTATAATAGACACAAAGATAAATAACAAATAAAATGCTATGCTTTTGAATTGCTATGTGTTTTGCAGGTCAACATCTCATCACAGCTATTGCATATAACAAATATGGATGGAAAACAACATCATGGTAAGTGTCATCAGTTTGTCTATAATACTGCGCATGTATTGGTGTTATGCTTGTTGTGGCGACTGTGGTTCTCACGTAACTTTGGTTCTGTGCCGTAGTGCGACTGCCTACCGGCCCGTTGTGGCAAGATCGCGCTCTGAAGTTTTTAAAATAACATATGCGATCAAAAGGGTCAATTTGGACACAACTAGACCATCTCAATGCAGCAAGACCCCAACCACCAGTCACTCACCAGCACCCTGACAGAACTGATAATTGAGCCTTGTTTCTATTGTTGTTCCTGGTTTCTATTGTTTGGAGTTCTACCACCAATTCTGCCAAGGTGATGGCCCGGTAATGGTAGTCAACTGGGAGTTGGATTTTAAAGCCATCCCCAAGCCTCTTGTTGAATTTGTGTAAAAACACTGATAGAGCTAATTTCTTCTCTCAGTATCAGAACAATGTTCGACTTTTCAGACATAACTGAATTAGAGCTGACATATACATGAAAGTTAATCATTATTGGGGATTTTAATTTTTATTCTATTACCTCCACGACCCATTATTCAAAATCGCGCACTGTGATTTGTTGAACGCGTCACGTGAGAGCCCATTATTCTGCAATAATGGGTCGAAAGCGCCGAACACATTCTACGCACAGCATCACGCTTTGGTTACGCGTGCAATATTTCAGCGACACGCGCTGTCACTTACGAGCACGCGCTCCACCTTGAAGTAAACAACTTAAAATATTTGTGCCAAAAAATGATATTTTCTCTATAAATCGCACTATTTTATGGTAATAGAATAGAAATAAAGGGTGCAGCATTATCCTTTACATAAATAATGTGTCTCGGCAGTATAAGCGTTTAAATAATGGGTTCGGCCGCGCCTCACCCATTATTTACGCTTTTACTGCCTCGGACACATTATTTGGGTGTAAAGGATAAAGCATTACCCTTTATTTCTTAAATATTGTGTTATCTGCCTTTTCATAATTCTACCAGGGATTTAGGAAAAGATAAGTCTTTTATTGAATTAGACACAGCCAAAATTGACAGCAAGCAGCTTGGTGAGCTTGAACCTGAAGTGAACGAGGCGATACGTAAAGCCATACCAATGACTCCAAGATGGGTTGAAGTTGGCTCACCTGAACTGGCTGAGGTAGGAATGTACTAATAAAGTTTGAAAGTACTGTCACGGAGGTATAAGTGCGTTAGTGTTATAGACCTGACGGGGAAGTCCTCTTTTGGTCTATACACTAGCGCGCTCGCCTCTTAAACCCAGGGTCGTGGGTTCGAGTCCCGGCAGGACCGGAAGTGGCTTGAGGAGGCGCAGGATATTCCGTGAGGGGTTTGTGACAAAAATGGTGGGGGGGATCCACCCATCGGAAAGGGTTAGGCGTTCACAAAATGGCTGGCCGAGTATGCCTTGTATCAAGGACGACCAGTCTGGCCGAGTATGCCTTGTATCAAGGACGACCAGTTTAAACAGAGAGGAAGTAAGGCGGCGAGGACGCGCCTTACGAGGAGGGGGGAGCATGTCACGGAGGTATAAGTGCGTTAGTGTTATAGACCTGACGGGGAAGTCCTCTTTTGGTCTATACGCTAGCGCGCTCGCCTCTTAAACCCAGGGTCGTGGGTTCGAGTCCCGGCAGGACCGGTAGTGGCTTGAGAGGCGCAGGATATTTCCGTGAGGGGTTTGTGACAGTACAATGTATGGATTCAAAAATATGTGCTATTGAATTTCCCATCTTCTCCTGCAGGTTAGAACGACGGATTACCAGAAGATTATGTGCAGGGGTAGACCTGTACGCACGTTTTTTACACTTTTTTGGACAAAAAAGGTCCACATTTTGGGAAGAAAATCCACTTTTCACAAAATTGCCCCCTTGCCCCGAAAAAAGTCCACTTTTTCAAAATCAGCACCCCCCCCACCAAAATGAAATCCTGCGTAAGGGCCTGTGCAGGGGTGTAATTTTGTCAAATTATGTGTGAAACAAAATTGATGCTCACCAACTATCTTACAAGAATCATTTTAGTCTTCGAGTAGTATTTGCTGTAGGATTTATGTCTCGGATCTTTTATTCTAATTTTTGCATCTTAAACTTTATTTGTTCGATTTGCCATCTTCACGTGCAGGTGAGAACCAGAGGTTTACCAGATGACCATGTAGGTCTGGTTAGAATCGTTGATATAGAAGGTATAGAAGCCAATATGTGCTGCGGAACTCATGTCTCAAACCTTAGTCATTTACAGGTGAGAAAAATAATAGATGTGACTGGTGTGTTGTTGTTGACAGAAAATACACCTGGGTGGGGGGGGGGGCACTTAACACAAATGACCATACAGGTATGTTCCCTCGGAGAGACCCCTCTTTTTGGATTTCGCAGCTCCGAAAGACCTTGACCAAAATAGAACTCAGAAAGACTGTTGATTTTGATCATTTCAGCGCTAAAAGACTCCAAAACTGATCATTCCTCATATTTCTGGTTTTTTCCAGGTGATTTTCAACCAGAAAGCCAATAAAGACCTTTGATTTTGACTGTTCGCAGCTCTAAAAGTCCCCATTTTACTTGTTCGCAGCTCCAAAAGACCCCCTTTTACCGATACGCCATCAGCTCCCAAAGACCCACCTCAAAATTCAGGTGAAACATACCCACCAAATTTTTTAAATCCCCGAAATACATAACTATCTGAGTCAACAAAACACGGGGATTTATTATTGAATAATTGAAAGTACAATGGGGTAATGTGCAAAGACAATGAGCAGTTAATTCCTTGCCCAATTTCAATTTAGGTGGACACTGTCGGGAAAATAGCACCATTGATGTCACCTTGGGCCTTGGGCCTATAGTTAGAAACGGCACATCTCATAGCAGTGTACTTGTATAAGGCGGTCTTAATTTAATAGTTCGTCTCAAAGCCCTTAAGTTAAAAACCTAATGCGGAATGTGTTGTTTTTTTTTACTTAATTTTTTTTTTATCTGTGGGATGAGCTTTTTGACAAGAATAGACAACCTTTTCATCTCTCAAGGAGGTCACACTGTGGTCAAGGTGAAGAATTTTATTGAGATTTACGATTTAGGTTATTTTGAGATTTTTGTGTGGTGGATTTAGACAAATAAATAGCGGAAAAAATGAATAATGCGCAAAAAGCGGGGCGATTCTACTAATGCATGCGGGGGTTTTGAGAAGAACTATCAAATTAAGATGGCCTAATGTGTAATCAATTTTGCAGGCAATCAAGCTGCTAGGTGCAGAAAAGGGGAAGAAGGGTAAGACGAACCTGTACTTTCTTGCTGGTGACAGATTACTCAACTACTTGGCCAAGAGTTACAACAATGAAAAGCAGTTGACAAGTTACCTTAAGTAAGTGCTCAATAGGGTTTTAAAGTTTCTTATAGTTATACCAAGGGCTTAAAATAAAGCTAAATGTTCATTGCCCGTATGAAATCTCACGTGCACCCTCCTGCAGTCGCATTTAAATAAAGGCACTTAATTTAATGCCCACGTGACCAGATGGGCGCTGACATTACAGCGTCTAGACAGGATGTCTGGAAAAGGGACCTTTGGCACAGCGGGTGGTCTTCCTGTGTATTTCAATTGGAAACACGGGATGCATGTCCAAATTTGTCATTTTTTTGCAACTTTGTAGTATTATTGTAAGAGTTTCCGTTGATAACTTTTTTTTCCGTCGACCAAAACAAAATTTAGTTCTTGAAAACATACTAAATAAACAGAATCCCCATGTATAATTAAGTTGCTTATTAAATTTTCATGATTATTGGATGATTTTGATGATATTTGTCTGAAAAATTCCTATCTCTTAGCATTGTAGCACATCTACTTGGTCACTTGGTGGTCTTGGTATGGTGGCGCCCATGGGTCACATGGGCATTAAATTTAGTGTCTTTTATTTAGTACCCTATGGTAACTGTCCTGACTGCACCTACTGCATCTGCTCATCTGTCCCTTTTGCCCTTTCAGGTGTGGTCCTGATGAACATCCCCAAGCTGTTGAAAGAATACAGAAAACACTGAAACAAACCAACAAGGTAAGATAATGAAAACCAAGCACATGGTCCTGGGTTCAAACCCTGGCATTTGTTGATATAGCAGGATATTTCCAAGGTCTATTAAGTACGCGATACATGTTTCTTTTGCCGCTTTAGTATCTGGATCAATAATCATGTTCTTTGTCATACAGGAAAAGACCTTACTACTGCGTGAGCTGGCTGTCTTGGAAGCATATAGGTACAAGACTCAGCCTAATAGAGACCAGTATTGTGTTTACATAAAAAGAAGCAGATTCAGAATTCATTAACATGGTAGCCAATGAGATTGGAACAGAGGTATGTAATAATAATGATTATCCAAGGGTTGCCAACTGGTATGGTTTTCTCATATTTTGTATGGGAATCAGTAAAGAATACGAGAGTATAGATTTTTCTCCTAAAGTACTTTTTTTAAAGTTCGATATATATGTATTAAAAGTAAAGCTATTTATTTTCCACCATATTCATAACGGCCAATATCGAGTGTAGAAGGTTGAAGTTGACCAATTAGAGGTTAATAACTGCGCATTGGTTATATGGAGGGCGTTGTGAGAAAATCTAAACATTTTGCCTTTGGAACTGAGGAATATCCTGAGGGGCGCAGCCCCGAAGGATATTCCGAGGTCCAAAGTATAGTATGTTCTCATATGCTTTCTGTTAAACAGTATACAAATATTGACTGCTATGAGGGGCACAGTTAAAATTATAGGCCCGAGGTGATGTCAAAACCATGACTATGCCCGAAGCGAAGCTGAGGGCATAGTCATGGTTTTGACATCATCGAGGGCCTATAATTTTAACTGTGTCCCGAATATTAAGCAGTCAATATTTGTTTTATATACCAAATCTTGAGATTCTTGCCATCTGTTTGGTTAAAAGCATCGATTTTGGGAAGAGAAATTAATAGTTTCAAGGCGAACGGCACAGATCATTACAATCTGCGATATCTGCGTAATTATAGCGCGAAAACATTAACACGCGTCGTAATATCATTTTACGCTGGGAACAACGCACACGCAAAACTATGCCCCGGGAATAGTTACTTTTGCGGGCATAGTCAAAACTATGCCCGCTCTTTTAACCAATCAGATGACGGGAATCTTTAGATGCAGTATATAAAAAGTAATAGAGAATACCATATTGTTAATTTGTTTGTATAATCACCCCGGGGCATTGCATTTTTCCAGATGGGGGCATTTATTAAAAGTGAATTTCAGTGAACAAACATCCAAAATCGACTCCTTTTGGAAAATGCAATCCCCCGGCGTATAGAGGAAATACTGCAGATGGAATAGTTGCCAACATGTATGCTCCATAATAATATGTTAAGGCATAGTTATTTGAATCCATTCTTCTTTTTTCCCCCAAATTGCAGAATGCATTGATGTTGTTAACAACGGGAGATGAGAAAGGAGCTGGTCTCTTTCTCATAGGTGGTCCCAAGGAAATAGTGGAAGAGGCTGCACCTAGGTGAGTAAGGCTAATCTCAATTCCAATATAAAGTATTAATAAAAGTTATTATTTATTATGATAAATAATTTTATTCTGTGTTCCTAGATGAAACCTACCATACAGGTAAGTAAGATTTCAATTGTAATCAAATGCAATAATAAAGTAATGTTTGTAAAGAAGGGCCAGAAACATGTATTTTGAGTGAGTTTTTGAACGTTTGGGTTCAATATGTCAGTAAATGTGTGATTTTTGGAAAGCCTGTGTCTTGCCCTCTTTTATTACCAAATAATTAAAGGGATGACAAAAGAGTTCAATTTAGAATAATATTTCAACCTTCAGTAAAATATACTGAATGCTTATATTTTGGTTGGCCCTCAAGTTCGGTCGTGACGTCAATGCTTCTTTTTTTACATTTGTGCCACAAGCGTCCCGATAAATCGCCATATAGCGTGCATGTACTATCTGCCCAATTAACTCTAGCTGCATTTGATACTGCGACCAGAGAAATACGCAGCTATGTCACTACTGCAATGGAGTAGCATCAAACGTTACACTACTATATAGTATAGGATACATAATTATACAAAGTAAATGCACATGTTTAAGGGATCTAGAATAAGCGTTTATGGCGTTTCGACAGTATTTTTTGTGGGACATAAGAGCACCTCAGACCTATCGAATTGCATTCTGAATACGAAGCATGTCTTTCTGATATCAAATAATTTTCATTTTTTGAAATTACAATATAATACAAATTTTATGACAAATTATTAAAATTTGATATTTTTCAAATTTTTGATATATAACAGTCCTCGAAATAAATTTTATAAATCTAATGATATATTCTTAAAGTGTATGTAGCTGGGAGGAAAAGCCGACGATCAATTGAAAATGTTGACCTTTTATATTGGAGATATGGATTTTTTCCCCAAAAGACCTTTTTTTGTTGGTGTTTTGGGAAAAAATCCATATCTTCAATACGAAAAGGTCAAAATTTTCAATTGATCGTCGGCTTTTCATCCCACCTACATACACTTTAAGTATAAATCATCAGATTTATAGAGTTTACTTCAAGTACTGTTAAATATCAAAAATATCAATTTTAATGATTTGCCATAAAATGTGTATTACATTGCTAATTTCAAAAATTAAAATTATTTGATATCAGAAGGACATTCTTCGTATTCAGAATGCAATTTGATATGTCTGATATGCTCTAATGTTCCACAATAAATACTGTCCAAACGTTCATACCCCTTCCCTTAAGGGAGTAAAAAAAGTCTGGCAAGGCACCATCATATCAGTGATCCTTCTGAAAGAATACAAATATTCAGGAGGGGATACTTGAATTATTTTTGACAGGCAGATTCAAAACCCTATCGAGAATGGTAGTTTTTCCTCAAAAAATTGCTAAATTGTGCTCTTTTTGGGCAAAACATGGACCCATTTCAGCATTTGTATGGACCTTTGGTAAAAATCAACCCCATTTTTGCAGTTTTTTTGGATGGTTTTTCAAACATGTCTGTGGATTTTCTGTAATTAGGGATTTGTGAAAAAGATCCCCATTTGGCTGGCACATCCCGTATACTTCAACATGATGGGCCTATCTTGCTTACAAAAATACATCAATCTGATTTTAGACAATTTTTTTAGATTTTTTGATTTAGCACTGGTAGCACATAACTGATGCCTTAAAAAATGATCATTTTCTAATCTGACTTTTTCTCCTATGATACAGAATTGCAGCGGAGTTGGAAGGGAAAGGCGCATGCAAGAATGGACGATACCAAGGGAAAGCATGCAAGATGGCAAAACGACCCAAAGCGGAAGAAATACTCCGAGAATATGTCAACAGAATGCAAACCTCAGAACAATAACAATCTTAGAACAATGACATTCCATAAAATGGTAACAATGGTGTTACATTTTATTTATTAATTTTAATTCGAAGACAAAATGAAGAATGCTTATAACATGGTCAACTTCATCAATGCAAGAGTAATTATTATTATTTATTATTTAACTCATTTGATAAGCATTTTTAACATTATGACCTTCTCAGAGCACAATAGGCTCTTGCCAGGGTGTTAGCTAGCCACCCATCATTTTGGCCAGTTTTTTTGCTCCTGCGACACAGGCAAAATTAATGCCTGGGATATTATGCTAAATTTTAAAAATAATGCTTGAATAAGTTCTGTGAACTCAAAACAAGACCAGACAAATAAATCAAGGCAGCTATTTGAACTGACTGAACCCCCAGAAAGGGTAGGGATCTGTTTGATGTTTTTAGGGTCAAATTTTGGACAGGCAGTTTCCTTGATAATGATGGGCACTTATCAAAATCCTAGCTTAGACTCTGATCTTGCCCATCCTTACTCTTTCTTTAGCTTCAGTCACACTTGATGTGTACAATTCAAGCATGAAAATCAGAAAAGCGTACAGAGTGGTGTAGCCAAAGGGATATTTGTTAGAATTAGTAATTGCTCAACCATTTTTTTTCTGGCAAAATCGGATGTATACAAAAAATTGTAAATAATGATGAAGGGGAAAAAATGTATTACCAATAACATCTGTACCTCCTCATATAGGATATCTTCCACAAATGTGTGTCTCATCTCAAGATTTGAATCAGTGCGTTTATATGTGGTTGCATCGGTGGCTTACTGACAAATCACATGTGTATTTCGCCCCGCAGGAGTAGGTTAACTCTTACGATTTGAGACAAGACACAAAATAGGCAGGGTCTTATCTAGAAATTGAGGTTTGCCCATCATTTGAATAAAATTGCCTGTCCTAATTTGACCTTTAAAACATTTACCAGACTTCTACAGTCCATTGGGGGTTCAAAGAGTTCAAATATGTGTTGCTATGGCATTGTTTTGCAAATCTGGTCTACTAAAAAGGTCAATAGTCTTTCTCAACACCTATAATTATAATGTTGCATCTGTCAAAGGCATTCATTTTGTCCATCCCAGGAGCAAATTCCCCATCTAAAACGACGGACAGGTGGCTAGCTAATACACCAACTCTATTATAAAGTATAGGCTCTTGGCCGCCATCTAACCAATCCAGTATGCTTTGAATAGAGATTTTTAACACCAAAATTCACTGAAATCAGAAATGTCCCATGGCTGAAGCCATGCTGTCACTCAAGCTCCCTGTCCCATCATCATGGTTACTTTGAGGCTTCATTGCCAAATTTGGAGTTAAAATTCAGGGATGTAAGTTTTCATGCTTTTGCCTGAATTCAGGCTTGTTTGTTGTCTAGATTTACTCAATTTCTTTTATTTTCAGCCCGTTTTAGGGCCATTATGGTAATTTTTATGCTGGTTATGCTTTTTGTCAAAAGTTGACTTTCATCCCTGAATTTGCACATTGAGTCATACAACATCAGTCTGACTGTCATTCTCTCAATATTCTATTCTCTAAAGACCTGGCTGCATAGGTATAGAAAGAGGGTACATTAGCACTCGCACGTCAAAGTTATAATTTTACTTACTTGAAGGAGCCGGTATGTGCGGCAATAGTGAAACGGTATAAGCCATACCACTTGCTTTGGTGTGTGGGGGTGGGTTGGAGTGGGGTGTATGGGGGTGTGGGATGGTTTCAGTGTGCATCGTTTTGTGAGTGGGGTGTATGTGGGGAGTGTTGGGGTGCTTGGGATGTGTGTTCCTGAAAGATTGTGTGTGTGCTTATGTGTGTTTAACGGCCCAGGGTACACATATATGGCAATTTATATGTATTTACGTGATTCTTCATAAGAATATGCTTGAATTTTGGCCTCAATATGTTAAAATTACATTTAAAAAATAGATGTATAAACTCTAGGGATGTGAGAGCGAGAGTTTCTGTAAATTTAGTAATTTTAATATTCTTAATCGACCATTGGCAATGCGTAAGCATGGTAAGTTACCAATGACAAGCACAGATCCGATATTAATACACTATAAATCATACACTTCTGATCAATGAAGACATACAAAACTATGTTTGATGAGAAGTACAAACCTTCCCCTTTCCCTCCCCCATTCCCCCTCAACCAATGTTGAGGGGACTGGAGAGACAAATGTCAAAATTGCTCTCATCAACATTGAATTGGGGGAGAGGGGCAGTGATTTACAGTTATTATGCCAGAGTGTGCCAACATTACTTTTCTTTGATTGTGGATCCGCTCTGCTGATATTCACAACATAGAAATATTTAGATACTTTAAGGGATCTTTATATTCACAAACAAATATTTTAGGTGAAATATATTTTAATTGTAAAAGTGGCGTATGCCTTATATAATGAGGAGATGACATGAATTATATGTCATGCAATTTTAAGTATCCATCAAGTTTTTATAAAATGAGTATTTATTTTTCTTAACATAAGATAACATATCAATGTTTGTGATTTATTCTGGAAATAAATTATAGAGTAAGTACACCAAGCTTCAAACTGCAGTTTCTTTTATTAATGTACTTTAAAAAATAACTTTTGGACAAGATCAAGTTTGGTGGCTTTCCCAACTTGAATCCCACCCAAAAGTGACCAGAACATTATGTGCACTCTAAGAGTAGGGGTGGGCAAATGAGAACATTTTTTGGAAATCTTTTATAAGACGAGTGGATTCTATGGCCATTTTGGCTGCTGAAACCGAATCCGGAAAGCTTTTTTGCGTAAAATGTATATATATGTTGGTTCAGTGGACTTTTTCAAAATGGCCGCCAAACCCCCATTTTTTTCGACATTTCGCCCCCAAAATGCCAAAATATGAACAACCATAGCTTGTAATAAGTCTTTTTATAAGTTTTTGAGGTCACCGAATTCAAATATAAACTAACCAGAGTGTTTCAAGCATTCAAATTGCCAGTAATCTGCAAAAAAATTCAAAATGGCCGCCAAAACGCCATTTTTTCGACATTTCGCCCCAAAATAGCAAAATATGACCAACCATAGCTTGTAATAAGTCTTTTTATAAGTTTTTGAGGTCACTGAATTCAAATATAAACTAACCAGAGTGTTTCAAGCATTCAAATTGCCAGTAATCTGCAAAAAAATTCAAAATGGCCGCCAAAACGCCATTTTTTCGACATTTCGCCCCCAAAATAGCAAAATATGAACAACCATAGCTTGTAATAAGTATTTTTATAGGTTTTTGAGGTCACTGAATTCAAATATAAACTAACCAGAGTGTTTCAAGCATTTGAATTGCCAGTAATATGCACAAAGTTAAAAACAAAATCTTCAAAATCGTACTTACAAAGCATTGATATGCATGTACATAAACAGAATATAATAATATGAGCAAGGGTTTTTGCAAACATTTACCAAAAGAACAATGATGACCTACATGAGCCACACAATGGAGTTAGCATTTAAGAAGCTCTTTTGGTAAGTGTTTTACCTACAAGGCAATATACAGTATGTAGTGTACAGTGTAATGAAAATCACAGCAGTTACAATGCATTCATCAAGAGAGTGTCAATGTCAGTGGAAACATTATCCTCTGGTCTCAGGGCATTTCTTATTGAAGCTCGCAGCTCATCCATACTAAACTTCTCCATTTTGAACTTGCCATCTGCTTTCACACGTCTCATTTGTCGAATGTCTGGGGCAATTGTCAGTCGCAGATAAGAAATTTCAGCTAATAGCTGATTCTCATTCAGCTCAGATAATGCTTCCAAGTTGTTGGGAGTCATGGGACCAACAATGCGTTTTGCATTTTTCCAGAACAGCCAAAGTTTTGCTTGCTCTCTTCTTCTTTAGATCCTCCTTCTTGCGCAGCGCTAACTTTTTTCACTGCATCAATGACTTCTTCATTTACAGCACCTTCAAGCCTATCTTTCCCTGATCTTGGATGTTCATTTCTTTCAACCATCAACTCATTCAAGTCCACCAGTTGCTGTCAAAGAAACCTTTCACTCCTGCCCATGTTCTATCTGCATTTCTTTCGTCACCCCTCTTGTCAATTCCTAGTATCTCCATCATCGGAAATATCATCAGCTCACCCATCTTTGAGTAGATATCTGAACAGCATGTGAACCAGTCATATTGGATAAATGTAGACACAGCAAGTACAAGCTTGTTACTATTGATGTCTACAACTGCATTGAAGAAGGCTTGAATTGACCCACGCCAGGTCAAATACTCATGGGCTAGTTCTGCTATTCTCCCAAATCTGTTAGCCATGAATCCTCTAAAGCCATCAGCTTTGAGCCCGTTATTTGCCATCCAGGACTTGAAGTCATTATACAATGACACAGAATGTTGTGCATGACTTGGAGATAACAGCTTAGCAATGGCAATCAAGCCCAGGGTGTGAATAGAAGAGCTCGGAGATGTAAAGATTCTTTCCCCTGCTGTGACTTCAAGTAGGTTACTTTATCAATCGCATGATCTACTCCAAGGATTATATGGGCACAACATTTCAGTATCTTACTTGGGTCTATACCGAGATTCCTCATGAGCACTTCACAGTCTCCAGTACGGTCGGACATCCAGAAGTCTATTTCAGATTTCAGTTCATCAACAGTTGAGTTAGCAAGTATAGCTAAACAGTTTAGTTTAAACTCGTAGGCTTTAGCTCCATCCTCACCAGTATGACTTACATTGTCCACATACCCTGTTGTCAGCGACTTTCTTTGGCCTGAAGGTCCTGCAATAGTGATATGGTCTGCTTTTACATCATAACGATGATGTCCTGCCGCCTTTGTCGTATCATCAAGCCCAACAGTTACAATATTGTCTCCTTTGTTAAGGATTTGTTGTGCAACATACTCCAAATTTTATAAGTGTCGCATTATTGCAATAAATTCAAACATCAGAGGTAAACGGTTCCTTTTGATTCATTCCATTAGGCCCTATTACTGACATGCATGCATCATCATGAATGGTTTGCTGATCTGCAAATTAAAAACTTCTTGAATTTATTGTTGTATGATGTTTTGAACATTTATGATTTTCAATCCTGTGTATTTCTAACATTTATTATTCTTTTTTTTTGTGGCATTTTTACTTATTATTTGGCGATATATTGCAGCTAACAGCAGACCAGAGCCCCCAATCAGGCTAAATTGTTTATATTTGAATTCACAGACCTCGAAAACATATAAAATGACACATCACATGTTATATTTGTTATTTTGGGGGTAATTTTATGGCGAAATGTCGGAAAAAAGGTGGTTTTTGGCGGCCATTTTGAATTTTTTGCAGATTACTGGCAATTCAAATGCTTAAAACACTCTGGTTAGTTTATATTTGAATTCAGTGACCTCAAAAAGCTATAAAAAGACTTATTACAAGCTATGGTTGTTCAAATTTTGGCATTTTGGGGGCGAAATGTCGAAAAAAATGGGGTTTGGGCGGCCATTTTGAAAAAGTCCACTGAACCAACATAGATATACATTTTATGCAAAAAAGCTTTCCGGATTCGGTTTCAGCAGCCAAAATGGCCATAGAATCCACTCGTCTTAAATTTTTTTTGTCATTTGCCCACCCCTACTAAGAGTAAGACTCAACCCCAAAATGACCAGAACACACATGCAGTCTAAGACTCAACATGTTGATCCAAACAGCTGCAACCATATACATGTATATCATTTTTACTCCGATGTGGCAGTGAAGTCAGTACATATTTCATTAGGCCCAGCTTCAAACGCTAGTGTTCGCGCAATACGCTGGCATACACATGCACACGTTTAAAAACACCTCATAGATGTGTGCATGATCAGCTCCCTCAATGCGCTGATGTCACTGCCACATCAGGGTGCAAAATAGTATAGTGGCAAATACTTCAGCCTTCGAGACCGCCCAGGTAGAGTATAGATTCAACTTATTTGCAAAAAAAATAAGGCAGCGTATATTCTCATTATTATTTAATATATAATTGAATACCTGAGTGGAAGAAGGGCCGAACTCCATCAAAACTGTTTTTGAGATATTAAGAAAAAACTTTTTGGAAAAGTTTTATAGACAGAATGTTTTCATCTTCAGGGGACCTTTAATACATGGACATACAATATTACATACATTCGAAATTATATATGATGTTTCCATGGCAACGGTACAGGTCTTAATACAAGCTGGAGTTGGGCCCTTCTTCCACTAATATACTGCAAGTGCCAGTTCCATAAGCAGATGTGTCATAAATAGCTACAGAAATTTGACAATTATCCATTAATTGCACAAGTAGGAGCATGTAATATGTTAGCAAGAAAGTTTATTGTAGCGAAAAGCAGATTTCATGAATGAACAAAATTCCTCTTTAATCTAATATTTGTGGAAGAAGGGCCCAACTCCATGGAGTTGGGCCTTTCTTCCATGAAAACCATGATTAAGTGTACGTGTAAGACTACTTAGAGAGTGGATTTTGGCTCATCTTACACACACAAGGAAGAACAGACTGCAGGTTATTAAATGCTGGGTCTAACTCATTTTGGTAAAAAATTGGAGTTGGGGCCCTTCTTCCACTCAGGTATTCAATTGGCTGCTAAGACAAAAAGGGAGAGGGTAGGCAATCATGATCAATTGAGATTTCCTGAGTGGTGAAGTGGTAAACTCTTGACCAGTTATTGTAGAGCCTTGGGTTCAATCATCTCACTAAATCTCCACTTTTTCACCTCCTCATAAAGTCATTTAAAAGTATATTTCAGTCTAGGAAGAAAGCATTGAGCTTGTATTTAATTGTTAGGCACAAATGATAATGATAGTGTCCTGTTTATCCTGTTAGTCCAAGATGACTAGTAAACTCCTCAAACAGTTCAAACTTTGCCAATTCATCCTAGTATTTAATTGTTAGGCACAAATGATAATGATAGTGTTCTGTTTATCCTGTTAGTCCAAGATGACTAGTAAACTCCTCAAACTTAGCCAATTCCTCCTGGTTGACAGTCTGGTGGCATGTTTGGAGAGATGAGACAAGGTCTTCCAGGTTGACGTCTCTCGGTTGTACTTGATCTGCTGGGAAATCCTTCATGGTTTTATTCTTGATGCAATCGGGATGGTCGGCAGAGCAAGGGATGAATTTGCCATCTGTGGACAATTATAATGAATGATATACTGTTATGTTTCATCTGAATAAACCAAGGACTTACCCAGCTGCCAGTCATTTTCCCATAATGAATCTTCTGTATTTAAGGATTTCAAACAGTATATTAATATTATTGTAAAATTTATGGTAAAATACTGTTGTTATGAATAATGCTGTAAAATGACTAGCAGCTGGGTGGCCAACACTCAAATCACTACATTTACCATAATTAGGTGACCTAACCGACCCAGTACTTGCATTTTGGAGAACTTTTTTTAAAAATTTGGCTAAAATCATGAAAAATTGTCCATTTTGGGGCCAAAATTTATTTATTTAATTTTGGCTGAACATTTGGCAGAAAGAATATTTGCAAAAAAACCTTCAGATTTTGTGGTGAATTTTTAGTAAACCAATGAAAATGCCAGGCTGACTGATCCTACTTCAGCAGGCTTTATTTTGTCGCCTGTTGGTCTTTTCAAAATTGTATTCAATTCCAGTAAAATTGATGTTAGAGGTAAGAGGCAAGAGAACACCAATTTACATCTTTAAGCTTAAGTGTTGCCAAGGTTTTTGTACTTAGCGCTTAGCGCACATTCAGGATTTATTTTGGGGGTGCTGATTTTGGACCAAAAAGGGATAAAAAAGCTTGATTTTTTCGCTCGCTAAACTCCCAAATGAGCCTTTTTGGGCCTTTAGCATTTTAGCACCCCTGGCTATGTGCCTGCGCACATTTTTAGCGCAGAGTGCCCCCTGACAAAAAATGAAAGAGCAAAGTGCTCCTCTGACCAAAAATGAAAGAGAAAATCGGGAAGGCAAAGGAAAAAAGGGGTAAATAGCCTGTTTTCCACCAAAATTCATCTCGCTCATCGGCCAAAATTGTGTAAAATTTTTTGCGCGCTACGCGCACAGATTGTCACTAGTACAACCATTTTCACCTCCATCATGGGCAAAAATTGTGTCAAAATACTAAATTTGGCACGCTACGCACACTTATTGTTCCAATAAAGCCTTTTTCGGAAACTCAAAGACTTTATACTACAGTTTCCACTGATAATATCAGGTCAAAATAATGCAACCGGGAATTTTTTTCGTCATTACCCCCAATTTTTTTATTTTGCCCCCAACCAAAAAAGCTGGCTACACCCCTGCATTTCTCCTTTACACTAATTTATTTAAATTTCCACACACAATTTTTAAATACAGATAAACAGTACCTTCTGTTTGTCTCCAATGAGTAGCCTGTTGCATGTCCCTAATAGGTTCAAACAATGCTGTCATAATCACATTGGACAAGTCACTGCCAGAGTAGCCATCTGTCCTTGCAGCAAAGGCTTCCAGATCTTCGTCAGTTAACCCAAAGTTACAAGATGAAATGTGGATCTTAAGAATAGCCATACGAGCAGCCCTGAAAGTATTCAAGATGTGTGTATGTTACATGTATGGAGAAACATATTGGGAAAACATCCCCTCTGTCACTTCTTTGTGGAACAAGATTTGATTCACTCAGACCAAAGTTTGGAATTGTGACATTGAGATAGCAAAAATATGATGTTTACTGTTACCATACCACATGACAGGTCTGGTGTGTTTGGAGATGGGAAGTGATCAAGCAAAATGAGTTGGATGTCAGGGAATATTGATTTTGAGATCTGGCCAATAAGAGTAAATGTATTTAACTTCCTTCGTATTTTATTGTTCTGAGCAACACTGAAATTGCCTTATCTGTGGAACCACAAGTCTAATGGTTTGCAGCAAAATAAAGCTCTGAAAATGGCTCATGTAATGAAATTGAAAACTAAATTTTGATTCTGATCAACATCAGACTCATTTAGCTTGCATCACATCTGCTATCTACCAAAGATAGCAATATTAAGGGTACTTGCCCATGAATTTCATTCAGGGGAGAATTTGAAAAACGGCACAGCGTATTAGTAAAAAGAATTAAAAAAAAAAAAATTTACACCAGGGTTCGAACCACTGCCGATACACTATGCTGAACAGTGAAAGACGCCACTGTGCCACGGCGGTACCTGTGGTTAATGTCTGACGATTTTCAAAGATAACATATCAACACGTTTATTAAAAGCAGATTTTGGTAGTAATACAGTCATAGTAAGACATTGGACTCTACTTGTTTGTTTGTTTTTCATTTAATATAAATTAATTTTGATGAATTGAACTGGTATGACTCTTAGGACTCGTAATAAACGACGATTAATTTTTGAATGAATATAATAAAAACGCTGGGTCATTCAAGACGCCCTTGTAATTTATGTCAAAACCAGGGAGCGACAACACACCCCACGTGTATAAGTTTACTTGCCCGATCGATACTGTCTCAATGATCCAGACAATAGCATTTGAATATACCGCCCTTATGTATGCATCTGCTTGACATGCCTGGTACCATAATAGCTTCCAATAGCCTACCCCACCGTAAATGGCTCTCTTTATTTCCTCGCTGTCCCAATATATACGTGTCACGTACGTAATTTCGAGGAATATTTTGTTCAAAAATGATAGGAAGGGACTGTTTTAAGCCAAAATATTGGCTGTCACCAGATGCACAATGGTACCGGGAAGTGTTAATTGCAGGTAAGCGTACTCATTATTAATTCAATATATCACATTTTAATGAATTCGGATGCGAAATCCGAAAAGGGATTGACAGGTCAAAATTCTCACACTAGAAATATTGTGAAATAAAATAAAATCAAATTTAGGCTCCGCAAACAACGTCCAATTATTCCCAATGGGGTTTGCTACACGTGTATATAATAAATTATGATTTGGGGCTAATTTGAGAAGAGTTATGGCCTCAATTTCAAAATATACCGAAAGTGACGCTTTTTGATCATAAACCTCGTCAATTCAAGACTCTGTAAAAACAAATCAAGAATTTTCTGGGATAATTGCAACTAAAGTATATGAAAGTTATGATCTAAGCTACCAGATGCATCATTAATTTCCGACTATGATATTTAGTTGTGGGAAAAGATTACTTTATATTTGTGCGGGATTATTTCCCGCCAAAAATTTCAACCAAAAAGAGCATGTAGCCTTAAGAGATAGCCAATGACACTGAAGCAGTGGTGTAGATTTCATTTTGACATTTGGGGATGGAGTTAGAAGAAATTTCTTGAAATATAGTGAATCAATCCCCTTTTGGCAACAGAATAAGTTAAAGGTACAAATGCATGCGGTGCGCATGAAAAATTTTTGCAATATTGAAGCTAAATTGATGAAATATGGTGCAAAAGTGGAATAAATTTGCCTGAATCGCGCAAAAAATTGCACTTTGGGGGCTAGAATGACCAAATATGAGGTTAATTTGGTCAGCAAACCCATATACAGACGTCAACATTGGTTGTATGGACCATCCCCCGGCAAAATATTGGGGAGATTCCCCCCAGGATCTACGCCTATGTACTGAGGATAGCAATATTAAGAGATAGCCAATGAACATGGTGATAGTAGGACGTGGTAATTGCAGGTTCGGAAGAAGTTTAAATTTGGTTTTACTACCACTCATCACTCATTCTTTGTAAACAAGCTGAATTACCAGGAATTTCTTTTAAACTTATTACCGGTATGAAAGCTTTCAAGCCTAAATTAAATAAAAAAACTAAATTTTATTTTCATAGTAGCTTTTAGCCAAAGACATTAACAAATACCCAGAATACAAGGACATTACATTGGCTTTTATGGGCTATTTCATAAGACATTGTAAACATTGAATCAAAACTTAAACATAAACTTGAAAACATACTTGCCTTTCAGAAAGCATTTCAACGTGTTTCAGAGAAGAACAGCAGTCCCTTGCTCAGATTGACGCGAGCGCCCTGTTAATGTGCGACATACGTGGAACTTTGTATTCACTTCAAGGGCGCCGATCTATGCCGACCAACAATTTGACACACAGTCAGTCAATCAGATTATCGGTATGTTGCTATGATTGTCAGACGATTGATTCAGCCAATCAGAACTCCACTTCCGTGTATACGCTCTGCAAGCTCTCAAAATGTAAACAAGTGCCGTTCTTCTCTGACAAAAACTTTAATGTAGTTTTCTCTGGTTTCATTCTTGATTTCATGAAATCTATTGCCATAATATAGCTTTGTTATTTTCTTACCCATCTGGTAATGGTATGTACACACGCTTCTGAAATCTTCTAAGAAATGCTGTGTCCAATTCCCACGGTCTATTGGTAGCACACATGAGAAATAGATGATTTTCAGCAGCATCCTCCATGCTGTCAGCACCCTCCATCTGTTTAAGGAGTTCATTTTAATACGGCGGGTGTGTTCTTCCTCTCGGGAGCTGCGGGTGCGGCATATGCTGTCTATTTCATCAATGAATATCACCTTGAAAAAAAAGAAAAGGAAGGAAGAAGAAAGAAGGGGAAAAAGGAAAGGAATGAGAAAAAAGAAATGAAAAGTGAGAAATTCAAGATGGAAAGAAAGTGTGTAGATGTCACTCAGTTGTCTGTCAGTAGAGTGCACACCAGTAAATGCAACTCCTGTACCCTTGGAAGAAAAATCAGTGTTTCGAAAAGTGAGAAAGTGCCATGTGATTTAATGTAATACATTAGAAAAGGCTTAAAACCAACTATTAGGCCCTGATTCATATTTATTCCTTATTTAGGCCTAAGAAATAGATTGTACAAGAAAAAATGAGCAGGATCCAACTTTTTATGACAATTTGTCTAAACTTTCAAAATGTGTTACATATTAGAAAAACCAAGCTATTTGCGAGCTGGCGTAAGCAGTGTGGGCTAGGCCTACAGGGTGATCTAGTTAGCAATTTTCTGCAAAAAGTCACTGGACCCTGTCTGTTTTCACTGAACTGCCTGTCTTTATCTGACCTTCAACTTGCAGATAGAATGAGTTTTGAAGAATTGAGTCACTCTCAGCTCAAAGAAAAAAACAAGATGTTTTCCCGGACCCTGTTTGTACAGAAAGTCAATGGAGGCTATTTACTGGTGTGCACCCAGTATGGGTATGTTATAGTCTTTCACATTGTTTACATACGACACATTGCGTCATTTTGGTCCACTGTCACATCATATGTAATAAGGATATTAGGTTAATTTTTTTTTGCAATATGAATGTTTAATTTAAATTATTCTAAAAAAGATCAGTATGTCAGTATGGGTATGTTATGGGCTTAGATTATTAATACACAGATTGGAATTGTCCATGCCTGTGCCCTCTAAGCGTACTCGAATTCAGCTGACGCCGGTACAGCGTACAGACCTACACTCAGAGAAATATTCACACGTTATGTAAAAAAACACGATGTAAATTAAATTATACACAATTTTGTCAAAAACTTTTACCATGCCAGTTTGTAAATGCTTCAAATACATATTTGAACTGTAACGAAGCTAGTTTACCTAGTTTGTGTAATCATTGCATGAAATGAAGTAAAATGTCAGCCAAAAATACTTCGCTGATTGGAGAAAATCTACCTAACGTGTTATGTAAATCGACACACGTGTAGTTTTTACCTATTTCATGTAAAAAATTATAGCGCAGACCGAAAGCAATGGCGACACGACGTGTGTGTGATCGGGTAGCGATAGCGCATACCTGCTGAAACTTCATTCAAATAGGTAGGTTTTGGAGTCATTAAACTTGAACCAAACTGGAGATTCGTTCGATAAGTTATGCATGGATTTCTTTGAGACTTTATAAATGGCTATTTATGGGTTCATTTTGCTAGATTGATCAACATTAGAATTGACACACATGCACCGCGACATTGCCGCGATCAATACGTACTGTACTGTATACTGCGACGGACCGGCACTGCGTGTATAGCAATGTGTGTACGTGTTGAGATAGATCACAAATACCACAGGAGATCTTCTCATTTGGTAATACGGACAGTGTACTATAGACGTGATATGCATTGACATGACTTCGATAAATATGCAGCATACAGCATAGTGTACCAAGCGTGGGACTCGAATTAGGCTTGAAGCCTCAATGCATTAGTGTACTGTAGCATTGTATCGTACATGCGAGAGAGAAATGCTTACACTGAACATTAACTAGATAGCGGGTTGAACTGATAGAATGAAAAGAACAACAAAATAAAATAGTTCATGCATGAAATTGTTGAATGAATCTAACAGTTGACCAAGATCTGATGACTTCAAATCTATCATGAATTATGTTTCAGCATAAAATAAAACAAAGAAAGAAAGAAAGAAAGCCCCGATCCTATTGACCTGTTTTTTTCCTTAACTGGTATGTATTTTTTACATAATTCAAGGTTGTGTGAAAAATACCTATTTGTTATAGGGTTCATATGCTACATAAATGTTATGTATTTTTTACACATTTTGTGTAAAATATTACATAACAATTATGTAGTAAAATACCTAATAGCTGAGGTAAAAAATCTACATAAAAGTTATGTAAATATTTTACCTAATATTTAAGTATTTTTGTTACTTATCTGCTATGTTTTTTTTACATAATTCATGGTTATGTATAAAATACCTATTTGTTTTGGAGTTCTATACGTACATCGAAGTTGTGTAAAATTTTACACAATTTGTGTATTTTTTTCTGTGAGTGTAGCGACATCGCTTATCTTACACGAGAAGTTTCTTTTGTGTACGCTCGCGCTGTTTGCGCTATTTTTGAGTTTGCTCACACGGTACCTGACTTAGCGTCGATCCCCTGGGCAACATGCCATGTTTCCGCGGTATGGTTATGGGTAAGTCTTTCACATTGTTTACATAGAACACATTGCGGCATTTTGGTCCACTGTCACATTCATATGTTATAAGTATATTAGGTTAATTTGTTGTTGCAATGCAAATGTTTAATTTCAAATCATTCTAAAAAAGACCAATATGTCAGTATGGGCATGTTATAGGTATGTCTTTCACATTGTTTACATAATTTAGAACATATTGCGTCATTTTGGTCCACTGTCACATTCGTATGTTATCAGCAACAAAGCAAAAGGAAGACAAGTAAAAATGGAAGAAAATAACAACAAAACAAAAGAATGAAAACAAGATGAAAATGAAAGAAGGAATAACTCAACTCACTTTCCTGTCAATATCTGTCTTGGAAATCATTCACATCCCAGCAAACACAAAAACGTTTTAAAAACGTTTTAAATAAGTTATAGTTTGGCTTTTGGTTTAGGTAAAAACATTTTAATAAAGTGACATTAAAATGTTGGGTTATATAAAGGTCATGAAAACGTTTTAAAACGTTTTGTATGAAAACACACTGCAAGAATATTTCTAAAATGTTTTCAAAATGGTATTGTAAACTAATTTTGCAAACATTTTTTGCCAAATATTTTGTCAACACTTAAATAACATTATGTTAAAATATTTGCACCCAGTAAACCCAGAAATGTTCTTAAAATGTTTTTTCAAAACGTTTTAATAACATTTAAATGTCGGGTTATATAAAGTCATGAAAACGTTTTTAAAACGTTATTGCAAATATTTTGGGCAAACATTTTTATAAAATATTTTTTCAACCCCAAAATAACATTCTGTTTAGAATGTTTTGTATCAAGTTTTCAAAATGTTTTTGGAATGTTATTAAAACGTTTTTATACCCTTTATATAACCCGACATTTAAACGTTTTCTGTAAAACATTTTGTGTTTGCTGGCAGTAGATTATCATAAAATGTTTATTAATGTTATGAAAACGTTTTATACCCTTGATATACCCTTTATATAACCCGACATTTAAACGCTTTTCTGACAACCTTTTATAACCTTTTGCGAATGATGTCGAAAGCGTTTTGTGTTTGCTGGGATTGTTTATACAAAAAACATTGCGTCATTTTGGTCCACTGTCACATTGGCAAAAAAGCAAAAGGAATTGCAAAAAGAGAAGAAAATAACATCAAAGGAAAAGAATGAAAACAAGAAGAAGTGATAGTATGTCATTATAACCGAACTCACTTTCCTGTCAGTATAGGTCTCACAAATCGTTCACATTGTTTACTGGCATAAAAAACATTGTGTCATTTTGGTCCACTGTCACATTTATATATAAATCGTAAAACCTCTTGCAATATGATTTAATTTTATGGACAAGACCATAATAAAATGATTTTATGCCAAATCAGTGAGAAAACGGTACCTTCATTGTACTTTATTTACACATTGTGTATTTTCAGTTTTGTAGCTACCCAGTGAACTTTTTGTTTGTGTGGCATGTTAGTGGATACCTTTGGTACCACATTTCAAACTTTGTGTCTCTCTCTCTTTTAATTAACAATGATTATCTCCTCAGAGTTCACAGAAACTTACCGATCGTCCTTCTTGTTGATTGGCATGGTGGAAGAGTTCCTTGATCAACCTGATTCAGAAGCAAATGGACAAAACAAAGTTTTAAAACATGCATCATGACAGTTTCAAGATAGTATGGTGTGTGCAGTAACTGTGAAAGCAATCAGCAATCCGTGGGCAAACTTGATTTTTAACCGACTGCAAGGGTATGTAATTCAACCGGCCATCTTATTTTTCCCTCTATGTGATTGCTCCATGCATGCAGCCCAAAACCAGCAATCAACGTATGCCACAATTGCATGTTCCCTGGTGTCTACAAGACACAGTATCCAGTATCTTTGTGAATTAAAAAAAATATTGAAATATTTTTCCCTTGAAACTCTGTATATTCAATCATCAGTGTGTGCCTTTGTTTTTTCACACAAAGAACATCCCCTTTTTACCCTTCTTATCCCATCCGGTTCTTGTAAAATAATTTTGCTTATACCAGGTAAATAATTTGCTTTACACTTTTACCAAGGTAAAATATTTTGCTTTACACTTTTACCAAGGTAAAATAATTTGTTTTACACACTACCAAGGTAAAATATTTTGTTTTACACTTTATCAACATGACCAGGGTAAAATATTTTGCTTTACACTTTACCAAGGTAAAATAATTTGCTTTACACTTTACCGAGGTAAAATATTTTGCTTTACATACACTTTACCAAGGTATTTTGCTTTACACAATACCAAGGTAAAATAATTTGATTTACACTTTACAAAGCATGCCAAGGGAAAATATTTTGCTTTACACTTTACTAAATTAAATATTTTGCTTTACTCTTTACCAAAGTAAAATATTTTACTTACTTCTCACTCTCTCCTACCCAACTAGAAACCAGATCTGAGCTAGACACACAGTAAAAAGCCGAGTTGATTTCTTTGGCAACAGCTTGAGCTAGACGGGTCTTTCCAGTACCTGGTGGACCATAGAGTAGAATGCGCTTCCACGGTTTCCTTCCACCTAGAAAAATTTGAGTAGAATAATCATACTGTTTGCAGTTTATACCATGCATAGTTTGGCCATGATTACAATTCACACAACATGTGGTCTATTCCCTACACATCCCCATATCATATATTGGGTCTGTGCTGTTTTACATTTTGGTCTGCCAAAATATTGCTCCAATAAATCCTTGTCCCCCTTCCAGCTCATGCCAAATCTTGGTGTACATAATTTTTATACATCTAAATAAATGATGCAATCATTGCAAGCAGAAAATATAAGTTTGCATGTTTTAACATTGGGTACTGTCTTTTTTTAGTGCAATATATATTGCATTCCTCGACCTGACAACTATTGCTTGGTTCCTCTTTCCTCCCTTTTTCTTCAACAAACATTCGTTAGAGAATAAAAGTGACTTATAGAAACAGATTATATAACAGATATTAATTTTGTTGCACATCAAATATAAAATATGAATTGGCCCTAGTACAATGGCAGCACCAGGAATATTTTCTGGGTGGAAAGGGGGAAAATGAAAAAAAAATTGGTCTGCATTTTTGGCACAAAAAGTTTTAAATGTTCAAATTTCTTATTTTGTCTTGAGGAAAGTGGGGCATACCCCCCTCCTTTTTGGCACCGTAACTGTCTAAGTGGTGTGTGATCTGTGTCAAATGTTACCTGTGAATAACTGTGGGTACTGTACTGGCATAATGATAGCCTCCTTGAGAATTTGCTTAGCTTGGTCCAACCCAGCAACATCATTGAATCCTACGTTAGAATTGCTGATGATTGTGTCTTCTATGGCTAGTCTTCTATGCTCACATTGAACATCTTGTTTGTTGCCTTCAACACCTGCTGCTGAAAAGTTTGAATGCCAATAATAATGTCAATTGACCTGTAAAATTGTGTTTGTTAGGGTTAAGGTTAGGGTTAGGATTAGCATTAGGATTAGCAGGATTAGATCTAGAACTCAGGATTACAAGCTATTGAGTTCAGTAATCATGGTAATTGTATTCATTTAAGGGTTACGGTCAGTCCCGGGGGTCAGTATACAGTCAATTCTTTACGCTGCAAACACAAAACGTTTTACAGAAAATATTTAAAGGTCAAATTATATAAAAGATATATATATATAGAGGTCGAAGTTCTGCGTGACGCTGGTTATTTATATGGTCGACAGTTGGGTATACAAAGTTTGGCACAGCGCCTGATAATAATGTAAAATACATTAAATTACACAACGTTTCGGGTATAACCCTTTTACAAGTGTGAGCAAATGAGCAAAGTAACTTCCTCCGATTTGACTCCAGTCACCCACCAGCCTGTAAAAAATCCATCCCATACAGCCAAATTCTCAGGGCCAAACGCATCTGCAGTGAGCAGAATGACTTCGACAATGCTGCTGAAGAGATGGTTGGTTTCTTTGAGAAACGTGGTTACCCACCAGATATTACTCAGTCTGCCTACCAACGGGTTAAAGGAATTAATAGGAACCATGCTTTGCAGAAATCCGGGGAGAACAAATCCAATCGCACCCCTTTAGTCCTCACATATCACCCCAGAAACATCCCCATCCGTAACATCATCTTCAAAAATTTCAAGACTCTCCAATCTGATCCCACCACGTCAGAGATCTTCAAGGATCCTCCGGTCACTGCTTTCAGAAGAGCTCGCAACATTTGAACCATCTTGTTAGAGCATCTCATCCCTCTCCCCAACACCGGACACTACCAACATCGGCACATACCGCTGCGGCAGACGTCGCTGCAACACTTGCGATTATGTCACCATGGAATCATACCATCAAATCCAGGGTCCCTCCGGACACTTCAACATAGCCAACCATTTCACTTGTACTTCTTGTAATCTAGTTTATATCATTATCTGCACCCGTTGCAACATCCTCTATGTCGGGGAAACCTGCAGAAGACTTGCCGACCGCTTCACTGAACACCTGCGGTCAATCAAATGCAATTTTGATGGTTTTCCTGTAGCGCGGCATTTTAACCCCCCTTCCACATGTACCATCAACGACGTCAAGGTAACCTCTGCCATCAATGCCAGAGGAAACAGCAAGGATCGCATCATGGCAGAACATAAACTCATTTACAAGCTCGGCACTGTTCAGCCTGGTGGCTTAAACAGCAAATTTGACACTTTTAGCTTATGACTCATTGTTTTTCATGTATCTGCGGTTCTACCCAATTTTGCTTTATTTTATCATGTTTCTGCTGTACTACTTTTTTTTGTTGTTATCATTTTCTCACTTAACACTGTTTTTGTATACAAGTTCTGTCAGGCACAAAGGATGTTTTCTTCTCCTTTTTGCTTGGTTTGTTCTTTTCTTTATCTCATTATGTAAGTGTTTGGTCATTACCAATGGGTTTTTTCTTCCCTTTGTTCATGGCCTCACACATTTTTTACTTGCTTCTGTAAGGTATCATTGCATTTGCTCACACTTGTAAAAGGGTTATACCCGAAACGTTGTGTAATTTAATGTATTTTACATTATTATCAGGCGCTGTGCCAAACTTTGTATACCCAACTGTCGTTTATATATATATATATATATATATATATATATATATAAAGGGTATAAAACATATTAATAATATTCAAAAACATTTTTTGAAACTTCCTTCAAAGCATTCTAACATAATGACTCAACTTTGACTCGCCGTATCTCGAAATGGCTGAGTGAATATGGCAGGTTGACTCAGAGCAGGTCACATATTGAACCCACATATTCCTGATAATAATGTAAAAATGGTACACCAAATGCCTTCAATTGGGACTAAGTTTTCAAAATTCTTCAAATTCTGAGGGGGGCACATCCCCAGACACCCCCTGCACCTGATTTACAACTTTTTCTGGTTTTAATCATGCTAATTTATTTATTTATTTATTTATTTATTAAGGTATAAAGCAATCCAGAAAGCAGGTCACAGACCTGATACGCCTGGGTAACAATTAAAAACATGTATAAAAACAACATACAAAGCAACAACAAAATGCATACAATAGCATAACATTCAAAGGCAAAAATCACAGATTATTAAGACGCTGAACAACTTGAGGAATGGTAGATTGCAAGTACCTGGTTAAGCTTACAGCGAGGAGGATCAATCTGCTGGGCATACCTAAGATTCCTACCGTGCCGATCACCTTTGGATTTAGGCAGCATTTGAGAATGTTTAGCAGACGCTTGCAAACCTTGGCCAAATCGCACCAACAGCTGATCTCTCCTCTCACATAAGGAAACCAAACCTAGTTTTTCCAAAGCAGCCCGATAAGATGTGTAGCTCTGGCCCAGGATGATACGACACGCCCGCTTCTGGACAAGCTCCATCTGCTCAGACTGTGCTCTGGAGATACTAGTATGCCATAAAGGGCTGGCATATTCCAAGATAGGCCGAATGTACATTTGATAAACTGAAGATAAATCATCCCACGAAGCATTGAAGCGTCTCAAAACATAAAGCATATACATTCGTCTAGAGGCGCGAGATATCATTGAATTGACTTGAGTAGTCCAACTAAGATCACTTTCTAAGGTGATACCAAGAAGTTTCATATTCTGAGTAACATCTAAAACAGATCCATTGAGAGTCAAAGGATTGAAGGAATGCTCCCTTTTCAAAAAACTGATGTGCATAATATGACATTTGGAAGGTTTTGGTAGCATGTCATTTTTGTTGCACTACTCACCTAAACCATCAAGATCTTTTTGCAGTTGTGAACAACCACCTGTCTTAGCATTTACAACTTCACCAAACGTCAGGTCATCAACATATTTCCATTTCAGGGGGGCTTCGGACGCAGCATCATTGACCATAGCGGAAAAAATAATCGGACCAAATTTAGTGCCCTGAGGCACTCCCCCCGAAATAGATTGACATGCTGATGACCTGCCTTTGATTCTAACAGATTGGGTGCGATAACACAAAAAGCTACTAATGACAGGAATAATACTTGGGCGAATATCTATATCAATTAACTTCTGAACAGCAATATTGTGATTAATCCTGTCAGAGGCTTTGGTAAAGTCAACAGCACATAAGGTTGCATAATGGCCAGCCTCATCAATACCTTTAAGGACAGTGTCTACAACATCCACTAGGTAGTGAGTAGTAGAACTGTCCTTCACATTACCGTACTGCTGTTTATCAATGTGAGGGTAAAAGTCGACCATAGTCCACTCAGCCAGAAAGCTCTCAAAGATCTTACCGTTGAGGCGGGTAAGGCTGATAGGCCTTAGTTGATCAAGGCTTTTAGCATTAGGTGTTTTAGGTATCGGAGTTATTGATGAGGTTTTCCATACTGCTGGGAACACACCTTGGTTTAAACAACAATTAAATATGTGAGTTAATGGCTCAGTTAGTTCAAATGCAAACTCCTTTGTGACTCGCGGTGGAATGTCAGCGGATGCGTGGACTTGTTAGACTTAATGTTACGTAATTTTTGTTAACTTCACCAGGTAATATCCATGGCGGAGGTAGAGTAGGGCAATAAGCGGACAGGTTCCTAAGATCAAGCGGGGTAACTGGTTACAAATATCAGCAAAATGATTGTTGATTGCTTCAGCGATAATAGGAGGATCCTTTGAGATTCCATCGATCTCTATGGTCTTTGCAGTGGATTTTCCTCCAGCTATGTTTTTAACATATTTGTGCCATTTACCCGGTTGGTTACAACGCAACCCATCAATGTTCTTATTGTAAAAGCTGGTTTTTGCGTTGACAATCTCGCGTTGCACTTTATTACGTAACTGTTTATAGGTGTCCATATTCCCACACATATAGGCTTTCTGACGCTGGTCTATTAACCGCTTTATGGATTCAGTCAGCCAGGGTTTGTCATCCTCCCTGTGTTTGACACATTTCTCAGGAAAATGAGTATGGAATTTTTCCAACAAGAGTTCTTCAAAACAGATGCTTTCTCATCAGCGCTTTCAACAGCGTAAATCGCTTCCCATTTTTCAAGAGTTATCCACTGCCCAAAGCTGCGAATTGAAGAGTCAGTTAAAGGACGCACATACAAATGATCAGCTTTAGGTTTGCGAACTTGTTTGTTTGGGTGTAAGGCAACACAACAATGATCGCTCTTACCAATGGCAGGAAGTTTAACTGGGTCTTGATAAAACGAATGGATATCAGTGACAATTTTATCAAGGGTGGCATCTTTCCTCGTTGGAAAGGTAACAAGCTGGCTCATGTTGGCATGACATTCCACAAGAGATGTATCAAATTCATTAAAATCACCCAAAATAATGATGGAAGCATTCTTTTCAGATCTCAAACTATCAATTGTGTTTACCAAATGCTCTTGAAGCTGTGTTTCGAGCTTACATTTACATGGAAAGTAAACACATCCGATGTAAATATCAAACTTGTAAGTAGGCACTGTTATCTTAAGCCAAATCACCTCGAGTTCAGAAGGAACTATAATGTCAGAGGCTAACTCACTTTTAATGTACTCTCTGACAAATACAGCAACACCGCCACCTTTGGTTTTTTTAGCATGGTAACGGTCATTTCGATAACAGCGGTATCACAAAACACAAAACGTTTTCGACTTCATTCGCAAAAGGTTATAAAATGTTGTCAGAAAACGTTTAAATGTTGGGTTATATAAAGGGTATATTAAGGGTATAAAACGTTTTCATAACATTGAAAAACATTTTTGATAATCTACTGCCCAGCAAACATAAAATGTTTTACAGAAAACATTTAAATGTCGGGTTATATAAAGGGTATAAAAACGTTTTAATAACATTCCAAAAACATTTTTTGAAAACCTGATACAAGACATTCTAAACAGAATGTTATTTTGGGGTAGAAAAAACATTTTGCGAAAAATGTTTGCCCAAAATATTTGCAATAACGTTTTAAATACATTTTTATGACCTTTATATAACCCGACATTTAAATGTTATTAAAACGTTTTGAAGAAAACATTTTAAGAACATTTCTGTGTTTGCTGGGGGCAAATATTTTAACGTAATGTTATTTAAGTGTTGACAAAATATTTGGCAAAACATGTTTGCAAAAATAGTTTACAATAACATTTTTGAAAACCTTTTAGAAATATTGTTTCAAAGTGTTTTAATACAAAACGTTTTAAAACGTTTTCATGACCTTTATATAACCCAACATTTTAATGTTATTAAAACGTTTTTACCTAAACCAAAAAGCCAAAATATAACTTATTTAAAACGTTTTAAAAACGTTTTGTGTTTGCTGGGCACCTACAAGAGATATGTCATCAGGGAGATTTTTAAATTTTTTCTTTGTTATAAAATATTGAACCCATATAGAAAAAAACTCCATACATTCCTGATAATAATGTAAAAATGATGCACCAAATGCCTTCAATTGGGATTACATTATTGGAAATTCTTCCAATTCTGAGGGGGGGGGGCACATCCCCCTGAGACACCCCATGTGGCACGATGGCTGCTCCCCGGCTATTGCTTCAATCATAAATATTCACAATTATCTTAAATCTATAAAAAGAACCCCTAACTTGGAGGGCTGGCTACAAGCCTGGTCACTCATCAGCTAATGGTAATAAGATAAATTGCTGATATTATAGCATATTGGATATCTGATATCTGATATCAGCATATTGTATAGCTGATATCAGCATATTGAATACCTGATATTATCAGCATAGGCCACATATGCCTGATATCAGCATACTGTATTATGTGATATCAGCATACAGTATGCCTGATATCAGCATATTGTATAGCTGATATCAGCATATTGAATACCTGATATTATCAGCATAGGCCACATATGCCTGATATCAGCATACTGTATTATGTGATATCAGCATACAGTATGCCTGATATCAGCATACAGTATGCCTGATATCAGCATATTGGATATCTGATATCAGCATATTAGATATCTGATATCAGCATATTGAATACCTGATATCAGCATAGGCCACATATGCCTGATATCAGCATACTGTATTATGTGATATCAGCATAGTGTATACATGCTATCAGCATACAGTATGCCTGATATCAGCATATTGGATATCTGATATCAGCATATTAGATATCTGATATCAGCATATTGGATACCTAATATCATCATATTGGATATCTGACACCTGATATCAGCATATTATATACCTGTTTTTGATGCAGATGTAGTACTTTTCACTTGACCTCTCTCTAGTTGTGCCTTCTTTGCTCTCAGGATGTCTAGATGATCATTTATGGTAACAAGCAACTGATCAAGAGCAGCCTAAAATATAACCATAATAAGATAAAAATAAAATATTGAGACAAATAAAGCTGACACACAAGTGGAATGCTATGGGTTCTATGAAGGAGATCCCAAGGCTTGATATTAAGGGTGTCATTTCCACCCCATATGTGTGTATGATTTTTCTCAAATACTAGTGGCCTAAAGGGGCATTTTGTGATCTACAGCCATACCCCACCCCCACCCCATTTTTCTCAACAAAAAAAAAGCGATTATTATACCATTGGAAACCTCTGGCTTCATAATTTTTATGTACAAACAATTTCTTGCAGATGAATTTGTTAGCAAAAATAACTTAAAATTGACTGTCTACTGACAAATGTCATAAGAGGATGCTAGGATGCCTTTAACTCAAGAACCTCAAGACCTATGAAATGGAAATATGATTGTGATTATTGGCTCAATGTATTAAGAAGTGAACTACAGGTGTTTAGTTAAATGGCTAAAACTAGAACCATCCATATCTTTTCTCCTTTCCTTTCTCTCTTTAATGTCAGTGGGGTAGATTTCTTTTTAACATTGGGGGATGGGGTTAGAAAAAGTATCTTGAAGTATAGTGAATCCAGCACCTTTTGGCGAAAGAATAAGTTTATGGTAGAAATGCACGCGAATCGCACAAAAAAAAAGTTGCCATTTTGAAGATCATCTGTTGAAATATGGTGCAAAAGTGAAATTGCACTTTTGAGGCTAAAATGGCCGAATATGAGGTAAATTTGGTCAGAAACCCACATACACTGACAGGCATCAACATTGGGGGGGGGTGATGATTGTATGGACCATCCCCCCTAGCAAAAATTTGCCCCCTGGGATCTATGCCTATATAAAGAAGAAACTCTCCGGATGGCCTGTACAGGCAGGTCCTAGGTTTATCTACTCCCCAATTGTAAGCAATCAGTATGGGATGTAAGACATATACATGATTTTTGTTATATTTGCACACTTCACTGTATAAGTCTATGGCATAAAATTGCTGCACATTTCCAAAATTGAGTTGCAAAGTGATAGAAATTTAATAGTATTTTGCTCCACGATACCAGCTATATCCTACAAAAACAAAATGTTATTACCTTTCTAGATACATTTTGTTCTTCTTTTCTGATGTCCTCTACAGATCCAATGCAGTTTTCACAGTTTGTTATCAGCAGCTGTAGATCAACATGGCTTGTCTTCTGACTTTCTTCTGCTGCTGCTGACAACCTACGAAAATAAATTGAAACAAAGTTCATCTGTAATATCAAATTGATTAATTTGAATCAAGCAATTCATCAATTGGCCAAGGTTACTGCTCTCCCATTCAAAAGCACAGGAAGACCACCCACACCATTGAGGTCACCTTTCTAGACTTACTGTCTACTGGCAGTAATGGCTACTACCAGTGCTAACATTAATGAATTGTTTAAAACAAATTAATAAATTCAGTATTATAGACTGTTCATGAATCATGATCATACCTAACCATACCAGAAAATGCAAAACAAATGTTTCCTTAGATTCTTTTTCACTCTCCCTGATGCAAAAAGTTTTAGTCTCAACTTTGTAGCTCTGTAGGTACAATAAATTCAGTTGCAACACCCAGGGGAGTGTCCTCAAACAACTTGCCCCCAACTCACAAGAACAAAATCACCAAAAATCTCATTAATTTGGGATAAAATGTCAAATTAAAGTCAATGTTTGTAATTTCCCCCCTCTCAATTTCCCAGATTTCACTTTGCCCCCCCCCCCTTCCTGGAAAAAAAAAATCAAAATTTTTTTAGCAAGGTGTCCTACAGTAGAAATTTCAATTGCATGTACATAGCCTGACATGGCGTGACAATTTTTTGCGTATACTGCACCATATACGCCAGCGTGTGTGACTGTACGAAAGTGAATCCAACCATGCCAACAACGTATCCAAGGTCGTGCGGTCACATTGAAGTTTGAAATATGTAATATATGATCACGGTTGGATCATGTACAGCTGTTGAAAGCTGTGTTCATTCAATCATTTTGTTTATATGTTTGTTTGCAGTTACAAATTTGACATTTCCTGCCAAAGTGCACTTGTTTTCAGGGGTGGGAAATTCATTTTATTGTGTCTGACTGATTTTGTATCCATGGTGTGTCTGTGATTTTCTTAATCTTTTTTGGGGGGACAATCTGTATTACTCAGTATAGACGAATCCAACGAGCCAAGTCATGGTCAGGATTTGGCCGGCCATTATTGGGACCCGCATGCACCAAACAGGTGTTGTGAGTGCCCAATTGGTTGGATTAAACCCGCTTAAAATTCAATGTTAGATTCTTTTGTGTTATAAACTGTCATCATTCTTTTGTCTACGTGTAACACCGGTGATAGAATGCAGTTTAAAATACCCTTCAAGGCCGTATCATTTCACATTTTAGGTGAGATAGCCGGGTCCCCGTCGTGGCTATGGCTGCCATTGAGGTGTAGGAATGCGTGAAATTGGATTCGTCTATATGGGGAAGCAAATTTCTCTCCAAATTCCAAAAATTCCCTCCAAATGCCAAACTTTCTCTGGAAAGAGCTTCCTACATTCTACATTCTACATTTTTTCCAGGCCTGACAGTATACTATAAATACTCACCAAGATGCAGCTTCTTCAAATAGTGTTCATTGAAGTTCATGTGTAAAAAGTAATGAAAAAAGATGATATTAATGAAGACGGAAGGAAGTATGATTCAAAATGTCCAGTCAACTGTAAAAACTTGTTTTAAAGCAGCTCAAATTCAATCCAGTTAACATGATGAGATGTACATGCCACTTATACATTTATGAGAACAATACTTTACTATAATGATAATGACACTTTGATAAAAAATCAAGCATGCTTTGTGTTTTATTTCCAGGTTTCTAGTGAAGTTGGAAATGTTATAATATGGCTTTAATCGTATTAACGATTCAAAATGTTAGTGTGTTAAAAAGAAATATTTTGATGTTACATCATACTAGGCCCAGAGCCTAGCCCCACTGGGGGGAGGGGTGTCACTCAATATGTGACATGTTAAGCACCTGTTTAGGGTGCATTTCAGAAGCCTGGGGGCACTTATCACAAATGACCATATAGGTATGTTCCTTCTCAAAAGACCCCCCCTTTTTTTTGGATTTCGCAGCTCTGAAAGACCCCTAAATTTGACCAAAATAAAGTTCCAAAAGAACCTTGATTTTAATAATTCAGCTCTAAAAGGCCGCAAAATTGCTTATTCCTCATATTTCTGGGTTTTTCAAGGAAACTTTCATCCAGAGAGCCAAGAAAGAATTTAACCTTGATTTTAACCTTGACTTTTCCCGCCCAGTGACGATATTCAAATTTTGTAATATTTGAACGCGTAGATTTTGTACGCATTGGAGTTTGAACTTTGGATTTGAAGGGTCCGTGTAAATACATGTGTTTTGTGCGTTAAAGTAAACCCTGCATGCATGCACCCCTGACAGCTCCACACGTGCACCGATACTTGCCTTGACTCTTGAGGGGTTGTCTCAATTGAATCAATAATTATGATAACCCTATGATGACACTCCTTGTTTACATTCTGGGGGTATTTCAGATTCTAAGTAAAAAAACGATAGTTTACGATACGACCTGATTCTGAATCTGCTGCGAGGAAAATTGTGGATTTACTAAATGAAATAACACCTGTATTCACACATTATTTGGTAAAGTTTTCAACAAACTCAATTTATTCTTTATTCTCATTTCAAGTCTCACTTGGCCCGATTTTCAGGACCGATATTATCTATGAAGTAGATAATGGATGGTTAAAGTTAATTTTTTATTACTTCCGTGGTCCGGGTACGCGCTGGTGAATTGCGATCGCGTAGAAGTGACAAAGGTCGCCTACTACGCGCCGCGCCGACGACCAATGGTTCAATCGGCTTGTTGTCAAGCGCGTTGATCAGCCAATCAGCGTGATTGTTTATTTCTTCTGCGTGTACGCTCGTCTACGCTTGGCGCACAGCTTGGACCACGGAAGTAATAAAAAATTAACTTTAGTGAAAAGTTACATGCACGGCGTACATGTACAGTAGAAAAGTGATAATCTTTTCCAAGGTTCCTTGACAGCTTAACCATCGCGTCTATGTGCGCGATGTCAAGCGTGTGCATTGAAGCATGTGCAAATAATACGCGCTGGATGACTAGCAGTACGCTTAATTTGTAAAAGGAAATCTGAATAACACTTTACATGCACAAGCAAAAATCTACATGCACTGCCAGTGTCAGTCAGTGTGTGTACCTGTCCTGGGACTGGGTAAATCGAACCCTGGCCTGACTATACTAAAATGCAGCAAACCTTTGACGAGCGCGACTACCGTGATGTTGCAAATTCGGCGCTAACAACGCGTACGGCGCACAGTTCATTCACAAATTTCCACTCGCCTCTGTGGCCAATCAGAGACAAGTGCGTGCAATGCAGTAAATACGCGACGTATCCTTACAATACGCGCTCGTCAAAGGTTTACTGCATTTTAGTATAGGGCTAGGCCCTATAATATTATAAATATCTTTTGCATTTAAATAGTGAAAAATGGGGTATAATTGTTGAAGAGCAAGAAACTTGCAAAATCGGGATGTTTTCCCCAGAAAAATTCGCGAAAAGAGATGCACAAATTTGTGGAAAATGTTAAGCTTAACCTAACCTGCACTGGCATGCCTGGCCTAGCTCCATCACTGTTTCACATTCATGCATTGAGCTCCTGTCCTGAGCTAAAGTAGGCCTACGCCCGCTACTTTGACTACATAAGCTTACATAACTGGACAAGGAAGATATCCTACCTTGATATTGCTGCAACAAACTCATGATATTTGAAACAATATTATTTTAATTTAGCCAAAAAGAGCGAGTTGTCTACTTGCCACACAGAGGTAAATATCTTTGAGTCTCAGCATCAGTCCGTCAATCCTAGTCTCGTTTCAATCAATATTAAGGGCACACAACACTATTTTTTGTGTGTGAAAGCTTGAAATGAAATCATGGGGGGGGGGCGTCAAATTGACCAATTCAGCATCGATTCTGCGCCCCTCCAAGCGATGAAAGTTACGGTAAAAATCAATTGAAAGAACATTTTAAGACCGATATTCAACTTCTAGTAACCAAAATTAATTAGTGGTAGGCCTTATTTGTCCAAAATTTTGGGCGCGCAATTGTTTTAAGAATTGGGGGGGGGGGTGCGCCATTATGTATAGCACTGGGCGTGGGTGAGGGGTAGCAACTCTAGTTACGCCACTCCCAGGTGTTGAAAAAGCGATATCCAACAGATCTGAATTAAAATGGGGCAATAGGCCTGGAGACTATACTAAAAAATTAATTTGAAATTTTTTTGAATGAACCAACAGCTGTAGGCCTAGGCCTACGCGATCTGACCTTGATCTGATTTCAAAATACAACGCAAACACACGACTTGCTAATAATGAAAATACTAACCAATCATACGGTATGCTGACAATCGTCATCCTGTAGGCAACTGTTTTCATTTGAATGAAATTTCTACTATAGCTGCAAATGATCATGAAACATACGGACTGAGGATGTTGCCTGGGATGTTGTGAGGAGTGTGTCTTTTACCCTCCCGGCCCTCCGACACGGTAAAATAAAGCAATCGGGATCTTGTAGGCCAACAGTCAGTGGCGTAGTGTCATACCATGGGGGCACATGCCTGCCCCAATCAATTTGAAAATTTAGATAAATCATAAAATTATGGAAATTGCCAAAAAAAATCAGGCCCTGTCACCCCCTCCCCCAATCATGGTCGCCATCCCCCTCCTCCCCCATACTAGGATGAGGCTCATGCTACACCACTGCTTTCACTCATATGTGAATGATATAGCTGAGATGATTGAGGAAATCGAACCAGACTGAGCATTGTCAGTGGCGGCACCAGGAAAATTTTTCGGGGGGGGGGCATTGGGGCAAAGTGAATTTCAGGGGAAAATCAACAAATTTTGCGCAAAAATGCCTTAAAAAGTGGAAATTTGCGTAATTTTTGGTTTTTACTGGGGGGAAACAGGGGGCAAGAGTTTTAACTGGCGGTTTCCCCACATCACCCCCCGGCGCTGCCACTGAATGTTGTTCGCATTGATGCCAGCAATTAAAAAAAAACCTATGATAGCATGGAACCAAATATGTAAAGAAATATAAATGGATCAAAAATTGCACTCCCACCAGGTCTGCTGCCCCCCTACTCCCCCACCCACACATCTCTATGCATCTCAGATACTTCACATCACACAGGCCCTGACATCACACAAAATAGTGGAGAGCGCCCTTGAAGTTTACATTACGATTTGCCCCGATTTATTTGACCTTTGACGCCACAGCTGATTGATTTCATAATTTCTGTCACCGGCACATGATCCAGATCCAGCTGGCCCACGACGTCTTTACTGATGTGATGTGAATATAAAATGTATGAAAATGTGAATAATCGTTACTGAAACTATTTTGATGTAAGGTAGGGTATAAACTCTGTTCTTTTGTTGTACAATGTCTTTTTCAATGATATGTGATACCTCACCGCATACCTGGACATTAAAAATAACAATTTACTTTTAAGCTTACCTAAAAAAAATACCATACAGCTGACTGTCATTCTGTCATTGACAGTGATATTGTTAGTACAACAAGTCATACCTAGAATATTTTCTCAATTTGAATTTTATCCTTTCTAAAAAAAGGCCGATCGACCGACCGTACTTGAAAGGTCCGTCTGCCCGTAGAACAGGGTTTCTTTTTTTCGTTGTCTAACTGAAAATATAGGCTATTAAACTTAAAGGTCATGAAGGTGGCAGAAATGCTCATCACTTTTTGCACAAAATATCTGACCGCACCACATGTATATTATTTGCTCCACCGGCACCGATAGCTTCCACACGTACTGCATGGAATTGATGAGAAGCCCTGGCAACATTTTTGATGCGGTCGTTTACTGTGTTTACTTCTGAACTTCCATTGCTTTATACTTTGATCAGCATGTAATCAGCAGGAATTGTTAGGCTTTTACCACTACGCCGAAAAGTAGATCCACGTTGAAGAGTGACAGAGTTGGTCGACCTGTCTGGACTATTTGTGCATGTTTAATAAATAAAGTATTCAATTAATAATTTGTGATTCTTCTGGCGAGATGTCAGAAGGCAATTCACAAAATAAAATATATTGATAATAATCTGTGAATAATTAAAGGCCTGCCAATTACGAGCTGATCAAACTAGATACACAGTGACTGACAGTGTCATGCTCCACCGATTTAGACTGGATTCCGATTGCAGTGGTCTCTAGCCTCAAATTTGAAGCTATCGGTTACTAGTGAGCAAATTTGTGGCTGGACTTCTCGAGCAACTAAACCAGCGATGGATAGAGGATAGAGCTGCCAGCTATCTCAAATTGTGTCGGAATCAGTGAGGTGTGACACCATGTAAATTCGGAAGTACATGTGTAAACAAAGCTGATCACAGATGAGTTAGCAAACTCATTGGTAACATTAAACTTCACACAGAATTTTTTGGATGCATTTGAACACTGATGACAATTACTGACATGAACCATACTTCCTAGTCAGAATATTCAGTCTCAGAACAAAATATTTATAACTGACATGATCATGTTCTGGGTCTGAACTGTTTCCCTACAAAATCTTGATGTCAAAGTAGACAAAAGATGCATGTGGCAACACTTCACAGCTTTTTAAATCCTTATTCATGTTGCGTGATTGTGGACCATCCTGATACTTGAGTGTTTGGATAACCGGAACCGTTTTAACAGGTCTTTTGTCTACCTCTCTGTTTGTAAAGAGACAAGGATTACAAAATTGTCATCATCGCCGAATAAGGTATTTGGCTGGTACTGTTCGATTTTGGTATACATGTACATGTATATCGAAGGGTGGGTTTTCAGTGGTGATGGTGCATTTGGGCAAAAGTGCTGCCAAGTGCGCCCAATTTGAGTGCTTTTGAGTGTTTTGGGTGAAAAATTGGTATACTGATGTGTAAAAAGTAGGTACGGTACCGTATTGTTTGTAATAAACGCTCCCCCTCTAATAAACGCCCCCCTCCAATTTTTCTGTGAAAAATTGACAAATATGCAAACATTTCCATGCCATATCGTGTAGGTAAGCTTAAAACTTGCATCAGTCATGTCAGTCACGATCACTAAATTGCATGGACAAAACCTAATATGACTCAACTCCCATCCATTTCATTGCCTAATTATTGTAGAATTTCACTATATTCCATGCACTTACAGGTGTAATTTTGTTGTATTTCCCACAAAAATATCATTTTCCGTGGGCGCCGCCATCATGTATAGTCGTAAATCCCTTCTTTTAACAGGAGCACCATCGGGAAATTGAACCCAATTTTGAAGCATTTTTCACTGACAATTCACTTCCAATAAACGCCCCCCTTTTGGAAAAATGCAACGCCCCCGGGGCGTTTATTACAAACAATACGGTACATAGAGAAAGTCAGCATCCAAAAGTCTGTGTGGCACATCCCCGTACAAATTGTTTTGAAGACCCCCCCCATCCCGGAAACCTTCAATAACGGTACCTCATTCGCTATTTATGCTGTGTAGCATGGCATTATGCTGGATGGCCTGGATAAACTCTATAGAAAAGATGGTCTTATCTCATCATTTGTAGTATTGGGCTATTGACCTATTCCATTTAAAATCCACACTACCCCTGTGGAAGATTTTGGAAATATCTGACACAGAGGGAGTATGAATTTTAAATGGAATAAACACATTAGGCAGCTCCATTTGAATTTCATACACCCTCTGAGAAAGATTCAACCTTAATCTTCCACTGAGGGAGGTGTGTATCAAGCGGAGCTGCAATGTATTCATTCCATTTAAAATTATACTCCCCTGTGGAAGATATTTCCAAAATCTTCCACAGGGTAGTGTGGATTTTAAATGAAAAAGCCCATTTTGACTGTTAGATGATCATATTTATACATTTTCTTTGTTTGATTTACATTGTAGTACCATACCAAGGACCACATTACAACGCTGAGGGTTAACAAAATACTTTTAGATAAATCCATCAAGATAATCAAGATACAATATGGATGAACGGGAACCACTAGTTGGTGGTATGTCCACCAGTTATGGTGGGCAGAGAGTAGATGTTATGGCTAATGGTCAGACCATGGTGAGGGAAAAATCTGTGAATAGTATTACATCGGAAATCACACCAGGGTCGGTGAATGTACCAGAAAGTCAGGAGGAAAGGGTAAGTGTGGCAAATAAATTGAGAGCAATGTATGGTACCGTATTCAATTGTACATAATATCTGCCCCAAGCAATTAAAAGTAACTTATTAAAAGGGAGCCCTTAATATTTTTTAATAATTACCATATTTTGAAAGTGAAACATTTTTCATGCAAAATAGTGTTGTAGTTCATAGACCAGTCAAATTAAGGAAATTACTCACCACTAAATGCAGCAGAATGCATTTCACGTGAATACATCTCCCAAAAGCTCACATAAAAACATATCAAAAGTCCCCAAAAATCCAAGTAGTGGAACAGTGCCTAATTTGCATTAATCCAAAATGGCGACTTATGCAGGGGGTGAAATTTCAAAATTGGTCAAATCTTCATGCAATAAACCATACCAATGTATTCCTCTTGTCATAAGGATTTAGAAAAAGTATAGTATGACCTATCTCTGATGTACAGTTCTTGAGTTATAGGGGAAAAGGGCAAATGTCAAAATTTGGATTCCACATGGGCCAAAAATTGAAAAAATTCTCTGATTTTGATAAAAATGGTCTTGGATTACTCTTGCAAGAACATAGTTTGCCATATCTCATATGGTTTGTTACATTGGTAACAAAGCATAAAAGATCAAAATCCATTGAGCCCTGTTGACCTTGACCATAGACTCGGACTTCACAGTCTATGCCTTGACAAAACATCAAAAACAATACAACTTTTCTCATTTTGATTCATTTTTGCCAAAGGAACAATTTGAGACCAGTTGGATTAAAATTGGAGCATTTTTCAACTGTAGACACGTGTGGACCCCAAAATTTGACTTTTTGCCTATAACTCGAGAACTGTATGTCGAAGACACTTCAAACTTTACTTTCTCTGAATTCTTATGATGAGAGCAATACATTGGTAAGGTTTGTTTTAAAGGTTTGACTAACTTTGAAATTTCATCCCCTGCATAAGCGCCATGTGTTTATGCAAATTAAGCACTGTTCCACTACTTGGATTTTCGGGGACTTTTGGTGTGTTATTAAATATGCTTTTCTGAAATGAATGATGATTAGGTTAATTACAGTATTTGTTTTTGGAGGAAACTGTCTATGTGAGCATAAGCTAACATGAAAGCTGCATTAGAAATACACAATAACTTCCTACATTTATGTTTTCATAATCATCCATTTGTTATTCCAGAACACATTTAGCTTCAGGAAGCTGTGGGCATTCACAGGGCCAGGTTTTCTGATGAGCATAGCATACCTTGATCCAGGCAATATTGAGTCAGATTTACAGTCAGGGGCCGTAGCTGAATACAAGGTATGTCTACAAATGTATTATTATAGTCAGAGATGTCACTTTTCCGAATTTATCCGGAATTCCAAAATTTCCGGATTTTTTAATGATTTGAACCGAAATCCGAATTTTGGTAAAAATGTGACCGTACAGCACAAATGAGCCGTAAATTCCCTAAATTGTATTCTAAGTTACAGTGTAAAATGTGCATGCAGGACGGATTCATCCGCATTTTTAGCTGGCGCGACATATTCTATCTCATTTTTATAGTCAAACACCAATCAATAATCCTATTGTTGAAGAGGATAATAGAGGCCTTGCATGTGACGTATCATCCCGTAAATATGGCGGACTACTCAAATGCATTCAACAAAAGCATGATTGCAATCTAACGTGACAGTTCGTCTCACACACATAACCCTGCACTATGATCAAATAGGTTGATAACAACATTTAATTGAATGGACTGCACTCCGCCATAACTACGGTGAAGGACACCGGCTCAAATCCTTTGTTTAGAGCCAATCGATAATTTCATGCAGGGCCTCTATAAGCTTCTACCTTAGATGGCAATAGAATTATTAATAGCTCTGGTCTTTGTTTGCTTTGGATAAATCCTGTTCAAGTGGTGGGTTACCAGGCATTCTATTTTGTATAGTATGTATAACCAATAATAAACAATGAGAGAACTTTCTTGAACCTTGTTGACTTGGGGATGATTTGGTATGGCCACCAATTATGACTGCTTGATATTTATTGCCAGCAATGTGGAAAAAGAGACACACATAGAAACGAAAAATGCTACCATTTTGTTGAAGGAGCAAAGTTCAACAAACCATAACCCCGCTACTAAGTCAAATAATATACCATTTTAAAGCTTATGGTGTATATTTTCTAAACACGAAATAAAACAATTTTGACCGGGGAAGGAATTTACGGCTCATTCGCCGTGACAGGTCACAAATGATCTACGTTTTCGCCCCTGGACCCCACCAGGGTCAAGTGGGACAAGTAACAATGCTAGTTGGCTTTTCTTCAAAATATTTCTTTGAAGTAGGTGAAGTTCCATACTAATGTAAATTACCAATCCCAAAGCCTGCAAAAATAAGTTAAACATGCAATAAATGTCATGTCTGGGTAAGTGATAAAAACCTACTGCTCCAATGACAACCACTACCAAAATAACTATCTATTGAGCAAATAAATAATCAGATAAGGCTAAATAAAAATAATATTTTGACTCTATTTTTAAAAAAAACTATGCTATCTATGGTACTGGTAATTTGGTCAAATTACCTCCTTTGGCCAAAAGTTGACATGTTGTTTATTTCTCTTCCGTTCAGTTATTATGGGTGTTGATGTGGTCAACTGTCATGGGACTAGTACTACAACTACTTGCAGCAAGGCTAGGAAGCGCTACAGGTAAATGTCCTGCAAAAAGGTTTTTCTCCAGGGCGATTTTTTAAAAGGTCATTAGTTCAAATCTGCCATCAGAAGACATGATGCATGGAGTAAGTACAAAGCAAATGAGTCAATCAATATCACTTCAACTGGGGATTTCTTTTGTGCTTTATACATGCATCATGTCTTCTGGAGGCAGATTTGAACTAATGACCTTACATGAAATCACCCTATATATAGGCCAAAACTGCCCAATGGGCAACATTTTGATGACTTTTTGACAGTTTATTAAAACATTGCACAAAAATGTTTGTTTATCAGGGTGGGGGAGACAAGCTTTGATCCAAAAATGGGAACAAGTGCTTAGTGCTAAGTGAAGAGAACCAGCCAGCCATATTTGAATAGGAAATGTTTTTGGAAAAGAAAGTATAGTTATCATGTACCGTAAAACCCCGTCTACAAGCATATAGTGTGCTTCTGATGAAAGCTACATTAATCCAGTCGCCATTATGGAGTTTGAGCAAATAAATTACGGATCCAAGCATATACAAACATTAACAAGTATTATTTTAAGACCGATCTATTGTATTGGTATATTAACGCTTGCTTCGAATTAATTAAGCTTTTATAAAAAACACTATATATGCTTGTAGACGGGGTTTTACGGTATGTCAATAATCTATGATTATAATTGATTATTGACATACCTGGGTGTATTTCACTAAACTTTTAACCCTTCTTAAATCAAGTGACTGTTTGTAAATGATGAATACATTAATACTAGACGTAACTTTATGAAGGGCCCCTGTAGTAAATCACTATTATAAAGGGGTCATAGCGATCGTATTAAGTCATGTTAGTGAAATGGATTTTACGATGTGTCGTAAGTTACGATTGATTTTGAGACTTACAAAGCTTCGTAAAGTTGAGTGAAAGAGACCCCAGATGTCACTTCAAGTTTAGTAGTGAGTGATGTCTCTGTAAAAGAGAGCATTCTGATTGTACCACCTTTATATGCGAGCATATTATGTTGTGATTCGGAGAATGGCAGGATCATTTCAAAGCTACACAGCTTTCACAGTTTCAGAATTTATGTACATTTTCATGACCATATTTGGAATCAGCATGAAAAAGGCATTAAAATGAGTGCAAACAAGCCCAGTATTGGTTCAGTAGTTCTTGCGATAGCTATTGATATTTTGAGAAAATATCTCAAAACTTAAGACTTTTTATGTTGAAGCTAGCATGCAGAGTATTAAACATCTGAGCATTGATTGCACCTTATTATTTCTGACACGGCATGTACATGTATAACATGAGAACAAGACAGTTTCATGCTTGTAAAAATGATTTTGACTTTCAATAAAGTGGTATTGTTAAACCCTCTGTAAGTAACATGTATTGTTTGTTCATATGTTTGCAGGTTATCATCTAGCAGAGGTATGTCGAAAGGAGTACCCCAAGGTTCCATCTGTGGTCCTGTGGATCATGATGGAGATAGCTATCATTGGCTCTGATATACAAGAAGTTATAGGTTCAGGCATTGCAATTAATCTGTTATCAAATAATAAGTAAGTATAAATATCCGGTATCTACAAGGTTTTAATGTGCATCCCCAGGACTCTACCAAACCAACTTTTTTAGTTTCCTTTTATGGTCCTATAACACATTCAAGATGTTAACAAAAAATATTTCCCGGCACTCCGGCCATATTCAAGGTTAAAGGTCAACACAGTGGTCAAATTTCAAAGTTGCTCAAATCTAGTTAACAAGCACACCAAATTATTCCTCTCATTGCAAGGATTCAGAAAAAGTATAGTTTGACCTACCTGCGACATACCGTTCTTGAGTTATAAGCAAAAAGGTCAAATTTGGGGCGGTGGTCAGGTTTTTTGGCCACACAGGGCCAAATATTAAAAATGCTCGATTTGAACGAAATTGGTCTCAAATTACTTGTTATGTAAAAATAAGTCAAATAAGGAATAGTTGTAACCATGTAGGATGTTTCGTTACCTAGGAAACATCACAATATAGGTTGTGGTCAATAGGCTGTAATGAGGATTGACCTTTAATGGCCAATTTTGTCAATAACGAAGCATTTTAGACAGTGCAAACGATTCCTTTTTTGACTTGCTTTTGAATGACGAGCAATTTGAGACCATTTGCGTTGAAATCAGAGCATTCTGTGTGGCCAGAAAAACTGACCACCGCCCAAAATTTGACCTTTTTGCATATAACTCAAGAACGGTATGTCGCAGGTAGGTCAAACTATACTTTTTCTGAATCCTTGCAATGAGAGGAATAATTTGGTGTGCTTGTTAAGCAGATTTGAGCAACTTTGAAATTTGACCACTGTGTTGACCTTTAACCTTGAATATGGCCGGAGTGCCGGGAAATATTTTTTGTTAACATCTTGAATGTGTTATAGGACCATAAAAGAAAACTAAAAAAGTTGGTTTGGTAGAGTCCTGGGGGGGATGCACATTAAAACCTTGTAGGTCAAATTCTATACTTAACATAGAAATCCATGTACTGTTTTTGATTGTATCTCAAAATGGAAAATGCAGACTTTACGACCAGTTTGTGGTGGATGGGCACATATTATAAATGAGTGTGACAGTCTGCTGTATGTTTTATTATCAATAGCAATAGTGGTAATGGAGGGAGAATTTGAGTGTCGTTCATGAAGCTGTGAAAAGTGAGGACTGACATCGTCAGCTCCATGATTAGTATTAGATTTAATTAGGGCCCATTAATTTACAAAAAGTAAAACTTTTTGTGCAGCAAATATAAAAGTATAATACAAGAAGTATGAACTTCCAGAACTTCATATAAAGTCTGGTGCATAAGGCTGCGAATCTGCTATATTGAATTATCAAACACAGGAACCAAAAAGTAACCTGCATCATGATTCTGGTGTTTTGGGATGCATAAATAATGCAAAGGTTTGTGCATGAAATATGAAGTGAATTATTGGCCAAATCAGAATAAATTCACATTAATATACACTTAATGTATGCTGTTGGTTTCCATGTGCAATGTAAGCAAAGCAGCGACCACTCTGTCAAGAACTGACAATTGTTTTAAGGCCACTAATTGTCACAAGAGTATACTCTTTTGGTGGAGTATACTCATACTCCTTCATCTAGTGCTTTTGAAAAATATTTAAATATGCTGTTATTAAGTGTGTTATATTTGTAACTGATAAAATTAGATAAAAGACTAAATAAAATAGGTTATTATTAATATTTTTTCCTTCCGTTTTGTTTTCCTTATTTTTTTTCTTTCTTTTTCTTTGTTTTTTTCTTTTTTTCTGATTGTCTTTCTTTCTTTTCTTTCTTTTTCTTTTTTTTTTTCTTTTTTCTTTTTCTTTTTTTTTTCTTTTTTTTTTTTTTTCTTTTTCTTTTTCTTTTCTTTTCTTTTTTGTCTCTGTTTGCCTCATCTCATCTTCTCTCGTCTCTTTTCATCTCGTCTCTTTTCATATTGTCTCTTTGTGTCTTGTCAGAATTCCAATTTGGGCTGGATGTTTAATAACAGGAATAGATACGTTCACATTCTTACTTTTAGAAAATGCAGGTAAGTTTGAATTTTATATTCATGGATTTTATCCTATAGTTCAACATAACATTGAGTGTAGTGAAAGTTATTTGCTTACATTGAGGATGCATATAACTATAAGTATTAATGGATACTCAGCCTGATTCTAATATGACCACATTTGGAAAGTTAATAATGTCTGTGTATACATGCATTTAGGTCACTTAACTTATTTTATGTAGAAAATTGTAATATGACAATAACTTAACCCCTTGAGCCGTCAAATACGTTGAAGGCTGTCAAATCATGTTGACCTGTGCGTGATAACCTCCAGTGGGCGGTGATTGCACAGTAAAGAGCAGAAGCAGAAGTGTGAGCAGGAGCCTCTAAGAACTATCTTGATTGGTTACAAAAAAAAGCTATAGCCCGTATTGAGCCAATCAGTGATATGGTAAGAATAGTCAGCAGAGCTGAAGGGATTAAGCTTAAATTGTTATTTTAAAAGCTCTATTTTGATTGGTTACTCAGATGATTATGTCATGTAATTATCCAACCAGGGGCACTATAAGAAAGGGAGAAGTGCCTTTGGCCTTTGCCCATGGGGTTATGATGAGTTATTTAAATTTTGTTAAAATCAGTGATTATCTGAGTCTTCATTGAATTTACTAATGAATAGCTGCATACATTGAAAACAGATATGACACAGGAGAATTTGATGTATACATTTTCCCAGTGGAAGCACAATAATAGAATTGGCATAGTACCAACTCATTGGGCTATTCCATTTAAAATCCACACTACCCCTGTGTAAGATTTTGGCCCAATTGTATGTCTAAAAAATATAAAATTAATACAATGTTTTAAAATTGGAATGGTTAGTGTATAAGAATTTGTGTCTTATTCCATTCCAGGTCTTCGGAAATTAGAAGCTTTATTTGGGGCACTCATAACAACAATGGGTTTCTCATTCCTATATATTGTAAGTATATTGAATATTTATGTAAATTACATTAAAATAAGAAAATAACAACTTTATTTGTCTCCACATTTGAGTGCAAACACCACTAGGTCATGCTCTCTCCTGACCTGCCTTAAGAGAAATAAATCTGGTTAAATGCGGGTCTCAAAAGTGATGGTTATGAAATTGTCTAATCATTTGCATCTTTGTATTGTCTGTAATAAACGCCCCGGGATCATTGCATTTTTCCAAAAGGGGTGTTTATTTGAAGTGAATTTTCAGTGAAAAAAACTTAAATATTGACTTTAATTTCCCGATGTGCTCCTGTAGAAAGGAGGGATTTTACGACTACACTAATACTCTTAGATTATTAATACACAGATTGGAATTTTCCATGCCTGTGCCCTCTAAGCGTACTCGAATTCAGCTGACGCCGGTACAGCGTATAGACCTGGCGACATCGCTTATCTTACGCGCGAAGTTTCTTTTGTGTACGCTCGCGCTATTTGCGCTATTTTGAGTTTGCTCACGCGGTACCTGACTTAGCGTCGATCCCCTGAGGCAACATGCCATGTTTCCACGGTATGCTAATACTACTACTATGGTGGCACTCACAGAATTGCATGGAAAATGACATTTTCGTGGTAAATACAATAAAATTACACCCATAAGTGCATCATCAAGCAAGAATCTGGTGAAATTCTACCACAATTAGGCAATGAAATTGATGGACGTTTGAGTCATAATAGGTTTTGTCCATGTAATATAGCGATAGCGATCGTCACTGACATGACTTACATGACTGATGCAAGTTTTAAGCTTACACGATATGGCATGGAAATGTTTGCATTTTTGTCAATTTTTTATTGAAAAATTGGAGGGGGGCATTTATTAGAGGGGGAGCGTTTATTACTGACAATATGGTATCAGGTATTTGAAAAATCAAAGTATTTTGATTTGAACCTCTGTATATTCCTCAGAGCCATAGGCAAAATGCTCAGATAACTCATGCATAATTATTAGCCTCTAATTCTCGAGTCTTGCCTAAACATTTTCTTTTTAATTCACAGTATATCACAGTAAAACCTGACCAGGGTGAGATATTGAAAGGTCTTTTCTTCCCTTGGTGTGAAGACTGCCATCTGCCTCAAATCCAGCAGGCAGTGGGGATAGTAGGAGCTGTTATAATGCCTCATAATATATATCTACACTCAGCACTTGTATTGGTAAGAACCAAGTGCATACTGACTAAACTTTGGCCACCTCAAGTTCACTAGTGACCTCAATGCTTTTTTTGGTGCTGACAAACCGCCCTGCGTGCGATTCGATACTGCGGCCTACCAGGCTAGCGGCACTCTGTACAAATTGCCTATACCGATTCCGTAGACAAAACCTGTGGCACAGTCGCATCCCCTGCTTGTACGTGTTTATCTAGGTCAACGTGGCAATGAGTCAGGGTCAGAGGACAGCGCAATCTGTCTGCTGCCAAGATCCGTAATATATTTCTATTAGTCACCTTTTTGTACCGTTCGCAGATAGCGTGACGTCTGCCCAGCAACAACAATATGGGCATATTTTATATTATTTATTTATTTGAACGGACGCTTTTAGGCCTATATCAGTGGCACACGCCTTAATTGGCGGTGCGTTCATATAAAAGACAAAAAAACAAACATTTAAAACAACAACAACAATAACTCATAGGAAAATGAACCACATACATCCAATGACAGCGCCTTTTCAGTAGCTACGCCACATTATAGCTCATTCATATCATTACATATTCAAAATCACCTTTCAAGATTTGTGGCGTGACGAACAGACTCTTATACAGGTATCGAGCTCACGCTGTCCTCACTTGAGCGATCGATGTAGCGCCTCTCTATATTTAGTACTCTCAGGGCCTACATCACTTCTGAACTTGATCTGAATCATATATAGAATATTAGTGTGAGGGGGAATGGGAAGATATGTATGCATTATGTAGTATGCATACTGGTAGCTGTCATGTGGAAGAAAGTCCCTTCATTTAAGCCATGAGTCCTTGTTTTAATCTCCCATAAACTTGCAGTTTATGCAGCAAGGGTCAATATTTTGCCCCTCCGACATCATGCTTGCCATTCTGGCTGTCTCTTCCATTACAAAATGAAAGTTATGCCACCAGCTGCACTGTCTCCACTTAGTACTTGTATCAGTAAGAACCAAATCCTTAACAACTGGGTGTTTTCATGGGGGGAGGGGGGATGTAGGGGTCATCAGATGAACAGCTGTTATATTCCCTACAGGTAAATTAAGTAATTCTTGACCAAGATCGAACACTATGAACGCTAGTGGCTCCGTAATAAACACACATGCACATAGCGAAATACAGAAGAAAGCATACACACGCCTTACATTGTGTACATGCGCATGTCCCAGTTTGGCCAAGAATTCCAATTGAATGAACGCAGCTTTTAACAGCTGCACTCGATCCAACCGCGATCGTATATTGCGTATTTCAAACTACAACGCGAACGCACTACCTTGGATACAATGCTATCCAATCACGAGTGCGTTGGCATGGTTGGATTCACTTCCGCGTTACTCACGCACAGTCGCACACGCTGGCGTACATCGCGCAGTGTACGCAAAAATTTGTCATGCTATTGAAAGCTGCGTTCATTCAATTGGAATTCCCACTATAATTTACCTATAGTTGGAACAACTATTGGTTGCAGGAAGATGTACCGTATATATTCATTCCAGTAAAAGCCTATACCTCTATCTTCATGCACCAGTGAAAATACAGTTTCCAAAACATTATAAGGGACATTCAGTTTGATTTTGAGTTGAATCAGTCTTCCACAAATTTGGTTATATGGAGATTCTACCGTTAATTACTAGCCTCAAATAATTATAACAAGCAGTTAATTTAGTATTGTTTTGACCTATTAGTAATGATCTTTTTTTTTGTCAAGACCAATATGTTTTTCTGCCAACAGTTTTCTCAAAGCGTTGATTTGACTGGATGTTATTGTTTTACCAGAAGTACTCCTGTCTCCAATGGTCTTGAGTAGGCAGACCTGCCAACCGTTCCGATTTAATCGGATTCGTTCCAATTTTTGAGGTCAAAGGTCACAAAAAATAAATTTCTGCAACTTTGGTACATTTCGAAAAATTCCACTTTTACAGTATTTTTAATAGGTGAGTTTGGCCCAAAGCCAATAACCTATACCTTTACTTTTCCTTTATGATTTTTGTAAGATAGCAATAAAACTATTACCTATGAAAAATGTTTCATATTATTTTGTTGCAGTCTCGTAAAGTGGATCATTCCAGGGAGTCCAAAGTGAAGGAGGCTAACATGTATTATGCTATAGAGTCAAGTAGGTACCCAATTTTATAAATAGTATGTATCCTAAACATATGGGTCCGTATGCACAAAAGAGTTAGACCAGGTCTAAAGTCCTTTACTATTATTTTCTTCCAAAAGTTGCTTGCAAATTCTAAAGATTTTAATGCTATGTTCAAAAATAATACAAAATAACTTAAGCAAATGTAAAGGAAAATGTCCTTTCTCCTGATACTAAATTCCACTTAGACCAGGTCTAACTTTAGACCCGGTCTAAATCTTTTGTGCATACGGACCATGGTGTCCCCAGGTGAACAGGCTGGCTCGGCTGATAAAAGTTGATCAAGATATTATATAATTTTGATTTTGCAAGTCTGAAAAGCGATTTTGGGGAGTTAGAGAAATGAATAAGAATAACAGCATTAGGTTGGGTTGTGGTCCAACTTGATTCCAGTTTGGTCTGGTATGGGAAGGAAAAAACTTACCCAGCCAGTCTCTATCCTGCCTACCTGACTTACTGATTATTATGAGATAAGGCAGTGAAAAAAAAACCTTGTTTGCAGACCCGACCGATCCAGATTTTGCATGTTGGGGGATTTTTTTTAAAATTTTGATAAAATTATGTAAAATCAGTGCAGCTTTTTTGCCAAAATGCATTGATTTTGACTGAAAATTTTTGAAAATAATTCAGCACATTTTCAAAATACGTTTGCAAAAAGGTCATCAAATTTTTGCCAGAAAGGCTTTCAGTTATATTTTTAGGGTCATTTTAGCCGTTTGAAAAAATAGAATAAAAAACTCAAGACTTGAAAAGTCCGTCCACCTGTAAAACGGTGGTTTTTTCATCACCTTATGGACAAAGTTTGCGCTTTATTTGTCATGACATTTACATGCACACCGATTATAAAAGAATTAAATAGGCCATTTCAGATGTTGTCTGTATATATTTAGGTATATGCCAAGTTTGAATTACACTCCAGTAGAAAGCAGAAGGCATGCATTGGTGTGCATTTGCCCTCACACAGGTCTCAAAAATTAAATTCAACCTCTGCTAAACAAGCCATACCAAGACAGAAATAAATACGCAGTTACCATAAGATAATGTTGAATAGTTTTCATCATTTTGTTCAAGAATATAATTCATATTAACCCCCTGAGCACTACCTGTCGATTTAACATTGCCGCTGATTGGTCAATTACACGATAACTTCACTTTAATCACCAATTAGAATGGAGCTTTGCAAATAATTCACACCAATTTTTTTGTGTGGTGAAATTATTCTAACAATGTTGCTGATTGGGCCAATTGATAATGACAACTTCTTTTTGGCCAATCGGCAGGTAGTTCTCATAGGGTTAATATGCCGTGTGTGTTTTGTTTATACAGGTATAGCATTGTTTATTTCATTCCTCATCAATCTCTTTGTTGTGGCCGTGTTTGCTGCTGCTTTCTTTGGCAAAGATGACCCAAGTCTTATCAATGCTGTAAGTATTATTACAAGGTTCCCTTGATCCTTGAAAGTCCTTGAATTTAAAAACACCTTTTCAAGGCCTTGAAAGTCCTGGAAATTTGCACAAGGTCCTTGAAAGTCCTTAAAAATTGGAATTTTACCTTTAGTATAATTTTGACAAAATTTGGGAAGTGGAGAGGAGCTGTCACTTTTCGTTAATACGCAGCTTTTTGTGTACGTTGTGGTAAGTCCTTGAAAATCATGCTTTTGGACCTTGAAAGGCCTTGAATTTTAAAGGATTTAAGGTGTGGGAACCCTGTTATTAGCTATATGGCCAGTTCCATTCTGCAGGCCAGAGGTTGATTCAGGATAACTTTTATCCCAAAATTTAGACCCATATTTCTTCTAGGTTGTGAAAAACTGAGGAGGTTTATTGAGGAAGTCCTTCCCGCCCAAAGCGTGGAAGGACTAGTACCATCTGAGCCCACCAGATCTGTGGCAAATTATTTTAATTTTCCTCTTTTTGAGAGATGCAGGCCTCCTGCATCCACCCCTGCTGCAGGCCAGGGTTGACAATTTACCTGGAAAATTTTTAATCTGGTTTGAATACTGGAAAATCCAGGAATATGATTCGAAAATACAATTATAAACCCAGCACAGGCTCAGGGCACAATTTTTCTAGTGAACGTGAGGGATGAGGGAATAGGGGGTCCTGACAAAAAAAATCCTTTGTTAAAATACAAAAATATTATAATTCACATCTTCTTTGGGCATTTTGCAAAGTTAACTATACATTTTGTGCAGCTCAAAAAATGTAAGACAACATTTTTGACTGACAGACCTTGCCTGTACCTTTGAAAAGCAGTTTGAGGACAAGCAAACTATTTGTCAAATATTCTTTTGTACAGTAAACAAGTTACTCCAATATCATCTAGTATTATGATCAGGACACACATTGATGACTCATATGCAATCAAGTAAAATCAGTGGGAACTCGGAAATATTGATTTTGAGATATAGCCATACAAAGGAAATATTTCCTTTTGTTTCCTGTTTGTTTTGGAACTCTTTAATTGCTCATATCTTTGAAACTGGGTGTTCAATTTCAATGGTGTTTTCTGCAAAATCCAGATTTGTAAATGCTTGTTACCATCCTATAAGAAATTGGCAATTTAATATTTCTGAGTTCCGACTGATTTTGCTTGATTGCATCACATATGCTAGATCTGATCTCTGGATGGTATGCATGACTTGCATAAATGACAGAGAAATTTGTGTTGTGTTTGGTCATGTGTGTAATTATTATTAATGGGTCACAGAAACTAGGATACAACTGGAAAAAAAAACCTACCTAGAACTATTTAGTTATTATGATGGATATGCATGTATAAAATTAGCTCTGTCAGAATTGAAGATTCTATTCATGTTTATTGTGGAATATAGCAATAAATTTATTTTTGTATTCAATTATTAATGAATTAATTAAATTGTGAATTAATATATTTTGGACAAAATGCTTCATTTAGGGACCGGTCACTATTTACCCCTAGGGATTTCAATTTTTTTCGACAAAAAAGTTTATTTTCCCCCTTTCGCTTCCTTTTGGCGTTCACCCTTATTTTATGAAATTTATGCATTGAAAATTTCATATTTCCCCCTCTTTCCTGGCAAAAAAAAATTGGATTTCATTTGCTTTCCCCCTAAAATCCCTCGGGCGTAAATAATAATGGCTTCTTTGGTGCACCATATTTCCAATTAGAGTAAACACTGCATGCCATACGTAAGGCCCCTTGCAATCAATCTTAAGTTTCCCGTCACATAATTTCTGAAAACAAGTGAGGTAACTTTTTCATTATCCATTATTTTTGTGACTTTCATTATATGACCAAACACAAGTGTAAAATGCATTGTTATTTACCGCTCATGGACTCAAAGATGGATGTTTATCCCAAGTGAGATTTAAAAGTATACTAAAAAAGAGGCTGCAAGTTTGGTAGCAAAATGGATGTTTTGATTTTGATTTTTCCATTAAATTTGCACATTTATTCATCGGGTTTTTTTTGCAAATATTACCAGTTTTTATTGTTATTTTTGAAAAATCACAATAATGAATTCAAGTGAGGGTCAGAAAATGAAGGGCGGGTGACGGGAAACCTATTATTGACTTTCATTGGCCTAATAGGTTCAACCTGCATGGTCAAGTCATAAGTTGAGTCAGGCCCGTAACCAGGGGGGTGCAGGGGTGCACCCCCATGCCAAAGGCCCCAAAAATAGAGGTTTTTTATGCCTTTTTGACCCAAAAAGTCCCATTTGCAAGTATGCCTTTTTGTCCAAAAATGTCCAAATCCACTCCCCAGTTTTTTATCCCACTCCCCCAGTCTAAAAGGTCCAAATTTTGAATAAAAAGGTCCACTTTTTCAAAATCAGCACCCCACAAAATAAATCCTGGCTACGGGCCTGAGTTGAGTCAAGAGGGAAAATTGAAAGATGGACTCAAAGCTTGGCAGTGTCAAAATGTTATTTTTTCCCTATTGTAAACTGAAACTATATTGCATAAAAGAAATTTTCTACCTTATTGCTATTTTATTTTTAGGGACATTGGATACACGAAAAGTATGGTAATGCTCTTAAGATCATCTGGGGTGTAGGCCTACTAGCCGCAGGACAAAGCTCCACAATGACGGTAAGGAAGCGCTGAAGGTAGTATAAACTACCAAAGATCAAAATTTAAGATATTTTCAAGTTAATTCGCTCATGGATATTGCTGCTGTTTATGTTTAAACAACCTTAGTTACCTTACCCTACATAATGCTATGATGTTATAATGTGAATGCTCACTCACATATTTTGAAAATTTTAGAAAGATATACACAAAAGTTCAGGCCGTAATTTACTTTTGTCTAAAAATCATATCAAATCCCTAATTTCACCAAAGCAAAAGCAAACTAGAAACCTATAGGGGACTTTACCCCCACAATACCCTACCTTTGATGTTTGATGCGACGTTTTATCGCTAAAATTTGCACAAAAGATGGTTATATGATTAGCAGATGTCATTTAGATGTACTGAAATACAAGCATTTTAGTATGCCGTATGAAAACACTTAGGGGTTCCCCCCCCCTCCCCACTCCTTCGACAAAGGTTAATTGGAATATGTAATATATCTACTTATTTTACTCATTTACAGGGTACATATGCAGGACAATTTGTGATGGAAGTAAGTAGCTAGGAAACATGTAATTGTTGTTATGTTTGTTTGTTTGTTTGTTTGTTTGTTTGCTTGTTTGCTACCTCAAATATTGTATACCCCTTATAAATTTGCAGCTTTTGAAACTGCATCCTTTTTCATAAACCATTGTCAATATTTGGCAATTTATACACAATTCCCCTAAAGTGTATATAAATTATGTCATCATAAGATGATCAGATTCAAAGTTATGATCCTCCAATGAGTGTGGACTTTTTTTTTGTGTGGTCTGTATATCGTGACCATAGTTCATATTTATCATTACATCTAATTTATAGTCTGTATACCTTCCCTGAGTCGGTAATTTCAATATTGTTTTCTATTGTACACTGTATCTCTAAATGTAATGAAGAGAAGTATATAAAAGTATACATTTTCAGAAAGGAAATGATGCAAGGAATCCAACTGCAGTCAGTCTGCTCTGAAGTACAAAGTACCGACGCGAACGCACACATTGTGCCGACTTTAAAGGCACGCATACCTGCAGCTGTATACGCGTGCGTTGTCACTTTGTACTTCAGAGTGGACAAACTGTAGCATAGCAGATTCCTGCAAAAATTAACGGTTTTTGAGACAATCTCAAAATTGGATTTAGCTTTACAGACCCAAGGAAGGTAAACGGACCTATGCATGACGTTAATTTTTTTTTGATGTTGTTGAAATTCAAATTCAATAATTTTTTGCAGCTGTAACGGCTTTTGAAAAGCAATAGTGCTATTTGTAAGTCCCATGTTTACTGTCCTGTACAGATTGTGCAATGTTTATCATGAATTGCTTTGATTGATAATGATAAAATATATGTTTCATATTCTTCCTTCCCTTTATAATAGTGCAAACTTTCAGCTTAGGCTACGATAAAGAAAAATCCTGTTTTACCGGCCTGACCGACCCATATTTTGTGAGAATTTTGGGTTTTTTATATTAGTTTTGCTAAAATCATTTAAAATCAGCCGTTTTTGGCCAAAATTAATTGGTTTTGACAGAATTAAAAAAATTCAGAACATTTTTCCAAATTTGACATTTTAGGGTAATTTTAGGCTCCAAAGTCTAGCCGCCCGTAAAACAGGGTTTTTTTTTCATCACCTTATGGTAGAACATACTTAAGTTGTTAGAGATCACTTCAGACAGGGTACATCAGACCTGCCAACTGTCCCTCATTTTGAGGGACTGTCCCTCATTTGGAGTTTTCCAAAGTGAAAAAGAGAGACAGTCCTGCTTTCTGAAAATGTCAGTGATGGCAAATTTTAATTTACGAACAGCAGAAAATTATGCAAATTTCACTTTAAAATTTGCTATAGCATTCTCTTTAGTCGATTGTGATAAATTTAGACCTGCAAAACCTTCCCTGAATTCTGAAAGTGTTGCACACCTCAAGTCTTTGAATTTGTCGGTACCTGGTTTGTGTACATGTACAATGTTTTGGCCTCACTGTCCCTCTTTCTGACTTCGGTAGGCTGGCAGGTCTGGTACATGCATGATAACAAAGGTTACTGGATGGGGTCATGTTCCATGTTACACTTGACAGACTATAATGTATTAAAAGATCTACATGAGTATTAACATTTACTTGATTTGCTTTTACCAGGGTTTCTTGAAGATTCGTTGGCAGAAATGGAAGCGAGTTCTTCTGACACGTTCCTTGGCCATGGGCCCAACTCTTGTGGTGTCCGTCTTAGCTGTGGGTGACTTAGACATCTTGGATAGTTATCTGAATGTTCTACAGAGTATACAGCTCCCATTTGCATTATTACCCATACTGCATTTCACCAGTAGTGAGCGAGTCATGGGAAATTTCAAAAACAGCTTGTAAGTGACAGTATTTGGCCAGAATTGGGCTATTCCACTTAAAATCAATACTACCCCTGTGGAAGATTTTGGAAATACCTTCCACAGGGGGAGTATGATTTCAAATGGAATGAACACATTGGGCAGCTCCACCTGAATTTCATACACCCGCTGAGAAAGATTCAACCTAAAACTTCCATAGAGGGATGGTGAGTTGTAAATGGAGCTGCTAATGTACTCACTCCATTTGAAATTCATACTCCCCCAGTGGAAGATATTTCCAAAATCTTCCACAGGGATAGTGTGGATTTTAAATAGAATAGCCCATTGCACTGCTCACTTTTCATTTGTTTCGGAGCCAATTTATCAATTAGCAAGATCAGAGGGTGTAACTGCTGACTGCAGTTTTAGGATAAAAGGTTACGGTAATAAGCAGGGCTGGGCTCTATGCTGCATACTGTATGCACTTGCTCCAGGTAGAGAAATTTTATGGTGAGTGTTACTTGCTGAAGTATGCCATCTATATAACATACAGTTGGTAGCATATCATTGTGAAATAGAATATGGTGGCGCCGATGCATAACTCTGCTACAAAGTCATGAAACATGGTAGACTAAATTCGGTGCTAAAAATGTCGGCATGACTACAGAATACCCACCTCACCTCCCAACACAGTGTTAGGGTTAGGCTTAGGATTAGGGTTAGGTTAGGGTTAGGGTTAGGCACCCTGAGTGGGGTATTCTGTAGTTATTCCAAAATGTCAATGAATAGTGATGATCTAGTGCTGAAAGAGTTATTTTGTCTTCATCATCTTTTTCCCACAGTGCATACAATCCAGGTTGCCAACCTCACAATTTAGTTACCCAATTGGGCAACTTGGAGTGATTGTTCCATGACTTGAAAATGGCCACTATAATTTTTTAGCTGCTTTTGGCCAACTTTGGAACTGGACTCTGGAGTGAAAAAAAAACCACATTCATTAATTTTAGCTCTTTTATGATGAATAAAACAAAAATTATGATAAACTAAAATTTACAACAAACAAAATGTTTTTGAAATTAGTTGTTGGATAAGATTCAATGAAAACCATGCAATTTTAGACAAAAGTTAACTAAAAATGTCCTCTGAAATTGATTGCTGACAAGATAAAATATGGGTGCATTTTGGTAATTTGTGCCACTGTTTAAGTTTTGTAAACATTTTGGCAACCAATGCACACATGTGTGCCCTGTGCAATGAGTATGAAAGTAATCTTTAACAAATTATATAACAAGAGGTACTATATTATGACATTAAATTATACAATTTTAGAATTTAGTTTCTTACTGTTTTTGTTTTTATTTATTGCAATATATTTTTCAATCATGTGAACTATATTTGTGTGAAATATAATAATAAGATGTTTTAATTGGATAACATGTGTGTTTTCTTCACAGTTTAACCAAAATTATTGTATGGGCATTGGCTTGCATCATCATGGCAATCAACATATATCTTGTTTTTGCGGTAAGTCTCTTGTCCTTAACCCCATGAGAAGTACCTGCCGATTGGTCAAAAGGAAGTTTTCATCATCAATTAGACCAATCAGTAACATTGTTAAAATAATTTCACCACTCAAAAACACCCCTGTGGTAAATTTGTGACTATTTTTGCATTTTTCTCAAAAAATAATAACACACTGGTAACAAAAGTTATGTATATTATTGGGGCAAGGAATCCAATTACTATACTGAAATTTCAGTGACTCAAGACAAGCGGTTCAGTATATATGATAGGAAGCGAGGTACATCCTAGCGGTACCTTATTTCTTATCATAAATAACAAACCGCTTGTCTTGGGTCACTGAAATTCCAGTGTAGTAATCGGATTCCTTGCCCCTATACATGGGAGGGCGAGTTAGCGCAGCGGTAATTCCCTCGCTTTGCACCACTGAGGTCCTGGGTTCAAGCCCCGGCGCCGCCCAAGGACTCATGTGCACTTGGTTTATCCCGATTCCATGCTCGCTCTCACAGGTTTTCTCCGGGATCTCCGGTTTCCTCCTGTATCGCAAAAATCGGGTGATTAGTTGTTTGGTTATCAAAACTTCCTTCACCCAATGGAATTTGGGGAGCTGCACAGATAATTGGTGGATGTTACAATCTAAATGCGGATAGGTGTGCGCCGTTCGGCAGCAACCTAGTTGATGCGATCTGATTGTGATGATTCACCATTGCAGCGAAATTACAGCGCTTTGAGTCCTCTAGGATCTGGAGAAAAACGCTTTATAAATCCAAAATTTATTTATTTATTTACATAACTTTTGTAACCACTGTGTTATTAGTTTTTGAGAAAAATGCAAAAATAGACACTAATTTATCGAGGGGTGTAGTACCCCCTTAAGGGCAGAGTAATGGGAGAGAACATGGACCTTTTCGAGCTTCATTATTTCTTAATTGTATGTCCAAAGTATATAAAACTATACATTTTTGGAAAGGAAATGAGTCAAGGAATCCCATGGTGACGTCAGATTTGTTCAAAAATCTCAAGTTTTTGAAAAAATCACAAAAATTCACTTTTTTACCCAATTTTTTGTGACAACTTACAAAAAATCCATTCGAGTAAAAAAATTCAGTTAGCTTTTCATGAAGAAGAGACATGAACTTAGGGAAGGTTTTTTATTTTTTTGATATTCGTCTCTTTTTTCGAAATATTGAAAAAAACATGTGAAAAAAGCCATTTTGTCACTCTATTAAAGGTCCGTAACCCGATCGACAGCATCATCCCCCTGATTTTTTTCATTGTTGATGAGGTTTTGGTATCACATAATAGATACTATTTTTCTCCTTACTATCCTGAAATTTGACGCTCCAAGTCGATGTATTTCGGAGAAATCATGAATCACAGCGGTTTTACAGGTATACCAGTTTGTAAACAATAAAATTACTCGGATCATGGGAAGAGAAAAAAGCGAACTACGCTTAAGTGCTGAGGAGACGGTCCGCCGTATATAATTAAAACAATTCCTTGATTATTTCAGTTGGTGAAATAGCTCAATTGGCTAGCGTAGCCGTTCTTTTACCTAAGAGGTACCGGGTTCAAAACCCGGTATCGGAAGGTTTTTTCCTCTCCATTTTTAACCCAAACTTTTTTATATTCATTTGAAATGTACATATTGCAAGGGGAAATATATTTTGTTTCCTTTTTTCTGAAACGGCATTTAAAAAAACAAAAAACAAAAAAACAACAAATATTTTCCGTTCAATACGGGCCGGCATTGCAGCATGTCAGCATTCGTCATACGGGAATTGTTGTTGTTGCATGCCTACCCAGAATGCAATTCACGTATACAAGGTATTGGATTGCAAATTTGGCTATTTATTCACATTTACGCTGAAAATGCTCTCGTTTTTTCACAAAAGCAGCATAAAGGGGAGATATTTGATATTATTATGTAATTTTAAAGACAATCCATATCCAAAACCAATAGGGTTACCCCCTTTAAGCTAAAAATTGCACATAATGGTGTATATTTTTGTTTAAAACAAATATTTTGAAAAAATGAAAAAACCTTCCCTCGACTTTGATGTACTCTAAAGGATAGTGCAAAAAGTTTACCCTTTGCTTGCATATTTTTCGAGTTATCTTGTCACAAAAATCGCGCAATATTGTCAAAAGTGAACTCTGAGAAATCGTCGTTTTAGTAAAAAATGTCAAAATTATGCACAAAACGTCCTTAAATTTTAAAACGGTAAGACTTTCACACTTGTAAAAGCTGTATCTGGTGCATGGTCTAAATATGCATCTTTTTGCACCAATGAATCTATAATCTCTGCTTTCAGTGCTTAAAATTCAAAATAATTAAAAAATCTAAGTGGCATTTTGACTGCAAATTTTTGTTTTGTTTACACCACATTTGCTGGCGTTAACAACATACCGAATGCGCCTTGACTGCGTTGGACATACGCAGAGAGTTGCGCCGCGTCACGCTTGACTCGAATATTTCGCAGATTCGCAGCATTTCTGACTCATTATTTCCCGCCAATTTACTAAGCTGTCTTGAGCCATGTGACTTTTTAGAGTTGAAAAGAGTGAAATAAATCAGGCAAAAATACGAATAAATATTAGCAAGTTGTATTTTATCAGTTTCAAGTGAAAGAATACATCTTCGTGTTGATAAATATCAAAATATCTCAAATTCGGTCGTGGACGAATGTGTCTTCCATTACTCTGGCCTTAAAGGAATGTACTTCTATGCATTTGGTATGTAATATGCCAATTACATGCACAAAGTCCAGTATCTACATGTGTAAAGCTGTACATGCGTAAAGCACTAATTGTCATCGATTTTGAACTTCTGCTGACACGCACAAAGCACTAATTGTCATCGATTTTGAACTTCTGCTGATAAATGCCGAAGGTACACTAGTTTTGGCCCCCATGTGTAACAATCCAATATGATAAATTTACCATAATGTAAGGGAACAAACTGAAATATCAATGAAATCCTATAAATTATTAAACTAGCATCATTTCATAGCTAACCCCGCCCTCTAACTAGTTTTGTTCACATGACTTTAGGTTTGTTCCCTTTCGTACAGGTTTTTTTTTATTTTTTAGTCTGGATTTTTCGAGGACTCTTATTGCTTGGCACACATGTTGCAGTAATGAGAGCACTCATTCTAAAGAAATGCACAATCTGTGAACCAAGGTTCACAAGTCTGCACAAGGTTCCTTAATTGTTATTCAATGTTTTATTTTTTACAATTGCAGGAAATAGGTAACAAACCATGGTGGGTCCTGTTCTTAGTGTCATTGGGTGGCATCGTCTACCTTGCTTTTGTAATATATTTGGTAAGTACCCATAACAATGCTTGTTGTTATAAACAAAACAGGCCTGTAGCCAGGGCGTGAATCACACCCCCCCCCCATCCCAACAAAAAGTTCCTTTTAGAAAAATTAAATCTCTGATAATTTTGGATGGTGATTTTTGGCATGACCATGTTTATTATGCTGACTGGTGTGACTGCAATTTATTTTATTTTTTCACTTTTCACTGCTCAACCTTTTCGCAACATTTTTCAGCTAAATCTTTGGGTCGTCATTTTTGCACTTCACCCCAATAAAATCCTGGCTAGGCCTGGTTATAAGATATCTGACACCATTACTCATGTTACATTAAAGAGTTTCATTTGTAGGATTGTTTCATACGATTGGTAAGTTTTTGGTAGGCAAATCCAGTAAAATAGTAATCACTTTCTGAGCTTTCGATGACCGGTTATGTCATCTTGATCACAGATGTCCAGGCTCACTGCACTTCCCGCCATGGGACTTGGTAGTCTCATTCCCACATGTTCTTGATTGGTTTAGCAGCGAGTCGTAGACTCAAATCAGTTCACTAGAAAAATCTGTGAAGCCATGTGGATCAGGAGGAGGGGCAACAAAACCATGAATCAAGACATTGGGATGTATTCTCTGGATCACGTCTATGACTCGCTGCTAAACCAATCAAGAACCTGTGGGAATGAGACTACCAAGTCCCATGGTGGGAAGTGCAGTGAGCCTGGACATCTGTGATCAAGATGACATAACCGGTCATCGAAAGCTCAGAAATTGTGTACTATTTTTCTGGATTTGCCTACCAAAAACTTACCAAACAATTACTCATGTTGATTGCCCAGGGTGGATTGATATCAAGGCCTATAAATATTTGTAATCAGTTTCTCCTCCAAAGTTAATTCATACGCATTGAATGTTAAACTGAAAGTCCCAGATTCCAAATTTTCAGGGGTCTGTAAATAGGGCTATTCCAGTTGAAATCCACACTCCCCCCTGTGGAAGATTTTGGAAATATGTTCCACAGGGGGAGTATGTGTTTCAACTGTATCTGATCAGGGTTAAACATTTTGAAACTCGCACTCCCTCTGCTTTACCTATATCTTCCACAACTTGAGTGAGTATTTCAAATGGAAGTTACCCAATTGTCTATTATATTTGAAACTCATACTCCCTCCATGGAAGAGTTTAGCTAAATCTTCCACAGGGGGTAGTGTGGATTTTAAATGGAATAGCCCATTGTTTGAATTTATATTAAATGTGATTACTAAATGTTAATGAACAAATGCCTGAAGTATTACTAAAATATCTGCCTGGTTTTAGCCAAAATATATTGTATGTTAAACTACCAAGATATTTATATAATATTGAATGGCTTTGAGTGTGATACAAGAATATATTGCACGAGATAGAAAAATATTGCAGGAGTCGAAGACGAGTGCAATCGAGTGCAATATATTCTTGTATCACACGAAAATAAGCTATTCAATATTATTACATGTATTATTATTTATATCAGGTTTTTGCTATAATGCGGTAAAATGAAAATTTAAGCTTACCTAGCCATCGGGTTTAACCAATGTGTATTGTAATGTATAAGCTTACCTTTTAACCTTCTTGTTTTCTGCTCTTTACTCTCCAAAGACAATTTCGTAATAATTAGGCCAATATATAGGTTTATTTGTAGATGTGGATTATATTTCCTAAGGTTATCATCATCCAGAATTGTCGCGAATTAAGTTTGTGATTTTACTTGTTTATACAGTACGAAATCTCCTGTGAGCCGTTACGTTGTCTGTATTGAATTGTTGTGCTGTTGTATCATGACGCGTGTTGGTGCCGTCACCGTGGTAACGTGTGACGCGTACGCGATACGCGTACAATATTCAAGAAATATTGTATTGCATCCGGTATTTTGAAAATATTCTACAATACACAGTTTTATTGTATCGCTCAAAAGCCTGATATAAATAATAATATGGGATAATGTATGATGATTTAAAAATAATAAGCCTTTCATCAAAGGATTTGGCTATATAACAAAATCACAATGGTATCGCCATATTTTGCACAGATTAAAAATATACATATAAACCCATGATAAGGCATAATCTAATGGGAGAGTTTGGCTGATTTAAAGCCATATTATAACATTTCTTTGAAAATAAATTAGTATTTATTTTCCATAAAATGTTAGCTTTTACTGTCAGATAAGTCCCCTTTTAATTTTGAGCCGAACAAGTGAGGTAAAGCAAAGAAAATTTGAATTTACTACTAGCGTCAGTGCATGTTACTCCTGCGGTTTTAATACAATACGATCCTCTAGCGTGTGTGTCCCGCACGCCGTGTACGTAGTACTGTGTTATGAACAACACATACGCGTTTGACTAATATTTCTATCGTAATAATAAAACGACAGCACCTTAAGTCTTGATTTTTTCAGAGAATCTTTGTTTACTAAAGTACATTACAACCGTGTAAAAACCTGAATTATAAATTTTTTGAGGCGTTCTTCTCAGCAAATGTTATAATATGGCTTTAACTGTTTAATGTGTACTTTTTCTGAACAGGCCGTGGGTTTGAAAAGAGGTAACCAAATCAAGGTAAGTTTTGGCAATATTATGAGGATACTGTGAGATTTTGAACTTACTTATCAGGGTCCTGGTCCATAACAAATGTAATCAAATTACTAAAAACTGTCGTATGGGCATGAAACTTGGTGGGTATAGTTAACATTTAGAGTCAAATTACCGGACGGTCATTTTGGGGTCATCCGAGGTCACCAAGGGGTCATCTGAGGTCAAATTACTAAAAACTGTCGTATGGGCATGAAACTTGGTGGGTACAGTCAACATTTAAAGTCAAATTATCGGACGGTCATTTTGGGGTCATCCGAGGTCATCTGATGTCAAATTACTAAAAACTGTCGTATGGGCATGAAACTTGGTGGGTACAGTCAACATTTAGAGTCAAAGTTTCGGAAGGTAATTTCAGGGTCATCCAAGGTCACCAAGGGGTCATCTGAGGTCAAATTACTAAAACTGTCATATGGGCATGAAACTTGGTGGGTACAGTTAACATTTAGAGTCAAATTATCGGACGGCGGTCATTTGGGGTCATCCGAGGTCACCAAGGGGTTATCTGAGGTCAAATTACTAAAAACTGTTGTATGGGCATGAAACTTGGTGGGTACAGTCAACATTTAGAGTCAAAAGTTTCGGAAGGTAATTTCAGGGTCATCCAAGGTCACCAAGGGGTCATCTGAGGTCAAATTACTAAAAACTGTTGTATGGGCATGAAACTTGGTGGGTACAGTTAACATTTAGAGTCAAATTATCAGACGGTCATTTTGGGGTCATCCGAGGTCACCAAGGGGTCATCTGAGGTCAAATTACTAAAAACTATCGTATGGGCATGAAACTTGGTGGGTACAGTCAACATTTAGAGTCAATGTTTCGGAAGATAATTTCAGGGTCATCCAAGGTCACCAAGGGGTCATCTGAGGTCAAAAGACTAAAAACTGTCGTATGGGCATGAAACTTGGTGGGTACAGTTAACATTTAGAGTCAAATTATTGGACGGTCATTTTGGGGTCATCCGAGGTCACCAAGGGGTCATCTGAGGTCAACTTACTAAAAACTGTCGTATGGGCATGAAACTTCGTGGGTACAGTCAACATTTAGAGTCAAAGTTTCGGAAGGTAATTTCAGGGTCATCCAAGGTCACCAAGGGGTCATCTGAGGTCAAATTACTAAAACTGTTGTATGGGCATGAAACTTGGTGGGTACAGTTAAAATTTAGAGTCAAATTATCGGACGGCGGTCATTTGGGGTCATCCGAGGTCACCAAGGGGTAATCTGAGGTCAATTACTAAAAACTGTCATATGGGCATGAAACTTGGTGGGTACAGTCAACATTTAGAGTCAATGTTTCGGAAGGTAATTTCAGGGTCATCCAAGGTCACCAAGGGGTCATCTGAGGTCAAATTGCTAAAAACTGTCGTATGGACATGAAACTTGGTGGGTGCACTCAACATTTAGAGCCAAATTTTTGGAAGGTAATTTCGGGGTCATCCAAGGTCACCCAGGGGTCATCTGAGGTCAAATTACTAAAAACTGTTGTATGGGCATGAAACTTGGTGGGTACAGTTAACATTTAGAGTCAAATTATCAGACGGTCATTTTGGGGTCATCCGAGGTCACCAAGGGGTAATCTGAGGTCAATTACTAAAAACTGTCGTATGGGCATGAAACTTGGTGGGTACAGTCAACATTTAGAGTCAATGTTTCGGAAGGTAATTTCAGGGTCATCCAAGGTCACCAAGGGGTCATCTGAGGTCAAATTACTCAAAACTGTTTTATGGGCATGAAACTTGGTGGGTACAGTCAACATTTAGAGTCAAATTATCGGATGGTCATTTTAGGGTCATCCGAATTCGCCCAGGGGTCATCTGATGTCAAATTACTAAAAACTCGTATGGGCATGAAACTTGGTGGGTACAGTCAACATTGAGAGTCAAAGTTTCGGAAGGTAATTTCAGGGTCATCCAAGGTCACCAAGGGGTCATCTGAGGTCAAATTGCTAAAAACTGTCGTATGGACATGAAACTTGGTGGGTGCACTCAACATTTAGAGCCAAATTTTTGGAAGGTAATTTCGGGGTCATCCAAGGTCACCCAGGGGTCATCTGAGGTCAAATTACTAAAACTGTTGTATGGGCATGAAACTTGGTGGGTACAGTTAACATTTAGAGTCAAATTATCAGACGGTCATTTTGGGGTCATCCGAGGTCACCAAGGGGTAATCTGAGGTCAATTACTAAAAACTGTCGTATGGGCATGAAACTTGGTGGGTACAGTCAACATTTAGAGTCAAAGTTTCGGAAGGTAATTTCAGGGTCATCCAAGGTCACCAAGGGGTCATCTGAGGTCAAATTACTAAAAACTTGTATGGGCATGAAACTTGGTGGGTACAATTAACATTTAGAGTCAAATTATCGGACGGTCATTTTGGGGTCATCCGAGGTCACCAAGGGGTCATCTGAGGTCAACTTACTAAAAACTGTCGTATGGGCATGAAACTTCGTGGGTACAGTCAACATTTAGAGTCAAAGTTTCGGAAGGTAATTTCAGGGTCATCCAAGGTCACCAAGGGGTCATCTGAGGTCAAATTACTAAAAACTGTTGTATGGGCATGAAACTTGGTGGGAACAGTTAACATTTAGAGTCAAATTATCGGACGGCGGTCATTTGGGGTCATCCGAGGTCACCAAGGGGTTATCTGAGGTCAAATTACTAAAAACTGTCGTATGGGCATGAAACTTGGTGGGTACAGTTAACATTTAGAGTCAAATTATCAGACGGTCATTTTGGGGTCATCCGAGGTCATCAAGGGGTAATCTGAGGTCAATTACTAAAACTGTCATATGGGCATGAAACTTGGTGGGTACAGTCAACATTTAGAGGCAATGTTTCGGAAGGTAATTTCAGGGTCATCCAAGGTCACCAAGGGGTCATCTGAGGTCAAATTACTAAAAACTGTCGTATGGGCATGAAACTTGGTGGGTACAGTTAACATTTAGAGTCAAATTTTCGGACGGTAATTTTGGGGTCATCCGAGGTCACCAAGGGGTAATCTGAGGTCAATTACTAAAAACTGTCGTATGGGCATGAAACTTGGTGGGTACAGTCAACATTGAGAGTCAAAGTTTCGGAAGGTAATGTCAGGGTCATCCAAGGTCACCAAGGGGTCATCTGAAGTCAAATTGCTAAAAACTGTCGTATGGACATGAAACTTGGTGGGTGCACTCAACATTTAGAGTCAAATTTTTGGAAGGTAATTTCGGGGTCATCTGAGGTCAAATTACTAAAAACTGTTGTATGGGCATGAAACTTGGTGGGTACAGTGAACATTTAGAGTCAAAGTTTCGGAAGGTAATTTCGGGGTCATCCAAGGTCACCAAGGGGTCATCTGAGTTACTAAAAACTGTCACATTGGCATGAAACTTGGTGAGTACAGTCATCATTTAGAGTCAAATTTTTGGACGGTCATCCGAGGTCACTCAGGGGTCATCTGAGGTTAAATTACTAAAAACTGTTGTATGTACATGAAACTTGCTGGGTAAAGTCAACATTTAGAGCCCAATTTTTGGAAGGTCATTTCAGGGTCACAAGGGTCATCTGAGGTCAAATTAGTAAAAACTGTCGGATGGGCATGAGACTTGGTGGGTACAGTCACCATCGGCCAGGTAATCGTGCCCAACCGAGAACCACCAAAATTAAGGGGTCAAAGGTCAAATTTCAATATTGATCCAATCAAGCTCCAATTGAACAGTCAAATCACCATGGCTTGTTGCAGGTTCATTTACTTCTACCAAAAGTCATCGCAAAAGCAGGTGGTCGCGAAAGCAGGCGAGACTCATGGTTTGAGAATCGCCTTTTTATGTGAATCTTTTTTCACTGATACTCACTGGTCAATGACCAGTAACCCCCTCCCCAGCATATTTTCAAAAACTAATTGCAAAGCTTGGTTTTATGAAGTAGGTGTTAAGTAACTTTAAAGAGAAACAAATTCAAACCTATTTTGATCATTTCATAATATAAATTTATTATAATTATTTCATCACTTCCATTACAAAGCAACAGTTTACAATGTTGCGCATATATAAGTTTTGTACAATAAACCTCTTTTTACATTTATTCACACAACTTGTCATCCAATTAGAATAAGCAAATAAAGAAAATATGTGATTAGAATATAAGTGATGTTACTCTATTTACAACATTTTGTGACCCCAGAGATGATCATAGTCTTAGGGAAAGCAGGAAGGAGTAATCTGACATGTTAGGCGTGTTGCCTTTAAAATTGATTTTTGCCACAATTCTGGGGACACTTTTTGATATTTCTCAATAAAAAGAGATTATCTCAAGTTAAAACAATTTTGGTTCATGCCCACAATATTGGTACATGCCCAAAGTATTTACACAATTTTGGTTCATGCCCAAATTATTTACACAATTTTGGTTCATGCCCAAAGTATTTACAATTTAGTGCATGCCATGCATGCTGCCATACTCGCATTACATTAAATGTCTGCAGTTATACTATGTTTACAAACAATTTCTGGGTAGATCTTTTGGCCGTAATTTGACTGGGCGGGGCAAGGTTTCCCTTATTTGAGATGCTATTTATACAGCGTCTTATTTACAGTGACAATAATTTGTTGTCCTCATTGTGAAAGTGAAGAACGTGATGGAAACATGTTTCTTTAATTGCAAATATTGCAAATTATTTAAGAAATTTTAGTGCAAATCAAAAGTGCTGAGAAATATTTACACATTCCTTTAATTGCAAATATTGCAAATTATTTAAGAAATTAAGTGCAAATCAAAAGTGCTGAGAAATATTTACACATTCCTTTAATTGCAAATATTGCAAATTATTTAAGAAATTTTAGTGCAAATCAAAAGTACTGAGAAATATTTACACATTCCTTTAATTGCAAATATTGCAAATTATTTAAGAAATTAAGTGCAAATCAAAAGTGCTGAGAAATATTTACACATTCCTTTAATTGCAAATATTGCAAATTATTTAAGAAATTTTAGTACAAATCAAAAGTGCTGAGAAATATTTACACATTCCTTTAATTGCAAATATTGCAAATTATTTAAGAAATTTTAGTGCAAATCAAAAGTACTGAGAAATATTTACACATTCCTTTAATTGCAAATATTGCAAATTATTTAAGAAATTAAGTGCAAATCAAAAGTGCTGAGAAATATTTACACATTCCTTTAATTGCAAATATTGCAAATTATTTAAGAAATTAAGTAAAAATACAAAGTGCTGAAAAATCAGTGCATGTTCCTAATTTGATAACTGTACATAGAGTGTTATATTAAATAAGTCATAACTTAGAGAAATATAAGTTTATAAATCTGGACCTGGATTCTTATGTGTATGATAGAATTATATAATTTGTAGTGGCATCGTGATATATATATCCATTCTCTTAAGCCATTGATATAAAATATGTTTCTATTTTGAATGATGCCTTTATCAGTTCATTGTCCAAGTATATGGTTTTCAGTACCAAATAGGCTGCGCTCATAACTGCATGATTTGACACTGAACAGCATAGGTGCAACATGAATACACCTGTTTTAGTGTTTATATATACGTAACACATAAGCTTAACCCAATTTGTGACCGTACACCACGAATGAGCCGTAAATGTCCTCAATTGTATTCTGAGTTACAGTGTAAAATGGGCATGAAGGTCATATTCATAGGTATTTCAATTTGGTGCTACGTGTATCTCATTAAATGAGGTACACGTAGCACCAAATGAGTACCTATGAATACACCTTCATGCCCATTTACTGTAACTCAGAATACAATTGAGGACATTTAAAATGACGGGTCACATTTACTCTGCACATGGAGAAATAAATCTGAACATGTTCTGCCTACAGTAAAGGTCAGAAAAAAAAACTAATTTGGGTCTGATGATCTTGTCAATCAAACTCCGACACAGGCCATGATTTGTTAGTATTGCGTAACTAGAGTGGTGCTACCATGCTAGGGTGGTAACTCCCTAGTTACCTGATACTAACCAATCACAGATCATGTGGAGATTGATTGACGAGGAGATCAGACATGAACTAGTATTTTTAATTTCTGACTTTTATTATATTTGGTACTAATTAAACTATAGTATGAAACCTTTCATGTTTCCATGATCTCAATTTTGTCTATGGTCTGTAATTTTTTCAACTTTATCGTCTGACAATTTCACGCATCATGATGTTCTCTTCTGTCCTTTTGCCTTTACAACATGGCCATTTTTTATCAGTTAAAGACCAAGCCAAGGTATATAGAAATGGATTGAGGGTTGAATTGATTGGTAGGACAAATGTCGCTATCCAGGTATAAGCTTGTGGACTTACTTCTACTGCGCCAGTCTGGACTAGAATCGATAAAATCCCAATTGGTACCCAGCAAAGAAGGTCTGTGAGGACAAGAAGAGACAATTTCTTAGCCATGCGTATTTCTTCTTTTGATGTGTGAGTGCGCCCAGCCTCTCTGCTAGTTTTTCTAGTATTTATAAAAATGGCAGCGTAACAGAAACCCACTATTAGGAAACAGATAAGGTTGAGGCCTGTAAACATTGCGATGGATAGATACATAGACACTCTACTTGAATCTTGTATATTCTTTGTTACCGGGTCAGGAGCCACCCATATATCATAGTATAGCTTACGTTCAAAGGTGATAGTGCTTGCATTGTAAGCCATAAATTTTGAAATTGGCAGTCCATTGCAAACCTCCGAAACCGAATAGATATCAGATTTTTTTCCTGCTAAAACAAAAGAGGTAATGCTAAAGCTGATTGCTATCAGCCATAACATGACCACTAGTAGGCGAGCCACTGCTGTACCCAAGCGTCGGCCTCCAAATGGGTACTTCACAGCCAGAAACCTGTCTATGCTTATCAGTGTTATAAAGAATGCCGAGGCCTCACTGGATAACACAGATAAGGCTCCAACAAATCTGCACAAAGCACTACTTCGCCAAGATTCAGAATTAGCAGGAAAAAAATCTACATAATATGCATCTACTGAAAGCAAAATGATCAGGTATACGCACATTATGAGATCAGATACTGCGAGATTTGTGATGAGAAGAAACTGGATCTTGTTACTTTGTTTCCTCTGCATAAACCTAGTGTAAATAGCGTAAGTATTTCCGAAAATACCAAAAATACTCATCATCCACATAAGAATCCTAAGGAAATTAAAGGTCAACAATCGTTTGCATGTTAGGAATGGAGATGGTGGCTCAACACTTGTACAATTGACTGATGGTGCATAACAACATATCGCAGCTGTCGTAACTAACAATTTTAAGGATTCATCTAACTTTTCAAATACTTCACTACTTATCCAGAGGAGTGGATTTTCTTCCAAGTTCACTGTTTGTAGAGAGATACATGTCGACAGTATTGGCATTTGATTCAAGTTATTCCCAGCCAGATTTAAATATGTCAATTGAGTCAGGCTGTTAAAGATGTTTCCAGGAAGATTACTTAGCTGGTTGTGTTCAAGTCTCAGCTTGAGAAGCTGTGTCTGGTTTTCAAAGGTACCGGGATGGAGAAAGGGTAGCCTATTATGGTTTAAACGCAGTAGCTTTAGATTCTTCAATGATCCAAAAGCATTGTAAGCTATCTCATGTAATTTATTGGTAAAAAGGACTAGCACACGCAGACTTGTCAGTCCTGCAAACACACCAGAGTGTATCTTAGTTAATGCATTTTTATCCAGGTATAACTCCTTTAAAATTGCCAGTCCTTTAAATGCACCAGGCTGTATTTCGTTTAATGGACTGCCCCACAAGTATAACCTCTGCAGCTTTATCATTTCTTCAAACACACCTGACTGTATCTCGTATAATGGATTGAGATGCAGGCCTATTGCATCCAGGCTTACCAGTCCTTTGAAGGCACCAGGCTGTATCTCACGGAACGCATTGTCAAACAGAAGTAAGACCTGCAGTCTCACCAGTGCTTCGAATACACCAGGCTGTATCTCATGTAATGCATTGTGATTCAGGGCTAACCTTTTCAGATGTGTCAGTCCTTGAAAGACACTAGACTGTATCTCACGTAATGCATTGTGATTCAGGTCTAACTTCATCAGGTGTGTCAGTCCTTTAAATACACCTGGCTGTATTTCACGTAATGCAATATTAGACAGATAAAGTTCCTGGATGTTAAGCCTTGCATTTGGCATGGATTTAATACTATGTAGAGTACCGGTCCAGTGAAATTTCCTTACGAAACGTCCAGGTGGATACAAAACTTGAGTCACAGACACACTTCCATCAGTGCAATTACTGATTATGCCAACACTATCCAAGGTACAGGTACAGTTAGATAAGCAATCCACATGACATTTTGTATCCCGCCAATCTTTGACACACTGAATCGCCTCATTCTCTTGTTGCGCATTAATAGTCGCCTGTTTACAACATACAAATAGCATCAAGTATAATGCCATATACATGTAGCATGAAAGTTTACAAAGGATCCAGTGATGATAGCAGTAGCCAGCCATGGTGGTGTTGTCAGATCTGTTTCAATTCACTAAGTGATTATCCCAACATGATCACAGTATGTATTAAGAGGAGAGGCTTAATATTTCAGTTTGTCACTATTACTAGCTGTAACTGTAGAGCTTTCTTGAACACTCATATGTGTCAAATTCCCATTGGTTAATCACTGGCAAAAACAGTGGGATGAGGCCAGCCCACTAGTGCATCATGGGATATTGACTGAATGAAATCTGTTGGTATCACTGAAGAAGGTATTGTGGACCTGTATGTGACCAATTAGCCTTATTGCGCAAATTGATATTGTAAGACTTGCGAGTTCAGATTATCAGAATATGCGGTTCAGTGCACCATTTTAGTTCCTTACCAAAACTTTTGAGGGGGGGGAGGAATAATCTTGAAATTATTTTAGCTAACATTTAAAGGTTAATGGTCAAATATTTTGATGGGTTGAGTGAGGGAATCATACTGTCAATTGGTTCACCCACCCTAAAGCGCCTATTAACAAATCTGAGGATATGGAATTTCTGTGCTTCAAGGGTACACTGCTCTCAAAGTGTAAAGAGTGTAAAGGATTTTGCATTGACATTTAAGAGAAAAACATGGGGCGTATTGAACAAACACCCTTCCAGTTGTTACACAAGGGTATTGTGAGGTATAAAAACAAGAGACAGTAGTGTTTATTCTACTGAGAGTTTCGTCTTGATGTTGTATCACTGCAATGTGCATTTGCATCCCAATAGACTTTTTCTTTGGAAATTAATTCAGAAAGATGTTGCTTGCGATAAGGAAAGACTACAACCAATCACATCATGTTGACATGCTGGCAACAACCTGTAAAATGAGGATGTGGTGTGATATGATTGGTCACACCAATCATATTGTACCGAGTTGTCGCTCTTACTTAAGGGATCTAAAATGGCGTTTATTGCGTTTCGACAGTATTTTTGTGGGACATGAGAGCACCTCAGACCTATCGAATTGCATTCTGAATCTGAAGCATGTCTTTCTGATATGAAATAATATTCATTTTTTGAAAATCACAATATAATACAAATTTTATGACAAATTTTGAAAATTTGATATTTTTCAAATTTTTGATATATAACAGTCCTCGAAGTAAATTATATAAATCTAATGATATATTCTTAAAAGTGTATGTAGCAGGGAGGAAAAATAGCGGTCAATTGAAAATTTTGACCTTTTATATTGAAGATATGGATTTTTTTCCCAAAAGACCTTATTTTTGTTTGGTGTTTTGGGAAAAAAAATCCATATCTTCAATCTGAAAAAGGTCAAAATTTTCAATTGATCGTCGACTTTATCCCACCTACATACACTTTAAATATAAATCATCAGATTTATAAAGTTTACTTAAAGTACTGTTAAATATCAAAAATGTCAATTTTTAATGATTTGCCATAAAATGGGTATTAAATTGCGAATTTCAAAAAATCAAAATTATTTGATATCAGAATGACATTCTTCGTATTCAGAATGCAATTTGATATGTCTGATGTGCTCAAATGTCCCAAAATAAATACTGTCCAAACATTCATACCCCATCCCTTAATGCAGCATACTAAATACTGCACACTGTGGTTTTATTTATGCAGAAGACTTGATACCTTGTTAAAGTATACAGAGGCTTATGTGTTTATGCTTGCGTATAGCACACTATAAATCACTGTGGTTTTGTTTTTGTTTTGTTTTGTTTGTGAAGTTTCAGATTTATCCATGCTTCCAAGGATAACAGGCTTAAATTTCAAAACCAAGCTTATTGCAGCCTGCAATATTCAATTCTAATCAGTGTCATGGTCCATTGGGCTATTCCATTTAAAATCCACACCACCCCTGTGGAAGATTTTGGAAATATCTTCCACAGGGGGAGTATGAATTTCAAATGGAATGAACACATTAGCAGCTCCATTTGAAACTCACTCTCCCTCAGTAGGAGATTCAGTTTGAATCTTTCTCAGAGGGTGTATGAAAGTGAAATGAAGCTGATAAAGTGTTCATTGCATTTGAAATTCATACTCCCCCTGTGGAAGATATTTCCAAAATCTTCCACAGGGGGAGTGTGGATTATAAATAGAATAGCCCATTAGTGCATATCGAGGGTTGAGAACCAGAAACCCATAACTCAAAAATGCCATTTTGAAAAAAGAAAAAACAAATTTAACTAGATGGCACAGCTGTATTTGAGCAAACACAAATATCTATGCCCATGACCCCCTCCCCCTGCCCACAAACAAAAACTTGGTGACTACCATGTGGAAGTCCTGATTCAGCAAATCCAAAAGTTATAAACTTTTATTGATTAAAGTATCATCCTCATAGCACCTACAATAAAAGAGCGTACAATTGGGCCCAAATCCAATAATTGGTGAGCATCATGTCACCCCTTTCCAACCGTGACAACCCGTAAACAACCCTAACATCCCTTATCCAACCCCCCCCCCCCATGACAACCCTTTGAGATTGTCCAGGGAACCAAAATTTAACTGCGTACACACACATTCCTCTGTTAAGGGAACTTTATATCAGTTTTATATAAAGACGCATGTTCCAAGCCTTTATCATTGCAAATACAGATAGCTACCAAAATGCCAACTTTTGCATGTCACTGTGTTAATAGGTCGAACGTATTTGCTAATACAGGTAGCTACCAAAATGTTACCTATTGCGCTACACTGTGTTAATAGGTTGTACCTATTTTGATTTTTAAAGCCTGTGAACTTTGACCTCTGGGGTTGTGGCTACCATAGGATTCATCCAGGGGTCATCATTGTACCAAGTATGATCCCTGAGGATGCTGTAGTTCTTGAGCTAGAGCTATTTGAAATTTTACACATATTGCTCCCTGTAGCCCATGACCTTTGACCTCTGGGGTTGGCGGTACCCTAACAAATTTCCTGGGGTCATGGACCATCATTATACTAAGTATGGGCCCCGAGGCTACTTTAGTTCTTGAGTTAGAGGGGAGCAAAGGTGTAGTTGTAAGGAGAAGGAGGAGGACTAAATGCAACAAATACAATATCTATGCCCCATTTGCGGGCATAGATAATATTTACAATATAAGGGTCTGATCTAACTCAAATGTGGTACTATAACCAAGCGTTGTATATATCCAATTCATCATAACAAATGTCAATATGATTAAGAATAGTGGAATTAAAGATACTCTTTAGTACTCCTTTAAGTACCGAGTTAAATCTTTCTGACATTACCTGAAATCTATAATCATTGAGTTACAACGTTCAATTTCACTCTCAGTGTTGTAAATGTTGGAATGTGATATTACCGTACTGACGCGAGTATAGTCCCACCTTCCGAGTAAAGTCCCACCCCCAAATTTTCGAAAAATTTCAGAAATTAAAAAAATGCTAGGATCATTCATGGTTGACCTAAAAAAATAATTTGTATTCATGTCATACTCTATCATTAATAGAGTATGACATGAATACAAATTATCAATTTTCATATTAAAAATACAAAACATCTTGGAAATTTATTTTTTATTTTTTATTTTTTTAGGTCAACCATGAATGATCCTAGCATTTAGGTCTAGGTCCAGGGACTACAAAACCGAAAAAATAAAACACTTTTAAATGAAATACCAAAGAAGAACAAAACCCAATAGAATTCTTATCATTTGAGCAGAAATAAGGACTGAAAATTGCAGCATGCGAATTTGACAGCCGCACTCAGCTGATACGAAAAAGTTATTTTATTCTATCTTCAGTAGCACACGGTTGCTTGTTCTAAAAATGCACAATTTTATAAAAGTTTAGGGTGTTGTGTTCGGCAAATCCCTGATAATCCTTTAATCAACATAGCACATATAAAAGTGTAATTAAGGTTAAATGTCAGCACAGTTGCACATAAGATTGTGATTTACAAAGAAATTATTAGTGCTTTTAAAAGAACTGTAACGTAACTTATTCAGTATGAGTTGATTGCACACAGCAGACCAGGCAGCGTATAGCAATATCATAATATTAAGATAAAATCATCATTTTAATAGTTTTGAGTGGGTATGGGCATGATATTGATCCTTTTGTTTTTGCCACACAACTGAACTGTTGACACTGAAACTGATCGCACAATTATTATTACTTTGATGTTATAAAGTTACACCTATCATCAACAAAAAGCTGAAATTGAATACAAGTCCTGTCATGGGAAGTAATTAGGTATGATTTATACCAGGGAAGCAAATTCTACTCTCGCCTCCCTGTTTATAGGAGTCTAGTATTTAAGGTGGTATTGGATGCATTTTCTAGAAATTAGGAAATGCTTTAAGCATGTTTTAAACAGATTAATTGAGTAGGGTAAAGTACACTGATCAATATGCCTTTTGTTTGGAGCAAATCGGCCATACGGTTTCCATAATACATCAATTTATATGTTCTTTGTATCCTATTGTTTTTGTCAATAATCAATATAGTTAATGAGCTAAAAGGACTGCAAAAGCTCATTAATATGTAATTTTTGCCAATATTTTGCTAAAAATCAATGCATAAATGTTCAGGGTACTTTTATTTTGCATACTTTTGCCCTGAAACTTAATTGTATGAGGCTGAACTGGCTATGTGGAGTTTCAGTTATTATGTGCTTCTAAACATCACCGATTATCATTCAGATTTCAAAACCAAGCATATTACAGCCTCTTAGATCCAATTTCTAATCAGTTGATTGGACCATTTATGTATATAAAGTTACAGTAATTCTATATATTAATTTTTTGTTTGGGAGGAACTACAGTATTTGGAAGAAAATTTAATTAAACTGGTTGATTACCAATACCATATCATATTGGTATCGCTTTGGATATGGTGACATCCATGAAAGGCTTATTATAGAAAGAGAATCTCACACAGTAAAACATTATCATACAATGTACGTTAAAATAATTGACAATAATTTTTGGTAATATTTTACCAGTAAAATGATGCAAAAATTTACAAGTTTACTGGTGTAAAAGTAGCATAATTTGATATTACAGTAAAAGTATACTATACACTTTTTGTGTAGCAAAGTTCCTAACAAATTTCCTGCCTGCTGCTATAATTCAGACATGGCTAAATTTTAGGATCAGCATTAGGCATTTAAAAAAAAAGTTGACTTGCCATTATCGACTGGCCCAAAAATCTGAAAAACAGGGTTGCCGTTTTTTTCCCCAATGTCAAATTGTGGTTTATAATATTCAAAGTATGTGTTTTATTTATGTTTAACTGCAATATAAACACATAAAATTGATTGGGAAAATATTGTTTTATTTAGTAAAGGAACATTGTTTGTAATGTCATGCATTTTCTTGTTATGTACATTTTCAGAATTGGATATGGAGTAAACTTGGGCGACCTGTTACTGAGGCTGAGTTACACCTGTACCCACAGAGTGCCAATTTGTCATTGGATTCCAGTATGTATAATACATATCCACCAATCCAGTGACAAGGAAAAGAATTGGATATGGAGCAAACTTGGTTGACCTGTTACAGAGGCTGAGTTACACCTGTACCCACAAAGTGCCAATTTGTCACTGGATTCCAGTATGTATAATACATATCCACCAATCCAGTGACAAGGAAAAGAATTGGATATGGAGCAAACTTGGTTGACCTGTTACAGAGGCTGAGTTACATCTGTACCCACAAAGTGCCAATTTGTCACTGGATTCCAGTATGTATAATACATATCCACCAATCCAGTGACAAGGAAAAGAATTGGATATGGAGTAAACTTGGTTGACCTGTTACAGAGGCTGAGTTACACCTGTACCCACAAAGTGCCAATTTGTCACTGGATTCCAGTATGTATAATACATATCCACCAATCCAGTGACAAGGAAAAGAATTGGATATGGAGCAAACTTGGTTGACCTGTTACAGAGGCTGAGTTACATCTGTACCCACAAAGTGCCAATTTGTCACTGGATTCCAGTATGTATAATACATATCCACCAATCCAGTGACAAGGAAAAGAATTGGATATGGAGTAAACTTGGACGACCTGTTACAGAGGCTGAGTTACACCTGTACCCACAAAGTGCCAATTTGTCACTGGATTCCAGTATGTATAATACATATCCACCAATCCAGTGACAAGGAAAAGAATTGGATATGGAGCAAACTTGGTTGACCTGTTACAGAGGCTGAGTTACATCTGTACCCACAAAGTGCCAATTTGTCACTGGATTCCAGTATGTATAATACATATCCACCAATCCAGTGACAAGGAAAAGAATTGGATATGGAGTAAACTTGGTTGACCTGTTACAGAGGCTGAGTTACACAAAGTGCCAATTTGTCACTGGATTCCAGTATGTATAATACATATCCACCAATCTAGTAACAAGGAAGCAGGCCTCGAAATAAGCCAGAATTTCTGAGGGCCATTTGGGCCCTTGATCTTAAATGTTTGAGGGCCCTCATTAATTTTTGTGGGCCCGAATTTGGGCCATTGGTTTTAACCTATGAACCCCCCCCCCAAAAAAAGTGAGAAAAATTGCCACAAATTTTGTGGGCCATTTAGGCCCGCCAGATGTGTCTTTTCCGGACCCTCACTGATTTTGGGGGCCCTTGGGCCCTCCTTATTTCGAGCCCTGCAAGGAAAAGTATCAATTGAAAAAGGTCACTCTATGAATGAAGAGTTCAGATGCAAAACACGATATACGGGGGGATTAAAATGGATTTTTCGATGAAAACATAGAACCATATTCAGATGCAAAATACCATATTGTTTGTATTAAACGCGTACAATGCATTTTTTCAAACCGGGGCATTTATTAAAAGTGGATTTTCAGTGGAAAAACCCTTTAAAATCAGCTTTGAACTTCGGAAGAATCACCTACTTCCAGTTCAAATTCAAGATGGCCGTGCACACGGAACCGTATGGAACAAGATATTTTCATGGTAAATACAACAGAATTACATTCGAAGAAGAATCTGATGAAATTTGGTGAAATTCTACCATAATTAGGCAATGAACTGGATGGCAGTTTTGAGCCATAATAGGTTTGTATGCAATTTAGCGATCGTCACTGACATGACTGATGCAAGTTTTAAGCTTACTCACACAATACGGCATGGCAATTTTTGTTCCTTTATTTCATTGAAAACATGGAGGGGGCATTTAGAGGGGGAAGTGTTTAATACAAACAATATGGTATGCCATTTGCAAACTTTCAGAGTTAAGGCCACTAACATCTGGCTTTAAAGTGACACCTTACTTTAAAAAATCCACTGTATATTTTTGGAACTATGATAAAAAACAGCACATATTTTCTTATTATGTTCTTTATATTTGACGAGTTATATTTGCCTTTATCTCAAATCAAGAAAAATGAATTTAACACTTTTTAATGTGAACTCTTCATAAGTATAATGTTATTACAATCTCAGCAAAAATGGGCTATTCCAGTTGAAATCCATACACCCCCTATGGAAGACATGATCTTAATCTTCCACACAGGAGTGTGAATTTCAAATGGGGTTACCGAATGGGTAACTCCTGTGTGGGAGATTAAGGTCATGTCTTTCATAGAGGGTGTATGAATTTCAACTGGAATAGCCCAAAGTGTTTGAACACTTAAGGTCCGTTCATACTACGCCGCAACTGCGTTGCGATGCGGTGCATTGCCGAGATATCGATTACTTTTTGTGCAGCAACTCGTCGCATTTCCAAGTTAAAATGTATTTACAAAATGTACCTTTATTGCGATATCGCAATGCAGTATTTTTCAGTGCAATGCGATGCGGCATCGCACCGTATCGCAATGCAATTGCGGTGTAGTATGAAAAATGGACCTTTACTTTTATTCCCATATTCTTCTTACCATATAGTGTGCATACTATTGTAGGAGTCACTGGAAATACATAATTTTAATAGTATTGCCTTAGTGTTCATATTCCATATTATACCCCTCCCCTTTCCCAACCAGCCAATTTTGGAAGAAGATATGGTAAAGATGAACATATTGTGCATTACAACATGGTGTGGGAATAGAAAGGGGGGACATTTCCAATTATGCCTTTAGGGGACTGTTCACAAGCACTTCTTAGGGGGGGGGCCTGATGCAAAAAAGTTTCATCACAAAATTTTTGTCAGGGTCCCCCCCTTTACAGATCTCAAAATTTCAGCCCCCCCCCCCCTTTTTGACATGAAAATTATGGGTCAGCCCCATAGAAAAGCATATAAACTCAATTTTTGGTCATTTTTTTCAGGGCCCCCCTTTTTTGCATCGGGCCCCCTAACAAGTGTTTGTGAACGCTCCCTAAATGTGTTGGAACATTTTTTTCTGAGATTGAAGATCTAAATTTGTACTTGAAATCAACTCATGTCTTCCGTAAAATATTTTATGAGAGGTCTAAATTTGTACTTTGTTGAAGTGAAAGCAATTCATGTCTTCCGTAAATTATTTTATGAAAGTAAAAGAAAAGGGGGAGGGAGATTTTTCAGATATCCAAGAAATCAAGTCAGCTGTGCAGATTCCATGTAGAGGTCATTGGGAAAGCAGATTCATATTTTACAAAAACCTCAGTATCAATTGCCAGTTGTTTAAAAGGGCATTTTGTGATCCACAGCCTCAACCCCCCCACTTTTCTCAAAAAAAGTGGAGATTTTTATACCACTGGAAACCTCTTGCTACATAATGTTTATATACCAAAAATTTCTTACAGATTATTTCGTTTAGCAAAAATATTGTCAAATTTGAATTTCGTTCTGGTATACCAGAACGAAATTACAACAGTGGCCTATGGAGCAGTGTAATACACATAATCATGCAAACACAAAATCAGAATCAACTGAAATTTTGGGAGTAAGCTTTTTTTCGTGGATATGTACTGAAAAATGTTATAACAAGAGGATGTTAAGATCACAAAATCCTCCTTTAAAATAAATTGCATACTTCCAGCCATTTCTTGCAGAATCAATTTGAAAGGGGAGATTAAAATGAGCAGAGGTTTGGTGTGCCCATTACTTGGAGTCTAATGTTGGTTACCTTGAGAGAAACGCCATGGTAAAGTCTACATTATTGGATTGTCAAGAATGAGGACCAACCTGTTGCTAGCGTACATCCTGTATTCATCAGCAAAACCCCAGATTGAAACATAATGACAGTTACAATCTTGGCGGAAAATGTTGCCACACCAAAGCATTAATTGGCCAACATCCTTCCCTGCTCCCCTATTGCAATGTTGATTTGGACAAAATCGTTATCATTTCTACATTTCAGTCTCCCAACATTGAAAGATGGGGATGGGGAAGGGAGAGTCTAAATTGAATGTGCATGCATTTTTGCAACTATTATACAAAGATAATGCGGTACTGTCACATATTTAGCTCGGGCGATTGCTTGATTTTAACACCAGCACGTGCTGGTGTGGCAACAAATTTCTGCCAAGGTTGTAGCTTTAAGCTTGAGGGTTACAAAGCTGTGTGCATGTTGTGTGAATTATTACCACAATGCATTACACTTAGAATGCAAACATGCATGCACTTAAAAAAAAAGTTTGCCAGCCACATGGAGAAATAATCCAGAATATCACTATTTTACCCTCCATGGGCAACAAGTAAACATTGTGGAGTCCAGGCACTTTAATATGTCCTCTTTTGGCAGAATCAATTGAAGGTCCTTTCTGTTCATGTGACTTTGGGGTAATTTTTGGTCATAGAAAGTAGCATAAAAATAAAGCTTCCTAAAATAATACAAATTTTGATCTGCAGATATAGTTTTAGGACATGCCAAAAACATCCAGTGACTGACTTGATATAAAACTTTGATATGTAGTACTAAAATTAACTGAATTTTATCAGAATTTACTGAAAACTATTAAATGTGTGTGCCTTCTTACCAATTGGGTCAACTCATATTAACTATGTAACTGCATTGTTTGTTCCAAATTTTGTAAAAAATTAGTAACTTTTCCCGAGCGTATTCATAAAAATTTGTTATATGTGATACTTTTTTGTTACGACTGTCTTTGAGCACAAATTCCTATTATATATAAGGGTTTTTTGTATATTTCAGAAACCAAGAATTTCTCCATACCATAAATCATATTTTTATTGCTCCTTTTTAAAACAATGTTGCCATATTTCTACTTAGTTTGTTGTTTACAATTAATATTTCTGACAAGTTTTTGCATGCTATGTTCCAGCCTGACTGGACTGAAATATGGCAACTCTTCTCAGTCAAATAGACTAGCAGTGAAAGTTGCTGGCTTCTTGGCCGAGATAGTTTAATAAAAGTGTTAACATCAGCAAATTCATCAATCAACAATCAAATGTTGTTTTGGGCCAAATTTTCCCTGCGAAAAAAAATAGGGTTGAAAATTATTAAATATCTGTAAATGTTGTGGAAATGGAAAAAAAGTTTTTGGAATTATAAAGTATGTATCCCTTGAGTAGAGAGTTGACCCAATTGGCTTCTTTGTTGTGTGTATATATAAAATAAACATATCATCATGAATTATTCAAAGAGATGAATCCCAGATTCAACTATAATGAGCTAATCCATTAGAAATTCACACCCCCACTGAGGAAGACTTTGGAATTACAGTCAAATTTAATGGCTTAAGTAATTACAGATCCAACCATTTTCAAAATAAGAAGTGGAAAAGGTGAATTTTTCTTTTTAATTCCAACAAAATCTTCTCATTTGAGGCCAATTAAATTGTGTAAAATTTTTATAGATTTTTTTTTAAATTTTACCAAATTTCAACTGGAATTTAACATAAAGCTACATTTGTAGCAACATTGTTCAGCTGGATTTAACATAATTGAGATGGCAGTAAAATCTTCCATAGGGGTGAGTGGATTTAAATGGAATAGCTCAATATTTGTAAGCCTTGATTGCAGAATTTACCCGATTGGCTTCCTTCCTTGTTGCATGTATGTAAAACAAATTGTGTATATCAGACATTTCATTGTGAATTCTTCAGATATGAATTTCAGGTAGGTTTAGATTATTGTCTCTAAATACAAGTCCCAGTCCCTTCACTCAGAACTACAGTGGGTAACCATGATCATTATTCAGTTTTCCAAATGCCCACTTTGTAAGAATTTTTTATTAAATTTACTCACCCCCTCCATTTCATGCAAAATGGAAAACAAAATTAGCAAAAAGTACAAGTACATCTTTCTGATATTTCTCTGCTTCCTTATCTGACACACAAAATGCATTACCAGATTTTCCCAAAGTAATCCTTATAATCTGAATGCAACCTAAATCCCCTTATTTCACTATTTGCACTGTCAGTCTATATAACTCTTTTCCCGCGATATTTAGAATGATCATGGTTAGCTACAAATGGACCAGGTTATAACTTATATAGGGTCTGTAAGTTATTTTAGTACAGTACCAAGCACCGGCAGTACCAAGGGCAAAAACATCTGCATAAGACAGCTTTGCTCTGGGTAAAATAGGATGATGTCGTCCCTCAACGTTTGGCACAATGCAAATGGGCGGTTTACAGTAATCTGTGATTCATCTCTATGTAAAAACACATTTCATAATCAATGCAGTAATATAGTATGTATATTGGACAAAACCAAGCTTGCAGATACAAACTGTAGTGTGTAATTGGAGGGCTTAGAACCAGAACTGGCTGTGTCCAAAATTAATGTTTTGTGTTGAAAAGTTTTATTCTTACTGATAAATCAGAAATTCTAGAGAAAACATTGATTCTCTAACTCTTCTTGATATATAATTTCAAACATAAGAATACACAAACACAGGGCCATGTCTATGTTCATGCTAAACCAGGAGGTTAAATGGTGAACCAAAACACAATACTCTTAAATTGGACATAGCCAGTTTGGGCTCTCAGCCCTCAATACAATGTCTTCATAACAAAAGTGTGTAAATTGACATTCTATCTGTATTTTTTGTACTTTTTATGTAAAGATTGCTGTGCATTCTATTTAGTCTAAATAAAAATATTGTTATGTTGCCCTCTGTGACTGACCATTGTCTAATAGACAATGAATGTAGAGTTGGCAACGCACTCGATATTTCCCAAATGGGTATTTTTCGTGAATATATACCCAAATTGAGCTATTTTGTTTGTTTATCTTTTCCTGAGGGGGGCTCAGATGAGCTTTCAGCGTTATGCAGGGGGGGCTTAATGGCTAACATTGCCAAAAAATGGCTGATTTTGCATGATATTTAATAAATTGTGGGGGGGGGGGGCTTCAGCCCTAAAGCCCCCCCCCCGGACACGCCATTGTATTTGGTTGAAATTGATAATTTATTGGCTAAGAAAATCTACTGACCAATCTATTCATTTGAGGGCAACATAAAACAATGTTTTTCTTCATTATTGATGCTAAAGTTGATTGTAATTATTGCACTTGATGGCAATGTAAAACAATATTGTTTGGGCCTCTTGTCAAAGTTTATTGTATATAAGAAATTATAATTATTGATAGCTGAGACGATAATTATTATCGTCTCAGATTGATAGCTTGCAGTCAATCAAAGTGTAATGTGTAGAAGTAATACGAGTCTTTTAGTGGTCAAAATCATTTTCAGTTTCAAATCAACCATTTTTCCTATTACACAGAAAATGCTAAAAATTATTGAAAATGGGATGACATTTCTTGAGATATAAATATTATCATGATGCTGAAAATGATGTACTGTAAATACAAAGGAACTTTGCAAGCATCTATTGGCCATTTAAACATCATATTGACAAAAACCACTTGTTTTTCTTGATTGCTTCACATGTTCAGGTATATATAACTCATTTTGAAGGGAAAAAATAAAAGGTTTGTCTCAGGGACCCGTGCAATTGGTATGTGAAATTGAATTTGCCGCATAGCCCTACGCGATCACCTTTTCTTTTCTTTTTTTTAGTTGTCAATAGAACAAATTTATAAAGTTAACAATCGGGGAGAGTAAAAGCGGCTGAAAATGCAATAAAAAGAAATCCACGTGAGGGCATAGCTTTTTCCCCAAATAAACAAATGCATAGCACATAGCTAACTAAATGGGCTATTCCATTTAAAATCCACACTACCCCTATGGAAGATTTTGGAAATATCTTCCACAGGGGGCATATGAATTTCAAATGGAATGAACACATTAGGAAGCTCCAACTGAAACTCACCCTCCCTCAGTGGAAGATTCAAATAAAATCTTTCTCAGGGGGTGTATGAAATTCAAATGGATCTGCCTAATGTGTTCATTGAAATTTGTACTCCCCCTGTGGAAGATATTTCCAAAATCTTCCACAGGGGTAGTGTGGATTTTAAATGGAATAGCCCAATGTTTCTGAGACAAACCTCCTTTTTCCCCCAATGTAGACTCCGTATCAGAATTGAATGAGTTCTGGTTTGCATTGTGATCACGATTACGTTCCCTGACCAACAATCACAACACCTCCGTATGTGCCTCATAAGAACTAAGTTCTGTTGTAAATGCAAGAGATCAAACAGTTAGGCCAAAAAAAAATTGTTTGTTTGTCCATAAAGGCTTATGAAACAGTTGGGTCGGTAGATCGGATTTTTTAAAAAAAATTTTTTTTTACAGATATTGCACTTGAAACTGACAATTTGAAGACTGGTAAATAAGTCAAAACACACAGCACTTTACTGGTTTAACTCTTGAGATGGTTCTGCATGTTATACTGTTCATTTTCTTTAAATTTTCTTTCTTTAAATTTATACTAACCACTGTTTTACTAGCACATTCAACGCAAATTTAAAAAAAAAAAAAAAGACAAGGTCGGGACCAGGATACACGGTCGGTCGGACGTGGACAAACAAACAATTTTTTTTTGGCCTTAAATACGATCATGTACACATATGTTATGCTCAACTCATAACAAATAACTCTGAACATTTATGATACAGAGTATCACCGGCGTGTCCAGGATCTTTTCCTGCATGGGGGCTCAGCCCTTTTTCAGATTATATGGGGGCTTTATGGCTAAAATCGCAAAAAAACGGCTGATTTTACATGATTTTTAACAAAGTGCGGGGGGCTTCAGCACCCAAAGCCTCCCCCCTGGACACGCTACTGAGTATGGTTAAAATTGTAGCATAATTGTTTTATTTGTTTCCAGATTGTGTTGGTCTACAAGTCACACACTGTATTCAATGCAAGCTTAATTTCAAATTATGACACAGTTTTCAAATCATACCGTAAACATTCGCCTAATGGTGCTTTGGGCTCTCTTAACATAACTTGAGACTTTAGACTTTAGACTTTAGACACAAACTACCGTCCCATAAAAATCCCACCAGCAAATAAAGGGACATACCCTTAATTTTTGTTGGGATTTTTAGAGCAGGGAGCTCTCAATTTGTACATTAAATTTACCCCAAGGCAAAGGAGCCCAGGTGCGCCATTAGGCGAATGTTTACAGTATTTGGCCTGTAAGTCACACCCTGTATTGTTAAACTTGATGCAGTATTTACATCTTGTAGAAGTGACTTTGGGTCAATTATCTTGAGTGGCTTGTTGAAATTTTGTGAGCATTATACCCTATATATGTGACCTTGATTCAGGCCTAATTTCACCCAGTAGTCACATCTTATACCAGTGACTCTGAGTCAATATGTGCCCATCCACCACAAACTGGTCGTAAAGTCGGCATTTTCCATTATGAGATACAATCAAAAACAGTATATGGATTTCTGTGTAAAATATATAAGAAATTTGACCTTTGATGAACCATAACTTCTCTTCCAGATGTCCGATGAAGCTGGTCGAGGTGTCATTTTAAAGCTGAAAGTGCATTCTTTTGAAATCTGCAATAAACAGAAAATGACCTAGAGCCGACTTTACTACCACTTCGTGGTGGATGGTCACATATATAAGTGTGATGCGGTCAAGCAAAATCTTTGTCAAGCAAGTTCTTCTTTCGGCCATAACTTTAACAAAATTTAACAACAAATTACTCATTTTGTTGAACTGTATCACACACATGATTTCAAACTATGGTATTCTCTCTAATTAATGCCTCTGGGGCATTGCTTATTCCAAAAGGGGGAGCCTTAAGGGAAGGGGTATGAAAGTTTGGACAGTATTTATTGTGGGACATTAGAGCACATCAGACATATCGAATCGCATTCTGAATACGAAGAATGTCCTTCTGATATCAAATAATTTTGATTTTTTGAAATTCGCAATGTAATACACATTTTATGGCAAATCATTAAAAATTGATATTTTTGATATTTAACAGTACTCGAAGTAAACTTTATAAATCTGATGATTTATACTTAAAGTGTATGTAGGTGGGATGAAAAGCCGACGATCAATTGAAAATTTTGACCTTTCAGTATTGAAGATATGGATTTTTTTCCCAAAACACAAAAAATTAGGTCTTTTGGGGAAAAAATCCATATCTTCAATATGAAAGGTGACAATTTTCAATTGATCGTTGGCTTTTCCTCCCAGCTACATACACTTTAAGAATATATCATTAGATTTATAAAATTTACTTCGAGGACTGTTATATGTGACCCGGCAGCACAAAGAGCCGTAAATTCCCTAAATTGTATTCTGAGTTACGATTGTAAGATGTATACGAAGGTCATATTCATCGGTAACTTAAGCTGGCCCGACATCCGTCTCATTTCGATAGTCAAAAACTAATCAATAATCCTATTGTTGAAGTGGATAATAAGCTTCTACCTTAGATGGCTATAGAACTTTTAATAGCTCTGGTCTTTGTTTGCTTATATTGCTAAATCCTGTTCAAGTGGTGGGTTATCAGGCATTGTATTTTGTACAGGTACATGCATAACCAACAATTAACAATGAGAGAACTTTCTTAAACCTCGTTGACTTGGGGATGATTTGAAATGAACGCCAATTATGACTGTTTGATATTTATTGCCAACAATGTGGAAAAAGAGACACATGTAAAAATGTAAAAAGCTATAATTTTGTTGAAGGAGCAAAGTTTAACAAACCATAACCCCGCTTCTGGATATCGTTTGAAGTCAAATGATATACCATTTTAAGTTTATGATGTTTATTTTTAAACACGAAATAAAACAAAATTGAGCGGGGGAGGAATTTACGGCTCATTCGCCGTGGACGGTCACATATATCAAAAATTTGAAAAATATCAAATTTTAATAATTTGTCAAAAACTTTGTATTATATCGTGAATTTCAAAAAATGGATATCTTGAAATCGACAATCATATTTTCGAAAACACAGGTGCTGCATTTTGACAGCATTTGTGGAACCGTTTGGCTGAAAAATGGTGCAGGGCATTTATTGCAAGGGGTTCTTTAGAGAGAATATGGTATATGTGATTATATTAAGCTCTTTGACTTGGACCATAGATTATTTATAAAGATTGCAATGGTTCAATACATACAATGGTGTGTGACTTGGAGCTGAATGCAGCTTTCAATGTAAGAAGGGGAGAAATGAACATTCAAATTACAGGAGGCTGAAAAAATAGAGTATGTAAGTAATATAACAGTATAAATTATAATTTTAAATTACTGTTCACCAAAATTCAAAGAATTTACTGCATTTTTTCTAAAAGATTTTCATGGGCCATAATTTTTCCACCAAAAAGAGTGGGGGAGGCACAACATTTAGTGATTAAAAACAAAACAAAACAGATACTACTTTAGGAAGGGGTTCATGAGGGGGTCACTTTTAAGCTGTATTGTTCATTTGAAAGTAAAATTAATAAGGGCTGTATAACTAGAACAATTATTGTTATTTTTAGGAAAAATGCAGTAGGTGTGTTCTGTATATATTGAAATTTTTTATATGAACGTCAGGCAGAGAGTCTACGGTCTATTTTTATAAACTGATATTATGTACATTCTTATGCACATTATTGATAGATAATTGATTTCCTAATTATATTTTTACTCTTAAGGGAAGGGGTATGAACATTTGGACAGTATTTATTATGGGACATTAGAGCACATCAGACATATCGAATCGCATTCTGAATACGAAGAATGTCCTTCTGATATCGAATAATTTTGATTTTTTGAAATTCGTAATGTAATACACAGTTCATGGCAAATCATTAAAAATTGATATATTTGATATTTAATAGTACTCGAAATAAACTTTATAAACCTGATGATTTATACTTAACGTGTATGTAGGTGGAATGAAATGCAGATGATCAATTGAAAATTTTGACCTTTCGTATTGAAGATATGGATTTTTTTCCCAAAACACCAAAAAATTAGGTCTTTTGGGAAAAAAATCCATATCTTCAATATGAAAGGTCAAAATTTTCAATTGATCGTCGGCTTTTCCTCCCAGCTACATACACTTTAAGAATATATCATTAGATTTATAAAATTTACTTCGAGGACTGTTATATATCAAATTTTTATAATTTGTCATAAAATTTGTATTATATCGTAATTTTCAAAAAATGAAAATTATTTGATATCGGAAAGACATTATTCGTATTCAGAATGCAATTCGATACGTCTGTGGTGCTCTCATGTCCCATAAAAAATACTGTCGAAACGCTCTAAACGCTCATTCCAGATCCCGTAATAATATTGAATGTACTAGAAATGAAATGTTTGGGTGTTTATAATGTTTTCTGCATATTGGGCCATTCCATGTAAAATTTACACTCCCCCTGTGGAAGATGTTAGATGTATCTTCCACAGAGGGAGTATAAATTTCAAATAGAATGAACTCATTAGTTAGTTCTTTGAAACTCACCCTCTGTGAGAGATTTAAGTTGAATCTTTTTCAGAAGTTGTATACAATTCAAATGGAGCTGCCAAATGAGTTTATTCCATTTGAAATTCATACTGCCCCTGTGGAAGATATTTCCAAAATCCTCCACAAAATAGGCTGATTTTGCATAGACCCTGGTATGGGTGCACCGTCTGCTACCCCCTGGATTGGATAAGCTCCTGCTCTGCTGCCACAACATGAGATCAGGACTCAGTTGGGAGAAAACAAATTTGTTTCCTGTTGGTGGCATAACCAAAATGAAATTTGTTTTACTAATTTGTAGGTCAGGATTGTTTTAATGTGTGCCTAGTCAAACAAACAAGCAAATAAACTGAGGCATGGTTTCAGGATCAACTCGAGCAGTGCTCGTTCAAGTCAAGTGCTGGGTCAAGTCCACTTTTGTAAGGCAAAAAAATGGTAAATGAGTGTTGAAAAGTTTTTTTGGGGGAAAACAGGTCATTGTTGCAAAAAAACATATAAACATGATCATGACACAAAATTGCCATCCAACATTAAAGATCCACTTTGTAAAAGTCCTGCATCTCTCCACCCTAAATCAGTGGCATCCGCAAGTTTTCAAAAGTGGGGGAGCCACAGGTCTTCATTCCGGCTTTTTTTCAGCTTGCTTCACTTGCTGTAATTGGTAACCGACCCCCCCCCCCCCTGACTTAGTGCATTTCCCCTGACGGACGGACAAAACTGGGGGTCATGGCCCCCAAGTCACTACCCAAAATCAAATAGTGGGTGCATGCCTGCCCAAGAGTGTGCTATATCTATTGTCTATGTAATATGTATCATATAATAAGATGATATACTAATATAATAGGATTACTATAAACTGCTCAAAAGAGAGTCCGCAGTCATGTAACCTGTCCTGCACCAAAACCTGATCTTGTTATGACAATTTAATTGATAAGGTCGTGTGCAGAATCTTGTTAGCTCCAATTTGATACCAAATTTGCTACCAAACACTCTAAATTCAGAGAGATTGATACCAGTATATGAAATTTGGTGCATTTTCAAAAGTTGCAAATTAAAAACAGACCACGCGGACCTGTAGAGGCGAATAGAAGAGCGCGACCATTGAAATAGCCTGAAACAACCGCTAGGTCATATCGATCGCATCGTGCCCTAGTATTCATCAGTAAAGCACTGTAGCAATCCATGCGTTTTAAATTAACAATTGAATACCTGAGTGGAAGAAGGGCCCAACTCCAATTTTTTACAAAAATGAGTTAGACCCAGCATTTCATTGCCAGCAGACTGTTCTTCCTTGTGTGTAAAAGATGAGCCAAAATTCACTCTCTAAATAGTCTTCCACGCACACTTTATCATGGTTTTCATGAAAGAAAGGCCCAACTCCATGGAGTTGGGCCCTTCTTCCACAAATATTGGTAAAAAGAGGAAGTTTGTTAATCATCCATAAAATCTGCTTTTCAATACAATAAACTTTCTTGCTAACATATTACATGATTCTACTTGTGCAATTAATGGATAATTACCAAATTTCTGTAGCTATTTATAACACATCTGCTTACGAAACTGGCACTTGCAGTATATTAGTGGAAGAAGGGCCCAACTCCAGCTCGTATAAAGACATGCACCGTTGCCATGGAAACATATATAATTTCGAATGTATGTAATGTTGTATGTTCATGTATTAAAGGTCCCCTGAAGATGAAAATATTCTGCCTATAAAACTTTTCCAAATATTAAGTTTTTTCTTAATATCTCAAAAACAGTTTTGATGGAGTTGGGCCCTTCTTCCACTCAGGTATTCAATTGAATAAAGTGCGCACTTGGGATAGTCGACAGGGGCCCATCGTGGGCAAGCAAGCTTGACCAAATTACCATGCTAAGCAATTTCGACCGTGTGCATGTTGATTTGCAACTTTTAAAAATGCACCAAATGCCATAAACTGGTATCAATCTTTGTCACTTTTGAGTGTTTGGTAGAAAATTTGGTATCAAATTGGAGCTAACAAGATTCGGCATACGACCGTATCAATTAAATTGTCATAACAAGATCAGGTTTTGGTGTAGGATAGGTCACATGACTGTGGACTTTCTTTATTTGAGCAGTTTACTGTAGCAATGGGCCTTTCACTCCACAAAAATAATCACTGGAGCCTATTATACATTATATGCATGTATTTTTGTCAGATTTCGTGTAAGCTCTTGTATTTTGCTTTAAATTATTCGGTGATTCAGGTGAAACAAATTACCTCTATAGTTTTATTCAGATTTCCTTTTACAAATTAAGCGTACTGCTAGCCGTCCAGCACGTATTATTTGCACAAGGTCCAATGCACACGCTTGACGTCGCGCACGTATACGCGATGGTTAAGCTGTCAAAGGAAATCTGAATAAAACTTTATGATTAAATGTAAATTCAAACGTAATGTCAAATACAGGTATCATGTGTTATAATTTATAAAAACAATATGATGACTGTGTTGTAATATTATGATTATTTGAGATTCTTTTACATGTTGTGCTCATGATGTGTCCTCACCTCATAGCGGTGTTATTCACTATTATGTGTGCATTATGTGTGTGGGTTATTCCTATAGATGTATTAATTACTAAAGTATTGCATGGCATATTGGTATAGGCAATGGTCTCATAATTATTAGGTAGCGAGTTTGAGTCCCTGTTGGATTTTACAAGTGTCACATATTTTAATAAAAATATGTGACACTTTCTGCTCCATGGGGGCCAAAGGAGGTAATTTTAAAATTGAGTTACTTATAATTATTACCATATACAGGGTGTCCCAAGAAAAAAGAGGCCCCACATTGCGCCCTCTTTTTCTCCTATTTCTGAAACGTTGATCAAATATATTTTGGTATGTAAAGAAACCCTAAATCGTTAGCTTTAATAAACCAAAACAATTCTTTCAATCAACTCACAATTTTTGAAGATATGCCCTCTTTAAGAAATGTACCCGTTTTTCACTCTGTCCACGGATGAGGTTTGGCTACATCAAAGATTTAAACGAATCACACGGTTAATGACATGGATAGATAATAGCATTAGTCTTGGGAAAGCATTCACTATAAGCGAGGATCACCAGCTAGCTAGCTTCAAACATCTTCGCAACCCCATATTACTGCTGCATTTGCAAGTATCCGGCGCACAAGGCCTTAAGGATGGATGCATAGCATAATTAATACAATGAGAACTAGGGCTGAAACCTGTATTGTTAAATCACGGAGGCAACCAGGTAGAGGGCAGAGCAGCACAGTAAACTCACTTCAAAAGAACCAAAGACAAACTAAACAGCCCTTTTCAGGGCTAACAAAAAAAAAAAAAAGAGAAATGACTTATGTTGTCAATAAAAAGAAAGCAAAAAGCGAGAAAAACATAAGTAAATTGCAAGTATAGCAAAAGAAGTCCCATCCCACATCAATTTCGCCCAAATTAATGACACTTAACAAAATCCATAACCCATAAACCCACGGTAAAGCCCATTCCCTTAAATAAAGTTGTTATTTTATAAAGTTATCATCGAGGAATGTTTTATATTCATGCATGGTATATGCACTTTCCAATCTTTGAAGTAGCCAAACCTCCTCCGTGGACAGAGTGAAAACGGATACATTTCTTTAAAAGGACATATCTTCAAAAGTTATGAGCCGATTGAAATAATTGTTTTGGTTTCTTAAAGCTGACGATTGAAGGTTTCTTTACATACCAAAATATATTTAATCAACTTTTCAGAAATAGGAGAAAAAGAGGGCGCAATGTGGGGCCTCTTTTTTTTGGGACACCCTGTATAAAATTAGGCTATCATAAACTGAAAACAACAAAGGGCTATCATACTTGTTACTAAAAGTTCTGAAGTTTTCTTGTTTTTTTTTTAATCTGGTCATATTTTTGCCTTAATCTCAATTTCAAATTTGCCCCCCTGAACCAGATCATGTCACACATTATAATAATTTGCTTCCCAGAGACAAAGGGATTGAAAGGTAAAGATTGTCTCAAATAAAAGATTGTAACAATTAATAGCTGCCCTAGAGGTGGTATAGAGTAACTGTGTTCCAGGAGCTCACCATGTCACAGGAATCTCAAATATGTATTATAGAGGTAGTATACGAGGGGGTATCCAAAAGTTTTTGACATCACCCAGAAGTGAAAGAGCTATAGTGATGAAATTTTGTCAGTGTAATCACTAGTCCTTATCTACATTATGGTCCAAAAATGGTCTCATAAGTATGTTTACTTTCTTGGCTCATCTGTGAGGGACATGTGGCCAGTTTGGAAATTCCTTTTTCAAAAAGCAACAGTGCCATATGATGGGCAATTGTAGGCCTAACCCTTCAAATGCAGGAACCTTAATCATGCTACGTTCCTCAATTTTCACCATCTTGCAGGTTATGCGCCTACTGCCCATCTAGCGCCACCTGTAAAGAAAGTAAACATACTTATGAGACCATTTTTGGACCATAATGTACATAAGGACCAGTGATTACACTGGCAAAATTTCATCAATATAGCTCTTTCACTTCTGGGTGATGTCAAAAACTTTTGGATACCCCCTCGTATACTACCTCTATAACACATATTTGAGAATCCTTCAACATGAGCTCCTGGAACACAACTTCTCTATACCACTTCTGGGTGATGTCGTAGAGTAGTTGTGCTCCAGGAGCTCACCTTGTCAATGGAATCTCAAATATGTGTAATACTACAAATGAAGTATGGAAATAAATAATGACAATTTTAATAAATCTGAATATTAATTGAGTATTGTTTTATTTAATTAAAGGGGTGTGATCTAATCGTTTCATGTTCTGTTTTCTACAATAAAAACAATAGGTTTTCAAATTTTGAGTTGTGTTGCAAAAACATGTATAGCAACGTTCCACATGCTAGAACATACACTTCCGGTGTGGTTACCATATCCATAATTCACCACATTTTTGTTCACACACTGTAAATGAAACATATCACAGCAGGCCCGTGGCGTGGGGGTCGAGAGGTTTCATATACAAAAAAGGACAACATGGGAAATGTGGTTGAAATGGCCATTTTAACATAAAAATTGCAATTTGTCCTGCTAATTTTAGGATCAGATTAGCGGGACAACTTTGACAATCCTCCGGCACCCGATTTCTGTAGCCTATGTGGAAAATATAAATTACTTCATTAATGCAATAAAGAGTGATTTGGCTCTGTGTCTCATCTAGATTTGAAGATTTTTTTTAAATCATTTGGTGTGCAAAAATCAATGACCGAAAAAGCTTGGATCAGAGATGAAAAAAGTGATATAACATTGGAAAATAAGAAAATAATTGATATTATTTGTGATGAAATAACGCACCTGATTTGCAACTTTTTCTTGTTTTAACTGCAATAATTTGCCTCTTTGCTATAATCCATATTACATGGATCTTGACAACCAACCCGGGGACCCTAACAGGATTTATCATTTTGAGCAAAAAAACACCCTTAAACAGGAATTTAGCCCTGTTTTGCAACATATATTACCCCCAAACAGGCCTGTACCTGAAAGATTCCCCGTAAGCAGGATTTTATCTGAAGGGTACCACTCTTACAGGTTTTGATAAAATAAACCCTTACTGTCATATGTAGCAATTGTAGATGTGGAAAAATGTAAAGGCAAAATATCCAGGAAAGAAACTCAGGAAACCTGGAAAGGAGTCAAGCGAGGAAACACACCAGCTGAAACATGCTGTGTGAAATAAGCGGGATCATTATGTGTAAATAGCCAGAGTATGCACAATGGAGAAGTCTAGTATTGAGGTGAGCGAGTTATTTTATTTTTCTCACCTGATAGCTGATAATGGCACTGCAGCGGTTCTTACATTATGCAGACTGGCAGACTGGGGCAGACTGGCAGACTGGGTTAGAATATGAGACTAGCATCAAAATATACCATTTGGTATAATGGTGGTAGTAATGTCAGGTTAGAACTACCCCTATATTAAATGGTGGACAAAAATTATCAAGGTCATGTCAGGGTCATACAGGCTCAAATTGCCACAGATTGTTGCAGGTTCATAAAAATTGGTGTGAAGGAAAGCGAGACAACAAGCTACAACAAATGTCTGACGTAAAATCGATATATGTTATGTATAATATCTGGTAAAAATATATTATCGTTTTTATGTCATCAAACATTCGTTAGAACTTAAGGGGCTGTGCAATAATTATGAGCCCTGGGTGAGGTAAAATTCAGGGGGTAATTTTTGGCGAGCGAAAGGGGGGGAAGCAATTTTTGGCAAAGCTGAGAGGGGGCAAGCGATTTTTGGCACACATTCATGGGGCGCCTTTTGAATAAAAAGTGCTAAAAGACTTAGGAAAAGCAGATGCAGTACTGAAACGTTTTAATATGCAAATTTTCCTGCTTTCGCTGCTTTCATAACATTTATCAAGACCATTTAAGGTTTGTAAATTGGGATGTGCAAGGGGGGAGGCAAAGAATTTTTGGCGGGCTGAGTGGGGGGGCAAGCAATTTTTTGGCGAGCCGTTTCGAAATTTACCCCCCCCCAACACACACACACTGGGGGCTCATAATCATTGCACAGCCCCTAAACATTTAAATACTGAAAATAGAATGGGAATAGATTTAAAAAAATACAGTAGATATGTTACATCAAATATTTTACATCGAATAAAAAGTCTGTAGGGTGATAGGGTCACTAACACTATTAAGATTTGACAACCACTTTCCATCCTATTTATCATAAATCTAGGCCACCACACACTATGGATGGACCACAAAGACCGCATCCCAATGGCATAGCCCAATAACCTGAATTAAACAATCATAGTGCAAAATTTGACCTGAAGTTGCAGAGTATGAGTTTTTATCCCCATATTTTGAAAGGTCATTCAATGAATGTACAAATTATAATGTATTGGGGTTAAAGAACTGTGCCCCTGATTAGATGAGCATGTTGTGGATCCTAGTGACACTATTATCCATTATAATACTAGGAACACAAGAGGATGAATTCCTAGCATGAGGGTCAACCCAAATATATTGCTCAATACAATAGGGGTATTTTGTTAAATAATTGAATTGAATTGAATACATACAATTAATATTAAAATATGACATTGGGATGTACCTGTTTACACAGCAACTGTTGTAAAAAATGACAGTTTTATAATGATGGAAAGTATTTCATGAACATGCAACAATCCAGTCTGCCACAGTCTGCCACAGTCTGCCAGTCTGCATAATGTAAGAACCGGCACTGCAGCATTTTTATGGTAACAATTTTTTTTCTGACATCGTGATAGGGATTTCAATAAAACGCAGTTAGGGATTTTTTTTTAATCACTGGAGCCAGCTGGAGCCAGTAATTGGCCACTGGCAACCGAATTTGTAGCAGACGCAAAATGGCGACTTACACGACAGCACATCTGTGTGTGTTTTTCTCGCTGCTATGGGCAGCTTTCATCACTTGTCAAGTCGAAGAACAACCTTTTGTATTAAGTTTCATAAATAGGCAGCGATTCCAAGAGATGGTTGAGTCAGGGGAACATTTCTTGGTCAATTTCGGTAAGTTTTATGAACGCCGTAAAATAGTTAAGCTTACTCAAGTTACTTTGGCAATGGGAGTTCATGCTTTGGCAAAGCATGAACAGTTGTAACTACAAATTTCGAACGTTTATGAGGACTTGTTCTCAAGTTGTAGCAGGTGCCATACAGGGTGTCTTCAGTGTTAAAATTATTTTCATTATAAATGTTGCAAAATATTAATATTGACAATAAATTAACCTGTTTGACCTCCTAGAGCTCCATATTCATACATTGATTGGTATTGCTCACCTGTTTTCATATCATATTTTGTGGTGAAAAATGATTAGAAATGTGTAATTTGCAATCATTTTTAGAACAACGATTTCTTCATACTGACGTCGAAGTATGACATGTGAATGCACAAAATAAAACTCATATAAACACATGTATCAGCACCTGTTGGAACTCCCAGTCTGAGCCGGGAGTTTCAATTATTGGAACTGAAGCATGAATGAAAGGCAGCTAGATGTGTATCACATCCCAAGCCTTTGGCAATATATGGACAAGAAAGAAATTTTGTGCACATAATTTTAGGTCTATAATAAAATGTATATTTTGGACAATTGTCCAGCTATCGTTTCCAGTTTCTTAACATTATCAAAGTGTCCGCAAAAAACTGGTCATCGACAGTGATCGACATCGCTAGCATCTTTAATGAAGAAAAATGAGAATATTCACGCCGGGAACCCAGGGTTTCAAGTGCTCTCTAACAAAAGTGCTACCCACCCGCATCCAACCACCTCTGAAATGCACCCTTTGCGAATTTTCACATAACCAAATTGCACCCCTTAATGGCGAAACACATGCAAAATCCTACCCTAAATGATGTAGCACATGCAAAAACCATCGCATGAATGGCGTCAATATCTACATTGTAATTTATATATAGGCACCGGGAGAATTTGTGATGCACAAAAAACACAGAAATTCACAAATTTTGGGCATAATCACAGATTTTAGGTTCGGCTGCGAATTTTAAAATTTTTCCAAGATATCTATTTTTAAAGTATTCATTTTCCAAAAAACATAAGTTTTTACTAAAATTGAAAGAATCCATGGCGATCTGCAATACGATCCATGCAGAAAAAAGCAGAGTGCAATTTTGACAGTCGTAAACATGAACCCGGAAGTGAGCTCACTATTCGGGTCGCAGTGTCGTCGTGTATAGAAACCAGAACATGATTGGCTGATTATCGTATTGCGAGTGGGTAGATGTCCAATCACTGCATTAGTTAGAAACTTTTATTGATTAATCAGTAGTATTGATCAATTTGTTAAAAATGAGTGGAGTTGAAAGCTGATTGCCAGTGATTGTGTTTTCGCGATGGCGAGTGTAACTGTGTTGAATCACAGATTCTCAATGTGTTGATGTGGTTGAATTCGGTGTTGAACTTGAGCGTAAGTTTGCTGAATGAATGAGCCGATCAAGTTGACTGGAGGCATTTTACAGGAGTCTCTGCGCGAATCCTCACGCATCCAAATTCCACCCCTGCCGGGGAAGGATTTCCAATTTCCGAGGAAAAAAAGAAAACATTTAAAATTGTGCATTTCCCCGGTGCTTATTTATACCCTAAGTGGCGTAAACAGGAAAGTTAATTTGATACCCAAGGTCTCTTTTTGATATCGCAGACCTATAGATACTAAAGAAATTAAAAAGTGGTGATTTTTATCAAATTAGTGCAAACTCACTCAAACAATAATATTATATTATATATATATGGCTGAAAAAGGACCCCTAAATGGCAATGCCTTCTGAAAAAGTACCCCTTTTGCAAAAAGATGTTGACGACGCTGTGTAGTGAAAAACATACCCTTTTACAGTTTGATCAGCTCGTAATCGGCGGGAATTGTTAGGCTTTTATCACTACACTGAAAAGTAGACAGGCTACATTATAAGTGTCATAGTTGACCTATCTAGTCTCTATTGTACTTGTTAAAGAAAATAGACAACATATCGGACTTAAATGAATAATAATTAATATGTGGTGCTTAAGGGCTCATATTGAAATTCCCTTACACAGGAAGGTGTGCGCCATCCTGCACCTTTCCTGTGCTAGCCTTCTTTTGTTAAAATCCTGGGCAGGGTATATCACTGATGCATATAATCAGTGTTCGAATTTAGGAAAAATAAATGGTTGTCCCACGGACAACCAGATTACAATTTCTGGCTGTCCGTCTAAGTCTTTGGTTGTCCGTAGGCCTACAAATGTGACTTTTGCTAGATTTATGGTTGTCCGGCGGACAACCGAAGCAGTATTTTTGGTTGTCCGGCGACTTTTTTAATTGTCTCGGGCAACCGGACAACCAAAATTTCGAACGCTGCATATAATCCATCCGTTTTGTGACCGAGCTTTCCTGAGGCGCGCGCTTAGCGAGGGGAATCCTGCCTTCTTTCTGTGTGAAAACGTGGTAGGGTATTTCAATATGAGCCCTAACAACATAAAGAGCTCTCTTGCAAAAGCCCTTACATCCACTTTTGGCTGAAATTGAGTTATTGACATGACATTATAGTGTGGGTTAAAATACACATTTTGGTGGTTGTTTGACCTTCATACCACTTTCCCTTCCAGAGATATCGTATATTTTCCGTTTTGGGAATCATAGGAAATTTCCAGAAATCTGAACTTAAAATGAATATAAAATTTTAGGAAAATAATTTCTTGATGTATAATAGTAGCCTTGAATGTTCTTAAACTATTAAATCCAAAAGGAACTATTTTGGGTCACTATGTTTGAAAAAAATCATTGTAATTAACGAAAGCTGTAGCTTCGAATCAGAAATGCTCAAAATCATCATTTTCCCAGATTTAATCAAAAATTCATAATTAAAAAAGTAAATAAGATAATTCAATTTTTCTTTTTGATTTTGAAAGCATTTGTCAAGTTACATGAAGTAGTGCAAACAAATAAGCTCACATTTGATTGCAAAGGTGGTTTCTAGAAAAGGCGTGAATTTATTTTGCAAAAGCCCTTACATCCACAAAAGGCGCAATATTAAGGGGGTACTACACCCCTGGCCAATTTTGTGTCTATTTTTGCATTTTTCTCAAAAATTATAGCGCATTGGTGACAAGTAAGATATGTATATTATAGGGCAAGGACTACAACTACAGCACTGAAAATTCAGCAACTCAAGGCAAGTAGTTATTGATTTATAGATCAAATATTGGTTTTCCCTCATTTTTGACTGTAACTCCACAACTGTTGCCTGTGTTGAAATAGAATTTCCAGTGCAGTAGTTGTAGTCCTTGTCCCTATAATATACTTATCATACTTGTCACCAATGCGCTATAATTTTTGAGAAAAATGCAAAAATAGGCAAAAAATTTGGCAGGGTGTAGTACCCCCTTAAAGAAATAATAAAATAAATAGGAAGGCTTGAAAATTGTACCAAAACTATTCTTTTAGTTTCTATTCATCAACACTTTATCCGAACCCAAATTGAATCAAATCGAACCCAAATTGAATCAAATCGAACCCAAATTGAATCAAATCGAACCTTCGAACAAGTAATACTTGCACACTTAAAAAAAGCTGTTTTTCTCAAAAAATCAAAAGCGGATGTACATGTAAGGGGTTTTGAAACAAAGCTCTTCATATTATCATGGTAAATACTACAAAATTAATCAATAGATAAGTGCATTTTTAGCAAGAATGTGATTTACTTAGTGAAATTCTACCATAGAAATGGAAGTTTTATTTAGATTAGGTCAAGTAAAATAAATAACATGTATATCGTCCATACTTTCTCAACATTTGGTGAGGGAGACGCTAATTTGATATTTTGTTACAAATTAACCATTCATTTCTATATAGAATTGCAATTGCAAATGCTTTATCATTAAAACAGGAGGCCCTAATATTCTTGCTATTCAGCATCGAAGTGGTTACGTAATTCTCTTGGTTACCGGATCACGCTACTTTGGTATGCCTTCGAGTGCCATATACTTTATGTGGTGATCATTTCGATCGTGGTTCATTACTCTAGCGCGTGATCCCGTTGACATAGTAACATTACGTAACTTCGATACTGAATTGCTTGAAGAAAGTATTTACATTGTGTTTATATGCATCACAACAATTTGAGAAACAAAGTAGGGGAGCAAATTAGAAAAATAAAAAAAATATTTGAAAATCTCCCCAAATTGTTGAGGGCTGGGACGATATACATGTTATTTTTTTTACTTGGCTTTATGTTTGTCCATGTAATTTAGCGATCGTGACAGGACTTACGGCCAGCGCTGATGCCAGTTTTAAAATGACTCACATTTAGTGATGTGGTCGGCACCGTTTTTTATTGTCGACATGTCGATATAATTCATATACCGGCGTCGACAGTGTGTCGACATAAAAAAAATTATAAAAAAAAAATAAAAAAAAAAAAGTTAAATTTTTGGCCAGAAAATCAAGTTATAACTACTCAAACTGACTTGTTATTCAAGGTTGAAAACCAGAGAAATACTGCTACTCAAAAAAAAAAAAAAAATGCCAATTTTTTTTACAAAGTTGGAAAAAGTTGTACATTTTAATTACTTTTGTTTCTATTGAACAGCTAGCAATGCATACTAATTCAATGTGTCCCTGACTGTTCAATAGAAGCAAAGGTAATCAAAATGTACAAGTTCATCAACTTTGTAAAAAAAATTGGCATTTTTTTTTTTTTTAGTAGCAGTATTTCTCTTGTTTTCCAACCTTGAATAACAAGTCAGTTTGGGCCTATAACTTGCTTTTCTGGCCAAAAATATTTTTGAAAACTAAAACTTTTTGTCGACATGATTTTTGATGTCGACATGTCGGCATCGTGCGGCGTCGACATTATGTCGACATAAGGCATGTCGACCACATCACTACTTCACATTATTCGCATAATATGCAAATTTTTGTATTTCGATCCCTTTTATTGTAAATGAGCGTTAACCGGTTGTCCGGCGGTTGATTTTAGGTTAACCTGATTTTAATAACACGTTAAGGGGGTACTACACCCCTCGATAAATGTGTGTCTATTTTTGCATTTTTCTCAAAACCTAATAACATAGTGGTAACAAAGGTTATGTATATTATAGGGGCAAGGAATCCAGTTACTACACTGGAATTTCAGTGACCCAAGACAGGCGGTTCGTTATATATGATAAGAAATAAGGTACAGCTAGGATGTACCTCATTTTTTTATCACATAATATGTGATAAAAAAAGTATATTATACTGAACCGCTTGTCTTGAGTCACTGAAGTTTCAGTGTAGTAATTGGATTCCTTGCCCCAATAATATACATAACTTTTGTTACCAGTGTGTTATTATTTTTGAGAAAAATGCAAAATGTTCTAAATTTACCACAGGGTGTAGTACCCCTTAACATGATTTATACACATATTATGTAACTGTTATTGTTAATACAATCTTGCAAGACAGGTTCCTTTGACAGTCCCAATATTTTGAAAAAAGACATTTTTTATGGATGATTTTGTCTATTGTGGAACACAGAATAAATATAAATTATGAAAAGCTATGTTTCATGAGTTGAGTTACCAGAGATGCTGATTTCTGGGTGTTTTTTTTTTTTTTTTTTTTTTGGTGTTTCAAATTTCCATGTTAGTATTTATTTTAAACCTGTTTTAACTAAAAGCTCTTTAGCCCAAATTCACATGCTTTTTCTCACCATTATTAGTGGAACTTCTAAGTGACATGGTTATTTATTTCTGTTCTGATTTTACCTAAAAATGTTTTTTTTTTTGGGGGGGGGGGCACAGAGGTTACACCCACTGACTTGTCATGATTTGGATGGAAGGCAGATACTACGCTAGGGGTGGTGCAGTAATTATGTGTACCCCAGGGTGGTAATAATTATGTATAGGGGGCCAAAGAGTTTTTCGGCAGGCCAAAAGTGGGGCTATCATTTTTTGACAGGTCAAAAGGGGAGGACAAGCAATTTTTGGCACAGATGTTTTGAGCACAATTTCTATATTATTCCCTAAAAAGGTGTAGGAAAACATTAGGAACATGTTCAAATATGCAAAATTTTCTGCTCACCGATCACATTACCTGTTATATGATATGTCAATTTAAGGTTTTAAATTTAGGTTCGGGTTCCCCAAAATCTTGCATCTGTAAAGGGGGGCAAAGATATTTTGGCAAGTCAAAAGGGAGAGGGCAAAATGTTTTTGGTATGTCAAAAGGGGGCCAAAGAGTTTTTGGGGAATAACAGGGGTGGCACATTTATTATTTCATAGGCTACTTTTGCCCTTGTATCAGTTGGGGGCTACTTTCAGTATTTTAGAGGTTAAATACCAATATTCCCCATTTATTTTGAGCCATATAAGCCTCAAAATAGTTTCCTTTCAGGGGCTACTTTCCATTAAAAATCACCTCTGTAATTTAGTTTTGAAGGTCTATTTCAGTGTAATTTGTAGGGGGTCTATTTTAGCCCAGGGGTGGCACATAGTGTACATATTATGCCTTGCGGGATCTGTTACATACACTAGGATCCACAACATGCTCATCTATCAGGGCACAATTCTTTAACCCCAATACATTTGCACATTCATTGAATGACCTTTGACAAAAACTCATACTCTGCAACTTGAGGTCAAATTTTACACTATGATTGTTTCATTGAGGTTATTAAACTATGCCATTGGGATGAGGCCATTGTGGCCCATATAGTGATAACACCACAGAAATGTGAGCTTTATAATATAATATGGTAATATATGAAAAAAACTTTTAACAGCTGTGGGCTACATATTATGTATGCAAAATTGCCCCAAACCTTTTGAACAAAAGAAATTATGATATTACACTTGACAATGTATTGTTATATGATTTAAAGCCACTCAGTTGACATCGGAATTTACACAATGGTAGCATTATTAACGGGATGGATAATTACCATAGCATCTTGGGTTATGTATTTCAACATGTTTTTAATACATGGCAGTTTGTCATTAAGTGATTTGCGGCAGCAGGCTTCAATGATGCCTCTTGAGGCCATGGTAATTAAACGCAGAGATTTGCAAACAATGGTAACATCCGAGAAGCACTCTGCTGTTCTTGTTCAATTTGGTAAGCAAATTGAATTGTTAACTTCTGAATTTGCTTTGTAAATATGTTGGAAGGTATTCTTTAAAACAACCCTAATGTCACAGTTTGTGTGTTAGTGCGAAAACTTTGTAAGTGACATTTTGAGTGAAGTTACTGATTATAGATGAATGCACACATTTTAAGGTTACACGTCTTAAATGCAATTAATGAAATTTTAATTAAATTGAAAAAAGTTGAAATATAATAAATAAAGTTTAAAAAATCTTCTCTTGTAAAATGACAAAATGGATACAAAGTTCTTGCAATATAATGACACAACACATACTGCACTATTATAGTTGTATCATGTTTAGCCAACACCATAGGATATGATCTGCCTAATTATTTAAGGTTAGTGAAAGATGGTTAGATCATTATGCACACTATTCTATATTAATACACAATGTTATGAGTCTTGTTTTTTGCCAGTTACAAGCCGAACAAACTATACAGTATGCCAAAGAATTAAGGTACCAGTTGTGTTCACCCCTGTATACTAAATAAAGACAAATATGTCAAAATTAAAACAAGCAGTCAATACCCATACTAAATAATAATAAATAAACTTGGGTCTGTATTATTCTGTGATATATTGGCAGCAAAATGAAACTCATGTAATGCACAGTTTACACGAGGACTCTATTGCTGGAAATTTATTTCCAGCAAGGGAAAGTCCTCGTGTATATTGGTAATTTTGCCAGGCAATACCTCTGGACCTCTGACCTTTCATAGTTTCCTCAAAATAGAACTGGGGCTATTTTTTCAAGACAGTACTACAGTCTCCAGAGAGTTTCTCTGGAATGTTGATGGCTTTTCGTACACTTTTGTTATGTAATAGCAATAGAGTCCTTGTGTAAATTGTAAGGAGAGAAAAATCAGTTTTAATAAAATCTTTGTTTTCAAAAATGTGGTTATTTTGAGAAATTGGCAAAGTGCCAAAAGCCCTTCCCTGTAGTAATTTAATGGGATTTTGAGATGACCAAAAGTTGCATAAATCAAAAACGTTTTTTTGGACAAAATTTAAACTTGGCCAGTAAGGTTTTCTCATCAATACACACATCCTATATCATTTTCAAGGAGTTCTGAGCATGACACCGTAGCCTATAAAGCCACCTTAAAACATAAGGATTCAAGTCGTGTGGAGCTCAGTAAATCATGCTCCTGAAATGTTAAGGTGAGCTGTAGGAGCTCTGGTGCAATTGAGCTCCTCAAAAACGAAGGTCTGAATTTTAATGTGCTAACCAATGCATGGAAGCATGGCGATAATTCTCTTGTTCGGGAATGCTTTGTGTACTACAAATCAATAGGGCATGCAATGGAGCAAATTGCAACTTTTAAATTGGCATCTTCCTTGGCTTTTGTATCTTTGTGTCTTTATTTCTTGAACAATTAGTAATAAATAGTAAAATTTGGTTGGAAACGGTCAAGAATTGGCTGCAAAAACAGTGAAAATATGGGTAAAAACGGGGTTTTTGTTATGAAAATCGGTTACCAGCCTACGCGTCACTGCAGCTGGTCGGCAGCGTAGCGTCGGCGACAGCGTCGCGTGTCATGGCGTTACGCCAATCGCGCAAGTAAGCGGCGTGAGAGCCACCACGATTTGCATACGGAAAGAAGGAAATATAAGTACAAAAAGGACAAAAAGGTACATGGACGGGTCACGGGATGAAGCGGTACTATAAAGAAAAATTAAATTAAAATGAGGACAAAAAGTTATGAGTAATTAGACCAGCGGGTTAAAGTAACTAAATGAAACAGGAAGCGAAACAAAGAAGGAACTAGACTTAGCTGTGGTCTAACCCACGAACACAGCCGTGTGGTGACCCCTTAATGACCTTTGACCCAAAAATGTATGAAAACTCCCATAGACATTGGCTAATGTCAATGCATGGGTGTACGTGGCACCACTTTGCTGTTATTTGTGGCAGAAGGTGCATTTTGAGGGTTTTTCGTCTCAGACCGGAAGTGACCCCTTAATGACCTTTGACCCAAAGTAAAATAATACCACATATGAATTGGGTAACCACAATTCATGTGTGAACATACCGTTACTGTCCTACGTTTTTCTTAGCTAATAAAATTTTTTGAATGTATTTCGTTTTATACCGGAAGTGACCACATAATGACCTTTGACCCCAAATCTGTGAGGACCCCATAGACACTGGGTAATAACAATGCATGTGTGCAAGTGGCGTCATTTTCCTACGTAATTTGTGGGAGAAGAAGCATTTTAAGGGTATTTCGTTTTATACCGGAAGTGGCCCCTTAATGACCTTTGACCCTAAATAAAAAAATACCACATATACACAGGGTAACCACAATTTATGTGTGAACATACCGTTACTGTCTTATGTTTTTCTTAGCAAATAAACATTTTTGAAGGTTTTTCGTTTTTTTTACGGAAGTGACCCCTTAATGACCTTTGACCCCAAATCTGTGAGGACCCCATAGACACTGGATAATAACAATGCATGTGTGCAAGTGGTGTCACTCTCCACGTAATCTGTGAGAGAAGAAGCATTTTGAGTTGAAATCACGTTTTGACCCCTATGACCCCTGCTTGACCTTTGACCCCACGAATTTCATGTGACATGTAGGGGCATGTTCAATGATGGTTGTGACCAAGTTAGGTCAAAATCGGTGCAAGCATCTAAGTGCTAGAGCAAATGTAGTGGTCGGCAGAAAGAAGAAAGAAGAAACTAGATATATTGCATCCTTAGTAAGGCTGCGAAGTCTAGCCGTGACCTTGAAATGACATCTGATGACCTTGAAATGACCTTCACCACATTTTGCATCATATCCACATAACATATACTAATTTTCATTCAAATTGAATAAACTTTGTAATTTGACCCCTTTTGACCTTTAGTTGACCTCTGGTGACCTTGAAATGACCTCCAATATATTTTGAATCATATCAAGATCACATATACTAATTTTCATCTAAATTGGACAAATATTAGAATTTGACCCCTTTTGACCCCAAAACAGACCCCTCCTCCATGTTTAAGCCAAATCTGATTACAATCGTACATGAACATAATGCTAGAGCCCTTTTGGCATTATTCTAATGATCACAGCACGTAATATGCAGAAAATATTGAATTTTAAAGTGATTTTCAGTAATCAACCATTTTGTCCCCTGTTTGACCTTGAACTCAAAATCTGTGAGGACCCCATAGACACCAACTAATGTCAATGCATATGTGTCAGTCGCATCTCTGTACCATAGAATCTGTAGGAAAAGAAGCATTTTGAAGGTATTTGGTTATGTGCCGGAAATACCCTCTTAATGACCTTTGACCCCAAATCTGTGAGGACCCCATAGGCCCCGGCTATAGCCAAGGTAAATGTCCAAATCTCGATACTCTACCATGTAATCTGTAGGAGAAGAAGCATTTTTGGTAAAAATCACATTTTTAGCCAAAATTACTCATGCGTGACGTTTGACCCCAAATAGGTCATGTCATATGTAAAGGCTGGGGTAGTTGAGCTTGTGCGCAAGTTTGGTCATAATCGGTCAAATAATGAAGGAGCTAGAGCAAATTATATCAAATGTTGACAGAAGAAGAAGAAGAAGAAAGAAATAAGCCCAGAAACAGGAGTCTAGCAGCGCTCGCTAGACTAAGAAAGAAAGAAAGAACCTGTAAGAAAAAAGACACAGCCGTGACTAACGTCACGGCTGTGTAAAAAACTATTCAGGAAATGTAAGAAAAAAAGAAGCTAAAATAATGAGAACAGAATTTTAAAAAAACATGGAAACAGGAAATCACAAGCAGCAAATAAAAAAAGATGCTAAAAGGGAAATGTAAGAAAGAACAGATTTAGAAAATAATGGGAACTGGGTTAAATAAATAAATAACATGGAAACGGAAAATCACAAGCTAAGCAGAGGAAACTAAAAATGTTAGAATAGACAGATTTAGATAAATAAAAATGTACCTTTTCAATGATTCTACCTGTTCAGTAATTTTTCCTGTTATTGTGAACGCTCCCATTTACTCATCTAGCGGGGACCCGCGCGAAGCGCGGGTATATCCCGCTAGTCATTTTAAAATGAAATAATAATTAATGATAATTGAATTCTGAAATAATGCTTCTGTATGATTTATTTGATTTGCAAAATAATCATATAAAAGTTCAAACTAAATAAAAGTTTTGTCTTTTGCAAAGACAAATTTTTCTATTTTTTAAAAACTGAAAGAAAGAAAGAAACAAACAAACTAGCATAAAATACAGAAAAAACCATGAAGTATATGTTCAAACAAACAAAAAATGTACCATTTTTACTTCGGTGAATTATGATTACTTCAGGTAAGTTGAATATTAAATTTAGTTTATATTAAACAGTGCTTTTCATTTCCTTCCAATTTAAAATGGATTCAAAAACAGAAGATAATTAGCATGCATTTACACACATATGTATTGTAAGTGATCATAAACCTATGACAAATATATCAATGCAATTATTAACACATGTTGAAGAACTAACAAATCAGAAAAGGCCACATCTATCTCAGTACAGCTGTTATCAGAGTAACTAGCAAATGATAGAGTGTGGAATTTATTGAACCACCCTGTACTACATGCCATATGGAAGAGACTGGAATCAATAGGCAAGACTATCAGTAAAAGTGTTTTGCCATCATGGTTGGGTGATATTGTGAAATATACAACATTAATGTGAATAGTTAAAAATTCCCAACCACTGCATGGTGATAAAACCAATATTTAAACTAACCCAAATTATTGAAACTGAAGAGTCTCACAAATGTTTTTGATATGCAAGCTATATCAAAATGATTGGTACCCGTCAGTTTTCATTGATAATGGATGAGGGGGGAATACCCCCCAGTCAGAACTCTTGCCCTCCTCCCGTTATGAAAATGTCCACTTTTTGTGGTAATTTTGCTCAAAATTTGTTGATTTTACCCCCCCTGAAATTCACTTTCCCTCTATGCCCCCCCCCCTCCCCCAAAACATCCTGGCACAACCACTGTGTAGAAGCAACCCTTCTATTGATGTGTATAAAACCAATGATATCAACCTGGTGTTTTTTCTCTCTCTAGGCACTGTTGGGTGCATAAGATGTAAAGACTTGGAACCACACTACCAGAGTGTATAGAAGTAACCCTTCTATTGTTGTGTATAAAACCAATGATATTAACCTGGTGTTTTCTCCCCCTCTCTCTCTCTCTCTCTCTAGGTACTATTGGGTGTATAAGATGTAAAGACTTGGAACCACACTACCAGAGTGTATTTGATCACTATAGAAGCAACCCTTCTATTGGTGTGTATAAAACCAATGATATCAACCTGGTGAGACAGTTAGGATTACCAAAAGTACCTGCTGTGATGTTATATCGTCATGGTATACCAATATTATATGAAGGTAAGAGATTTGAAAATTATGTCAGGAATCCCTCAACAATTTTGATTTTGAAATGAAATGTGGAAAAAAAAGTGGGGAGAAATTATAAAATTTTCATAACCAATAAAAAAATTTCATAACCAAGTGTACTAGAGATATGGTGTATGGTGTTTTCGGCATTACCAAAAGTTAGTGCATGACTACATGGCCTGATATGATTACAGGGGCAGCACCCTGGGTGAGCCGAGAGGGGGGTCACAAAATTTGCCCTTGGTAATAATTACATGTTTTTACCTTGATCAGTACCGCCGAGACCCATTAATACGGGCCCGGGGTAAAATGAGCGCACAGGGCCCCTTTTTTACGGGGTCCCCCTGAGATGTCTTTTCTTTGCTTTTATGGGCCCATTAATGTATGTTTTCTTTAATTTTATGGGCCCCCCTAGGACCCAGGGCCCAGGGGCTAATGCACCCCTTAACCCCCCCACGTCGACGCACTGACCTTGATGCCCATTACCCAAAATTCTTATTAGTTCAATCACTAAAGCAATTTGGATATAAGATGCCTAAAATGTGTACCGCATTGACCCATAGAATGGTACATGCTCATAGGATGACACACTGCCTACTATCTCATTTATGTTCATACTAACTAAAACCAAACCTATCTAAGGCATAAAATTTACTGGGTAGTAAGAATAATATGAGTTTTCCTTGATGCCAATCTTCTGCAGAGGAGGATCAGTTTCAACATGCGATATTCCAAATTCCCAGGCACTGAAATTATCTGGTGCAATGACATCCCAGTAATACAATGAAGGCTGACGACAATTGAGCGCAAACAATCATTACGTCATTGCAGTAAACAATTTCGGCGTAGGAATTTGACAGCCGGCTGTTTTTATTAGTTTTTATGGTCAATATGAGTTTGTTTGAAATAAAACCATGTGATTTATACTTGATAATTATTTTGCTAACAAATAAGGCAAAAAGTTGTGACTTCCTTTAATGTTGTTTGAGAGTTATTTCATATTGTAATGTAATGTAAATTTTCTAATTGTACCCCCCCAAATATTTTTCTTGCCCCCAGTTTGCCACAGACTTTCAAGTCAAAAACCCCAAATTATACAAATTTCCACTTTTTGCAATTTACTTTCGGTAATTTTGGGCAAAATTTGTTGATTTTGCCCACCTGAAATTATTTTTGCGCCTCATGCCCGACCACTGGGAAAAATTCCTGGTGCTGCCACTGAGCTTATTACATACAATAACATTAACAATTGATATAACACAAAAAAGTGAGGCAGCTTTTGGATATTTTGTGATTTGTGTCTGAACTTATCAAAATAGAGGAAAATGGTTGAAAATTATAAAACCAGAATACTTACACTAAGTTACAGTATTACACAATAATTGTATAGCTACATTACATGAGCATTATAATACTATACTGCTATGGTTAGAATAATTGCATCAGTTCAGTTAATTTGTCATATTAATGGAAGTTCCTGTTACAGGTGTAATATAATGAGTGTTGCCATATCTGATTTATAACGTGTGTGACAAGCCTCAAATTTGGAGTGCAGCTGGTCGCTTGTCAGTATATCCCACTGATGTCTATTCATAATTCCTGGTACTAACGGTACCATTAAATGATACCATTAATTCCAGATATTAACGGTACCAAGAATTATACTAATGACTCAATATAAGTTACGTTTGTGAATTTAAGCGGGCGTAACTCGGTATTTATTGCGGTAAAAATTTGACCAAACATGGTAACGGCCATGGGTTATTCTTCAAAATGCATGATGTATATCCGGTGTATAGTTACCCTGATTAAAATGTGTTATTACAATGATCAAATTTCCAATAATATATCCAAGCTCGCTAGTAATCCATCATTATGGGGCTCACAGAGAAAGGTGCACATGATTAAAATTAAAGCCACTTCAGAGACATTTTTGTGCAAAATTGGGTTACGACCTCATATCCCCCATCATCCCCCCACTTTTCTCAAAAAAATTTTCTCTCAGATTTTTATGAGATTTTTATAACACTCAGAATTTTATACCACTGGAAACCTCTGGCTACATAATGTTTATGTACAAAAAAAATTCTTACACATTGTGTATGGAGCAGTGTAATACTCATAATCATGCATAACTCGCAAACGCAAAATCAGAATCAACTGACATTTTGGAAATAAGCTTATTTTATGGATATCTGCTGGACTGGAGATCTTCATAACAAGAGGATGCTAGGATCACAAAATAATCATTTAGTAAATGTCATTTCAACTCGGACCAATTTTCTTTGCTTCACCTCAGTTGTTCGGCTCAAAAATTAAAAGGGGTCGCATGTCTGACAATAAAACATTTTATGGAAAAGAAATACTTTTCATGGAAATGTTACAATATGGCTTTAAGTTTCCATGGTAAATTTCGATCTATCTTGCTCATAAATCAGAATGTATCGTATACAGTGTAGGATATCATTAACATGGTGTGACTTTATATAATTACGGAAATTAGATGAACTATCACGCAATATTCTTTTTTTTTCTAAAATGGTAATTGAATCCAGTGGCTGTGAGAGGCAATCATACAAGGATTTATATTGGGGAATGCTTGACCTTTTTATTGGGAAAAATACCTTTTGTGCAGAAGGTGGACTGACAAAATGGTCTTTTTTTAGGATATTTTAACAGCTTTACAAGAAAAGTGGACCTTTATCATTTTTCTCCCTCAAAGGAGTATTTTGTGATTCTAGCATCCTCTTTTTATTGTATATGTTTGAGTAGGTATCTACAAAAAAGTTTATTCACAAAATTCCACTTGATTCCAATTATGATCCATAGGCCACTGTGTTGTAATGTCAACGTCATTCTGTTGGGGTTTTTTTTTGGGGGGGGGGATATCATGAACATACAGGTCCTTTGATCAGCCATAACATGGGCAGGATTTCATACTTAGGAGACAGCAGTTGCTTAGGCAGGGGTGGGGATAAGCAGCTGCTCTACCCTGCCCGACACACATACACCCATGAGAAGTCTGCCCCAGCCCTTTTGGGGTTCTGGCTGCCTTGATATTTGAGATTTTAGGCTTTTTTCCCCATTTTTTGCCCCTTGAAAGTTCCCTTGTCTTGCCCCCTTTCCACTCTGTGAAAAAGCCCTGGCTGCACCACTCACTGGGGTACAGGCTCTTGATTCCCTGACTGACTATACAGGATGGCATTAATATACTGCTACTACCCCCTGATTCTTGTGAAAGTTGTTCTGAGTTCTTCCTCCTATTTCCAATATTTGTTTACACTCATATAGCCATAATCAAGGTAAATTTCAGGTAGTTTATCAGTCTCTTATTTACTGCTGATATTAGGTAGTTTATTAGTGTCTTACCTACTGCTGATATCAGGTAGTTTATTAGTCTCATATCTACTGCTGATATTAGGTAGTTCATCAGTCTCTTATCTACTGCTGATACCAGGTAGTTCATCAGTCTCTTATCTACTGCTGATACCAGGTAGTTCATCAGTCTCTTATCTACTGCTGATACCAGGTAGTTCATCAGTCTCTTATCTACTGCTGATACCAGGTAGTTCATCAGTCTCTTATCTACTGCTGATACCAGGTAGTTAAGGTGGCTGTGTACTCTCAGACATGCATGTAGTAAAAGTGCAATAACTTTGTAATTATTCAGCATAAAACATATAAAAGTATACATTTTTATGAAGGCAAGACATCAATAAATCTTAATATAAATACAGATTTGGGGTAAAACAACAATTTTGAAGAAAATCACAAAAAGTGAGTTTTTGGCAATATTTGTTAGGTACATCATAACAAAAAAACACTTTTTCCAAAATATTTTATTTTGTTTTTAGCTCAATCTTGAGGCTCCATTCCAAAAACGGTTTTTTTATTTTTTTGATATTGGCCTTGTTTTTTGAGATATTGACCATATAAGGCATCAAAATGAACTTTTTAAAATTCAAAAACGCCTATTTGCACAAAATGATGCCCAAAATCGGAAATAGACCAAAATAAAAAAATTAGAAAACTGTTTCTTGAGTCGATCATGCTTTTTACGATGATCATATTTGCTTACCTATAGATGCTGTATTTATTGAGTTATCGTGTACCTAAATCGTCATTTTACCGAGAAAATGAACATTGAAATAATGGCCGTTGAAGTTTAAAGTGGTCACATTTTGCACTTTCATCGAATCTCACAGGAGAATGCGACAGTTTTCGTTTTTGTAACTTATATTACGTGAACATCGGGTAAATCCACAGCCCCTTGAGAAGTTTGAGCGAAATCCATTCATAACTTGATATTTAAATCGGGGAAAGAACTTGAAAAAACCCACATTTTATCAGCTAAACGGAGCCATTTGACCACTAGGTTTTTGTGAAATCAGTGCTTCCGTGGTGTTTCCATAAGATGCGCCGGCGCATGCAGATAAGCGTCGTGTATGGGTTGCGTGTTTGTGCGGGAACAAATTGCGCGATACGCAACGCGATGAGTTGTTCTTGCAGCGTGTACCTTGCTGGTACAACAAAGATTTTCTTTCCTTTTCAATTTCAAACACGAGTGGAATAGTGTAATAAAATCCTTAAAATATTGCAGTTGGAGTTTACAAATCTGGATTTTCATTCCTTGTATTTATAAAAAACATAACAAGGTACAAACATATCATAAAAACTCAATTTTGAGAAAGAAACAATGGCTAGAGTACACAGCCGCGTTAATCAGTCTCTTACCTGATTAGCTTCTGCTGATATCTACTGCAGGTATCAGGTAGTTTATCAGTTTTGATTTGATTTGATTTGTTCGGGTTTTGACAACCCTGGATAACCCAAGAAAGCCTTTATTGAAGCTTATTTCCAGTGGAGTCCATTTGAACACCGGGACGGGTTGGGAACAGTCAGGGGTTAACACCCTACTTTCTTCGAAACTGGCTGCGAGATACATGTACAGGTATGGCTCTCTGTACACGGGACCGACGGCTTAACGTCCCCTCCGAAGGACGGAGTACTTTCATGATTCATTTACCCAACTGTAAATGAACCATGTTGAGAGCGGAAGTCTGAATTTAATCTACAGAAGTTGCCAATTAATTTCAGACTTTTTTTTTCCAAGTCAATATCCCAGCAAATCGCCACCGCCGGGAATCAAATCCGGACCTCATGCACTAAAGGCAAGTACCCTAACCATTGCGCCACGCTCTCCCGCCACAGTCTCTTATCTACTGCTGATATCAGGTAGTTTATCAGCCTCTTATCTTCTGCTGATATCTACTGCAGATATCAGGTAGTTTATCAGTCTCCTATCTACTGCTGATATTAAGTAGTTTATCAGTCTCTTATCTACTGCAGATATGAGGTAGTTTGTCAGTCTCTTTTTATCTACTGCTGATATCAGGAAGTTTATCAGTCTCTTACCTACTGCTGATATCAGGTAGTTTATTAGTCTCTTATCTACTGCTGATATCAGGTAGTTTATCAGTCTCTTATCTACTGCAGATATGAGGTAGTTTATCAGTCTCTTTATCTACTGCTGATACCAGGTAGTTTATCAGTCTCTTACCTACTGCTGATACCAGGTAGTTTATCAGTCTCTTATCTACTGCTGATATCAGGTAGTTTATCAGTCTCTTATCTACTGCTGATATCAGGTAGTTTATCAGTCTCTTATCTACTGCAGATATAAGGTAGTTTATCAGTCTCTTTATCTACTGCTGATATCAGGTAGTTTATCAGTCTCCTACCGACAGCTGATATTAGGTAGTTTATCAGTCTCTTATCTACTGCATCAGATATGAGGTAGTTTATCAGTCTCTTTATCTTCTGCTGTAATCAGGTAGTTTATCAGTCTCTTATCTACTGCTGATATCGGGTAGTTTATCAGCCTCTTATCTTCTACTGATATATACTGCAGATATCAGATAGTTTATCAGTCTCCTATCTACTGCTGATATTAAGTAGTTTATCAGTCTCTTATCTCTTATCTACTGCAGATATGAGGTAGTTTATCAGTGTCTTTATCTACTGCTGATATCAGGTAGTTTATCAGTCTCTTATATACTGCAGATATAAGGTAGTTTATCAGTCTCTTTATCTACTGCTGATATTAAGTAGTTTATCAGTCTCTTATCTCTTATCTACTGCAGATATGAGGTAGTTTATCAGTGTCTTTATCTACTGCTGATATCAGGTAGTTTATCAGTCTCTTATCGACTGCTGATATCAGGTAGTTTATCAGTCTCTTATATACTGCAGATATAAGGTAGTTTATCAGTCTCTTTATCTACTGCTGTAATCAGGTAGTTTGTCAGTCTCTTACCGACTGCTGATATCAGGTAGTTTATCAGTCTCTTACTGACTGCTGATATCAGGTAGTTTATCAGTCTCTTATATACTTCAGATATAAGGTAGTTTATCAGTCTCTTTATCTACTGCTGTAATCAGGTAGTTGATCAGTCTCTTACCTACTGCTGATACCATGTAGTTTATCAGTCTCTTGCCTACTGCTGATACCACATAGTTTATCAGTCTCTTACCTACTGCTGATATCAGGTAGTTTATCAGTCTCTTTATCTACTGCTGATATCAGGTAGTTTATTGGTCTCTCAGTAAGAGCTGATATCAGATACCATAAAAGGGGGCAACTTGACAAAGGTAACTTTGGCAGCATTTTGCAACTCACTTTTTACAAGTTCAACTCTTTATGAAATGTATTTTTCTTTGAAAAGAAAGAATAATTCTTTTTCTAAAATTATTAAGCTTCAAAGAAAATCAATTTTTGATAAATTTCTATATCCTGTCTGTGTTTGTCCGATTCCTAGTAATTAGGCCTACGACATGGGCTAATTGAAATTTAAGAAGAACGCACGTAGGCCCTACGTACGTGCGTTCTACTTAAATTTCAATTTAGTCTCAACTATTTGTGGTGTGATCAAGCAAAATCAGTCTGAAGTCGGGCATATATTATTTTCAGTTTTCTTATGATTGCATTGAAATTGAACATTTTAGTTCCAAAGATGTGAAAAGTGAAAGTGTTTCCAAAACAATAGGCAACCAAATTATTTCCTTTGTTTGGTGATATCTGAAAATCAATATTTCTGACTTCTGACTGATTTTTCTTGATCACATCATATATAACAAAAACTGAAAGATAAATGTTTAACCTTTAAAATCCATCCACACCTAATTAAGAAATTTTAAAAAATATTATATTTTGTGGGTGGCACTTGTCTCTGATTAAATTTGGTTAACTATACCATGAATCTGGTGTTCAATTCCTAAAATGTTAACTATAAATCACAATCTATGAAATTTGACTACAGGTTGACGTAAATTGGAGTTTTGATTTCTTAAGTGTGTGGGCTAATTATTAGTTATATTTGGCTTTACACACTCCCCAAGATTTGTTATTTGTTATGACGTGGTATATCGAAAGGAGACACTTTTGGGCAGGATCGTAAATGGAGAAATAGAACAAAATCTGGCCGGGTGATTTTTTCACAATTTGGGTTTGTTGCAAATTTGTGCTGTTAATAATGTTGTCTGACAGTTTCAGACTGGAATATAACTGGCATCTTGTATTTTTTCAGACATATTTCAAGGTCATTCCTAGTCACAACATTGTCAATAATGTTTTTAAAGGCCCATATCTCACCTTCCAATTTTATAATACCATAACTTACTAACTCAATATCTTCGCTTAGGAATGTCCGACTACATTGGAGAAAACGGTGTTGTGGAGCAAAATATCTCTTAATTTAAGATTTGTAAAACACTCAAAATTGATTACCTGCCCAAAAGTGTCTCTTATTGATATACCACGTCACATTATGTGAAGGAAGTGGGCAAAACAAATTAAAATGATTTTGTCAGAATAATGATTGCCGTTGGTTTCAAGTAGACTCCCCAAATAAGTTTTTATGTTGAAACATGTTTTAATCTTTGAAATATCTGCAGTAACTTAGCCATAGTGAAGATGTCAAAGTAGCCAAGTAATTAGTGTGAAATTATTGTATTTTAAATCTCTCCCAAAACTTGAGTATCATTATTTGGATGTTATTAGGGCAAACTGCACTTTATAATTGTTGTTTTGAGGCTATTTTGAAAATATAAATATTTTTCCTTTAGAACTGAGAAATATTGTGAAGGATGCGCACATAAATTGATCATTTGCATCAGGGTCTTCCTTAAGCATTTTGATGAAGGGGTATATTCCATTTTTGGATCCTTTCAATTGTGAATATTTCATCTTAGGAGTATAAAACATTCCCCAGAGGGTATTTTTTATTTTAACAATGTGTGTCTTTATTTCACTGAATTGTTGACCCAATTTTTTCCTGCCAGGATGCTCAGTAATCTAAAAAAAGTTTGGGGAGGGGGTGGTTTGCAGACTGAAATTTATTGATTCATACCCCAACTAGCTACCACCATAATCTCATGGTTCATTCTCATAATACCGTACTGACGCGAGTAAAGTCCCACCTTTGAGTTAAGTCCCACCACCAAATTTTTTTTTTTTTTTAAGTTATTTATTTTTTCAGCTTTGGAGTGTCCCTGGACCTAGAGCTAAATGCTGGGATCATTCATGGTTGATTTAAAAAAAATTGCAGGCCTATGTGTTTTGAATAAATTTGTACTCATGTCATACTCTATTAATGATTTATTTTTAAAAATCAACCATGAATGATCCCAGCATTTAGCTCTAGGTCCAGGGACACTCCAAAGCCGAAAAAATAAATAACTTAAAAACTTTCTTTTTTTAATTAGTGTATAGTCCCACCCCAATTTTGAAAAATGTTCACCCAAAAGCGGGGTGGGATTATACTCGAGTCAGTACGGTAAGTATATTTTTGTCATGTATCACCACCAGATGAAAATATCATTGAATATATAAACGTGTACATGTTTAAGATTTTGTATGCGTTTGACTTTTCACTTTGCAATTGAAGTGGTACGGAAAGTGTGTGAACGCGTAAATATGAGTCATTTGTGTGTTAAAGTAAACCCCGATTCGTATTTAAGAAGTCGTATATGGAGGGGATTCAATGCATATTTTTGTTCCATTAAACACAGAGGTCAATGTTAGCATTTTCAGGGTTTTACATAATTGTACCGCAACTGTACATGCCATATTTAATTAATCGTAGATTATTTTACTTATTTTATTTAGTCTCAAATGGACAGCCACAAAGATACTTTCTCAATTCCCTGACTAAGTGTGTTTCTCCCAGACTCATTGACCACAATGACCAGGTCGCTCTTTACACCCGCTGCGCTGTTGACCAGTCAGAATAGAATAAGAGATGGGCACATTTATTTGAATGCATTCTTTTCTTTTTCTTTGCATTTTCATGGTGCCCCTTTTCTTGGGATTTACTTTTTATGCCCCCAGCTCAGACCCTGTGAGGCTGTGCCCAGGGGTAACCCACCCAAAAAATCTGGGCATGTTCAGCACAATAAAAAGGCAGTGTAGAAGCATGGAGAAGTGATGAGATTTTTATTATTATTTATTTATTAAAAATCATTATTGTTTTATTATTTTTGTTAAATTTCAGGTACGATAACAGCAGAAGACATCACCCAGTGGGTGGATGATAACATAGAAAGTTTTACAACTCATCTTAAAGATGATGATTTTGAGCATTTAACACAGTCATCAACAGGGGCTACCACTGGTGATTGGCTTGTAAAATTGTGAGTACTAGAAGAAGTAATCATACAGTATACAGTTGTGCAGAAGGCAGTTTTCAAAATGGCTGCCAATTCTAGAGCCATAGAATAGTTGACTAATGAGATATGTTGACTGAACTTTGTACCAGCCCTCAATTAAGGATCTGAAGGGCACGGCAACTTTTTTAGGGCAAGTTGATAATTGCCTTGGATTTTCACTGAAAAGGCAAGGCAGCACAGCAGTTTAAGAGGGCATCATGGCAACTGTTGAAAATTTGAGAAGGGCACCAAGGCAATTTCTCAAAGGTGAAGAAAACACACATAAACATAGATAGATAATTTTATAATGAAGGAGCAGGGCTAGGGCACCAACGGCAACTTCATTAGAGGGCACGGCAAGTGACTGCCTTGGGTAAAGGACATATTTTGAGGGCATTATGGCAGTGGGGGTGCACAGTGGGCACCCACGGCAAAATGCCATGGGTGTAGTGGGTTAATTCGAGGGCTGCTTTGTACTTTATTATATGACATACAACATACAGGGTGTCCCAGAAAAAATTACCGAGTGAATAAAATTGAACGTAAGTCGAGAAATAGACATCAGAATCAAAAAAATTAAAATGTAGCGCATAGCCTAGTTTGTTGTGCATCACATACGAAAATTTGATTTGATTCGGTTGACTGATTCTGAAGAAATGAACGATTGCATAATGCATGCATCAATGCAGTTCATTCCAAGTTTGATCAACAGGAGCTTTTTACATAATTATATATACTTGCTCACCGCTTCCTAAAGTTTGTGTATCTCGTTAAATTTATTCCAACGGTGTTATATCATTCATGCTTTCACTGAAGATGAATAACAGTTTGTCCGAGAAAACTTCTGCAATTGGAAGCTCTCCAACTTTCATTCTTTAGGTTGTGCAAATATTTTATATTTTGACTTCATACAAAGAACATTTGAGCCAAGAATGATAATGACCAAGTGCTTACAGCTTTATGTGTGATTTTGATACCATGCAACATTAATGTTGAAGTTTTAAAAGATTTAAACTTTGTATTAGGGGCTGTGCATTAATTATGAGCCCGGGGGAGGGTAAAATTGGGGGGGGGGGTCAAGAAATTTTGGCTAGCCAAAAGGGGGGCAAGCAATTTTTGGCAAGCGATTTTGGCACACATTCTTGGGGCGCCTTTTAAATAAAACGCTCTAAAAGGCTTAGGAAAACCAGACGGAAACGCTTAAATATGCAAATTTTGGCATGTACAAGGGGGGGCAAAGAATTTTGGCGGGCTGAGATGGGGGCAAGCGATTTTTGGCGGGCCGTTTGGAAATTTTACCCCAATTCATATTCAAAACTGAGATTGTAATCGACTCTGGTATAATGATAACAACACACAGATCATAAATCTCTTGTCTATTTTGTTGATCAACATCGTTGTCCATTTAAGAAAGAGTGCAGCATTATCCTTTACACACAAATAATGTGTCTGAGGCAGTAAAAACATAAATAATGGGCGAGGCGCACTATTTCTATTCTATTACCACAAAATAGTGCGATTTTTAAGAGAAAATATCACATTTTTTTTTTAATTATTTCAAGTTGTTTACCTCAAGGTGGAGCGCCAATACATAAGTGATAGCGAGTATTGCAGAATACGCAACCAAGCGTAATGCTTTGCGTAGAATGCTTAACGACGCTTATATACTGCATCGCGCTTTGCTGTGCACTGTGATGCGAGAAGAACATAAAGTTTGTTGCCCTGGCCACTTTATTGCTAATTAATGGTCTTTCACGTGACACGTTTCAACAAATCACAGTGCGCTATTTTGAATAATGGGTCGTGGGGGTAATAGAATAAAGTATAACCTTGCCTTACTAACCGCAAAAATTCACTATCCCGAGCGTCAGTTAGGGGCTCATGATTATTGGCTGTACATTTTACTGCAGCCAATTCATTTCATGTTATACCTAGTCAGTTTCTTTGTACGATACTATAAATTTAGATCTGGGTTAGGGTAACTTTATCACAATGTTTTCCAAGTCAATGCCAAGTTCAAACTCAAGTGTTCAGTTTTTTTTAATGATAATTATTGTTAATGATGATTTTGTTGACAGCTGCGATACAGATTCAGCTAAATGTGTCAGTATACTACCAGTCTGGGAGAGTGCTGCATACAAGTAAGTTATCATTTAAAGCAATAATATGCAATTTGCATAAAAGAATAGATTCCTCGGATCACATTGTCCCCTTTTAATTTCAAGCCAAACAAATAGGTAAATAAAGACTACAATGCGTGTATTAGCTCGTAGATCATATTATTATTGAGTGGAGCTTCACGCAGCTGGGACATATAAATAAGACAAATTGTGATACGCACACAGTTTATACGTCACCGATTCATTAATACACATGCAGTGGCGTATCGTGGGTCATCCGATTGGGGGGAAACCGGGTCTAATTGGGAGGGCACAAGCCGTTTTTCAGCCATTTTCCTATGGGTTTTTTTAAAATTTCAGATCGATTGGGGGGCCATGTGCCCCTGTGCCCCTATGACGTTACGCCATTGTACACATGAGCTCACATGCACAAGATGTGTTAGCCATCACTCGATCAATGAATCCAGGGATCTCTGGATTTAATATAAAAACTTAAATTTGACTGTAATTAAAGCACTTCAGGCTTAGTCTTTCACCATTGGGCTTTACAGTCAAGCAAAAAATAGAAATTCAAGAAAAATAGAGGGTGTCGCTGTGGAGCAAATCTTTAAAAGTACTGTATTCAACCCATCAAAGGTTGATGGTCCGAAAATGTTTCATCTATTCATTGATAACTGGGTAATTAGGGCAACTGCCTAAACAAATGTGGGCTATTCCAGTTAAAGTGCATATACCCCCTATGGAAGACATGATCATAATCTTCCCCACAGTGAGTGAGACTTTCAAATAGGGTTACCCGACCGCAAGGAAGATATATCTTTTTTCCATGCTGAATGTGTGATTCTATTTGAAATATGCACCCCCTGTATGGGAAATTAAAGCCATATTATAACATTTTCAAACAAAATAGATTAGCATTTCTTTGCCATAAAATGTTAGCTTTTACAGTCAGATATATCCCCTTTTATTTTTGAGCCGAACAACTACGGCAAAGCAAAGAAAATTAGAATTTACTACCAGCGCACATGTTGCCAATACGTACCACTCCTTCGGTCATGTTGTGGTACGACCCTTTGTTGTGTATATCACCGTCCCAGCACGCCCGTATACGTACTGTGTGTTATGAACATCGTGTATGCGTTCGACTAATAATTCCATCGTAATAATAAAGCGCCGGTTGCGGCGTTTTATTCAAAATCTCGAATTTTGACAAAACTACAGCACCTAGAGTCTTGATTTTTGCATGGTATATTGGTTTAATAAAGGCCTACAATTTAATCGTGTAAAAAAGGAATTTTAAAAATTCAGTGAGGGCGTCTTCCTCAGCAAATGTTATAATATGGCTTTAAGGGCATGTCTTCTATAGAGGGTGTAAGGATGTCAACTGGAATAGCCCAATTATCCATTTGTTATCATCTTAAACAATTATTATGAGCAAAAAGATTGTACAATCAAATTCAGCATGAAATCGCCAGACATGGTAGTGTTTGGATACTCACAGCATAATAGACTCAGTAACATCATGGATTGATATAAACATCTCAAAAAAAGTAACTAACCCCCTTAAATAATGGCCATTATTCAAAAAGGGGCTATTGTATAACAAATCTGTAAAATGCGTTGGAAGCAGAATTTATTTCTGCGCATTTTGACACCTCATTTGATACGATAGCCCAGGAAACAATAAAACACCGGTCAATTTAATGTAGTGAGGTCCAGATTTGAAAGTTGCACTTACATGCAAATTTTTACAATACAAAAACACTCAGATATCATTAGACAGATTTCCTTCCATTACACTGAATACAAAATCAATACAATTTACTGCAACTTTCAAATCTTGGGTTACATTGATTTAAATGTACGCTGTGATGTCAATATTTAGTCAATTGCTGCAAATGAGGTGTCAAAATGTGCAGAAATAAATTCTGCTTCAAATGCGTTTTACAGATTTGTAATACAATCACCAGTTTTTGAATTATGGTCATTATTTAAGGGGGGTTAGTTACTTTTTTTGAGATGTTCATATCATTAGAATAGCATGCATATATGGTTGGACGCAGCACCTGCCCATGCTAGTTGGGCTTTACATAATGTGTGACTAGCCCTGGCTTATGCGAATTTACTCGAGCTTAAGTTAAAATGTAGATGCCCACAGTAACAAAAAATGAGTAAGTTTAGCCAATTATAAGTTTTACAATGAACCATTCTGAGGGGTACTTTCTTTGGCAATATCTCATGTTTGTATTTATGTCAGCAGTGGCGTAGCCTGGGGGAAGGGGGGGGGGGGTAGCTTGTGAAAAATCTTACCCCCTCTTGCTGCCCTTAAGGGATGGTGACTACCCCAATATGTAAGATTTTAAGGCCTTTTTGTACCTTTTACCCCATTTTGGACCATTTTTGTCAATGTTTCTCCCCCCCCCCCTTAAAATTTGTCTTTCCCCCTTTTCCCACCCTCTGGAAAAATGCTGGCTAAAAAGTGCATAAAGAGTTATGCACCATGTTCAAACTCATAGAAAAATGTGTATTTTGTAATATTTTGTTATCTTTTTCCAGGTTAAAAGGCCAGGTCAACGTTGCCAGTGTCAATATAACTGAAAATCCTAAATTAGCCAAAAGGTTCAAGGTTTTAACAGAAGATTTACCAGTTATAATATTGTGAGTATTATATGTGTTATCCATCAATGTCTATATCCTGGCTGCGAAGGTTAATTGTGGAATTTCAAGGGTGTGCGCTTCTTTGCTGCATGTCTATGTGTTGTTTAATGGTTATGGGGCCGTAGTGTTCAGCTACAATCTGTTAAGTTAGCTGAGGCTTGTGGATCAACATCTAGGTGCTTAATTGATAATTAAAATGTTGCCTTTTCTGGAAACAAAAAAGATTTTGTAACCCTGGATATGTCAAGTTCAGAAACTATGGCTAACATATGCCTGCATAGGGTATATTGCTGATAGCGATTGATAGGCATGCTGGGAATGAAAAGGGCTCAAAAAAGATTGAATTTGTGCCCTTTACATTTCCAGCATACATTTTTGCCTATCAATCGCTATCAGCAATATATCCCATGCAGGCAACACTGTGGATAGCAGATGACCCACTAGTTACAGAACAGGTTATTTGCTGCAATGATTTATGACATAGACATAAGATATTAAAGACATGATATTACAAGGGCGGCGGAACCCGGGGGGCCCGGGGCCCCTCCCCTTTTTTTGCCGGGGGCCTGCCCCCCCCCCCCCCCACTTTTAACCCATAATGTGCTGTGGGTGAACAGAAATAATCAAATCTCAATTGTAGACCGGCTCTAGACCCTTAACATGCTTAAAGAAAGTGTAAAAATGATGCACGAAATGGCTTCAATTGGACCTTCATTTTGCAAAATTTTCCAACTCCCCTGTATTAGGACACCCAACACTAAAAGCAATAATTCCTATACAATTATAGTGAAAACTTGTCCACGAATCGAACGGCTTCAATTTGGGCCTTCATTTAACCCATTTTCGGATTTTTCAAACTAAAATTGTACACAATAATAGTGTCAGAATGGTCCACCAAATGGCTTCAATTGGGCCTTCAGTTTGCAAACATTTCTCACTTCTGAGGGGGGCACATCCCCCTCAGACACCCCCCTGCTTTCGCCCTTTTTTCAGTTTTGGACACCCGACACTTAATGTTTACAGTATTAATTTATACAGTTAATAATAGTAAGAACTTGTCCACGAATGGAATTAATAGCTTCATTTCACTAATTTTCGGCTTTTTCAAACTCAAATTGTACACAATAATAGTACCAAAATAGTCCATCAAATGGTTTCAATTGGGCCTTCATTTTGCAAAAGTTTCTTACTTCTGAGGGGGGATGTCATGCAAGCGTGATGCGATGGCCGCCTCATGGCCATTATTTAGATTTTTTACATCACCCTGACTGGCCCCCCTACTTTCAAAATCGTTCCGCCGCCTCTGTGATATTAGGATCATATATGCTGGTAAAGTTACGTAATAATCGGATTAACTACCGTAGCAATAGGTCAAAACAATTTTTGAATATACCGCGCTGCACTGATACGTCCACACGGTACCTCTGCATTGAACCATATCATACCGTATGGGTCTGTTTATGAGTGCTGATTGTTTGGTGGAGTATTTAACTTCATACCTTAGATAATCCCATTAAGTTGAATATAGTGAATATCAGTCCAAGAGAGTGCCAAATATGGATCAGGAGTATTACATAATAATACCCTGCTATGACAATAGCTGCACTAGGTTAATCGTATAATCTCCTTATGTGGTTAGCATGGCTGGGCCAGGAAATCCACAAGGTCAGCCAATGTATGTACATGTATTCGGTACATGTGCCATATCTTTTACAATGGGTGATAAATTTCTGGTTTGTTTTATTTCAAAACGCAACAGTCGATATTCTAAAGCTTGGTCCAAATCCAAGAGAAGAACCAACTCTAGTAATTTATGTAGTTTCAAATTATATCGGCCGTTGCCTTTTTGATAGAAATGGTGTTTGTTGATGTGCACAGTTTCCCATTAGATCATAACATGCTGTTGTACATCCAAGGTCAAAGGTCTTTTAATCCATATTTGGCGTTGTTCTGGGACTGAATATAGTGAATATAGTGTTGGTGGCGAGTAGGTCCACATTTGGTGACAGAAATTTTGGGAGAAGATTTTTAAAAGTTCAGCCGAAAATCTCAAAATGCAACCACTTTTGGGTTTGTATCCAAGATGGCAGCGGCCACGACAAACTGTCATCTGTAAATACTACAAAATTACATCTGCAAGTGCATTTTTATGCAATAATGTGATTTACTTTGTGTTCTATTTATAAGTGCTGCACTGATTGTTTGGTGGAGTATTTAGACAAAATATATCTCAGATAATTCCATTAAGGGGGTACTACACCCCTGGCCAATTTTGTGCCTATTTTTGCATTTTTCTCAAAAATTATAGCGCATAGGTGACAAGTAAGATATGTATATTATAGGGGCAAGGACTGCAACTACTGCACTGAAAATTCAGCAACTCAAGGCAAGTAGTTATTGATTTATTGATCAAATATTGGTTTTCCCTCATTTTTGACTGTAACTCCACAACTGTTGTCTGTGCTGAAATAAAAATTTCCAGTGCAGTAGTTGTAGTCCTTGCCCCAATAATATACATATCTTACTTGTCACCAATGCACTATAATTTTTGAGAAAAATGCAAAAATAGGCACAAAATTGGGCAGGGGTGTAGTACCCCCTTAAGTTGAATATAATAGTGTTAGTGCAGACATGCCAACTAGTACGGTTTCACCGTATTTTGTACGGTAAAACGTGAAAAATACGGTAGTACGGTCAACTCCAAAAAAATACGGAATTCCAGAATTTTGACCAAAATAATAAAATGTTGTGTCTTAAAAAGATAAACAGTTGCAAGATAGACTACCGACTGAATTACTGGTATCATTTGACCACTTTCTTGGTCTGTTAAAGTAGTTGACTAGATCGTTTTTCTCTTAACTTTCGATCATGCATGCACATTAAAAAATTATTATATAATAGGCCTACAAGATGCTTTCCGAAATAATTTTCTTCTGACTTGCAGATTTTTCATGCACATTAATATTTTTTATTAACCACCTAATATGCTATGTCTTCTGAATGTATTTAGTTAACTATTTAGCTCTTTTGGTGAAAAAGAATAAGCCTACAAGAAGGTTTCCGACCTCCTTTTACTTCCGACTTTCGCACCATGCATGCACATTAAAGAAATATTTAATAGGCCTACAAGATGGTTTCCGAAATAGTTTTCTTCTGACTTGCAGATTTTTCATGCACATTAATATTTTTTATTAGCCACCTAATGCTATGTCTTCTGAAGGTATTTAGTTAACTATTTAGCTCTATTGGTGCAAAAGAATAAGCCTACAAGAAGGTTTCCAACTTCCTTTTACTTCCGACTTTCGCATCATGCATGCACATTAAAGAAATATTTTTAAATATTAAAATAGGCCTATACAAAATGGTTTCCGAAAGAATTTTCTCCCGACTTTTTCATGCACATTAATATTTTTTATGAAGCATCTTCATCTAACTGCTACACATCATGCTATGTCTTCTGGAATTATTTAGTTAACTATTTAGGTCTGCAAAAGAATAAGCCTGCAATGTGCTTTCCGACTTTGTTTTCTCAATGGTGCACCCAGTGGCACATTAATATTTTTAATATTTTTCTTTAACCATGCATAGATAACTGCTATACCCAGTACAGTCTTCTAATTGACATTGGCATTAAACTGTTTAATTTTTTTTTTTTTTTGAAAACATGAACAAAACCCGATGTTAGGCCTACCTACTGATACTATGATGATGATTCAGATGATGATCAATGATTTTCTGAACTCGAAAGATTTAACAAAGCATACTTCTAACAACATTAGAAGTAACAAATAGACTTCAGTGGTTTACATACTTTACCCAATTTCGTGAGGTTAAAGGTCACATACAAGGTCAAAGGTTGACTGAGGTCACCAAATCTTTTAATAATTAATTGTTAATTGTGCATCACATATCCGACAATCAGCTTGATCAGTCATGTAATTAAGGAAATATGACGACTTTAAGATGGCCGCTTTCCATGTAAAGTATAGCAAAGTAGCACTTTCAATGAGTGATAACTCGTAAAGGAAGCATCTTTCTGTATTGATTTATTACTTTGATGGAATGGTTCTTTGGTATTGCCAAATTTGATTGCAAATTCGTAAGGTGGGCCCCTGGACCCTGGCCGTTACGTGCTTGGTCGCACAAGTGCTCCCTCGCAATTATGTGTTCTACTTTTGGGGTTTCTGGGGTTGGCAGGTATGCAAAAGGTACATTTTTTTTAAATACGGTTTTAGGGTGCAAAATACGGATTTTTGTTCTTCTGAGTACGGAAATCTGGATTTCAAAGTTGGCATGTCTGTTAGTGGCAATTAGGTCCACATTTGGTGACAGAAATTTTGGGAGAAGATTTTAAAAGTTCAACCAAAAATCACAAAATAAAACTCAATTTTGGGTTCATATCCAAGATGGCTGCACCACGGTTACAAAATAACATCTGTAAATGCATTTTTATGCAATAATGTGATTTACTTTGTGTTCTATTTATAAGTGCTGCACTGATTGTTTGGTGGAGTATTTAGACAAAATATATCTCAGATAATTCCAAAGTTGAATATAGTGTTGGCGGCAATTAGGTCCACATTTGGTGACAGAAATTTTGGGAGAAGTTTTTAAAAAGTTCAGCCGAAAATTGCTAATGCAACTCACTTTCGGTTCAAATCCAAGATGGCGGCGGCCACGACAAACAGTGCATTATCTGTAAATACTACAAAAGTAATCTTTACATGTATCTTTAGAAGACATGGCCTTGATCTCCCACACAGGGAGTATAGATTTCAAATGGAGTCAGCCATTCAGGTAACCACATTTGATTAAATTCACATTCCTGTGTGGAAGATTAAGGTCATGTCTTCCTTAGTGGGAGTGTGGATGTCCATAGGGGGTGTATGGATTTCAACTGAAATTGCCCAATTTTGTTGCAACAGAAAAAAAAATATACACAAAAATGTCAGACTGCAAATTGGTTGTTAACTTGTTAAGGATCAAAGAGAAGATGTATCAGAATTGTTGGTGAATTGTTTTATTTTTATTTTCACAGTTTTCGTCATGGCAAGCAGTATGCGTACACAATATCAGCGAGGGATTCAGCATCTTTAGTTACATTTTCATTAACCGGTTATAAACATGCACAGGGTATTGATGTTATGCCGCCACCATCACCTTTGTAAGTAAAGCACCTGTAAGACTAAAACAAGGAGTCTAACTTGCATTTCCATTTTGCTACTTGGTGTTACATTTGTTCATACATTGCATGCTTTTATGATGTCTAATAGAAATGGCTTCAAAGTATTTGTTCATGGAGTTTGTTAAAACATGATTCAGAAGAGTCTTGGATTCCCTGATTATAATCACATGGAATTTCTTTATACCCCATTTACTTTGGATCCCCTGATCATAATCACATTGTTAGGTTAAACTTATCAAAGAATTATAATAGTCAGTATGCTGTCTTTGAATCAAAACTTTTGTCAATCCATTTATTTTGTGAAAGATTCCATCAATAATTTTTCTTAAAAGCATCTAGGCTTTGGGGCCAGTTTCTCAATATGCTAGACCAATATCAAGCAATTGAGTAATCATAGTTTCAGTGACTAATAGTTTGTTATTTTGGTTGTTATTTCAGTGATGAACTAACAGAATCAATTGCATTACAAATAAAGGTAAGTTGTGTTGTGTTCTACCAGGGTTTGCAAGTTTTTGCCGCTAGTAGAATAAACCAGGGTTTTAACCGCGGTGTTTCCACTTGGAAAAAACAGTTTTAAATGTTTCACTTTTTTCATCTCAAAACAAATTATTAACCCTAACACCCATAATACCACGGTGATAACCGTGGCACATGCATGAATCCCACATGATGCGATGACGCAATCACCCCAAGTGATGCGATGATGCAATCACCCCAAGTGATGCGATGACGCAATCACCCCAAGTGCTATATGCTCACGGAATCGCTGGCCAGGCCAGTGCAACCCCTGTAGCTACCAGCCGGTGATCGTGTGCTTGGCATGCGAGGGGTCTAAGGTTCGAATTCCGGGGTACCAAGTGACTTCTTTGTTCATCTTCTCTCCTTTTTCATTTCTTTAACTTCCGATAGCAAAAAGCAGTGTCCATTGTTAGGGTTGGGTAACAAAATAAATTTGTGACTTAAATCAGCTAATCATTGCACTATGTAAAAAACCAGGACTGAAGAAATGTAAATGTTTAAATATGGCTGCTTTGTAGCCATCATGTCACGCTTTAAAAAAAAAATTTTTATTGTTTCATAGACCCTAACAAGTGGTGAAGGTTCATCAACAGTACTACTTCTAGTCGGCGGAGCCTTTGCATTAATATTCATTGTCGTACTCTTTTGCTTATGTTGTCGAGGAGGAGGAGGTAAGACCCTTATGGAGGAGTTAGGAAAGACAAAGAAATCAGTTTAACATCTACATATTGGGTAATGCACAATGCTGCTGTATGAGTATGTCAACCTGGCACATAAACCAAAAAGTAATTATCCCCCCTTTATTTATAGGTTAATAACTGCGCATCAGTTATTTGGAGGGCATTGTGAAAAATCTAAACAATCTAACCTCCGCGCCGGTGTGCGTATATCATCTAACGACCAAATTTATTGGGACACACATATGGCGTGATACGCGGAGGTTATGAATATGAGATAATAACTCAAAATTGATGCATCAATATTTAAATTAGAAATAGCAAAAGGAACCCCAGTTTTGTTCTGCAAATTTCTATGCCTCATTTGTCTTAATTAGCCCAAAGTTTGTTGCCATGGTGACCCGTTGAATGAAAAAGACTCCCATTCAAAAGATGCACCTAAACCCTTTGAAAATGTTGCTTTTGTTGCTGGAGTGCCTGGTTGTCACTGGTCACTGCAGGATATCCTTGAAAACGTAATGGTACATCGACTTGAGTAGCTTTTTAGTGCAACTTTTGAAAATGCATCTTTTTCGTTCAAGCAGTCGTCATGACTACAAATTTTTAGCTATCTAGGCAAATGAGGTATCAAAATTTGCAGAATTAACCTGGGTTTGTTTTTGCTATTTCAGTTTTTAAAATTTGATGCATAGATTTTGAGTTTTATATTGTAATAAAGGGGGGGGTATTTACTTTTTGGTAGGCGTTTATATCTGAATGTCATAACATCACAACCAAGATTAGATTATGAGCAATAATCTTAATGGTGATAACTCGCATTTTCAAAATTAGCAACATTAGCATGTTGGATCACATTTATGTATCAACCATTCGCTGTTGTAGTGCACGTTAGTAACCATTGGTTACTGCTCCAAGCCTGGCCCCATACACCTGTTCCAAATTTTGATATGCCATAGGCTTTGTGTTGTGATCATTTCGATCAGTGGCTCGTAACAAAGAAAGCGTGATCCAGTCTAACGTGCACTACGACAGTGAATTAAATAACTGGCAACGACCCAGCATCATTCGTTAATGAAGCCCAATTGTTCCAAGGGGTGCAACATTTGAAACTGCTACGCAAGCACCGCGTATTTATATAATCTTTCGCGTAAACGCGAAGACACACAACTCTCTATCGCACACAACCCTGGTGTGAGTTGGTAGACACACACAATTGAATGATTAGCCCTCATGAATATGCACGAATTCTCAGCATACAAAGCCCTGGGACTTTGCCTGTTGGTAAATAATCTGTATCTCTGTAGTTTATGGTCTTGCCTCATCAAGTAGTGCGGGCCAATCATATGCCCTCATGAATATGCAAGAATTCTCAGCATACAAAGCCCTGGGACTTTGCCTGTTGGTGAATGATCTGTATCTCTGTTGTCTAAGTCTATGGTTATAAGTGTCCAACTTTTGAACCAGGAGACAATCACTAAATCAAGTAATATACTCAAGAGGAACATGCTTCTTTGTTGACTAAAATTTATGTTTCCCTCCAGGCCCGTAGCCAGGATTTATTTGGGGGTGCCAATTTTGAAAAAGTGGGCCTTTTTTTCAAATTTGAACCTTTTTGGACTTGGGGTGGATTTGGACATTTTTGGACCAAAAAGGCTACTCTTGCAAATGGGACTTTTGGGCCTTTGGCATTTGGGGGGGGGGGGTGCATCACCAAAACCATACCCCCCCCCACCTCCTGCCTATGGGCCTGTTTCCCTCAGTGATAATATGAAACAGTTTGCCAACTCAAATATTATTTTTGTTTTGGTGATGATTGTTCTGCACAGAAATTAACAAACATTTAGAAATACAAACCTTTTGATTTGATTCAGTGTTTATACATTCTGTTGGAAGGATAGCAATATCACTTGGGGGAAAAAGGCATGCTGAAATTGAAAGAAATGTAATGAAAAGGTACCTGTTTGACAACAAACATTTGGATGAACGTACTATTTATTCCAAACTACTCTGTGCTTCCATGTAATTTATATATTTATTTTTACTTGACTACTTAAGATGTAATAACTTGATTGACATTCTTAATTTATGTACTACTTAATATAATTATGTATACATATTTGTAAAATGAAATGGTATGATGCTTTTGAAGCTAGGACACGTTATAATGGGACATTTTTGAAGGTTTTAATTTTCACATTTTTTCTGAACCACAAATTAAAAATCAAACCATAAAACTGTTTATAAGGATAAAAATCCCACAGGGGAACAGTACTCCAATAAAGGTTTTGTACGTAAGTGCCACACAGATTTCAAAAATGCAGGCTCTGGAACAGATTTTGAGGACATGAAAATGGGGTCTTTTGTTTTGCCTTTTGGGGCGAAAATTTCTCATAAGTAAGTGATTGGAGTGTTTAAATTTGAAGCCTATTTGGGAGTATTTGAAGGCAAATTTTACCAAAGTCTCTGGGAACTTCAAATGGGGAAGGGGGTCTCCAAAATGGAATAAGAGCTTGATGTGGGGGGGTCTACTCTCCTGAATGGAAAAAAGAGCTTTAAAAAGAGGTCTTAAAGGCAGAACTTACCTACCCCTAATGCAAGGAGTTTTCCCAGGGTAAAAATCATGGAAACTTAAAATGTCTCACTATACAATACACATAAAAATCATGAACTAAATTTTGGGTATTTGAAATAAGTGTTATAGGGTGTAGGTTTAGGGTTAAGGTTTGGGCTCAAATCACACAAGGGCTAAGGGCACTTTCAAATTTCGTAGAATAGCATCCAGGAAAATTATTTGTCATTGGCAAAACATACTTCGAGCCCTGGTTAAGGTTAGTGTTGGGGTACAAGGGAAAGAAAATATTTCACTTCTAATTTTGTGCACAGTAGCCTAGCTACTTGGTAGCCTTGATCATAGGGGATGTAGAATGAATATAGAGAAAGCCCAACATGTGCTTTAAGCTATGGAAAATATGTTGTATTGGATTGTCACTTCTGGGGCTCAAAACAGTGTACTACCTCCAGCATTTTTGGAACAAAAAGAGTGAAATTGAGCAATGAATGGTCAAGCAGCTTTGCTTGTGTAAATACCACAACACAATACACACAGAACGCATAAAAAACATCAAAGCTTGCCAGGTGCACCTGTGTGACATACTATATGCCTTCATTGGTGACAACTAATCAAAGTTGGGTAAGGCAGAGTAAAAATAAAAACATGTTTCTTGTCCGGGTTTTCAAAAATAAGGAGGAAGAGGGGCTTGTTATTTTCTATTTTTTTATTAAAAAATAGGTGTAAATAACCATATAAATACCCGTATATTAGCGTAATGCCTGAAAAGGAGGAGGCCCTTTTTATTTTATTGTTCTGGTAGGTACGCCCCTCTAGTGATCACAGAACCATCCAGAAGTGATTCTTGCATATTAGCAGAGCTATAGAAAACATCTCAACTTCCTAGACATCTTTCTTCAAAAGTTATAACTGAATTTAAAAAAATAAAAATAAATTTGAAGCGGCCCCACAAAATGAAGCGGGAGGGGACAAGAAACATGTTCTTTTTTATTCGGCCTAATGTATTTGGTAACCTTTTTAATGGTTAATTAATTAGGTAGACCGTAACAATTCAATTAATAATTTCTATAACAGGACAGTCCGTGAACAATGTATGTATTATATTAGGGAACAATTATTGCATAATTGGGTTATCCAGTTGAAATCCATGCACTCCCTAATATTTGGAAGACATGACCTTAATCTTCCACACAGGGAGTGTGAATTTCAAATGGGGTTAACATAATGGGCGAGTCCATTTGAAATCTGCACCCCTGTGTGGTTTTCTGAGATTAAGGTTATGTCTTCTGTAGGGGGTGTATGGATTCAATTTGGAATAGCCCATTATCACACTCTGAATAATGAAAGAAATATTCTTGATTTTTTTTCTACATTCCCAATCAATGTGACCAACTTATTTTCACCATTTTACGGTGATGCCATTTGTTTATACAAACTATTACTAAACAGTACCGGGATATTATTTTATTTTTGGGATAACAAGTGCAATATTTGTAAGTGGTAAATAGTATTTGCCGATTCCAGTTGAAATTCATACACCCTCTATGGAAGACATGACTTTAATCTCCTACACAGGGGGCATAGATTTCAAATGGAACCATCCATTCAGGTAAACTAATTTGAAATGTCTTCAATAGAGGGCCAGGTGTATGGATTTCAACTGGAATAGACATTGATATATATAGGATGACACACCTCAACTAGCTGTACTCTGTGGCCCTCATTTTCAATGGGGCATAAGAGTGAATCAAACCCAAATAAGGCCCAGCAAAGTCAATTCGGAGTCGCTCTCAAGTTTGAAATACAATATTGGGATTTTTCAAAAAGCGTATTTTTTGCAATAACAAAACCCCATCAACTCAGAACGCAGTCTGAATTTGCTTCATGAACTACACCCGCTGGAAAGTGCCTAAGTAAATATATTGAGCAAATTAGCATAGAAGACTGCATTTAATGCCACATTTTGACTGATAATAAAACTGATAATAATAAAAATAATGAATATTGAAATAAAATGACCAAGTTTGTTACGAGAAACTCTAAATTGACTTTGCATGGCTTTACCAGGATTTTTATTGATGGGTTGCCGACTTGGCATATAAATGTGGACTTGTGCGCAAAATCAAAATAATAAACAAAACATGGTGCATGCATAGATAGTTTTGTTGTTGTCATTTTATAAAGGTCAGTGCCTGTTCTTGTTTTACCGAATTTGGGTGATAAGGCGACAAAAGAAAACCCCTGTTCTATGGGGCCAATCCAGAATTTGCATTTTGGAGATTTTTTTTTCTAAATTTTTGCTAAATTCATGTAAAATCAGCAGTTTGGGGCTAAAATTTATTAATTTTGGTTGAACATTTTTAGAAAATGTTAGCAAAAATTCTTTCAGATTTTAATGAAATTTTAGGGTAAATTTAGCCTCCAAAAAAAAAAACGCCTGACCAACCGACAACCCTACTTGAATGGTCGGTCTGCCTGTAGAACAGGGTTTTTCTTGTCACCTAATCATAGTGTTAATAACAGTGTATCAAGGAAAATATAACCACATTCTATCTTATCTATTAAAATTGAGAAATTATGACTTTCAAAAAGTTTCACTCTGTAGATTGTAACTATATTGTACACTTTATACATGGTTATGTTATGCTCATATTTTAAATAAAGAGTTAACATTTGTATCTTATTTTATATGGTTATTGTGTGTTTTATGGTGTTATTTTTGATTCCGCATTATGATCAGGCCAGTTATATTATACAAAAGATTATCAAGTTTTACCATCATTTCAGTGTAGATTGAGGACTCATTACATCAAATTTGTAACCAGACTCTTTGTTTATAACCCACACAAATAGACTGGTGTGTATTACTGATTACAAGAATAATGCGTCACATGAACTGAATTAGGTGATATTATATATGCTGCAAGATTAAAGGAGGATGGTCTAATTTCATCACATGTTGAAATCAGTGGCAGCACCAAGAATTTTATTGGGGGGGCAGAGTGAATTTAAGGGGGGGTGCAAAATTGCAGCAAAAAGTGAAACATTACGTAATTTTTGGGGTTTTGCCTCAAAAGTGGGGGGGGGGGGGGCAAGAAAAATATTTGGGTGGGCAAGTGCCCCCTTGCCCCCCCCCCCTGTAGCGCCACCACTGGTTGAAATAATCTTTGGCTGAATGGTGTGCGGGCGGGCGGGCGCTAGTCTTGAGATTGACTATTCACCAGTCTGAAACACATTAAAAAAGTTTTCTAGTCCAAAAGGTGGGTAGGGGGTTAGGAGCAGGAGCAAATATTTGGACTAAAACACCTTAGGACTAGCGGATGATCCGGCTGAATGACTTCGACTTCCACTCCCCTCCTACGCACTTTCATGCTTGTATTTCAAATTTCGACTGCTCAGTGCCAGAAGTGGGTAAGTGCAATAGCTGCCATGTGTAGGCGAGTACAATATACTGTGTGTAAATTGTCAAATGTTCACAGGGTAGCTGTTGCACTTAGCCACTACTGGCACTGAGCAGTCAATTTCAAATACCTTTTGATGACAAGAGCCATACCTATATTTACTGTGTGAAAAATAAATGGGACATTCACATACAAAAAAAAAAGGTTGGCTAACAAACTTCAACAACTATTTTTCTGCCCTGACACGGGGTCGGTGACCAATATGGGCTTTCCACTGATATCAAAATCTTCATTTTGATGGAGAAACTGTGGGTGATCAAACTATCCATTAACTTTGATAAGTTCTTGCATTTAGTTTCCTCACAATATTTATAAAGCAAAGATTTATCTGGTGCCATTCCTATAATACATTTCTGCCTTGACTTGCTAGCAAAATTGGTTTTAAAATGCCCAATTGTAATTAGGCCTACCCTACTGGTATCAATTTGTTACACATAACTTTTGACTGGAAATAAGTTTTGGTTTTGCACTTTTTGGTGTCAAAAATATGACTTGGTTTTATGTAGAATATAATAGCATTTGAAATATTTGTATCTCTATCTAGCATGCCTACAACCATAAAGTTATTTGCCACAGTTCGAAGACTAGAAGATGATGATCTTGGTTGGGTACCATGCCAGTATTAGTAAAAAGTGTAATACTAAAAGTGACTGTAAATGGAATTTGAACACAAAAAAAGTTAAAAGTGACCTCTATGTGGCAGTGGGATCCAAATAAGATATGAGAATCAATTTCTTACCCCTTCTGGAATTTCGCAAATGAAATTTGAATTTTCTTATACCCTTTCACCACAATTTTGATATTTCCATCATGCCCGAGCTATATGAAATATTCATACCAGAGGAAGTCGTATCTTCATCTTTGTTTCCATTAATGACTCATCATTGACCCATATAATACCATGCCATGGTTGTCGTGGTTCCTCAGGCCTATAATACACCCCATTAAGATTACTTAGTGGTGTCCCCAACTCTTTCTTAAACCACCATCCTGATTGGTACTCATCTGCAATATGTCGGTTGCTATCACCATCATTGTCGTCATCATATGTGCTGAATTTTTCGGTGTTAAGATCTTTCAAGCCATCACCTAAAAGTAGACGACAAATATATGTGCAAATGGTTCAAATTCATGGTATAACAATCAAGAATGAGCTAGAATGCTTCCGAGGACTCGTACAATTTTCTATTCAAAAAATCTACTTTCTAACATTAGTTGAACATTTATTCTCATTTAGGTCGAACTAAAGTTTAATGATTGAGCTATGTTTCATCTGTCAAAATAAAACAATATATTTTTAATTTAAACAAAATATTCTATATAAGAGTGGTTCTTATACAGGGTGTGAGAGGCCACAGACCAAAAAAGAGGAAAATTACTATAAAAAAGGAATAAACGCTATATAGTAGCTGAAAATAAAAGAAAATGCGTAAATTTTATGGCAACAAAAAAAGAGGAAATCTGCTGAAAAGAGGAACTCGCATATCCCTGTATATATTAACGTTTTTGCTTTTTGCACTATTATATACGAAAAATAAAAGTTATGAAGCTGAATTTTGAGATTGTGTTCAAATTTTGACTAAATTCAAAAGCTGTTATTGGGTTAACTCATTGTAGTTGCAATAGCTGCCTTAAATCTAAGTATTTCCAACTTGAAACATGAGTAATGTCCGGGGGCGTAGCAAGTGGGGGACAGGGTGGACGAAGTCCATGGGCCCGAGGGTTCAGGGGCCCCGAGCACAAACGCGAAAATTAAATAAAGGCTGATAGCAGGGCCGGATTTGGGCACGGGTCCAGGGCCCAACTGCCTGATGCATCCTTCTCCTCAACAACAGCATGTTTTTTAGCCAAAATAGGGCAAAGTTGTAGAATTTTTGCGTGCTTCACACACATTCAAGTGACGGATATCATGTTGATCTGGGGCTAAAATAGTCTGAAATTGAATTTATTTATATAACAAAATATGTTAGTCCCCTCTATATTATACGTAAAACTTGGGCACGGACTTGAGTGCACATGCCTACCTTGGCACGTGAGTTCGGGGCCTCCAAATTTTGGCCTGGCCGTGGGGCCTGGTGCTCTTGCTACGCCCCTGGTAATGTCATCAAAAGTTTTAAAAAACACTTTGGCTTAACCGTGTCAAGTGTTTTTTATAAGTCTTTAGGGTTTTTTTTAGTTGTCCTTAAGGCAAGTGGGTAATTTTTATAAATTATGTGTCCCAGAACATGACCATGATGACCATTTTGGCACGGTGCCTGATTTACTAACCTGCACTCCCTGCACCAGCAACCTTTAACTCCAGTTCACTGTCACCCTTATGTACCCTAAATTGATCATACTGTTGATAACGACTGGTGCCGTTGAAACTGAATAAACGGACTCGCAGGTTGTATGTATCACCACCCATAAGTGACTTCAAGTTGTCATTGCCCCAATAGAATTCGCCACACAGATTGCCAAACCCAGTTCCATACTCACTGAAGGTTAGATTGAAGAGTTGAGAACCATCCAGACGTCTTTGTATTAACTGTTAAGCACAATTTTTAGATAAATATAATTATTCAAACCCGTAACTTTTTTTTATTTCATTCATCACCTTTTTGAATGTCACATTACGTTATAGGCTACATTACATCACATCACATCACATCACATCACATCAAGTTACATTGCATTAGGTTACATTACATCACATCACATCACATCACAATACAATACAAGTTGTGTCAATAATGAAGGTCCCGGATCTGGAAAGCTAACATTGCGATCAATGGAATATAAGCCAAGCCAGTCCCCACCCCACCCAAACTCAGTCAAAATAAGCTTGAAATCAGCAATATCTTTGCCAAACTTTTTTTTTTTCACAGGTTGTATTTATCACCACCCATAAGTGACTTCAGGTTGTCATTGCCCCAATAGAATTCTCCACACAGATTGCCAAATCCAGTTCCATACTCACTGAAGGTTAGATTGAAGAGTTGGGAACCATCCAGACGTCTTTGTATTAACTGATAAGAATTAACACAATTTTTAAATAAATATAATAATTCAAACCCATAACTTTTTTTTATTTCATTAATCTCCTTTTGAATGCAATGTTACCTCACATCACATTACATCACATTACATCACATCACATCATAGTCATATCACATCACAATCATATCACATCACATCACAGTCATATCACATTACAGTCAGTCACATCACATCATAGTCATATCACATCATAGTCATATCACATCACAGTCATATCACATCACAATCATATCACATCACATAGTCATATCACATCACAGTCATATCACATCATATCACAATCACATCACATCAGTCATATCACATCAGTCATATCACATCACAGTCATATCACATCATAATCATATCACATCATAGTCATATCACATCACAATCATATCACATCACAGTCATATCACATCAGTCATATCACATCACAGTCATGTCACATCACATAGTCATATCACATCAGTCATATCACATCACAGTCATATCACATCACAGTCATATCACATCACATCATAGTCATATCACATCACAATCATATCACATCACATCACATCACAGTCATATCACATCACAGTCATATCACATCAGTCATATCACATCACAGTCATATCACATCACAGTCATATCACATCACATCATAGTCATATCACATCATAGTCATATCACATCACAATCATATCACATCACATCACAGTCATATCACATTACAGTCAGTCACATCACATCATAGTCATATCACATCACAGTCATATCACATCACAATCATATCACATCACATAGTCATATCACATCACAGTCATATCACATCATATCACAATCACATCACATCAGTCATATCACATCAGTCATATCACATCACAGTCATATCACATCACAGTCATATCACATCACAGTCATATCACATCACAATCATATCACATCATAGTCATATCACATCACAATCATATCACATCACAGTCATATCACATCACAGTCATATCACATCACAGTCATATCACATCACATAGTCATATCACATCAGTCATATCACATCACAGTCATATCACATCACAATCATATCACATCACATCACAGTCATATCACATCACAGTCATATCACATCAGTCATATCACATCACAGTCATATCACATCACAGTCATATCACATCACATCATAGTCATATCACATCACAATCATATCACATCACAGTCATATCACATCACAGTCATATCACATAACATCATAGTCATATCACATCACAATCATATCACATCACATCATAGTCATATCACATCACAGTCATATCACATCACATCACAATCATATCACATCACAGTCATATCACATCACATCATAGTCATATCACATCACAGTCATATCACATCAGAGTCATATCACATCACATCATAGTCATATCACATCACATCATAGTCATATCACATCACAGTCATATCACATCACATCATAGTCATATCACATCACAATCACATCACATCAGTCATATCACATCATGGTCATATCACATCAGTCATATCACATCACAGTCATATCACATCAGTTATACCACATCACAGCCATATCACATCACATCATAGTCATATCACATCACAGTCATATCACATCACATCACAGTCATATCACATCACAATCATGTCACATCACATCAGTCATATCACATCATAGTCATATCACATCATTTCAGTCATATCACATCATAGTCATATCACATTAGTCATATCACATCACAGTCATATCACATCATTCATATCACATCACAGTCATATCACATCACATCACAGTCATATCACATCATAGTCATATCACATCAGTCATATCACATCACAGTTATATCACATCACATCATAGTCATATCACATCACAATCATATCACATCACATCACAGTCATATCACATCACAATCATATCACATCACATCATAGTCATATCACATCACAGTCATATCACATCACATCAGTCATATCACATCACAATCATATCACATCACATCAGTCATATCACATCACAATCATATCACATCACATCAGTCATATCACATCATAGTCATATCACATCACATCACATAGTCATATCACATCACAATAATATCACATCACATCACAATACAAGTTGTATCAATAATGAAGCTCCGGGATCTGGAAAGCTAACATTGCTATCAATGGATTATAAGCCAGCCCCCACCCCACCATACCCAAACTCAAGTCAAAATAAGCTTGGCAGCGATATCTTTGCCAAACATTTTTTGGTATTTTACATGTTCAGTGGCATTAAGCCATGTAATTTGACTTTTATTGCTAGTTCGAACGATCGGAACCCTTGATAAATATTGTACCATAGGCTATCTTCAAAAGTATAATGTGATTAAAAAATGTAATTTTCAAGCGTAGGTTCTAATCATTACAGCTATTATATATTTCAAACCCTCCGAAAGTAAAATTGTGCCACATTCCTGGTTTTGTGAGAACTTTATACCTACCATCTAGCATCAGTTTTTCAAAAATGTGTTTTGAATTTTATTAAAACGTATTATACCCTTTATACCCGACATTTAAATGTGTTCTAAAAACGTTTTGTGTTTGCTGGGTAACAGGCTTGTCACAGCATACAAAAAACACCCTAAAATGCATATAGGCCTATGTTTGTCCCAGTTTCCCACAAAAAAGCTAACATTGCGATTAATGCAATTATATAATCAAAATAAGTTTGAAATCAGGGATATTTTTGTTAAAAATTCTTTTGGGGTCCAAATTGGGCCATGTTCCTGGTTTTATGAGTTATACCTACCATCCAGCCCCCGTTTTTCATGTCACAGTTAGCACGAATGAGGCCAGTACTTAACGATAACACGAAGACCCCATCTGTTGTGTTGTAACCTGACTCATATGCTGCTCGACAACTGGCAAAACTTTGATGGGCTGAAAAAAAAAGAACAAGGACTTCACTCATATTTCTGTTTGTCTTGGCCTAAAGTAAAGTTGCCTATTCCTGTTGAGCTGAAATTATCGCTAAAGGTCATCGTCTGACCGTTGTTTCGTTGTGACGCATTGTTTTCAGTTCTCCCTAGTGATTTTCTCTGCAGCAATCTCCGGTTCTCCGCAGCGTACTTCGGTCATTTTCACTTGTCATATTTGGAGGGCCGCCTACACACCCTATAGAAGTGTATGTTACTTGTTTACTAACTTACTTACTATTCAGTACTGAGTAACCTTTTGGTCTTAAATGGGCATATCTTGAAATGCCACGAAGGTGACTCTCCAAGTGGTGTCAAATGAAGGAGAAAAAAGTAAGAAATACAATTTAAAAAAAAACCACCTGGGGTCTACTAACTTTTTATTACTACCAGCTACCCCCTCCCATGGCAAAAGATTTAAGTGACACGTATATGGGGGAAGATAATTCCTTCTAGTACATGTAGTGCTTTGTATTGAGAAGTGGGCCATTGGGACGCGTAACACTAATTAGTTCAATCTTAAATTAATAATTTAAAAAAGAATACAATTAAATGAAAACCAGGGGTCTAGAAGGCCTATTACTGCAAGTGAAGCGTGCACTTGGAGCTACTTAATTAGCTCGGCCCACCAGTTTGCGGTGCAATAACTGCTCTTGTCAATAAAATGATTAGTTTCAATATTTCTTGTTTTTTTACGCAGAAGGCGCCTTTTTTACGCAGGAGACGGACAAAAATTAGCAACCGCGGAACTGAATTTTGCTGCTGTGTCTTCCCCAATGGGAAAACACCGATGGCAGACTATTATAATGGCATATTTTAGCATCACAATTTTTAGCGTCACCACTGCCTACCTTGTAATGTGGGACAATCGCCAGAAGGAGGCAGAAAATGGTCAACAGTTGGTAATGGTGTAATAAGAACTGTAGAAGCATCGGGTGTAGTTGTGTCCATCACCGTAGTTGTACTTAGCTTAGACATTTTTGACGATGTAGGTCTAGGTTCTGTCGTCGTTGTAGTTTTCACTTTAGTAGCAAATAGATGAAAGACAGATAAAGAGTACTGCAAAAACTCAGGTGTTATAAGTAAAAAGGACCGCACCAGGGAGTGTTCTTTTTAATACTTTTGGTGTTATTGTTATATCTCCTGTCAAAAATGACACCAAGAGTGTAAAAAAGAACACCCCTGGGTGCGGTCCTCTATAGATTGCAACCGGTGTTACTTTTTACACCCGCGTTTTTGCAGTGTACAAAATGTATTATAATAACGACGTTTAGTAAATATCTGGATGTGGATAGCCTGTGGATGCAGTGTGCGAATGACGTCACATGATGTCCTATACGTTGACTTTGAAGCCCCGGGTTACTCGAATTTAGTGCCCATGCTCGATCCGAATAGACTGATCGACGGCCTAAATTTAATGTCACTTGGCAAATTTCAACGACTATAGACGAATCCAACGAGCCAAGTCATGGTCAGGATTTGGTCGGCCATCTTTGGTTTCCCGCTACCACCAACCTGGGGTTTTGAGCGCCCGATTGTGCAAATAAAAGCCACCTAACACCTGGAGAAGATGCAAAGACGAGGAGGGTTAATAGAATAATATATACAATAGAGGTAATCCTGTCGCATCTATGCATACATAGTCCTTTTGTTCATCCATTAATTTTGTACATCTATGAATAGATGCGACGGGATTACCTGCGGAATTATCTCTATTGTATTATTCTATTAACCCTCCTCTACCTTCTCTAGGTGTAAGGCGGCTTTTATTTGCACAACTGTTGGAACTGTATTGTGTTGTAAACATTCTTTTGTCTACCTGTGTTTTCGTGGAAGGTGTAAAACGGGTGATGGAATGCAGTTTAAAATTTCCGCCAAGGCCGAATCATTACACATTTTGGATGCATTGTAATAATAATAATAATAATAAAAGACATTTATTGAAAGCGCACTAATGCATGCAAAAGCGGCCTCTAGGCGCTATAAAAACAGAGGTTTTTAAAACAGCAGCAAAATTCAAATTACAAATAAATTCTATAACAATATAATACAAAAGTAATAACTACAATAGATAAAATCGTACAACATGCTACACATAACCAAGGCAGTAAAAACATCAGAACATTGCTTAAAAAGTTATACCATAAAAATTTTCTAAAAAACTATACATTTGCATTCAAAAACATACATATAAGGCAAGCATATATCTTATTGTAATAACAATTAAAATACACTACTGGAGAAAAATTATATGGAAACGCTCACGTTTTCCTGACCCATGCAAAAACCCATCCGGGACGAAAGCAAAAAACAAAGACCAGTGGGTGATGCATGCATCAGAAAAAAGCAAAACGTAAAAACATTAATCAAATACAATGCACTAAACCTTAACTGGTCCTCTCAAGACGGTGCTCATGACAAGTTTGTTGTTCCTTGTTTCTGAGTAGAAACAAGGGACAACAAACCAATGGCAAGGAGCAGACACCATGAACAAGGGAACAGAAGCATAATACAAACAAAGCAATACTGATAACTTGAACAGAAACAATTGAGACACAATCCAAAAACTGCATAACACGCGATCTTCATGCAGAGCAAGAAACAATTACATAAAATATTGCTCAAACAGATATGTTTTTAGAACAGATTTAAATTGTCCAATGGTATTCTGATGCCTGATACTCGTGAGGAAGCTCATTCCACAATGCAGGAGCGACGCTGCAAAAAGCTCTTGTGCCATAAGTGAGAGTCCGCGCATTCGAGATGGTTGCTTCAGAAGGTTTTGAGATGCTGAGCGAAGAGCACGCGCTGGGCTCGCACCGATTGATCAGTTCCTTCAAGTATGATGGGGCAAGATCGTGGAGACACTTAAAAGTCAGAAGTAAGACCTTGTACTGAACACGTTTACAAACTGGCAGCCAGTGTAGTTTAAGAAGAACAGGGGTGATGTGCTGGCACCGCTTAGCACGCCAAACAAGTCTGGCAGCTGTATTCTGAGTCTTTGAAGGCGATGCAATTGTTTCGTGGGTAGTCCAGCAAGTAAGCTGTTGCATGAGTCAATACGAGATGTTACGTATGCATGCACTAGCCTTTCCGTAGATGAGCGGTCCAAAAACGTCCTGATCTTGCCCAGTTTATAGATGCATGCCCATCCTGCACGAAGAATATTGGAAATATGAGATTCCATCGTGATATGTTCGCTCGTAACACTACTCCAAGGTTGCGTAGCCATAACACGGGTAACAACGGAATCGCCGATAATTACTGGATCGATGTTACTGGTGCCCTTAAAGCGCGATGTTAGGTGCAGTACCTCAGTCTTAGAGTCATTAAATTGCAACTTGTTAGTGACAGCCCAGGCTTTTATGTCTTTCACGCACTGTTCAACTTGGCGAATGGCGGAGTCTTTGTCATCTGGATGGAAAAGAAGGTAAACCTGGGTGTCATCCGCGCATATGATATGGCTGATGTTGTGGCTCTTTATGATGTCGCTGAGTGGGGCACTATAGAATGTGAAAAGTGGAGCTCCTGCAACCGAACCCTGAGGCACACCGTACACAAGATTTCGAGGACGCGATTCAGAATCACCAATGACAACTGTTTGAGTTCGACTATCCAATCAGTTGGGATAGGATCAAGCGGACAGCTTTTCGTGGGAGAATCCATAATGATCTTGTGGATGTCATCACTTGAGAGTTCACGAAAAGTTTCAAATGAGCTAACACAGGAGCCTCCAGTTGCAGATGATTTCTTGGGTTGATCAGCGGAGTCCAAGTCATTGCGGATCTTCTGGATTTTTTCATCAAGTATGTAGCAAATTTCTCTGCAAGTTCATCTTCAGAATTGTGATCGGAAGGGCTAGTTCGCAGCGGATTACATAACTTGTCAACAACGCGAACAATTCCTTGCTGTCACAATCCTCTATCTTGGATCGGTGATGGTCACGCTTTGCCGCCTCAAGCATAGTCTTGTAGCTTTTGCTATGATCGGCATAAATCTGCTTGTCTATTTCAAGTTTGGATTTGGTGTACTTTCTTTCCGCCTGACGCTTCTTCTGCTTTGCCAATCGAAGTTCGTCGGTGTACCAGGGACAGTGGCGGGGACCCAACTAAAGGCTAAATATTATGATTTAATTCATGATCGTTGGGAACTGGTGGCCCATTTTGTATGTTTTTTCCCTCCACCAGTTCCAAGAACAGGGAATAAAAAACTTCAAAAAAAAAAAATAATAATAATTTTCATTTTTTGAAATTAAAGATACAATACAAATTTTATCACAAATGATTAAAATTTGATATTTTTCAAATTTTTGATATATAACAGTCCTAGAAATAATTTTATAAATCTAATGATATATTTTAAAGTGTATGTAGCTGGAGGAAAAGCCGATGATCAATTGAAAATTTTGACCTTTTATATTGAAGATATGGATTTTTTTCCCAAAAGACCTATTTTTTTGTGTGTTTTGGGGGAAAAAATCCATATCTTCAATACGAAAGGTCAAAATTTTCAATTGATCGTCGGCATTTCATCCCACCTACATACACTTTAAGCATAAATCATCAGATTTATAAAGTTTACTTCAAGTAAGTACTGTTAAATATGAAAAAAAACTCAATTTTTAATGATTTGCCATAAAATGTGTATTACATTGCGAATTTCAAAAAATCAAAAATTATTTGATATCAGGACATTCTTCGTATTCAGAATGCAATCCGATATGTCTGATGTGCTCTAATGTCCCACAATAAATACTGTCCAAACGTTCTTCCCTTAATTAATTGTGTAACTATTCAAAAATATCTTTTTTTTTTATTTTTTAAACCTGATATTTTATCATTGCAAAATTCATGAGAGATTGCAATCATGAAATTTAAGATCATGCATTCAGTGGCGAACCAGTGGGGGGCTGGGGCAAGCTGCCCTCCGGCCACAAAAAAAAATGGGAAGAAGAGCTAAAAAGGGGGAAGGGGGAAAAGGGGAGAAGAAGAAAAAAAGAGAAAAAGAGGGAAGAGAAAGGGGAAAGAAGAGAAAAAAGAGGGAAGAAGAAAGAAGAAAAGAAAAAGGGAAGAAAAAAGGGAAGGGAGAAGAGAAAAGGGAAGGGGGAAGAGAAATGGGAAAGAAAGAGGGAAGAAGATCTATACTACTTTCATTGTGAAATTTGTACTCTGAAACACTGATTTTTAGCTTCTAATATGCCAAAACCAGGAGTTTCAGGGGCTCCGCCTTGACTTCGGGGCCGGGCTTTGCCCCTGACCCTGCTCGTTTAACGCTTCAAGGGCAAGCCGCTCGCTATGCTACAACTTTTGATCAGAAATTGGGAAATTTTTCAATCTTGCCCCCCCCTCCGGAAGGTCAGGTCTGGTTACGCCCCTGCATGCATTCTCTGACTTAAAAAGACCTTGTTTCTTTGACGCTCTCATAATACTTGGCAAATTGGAAAACAAATGAGCCGTAACAAATAGGAAACGATGTGGTTATTCTACCAGATATATCAGAATTATGTCGCATGTGATATCTTAAAGTTTAATCATATTCCTGATTATCAAATTGATACTGAATATTATTAATTAAATGAGTTCCTATAGCCTTCTCCACTCCGTACTGATATATCGATGTCCCAATTATCATGATTATGAGAATTTTAGTCTGACCAACCTCAGACTAACGTAATGCTTTTTCGTTTCCTACCTTCATATTCACAACGTTCCTTTAGCTTAGTCAGCATATCACTGCTGTAGATGGATTGTGTCCCATTCTGCAATTCAACAGTTGTACATGGACACCAGGTATGTTTGTGTGCAGGAGTTAATGTCCAGTGCACACCGTTATTCTGCCCTAATGTAGATAATTGTGTCTTGCCAATGAAGCATCTATAACCAAGAGCTACAAAATTAAGTAATAGTATCAGAACAAAAACAACTACGCATTTTAAAGGGCAAGTCTATTGCAAAAACAACATCATATCATTGGCAAGCTAATATTATGAGGACAATGAAAATTACTCCTTTTTTGAGAAAATAAGATGTTTAACATTGATATTCTGCAAAAACTTCTCGAACATCCCCATCAGACACCACCCCCCCACGTATGCATAAAGGAATTGCCTTTTTCGCTTCTGCTTTGGACACAAGGTACTTTATATTTAAAGCAATAATTTATAGTGAGTGAAAACTTGTCCACAAACTAAAATTTTCACAATAATAGTGCCAAAATGGTCCACCAAATGGCTTCAATTAGGTCTTCATTTTGCAAACGTTTCCCACACCCCTCAGACACCCCTCCCCCATTTTTTTAATTATCCTTTTTTCTCAAATTGCCACTCCCCCTTTGACTGCCATAGATTCGCCACTGTAGAATCCAAATATTGTGGACGGATTGCAGTTTCAATATCCTTCCTGTCATGCCTGTATGCATAGGCGTAGACCCCCCTCCCCATATTTGATAAGTGAGGATGGTCCATACAATCATCCCCCAAGTAATGTGAATGCAAGTATGTTGATTTCCAAATTAACCCCATATTTGGCCATTTAAGCCTAAAAAGTGCCAATTTTTGCGCTCTTAACGCGAATTTATTCCAGTTTTGCACCACTCATATTTCACCATTTTAGCTTCAATATAGCAAAATTTTTTGCACGTTACGCACTCATTTGTACCATAAACTAGTCTGTCGTCAAAAGGTGATGGATTCACTAAACTTCAAGAAATTTTTTCCAACCCCATCACCTCACCCAAAAAATCTACGCGCCACTGCATGTATGCAGCTGTGTTGAGTAAGATTTTTAGGTCTTTTGGGGGGAAAATGTGGAGGTTTACCTTCAATACGAAAGGTCGCAATTCTTAAATGATCGTCGCGGATTTTCCTCCCAGCTACATACACTTTAAGTACATATCATTAGATTAATTAAGTTTACTTCAAGGAAACTTACCTGGTATAAGAACGTCAAAAATCATGAATGCCCTCACAACAAACGCACATTTCTCCATTATTTCCATTAGGACTATATAGCTATCTGTAATGGGCATGAAATATTTTATGTTGTGCATGCATTTGTCTGGTGAAGCTATGGACACGGCTGTTTGATCAGATAATTTAATCACAGATGGTTTAAACTTTAATCATCGTCTTAATGATTATTTTCTGTCATGTACAGTATGCTCCTTTACTAATTAATTACTTGATAGCAAGTAGTTCATTAAAACACTATCTACTGCTGATAGCAACTAGCTCATCAATGCCCTATCTATTACTGATACCAAGTAGTTCATCAATGCCTTTCTACTGCTAATAGCAAGTGGTTCATCAATGTGCTATCTACTGCTGATAGCAAATGATTCATCAATATGCTATCTACTGCTGATAGCAAATAGTTCATTAATGAACTATCTACTGCTGATAGCTAGTAGTTCATCAATATGCTATCTACTGCTGATAGCAAGTAGTTCATCGATGCCCTATCTACTACTGATTACAAGTAGTTCATCAATGACCTAACTACTGCTGATAGCAAGTGGTTTATTAATACGCTATCTACTGCTGATAGCAAGTAGTTCATCAATAAGCTATCTACTGCTGATAGCAAGTGGTTTAACAATGCCCTTTCTACTGCTGATACCATGTAGTTCATCAATGCACTATCTACTGCTAGTAGCAAGTAGTTCATCTTTGCGCTATCTACTGCTGATAGCAAGTAATTCATAAATGCCCTATCTACTGCTGATATCAAGTAGTTCATCAATGCCTATCTACTGTTGATAGCAATTATTTCATCAATGCCCTCTCTACTGCTAAGAGTAAGTAGTTCGTCAACACTCTATCTACTGCTGATAGCAAATAAAATGTTAAAAAAATAAAATGTAGATATTTATATAGCGCTTTATGCCGTAAACAGCCTCAAAGAGCTTTTACACTTATTCCGCCGTCATTAGAATAATCCGAACCACGTTTGCAGCCTACACATGGCGCAGGGTCCATCAGTACAACGACTGTGACTATCCCTAACAGCTTCCCATTGCACCTGGGTGTGGTGAGGCAAGCGAGGCAAAGTGCCTTGCCCAAGGACACAACACGGTGGCGGGACGGGGACTCGAACCCACGCACATCGAGCAAGCTCTCAGATTATGAGTCCAAGGCCGTATCCACTGAGCCACCGAGCCACCGTGCCCTATAGTTCATTAATACCCTATCAAATACCCCAAATAGTTCATTAATACCCTATCTACTGCAGATAACAAGAAGTTCATCAATGCCTATCTACTGCTGATAGATAGCAAGTAGTTAACCAGTACCCTATCTATTGCTGATGGCAAGCAGTTCATCAATGCCTTATCTACTGCTGGTAGCAAGTAGTTCATCAACAGTCCTGTACAATGATTTTATATAGTCGATGCTGGTAGCAAGTAGTTCATCAACAGTCCTGTACAATGATTTTATATAGTCGTCATGTATTATCGAGTAGAGCTCATGGAGGCAGCCATTGGCAGACCACCCATTGTCAGATGGCTGGATGATTTTCAGCTGCACACACAAATGAATATGAGAATTTTGAAAATGAATCATGACTTTTTGATAAACCACTTGTAACGGCAAAAATGGGCGATTGGGCGATTCTAAATTTCACATACAATGCACAAAACAATATTTGTAAAATTTTGTCGAGAGATTTACAAAGTTATCGAGAGAATTTTCTGTAATATTGTTTTAAGTTAGCACAAAATACAACTTTCTAAGCAGAAAAATGGCCACAGTTCTTATCTTGCCATTGAAAACTAGGAAGACCACCCACAGAGCTTCAAGCCACATGCCAGACATCCTGGCGCCAACTGCAAATGGCTGCACCCATGTGATGTAAGTCGATAAGATATTATCGACTTTATAAAATCATTGTACAGGACTGATCAATGTGCCATCTACTGCTGATAGCAAGTGGTTCATCAATGCACTATCTACTGCTGATAATAAGTAGTTCATCAATGCATGTTTACTATTTTTTATTATGTTCTATTCTATTTTATTTCATTTTACATTCAGGTGTGTAGATTAGTAGGGGGATAGCAGGTAGTGGGTATGTTGACCTGTTTAATGCTGACTAATAAAATATCCATTGTTAGCACCATTGGCAACAAATGGAGAGACAGTTACTCTTTATCAGGCCCATAGCCAGGATTTTTTTTCCGTGTGGATACCGGGTGCAGAATTCTTTTTTCAAGAAAAGTCAATAAGTTACCTTAGAGGACTGGTAAATATCAAATATGTACATTTTTAATAATTTGCCATAAAATTTGTATTATATGGCAAATTTAAAAAAATCCAAATTATTTGATATCAGATGGATATTCCTCGTATTCAAAATCAAATTTGGTGTTTCTGGTATGCTCTCAGGTCCCACAAAAATATTAAGTGGGTGACCGAGCCATGAACGTTTGGACAGTATTTATTGTGGGACATTAGAGCACATCAAACATATTGAATTGCATTCTGAATACGAAGAATGTCATTCTGATATCAAATAATTTTGATTTTTTGAAATTCGCAATGTAATGCACATTTTATGGCAAATTATTAAAAATTGATATTTTTGATATTTAAGAGTACTCAAAGTAAACTTTATAAATCTGATGATTTATACTTAACGTGTATGTAGGTGGGATGAAAAGCCGACGATCAATTGAAAATTTTGACCTTTTGTATTGAAGATATAGATTTTTCCCAAAACACAAAAAAAAATTAGGTCTTTTTGGGAAAAAAATCCATATCTTCGATACAAAAGGTCAAAATTTTCTATTGATCATCGGCTTTTCCTCTCAGCTACATACACTTTGAGAATATATCATTAGATTTATAAAATTTACTTCACGGACTGTTATATATAAAAAATTTGAAAAATATCAAATTTTTATAATTTGTCATGAAAATTAATATTATATCGTGAATTTCAAAAAATGAAAATTATTTGATATCAGAAAGACATTCTTCGTATTCAGAATGCAATTAGATATGTCTGATGTGCTCTCATGTCCCACAAAAAATACTGTCGAAATGCCATAAACGCTCATTCCAGATCCCTTAACAAACCTTAAATAAATGAGCCAGGTTTGAAACAAACCAGTGCAACATATTTCTAAATCAAATACTATATTATCATTATATTATAACAACAAAATAATAATAATGTTATACCATGCAGCATGATCAACTGACATTCTCTGACTCAACTATTTATATTATTATATATGATCCTGCTGAAAATCAAGTTCTTCTGTACAGGTAACCCTGGAGTAATATTCTGAATAAATAAATTAATATATAAAATAAATAAAATATATAACCAAACTATGGCAGTATGATTTAGAAGGCAAATTGACAAAAGATGTTCTACCCTACAAAGTAAACAGCAGTATCAATGATCCTTGATTGGTTTATAGCGCGTTAAAGGAAGGCAGATATATCTGGTGCCGATCAGAGACAAGGAATAGCAGAAAATGGCGAAAAATTATGTACTTTTACAAGGCAAAAAAGGCATTGTTCACATGGTGCCTTCGGGAAAGAAAGTTTACTACTATAAAGACCTAACTTTTGAGATGATTTGTATGTTTGAAGGTGCAAAATTAACAATAAGGCGTCCGGTTATACCACCGCGTTCAGCAAGTCATCATCACGACACTTGTAAACAAACCCTGCTAGAGTTTGATGACATCAGACGCGATAAAGTCTTTTATCTCTGTCTTTCATTATAATATTGTTTCATTTATGTGATTTCTGGGCTGTTATTGTTAATTCTCATACCCCTGTGCACATACTTTACGTTTTGCGTCTGGCGCACCATGAAACACATGTTTTTGTTACCAACCCAGAATTTTACGTCTTTATTAAGTAATGGAGAAGACACTATTTTAAGTGTCGAAAGTTACATGGTAAAACTGTTTTCTGACAACAACATTTTAATAAACAAATTTCATCGGAAATGTATCTCTATATATACATATATATATACATCTGGCTGTGATTCTGTCTGTTTGCTGTGTTTATTCCTCATAATTATTACTACATCTATATACATATAAATAATAATTTTAACTATAAATTTGTAATATAATAAATATTTGTATATAAATATATCGCCAGTTCAGTGCCAGAAGTGGGTAAGAGCAATAGCTGCCATGTGAACATTTGGCAATTTTTATACAGTATATTGTACTCATTTACACATGACAGCTATACATTATCCACTTCTGGCACTGAGCAGTCGATATACATGTAAGCTCTGATTACAGTCGCTTTCACTGAGTAACGACTACCCTGTAAACACATAACGTTTCACAGAAAAGGTGTACATGTCGGTGACAACTCTCTAGTCCTAATGTAATTTACCATTAGCTAGTCTGAATTCTGAAAAAGGTTCGCTAGTCTGAATATCGGGTTCTCTAGTCCGAGGGTTCACTAGTCCTAATAATAAATAATATTCATTAGTCCAAATATAGAATAAGGCTCACTAACCATAACCCTAACCCTAAAACTAACCCTTATTCTATATTCGGACTATAGAACTTTCGGATTAGCGAACTTAATTTGGTTTTCGGACTTGCGACCCTTCGGACTAGAGAACCTTAGGACTAGCAACCCTTTGGACTAGAGAGAAGTCATGTACATGTCAGGTTATATAAAGGGTACCGTATAAAAACATTTTAATAACATTCATAAAACATTTTTGAAAATGTGATGCAAAACATTTTAAGATAATGTTATTTAACAGTTGACAAAATATTTTGCAAAAATGTTAGCCCAAAATATTTTACAATAACGTTTTATAAATGTTTTCATGACCTTAATATCACCCAACATAAATGTTATTAAAACATATTAAGAATAATTTTGTGTTTGCTGGTAGATTGTGAACAATGTATTCACTATTCAAGCGGCAAATTTTCTCAAGGATTTTATTTGTGTGTTTTCGCAGTTTATTTCGAAACTGCAAATTTAAAAGCCAGCAAAATTATTTTGACCTATTAGTTAAAATATCTGTGAATAAACAAAAGTGCTCAAAGTGAGTTGAGCAAACCTGCAATAATTATGGAAATTATTACCGCTAAAATAATCCTGTGTTCTGTACAGAACATAAATAATTACTCCCAATTACAGACAAAACACAGCACTAATATTTTTGAATTAACCCCTGAATACTACCTGCCGATCTAACATTGCCTCTGATTGGTTAATTACATGATATCTTCACTTTAATAACTAATCAGAATGGAGCTTTGTAAATAATTTGCCCCAATTTTTTTGCATGGTGAAATTATTCAAACAATGTTGCTGATTGGTCCAATTGATAATGAAAGCTTCTTTTTGGCTAATCGGCAGGTAGTTCTCATGGGGTTAAAATGATATTAATTATTATGATGAACTGCTACCTTATTAGTAGACTAGACTGAAAAGACTGCGTCTTCCAGATGCAACATGCATAGGGTTCATTAGAAATAATGCAGGGCTTTTGTGGCGATTGTGAGACTGGGGCTCAATAAAACTGAATCCAAAAAATTTGATGATAAAAGAGACCCAAACTGCACTAATTTCTGGACTTTCAAATTATTACAATTCAAAGTTAAGGTAAATTTGTCAAATTCTGAACAAATTACCCAAATTTTGTAAAATACACCCCATAAACTGCTGCCTATCCGATCCCCACCTTTCAACTAAGACACTTCCCCGTGCAGAAATAACAAGGATTTTACTGTACTGTACAGTAGATTTTGCGAGTTTCGACATGTACATGTAATAAGTTGAGGTATAATGGGTTATTTCATTCGAAATCTGCTATACCCCTGAGATGTAAGAAAAGTCTTCCACAGAGGGAGTACGTTTTTCAAATGTAGTTGGTTATGGCATGGAAGAAAGAGATAAGAAGGAACCACAACGACTTCGATCGGCCAAGTTTTAATCCGCTTATCTATTGACGCATGAAAAGAAAAGCTATCAACGGTACTTCCTTTCATGTATAATCCATTTACCGCGATCGATGCTTGGCTAAAACATTACTGGAAAAAAACTATAACAAACCCATCCACGAACAAACAAACGCTACCCGGGAGTAAGATTCTGGAATTTCACTGATGCTCTAAACATGTATAGTAGCTTTGTTTTAGGATCTACAGTCAAACTGTTTTCTTGATCGTGTTGTGTAGAAAATGTCCTTTAACACATCGAAAAGGTCATCAAAATCGGCCGTTTTTTTTGCTGAGTTTCATCTGTATCAAATAATGTAAGATTTTGTTGACTTTTTCGATGACAAATAGATGTAAAATGTTCTTAAATAATGCACAATGTTCGGTTGAGTCCGTACATGAAACCTGTTTAATTTAATAACTTATATGTGTATAATCGTAACTAGCTAACTCGCTTTAGTGCCAAAGATTGCCAACTCTGAGAAAAAAGTCATCAAAGTTCAGGAAAATTGGGCAAAATGGAAGAAAGAGATGTAGGCCATCAATGACCGCTGATCACGTCACCAGAGAAAATCCTATAGGGTGCTTGCACGGAAGGTCATTAGTTCAAATCATCCTCCAGACACGCTCCAGAAGACATGCAAATACATGGAGTACAATACCAATCACCTATTTAACGCAGGGTATTGATCAAAGTAAATCCTCATGAATAACAATGTCAATGAAATGTCGGTAAAGGAGTGGACAAAGTGAATGCGTTCGTTGTGGTTCCTTCTTATCTCTTTCTTCCATGGTTATGGTAACTATTTTGAAACCCATACTCCCCCTGTATTATAATTATACCTATTTCTTCCACAACTGAAGTATTTCAAATGGTAGATACCTAATGGTCTATTCTATTAGAAACCCATACTCCCTCTGTGGGAGACTTTAAATCTTCCATAGGGGGAGTATGGATTTCAAATGGAATAACCCAATGTGTCCTGTCCTTATAGACAATGGAAACAGGTAGTCGAGTACCAATCAGTTTGATAGATTATATAATTTGATGCCTGTCAAAGGCATATTATTTTGCCTGTCCTACAACCTTGGCGAAAAATGTTGCCACACCTAAGCGTTAATTGGTTAACATCCTTCCCCGCTCCCCTATTGCAATGTTGATTTGGACCAAATCGTCATCATGTATACATTTCAGTCTCCCAACATTGAAAGATGGGGGTGGGGAAGGGAGAGTCTAAATTGAGTGTGCATGCATTTGTGCAACTATTATACAAAGATAATGCGGTACTGTGACATATTTAGCTCTGCCGATTGCTTTATTTTAACACCAGCACGTGGTGGTGTGGCAACAATTTCCGCCAAGGTTGTAGGAGCCTCTGTCCATAATGACAAGTTGACCAGTGTCTAGCTATGACCCTCTCTCTAAACTAAACAACAGATTACAATAAATAAGTGATACCATTAGGTCTCTATGTAATACATCATATACATTTGCATGTAGATCTCTCCTGGGGTGACTTGGCATTAACAAAGAGGTGTCATGCATGATCACAAAGTCTCAAAAAGCACCCTACACAATTATTTGGAAGGTCTGAAAATACACCCTTAAAGCCATATTATAACATTTGCTGAGGAGGACGCCCTCACTGATTTTTTAAAATTCATTTTTTACACGATTCTATTGTACTTTATTAAACCAATATACCCTGCAAAAATCAAGACTCTAGGTGGTGTAGTTTTGTCAAAATCAGAGATATTGAATAAAACGCCTGAATCAGCATTTTATTATTACGATGGAATTATTAGTCGAACGCATACACGATGTTAATAACACACAGTACGCATGCACGGCGGTGTAGGGACGGTGATCTACACAACAAAGGGTCGTATCACAACATAACCGAACGAGTGGTACGTATTGGCGACATATACGTGCTGGTAGTAAATTCCAATTTTCTTTGCTTTGCCATGGTTGTTCGCTCAAAACTAAAAGGGATATATCTGACAATAAAACCTAACATTTTATGGCAAAAGAAATGCCAATCTATTTTGTATGAAAATGTTATAATATGGCTTTAAAGCAAATATGATAAGTGCAATTTATCCTACCCTTAACAAGTAGTGACATTATTTTTACCCCTTAGTGAGTATATCATTCATTTTGTTGACCTTAAAATCCTTCATTACCACTGGAAACCCAACATTTAAAAATGTCAGAACTTTTAACATAAAATATCATGCTACAATTTCTACAGGTATATATTTTTTTAATTACTTTTTTTAGATACCCTATTCATGATACGTATACAGTGCCTGATCATGAAAAAAGACCCTTTTTATGCGAGTCTTTGATCATGCTTGATCATGTTGATACCCCTTGTCAATGACCAGTGGCCCCCCTGGGAGGTCTCTATAATACATAGTATTACATGTAATATCAAGATACTTAAATAACAATACAAGTCATCTCACACACTGAATGCCACCAATACCAACTGGTATGACACGCTGCTTGTCGGACATGTCGCTAGTCCAACAACACTAAAATTTCCTACATTGTACATTGTATACTTAGAGTGTGTCAGTCGGAAAAACAATTTAGGTGCGCTTATAACAGATGCGCTTAGTCTAAAATGGAACATGTTGGTGTGTGTAGGATTAAAGCAGTACATTTTATATTCAGACTAAACATGAAATTATTGATTGGCTCCAAACAAAGGATTTGAACCAGTGTCCTTCACCATAATCATGGCGCAGTGCAGTCCATTCAATCAAATATTGTCATCAACCTATTTCATCGTGCATTTGTTTTGTGTGTGAGACAAACTGTTGCGGTAGATTGCAATCATGCTTTTGTTGAATGCATTAGAGTAGTCCGCCAAATTTACGGGATGATATGTCATATGCACAACCTCTATCCTTCATCACTTGTTGGCTTTGGTGCCCTTCTTTGTCTTTGCCCAGTGGCTTTGAAAATGGGTGCCCCAAAAAATAAGATTCAAGGCTTGCTGGGCACGAACACAAGCTATCAAAAATAGGTTATTTATAGACTATCAACTACATATACATATATGTATACAACTATACATTGTAATTACATAACAACAATTATTGCAGAAATATTCTATGTACATGTATGCATAGTCATACAGTATTACCGTATATATGAATTTGCAGTGGTTTTACAAACTGTTCCAATGGTCTAACATACTGAACAGGCTCCAGAAGCTCGCTCCATTGGTTTCAAATACAGACATTTTTATAGATAAACTGCTGCCTATCCGATCCCCACCTTTCAACTAAGACACTTCCCCGTGCAGAAATAACAAGGATTTTACTGTACTGTACAGTAGATTTTGCGAGTTTCGACATGTACATGTAATAAGTTGAGGTATAATGGGTTATTTCATTCGAAATCTGCTATACCCCTGAGATGTAAGAAAAGTCTTCCACAGAGGGAGTACGTTTTCAAATGTAGTTGGTTATGGCATGGAAGAAAGAGATAAGAAGGAACCACAACGACTTGATCGCCAAGTTTTAATCCGCTTATCTATTGACGCATGAAAAGAAAAGCTATCAACGGTACTTCCTTTCATGTATAATCCATTTACCATGATCGATGCTTGGCTAAAACATTACTGGAAAAAACTATAACAAACCCATCCACGAACAAACAAACGCTACCCGGGAGTAAGATTCTGGAATTTCACTGATGCTCTAAACATGTATAGTAGCTTTGTTTTAGGATCTACAGTCAAACTGTTTTCTTGATCGTGTTGTGTAGAAAATGTCCTTTAACACATCGAAAAGGTCATCAAAATCGGCCGTTTTTTTGCTGAGTTTCATCTGTATCAAATAATGTAAGATTTTGGTGACTTTTTCGATGACAAATAGATGTAAAATGTTCTTAAATAATGCACAATGTTCCGGTTGAGTCCGTACATGAAACCTGTTTAATTTAATAACTTATATGTGTATAATCGTAACTAGCTAACTCGTTTTAGTGCCAAAGATTGCCAACTCTGAGAAAAAAGTCATCAAAGTTCAGGAAAATTGGGCAAAATGGAAGAAAGAGATGTAGGCCATCAATGACCGCTGATCACGTCACCAGAGAAAATCCTATAGGGTGCTTGCACGGAAGGTCATTAGTTCAAATCATCCTCCAGACACGCTCCAGAAGACATGCAAATACATGGAGTACAATACCAATCACCTATTTAACGCAGGGTATTGATCAAAGTAAATCCTCATGAATAACAATGTCAATGAAATGTCGGTAAAGGGAGTGGACAAAGTGAATGCGTTCGTTGTGGTTCCTTCTTATCTCTTTCTTCCATGGTTATGGTAACTATTTTGAAACCCATACTCCCCCTGTATTATAATTATACCTATTTCTTCCACAACTGAAGTATTTCAAATGGTAGATACCTAATGGTCTATTCTATTAGAAACCCATACTCCCTCTGTGGGAGACTTTAAATCTTCCATAGGGGGAGTATGGATTTCAAATGGAATAACCCAATGTGTCCTGTCCTTATAGACAATGGAAACAGGTGGTCGAGTACCAATCAGTTTGATAGATTATATAATTTGATGCCTGTCAAAGGCATATTATTTTGCCTGTCCTACAACCTTGGCGAAAAATGTTGCCACACCTAAGCGTTAATTGGCCAACATCCTTCCCCGCTCCCCTATTGCAATGTTGATTTGGACCAAATCGTCATCATGTATACATTTCAGTCTCCCAACATTGAAAGATGGGGGGTGGGGAAGGGGAGAGTCTAAATTGAGTGTGCATGCATTTGTGCAACTATTATACAAAGATAATGCGGTACTGTGACATATTTAGCTCTGCCGATTGCTTTATTTTAACACCAGCACGTGGTGGTGTGGCAACGAATTTCCGCCAAGGTTGTAGGAGCCTCTGTCCATAATGACAAGTTGACCAGTGTCTAGCTATGACCCTCTCTCTAAACTAAACAACAGATTACAATAAATAAGTGATACCATTAGGTCTCTATGTAATACATCATATACATTTGCATGTAGATCTCTCCTGGGGTGACTTGGCATTAACAAAGAGGTGTCATGCATGATCACAAAGTCTCAAAAAGCACCCTACACAATTATTTGGAAGGTCTGAAAATACACCCTTAAAGCCATATTATAACATTTGCTGAGGAGGACGCCCTCACTGATTTTTTAAAATTCATTTTTTACACGATTATATTGTACTTTATTAAACCAATATACCCTGCAAAAATCAAGACTCTAGGTGGTGTAGTTTTGTCAAAATCAGAGATATTGAATAAAACGCCTGAATCAGCATTTTATTATTACGATGGAATTATTAGTCGAACGCATACACGATGTTAATAACACACAGTACGCACACGGCGTGTGGGACGGTGATCTACACAACAAAGGGTCGTACCACAACATAACCGAACGAGTGGTACGTATTGGCGACATACGTGCTGGTAGTAAATTCCAATTTTCTTTGCTTTGCCATGGTTGTTCGGCTCAAAACTAAAAGGGGATATATCTGACAATAAAACCTAACATTTTATGGCAAAGAAATGCCAATCTATTTTGTATGAAAATGTTATAATATGGCTTTAAAGCAAATATGATAAGTGCAATTTATCCTACCCTTAACAAGTAGTGACATTATTTTTACCCCTTAGTGAGTATATCATTCATTTTGTTGACCTTAAAATCCTTCATTACCACTGGAAACCCAACATTTAAAAATGTCAGAACTTTTAACATAAAATATCATGCTACAATTTCTACAGGTATATATTTTTTAATTACTTTTTTAGATACCCTATTCATGATACGTGATACAGTGCCTGATCATGAAAAAAGACCCTTTTTATGCGAGTCTTTGATCATGCTTGATCATGTTGATACCCCTTGTCAATGACCAGTGGCCCCCCTGGGAGGTCTCTATAATACATAGTATTACATGTAATATCAAGATACTTAAATAACAATACAAGTCATCTCACACACTGAATGCCACCAATACCAACTGGTATGACACGCTGCTTGTCGGACATGTCGCTAGTCCAACAACACTAAAATTTCCTACATTGTACATTGTATACTTAGAGTGTGTCAGTCGGAAAAACAATTTAGGTGCGCTATAACAGATGCGCTAGTCTAAAATGGAACATGTTGGTGTGTGTAGGATTAAAGCAGTACATTTTATATTCAGACTAAACATGAAATTATTGATTGGCTCCAAACAAAGGATTTGAACCAGTGTCCTTCACCATAATCATGGCGCAGTGCAGTCCATTCAATCAAATATTGTCATCAACCTATTTCATCGTGCATTTGTTTTGTGTGTGAGACAAACTGTTATGTAGATTGCAATCATGCTTTTGTTGAATGCATTAGAGTAGTCCGCCAAATTTACGGGATGATATGTCATATGCACAACCTCTATCCTTCATCACTTGTTGGCTTTGGTGCCCTTCTTTGTCTTTGCCCAGTGGCTTTGAAAATGGGTGCCCCAAAAATAAGATTCAAGGCTTGCTGGGCACGAACACAAGCTATCAAAAATAGGTTATTTATAGACTATCAACTACATATACATATATGTATACAACTATACATTGTAATTACATAACAACAATTATTGCAGAAATATTCTATGTACATGTATGCATAGTCATACAGTATTACCGTATATATGAATTTGCAGTGGTTTTACAAACTGTTCCAATGGTCTAACATACTGAACAGGCTCCAGAAGCTCGCTCCATTGGTTTCAAATACAGACATTTTTACTTCAACAATTCAAGGGTTGAGAACTAGAAAGCCTTAACTCACAATGGAATCCTTTTATAGAATTTTTATAGATAAACTGCTGCCTATCCGATCCCCACCTTTCAACTAAGACACTTCCCCGTGCAGAAATAACAAGGATTTTACTGTACTGTACAGTAGATTTTGCGAGTTTCGACATGTACATGTAATAAGTTGAGGTATAATGGGTTATTTCATTCGAAATCTGCTATACCCCTGAGATGTAAGAAAAGTCTTCCACAGAGGGAGTACGTTTTTCAAATGTAGTTGGTTATGGCATGGAAGAAAGAGATAAGAAGGAACCACAACGACTTCGATCGGCCAAGTTTTAATCCGCTTATCTATTGACGCATGAAAAGAAAAGCTATCAACGGTACTTCCTTTCATGTATAATCCATTTACCGCGATCGATGCTTGGCTAAAACATTACTGGAAAAAAACTATAACAAACCCATCCACGAACAAACAAACGCTACCCGGGAGTAAGATTCTGGAATTTCACTGATGCTCTAAACATGTATAGTAGCTTTGTTTTAGGATCTACAGTCAAACTGTTTTCTTGATCGTGTTGTGTAGAAAATGTCCTTTAACACATCGAAAAGGTCATCAAAATCGGCCGCTTTTTTTTTGCTGAGTTTCATCTGTATCAAAAAATGTAAGATTTTGGTGACTTTTTCGATGACAAATAGATGTAAAATGTTCTTAAATAATGCACAATGTTCCGGTTGAGTCCGGTACATGAAACCTGTTTAATTTAATAACTTATATGTGTATAATCGTAACTAGCTAACTCGTTTTAGTGCCAAAGATTGCCAACTCTGAGAAAAAAGTCATCAAAGTTCAGGAAAATTGGGCAAAATGGAAGAAAGAGATGTAGGCCATCAATGACCGCTGATCACGTCACCAGAGAAAATCCTATAGGGTGCTTGCACGGAAGGTCATTAGTTCAAATCATCCTCCAGACACGCTCCAGAAGACATGCAAATACATGGAGTACAATACCAATCACCTATTTAACGCAGGATATTGATCAAAGTAAATCCTCATGAATAACAATGTCAATGAAATGTCGGTAAAGGGAGTGGACAAAGTGAATGCGTTCGTTGTGGTTCCTTCTTATCTCTTTCTTCCATGGTTATGGTAACTATTTTGAAACCCATACTCCCCCTGTATTATAATTATACCTATTTCTTCCACAACTGAAGTATTTCAAATGGTAGATACCTAATGGTCTATTCTATTAGAAACCCATACTCCCTCTGTGGGAGACTTTAAATCTTCCATAGGGGGCGTATGGATTTCAAATGGAATAACCCAATGTGTCCTGTCCTTATAGACAATGGAAACAGGTGGTCGAGTACCAATCAGTTTGATAGATTATATAATTTGATGCCTGTCAAAGGCATATTATTTTGCCTGTCCTACAACCTTGGCGAAAAATGTTGCCACACCTAAGCGTTAATTGGTTAACATCCTTCCCCGCTCCCCTATTGCAATGTTGATTTGGACCAAATCGTCATCATGTATACATTTCAGTCTCCCAACATTGAAAGATGGGGGTGGGAAGGGAGAGTCTAAATTGAGTGTGCATGCATTTGTGCAACTATTATACAAAGATAATGCGGTACTGTGACATATTTAGCTCTGCCGATTGCTTTATTTTAACACCAGCACGTGGTGGTGTGGCAACGAATTTCCGCCAAGGTTGTAGGAGCCTCTGTCCATAATGACAAGTTGACCAGTGTCTAGCTATGACCCTCTCTCTAAACTAAACAACAGATTACAATAAATAAGTGATACCATTAGGTCTCTATATAATACATCATATACATTTGCATGTAGATCTCTCCTGGGGTGACTTGGCATTAACAAAGAGGTGTCATGCATGATCACAAAGTCTCAAAAAGCACCCTACACAATTATTTGGAAGGTCTGAAAATACACCCTTAAAGCCATATTATAACATTTGCTGAGGAGGACGCCCTCACTGATTTTTTAAAATTCATTTTTTACACGATTATATTGTACTTTATTAAACCAATATACCCTGCAAAAATCAAGACTCTAGGTGGTGTAGTTTTGTCAAAATCAGAGATATTGAATAAAACGCCTGAATCAGCATTTTATTATTACGATGGAATTATTAGTCGAACGCATACACGATGTTAATAACACACAGTACGCACACGGCGTGTGGGACGGTGATCTACACAACAAAGGGTCGTACCACAACATAACCGAACGAGTGGTACGTATTGGCGACATACGTGCTGGTAGTAAATTCCAATTTTCTTTGCTTTGCCATGGTTGTTCGGCTCAAAACTAAAAGGGGATATATCTGACAATAAAACCTAACATTTTATGGCAAAGAAATGCCAATCTATTTTGTATGAAAATGTTATAATATGGCTTTAAAGCAAATATGATAAGTGCAATTTATCCTACCCTTAACAAGTAGTGACATTATTTTTACCCCTTAGTGAGTATATCATTCATTTTGTTGACCTTAGAATCCTTCATTACCACTGGAAAGCCAACATTTAACAATGTCAGAACTTTTAACATAAAATATCATGCTACAATTTCTACAGGTATATATTTTTTTAATTACTTTTTTTAGATACCCTATTCATGATACGTATACAGTGCCTGATCATGAAAAAAGACCCTTTTTATGCGAGTCTTTGATCATGCTTGATCATGTTGATACCCCTTGTCAATGACCAGTGGCCCCCCTGGGAGGTCTCTATAATACATAGTATTACATGTAATATCAAGATACTTAAATAACAATACAAGTCATCTCACACACTGAATGCCACCAATACCAACTGGTATGACACGCTGCTTGTCGGACATGTCGCTAGTCCAACAACACTAAAATTTCCTACATTGTACATTGTATACTTAGAGTGTGTCAGTCGGAAAAACAATTTAGGTGCGCTATAACAGATGCGCTTAGTCTAAAATGGAACATGTTGGTGTGTGTAGGATTAAAGCAGTACATTTTATATTCAGACTAAACATGAAATTATTGATTGGCTCCAAACAAAGGATTTGAACCAGTGTCCTTCACCATAACCATGGCGCAGTGCAGTCCATTCAATCAAATATTGTCATCAACCTATTTCATCGTGCATTTGTTTTGTGTGTGAGACAAACTGTTGCGGTAGATTGCAATCATGCTTTTGTTGAATGCATTAGAGTAGTCCGCCAAATTTACGGGATGATATGTCATATGCACAACCTCTATCCTTCATCACTTGTTGGCTTTGGTGCCCTTCTTTGTCTTTGCCCAGTGGCTTTGAAAATGGGTGCCAAAAAAATAAGATTCAAGGCTTGCTGGGCACGAACACAAGCTATCAAAAATAGGTTATTTATAGACTATCAACTACATATACATATATGTATACAACTATACATTGTAATTACATAACAACAATTATTGCAGAAATATTCTATGTACATGTATGCATAGTCATACAGTATTACCGTATATATGAATTTGCAGTGGTTTTACAAACTGTTCCAATGGTCTAACATACTGAACAGGCTCCAGAAGCTCGCTCCATTGGTTTCAAATACAGACATTTTTACTTCAACAATTCAAGGGTTGAGAACTAGAAAGCCTTAACTCACAATGGAATCCTTTTATAGAATCCTTTCATAGAATATCTTTTTGTTCGTATGTCTATTTCATTGGTCATCTTGCTCATTGACCGAGCAGCATACTCATACAAGAAGTTTAAACAGTTTTAACTGTTTACATGTAGGCCTATATGCTAAGGCCAAAATAGAGGTTTGTTTGCCCTTTCCCGGCCGACCAAAAAAATCCAAAAATCACTTGCCTTCTTCTTTTTTTAGGGTACAGATTTTTTTAAGTTGAAAAAAATGTAATTGTGACATGATTTTTACCTTTAAATAAACCAAATAAGTGACAAAACTACTCTTAGCCAACATTTATGATGTACCCTCCCTATTGGGTGAGCAGTTTATTTAAAACATGGAAGTGCACAATTAATATTCAGGTTATTTCACCATCTAGAAATAAACCATGACCAGCATGTCTGACATGTCTTTAAAAAATTGACCAACCAACCCTCTTTTCTTCAGCCTTTAAAGGGCAAACAAATATTTTTTAGGCCCAATTGATAAATATTTGTTGTAGTTAGACAAAATATATAAAAAATAAAGAGATCTCTACAGAAGGGTCGTGGCTGGGATATTTCTAGTGTCGGGTGGCATTTTATGAAAATTGTGCATATTTGCCAAGTTTTTGCCAAAATGGACCAAATTCTTGACTAATTCAATCAAATGGAGTAATTTTGACCTCTTTGTTGTGGGCTCCAGTGTTAAAATTGCAGCTGAGTGGTGTGCTCTGCCGCCCACCACTGCCCACTGTAGCTACAACCCTGCTCTACAGCCATTTAGCCTTATCAAACGATAACATTGTCAGGTAGGGTTTGACATTGTTCAAATCCGCATTCAGAAGGCATAGGTTGTCCCACTTTCCTAACAGTACTCTCTGCGATGACCTCGCACAACCCTTTACTCTGTCCACCTTGTAGAATCGTCCGCAGAAAATGACGTACACATCGCGATTGATGCGAAAGGCTTTCTTTCTGTAAGCAACAGGAATGACTGTTTGGTCTTGCTCCACACCGACCGTTGCCGTCCTGGTGTTGAAACTGGCCAGTAGCTCATGAACGCAGACTTGATGCCACTGGCAGCCATCTTCTTTACATTTGCAATTGCCGCCGGTTACTCTATAACACTTGCCCTCATTGGTCACCAAGCCAGTGAAATCTGAGACAGGGTGGTTTTCATTCATAAGAACGTACCAATCGCCGATACGTGATTGATCTCCATCGGCAATATAACAGTACAGCGCATGATCCACCACATTCTCGTCTCCTTTCCTCGCAGCGTAAACCAAAACATTTCCTCGGTGTGCTACCCCTGATGTAGGACCCAAGGTGAAGTGCTGCATCGACCATGCTGCCGATATGTTTCTCCAGACATTCTCCCGGATGCTGTATACCTCCGGAAACGTTGTATTAATACCGCCCCCAATGGCATAGATTTTGTCACCCATGGAAACGATAGTAGGATTCTCTCTACGATGATTCATTGGTGCCAGTGTGAGCCATTTATTGTTTAAAACATCCAACCTCAAAAATTGCGGACATTTCAGATCTCTTGGATAGCTTTTAACACCACGTGACACGTATAAGTTTCCTTTAGCGTTGAAGCATGTGTCGTCTGTATCCTTGGCGTCTTTCTCCGGCAGGTATGGAAATGTCTTCAGTGTCGTCCACTTATGGAATCGTGGACCGTAGAAACGGGCAGGTCTATCAATATATATAATTCCCTGCATGGAAAAAAAGATACAAGAAATATTTGTAAAGTAATTGTGTGTGACAGAACGGGTTCAAGCCCTTGCAGTGTCAAATGATATTCTTGTGAAAAAATTTCAACTGGAATTGCCCATTGTCATCACTTTTCAGAGGGTGGGCAAAGAGGGGCAAGACAACTTTTAAGGGGGGGGGGAACTTTGACAAAAATGGTTATATATCAGGGCAGCCAGCATCTCACAGGGGGGGCAAGATTTTCACAGGGGGGCAGCTGCCCCCTTTGCCCCCCTGGTTATGCCACTGCCCATTGTTATGCTTACATTAACAGTAGTCCTGGTAGCAAACAAATTGTAGTCCACGGTATGTAATGGTGGGTCACCTGGTTTGGCAGCATCCGTCAGTCTCATCACATTATCTATCATTTGCTTGCACTCTGGAATGGCGTAAAGATTCGGTGATTTGAATATCGTCATGGATAGATGACCTACGGGGACGGCTCCTAATCGGAGCTTATGGAAAAGCGGTGGCGCAAACTGCTTTCTGTTCTCCCAATCGTGTTGCAACCATGCCACTGTTGTGTCAAATACCTGGGATGGATAGAAATATGGATTGTGCATGAATTTGATATTTAAAATGACCGGTTTGGGTTATTCCTTCATGTAATTTTACACGAACTTAGGGTTAGGGTTTGGGTTAAGGTTATGGTTAGGATTATGGTTAGGATTAGTGGTTAGGATTATGGTTAGGATTAGGGTTAGGATTAGGGTTAGGATTAGGGTTAGAGTTAGGATTAGCTTACACGAAATAATTACATGAAGGATCGACCCACTTTTGGTTCAAGTTCCTTAGGGAATTACATGTAGTCAAGGTTAAAAATTTATCCATGTAAATTCTGTTCTGTCTGTCATCAAACTAACAGGTGAAAGCAGGGCTTCCTGTTTAAGCAACAACAAGAATTTACAAAATGTTGGTGCATACATTTTGGTTTTTTTAGAAATATAAGTCATGTACTACAGCATTTTCATTTTGTATTTTAAAATTCTAGAAAAAAGTGGCATTTTCAATTCAAAACAAATTCATACACTCTTAGATAGTGAGAACCAATCAGAGCAAGCGTTAGGAAAATCCAAACCATGTATTGATTGTGTATAATGTGCACTCCGCGTACTACATGTATGCACAGTGCTTTCGCACGCGTTCGCGTAGGTTTGATTCATTTTTCAGGCAGGTTGATGCATTTATATTTGGTTATATTTACCAATACTTTTAGTGATAATTTTGCTATAAAAACAGAAAAAATCATGTGTTTTTTTTCTCCTCGTGTATGAAATAGGTAAAATGAACATGTATTACTTGTTGCTCGAGAAATTGGACAAAATAATGCACTTGCGCTAAGATGTTGATGCGTCTAATGCACTCCCCCTTCGGGCTCGTGCATTAGACGAAAGCAACATCAGCACGCATGCATTATTGTGTCTAATTTATCTTCCTGCAAGTAATACGCATTCATTAACCTATAACTTATAAGTAAACAAATGTAACCAAATTTTGTTTAGCATCACCAGGGTTGGCGTGATTTAAATCAATTGATTTAAATCACGATTTAAATCACGATTTAAATCAAATGATTTTATAAAAAAAATCACTGATTTAAATCAACTTGTTCAATTTTTACCATATTTGATAAATTTAAGTTAATTTCTTCCTTGAATTGACTGTTTTACTTCATTTGTAATGCTTCTACAGCTCAACTTATCATACTTTTCCTACATTCGACCTTGAATGATTTTTGAGTTGACACAGTCATGAAAATAACTATAGATACTTGACAAGACCATTAGTAGCCCAGTTCTGAACCTTTTCATTGATCATTCATAACAATAGGTATCTGATGGATCAGTGAAGATAAGAAGGGATTATAATATCCGTAACCTTGATATTATAGTACATCTCGAGGAAAAAGTGCAATGGACATGTTTTCATTTTATGTTTCAAATATCCCACACATGAAAATTGAGGATTTAACCCAAAATGGAAAATGGAACAATTTATTGGAAATCTGCTTTAACATCTTTTTTTGACATCTTTTTCTGCACTGTATTATACCTAAATTAAGAAATTTGATAAATATTCAAAGAAAATATAGGTCATCCAAAAAATTGTGATTTTTACACATTTTGGGGCAAAAAAGGAAAAATAAGCAAAAATATCAAAATCTGTCTAACAGTTTCATTCATCAAGTCATAACAAACGGCCTACATGCTTAATTTCTAATAAAATATTGAAATTGTGAAAAATATAGGTATTTATTGATTTTCATGTTTTTCTTGCAAATATGCTAATAATATGCAAATTATGAAATTGCAAAATAAAGTTTCTACATAGCATACATCTTTCAAGTATGATGTTCAAAATGACAGACATCAAAAAGAGATTCGATGAAATGTAAAGGTGTAGTATCAATTTTGGTATGGACTGTCTGGTTAGGCAAAGTACGGTAAGTTGAGCTGTACACCTTTTGGGTACAATTAAATACCTCTATGATGTCATTTTATCTATTGCTAAAAAATCATTTTTAAGGTGCAGAATTCAACAGGTTTTTCCCCATGATTTTACCAAATTTTTCTGTGAAATTTTCACATCTGAAAATGCGTTTTGACTTTTTGTAAATACATGATAGGATTGTGCATATGTCTAGCATTCCGCTGTATTCTGGTCTCTTTTGACTTTATCATGGGGTATAGCAGTTCTTGGAATTTAAAAAAAAAAAAAAAATCGATATATTTTTTTTTTTTTTAATTGCCAACCCTGAGCATCACAGACCACCCAGTAGATGGTAGCTTGACTCCCAGCTCACTTTCATAGACTCATTCAGTGAAGTAACCTGCATCATACGTGTTCAAGCTTTTATCTTAACTTGGTCCTGCCGAGACTTGAACCCACAATCTCATGGTTAAAAGGCTAGCCCGCTAGTCCATGGACCAAAAAAGGAATTTCCTGTCTGGTCTATGATACAAATGCACTTATACATTTGTACCTCACCTCACCAGTGACAAGAGGCAATGAGCACTACAATTCAAGAAAATCTATCTACATTTCCAAATAAAACTAGTTTGGAGCTAATTTGATCAGAAAATAGTCTATTCCAGTCAAATCCCATACACCCCTATGGAAGACATGACCTTAATTTCTCCCACAGTGAGGGTGAATTTCAAATGGAGTTACCTGAATGGGTGACTCCTTTTGAAATCTACACCCCCTGTGTGGGAGATTAAGGTCATGTCTTCCACAGGTGTGTATGAATTTCAACTGCAATGCCCAATGTATGATTTTAAGGCATGTATATTTACCATCAATTTACAAATCAAAAGCAACAACTTAATGATGCTCTTTGAATATGTTCATCAGGACTGATATAATTTAATTTAATATCAGATTTTGTTGTACAAGTCCAGAATTTTACTCACGTTTTAGATGTTTCATTCTTATTCTTTGAGTCATGTATCAGCTACTGTAAATTTACAACACACCCTGGGGATGAGAGTAGGAGGACCAGGGGTGGTGCAGCGGCTGTATTGGCCAATTACTGATGAAATCAGTCCTGTTTTGAAATTAAGGTTCGATTTAAATCTGGTCAACCAGACATACCGTACCTATTTTTGACGGACGAACCCACATTGCGACTGAAACCTTCAATTTTCCTCAATCCATGACAATTTTCTCAATGACCCCGCTTTTCCCCCCTCAGAAAAACAAAGTGTGGTCACACGTCTGACATGACACCTGCCAGTATATACACCCACCGGGACACCCACCTGTTTTTCATCTGGTAGATCCAATCGCTTCAACAACTGTTCCATGATTTCAGCCGTGGCATGCATCACAAACATTTCTGATGGCTTGAAGTTCTGAGCCAGGTTTTTCTTGCACTTTTTCTTCATATCCTCCAGATCAAATTTCTCGGCTGTAAAGAGAAGCCTGATCCCTACTTCCACGCTTCACGCTCTGGTTTTTCAGTCTCTTATTTATAAAATGCTCGTGACTGCTTCATTGCAACGTCAACCTGTAGGTAATGAGCCATCTCAAACACATCGACAAAATTCTCCATGGAGAGATTTAATTCCCCGCAATACAGAAAAACAAGAAGTATCTCAAAGGCCCCTGCTTTGCCATTTTTGAGATCAACTTCTGGTTTGCGACTTTCTTGAAAACCTTTTGTAAACATCACGTTGAAGTACTCGCTACCTGCCGCCAGCACTACGCGATGTGCTTTGAACGACCTCTCTTCGACTTTGATGGTGATGTCGCACAAGGTTTGAGCTTTTTGTAACTGGTGGAGGCCATTGAAGGTTTTGAAGAGCTGACTGAGTTGAGATATACGTTTTCCAGTGTCTGTGTTGACAGCGTCTGCCATCCACGCTGGTGGATCGCGCTCATCGCCTGCAGATCAAAAATACAAATTGAAATGTTCATGAGTGAATTTGGAATAACTGCCTCTACTCTCAGGAAATAAAGATTAGGGTTAAGTTTTAGGGTTAGGAACAGGTTTTTGGGTTAGAATTTGGTGGTTGGGTGTGGTCAGTGCATGACACAACAGGCTGCATTTTTTTGTTTGCTACCCTAGGCAGGCTTTAATATAATATACCACCTCCGTCATTTTAAAACAGGCTTAAAAGGGCTCAGTTTATTGCTCTTGTTAACATTTTGTTTCCCTTCAAACCTTGCCGCCCACAGCACCTGCCGCATGACGTGGCAACTATGCAATTTTCCATCTTGATGTGGCAGTGACATCAATGTGTTGAAGCAGCTGTTTTGCTCGCACATCTATGCTGTTGTCTTTAAGCGTGTGCTTGTATACGGCATACGCCAGAACTTTGAGCGAACACTAGCGATATATGAGGCTGCACCAAATGAAATGGGCACTGACATCATTGCCACACCAGGTTGAAATATGGTATTGTATTCTTTAAAAAAACACAAGTTGTTTTCTTCAATTAGCTGATCAAGGCAGACAGGGCTCTTCAAGTCTATACTATTAAAAAAATACTAGCATGGGGTTGAAAATGAGGTGATAGCAATGGGTATTCCAGTTAAAATCCATACACCCCCTATGGAAGACACAACTTTAATCTCCCACACAGGGGGTATAGATTTCAAATGAAGTCACCCATTCAGGTAATCCCATGTGTAGAAGATTAAGCCCAATGTTTGGAAAGCTAAATAGGAGCACAGGGCAATAACTTACGGGAGACCTGCATTGAAATAGGGTACTTAACCTGCTTTTGAGAGGTATGTATTGTGACTGCTAAAAATTATGAACAAAAATGGCAAGGGTGAGTGGGTCCACAATAAGTCTCCTGCAAGTGCTTTTTAACAGACATCCACACCCACCCCACCCCTCACACACAATGTACATGTATATATCTTTACCATCCATCCATAAGGAATTCTGGACGACAGCATCGGCCAACCATCCTTGTTGATCACCTTCAGAGTTATCCATGCTATGGCTACCTGTATGCAAAATACAAGTGAAATAGATGTTCAAAGTGGGTGATCTGATTGACCGGTCTCATATCATCACATGCAGATTACTATTTATGAATTAAAAGTTTCCTGTAGCCGAGTGGTTAAAATATTGGACTGGTAATCTGCAAAGTTAGCACATACACTAAGGTGCCAAAATCTGAACTTTAATGATTTTTATGATCCTCCAAATGAGCATTTATCAACACAAGATTGGATGCTAAAATGTGCAAAATTTATTGTAATACTTCGACATTGGGAGGGTGTACATCCCCTTCTACTGACAACAAAGACACAAAGTCCACCTAATTCTTATTATTGAATATATTGCCCTGCACTACAAGCAGGTTGCACCCATCACCTAGTGAGAAACATCCTAGCCCTACTAGTATCTAGGGCCTTTTGACTGTGGTGGTCCAACATCATGCTATATCATAAAACCTGGAGCCCTATATCCAGAGAACTGCTAAACCCAGACTGCTAATTCCTCGGGTGGAGCGGTTAGTGGGTTTTAGCGGTTCTCGGATATAGTGTGTTTAAAAGGCCCTATACTACATGTAGTAGGGATAAAACATCCCAGCATATCATGTCCTTCATCATATATGGGTAAAGTCAAAAATAATGGCACCGTTTTGGTTTTTGATGCCTGCTGTGCAAATGAAAAAGACCAGCAAAAAAATTCATCTTTCAAAAAGTGTGTTATGATTTTCTCTTTAACCACAGCAATTTGTAGTGTCATAGCTGTCATGTAAAAAAATAATATGCCCAATTTTCTTCCCCATAGGGTCAGGAGTGTTACACTTTAGCGTGACAAGAAAAGAGGTACTTGTTTTTTAATCATGCACTGCAAAAAATATACAAGTTGCAAAGTGTTGCATGGGTTTTCATGGCATTTTGTGACGTGTCTGCTATTATTAAGTACCAAATTCTTTCATATTAGTCGCTTAATAGTCTACTTAGGAACATGTGAAGACTACATGGTGCGAAAAATAAAATATGTTCCAAAAATCACTTCTCGCCAGATTGTGTAGCATTGTAAGGTTATGATGACAGTAATAATCTATTTCAGTCTGTTTAAAGTAAAAGCAACATTTGGGCCAAACTTGGAAAAAATAAAACTTGCGTGATATCAAAACCGTTTTCTTTTTAGAGCGGGTTGAAAAGAGAAATTCTGTCTCGTCAGGAGTGTTACATCAGAATTCAACTTGATTTTTTTCATACACCAAGTTGGCAATATTCATACATTACTTTTTATTTTATTGGTGTATTGCTTGAACATGTTTGCTACAGCTATCTAAATAGTCAATGTCAGGAGTGTTACACAGAATTAATTAATTGGCAATAATTCAAATTTCTGAAGAAATTACCAGTCTGTTAGTGTTCTTTTAGCCCTGAAACTATATTCCTGAAGCCAAACTGCTGCAATCATGATGTAAAGACCTTCATATTCAAGAAATATGTACATAAAAACATGGTTTTCATAGCTTGACCAAAATGTTACACTCCTGACAATCAATTGTAAGTAATATAGGCTCAACAATAAAATTGAACTAATGTAATTCAATTTTTTGCCCCTTTTTGAGATAGCCATAGACAGTGTCACCAAAAAATTACAAAAACTACTTTAGAAAATGTGATTTGCAAATTTATGTATTTGAGGCTATACAGTTACTGTAGCAAAGTGTCAGGAGTGTTACAAAAACATGTAAGCTGGGCTCGAAAAACAAAAATGAACGTAAATCACCTAAATTCTGTGCCTTTTTTGAGAGGGCCATAGATGTTGTCAACAAAAAATTACAAAGACTGTTTTAGAAAATGTAGTTTATAAAATATTTCAGGCCATACAGGTAGTGTACAGTGTCAGGAGTGTTACACAACTGTACTACTTTGATGGATCCTTACATCAATTTGAAGAACAATGTGATGCTAAAAACTTCAACACAGTTTTTGCACATCATAGTGCATGATATAAACTTAAACAGAAAATAATTCAAGATGTTTCTTTTGACAAATAAAAACTTTTGTTCATGATTTCCACACATTTTTAGGTGTTCAAATGAAAATTTTAACTTTTTTTCCAAAACTTTGTTTCCTTGACAAAAATTCTACATGACTATTTTAGTATAGTGTCTAAGCAATTAATTAAAACTCAAAGAATTACATATTTGCATAATTTTGTCAAAATATAACAAGGAATGACATGGATCTTTTGTGTTATGTTTCTGAAGATTTTGGACTACTTTAGCCTATAAACCAGTTGAAAAAATATATTTAGTAATATTACTGAAGTAATTTTTTTATTTTTTCTTAAATTTAGATATGTTTTGCTTACAATAAGACAATAATTACATCTCTGAACACTGTTTGTAATTTTGACACTTTTGTCACACTTTGGTGCCATTATTTCTGATTATACCCATATATATGTCTGCAATCATAGATTGAATACAAAATTATACAATGTACATGTACTGCTCTTTCCAAAGATATTTTTAAGGGGACTCAATCTTTTGTGCGTAACTAGAGAGGGCCAGGGGATTCACTCTATCATTTAAAAAATTATTTGAAGAAGTCAAAGAGCCCTAAGAATAAAAAACTGTAGTGTAATTCATGCCAGACACAATTTCTATATGACAAAAATTAATTTTTGTAATTGATCAAAAAACAAACGTTTTATATCAATTTTAAATTTAGCCTGAATCCGTAAATATGGTACCTCTCGCCCTTTTTTAGGTCACAGCTGTTTTTACCATTATGCAACAAAGCATTGCTGAAGCTATACTGCGCCAATAAAGTATCCTTACACTTGGAAAAATAATCACAATTTCAAAATTGAACAAGATTGGGGTATATTTGTTTTTTTAATAGATGCACTATCTAATCCTGCACATTATGACACCACATTGAATCCGATGTGACCTCAAGAAGTAAAGTTACAAATAATTGAATAGACGAAGGTCCAGTTTTAAAAGTGACAAACCGGCCTATACAAGGCGCAAAAAGATTCCAACAATCGCAACACAGACAACACATTTTCTTCAATGAACTGTTATTTAGAGCAGTTTTTATTTCAGTTTTTACTTCTCTGTACTTTTCATAACTTTCATTTTATTGGCAGTTCGTTTGTTTCAGTTTTCTTTTGTTCCTTTTGTTTTAAATTAAAGCCAAAAGCATAAATTAGCCATTCACCACTCTCAAACCAGATTTGTGGTCTGTGGAGTTTTGAATAGGCCAGTTTGTCACTTTTAAAACTGGACCTTCGTCTAATCAAATGCTTGTAACTTTACTTCTTGAAATCACATTGGATTCAATGTGGTGTCATAATGTGCAGGATTAGATAATGCATCTATTAAAAAAACAAATTTACCCCAATATTGTTCAGTTTGGAAGTTGTGATTATTTTTCCAAATGTAAGGATACTTTATTGGCGCAGTATATTTCACATACATGTACAAAACATTCTAGTGAAAGAATGAGACCATACACTGTTGAAATATCTTTTGTTGATTTCGAATGATAATGTCATGAAGTCGTAAATTTTAAGGTCAAATTCCTAAAACCAAAACAAAACATTGCGACGCAGATATTTCCCGACTTTATCATCACATCAGTGTCTTTATTATTTGTTTGAAACCTTTCCCAAACGTTCGTGCTCTTTATGCATAAAACGGCTAATCTATCTTTACAAAACGCGTCTTTTTTAGTAAACAAAAGGCTAAAGATGGCATTATGAGATTTATCATTTATCATAACACTCCTCCACTCAAATGCCACCGTGGGCGAGCGCTAGACGCATAATCAAAGGGAGTTTCGAATCGCTGGTTCGAATCCCAACGATTCTTCAAAATTCATGATCGCATTCCGAAATGAGTCACTTGTCGGTAAATCATGTATCGTATCCTTAATCTTTAAAACATTACAGGTGTGAGTGATTTAGGGGTTCATTATATTTTCATGAGAAAGTCTAAACGATTGTTTGTGCCTGTGCTGTGGGGTATAAACAAAAACAAAAAACTTGTTTATGACCGGAAAACAATGTTTATGCCCGGCTCTCGACCAATTACGCACGAAAAATGTTTCACTCTGAAAATAACTCATGCTCGTAAACATATTTTTACACACAAATACAACTTAGGAGGTTCAATATTACAGGAAACTGACTCACACCAATATTTAGGAGTTGAAATCACAAAGGATTTAAAATGGAAAAAACACATTAATCAGATATCAGCGAAAGACAACAGGGCTCTTGGTTTCATTAAACGTAATCTCAGTTCCTGCACTGAGGACATCAAACATACATTTTTTTCTGTACAGCTTTTAAAACCTTCATAACACCAACAATTGAATACTGCTCCGCTGTATGGGATCCCTATACCCAAGATCAAATTTACCAACTAGAAGCGATCCAGCGTCGAGCAGTAAGATTTATCAAAAGCGACTACAGCAAACGCACCAGTGTGACCAAGTTAATGAAGGCCTTAGACATGGAGCAACTGTCTGACAGGAGAAAGATTGATAGACTTACCATACTTCAGAAAGCCAGACAGGGTCACCTGGCCCTGCCAGTACAAAACATACTACAACCACCCCACCATCTTACTAAGCAAAGCCACACAAACTCATACCAAGAACTGCAAGTAAATAAGGACGTTTTGTCGTTTTCAAATACTCCTTTTACACAAGAACAATCAAAGACTGGAATTCATTACCGGCAACACTAACTCAGCAACCAGACTCAATTAGCGTTCAAGAAAAGCATTCAAGATCATCTAAAAAGCAACTAAGCAGTCCACACTAGTGCGCACACATTAGAATCCCTCTCCGCCTTGACTCCACTTGGGGTGTTGGAGAGTATCCAAGCAGATGCAGATGCAGTTTAGCAAGTACATGTATGAACAGAATGATATGGTTCAATGCATAGCAAATTGTTAATTAACCTATGGTACTTAAAGGGGCATTTCGTGATCCACAGCCTCATCCCCCCACTTTTCTCAAAACAAGTTGAGATTTTTATATCACTGGAAACCTCTGGCTACATAATGTTTATGTACAAAATATTTCTTGCAGATTAATTCGTTTAGCAAAGATATCGTGAAATTTGAATTTCGTTCTGGTGCACCAGAACGAAATTACAACGCATTGTCTATGGAGCAGTGTAATACATATAATCATGCATAACTCGCGAACGCAAAATCGGAATCAACTGAAATTTTGGGAATAGGTTTTTTTCGTGGATATCTAATGAAAAATGACATAAATAGAGGATGCTAGGATCACGAAACACTCCTTTAATCCTGTTATATCATTACTTCTACATGTACCATGTCTACAATGTAACGGAGAGTCGAGAGAATAAAACATCTTAACTTAAAACTTTGAATTTTTTACTTGCTCGAGAAGTCTAGCCAAGAATTTGCTCACCGATACGATAGCTTCACACAGGGCTTAGGCAGCCAGCCATGTAGGGAGTGTTTTAGACACCCAAATTTGTAAATTATACACACCAAGTTTTTGCCCACATGGCCTATACTTTGTACACAAATCTTAAATTTACATACCCAGTTTTTTGAATTTACACACCCAAACCTTCAAATCCTGCCTAAGACCCTGGCTTCACATAATAATTTCTGTGTAAGTTTAAAGCAATGGAAGTTCAGAAGTAAACACAGCCGATCACGACAGGTGATTGCATCAAAAATGTTGCACTTCAGTAAAATTTTAGACTGTCCAAAATAGGCAAATCTTGCTCAAATAACAAAAGATACAATTGACTCATCGAATTAGTCCTGCCAGCAAGATTTCAGTCTTTATCATAAACATATTGACATCTACGGACCTAAAGTCTTGCAGCGGTACATGTACAATGTACATAGGGATGCACTGTACGTTTTTAAGAAATCCAAACTTCAAGCAGTATACTGAGTTACAGTTACTGGAACTAGCATCGAATGCGTAACTATCGCGTGCAAATTCGAAACTCTCGAGTTCTTGAGTAAACATTAGTACAAGGAACCCATACAACAGTAGTACGGTAGTAGCTGTGCAGTCACGGCAGTGCACCAATACAAAATGTCATACCAAAATCAGGGCTGTCAACTTTTTTGAATTGCTTGGCGTGAGACAGAGGCATACCGGGATTTGCCGTCTATAATGTTCATTTTTTGACCTGCGATTATTTGAACCACGGTCCTCGAGGGGGGGTGGGTAGGGACAACAAATTATTTGAACGATGCGTGAGATTTTACTCATTTTCCACCTTTTTGCATGAGATTTACTACCTAGGTGTGAGATGATACTACCTTGGCGTGAGACCGAGAGAAAGTGACCCAATGCATGAGACTCACGGCCAATGCGCATATGCGTGAGAGTTGACAGCCCTGCCAAAATACCGATAAATGATGTGTCTGTTTTGCCCGTTTGTAGTTTGCATTGCGAACTAAGTAAACATACCAGGGGTGTTGAACTGTTACCTGTACCAAGAAGAAGAAATATAAACATTACATGGTTGCTAAACATGAACATGATGAACACCGTGTCCATGAACATGATGAATGATCTATCGTCTATTATATTTATAAATAAGCTTACTGGAACTGCCACTCCCACTCGTGATGGGCTTAATGATGATGTTGGGGAAGGTGGATGGGCTCAATCTCCACTTGGTCCAGGTTCTCTGTCTTTTGTTATCAAACATCTCAGTGGATAAGACGATTAAATTATTAGAAAGTCCATCATTACGTAAGCACTCAGCAACAATATTCTGAAACGCAATTCAATGAATTACAATACCTGACCTGACCCTGACCTGCCCTGCCGGGCGCACACCACTAAATAATCGTCCCATTGAAATACGTGTAAAAACACCAGTTTTATTTATTCGTTTTAAGGCCTTTTCGGCGCTTTCTGAGAATTTTAATGATAACCAGTCGATTGCAAATCGATGAAAGTTTAACATATGTTTCAATGTATGGGTAGTCTTCCACCTCGTTTTCCCAGTAGGAGCCGCTAAACAGCGCCCTCACTGTTTTTGACATGCTCTCATGACTGTAAACCCGTTTCTGTCCATTTTTTAATACGCGGACCTATTTTATCGATAATTATAAAAATGCGACTTTTTTAGTGATTCAAATTCATGCACAGGCTTTACACTTTTATTTTAGCTATAATTCGCTACTCTTTCTGATTATTAGTCCAAAGAGCAGCCCATAATACCTCAAAAACTTTCTGTATTTTACCGGAACTTAGTAGGGTTGCACAAATGGCGCATTGATTTAGTGGTGTGCCCCTTCAAGGAATTCTGATGTTCATAAAATTGAGTTCTTTTATCTTTTTCTTGAAATATAAAATGTTTTGAGTAAAACACTCAAAATTTAAGTGCCCTGTGACATTCACATCAAGAGAACTAGCCTTTCAAAGTTCTATGGTGGATTCCGAAAATAGGCAAATTGTCAACATTTTGACCATTCATGCTTATTCTTCTAAATTTGCATTGAATTCCAATTCTCTAGATAGTTTTTGACCGTCTTTCTGATAAAATTCTGTTTTAAATGAGAGTAAATTATGTTTCATAATTGCAAGGGTCTACTGTTAATGATTTTATAACCCCCCCCCCCCCCCGCCCCCTACAAAACCAAGATTTGGCAGCTTTAAAAGGCATGCACCGATTTGTCACCTGAAGCCCAATTGCTTCAAATCCAACAAATCTTGTTTTCACACAATTTGTGGCAATTTCTTGAACTTTGAAGGCCTCTGAGGGAATACTCTTAGCGCGACTTGCATCTAAAACGCATTAAATATATTCACTAACATGTAAACCATCTATTTAAATCGAAAAACTGCAATTTAATCAATAGCCATTTCAATTTGGGCTGAATCTCTGAAAAGCACGGTTTTACTCCTAGGCCCTTCGAAGGGCGCACACCACTAAATAATCGTCCCATTGAAATACGTGTAAAAACACCAGTTTTATTTATTCGTTTTAAGGCCTTTTCGGCGCTTTCTGAGAATTTTAATGATAACCAGTCGATTGCAAATCGATGAAAGTTTAACATATGTTTCAATGTATGGGTAGTCTTCCACCTCGTTTTCCCAGTAGGAGCCGCTAAACAGCGCCCTCACTGTTTTTGACATGCTCTCATGACTGTAAACCCGTTTCTGTCCATTTTTTAATACGCGGACCTATTTTATCGATAATTATAAAAATGCGACTTTTTTAGTGATTCAAATTCATGCACAGGCTTTACACTTTTATTTTAGCTATAATTCGCTACTCTTTCTGATTATTAGTCCAAAGAGCAGCCCATAATACCTCAAAAACTTTCTGTATTTTACCGGAACCGGCCAAAAATTTAAAAGACAGCCCGTGTTCCATTTTAAAATCGCATTCGTGGTATTTTAATTTTAAAAATAAATTGGAATTTCTGACCACTGTACTTGAAAATCTCATGGTATCTTAACATCTGATCAGCAGATCGATCAGTACAGTGTGACAGTGATTACTAGTTGTCAAAGGGACTCGTCAAGTTACGCATTTTGTGATTTTGTAGGTAAGCTTAAAAAATTTCTTTCTTCTTCCTTGACCTTGACCTTGTCATGCTTGTCATGCTTGTATCATCATTCAATTCATGGACGGTGGTAGTGCAGTCCTCGTATATTGGTCATGTTTTTTGAGGTGATGGTCGACGGTGCTTAAGCTTGGCCCCCTCCTCTTTTTGACGTACATAAGGGACCGATCGTTATTTACGACAGGGGGAATGGGTGTTTTGGCAAAAATATCGACACAAAATTTCGCGTTCCCCCTCGCGTCCGCTCAAAATTTTCGCGTTCCCCTTGTTTTCCCAATTTTCTCCATTTAAAATTTAACAATCCCCCCTCCTGGTTCAACTAAAATTTCAGGTTCCCCCCCCTCCAGACCCCAAAAAATTTTGTGTTCCCCCTAAATTTACCCATTCCCCCTGCCATAAATAACGATCGCTCCCTAAATGACCTGCCCCTTAATATCAGTTCCCAACTCCAATGTCAGATTATTTGCTGACGACTGTGTCGTACATATATATATATGCGTACATGTATACCGTCAAATCATCAACGACATCGACCACTCACTCCCCAGGGCCAGGATCTTAACTCCTTAGTGAAGTGGCAGGAGGACTAGCAGGACCTGAATATGAATAACCCATGTGTAATCCAATTCAATGCACAAGCTCATCCACTGTGGTTCTTTGATGTCAACTGCATACAATAGAAACCTTGATCAATAATGAACGTTGGTCAAAAGACGAGCTTACTGAAGTGAAAAAAATATTTTATTACATGCAGAATCATCGATTATGCATTGCTTTGAAAATCGTAAAAAGCGATTACTTGATCAACTCAAATGATTTTATTAGCGTTATTTATAAGCCATATTTCAATATTTCTAAAAGTTTTATATGTCTTTTGACCCAGATTTTGTGTATCTTTGGAACGTTTCAAAATGACAAAATGAACAAAATACGAGTACGGTAACTATGATGTCATCAATATGACATTAATTTTCATGAGGAATAACTAAAACAAATGACTAGATTTCATCGCACAACCTTCTCGTAATTGTAGGCCTATCTAGAAATTTGTGAAAGTTACTAGTCAATTTGTGCCGGAAACAAGCTTTTTCCATGGTGTTACGAGCCGTACTTGACTCAAGGCAAGGCCAAAATCACCTTTTACCCGAACTCACACGAATGCACAACACAAATACACTGTTTGATTAAGCTAACATAATCTAAGTCTTTAATTGAAAACAAAGTATGCTTGGTACATATAACAACAATTACAATAAAATCACACAATCAGTTTTATTCTACAGGTACTTAACCAGCGGTCTTCTTGTTGGTGATTCTAGAGTTCTTGCAATGTTCTGGACGACTGATGTAATATATCCTTATTCACTTGTCCGCGAAAATCAGCGAAGTCCATAGTACACTTGCATGTATACATCCTTGCGTATCAATTCCTCATACGACAATGATGATGCTTCCTCCAATCTCCTTTGCACTGCTATCTCCACAAATATATCTCCTTGCGCTGCTTTATCCACAAATATATCTCCTTGCGCTGCTTTCTCCAAAAATGGTGTTTCTTTCACCAATCACTCTTTTTCCAGGGAACAGGTTTCTTTAACACAGCTCCGCTGTTTTTTGACAGATGCGTGGCCTTCACAAACCCAGCAAACTCCAGCAATTTGACAGAAGAACTTTTAATCCTTTGATAAGGAAGAGCACTTTTGTGTGCTCGCTGTCTTCTTCGTTGCTGTATTAAAATTAGCTCAATTACTGGCTATATAAACTGGTTAAAATGTACTTCTTTTTTGAAGCACGAAGACCATCACACACATGTGAAGTTTTCAATCTCACATGACATTCTGTAAAGTCCCAACAAAAGCCTTCAACTTTTTACATCAGTACTCATGCAAAAAACCCATCATATATTAATAAACCATTACTTCAATCACATTTTCACAACATTGTTGCAATCTTGGGATTTCCCAAGATTAATTATACACATTCACATTACATCACTTCCTGGGTGGTTTTCCTGATGGTGCAATAATGAACTGGGGCTTTCCAAGTTCCAAACATAGCTCTGACTTTGTTTACAATAATTTGGGGGAATTCCAAAACGACTTTCCACACCATTATCTTGCACGCATAAGGGGTTTCCCATCTCATGAAATACTTTCAGCTTGTAAACAAAGTTAAATAATTAAATTAAATCAAATTACTCAGGGCACATCACACCCTCCCCTTAAAAGAAGAAAGTTCGAATGTAATGAAAACTTTCTTAAATGCTTTCTTCTTTTACATCAACTTCAACATTTTATCAACTTTGAGTATTTAACTCATCATACACAGTGACTACTTGTCACACAAGTTCCCTTTTAAAAGGAATTTTTGTTTATCAGCCCCTTTTATGCAATTCTGGACAGGGCATCAGCCATTACATTGTGTTTTCCCTTAATATGTTTGATGTCCAGATTGTACTCTTGCAAGGTCAAACTCTACCTCACCAGTCTTTGGTTTTTGTTCTTCATCCTGTTGATGAAGGTGAGGGGATTGTGATCTGTGAAAACAAGCACAGGGTATACTGTGGTACCCAAATACACATCAAAATGTAGCAATGCTAAATTTAATAGCAATGCTAGACACTCCTTCTCAATTGTGGAGTAATTTCTCTGGTGCTTGTTGAATTTCCTTGAAAAGTAACAAATGGGGTGATCTATTTGATCTTCACCCTCTTGCATCACAACACCTCCACAGCCTATGTCACTGGCATCAACAGTCAACTTGAACTGCTTCTGAAAATCAGGTGCAGTAAGTACTGGTGAACTCATGAGTATTGATTTGACTTTGTGAAAAGCATTTTCACACTGTTCTGCCCAAATGAATTTTGCATCTTTCTTCAACAAATCAGTCAAAGGACTTGCTATCTCTGAAAAGTTTGGACAGAACTTTCTATAATAGCCAACCATTCCTAGAAATCCCATGAGTGCCTTCTTGTTTTAATACAGGTGTGGGGTATTGCTCAATTGCTTCAACTTTGGCTTTGATAGGTTTCACCTGACCTTGACCTACAACATATCCTAAGTATGTGACTGTGGCATGGCAAAACTCACTTTTTACCAGATTGACTGTCAACTGTACTTCAGACAGCTTCTTAAACAATTGATGGAGTTGTTCCATGTGTTGTTCCCAAGTTTGACTGTACACAATCAAATCATCTACATACGCTTCACATCCCTCTATGTCTGCCACAATTTGATTTACCATTCTCTGAAATGTTGCGGGTGCATTTTTCAACCCAAATGGCATAACTTTGTATTGGTAAAGACCAAATGGTGTACAAAATGCAGAAATCTCTTTGGCACGGTCTGTGAGTGGAACCTGTCAGTACCCTTTCAAAAGATCAAATTTGCTAACAAATTTTGCATTCCCAATTTTGTCTATGCAATCATCAATTCTTGGAATTGGGTACGAGTCTGTCTTTGAATGAACATTTGCAGCTCTCATGTCTGCGACCAATCGGTATGAACCATCAGGCTTGGGAACAAGAATGCATGGTGAACTCCACTCACTACTACTTGGTTCTATGATATCATTGTCTAGCATGTAATTGATCTCATTTCTGAGATGTTCCATTTTCAATGGATTAACTCTGTAAGGATGCTGCTTAATTGGTTTAGTATCACCAACATCTACATCATGAAATGCAGCATTTGTTCTACTTGGCGTATCAGGAAATATATTGTCAAATTTGTGAATCAAATTTGCAATTTGACTTTGTTGATCTTGAGAAAGATGACCTAACTTTGAGTCCAAATTAGTGAGCACATCAGAATTGTTCAATTTTACATTATACTCTTTGTGCTCCAGCTCTTTATCCTGGTCAAATGTGACATCAGAATTGTCATCTTTACTCTTGTCTACATTGGCGATTTTGTCTACATCGGCATGTTTGTCTACATTATCAGCATGTTTTACTGTACACACAGGTTTTGGAATGCCACTGTCACTTCTTTCAACATACTCTTTGAGCATATTTATGTGGCATAACTGCCTGCTCTTGCGTCTACCAGGAGTCTTGATAATGTAATCTACTTCACCCACTTTTGACTCTACCTCACATGGGCCATGATATCTGGCTTGTAATGGGTGTCCTGGAATTGGAAATAGTACTAGAACTTTGTCACCTGGTTTGAACACTCTTTCTTTGGCATGCTTATCATACCATTGTTTCATTTTGGCCTGACCCTGTTTCAAGTTTTCCTTGGCGATATCAGTTGCTCTGTTAAGCCTATGCTTAAAATTGGAGACATAATCCAATAAATTGATATCTGATTTCTCATTGAGCCACTTTTCTTTCAACAACTTCAAGGGCCCGCGCACTGTGTGTCCAAACACTAACTCAAAAGGACTAAATCCTAAAGTTTCCTGAACAGCTTCCCTAGCAGCAAACAACAACAAGTGTACTCCCTCATCCCAGTCCCTCTGAAATTCCAAACAGTATGTTCTGATCATGTTTTTCAAAGTTTGGTGGAACCTTTCTAGTGCACCTTGTGATTCTGGATGGTAAGCACTTGAGGTATACTGTTCTATACCTAATTGATACATGACCTGCTGAAATACTCCAGAAGTAAAGTTTGATCCTTGGTCTGACTGTATGGACTTGGGGAGCCCCACAAATGTGAAGAACTTCGTTAAAGCTTTCACTATAGTCACTGCTTTAATATTTCTCAAGGGTATGGCTTCAGGAAAGCGTGTTGACGCACACATAATTGTCAGAAGGTATTGATTACCTGACTTAGTCTTTGGTAGGGGGCCTACACAATCAATAATAACCCTACTAAATGGTTCATCAAAGGCTGGAATTGGCTTTAAAGGAGCAGGAGGTATTTTCTGATTTGGCTTCCCTACTACTTGGCATATGTGACATGTTTTGCAATATTCAGAAACATCTTTTCTGAGAGTGGGCCACCAGAAATGTCTCAGAATTCTTTCATGAGTTTTCTTAACACCCAAATGCCCTGCCATGGGACTATCATGTGCTATGTTAATTACTTCAGTGTGGTATATACTTTTGGTACCACAATTTGGTGCACTACCTTCCACTCTTCATCGGCAGGTACATCAAGGGGCGCCATTTTCTCATTCGCACACCATCTTGTTTGTAAAAACAAACAGAATTTTGTTCTGCTTCTTCTAGGGTCAATGCCCTTTGATTGATCTCTTTGAGTTCTGGGTCATTTTGTTGCTCCAGAATTAGCTTGTCATGACTTAATGGGTCTCTCAATGTTTCCCCAATTTGTTCATGCTCAGAGGCTGTGTCATTTTGAGGGGTCTTTTTATCCCCTGGAGAAGGAAGTTTATCTTCTTTCTCATTCAACTTTGACACAAATGTGTCTTCCAAACTGTTGCCTATGTCATCAATTTGGTTGTCCTCAATTGTTTCTAATGAGGCTCTCTTACTCATTGCCCGTGTCACTGCACATGCAGGAAATATCTCCTCTTCCTCACTATTATCATCCTGTATACAGGGCTTATCTATGACTATTGGGTCAGGAAAAACCTTCCCCCCTGCCAGATCATTTCCTAGCAACATGGACACTCCTTTGACTGGCAATTCCTGTCTAACTCCTATGGTTACAGGACCAGAAATTAAGTCAGATGTCAAGTTAATTTTGTGGAGAGGTACATTAAGTATCTCCATCCCAATACCCTGGATCAAAGCATTACCTGCTGAACTATCCTCATTAAAGGGCAAAGTTCCTTCCAGAATCATAGACCGTGCACAACACGTATCTCGCACAATCTTGATGGGCTTTGGACTACCATTCTCACCAAGTGATACTACTCCCTCCAACACAAATGGTTCAAATTCTTCACACACCTTGTCGGTCTCACCTCCCTTTTGTGGGAATTCTTGTTTCTTGATTTGACTGACTTTTTTCTTTGACTCAAGTGACACTGCACATCCCACAGTATTACCAGCAGTTTGCTGCTGTTTTTGTGCATCTTGTCTGCCTTTTAAGAAATAACACTGGGTCATCGTATGCCCTGGTCTCTTACAGTGAGTACAAGTTACTTTGGATTTAAATTCAGTCCCAAATTTTGCTTTGTTACCTGAACTCCCTGGGGTCCCTCTACCACCAGCACTATGCTGTGAATTAGACTGAGATCTCCCTTCTTGTGTACCACCCTGATTTGTTCTAGGTTGATTATGGCTGAACCTGTTTGAATAACTTCTGTTATGACCAAATCTACTCCCATTCAATTTGTGAGTTAAACCATAGTCGTCCGCCATTGTCGCTGCCTCATTTAGCGTCTTAATTTTGCTAGCGCTTTCATCCAAATGGGTTTTAATGTCAACGTGGACACATTTCTTGAACTCTTCTATAAGAACCAATTGCTTAAGTTGGCCGAAATCATCTTTGACTTTTGACTTTTGAACCAAGCCACCTGTCAAACATTTGTTCTTTTACTCTAGCAAATTCTACATGCGTTTGATCTGCTTGCTTTCTTGAATCTCTGAACTTTTGTCTGTATGCTTCAGGCACCAGTTCATAGGCCTTAAGGACTGCCTGTTTGACTTCTTCATAATTATTACACTTCTCTATTGGTAGAGCTGAGTAAGTTTCCCTGGCCTTTCCCACAAAACTACTTTGTAACAGTAGGGTCCAATGCTCTGGAGGCCATTTCAAATTTGTAGCTACCTTTTCAAAATGTTGAAAGTACTCGTCAACTTCTTTTTCTTTGAATTTAGGCACAAGCTTTACATACTTTGTAACGTCAAAGCCTGACTTTGACTTTGAGGAGAAACTTGATGAGTATTTGTCACCTAGCTTAGCCAACTTCTCTTGTTCAAACTCAATTTCTTTTTCTTTCAAATGTGCTTCCATTTGAATTTTTGCTAGTTTTTCCTTTTCTTCCATTTCTAATTTGTGGTGCTCAAGCGCCATCTTTTCTTAGCGTGCTTTTTTCTTCCATTGCTAGTTTTTGTTTTTCAATGTCTAGCCGTTCTTGTTTCTCTTTGTTATCCATATCTAATCTTTCTTGCTTTTCTTTATTTTGCATATCTAGCTTTTGCATGTCCAACTGCAATTGCATTTTCATTTTTCCATTTCCACCTGAACTTCTAGTTCTTTCAACTTAACTGCATCCCGATTTCAGTTTTGACCTCTTTTCTCTTGTCCAAAATGGATTCCTCAAAATACTCTTCATCAACCAAAACTTCAATCAAGGCATTTTTGATTATTTGTTTTCTGTTGGCTTGCTTTACATCCAATTCATAGTATTTTGCAAATGCTAATAAATCAGGTTTCTTCAACTTATCAAACTTCTCCCAATCTATAGTTTCTAGAAACTCTTCTGTTTTGAACTCTGCCATACTGTACTTTCACTTTTAAGACTCAGGAAATTAATGTCAACTTTTTTACAGTGTATTTCCCGGACGAGCCCCCAATTTTGTTACGAGCAGTACTTGACTCAAGGCCAAAATCACCTTTTACCCGAACTCACACGAATGCACAACACAAATACACTGTTTGATTAAGCTAACATAATCTAAGTCTTTAATTGAAAACAAAGTATGCTTGGTACATATAACAACAATTACAATAAAATCACACAATCAGTTTTATTCTACAGGTACTTAACCAGCGGTCTTCTTGTTGGTGATTCTAGAGTTCTTGCAATATTCTGGAAGACTGATGTAATATATCCTTATTCTTGTCCGCGAAAATCAGCGAAGTCCATAGTACACTTGCATTTATAAATCCATTGCGTATAAAATCCTCATACGAAAATGATGATGCTTCCTCCAATCTCCTTTGCACTGCTATCTCCACAAATATATCTCCTTGCGCTGCTTTATCCACAAATATATCTCCTTGCGCTGCTTTCTCCAAAAATGGTGTTTCTTTCACCAATCACTCTTTTTCCAGGGAACAGGTTTCTTTAACACAGCTCTGCTGTTTTTTGACAGATGCGTGGCCTTCACAAATCCAGCAAACTCCAGCAATTTGACAGAAGAACTTTTAATCCTTTGATAAGGAAGAGCACTTTTGTGTGCTCACTGTCTTCTTCGTTGCTGTATTAAAATTAGCTCAATTACTGGCTATATAAACTGGTTAAAATGTACTTCTTTTTTGAAGCACGAAGACCATCACACACATGTGGAGTTTTCAATCTCACATGACATTCTGTAAAGTCCCAACAAAAGCCTTCAACTTTTTATATCAGTACTCATGCAAAAACCCATCATCTATTAATAAACCATTACTTCAATCACATTTTCACAACATTGCTGCAATCTTGGGATTTCCCAAGATTAATTATACACATTCACATTACATCACTTCCTGGGTGGTTTTCCTGATGGTGCAATAATGAACTGGGGCTTTCAAGTTCCAAACATAGCTCTGACTTTGTTTACAATAATTTGGGGAATTCCAAAACGACTTTCCACACCATTATCTTATCTTGCATACAAGGGGTTTCCCATCTCATGAAATACTTTCAGCTTGTAAACAAAGTTAAATAATTAAATTAAATCAAATTACTCAGGGCACATCACAATGGTTACTGACCAGCTCATTAGCGTGGTTCACCAGACATTGGGACATTCTTCTTTACCGTGGGATTACCGCCCTCTGTTGATGACAGGGCATTGAACTCTTATTAAAGCGATATGAAATGCAGGGCCGTGAATTACATAGAACTATAAACATTTATAAGCTATATAACAGCATGCATGATTGGGCGATAGGTGCCATGCCAGGTGGGCATAAACAACGTTTATGCCTGGCTTACATGTATGCGTATGCCCGCAAGCCATTTACGCTAGCCCGAGTAATGTATGCAATGGTCACGCACATCCAAGTTCACACGATAGATTGCGTATGTATGAATGGGGTTCATTCATATTTGCACGACAACGTTGTAAAGCCCACAGGCATAAACAATCGTTTAGTCATGAAAATATATGGATGAATTAGGGGTTTATTCATATATTTTCATGACTAAAGCGGTTGTTTATGCCTGAGGGGCCGCTATGCCCGAGGGCATAAACAACCGCTTAGTCATGAAAATATATGAATGAACTCAGTTCATACATACATACCAAAACATTTTGTGATTCTTATTTCATCAAAATAATAACAAAAAGGTTACTAAAATGCACGATTTTCCTGCACTTTTCCTACCCGGCGATCTAACATCCGGGACACCGGGCATAAACGCTGTTTATGCCCGGCTCTCGACCAATCACGCGCGCTGTTACATAGCGTGTATGTATGAACAACCATTTAGTCATGAAAATATATGAATGAACCCCGTTCATACATACAAGAACATTTTGTAATTCTTATTTCATCAAAATAATAACAAAAAATTGCAAGTAACATTATTAAAAGTCATGATTTTCCTTCATTTTTCCTACCCGGCGATCGCACATCCGGTACACCGGGCATAAACGCTGTTTATGCCCGGCTCTCGACCAATCACGTATGAACCCCAAATTCATTTGCATTATCCATTATATTGTCATGTTGTTCATGTAGTGTAGGGCCTACATTAATAGGTAGGGATGATCATAAAATGTTCAAGTAGGATATTTCACATAGAAATTGTGGCAATCTTTTCCTTTAGACCACCTGAGCTCTATAGGAACTAAATTATTACTTTTAAAGGCTAAACAGTTGCCAAGCGCTTCAAGCCATATTGGAAGCCATGGAAGGAGCACAGGGCTTCGATAAATGAGGGAATTTATGGGGTAAACAAGATTAAAACAACTTTTTGAAAACAAATTAAAAGGGCTATTGCTATGATGTTTTAAATTTGTCTCAAAAACAATTTTTAGCGGAAAAGCAAAAAACATACCTTCATAAAATCAGCATCGCATAATAAAAATTCCTGTAAAAAAGGAATGGGGTGCCCAATCAATGGTCAATGGAGCTTTGATGTAATGTGCTGCAATGTAACCGTTTGGATACTTTTTTCATTAAAAAACAATAATGTAATATTAGCATAGAAAGCAAAGAAAGATTTGGAAATGTAAAGCATATTTATTGCAGTGGGAGAGTGGAAAGTGGCAAAGAATTTGTGAAATGAGGGAATTTTGTAAAGAAAGATACATATGTGTACATCGCATTTTTTGAGAAATTCGCCATCTTGAATAAATGCAGAATTGTGTCATGCAGTAAAACATGCTTGATACGCGAGCGTAAATCACCGTCAAAATGAGCGTACATCAAGTGCTTGTGTTACGCAAAAGTTTTGGAGTTTGCATTATAACTGGTTTTGCATTGTCAAAGATTGCCATAAAAACATGGATTTTGGAACAAAATAAAGCTTGTTCAACAACATTAAAAGGTATGTTTGTACAGCTAAAAACATGTTTAACGTTGATGCAAAAGTGTAATTTGATAAATTCGTTATTTTAACCTTATATAGCTTGGGTGGTCTAAAAGAAAAGATCGCCAAAAATTGTTTTGTTTAAAAAGGTGATTATTTAACTTAATAAATGAGGGGTCAACGTCAACGTCAACCATGTCTGTAGTGTGGGACAAAAATTAGCAAAGTTATGGGCATGTCTTTTTCAGAATTCTGTGACCATCATTGACATAGCAGTTTTTATGTTTCTACAACTTTTGAATACAATCTAAATACTTATGATGTCACTTTATCTATGGCTAAAAATTTATCAAAATAAGGTTGTCAGAATTCAACAGGTTTTTTCGCCATGATTTTACCAAATTTTTTCTTTGAAATTTTCACAGTGTATATAACATACGTTTTGATTTTTGGGTAAAGCAGTTCTTGGAATTAAAAAATAAATAAATAAAATCAACAGCCCTGGTTGATACATATAACCATAAAAAATCAATGTAAATCCCATACATAGGGGTAGACTGCTAAGTTATCTTTTTAGTCCTTTCATGACCAACTTGTCAAGGACACTCATACAAATTGAAAGACTTGTAGCTCACTGCAAAATAATATCATAAAGAAAGGTGATAAAACACACATTTTGTGTGCTGCTGCTCCTAAGATTTATGTCTGAGATAGGGACTGTGCAATATTTATGTACCAGGTTTAACTACCCAAGTTGAGTGCTGGTTGATTTGATTAGAGTGCAGACTCCGGGTAGTGAATGTGAGGGATTGGGGAATAGGCTTACAGAGGGTATCACCCCCTCCCTAAAAATGTTGGGGTCTTATAAATAATTAAGTGAAAAAGGCAAATGAAAAAAAACACTGCACTATATTGCAGGTCTATCATGTCACCAGGGAAAATCATGTACTACACAGTCATGTACCAGGGACAAATCCAAAATCCTTGGGCGGGAGTAGTGCCGTACTACTACGCTGCCTTTCGTATTCGCCGAGGAGTACACTTTCGACCTCCTCGTTTGTTTACAAACAGAGTGGTAAACAAAGGGCCTGTCAAAACTGTTCCGCTTGTCCAAATACTCAAGTATCAAAAGGATGGTCCACAATAGAGTGATTCACGCAACATGAATAGGGTATTAAAAAACTGTGAAGTAGGACCATGTGCTTCTTTTGTCCAATTTGGCATCAAGATTTCGAATGGAAACAGTTCAGACCCAGAACACGATCATGTCAGAAATTAATATTTTGTTCTGGGTCTGATTATTCGGACTAGGGCGGGAGCATTAAGTTCGGGAAGCTATGGAAATAAGGAGCAGAGGGAGCGCAGACCATAAACAGAGAGGAGGAAACATATTTTCTAAGCCACATTTACGATTCGCTTTTAAAGACGAGAAACGAGACAAAGAAAGACCGGACACCAGTTTCCCAGGAAAGTGGATCAGATGACCATAATACCCGATGTCCAGTCCTTCGATGTAAAGGACAAAATATTGTTTTAGTGAGTTTTTGTTTTATCAACAAACCTAATTGGAAATCTTATTCAACAAAGCTTTATTTTATAGATAGCTATGAACCTTGTTTAGAATTCGAAATAAAGCAAACCTTATTCCTAATTCCTAGTGATACTGAAATTATTCCTAATAATAGTGATATTTGAACCTTAGAAGTAGCGGACCGATTTGTACATGTATAGCAAACCCTTTTCTGTGGACTTAGAAATAGCAAAAATTTTATCCCCATTTGATTTACACATTAGTGGTAGCGAACCTAGGCTTAGAGATAGTGTTCCTTATGGATAGCCCAATAGCCAATATCGTAAGCCGATAGCAACACTGTATTTATCCATACCGTGCACGTTGAATGTGCAGTACAATGTATAGTACCATGCAAAGAAAAAAAGTGGAACAAAATGAAATTTCCCAGTGTACAATGTAAAATATATACACTTTCACATTTAGATCTTACTCTTTTTCTTTCAAAAAATATACTTTTGTACATGTACATTATGTCGTGCATGAATACTATGTGAGGTTACAGCCATTTTATGTTTCTAAAGCTGAATTTATTCTCCATCGCTGAACGATTAGGGATTGGTACAATTTGGCCAATACGGTAGCACGTTTTCCCAATCCAACAAAAAGCGCTCTACTTCATTGATTAAAAAGCAATCGCTATATTGCTCAGGGGGTGTAGTATAAATTTAGCTTTACAATAACAGCCCCTAAATTTTTTGTATTTTCTTTTAATGCAGGTTAAGCTAGCTGCCAGCACTGTTAGAGTGATTCTAAATAAGGACATGAAGTCATGAAGGATACCAACAAAATGTCAAAAATTCAGTTGCAACCATTAAGATGTACAAGGTGTAAAATCCGTTTTTACTGTTTTGACAAATGGTCACGGCATACACAGAGACACAAGATGAAGTACAGTAAACTATGCATGAATATGATTAGTGATACCCTCAGCCAACACATCAGAACACACACAGAGAAACAGTATCATTGTGAATATTGTCAGAAATGCTTTGCATGTACTAGTGACCTCAAGAGACACATCAGAAGTCACACCAGAGAGAAATCCTATCGGTGTGATTATTGTCAGAAATTGTTTGCACAGAGATCTACCCTTATCCGCCACATCAGAATACACAAAGAAAAACCGCATCATAAGTGTCAATATTGCGAAAAATGCTTCTTACATAAATGGCATCTCAGAGACCATATCAGAACTCACACCAAAGAGAAACCCTATCAGTGTGAGATTTGTCAGAAATGCTTTGTGCGATGTGATAACCTCAGAACCCACATCAGAACTCACACCAAAGAGAAACCTTATCAGTGTGAGATTTGTCAGAAATGCTTCACACAAGGAAGCCATCTCAAAGATCACATCATCAGAACTCACACCAAAGAGAAACCCTATCAGTGTGAATATTGTCAGAAATGTTTTGTAGGAAGTAGTGAACTTAAACGCCATATCAAAACTCACACCAAAACTCACACCAAAGAGCAACCCTATCAGTGTGAGTATTGTCAGAAATCCTTTGCACAAAGTGGTTCTCTTAAATTACACATTCAAACTCATCAGTGTGAGATTTGTCAGAAATGGTTCACACAAAAAAGCAATCTCAAAGACCACATCATCAGAATACACACCAAAGAGAAACCCTATCAGTGTGAGTATTGTCAAAAATGGTTTGCAGGAAGTAGTGATCTTAAAAGCCATATCAGAACTCACACCAAAGAGAAACCGTATCAGTGTGAGTATTGTCAGAAATGGTTTGCACAAAGTTATACCCTGAAGCAACACATCAGAACTCACACAAAAGAGAAACCCTATCAATGTGAATATTGTCATAAATATTTTGCACATGGTTATACCCTCAAAAGCCATATCAAAACTCACACCAAAGAGAAACCATATCAGTGTAAATATTGTCAGAAATGGTTTGCACAACATGGCAACCTCAAGCAACACATCAGAACTCACACAACAGAGAAACCATATCAATGTGAATATTGTCATAAATGCTTTGCTCAAAGTGTTACCCTGAAAAGCCATATCAAAACTCACACCAAAGAGAAACCATATCAGTGTGAATATTGTCAGAAATGGTTTGCACGACATAGTAACCTCAACAGACACATTAGAACTCACACTAAAGGAAAGCCATCAGTATAAATATACTGTCAGAAATGGTTTGGATGATACAGAGTCGGAACCTTTGGGCTCATTCGCTTGCAATTCCAAAAGGTGCAAAAACTGCAATCACATGAAAGAAACAAATGTTTTCACCAGCCATATAACAACCTTTTCAAATAAAACAGGCCATCACTTGTTCATCACAGCAATGTCATTTACCTCATCGAATGCTCCCTCTGCAACATCCAATATGTTGGTGAAACCTCTACTCAGCAAAAATGGTGCAGGATCGCATGAGAGGTCACCGGAGTGATATCAATTGCAAACACACAGACGAAAACCATCCAATTAATTGCAACTCATACGAGTGGATATTCATACGTAGTGGTAGATAAAATGATTAAAAAGAGTTTAACTTAAACACTACACTATTTTTCGCTCACCTAGAACGTTTTCACTAGTTCGACTTGCAACTCATTTCAATCAACCAAGACACACACTTAATCACTTCAAAGTCACTGGAATTGAATATTGTTTTAAAAACCAAACTCACACAGACAGATCGAACCGTGAAAACTGCTGGCAACACCAGTTAAAATCATTCAAACCACTGCCTAAATGAAAAAAGCAACTTCCGCACATATATTAATATTTTCTCGCATCACAGTACTTACTGTTTCTAGTTTTTTATCACCTAGCACCTCCATTGAAGGCTTAGCGCTAGCCGAAAGCTAAGGTCAAAAAACTGGTTGTTTTTACTGTTTGAGAACAACAAAAAAGCGCTTTTATTTTATTTTTTTCAGATTTGGAGAGTGCCAGGACCTAGAAACAAATGCTAGAATCATTCGTGATTGAAAAAAAAATTGAAATAAAAAATTAACCAAAAATAATCATTTTGTTCCCAGAAAGGGCAACATCAGGATTTGTGTTCACTTCATAATATATTTTAAATCTTAAATTGATAATGAAGTGAACACTTCTGCATACAACATTAGAACTTGTTGGTAAATTTAATTTTCAGGGTTTTTTAAAATCAACAACGAATGATCCTAACATAAATTTATGTCTATCTAAGGAGTTTCCATATCTGTGAAAAATAAGTAAATAAATAAATAAATAAATGAAAAAGAAATCAATTTGCTATTTTTTGTACAACTGAGATCATTTCCCACAAGCTTGTCACAGCCAGTGACGGTGCCAGGAATTTTTTTTCGGGGGCATTAGGGGTAAAATGAAATATCAGGGGGTGCTAAATCAACAAATTTAGCGCAAAATTGCTGCAAAAAGTGGAATTTTTCATAATTTTGGGGTTTTTTTTGGGGGGGGGGGCAAGAGTTCTGCCAGCACTGGAGGCATTTGCCCCCCCTGCATTGGCTGTTTGGCCCACTGTTAGGCTAGAAGATGATATGTGATGCAATCATGCAATCAAGCAAAATCAGTCGGAACTCGAAAATATTGATTTTGAGATAGAGCCAAACAAAGGAAATATTTCCTTTTGTTTCCTTCTGTTTTGGAATCACAGTCCCTGATTACAACTACATTGTAACCTAATGTGCAGTCTACAAGCATGTTTGTATCTTCATCATGATAAATAAAACACCATAATTTGCTCTAAAATACAGTACATTTCCAAATGCAAATCCTGGTGTTAACTGCATGCATGCCACATGGGCAAATTTGAAAATGATGAGTCATTATCTAGACATGTGATCAGTTATTGATACAGTTTTGATACACTACAAAAAGTCAGTTTATGAAAGCCCAATTTGATACACTTTTGATATACCTCTAGCCACCAAAAATTAACTAAGTTCAATTTGATACACTTTACATACACTAAAAAACAGGCAAAGTCAATTTCATACACTTTTGATACACTGTATGCAGCCAGAATTTGACTAAGTCCAATTTGATACACTTTTGATATACATCTAGCAGGGGGTGCTAAATCAACAAATTTAGCGCAAAATTGCTGCAAAAAGTGGAAATGTTCATAATTTTGGGGTTTTTTTTTGGGCGGGGGGGCAAGAGTTCTGCCAGGGAGGCATTTGCCCCCCCCCCCTGCATTGGCTGTTTGGCCCACTGTTAGGCTAGAAGATGATATGTGATGCAATCAAGCAAAATCAGTCGGAACTCGAAAATATTGATTTTGAGATAGAGCCAAACAAAGGAAATATTTCCTTTTGTTTCCTTCTGTTTTGGAAACTCTTTAATTGCTCATATCTTTAGAAGTGGTTGCTCAATTTCAATGGGGTTTTCTGCAAAATCCAGCTTTGTAAATGCTTTTACTATCTTAAAAGGAACTGAAAATTGAATATTTCCGAGTTCCAACTGATTATGCTTGATCACATCACATATGTTACCCAACAAACACACAAATATTTTTAAAATGTTATAAACATGTTTTGGGCTTGACGTTTTAATAACATTTAAATGTCATGAAAATTAAAACGTTTTAGATGAAATCACAAAAAAATATTTTTTAGCAAACATTTTTGAAAAATATTTTCCGTAGAACATTTTGTGTTTGCTGTCAGTGGCGATCGTGGCTGCTCCTGGCCGGGGGGCTAAAGAAAATGTAAATTTTGCCACCCCTTGCAGTAACAGTGGGAAAAGGTTGGCCCAAATTTCACATATTTTTATTTATTAAGGAATTAGAGGTGTTACACCCCACAATTAACCCCACTGCCTCTAGCTGTGGCCCTCTTGGTGACCCAAAAGGTATTAGTTTTCCATAATTTTCCACCCTTTTTCTTCTTGCCGCCCCTTCTGTCCCCCCTTTTTTCTTTAATAATTCTTCTTGCTGCCCCTTCATCTTCCGCAGCCCCTGCTTTTCCCCCCCTGCTCTTACCCCGGGGGCTCACTCTCAAAAAGCCCCCCCCCCTCCAAAAAAAATGTGCGCATGGCTGGATACATATACATTATATTCCGATACTTTTCTATACCATTTATTTGTAATTTTAATTTGCTTACAGTACTTAAAACATCTGTCATTTATAGTATACAGGAACCAAGACACTTAACAATCGATTACCAGTTGAAGGCATGGTGGAAGGTGACTCACTAGACCAAGGCAACATTTTTGAACATGTTGAAGACCAATACTTCTTAATAGTATCATGTCGCTTCTGTGGATAAGGTATCACTGAGACGTTATGAGCCCGGTGGGTTCAGTCTTCACTGACAATGTGTACGCATGATGGTTCCAATTAGGGGTACTTTTCAAGAAATGTCCATGGAATTTTCGAGGACAAAATGTTCGCGATTGTCCAAATTAGGGGTGTTTTGGAGCAAAATTGTCCTTGAATTGAAAAATAGGGTGTATTTCTAGGACTTTCGTCCGCATTTTACCGCTACAGTTTTTGTTATTGTCCTCATTTCCCCGTGAAATAGGGGGGAAATTCAAAAGCGTCCTTGAAATGGTAAAAATAGGGGTATTTATTTCGGGAAAAATGTCCACGATTCCTCATGATAAGGGGGTGAAATGAAAATGCGTCCTCAAAATGATAAAAATAGGGGAGGTATTTGGGGGCAAATTTTCCTTGATTTCACGCAAAATAGGGGGTAAAATTGCTGCAAATGTCCTCGATTCCCCGTGAAATAGGGGTCATTTTCAAATCCTGGAACAGTCATACGTCCTACCTTTAAATACAAACTGAACCCACCGGGGTTATGAGACAGTTGACCAATGGCAACAAGTGATCAGCCCTCCAGGATAAAGATTGTGACAGTAGGTGATTCTAATGTTGGCAAGACATGTCTTCTATTCAGACACTTTCTGGGACTGATCCCCAGGAAATGGTCCCCAGTGATCTTTGATAGTTATGCTGAGGAGTTGAATGTCGATGGAAAGCGCTGTTTGATTGAGCCATGGGATACAGCTTGTAGAGAGGTAATTATGTCACTGTTGTTCATATTGGAAAATATTTGTCTTCTCAAATTGGATAGAATTGAGTTTATACATGTACAATTTAAGCAGGAATATGAGTAGGATTTTGAGATCCAAATGCACCCAACGGTGCTGCGAATAACCATACTTGTAGGCCTGCTACATGTATGCATCAACTGTTTGTTCACTCCAATAGCTCCCAATTAGCTGAAGCCATAAAACCAGCCAGGTGCGCTTGGTGGATCGACTCACCGGATCGCTTTCACCAAGTCTATTGCAAGGTATACTCAAGGGTCACTGATAAAATAAAGGCGAACTTCGCTATTCGAAGGCTCGCTATTCAAGGTTCGCTATTCGAAGGTTCACTATTCGAAAATTAAAAAGGTTCTCTATTACGAAGGTTCTCTATTCCGAGAACCTTTTTTCATATTTGGAGTAGAGAACACGGTGACTTGTTTCGGAATAAAGAACCTTTATTAGTTTTTGGAATAGAGAACCCATATTTGAATTCGGAATAGAGAACCTTTTTTCATAATCGGAATAGAGAACCTTTCTGTTTTCAGAATAGAGAACCTGTTTGTGTTTTGGCAATTTTCGGATTGGAGAACCTTCGTAATAGAGAACTGTTTTTTTGGAATAGCGGAGCTTTAATTACATTCGGAATAGCGAATGGTAAAATTACACGTTCGGAAAAGTGAACCTTCGGAATAGCAAACCTTCGGAATGGCGGACCATCGGTATAGAGAGAGGACCCCAAATAAAGGACCATTGAAGTTATTGGTTTATTTGGTTGCACCCAATAAAACTTAGCTGGCTAAATTATTCATCTCAGTTTGATAAGAAAGAAAGAACAGTTTACCAACCAACCCAAAGTGTTACAATTAAACAAGACAACAAATAAAAGACAAATCCCAACTGGCACACAGCCTAATTTATGAAAAAAAGCAGGGGAATGTGTCGGCATGGGATTCGAACCCATGACCTTCCGATTTCTAGACAGACGCTCTATCCATTATGCCACCAGCTCCCACTGATAAACGGTCGTTAAAACTGGATCTAATGTAAGCAGTTAAGGTATATACAATACTAAGATGTACATTGTACAACCAGTGGTAGTGCCAGGAATGTTTTTTGGGGGATGGGGTAAAGAGAATTTCAGGGAGGGGCAAAATCAACAAATGTTGTGCAAAATTGCCGCAAAAAGTGGAAATTTTCATAATTTGGGATTTTTACTGGGGGGGACAACAGGGGGGCAAGAGTTCTGACTGGGGGAATTTCCCCCCATGCCCCCTTCACAGTACTATGTATTTACATTATGCAGAGTAATAATGAGGTCATGATTTTTTTTGTTTTCTTTTTTCTCCAATCATTACAGGAAGGGCATGAAAGACTACGTCCGTTGTGTTATCCAGGTACATCAGTATTCTTATTATGCTTCTCTGTGGAGAGCAAAGTTTCCTTAACAAGTTGCTTTCAAAAATGGCTTCCAGAACTCCAGCAGCATGCACCAGGAGTGCCTTGTATTCTAGTTGCTACTAAAGTAGGTAAGGAGAATGTTAATAGGGTTTGGTTTTCTGACGCTGTCTGATGACATACTAGTATCATTGTCAGTTTATATAGGGTGTGGGGTGGTGCTCGCCTAAATCCATCAAAGGTCTACTTTTTAGTGTTAAAATGTGCCCAAATACAGTTCTAATTTGGACGAATAATTCACACAATCTCTACTATAAGACCAACAAGGCCAATTTTGATGGTTTTTAAAGTACAATGCAAGCTGAAAAGGGTCCACTTCAAGAAGTCCTAAACACCCCCCTCCCTAAAAATGCAGGCTTATTATGCAGTTGATCACATTGGAAAAGCAATGCATCACTTTTAAAAGAAATGAAGTGATGTTGTTGACTGAACCGTGACAAAGGGTACATTGACCCTGTCTGGGACAACCTCCTGACCCCCAGGAACCAAGGGGGCGCCACAGCATCATCCTTTTTGACGTCATCTACACCTGTGATGCAGGCTCGTAAACAGGGGGATGGGGGCATCCCCCATCCCCAAATGCCTTAAAGTCCCCTTTTTTACCCAAAAAGTCCCATTTGCAAGGGTAGCGAGTGAAAAAATAGGAGTTATTTACGCCTAAATTTGGACAAAAAATACCACTTTTTCAAAATCCGCCCCTCCCTAGTCGAAAAAGGTCCAAATTTGGAAAAAAAAGTCCACTTTTTCAAAATCAGCCCCCAAATAAATCCTGGTTACGGGCCTGCTGTGATGTCATCGGAGGTGTCTCAACAACATCACTAGCAACAACAAATCTCCAGAACAGTAACATCTGCTAAAGATGCTAATTGACCTGGTGAAAACGATCCGATGAGTGTACCAAATTAAAGTAGCGTAGAAGTTTAATTCGGTTTAAGTTAATTTTACTCTACACGCCTCAATTCTATATTGAATGTGTTCCTTGCTTCCAGATCTTCGGACCAGTCCTAAATGCCTTCAATGTATACCATACGACAAGGGATACCAAGCGGCAAAGCAGTATCACATGGGATACATGGAAACAAGTGCCTTGAAGAAGTATGGTCTCAAACAATTATTTGACAAAGCTGTAAGTCACATTTTTGAGAGGAAAATTACCTGATGAATATAATAATCAATATAAATAATCATAAGTGTTTACTGCAGGGGGCATAACCTAGCCCTACCACAGGGCCTTTTTTTTTCTTCTTACACGCTATACTCTGAGATACATTCTACCCCCCGAGAGCTGCTTAACCCACTAACTGCTGTCCCCAAGACACACAGCGGTTAGTGGGTTGTGAGCTGTCATTGGGCGTTTAGCAGTTCTCAGGATGTAGCATGGTGTCTCGGAGTATATATTGTGTAAAAAAAAAGGTCCTGTGGTAGGGCTAGCACAACCCTCCGGAGGTTGGTGATGACTTAGTTAAAGTTTGCATTACTCCAGATTGTTTTGTAACTGACTCCAAAAAAGTTGTTAAAGAGGTTTAAATCTGAATGAAAGCTCACATGTATAATACATATTACATGTAGTGATGTGGTCGGCACCGTTTTTTATTGTCGACATGTCGATATAATTCGTATACCGACGTCGACAGTGTGTCGACATAAAAAAAAATTCTAAAAAAAAAAAAAAAAAAAAAAATTTTTTTTAAATTTTCAAAAAATATTTTTGGCCAGAAAATCAAGTTATAGGCCCAAACTGACTTGTTATTCTAGGTTATTGATCAGAGATATACTGCTACTCAAAAAAAAAAAAATGCCAATTTTTTTACAAAGTTGAAAAAGTTGTACATTTTAATTACTTTTGTTTCTATTGAACAGCTAGCAATGCATACTAATTCAATGTGTCCCTGACTGTTCAATAGAAGCAAAGGTAATCAAAATGTACAAGTTCATCCAACTTTGTAAAAAATTGGCATTTTTTTTTTTTTTTTAGTAGCAGTATTTTCTGGTTTCAACCTTGAATAACAAGTCAGTTTGGGCCTATAACTTGCTTTTCTGGCCAAAAATATTTTTGAAAACTAAAAAAAAAAAAAAAAAAAATTTTTTTTGAAAAATTTTTTTTTGTCGACATGATTTTTTGATGTCGACATGTCGGCATACGTGCCGACGTCGACATTATGTCGACATAAGGCATGTCGACCACATCACTAATTACATGTAAGAAAAACATGTAATAAATGGCTAAGGAGAGAGAAATTGTACATCACATATTGTACAAGCATCCAACACAAAGCATGTTATTTGAATTTTGAACATTTTAATTGAGGGTGAGATATGGACAAGTGTCTGTACTATCAGCCGGGAGAATATGATCTGCAAGAGTTTGAGCCTTGGGTATGCCGTAGATGATTTTGTTTGTTTTTGTTTTATATCTTCTTTAACCTGGGACACTCAATCAGTTGAAAACACAATTAATCATCTGTTCTTCCTTGAGGCCCAGGGATGAGAATTCTCTTCCTCTCCCAAACCCCAGAAGCTTCACAAGAGGCTTTCTTTGGTTATCAATTTTCAGGGTTGTCAACCCAAACATATAAAAAACAAAACAAATAAGACCTAACTATACATGTATAATTGTTAATGATAAAAAGCAAATTATTTATGAAGAGAGATAAATGAAAATTCTCAAACTTTGACATGTGTGAGAGTGTGAGAAAGTGCCCAAATGCATGAAACTCACACAAAATGTGTGAGAGTTGATAGCCCTGCAAGTAGGTAAATCTTACCATTGGGCACTACCACTGGAGATATTTTTCCTTCTGATTTCTATCATTTTAAATTCATACAGATTAGGATTGCAATCAACCATACAGAACAGGGTGGTGTACATGCATTTACAGTGGGGAACCCGACTCAACCAGTTCTACCCGAGGTTTATATAGGTGCGATCAATATAAATTAGACTTATTTATGTATTAAATTTCCACAAATTGTCATAAATCATGCATTGGTTAAATGCCATGTAGTCAACCCTCCAGCATTTGAGTAATCTCATTAATTGGGGCCACTCAGGTTTCACAGTGTGTACACATGTGTGACCAGAGATTTTTAAAACATACCCTAAACAGGATTTGCCCTTTTGAGCAAAATACACCTATAAATAGAAATTTAGCGCGGTTTTGCAACAAATTTTATCTGTAAGGTACCAACCTTACAGGTTTTGGATAAAATAAACCCTTATAGTACATGTTTTTGTTTGTTTTCTAATATTTATGTTAGGGTGATGTTCCTGATGCAATGCATGCCAGGGAAACATGCTTTGTGAAATAGCGGGATCATTAAAATTACCCCTAAACACACTAACTTGTAGTTTTTCTTGAAAACAGGTGTTTTTGGCTCCTAAATGGGATTTGGGTGATTTGCATTCATTCTCTGAAAAGGACCCCTAATTTGTGTTTTTCTGGTCACGCGTGTGTACACTGTGGAACTTGAGTGGCCCCATGGGGAATAACACTCCCGTATTAGGCCCAAAAAAGAAAAGGTTTGTCTCAAAGCTCACGAGAAATTTAAAGACAACTGCTTAAATGCGATTTTTTTTTTTTTTTTTTTTTTTTTATTCCAGACTTTTTTCATGGTATTTTGAGAAAAAAGTATGATTTTCGCCGATTTTTTTCTGGAAAAAACTAGAAAAAATTTTTTTTGAAATAAAAAAAATTTCTGCATTTGTTTTTTGTCAAATCGTGGGATTTTACAAAAGTTCGCGCAAGCTTTGAGACAAACCTTTTTTTTTTTTGGCCTTAGGCTGTGTCACGTAGCAGAACTGTGTTGTATTTAATTTGTTTGTCCTACTATCAAAAGGAAATGAGCTTTCTTCAGATTCCCAAATCTCAATTTTGATGGAGTTAAGTAGGGAGTGCAGCTGTCAATCAGGTCACTGGTGGTTCTACAGGCCTGACCGACCCAAGCTTTATATCTTTTGACAATTTTGCATATGAAAAAGGGGGTTGGGAGATGAGCAAAGCTTATCGAAAATCTTATTTGTCTTGGTCACTTTTTATATTTTATTTACTCTCCTATGTAGCAAATGCACCTTGGTGTGAGATTGAAATGTCTACATACAGTGACCAGATGGTCACAGCTTTACAAGATCCACAGGCAGCAGATGTTGTGTTCTTAGTAGAAGGGGTCAAAGAGGTCAAATGTCACAAGGTCATTTTATGTGGTGCCAGTGATTTCTTTTGTCAAGTGTTTGGAATTGAGGTCGCACTTAAGGTAAGATAGCTGTGTGTTGGAAGTTGAATGTCGTAATGTTCATCGTATGCACTGTGTGTGTTTATTTTGTAATTTTTTTGAAATAGAGGCTTTGATAAAAGTAAGATTTCAAGATGTCAATGGCGGAATGTGTCATTTTATGTACACCATCAGTAATATTTATTTTGTCAGGTATTTGGGATGAGTGACTTTTAATTGTTAATGTAATACTACAAGGGTGTCTTTTACTAACACTTACGACACTCATAAGTCTCAAAATTGATTGTAAGTTATAATACCGTAAAACCCCGTCTACAAGCATATAAGGTGTTTTGATGAAAGCTAAAATATGAAACGGTTGTAAATATGCCAATAGAGTAGATTGGTCTTATAGTATTTGTGTGTATACTAGTATGCTTTTGTAGCGGTAATTTATTTTATCATTTTGTCGATGGATGGCGCTTTGTTTGATTGTTTTATTTCTTCTTTTGTCTGGGTTACTCATTCAGTGGATGTTTTAGGTATCCTCTGTTCTTCCATGAGGCCCAGGCGCCTGGATTAATTTAGCATTCATCAAAAGCACTATACATGTAAATGCATGTATAGTTTGATCTGCTTGTAACAGGCGGGAAATGTTAGGCTTTTATTACTATGCCGAAAAGTAGACCCACGTTAAGAGTGCTATTATTTGACTTGTCTTGTCTATATTTTGTGTGTTAAAGAAAGTAGGCAAAGTATAGGACTTGAATTAATAATTTGTGATGCTTCTAGCGAGATGTCACAAGACAATTCTCAAAATAAAATATTTTGATATTAATCCGCAATGCTATGAGGCCCGCCGATTACGAGCTGATCAAAGTATAGACAAGATTTTACAGTATATCATAACTTCAAATTCATTAAGGAGATTGACAATTGGTACACACCACAAGGATTAGGGATTTGAAACAGGAACATGATAAGTAAAGTTATAATGAGTAAAGAATAAATTTACAGTGGGTTACAATGTGTTAAAATTCATGGTGAGTTGATGCAAAAAAGCAAATCTCGCTAGAGCTATAAACAGTTCAAAGCCATACACCGCCATGCATAGAAGTCATAACCCTAATCTCACACACAGGGGGTATAGATTTCAAATGGAGTCACACATTGAGGAAATTTATAATGCCTGTGTGAAGTTTATGGTCATGTCTTCCACAGGGGTGTAGATTTCAACTGGAATAGCCCAGCTGGCAAACCATTGAGACTTCATTTGTCATAATGGATGTGTTTTGCAATTTTTTTTTAGTATTGTTGATTACATTTAATAACAGTTTTTGTACATCAGTCTGCATGCGCTATTGTATTCCAAATTTGATAGACAAAACCTGTTGATGAGCCTGAAAATTATTGACAACCCTTTTGTGGAGCACAACTATAGTTCTGCAAGGTTCTTCAGTGGTCTGCCGATTTGGTGCTGTTTATGCCTAAACATGAAAGTGAGGGCTCTGATTAGCTAATTGAATCACCTCATCGGCACCTCATTCGTTGGTTAGTTCTTTTTACCTAGTTCTTTTTACGTGCTAATCAGTAAGAGCAGATGGACACTGCTGAAGGAGTTTGACGAATACTATAATAACAGAAAAGTGTTATTTAATAAGACTGTCCTGTACAACAATTGGACAGAGTAAATAAATAGAGTGCAATCAAATTCTTATAGTGTTTTTAACATAAATCAATGATTTAACATGAATCAATGAATCATCAATGCCTAAAACTGAATATTCTATATTCAGGATGATGCAGCTGAAGTTGCTCCCCGACTTACATGGCCTGACATCAATGAAGGCAAGGTACCCGGGTTGTCGCGTATAACTGATATGAAGGATGACCAGGGTAATGAGGTGACTCGGATTGCCGTCAGCGAGGATATCTCATTCAATGCATTCTCAAATGTATTACAGTTTCTTTATACAGGTAAGAGCATAATATAAATGGTGTACGCCCTCTACATCAAATATCCGCTATGTTGAAGGTCCACTATGTCGAAGGTCCGCAAGCTATGTTGAACTTATATACCAGAGGGTTCACTATATTGAATATGAAGCAAGGTTTACTATGTTGAATATAAAACTAAGATTTGCTATATCAATAATAATAATTATGTCGAAGTCTCATATCATATTTAACTTACGGGCCTACAACAGAGCAAACCTTATTTATATTGGACATATAGCAGACCTTTCACAGAGCAGACCTTTATATTTCACATTCAACATAGTGAACCATTGACATAGCAAACCATTAACCTCAATTCTATTCAATTAATTAGAAAGGTGATAAATATTTATCAATGCAAGAATATCAAAAGTGCGTTTATAATTCATTGTACTTAATTCCAAAATGGTCCTGCTCCATTATATTAAAAGTTGTATCACTATTTGCTTTTATATACAGGTCTTCCCAACCTTGCAGAATGTGTCGATGGCATGATCCTAGAGGCACTTGAACAAGTTGCCAAGATCTTCTACCTGCCATATCTGACACAAGTGATAGAAAACATCCAAAATGACAAAGACTTGATGAATCCCAGTATCGGCACATATCTGAATGAGAGAATGGGACACAGACTCAAGTGTATGTTTCTTGGCAATGAAACATTTTCTGATGTCAAGTTTAACATCAAAGGTGAGTTCAGACTAACCTTTGGCTCTTTACTACAAGTAACTTGAAGAACAACTTGAGCAGTCAAGTTAGCTCAATCGATAAGGCGTTCGACTATGGTGCGAGAGGTTGCGGGTACGAACCCTGGCGGTGCCTAGTACGCTCACGTGGAAAAATTGAGTTAGCTTGAAATTCCCCTGGACAAAGGACTCACTGCTAATTTGTCTTGTTGTAACCCGTACGAAACTCGGGGAGCTGATCCTGGTTGCGATGGTTATTTGTGGAATGTCTAGGGTGTGCGCTTTTGAAGCAGCAAAGTCCCTGATGTTTTGTTTTATGGTTTGTGGAATGATGTGGGGCCGTAGTGGTCAGCGACAACCTGTAAAGTGTGCTGAGGCTTGTGGATCAACATCTAGTCGTTGTGCCTGCGCGTAGCGCACTATAAATCACTGCGCTTTTTTCTTTATATGTTAAACACTTTTCTTCAAAAAAACCCAATATGTCAAATTCTTTTGACAACTGTTGGATATGTGTGGGGAAGGGTGATTGAGAACTCTATCCCCTATCCAGACCACTCAAAGCTGACAATGGATATACCGTATTTCGTCAAATAGTCGCCCCCCCCCTCAAATAAACGCCCCCACCACTTTTTTCAACCAAGATGTTTCAAAAATGCAGATATTTCCATGCTATCTTGTGTAGTAAGCTTACCGAGTTGCGCACATGGTCGATAATAGTGTCAATAATTGGCAAAAATCTGGATCAGAAACCCGGAAGTGAGCCAGAAGTCAGTGTTTCTAGTTCATAGTTTGTCATTTTAGCGTGTGTTTTTACTTTACCTAATGATTTTAACGGGAATTATCGTTCTAAAATTGACCTTGAATAAACCCCCCTTGGGAAAATGTAACGCCCCCAGGGGCGTTTTTTTGACGAAATACGGTATTGAAAGAGCCGGGAAGCTTGAAAAATTGTGTTGAAATCAGTGAAGTGAAATCAGTGAAGTGAAAAATTGTGTGGAAAGCAGTGAAGTTTGTTTTGTTTGTTTTGTTTTATTTCTTCTTTAACCTGGGACACTCAATCAGTTGAAAACACAATTAATCATCTGTTCTTCCTTGAGGCCCAGGTGTATTCAGTGAAGAGAAAAATTGTGTGGAAAGCAGTGAAGTGACAGCAGTGAATGGAACACAGCTGATCACTCCTGATGTTGTGAAAATGATGGGGCATAGCACCATAAAAGTGCTTAAATATTACTTCAACTAAGTGCTCTTGAAGAAACATTTTTTAATTCTTAAAGGAGGATTTCGTGATCCTGGCATCCTCTTTTTATGACATTTTTCAGTAGATATCCACAAAAAAAGCTTATTTCCAAAATTTCAGTTGATTCCGATTTTGCGTTTGCAAGTTATGCATGATTATGTGTATTACACTGCTCCATAGACAATGAAGTAATTTCGTTCTGGTGCACCAGAACGAAATTCAAATTTGGCGATATTTTTGCTAAACGAATTAATCTGCAAGAAATATTTGGTACATAAACATTATGTAGCCAGAGGTATCCAGTGGTGTAAAAATCTCAACTTTTTAGGGAAAAGTGGGGGATGAGGCTGTGGATCACGAAATGCCCCTTTAAAAGTATTAAAATGAATTTTAAAAACCTTAACATCATCAAAAAATTGAATATCCTTGTACTTTCTATGTATGTGAAAGCTATCGGTGGAGTATTAGTATGGCAAGATATTTTTTGTAAGGGGAGGGGTCAAGCTGATGTTGACAACTCTTGGATGGAAGGGGCAGCAGGGAGCAAGCTTAGGTCCAAAACATGAGTGTTGATAAGATTGAGGAATCAGCTAAAGAAAATGAAATGGGTAACCCTGAAGTGCATAACGGTTTACTGATTTCTCATGAGTAATGTTACTGATTTCTTAAATTGATTTTTGCTTTTAGGATCCAGTATTCCAGTACATAAGGTGATATTGGTATCAAGGTGTGATGTGATGCCAAAGATGTTTGCTGACCAGTTTGTAGAGGCATCAAAAGATGAGGTACGTTAAGACCATAGAGTTTGACTGGGAGAACATGGCTCTGCCATGTTTGCTCATGGAGGAGGAAGTAACTCCTTGTTCTGCATACGAAATTTCAAATTTTAAGTCTGTTTGTTTATGAAATAAGTTGTTGCAATTTGTTGCACTACTTCAAATCGAAAGGGGTCAATTAAAGAGATGTAATTTGAATAAGTCTATAAGTGCTAATTGGAAAGAGGGCAAGACTTAAACACACTCTTTTTCTCTCCTGCACTCTTTGTAAAGAGTGCAGGAGAGAAAAAGAGTGTGTTAGAGAAAGACTGAGATATGGATGGAGAGTGAGAAAGAGAGTGACACAGTGCATAGCATGAGTCGTCCTATTGGGGGGCACTGACTATGATTGGGGGCACCAGGCCTGATGAAGGGTGCAATTTTTCTATGGGATTTTCTAAATGTTAAAATTAATTGGGAGAAACATGCCCCCTGCCCTATGACACTGTGACATTATGATGATTAGAGGAAGTTTTTTCCATACATGGATGCGAATATATGATTTCTTTATAACATTTCAATATTAGGCAAAAAAAAAAGGTTTGTCTCAAAGCTTGCGCGCACGTTTTTAAAATCCCACGATTTGACAAAAAACAAATGCGGAAATTTTTTTTATTTCAAAAAAAAATTTTTTTTTAGTTTTTTCCAGAAAAAATAGGCGAAAATCAGACTTTTTCTCAAAATACCATGAAAAAAGTCGGAATAAAAAAAAAAAAAAATCGCATTTCGCATTTGTTTTTAAATTTCTCGTGAGCTTTGAGACAAACCTTTTTTTTTTTTTTGCCTTATGTTATGTTACAATGAACTTTTGCAGAACAGGCAATTCTTACTAAAATAACCTATAATGCTCAGATTCATGTAGTTGGAGCACATGATGTCACACATCCACATCCAAAAAATCTTGACAAGTGTGTGTATGTGAAAGAGAGAGTGAGATAAGCAAGAGAAGGAGAAAAAAAGAGAAAGTGAGAGAGCATAAGTGGGAGAGGGAGGAAGAAAGGGAGAAAACATGATCCATATAATTTGGTCTTTTCCATGATGACCATTTGAGATCTTTTTATGTCCAGTGTGAAAATATGTGACCGTTCACGGCGAATGAGCCGTAAATTCCTCCCCCGGTCAATTTTGTTTTATTTCGTGTTTTAAAAAATAGACTTCAAACGATATCCAGAAGCGGGGTTATGGTTTGTTAAACTTTGCTCCTTTAATAAAATTATAGCTTTTACGTTTTTTACATGTGTCTCTTTTTCCACATTGCTGGCAATAAATATCAAACAGTCATAATTGGCGGTCATTTCAAATCATCCCCAAGTCAACAAGGTTTAAGAAAGTTCTCTCATTGTTAATTGTTGGTTATGCATACCTGTACAAAATACAATGCCTGGTAACCCACCACTTGAACAGGATTTAGCAAAAGCAAACAAAGACCAGAGCTATTAAAAGTTCTATAGCCATCTAAGGTAGAAGCTTATTATCCACTTCAACAATAGGATTATTGATTAGTTTTTGACTATCAAAATGAGACAGATGTCGGGCCAGCTTAAGTTACCGATGAATACGACCTTCGCACACATTTTACACCGTAACTCAGAATACAATTTAGGGAATTTACGGCTCATTTGTGCTGCCGGGTCACATATTACTTTTCATTACTTTTTCATTTCTTAGGTTGTTATAGAAGATGACGACAGCAAATGTTTCATGGCTCTTCTTGAATATATGTACACCGACTGTGCCCCAGTAGAAGAAGGTGATAGTCTGGGTATTCTTATACTGGCTGATAAGTATGGGCAAGAAAGACTCAAGTATTTATGTGAACTGCATATCATCAGGGAGGTTGACCAGACAGTTAGAGGGTGTATTGCAACATCAGAGATGGATGTCATTGGGCTCCTTCATCAGGCACAGGTGAGAAGTATAGTCTGTTCAGTCTGTAGGGTTTGAAAGTATCGGTCAGCGGAACACTCGAAAATAAAAGTGCTACCCTTGCTCATTCGTCAACCCTCAAAACAGATACTATGGTGTGTCTGGTCTAAGTTGAGAGTAATGCCGTGTTGGATTTTGCAGTGTCAGATTAGAAATGGTGCATTTACGTGGTTGCGTCGCTGGCGTATGGACAAATAGCCCTTAATAAACGCATGTGTATATGTCCTGCAGGATTAGGTCAGTGCGCATAATTTGAATCTGCCACTGCAAAATCCAACTTTGCATTACTCTCAATTGAGATGAGACGGAGTATAAATGATGTAACTGTTGGGAGCAAGTTTGCAACCCTAAAGAGCATAACTGTAAACATTTAGGAGTAATATTTAGGGTATTAAAATACCCTAAATATTACTCCTAAATGGCATAACATCACTTTTTGAATCATTGATGGCAAAAACAAAAGACCCAGCCAGAAATGGACCCAATTGTCAAAATGGCGATGACCCTGTATGCTAAAAATCCTACCCTGTTTTGTGTTTTTATTAACCCAAGTGACCCCAGAGTAACAGAATGGGGGAAACATACCTCAGAGTAGCCCTTATGGTAGGGGATTGTTGCATTAGAGATGTAGGGCTACCAAGAGCTGGGGGTGTGATCTGGAGAGGAGGAAATGTTCAATGCAAGTTCAACAGCATTTAGAAACATATCTACATATCTAAGAGAGGCCATGTTCTTAGGAGACACTTTTGGGCAGGTTATCAATTTTGAGGTTTTTACATATCTTAAGTATAGAGATATTTTGCTACACATCACCGTTTTCCCCAATAAAATCGGACATTCCTAATAAGCGAAGATATTGAGTTCGTAAGTTATGGTATTATAAAATTGTAAATTGAGATATCGACCTTTAAAAATATTATTGACAATCTTGAGAGTAGGAATTACCTTGAAAAATGTCTCACAAAATACAAGATGCCAGTTATGTTCCGGTCTGAAACTATCAGACAATATTTTAAACATTAATAACATCACAAATTCAAGCAGTAAACCCAAATTGTGAAAAAAATCACCCCAGGCAGATTTTTGGCTATTTCTCCATTTACGATCCTGCCCAAAAGTGTCTCCTTTTGACACGGCAGGTCACAATTATTTGAGAAAATAGGTAAATATTTCCAATTTTCAAGTCACCATTTGACAGTGTTGAAGACTTGTCAGGTGATAATCTAAATTTAAGTAAGACATTGGATTGTTTTATTAATTTTCCAAATCTGCCTCCTAACAATTATTGTTTATAATTGCTCCTTAAACAATATCAGACCAAAATATGTGAATAAATACATTTTCAATGTTGCAACTTTTTCTATACATTATCAAATAAAATCTTGTTTTTATCTTTTCATTTTTAGCTTTATAATGCCAAACAGCTTAGCTCATGGTGCCTTCATTTTATCACTACAAACTATAGTGCATTTAGTGAGAGGTCAGAGTTCAACCAACTGGATGGGGATAACCTGGAATATGTCTTAAAGAACCGTTGGCCACCTGCGTCATATCTTGAAGAAATGAAAGAGTATGAGGATAGATTCAGGAAAAGAGAAAAGAAATGCCAAGTAATGTAATCTTTCTCTTAAGGTAATTCTGTCGGTCCAACATCCGGGCTATCTCTAGTCTTGGGCCCAAACTGCATGTGGCTCACTGTTTGTTATGAACAACAGAAACCGGCTGTGAAGGAGGCTACATAGCGATGTTGTTGGAGTGGCATTCAATTTCGGAAAAACCACCACTCGACCATGGAATTTAATTTTAAGTTTGTCAGTATATAAACGGTAAATCAAGTAAGTTTCTTCCACTCTGAAGACTTTGAAACAGTTGTTTGATTCCACTGACTATTTGCGATCGAAATTTACATAACACCAATGACAGAAATCATCAACAAAAATCAAATCAGGGACTTGCTTTCACTCGACCCTGAGTCGCATCATCAACCAGAAGTGACGTGGCACGGACCGACAGAATATTAAGTTGATTGTTTGTCTCAAAGCTCTTCAGAAATTTAAATGATACTGCAGAATTTGGTTTATTTTGCTATGTTTTATTTATTTTTAATAATCATGACTGTAGAGGTAATGTGTGGGTCATGAAAAACTTGCTGTTCATATCCTGTTAGACTCATAAAAATATTCTCACTTGTGTCCCATAGTGGGACTGTCTATTGTCACCTCTGTCTTGCCACACCCATTGTGCCAGGATCTTGCTCAAAAGTTCTAAAAATATGTTTAAAACAAATATGGTCAAAATGTCAATTTAGACACAAATATGCAGTGTCTGACACAACTGCAGTGTCTGACACAACTGCAGTCTCTGACACAACTGCAGTCTCTGATACCACTGCAGTCTCTTGACACAACTGCAGTCTCAGACTCGTACTCCAGTGGTAAGTCTGACACTTTTTTAACATGTAAGTTAACATGTGAGCTAACAGTCTACTATAATATCCGGAAATATCCATGTGGCCTTGACAGGCTCATGTAAGCGCAGATCTAGACTTGGGTCAGTATCCACAAATATTGGATTAAAGTGTAGTTTTGTTTATCTATGAAATCTGCATTTCACTACAATGACTTTCTTGTTAACATATTACATTAGTTCTGAGATGCGTTTTCACTCAATTTTATAATGCAGCATTGTAATTACACAAAGGAAGTTTAAGATTTGTATGCAGATTTATAACAGGAACTCACAGTAAAATTGAAGTGGGTAAAGAGTACTCATAACCCCAGGGGAGGGGGGCACTCAAATATGAGAGTGTATGCATGCGTGACCAAATTTTTTTTTTTCTATTTTTTATACAAGTTTTCCTCTGTGAGCAAAATGATCCCCTAAGCAAGTTTTTTAGCGCGCTTTCCCCAAATATTTGACCCCCTAAACAAGTTTTTGTCTAATTTTGACCCCCTAAACAAGTTTTTGTCTAATTTTGACCCCCTAAACAAGTTTTTGTCTAAATTTGACCCACTTTACAAGTTTTAATGGATTTTGACAAATTGAACAATTTTTGTAGGTCCACCCCTTCCGGATATACCCCCATACCACTTTAATTAAATACAAATAATGACATGATGAATTCAGTTATTCAGAATGAATGTAATTTATCCAGAAGCAACGTTAAGCAGTATAATTCACATCGTATTTGGTTCCGAATTCGGCACCTAAAGTTCAAATCGAGTCCCGATATCGTGTGCCCTTTTCATGCTTTCTACTGCAAATATAATTTCCTAAAGTAATCCAGAGAAGGGGAAACTCACAAATCTACCAACAGGAGTAGTAAATAATGTGAGGAATCTATAGAGCCTGCTACGCGCGTAACATGCCCAACCAAGAAAAAACACCCCTTTTCACACGTTTTTTTGGTCAAGCATGCTTACATCATTATATTTGAGTGGCCCCCCTTTGAGAGAGTGACATCAGTGCATGCTCCAGTGTGTGTAGTATTAAATTGTGTGCATTATATAATACATGTAACCTAATGTACATCTGTACATGTGTGAAGTAACTTTCTCAAGAAAGCCAATTGGACTATAATCCAAAATGTATTCAAGTGTGGTTGGAATATTTTCTCATTTGCAAGTAGTCCGTAGGAAAAGGCCTTATGGCATCACAAGTTGTGTGTCCGTCTGTCTGTGTGTGTGGCGTTCGTCAAAAATGATGTAAGAGTTTAACTTCTATTACAACCAAACTTGGGTCATAGCTGCATTATGGGTGCCTTCATGTATTGGTGGTATCCAAGGTCACATATGGTCAAAGGTATTTGAGGTCAACTTGTAAATGGGCAGAAAATGAAAAATCTGGAAAATCATGTGAACAGTTCAAATCCATAACTCAGGACTACTCCCCATTCCAGAAAAATACAGCACTATTTTTTTTGGGATTAAAATATATATTATCAAGTTATGGCAAATAAAACATAGCTGAATCCTAATCATTCATCTAATCAACTGGAGATAAAAGAACAAATTCATTATTTTACTAATTTCTTGAAAAATAGCCAAAAACAAGTCATGCATTTTGGGCATGTTTTTTGACAATCGAGTCACAAAAATTAAAGACTTGGAACAAGTTTAAGCATTCAAAATCCTAGGTATATGCCAAACGTTTGCTCTAATTTTCAATTGTGTGTGTTACTTGCTTATAAGATTAGAATTGAAATTACACTTCATACAAGTCTTTAAAGATTGTCACAGCATGTGAAAAACACTCTAAAATGCATGTCTTTCCTTTAATGCATAAATGTGGCCAAATAGTGAAATTTAACTTTTATTGCCAGTTAGTACTTAATGAATAATTAGGATTGAGCTATGTTTTATTTGTTATTCTCAAAAAATTAATGGTGTATTTTTCTGGAATGGGAGTTAAGTCCCGGGAGTTAAGTAGGTCCCCTTTGTGAATGCCAAGCATTTAATTAACACAAGGTGTGTAAAATTGCTATCTCTAAACTTATATGTTGATGTTTATATGTATGTACAGCATAATTGTATTGATGTGTTTTATTTTTTTATAAAATATATTGATTTTTATTTAAGTAAAATAGAAGTTTATTTTTTCAAAGATTTTTTTATGTATGGCTATGTAAAAGAATGTACGCAAAAATAAAGGTTTAAAATATTTTAAATAAAACCACTTTCTTTCTTAATATATCATATGATTAATAATTTGGAAAACAAACAAGCAGACAAAGAAACAAACCTAAGGGGCTGTGCAATAATTATGAGCCCGGGGGAGGGTAAAATTGGGGGGGGGGGCACGCAATTTTTGGCCAATTTTATTGTTGAGCCTATATTATTTACAATTGATTGTCAGGAGTGTAACATTTTGGTCGAGCTATGAAAACCATGTTTTTATGTACATATTTCTTGAATATGAAGGTCTTAACATCATGATTGCAGCAGTTTGGCTTCAGGAATATATTTTCAGGGCTTAAAGAACACCAACAGACTGGTCATTTCTTCAGAAATGTGAATTATTGCCAATTAATTAATTCTGTGTAACACTCCTGACTTTGACTATTTAGATAGCTGTAGCAAATATTTTCAAGCAATGGCAAATATTTTTCGTTTTTGAGTTCCTATCGCAATGCACTAATAAAGCAAAAACGGTATGCCTCACGGTGGAGGCATAAAAAGTAGACATGATTTTATATAAGCACAACATATCTTAATTCAAGAAAATAGAAAAAAAATTACATCAGTGATGTTACTAAATATATTTTTTCAACTGGTTTATAGGCAGAAATAGTTCAAAATCTTCAGAAACATAACACAAAAGTTAATTCTGTGCAACACTCCTGTACACTGTCTATTTAGATAGCTGTAGCAAACATGTTCAAGCAATGGTAAATATTTTTCTTGTTTTTGAGTTCCTATTGCAATGACTAATAAAATAAATAGTAATGTATGAATATTGCATTATTAACATGGTTAACCGCAACTGCTATTAATTATGATACCTCAACAATCAATGGCGTAGATTTCTTTTTGAGGGGATAGGTATGAAAAACATATCTTGAAGTAGGCTTATAGGTTAACACATGCGTATCACTTGTTGCTCGAGAAATTGTACAAAATAATGCACTTGTACAGAGATGCTGATGCATCTAATGCACTCCCCCCTTCAGTGGCGTACCGTGGCCGCCCCAACCCCGGGGGCTGAAGAAGAAACAATTTTGCCGCCCCGTCCTTAACAGCCCGAAAAGGTTGACCCAATTTTTTTCACGGTCGTTTCAAAAAGTGAAGAGCAAAAAAAAAAAAAAAGGATTATAGGCGCTAGCGCCCTAAAAGCAACCTTTTGCAATTTTTTGCGCCCTTTTTTATTTGCTAATTCGTTTTGCCGCCCCCCTTCGTTTTTGACGCCACTGTTTTTGCCGCCCCTTCTTCTTCCGCCGCCCCTTCGTTTTTGCAGCCCCCCCCCCCAAATACGCGCATGCCCTTAGGGGCTCGTGCATTAAGACGCATCAACATAGCCCTACCACAGGGCCTTTTTTTATTTTACACAATATACTATACTATACACCATGCTATATCAGTTCGGGGGCACTGCTAATTCAAAGACGGCTCTGATATCAAAGACGGGTCAGTGATTTCACATACGGGGGTCTGTGATATCACATACGTCGTGCTTTTTTGACAGTTCGGCACTAGATGCAGCACATCGGAACGAAGGTGACTGTATCAGAATATCCTTTCCTATGTTTAGCAAATATCTGCCTGTGCAAACATCATATCTATCTGTGCAAATTCTGACAAATGGTCCCAGAAAACACTTAGATTGCAAAATCGAGCCATTTGTGGCCCAAATCCAACGTTTTGAAGTAACAAAAAATCCCAAGTCATGGGGGTAGTGAATATTTTGGCAAGGCAAAAAAGGAGGGGACAATGAATTTTTGGCCAGTCAACGAGGGGGAGGGGAGCGATTTTTGGCACGCATTGTAGCGGCACCTTTTCAAAAATATATTCAAAAATGACTTAAAAATGGTAGGCCCCTACGGAAACGTTCAGGCCTAACCTCGTGGCCTGACTCTTGCACACGTGCATGGGATGAATTCGGAGAAATATGGACACTTGTATTTTATTGATAGGGGTGGGGTTATGTTATGATTAGGTGGCTCAAAATAGATCAAGAAATTACGGTAAACCAGGCGCGTGCCCACTGCCCAGGGAGTGGGGCTTTGGGGCCTGCAGCCCCGGGTCTTAAAAAAATGAGGGAGGCAGAGAGAGAAGGGAGAGGGAAGAGAGGGAGGGTACAGAAGGGGAGTGACAGAGCAGTGGCATAGCCAGGCCCGGTTTTTTTGGGGGGGGGGTGCTGATTTTGATCTTTTTTTCCAGGGGCGATTTTGTAAAAAGTGGACCTTCTTCACAAACTTTGGACCTTTTTTTGACTAAAAAAGGGGCGGGAAAAGGGAGGGAAAAGGAAAAGGCCTACTTTTTCGGTCTGATTTCCCAAAAATTAAAAGAAATATCCCGACAACTGAAATCGAAAATAACTGCCAATACCGGGACGAAAATGTTACAAAATATTAGCAAAACTGGGTTGAAAATTTTGTTTTGCCACAGCCACGTCGGCTCATTCCAATGTCCGGGCATTTTTAGGCAAAAGAAAGGGAGAAAGTGGAAAGAAAACAAGGATGAAACGAGGAAGAGTAGGCCTACGTTCTGAGTCGTTGTGCATCATAATGTTCATGCTTGAAATTTGTGACACGGAAGTCGCATCCACTGGAAATACGTTCTAAAATACATATTATGCATAATATCATGACATGATTATATGGCCTATAGGCTATGCTTAATCATGATGGTCGGAAAAATAAGTTAATAATAGGGGCCTAATGCAAAATGATGCACCAATTGGCTTTTAGTTTGAGGATAATATCCCCCTCAAAAGTCGGGTCCGTTGAAATCTATTATGCCCAAAATAATACCAATAATAAGTGTAAACTTTTACACCAAATGACTTTATTGTGCCTTTCATTAATTTTTAAAATAATTCTCCAACTTCTGAGGGAGCACCGTCCCCCGCAGGCGTAAAAAAGGCTAACTTGCAAGTATCCATATAGGCCTAATTGAGCAGGTTCATACCCATAAAATGTGCGGCCCAGAAGTCAGGTCCGCAGGAAATTTGTTAGGAATTATAGGCCTATCTTTCATAGATATAGGCCTATTATAGCACATCCCCCTCAAGCACCCCATGCGTCAACAGAAAAGCCTAAACTTAGGCTGAATTGGAGGAATTATTGAGCACGAGTATTTATATAGGCCTAAAACTAAAATTCGCGGCTCGGTTGGAAATCTGTAAAAAATATATGCTCCGAAAATAAGGCTAATGAAAGTCGATTCCCAGTTTCCCGTTACCCTACTCCGCTCAAAACCAATTGCTGGCCAAATATTTCATTATTTTGAATAAAATGTTGATTTCTAACAAACTTTAACACACAAATAAATAATTGTGGTTTTAAAATTATATCATAAATCTCTTTCTGTTGATTTTCAGGGATTTTCTTTGCAGGATATGGTGAATAATGAATACCTACTCAATTCTCTGTCCCGCACTTTTTGATCTGCTCTGATCTCATCCCGTAAAAAATATTTTGAAACTTTTGATAATAGGCCTAGTTGTACAATCACCTTTTAAATATGTGGTTGTAAACTACATCTGTAAACTACAAACTGTGATTTATCACATGTATACATGGGTAGTTATTGGTTTATACCTGTAACAGATGCAGTAATGAAATGGTATAAAATAATGAATAATGAATAATGAAATGGTCACCTACACAGTCATGAAAAATTATGTAACGGGAAACTGGGAATTGACTTTCATTAGCCTAACCAATAAACATGTTGCACCAAATGGCACCATTGGGGCTTTCACATTGAAAAATGACTAATTCGGAGGGGGGAGGGGACACATCGCCCCTCAGACACCCCTAGCGGCGCTGCCGCGCCGATGTTCATCCTTTTGAAATTGTGTGTAGTTCAGCCCCCCCCCGGCGGTCCTGGATTCTAGAAACGCCTTGTAATTCTAGTAATAACGATGATAATAATTTTAAGAAATAAAAATTAAAATAAAAACAGTGACAAAAAATGTTTCTAGTTTCTTCTTGGTATTGGTTGAAATTATTTCCATGAGTCGGGCCTGAACAATTAATTTGCTACTCCCCATATAATGTTGCAGTTCAAGTATGAGTACTCTATGAAATATTATTGTAAAAGTTTGGTGCATTCATCACCACGTGTTGAGTTTTGATGTGTACGGAGAATTGAAAGTCTGCAAAATGTCGTCGAGGGAGAAAAGTTATGAAACAGAGCAACAATTTTTTTAGCATTCCCCGATTTCTCACGTTAACTAGAAAGAGCGTATCCCGAGCCCGCGATTTAATTCATAAATTGGATAGTAAAATTAGCAGGCACTTGGGCTAGCTACAACCCTGATCATGCTGATTAGGCCTACTCGCAAAGTTATTCCCGCTGCGTCAGTTCACGTTCACAATATCGTTTGCGGCTGGGTTTTGAGACTAGGGAGTATGTGATTTATGAGACGTCTCTGAATTATGATACTGTCAGGTGACTCGGCACTGAAGAGTCTTTGATATCAGAGACGTCTTTGAATTAGCAGTGCCCCCGAACTGATATACTGAGAACTGCTAAAAACCTAGTGACAGCTCACAACCCACTAACCGCTGTCCCCGGGAATTAGCACACACCGTCGACGTCCTATACGATAAATATAAATTTAATACTCCGTTGGTGAGCGACGGGCGAGTGGTAGTGAGCGACAGGCGAGTGGTATTTCACTGAACGCAAGAAAAGGAGTTCTATCTGATTGGCTAGCAATCGATCGCTTAGGTCGCTCAGTAGTCAACTACAAACTCATGCATTCAATTCGATTGAAATCGATTATTCTATTATTGACGAAGATAAAGAGCGTGATAGTGTGTCAATAATGTACATTGTATTGCACCTGGTTTTACCAGCATTCCTTTATAAAATAATTTTCTCAAAGAGTTGAATATTATCAAAATTTTTACCCAGGATTTCAAATTTTTACCCGCAAATTGCAGTTAAACATATCCACAGCAAAATACCGGTCCTCACTAATTAGTACATTTAATTTCCAGTTAGTACATTTAAACGAAACCTGTGATTTACGTGACAACAAATAACATTTTCTTACAATAGAAATATCATATGGGATACTGATTTGGTAGGCCGCAACCGCCACAACGTGGAGCTGCTACGCGTAGCTGACTTTTTGTTCCGTGGAGCCAAATTGACCAATCATGTTAGAATTTTTCATTACTCGGAGGTAAAACTGACCAATCAAGTACGACTTACTCATTACGTGAAGCGAATTTAGTCATTAAGAATTTGCCAGACGAGCTTCACGTAGTTGCAAGATATCCTCGGTCACGATAGTTATGATTCAAAAAGTAATTTATGAAAAGTACGAACCGACTTATTATTAAGATGGACATGCACTCACAAGAAACTCATACAGTATTGTACACAACTATATAGCTAGGCAGAGTGGTGGTAAACCATGCACACAATTCTGCGATCTGCAGTGTATCGCCGGGAGCTGATTTGTACATCTTGCGCGGCGTGGCCTGCGGAATTCGACCTTCAGCAAACCAGTTCGGATTTACTTTATATACTAGTAGTAGGCCATACATACTGTAGTTACGGTACTGCCCGTTTTCCTATACACAATACTCAGTGCGCTCACCATTGACGCGTGACCTAGTGTATGTTAGAAGTATTATGCCATTGCCTATATGACGTCACTGTGTAAAAAATAACCAGTCAATATTTAAAGTATTCTCTGAAATTCTAGAAAATATAGTTTTGTAACATTTCCTAAATTTTAGCAAATTTAGGTGCTTGGAAATATTGGTACTTTTGTGTTTTAGGAAGGATATGTAAACGACAGATAACACCAAAAAATATGAACAAATTATTTCTAAACCGTGTTAAGTCTGCAAACCATTATGCTTCTCATTTTCAAGAACGCTGGTTAACAATAAGCAGACTATTGTCTCATTTCGTAAACAAAAGCCCAGACAGTATTGTTACCTTGCGTTCGCTTTATAATCATTCACCCAACTGAAACTATAATACCAGCTCATTGTTCATTGCACAGGTAAAACAGACACAAGTGCAGTGTGTATTTAACCAGAGAAGATCTGATGTAACATAGTTGAGCTGTTTTCATTGAGTGTTATCTTGGTTTAATAGCTTTTAATGGGGTTTAAGTCCTTCAAAGGTCGTGGTGAATTCTACTGTAGACATGACTGCATCATGATTATTTTAAAGTCAACAACATTCAACAATATGATCACCGTGATAGTATGACAGTATCAGTACCGTGGGTGTCAGTGATCCTGGCCTGACACAGTAGACAAACAAACAAACACGCCACACACATGGCACATGCATGCAAGGTAACATTGACTATACACTAATCAAACAATGGTATTGATCCTGTACAACTGTTTGTGGTTTATTTACATTCGATTCATTTAAAATCCACATAGTAAACATTAATTTTGGCAAGAGTTTTTCTCTCTGGAACGATGATGCATCAACTGGCTCCGCGTAATGAAAAGATCTAACATGATTGGTCAATTTAGCTCCGCGAAGCGAAAAGTAAGCTACGCGTAGCAGCTCCACGTTGTGGCGGTTACGGCCAGCCATATACTGATCATGCGAAAATCGTAAAACATAGAATAGAAACAGTGTGGCCGGCTCTCAAAATCTCAAATTGTATGCATAGCCTGAGTCGCACGGCCTATCTCGAACAAAATAGCTCAAAATCACCATGCGTAGTTGTTGAAAAACGTGAGGATTTATCGTACTACCACGGCAATTTTTAACACGAAGATATAGGGATGATGACGGTGTGTAGCAGTCACTAGCAGCAGCTCTCTGGACATAGCCAGGTTTTATGGTATAGCATGGTTTTGGATCACCACAGTCAAAAGGCCCTATACTACCGTAGGGCTACATCAACATCTCAGTATATGCAGTATATTTTGTACGTGTTTATTAATAAATAAAATATTGTACAAAATAAAATGAAATAATTGATGAGCATGAAATTATGTATCATATAATACATACTTCTGGCATTTCTTTGCTGTGCACGGAGGTGTCTTTCAAGAATTTGATTTGAACTATTCTCTTGATCACCACTTAAGAACAAACTTGGTGCATAGTCAACATCCTCGATATCATTACTCTTCTTTCCTGTATGTGCAAAATTAAAACAGCAAAGAAAAGAACAGAAATAGTTAACATGTATTATTTACATGCAGGGCAGGTTATTCGCCAGCGAAGTGTTACGTGTAATCCGATTATCACCATGTCAAATGGATCACGCTTTTGAGTTCTACACCACGATCGAAATGATCGCAACACAAAGTCTATGGCATGTATTACGAATAACAAAAGGTGCGTGATCCAGTTACCAGGGAGTTACGTAACCACTTCGCTGGCGAATTACAAAAATTATCAGGAAAAAGACTTTATCAAATTGGTATACGAATGTTGATCATTTCAGCACAGTGGTTTGTTAAAATAACAAAAATGTTTCATGAGACTCCTTCCGATGTGTTAGCGTAAATGTTGAATGGAACTTTTTCAACTCCTGTGAACATGCATTACGTTTCACTACTCGGTACGACAGCAACTTAGCTCACTTCCGGTAATTTTTACTGGCGTGACCTCTGCTGTTACGTAACGTAATGTTAAAAATCCCAGGTGGCAAATACAGTTTTTCAGAAAACATCAAAAAAATGGAATACACGAGTCGTTTCTCCCTTCATTTCCATATTGAGCCCATATATAGATAAGATATGAAACATGAGTATAAGGCAAACAGTAACGTGTAAAAGTCCAATTATTGTGGAGAAAATGAATGTTTATTGTGCGCGAAGTAGCCTAAAAAATGAGAAAAAATGCATGTCACGATCACCAAAATGGTTATATCTGCAACTTTGAGCCAACGCCGCGGCATACGACCGGCGCGCCGGTCGTATGCTTTTCTGTAATGATAGATATTAGCTAACTTGAGCTTGTATTAAATTTTCAGCGAAAATGATTGGTGGAATAATCGAGTCGTAGGTTGGAAAGTTGCTTTCAAAACGGCTTCCCCTCGCAATCGTGCGTGACCATTAGTGACCAGTGTCAGCAGAAAAATTAACAGCCGGCCTTGTCCATATAATCGATTAATAATTGTCAGGATCGTCCAGTTGACTACAGTGATATTTATTTATTCATACAAAATACTGCCCTGTCTTACAAAATATCGAAGTTAATATAAAACGTAATTTCAAGCCATTTGACTGAACTTACAAACAGTTTATAAAAGATTATTGTTGAACGAGACACTGAATTAGAAATAACATTGCAAAAGGTACGAGAATAAGTTAGCAGGTTGTGATGGTCTAGTGGGTAAGGCCGTTATTCTAAATTTTGCCTTATACTCATGTTTTATATCTTATCTATGGGCTCAATATGGAAATGAAGGGAGAAACGACTCGTGTATTCCATTTTTTTGATGTTTTCTGAAAAACCGTATTTGCCACCTGATTTTCAACATTGCGTTACGTAACAGCAGAGGTCACGCCGGTAAAAATTACCGGAAGTGAGCTAAGTTGCTGTCGTACTGTATACATATGTATGCCATACACCGTCCCGTGACCATCACTCAGTTAAACTGGTCTACCATGCCGAAATATGTATTTACTACACCGGTTTACTATATTAAACTGCTTAAAATACAATGTACAATAATGGAAATCGTTCAGGCTAACCTTTCACAAAGTGGTGGCTGCAAATGTAAAAACGGTCGCTATTTGGCTCAAACAGCCTGCCCTGTGGATTACGGCGATTGATGCGTCTCAGCCAAACTTCACGCCTTCCTGGCTCTGTGACTCGACTTGGTACACGGTAAAACGATAAGGATGGACTGTTACGTTTATTTTTGGTGCAACCACTCATACAACAACTTTTGACCATTTTTAATGACAGGTTTTAACTTTACTTTAACAATAAACACCGATCACAAGTGGTTGAAGACAGCTTTGCATCATATTGTTATTGCATTGGATTATATCTGTGATTATAGATACATCAAGCATGGAAATACAAATTTCCATGCATCAAGTCAATCGCCCGGGGGAGGCACTCCCTATATCTGAAATGGCAGGGATGTGCCTCGGCCATGTTAAAAGTAGGGGGCATTCAGGTCAAATGTACAATTACAAAAATATGGGGTCATTCAGTACACAACCTGAATAAAAATGGGGTCATTCGGTATGAAACTTTGAAAAAAGGATGGTCATTGGGGTAGCAAAAAGTAGAATGGGAGTCATTGAGTAGGCCTACAGGATTGCCAAAAGAGTAGGCCCCCCTATCATTAAGTACACCGTAAGTGCCAAACTGCGTAAAAACAACTTGGCCACCTTGGAAATGTGAAAAATCTCATTATTTTTGGAGGAGAACACAAATACCATCATCTAAATTTGGGAATTAAAAGGGGGTCATTGGGTATAGCAGGAAATAGAAAAAGGGGGTCATTGAGTACGTGAATTTTTGGGTCATGAATTGGGTAATAGGTAGGACTATAACACCATTGGGTACAAGCCGGTTTGAAAAAGGGGGTCTATCCCGAGGCACATGATATGCATATCTGTCATGGAAGTGCCCCCGGGGTCAATCGATTGTTAATGGTTCTAGCATTCTCAGCAACACCGTTATAATCGATACCCGGAAAGTCCCGGATATAGAGTGCACAGCTTTGCGGCCGAAGATGTGACCTGACAAGGCCAGGGCTATCAATAAAATTGTTTATATTCTTTTTCACTTGGTATAGGCCTACTTTGGCCGTATAAAATTAATGTTTTGGTTCTCGTCCAGAGGATTATCATGAATTGATGAGGGAGGGAGGTGTTTTTGTTTTTGTTTTGTTTTTTCAATGTAAAATTAGCATTGTCAGTAGTTTTCGGTCTTCTCCAACAGTGCTCGAGGAAACGATGAGGCCCTTTTTTTTTTTTTCAAATGTGAGATTCTGAGGGTTTTTTTTTCTAGAGTACCACAAAAAGACTTGGAAGTGATGCTTGTTCTCTAATAAACTTATTTATATGTATGAAGCTTTCATAAATCATTCCAAAGTCTAAAAAATTGAAAAATCTAAAAAAATAAAAAAATCTGACAAATCCCAGAAATTGAGGAGGGAGGGGACGAGAACCAAAATATTAATTTTACACGGCCTTATTTGTAAATCCATATTTTACTTTGTTATTTGTAGGCTTATGGTTATCCTGATATTATTATATTCATTCATTTATTTACTAATTTATTATTTTTATAAATATATTTATTTATTCCTATGTAGGGCCTAGGCCTATTTATTTATTCCTATTTATTTGTTATTTTACTAATTTGTTTTCTTATTTTATTTATTTATTTATTGTTTGTTTGTTTATATCCCGGGTATGTGAGGGTGTCATAAGTTTAAATTAAAATATAATAAATAAAACATTAAATGCAAATTAGATTGTATTTATTTATCTTTTTATGTCTATTTATTTATTATTTGCTTATTCCGATTTACTTATTTAATATTCATTTATTCATCTATTTATTTAACAACATTATACTCTACTTAAACTCTATTTTTTATTTTTTTATTTATTTATTTATTTATGATTGCTGCGGAAACATCCTCTTTTCTCGTGTTATTGCTTCTCGTAAGAATGTCCAATATGAAAGAACTAACAGTGCATGTGTGGTAGGTCAGTTCGGGTGTGAGAGAGAAACTATTTTCTCTGAAGTCAATCATCAAAATGAAAAGACTTAACATGCACGCTATAAGATGGTGTTAATATGGTTAAGGACAAAAGACTATCTTGGTAGTTTTTCCCTTCCCCTTCCATGAGATACAAAAGTATAATAAAAATTCCCTCTAAAAGGGAAAGCCAGCCTCAATGTAGAAGAGGTCTTGTAATTAGTTTTGGTCAATGTGAAAGGCATTTTTAGGATCACGGCTTACTACATCCATGTTACATGACAGTCCACCAAACCATCAACGGTGAGAAGATGTACACTGAAACTGCAGAAAACATTAACTCCTAATCTCCTGTCAACTCTTTAATTCATTATTGTTCATTATTATTAATTCATTATTGTTCTCTAAATTGTTCTGTTCTGGTTTTATTTGTCTTTTCAGCTTTTTACCCACGATATTTCAATTTCCAATTTTTAATACCATAACTTACGAACTCAATTTCTTCGCTTAGGAATGTCCGATTTTATTGGGGAAAACGGCGTTGTGGAGCAAAATAGCTCTTTATGTGAAAGCCTCCAAATTTATAAGCTGTCCAAAAGATGTCTGTTTTTGACATGATACACCATATTTCTTAAAGACCCATTCAGTGATCCCAGTGCAAGAGTAAAAAAATTAAAATTGTTTATAAATTGCTTAAAAGAGAAGGATAGGCCTAAGTCATTCAAATTGTCATTTGGTATTTTGAAATGCCAAATTTGGCAAAAATGAAGAAAACAGCAGTACTGACGAAGTTCAAGCCCCGCCATTCAAATACTTGTAGCTAATTTTAGATACTGTCAGTATCTAAAAATACAGATTCGTGTAAAATGTCTTATTTTGTCTTAAATAGGCCTACACGGCTTTTGGCTGAACCATTTGCAGACTTAGCACATCTATGTAATAACAAAGGTACGGTACCAACATTTTGATGATTTTTACGATCGTCCGGATGAGCAAATCACTGAATGGGCCTTTAATATTAATAATAGATACAGTGGCGTAACTTTGGGTCAGGGTGCCCGGGGGCGAAAGTAGTTCGGGTGCCCCTGACCAACATGGTGCAGAGCTAATCAATTGTAGTAAGTTGAAAGCCATAGACCTACCGAATAACTTACGAAGTGTTTCAGATTAAATTTATATCATGTTTCAATGCAGTTCATGTTAATAAAACAAAATGTTTTCATATTCTCTAATGTCTTTACTTTGGAGACTCGTCACTAGCTGCAGCGACGTAGCATATGGCGCCCAGGGGCAAGAATACAAAATACCCCCTCTTCCTAAAACAATTGCGTGCGGGCGCGCGAAAATGTGCATAAATACCACTAATTTGGTATTTAATCAAGTTGAATTTAGGTCTTTAAAATGACAATTTATATGTTGCAATGCGCGCGAAGCGCGCGAAAAATTTTGTATTGAAGGGGCACCCAAATGAAGAGTAATTCAATGCATGGTGGGTAAAGGTTTCCACTTCTTTCCTATAACAAAGTACTATCGTGTCAAAGGCTATCCAGGCTTGGGTCCCCCTTAGCCCGGGGGCACGCCCCCAGAGCCCATAGGAGTTACGCCACTGTTCTGTTACATATTACATCGGATTCGAGCCTTTTCGAAAATTTTGTATTGAAGGGGCACCCAAATGAAGAGTAATTCAATGCATGGTGGGTAAAGGTTTCCACTTCTTTCCTATAACAAAGTACTATCGTGTCAAAGGCTATCCAGGCTTGGGTGCCCCTTAGCCCCGGGGGCACGCCCCCCCCCCCCAGAGCCCATAGGAGTTACGCCACTGAATAGATAAGCTGCCTTTAAAAATATTATTGACAATGTTGAGAGTAGGAATTACCTTGAAAAATGTCTCAAAAATACAACATGCCAGTTATATTCCGGTCTGAAACGATCAGACAATATTTTAAACATTAATAACATCATAAACCCAAATCGTGAAAAAATCACCCCGGGTAGATTTTTGTGGCGTGGCGCCCTCTACGGAGGGGCCACATATAGGCATGTACTTTGTGATAGCTTCTAATTTCACTCTTTCTAGATTTACTCCTTAATTGTTTTGCTAAAATTATGCCCAGCTCAGAAATAAAACCACAATATGCTAGGATTTTATTTTATTATTGTTTTCTGATATGCACGGGATAAAATGATGTGTGTATATTCTTTGTTTAAAATACAAAATTAATGGACTTATAAAAACACCAAATAACCCGTGACCTTTGTATGGTTTAAACCAGTTTACCGCCTCTTAGAACCCGATAGACGGTGACATTTGACCATTCTAATTATGTATGTTTTGAACATGTTTGCACATGAACTAGTTGTTTACAGTGTGAAGAATCTACAACATGCTCATCTATCAAGGCACAGTTCTTTAACCCCAATACATTTGTGCATTCATTGAATGACCTTTGAAAATGTGAGTACAAAAACTCATACTTTGCAAATTAAGGTCAAATTTTGCACTATGATTGTTTAATTGAGGTTATTGATAATATAGTGATTGCACACAGTGCACCTAATCCTTAAACCAACACCAATAAATTAATTATAGTTGACCAACACAACCACTGACCAAACATGAAATCACTAATGGTTTATGTGCTTGAATACAGCTCAGTATCTTTGTGGTGACTATCTCTGATAAAAAACAAAACATTAATTAACGAAAACCAATCCTGGTCAGCAGAGAAAGGAATAAATTTGGAAGACATGACTGTGTTGAAGGTCAGAAGTTTATTTGCAAAAATAATATTTATTGTAATATGCCTAACTGCTGGGAAGGGTTCCTAGCAAGGTAAAGTGAAAGAAACCCCAATGGCTATTTTGTCTGTTTAAAATAGAGTTATATGGCCGACTTAAAGTCATAATTATGACGTAATTTTGATATTTATTAATTAATTTTTAGCAGAATTAATAACATAAAAATGGGCTGTGCCCGTTTCATGAAGAATAACGATCGATCTTACCCTTGATTTAACAGGCCTGTCAATTTCTTGGTATTGTTTGATATGAAAGGAGGGTATGATTGTTTTGTATTAGTTTAAGTATTTCCTAGCCTCTCTTAGCCACATGGTTGGCTACAAAAGACACAGAGTAGCCTATACCTTATAAACTGGCATGAGTGCGCCGACCCCAAGTTTTCAACATTTCAGGATTGTTTCTGGACGGAGGTCGGGTGAAAAACGAAATTACGTTTACATGACTTTGTCGAAATTCGTCGTGTGACAAGAATGAGTGTATAGATGACTAGGGTAAAGCTTACTTATTTGTGTCTTCTAGTTATCCATCATATACCCTAGGCCCTGATAACGAAATTCAACAATATTCAATATCCAAAGCAATATCCTCACTACAACGGCCCCCAAAACAGAACTCCCACCCCACATAATCGCAAATTGACACGAAAGCTTCATTCCATGAAGCATTTCTCTCGTATTTGATCATCTTCTACTCTTCCCAAAAAAAATCATTATAATACCAAATCTAATCACCATGGAATTCACCATATCCCGTCCAGCTCACATTGGGCGCCACATTCCTTTTTTAAAGGAATTTTTATTAGCTATTTCTCCATTTACGATCCTGCCCAAAAGTGTCTGCTTTCGATATACCACGTCACAAATACTACACTGCACTGACTGCAGGTTTTAGTTAAAAGGGCATTTCGTGATCCACAGCATCATCCCTAACTTTTCTCAAAAAAGTTGAGATTTTTATATCACTGGAAACCTCTGGCTACATAATGTTTATGTACAAAATATTTCTTGCAGATTAATTCATTAGCAAAGTAATCGTGAAATTTGAATTTCGTTCTGGTATACCAGAACAAAATTGCAACACATTGTGTACACATAACCATGCATAACTCGTAAAGGCAAAATCGGAATCAACTGAAATTTTTAGAATAAGCTTTTTTGTGGATATCTACTGAAAAATGTCATAAAAAGAGGATGCTAGGATCACGAAATACTCCTTAAATTCGCCATATAACATAATATAAACTCACCTTACATGTACATTTTTTATTTTAAAATAATTTGATATTAATTCGCAATGTATAGTTTACTATATGATAGATGGTGGCAAGAACATTTATTAAGGACTGATTACTCACTGCAATCTTCACTCTTGTGTGTCTTGACTGTAAGTTTATGAATCAAATAAAAAAGATAGAAAGTAGCTTCACTTACGTTATGTGTCATTTTATTTATAACATAGAAGTTATTAAATTAATAAAGTAAGACAATTTATTTATATATAAGTGCATGTCAAATGGGTACATTGTTCAATACTATATATAGGCCTACATGCATAAATTATGCCCATATTATAGCTAGGCCCTAAAAACTTTATTTTGCATCGGATTTTTCCTGTTGAAAAGGCAAAACTGATGTTCATGATAGCAACTATTTCATCAATAGCATTTTGAGTCATTTTTATCCATAAAACGACACAGGATATGATAGATAATTACTTTGACATCAATATGGTCCATATGATGAAGATTTTGATTCTTAGATCTGTTATCAACATGATATCACGCTGTTCAGTGGTCAAGGACCCCGGGTCAAAGACACTGAAATGACATACTTTTCTTCTGCTGACCATATGATGCTGTATATTAACTATTATTGTTACATTTTAGGCCTATACCTAAAACTTTTAAAGTCATATTAATTCAAACATAACTTTCGGGTAATACTCACTCGTTTTCATTCGTTGAAACGGCAAAACATACTTACTTTTCCTTACACATAATGAAAACTTTACCAAGAAAATGGACAAATACTAAAGTGTGAGCCAGAGGTCTGTGGGGAGACTCTTATCTTGACTCTGTGACCTATCCTGGTCCACATGTATAGTAAAACATTACTAGTGCGTGGGATACACTGCACAGTCAGTTCTGATGATGTCACAGATTTGAGCTCAACACAGAGGCTAAGTTCGACTGGAACACAGTTTTTCAAGCTAAAAAAACCATACCTCTGCTTATTCAATAGGAATGAAGTTTGCACCATAAGCTGGAGAATTTCAATGGCATATCAATGCAATTTACCCCAAATTTGTATGACCTTTGGTTTTCATATACCAAATTGAGATAACTGTCCGACCCAGATATTTTGAGGCCAAAGGGGAAATTCTCCATTGAGAAGTTGTCAGACATGAACTTTTCTAGTTTAAAAAAACCATATATTTTGTGAAGCTATGTAAATTACTTGAAGTTCATTGACTAGATGAAAAAAAGTTCTTTTCAATACCGTTCACCCCAGGTTGATACTATGAGTAGATCCAAAGATATGAGCTATGGAAGTAAAACAGAGAGAGTTTGACACATGCTTTAGTGGCCGTGTAGTAGTGCGCAGAGCAGATGTCGCGAAGTTTTCATTATGCATCGAATTAAAATATTTTTAAAAAAATTCAACCACAAAAAGTTTTAACAAAAAGTCATTCCAATACCAATAAAAATTAATCTCTTGAGCAAACTGACCCCATCCCAGAAACAGGTACCAGCCCGATGGGCTGGCGAAAACAGGTACCAGCCCGATGGGCTGGCGAAAATGGAAAGGTTTGGGATCTAGATGCCCTTAGGCTTCTGATCATATAGCTAGAGAGCCAGCACGCATGTCCCCTTAGGGCGTATGCCATATAAAAAGTTCTTTGCAAAGAGAAAGCTGGTTTCTAACTATACGGCTGCTATTTCAAACTTTTAATCATAGTTGTTTGTTTATTTATGTTATATTTTTGTTTATACGTTGAAAGCTTGTTTTAAGCTTAAAATTTAGGACAACATCTTCAATTCTTCATAGATTACTTTTATAAAATAATATTAATGGTTTTTCATATATTGAGCAATGGAAATGTCACTTAGACCTATTTAGTTACTTGAACCGTACTGAGATTTTCCCCAGGTTCCCCTTTTAAATTTATTTGATTTGTTTTAATTTATGTATAATTTGTTTTAATTTCTGTATAATTCTTTTAAAAAATATCAGCGTTTAGGTAGGCCTGATAGACTAGGAGCCCAGACAATTTATTCAGCTGAGAAGACACAAAAGGTTTGATGGCCTGGTTATGTTAGTATAGGGCCAAGATTCAATATTCCATATTGCTGCCGGGTCACAGCCTGTACGTTCAGCCTGGGGGTTACAAAATAGGGGGCCAAAAAAGCATTTATTCAGCTCATGAGACACATGGACAAAACTTGTTGGATATCACTCCCAGGAGGATACTTTATAGCAATGACAGCAATTTAGGCCTGTACGGGGGCCCAGACAGTAGCCCCAAAGGGGCCCGCCCATATGGTGTTATTCAGCTGAAGAGACACATGGATGAATATTTTTGCATTGGAACTATTATACATTGGGGTGCACAAAAATAACAATGACAGCAACTTTTTCCTGTACGGGGGCCCAGACAGTAGCCTCAAAGGGCCTGATGTCCCATAACTGATTTATTCAGCTAAAGAGACACATGGATGAATCTTTTTGCATTGTGACTATTACCCATTGGGGTTTACAAAAATACCAATGACAGCAACTTTTCCTGTACGGGGGCCAGACAGTAGCCTTAAAGGGCCCGATATCCCATAACTGGTTATTCAGCTGAAGAGACACATGGATGAATCTTTTTGCATTGTAACTATTACCCATTGGGGTTTACAAAAATACCAATGACAGCAACTTTTTCCTGTATGGGGGCCCAGACAGTAGCCTCAAAGGGCCCGATGTCCCATAACTGATTTATTCAGCTAAAGAGACACATGGATGAATCTTTTTGCATTGTGACTAGGCCTATTACCCATTGGGGTTTACAAAAATATCAATGACAGCAACTTTTTCCTGTACGGGGGCCCAGACAGTAGCCTCAAAGGGCCCGATATCCCATAACTGGTTATTCAGGTGAAGAGACACATGGGTGAATCTTTTTGCATTGTAACTATTACCAGAGAAGATGAGAATTCTCATCTTCTCTGCTATTACCCATTGGGGTTTACAAAAATACCAATGACAGCAACTTTTTCCTGTACGGGGGCCCAGACAGTAGCCTCAAAGGGCCCGATGTCCCATAACTGATTTATTCAGCTAAAGAGACACATGGATGAATCTTTTTGCATTGTGACTAGGCCTATTACCCATTGGGGTTTACAAAAATATCAATGACAGCAACTTTTTCCTGTACGGGGGCCCAGACAGTAGCCTCAAAGGGCCCGATATCCCATAACTGGTTATTCAGGTGAAGAGACACATGGGTGAATCTTTTTGCATTGTAACTATTACCAGAGAAGATGAGAATTCTCATCTTCTCTGCTATTACCCATTGGGGTTTACAAAAATACCAATGACAGCAACTTTTTCCTGTACGGGGGCCCAGACAGTAGCCTCAAAGGGCCCGATGTCACATAATTGATTATTATTGTTATTGATTATTGATATTTGATTATTGATCTTTTTCCTGTACGGGGGCCCAGACAGTAGCCTCAAAGGGCCCGATATCCCATAACTGGTTATTCAGGTGAAGAGACACATGGATGAATCTTTTTGCATTGTAGCTATTACCCATTGGGGTTTACAAAAGTACCAATGACAGCAACCTTTTCCTGTATACGGGCCCAGACAGTAGCCTCAAAGGGCCCGATGTCCCATAACTGGTTATTCAGGTGAAGAGACACATGGATGAATCTTTTTGCATTGTAACTATTACCCATTGGGGTTTACAAAAATACCAATGACAGCAACTTTTTCCTGTACGGGGGCTCAGACAGTAGCCTCAAAGGCGCCGATGTCCCATAACTAATTTATTCAGCTGAAGAGACACATGGATGAAGCTTTTTGCATTGGAACTATTACCCATTGGGGTTTACAAAAATACCAATGACACCAACTTTTTCCTGTACGGGGGCTCGGACAGTAGCCTCAAAGGGCCCAATGTCCCATGTTAACACCCTGTTTGGTAAGTCCACCAGAGTTAAATTGATGTACCAGTGCTGAAGGATAGGCGTCAAGTCTACACTACATCAAAAGGTCAAAGATTCTAGGAAGCTTCTTAGGAATCTGCAACCAGATACACGCGCATATGTTTTTGCAAGCGCTCATTATCTTGCAGAACTTGCAAGACCACTCAGCCTTCTGTTTGAGCTTCGCTTCTTCAAGGGAGTTTTCCCAAGCCAATGGAAGACTGCATCTGTCATCCCTATTCACAAGAGAGGTTTGAAGTCTAATCCACCTATGTACCGCCCCATCTCTGTTCTGCATCATTAGCAAGATCGTGGAGGCTGTTGTACAGAATCCACTTCAGAAGTATCTCCTTGGAAATCAACTGATATCAGATAGACAGTTTCGATTTAGACCACAGCACAGCACACATTCTGACCCAAGTGTGGTCCAACTCCCTGGACCGAGGCAACAAGCTGCGTCTGGTTGCCCTGGATATCAAAGGAGCATTTGACAAAATTATGTCTGACCATTATGGCCTTTGCTCGAAACTCATAGCAAAAGGAGTATCCGGCAAGCTGCTCAGCTGGATTAGGAGCTACCTGATAGATTGTTTCATCAAAGTTGTCTTATCTGACCAGTCATCAAGTACTTCCTCCATCAATGCATCAGTGTCCCAGGGGTTAATACTGGGCCCACTTCTGTTCCCTGTCTTCATTGATGACCTGGGTGATGAGAGTAAAATCCAACTCTGCCTCTACGCAGATGATTCTACCTTGTTTTGTGAGATTACATCTAGAGACAACATAACATAACATTATACATAATAGGCATTTATGGAGCGTCCACAAGAGAATATATAGTACATGGACCAGAGACATAAACTAATACAAACAATACAAAGCATAATACATGTCAAGACAATTTTGATAGGAGCATGAAAAAACTACTTGAACAGGTATGTTTTCAGATTTGCTTTGATTGGCTTCCCTGATGTCACGAGGTAGAAAATTCCATATCCGGGGTGCACATGATTCAAATGAATGATCACCAGTACGTGGATTGGTTTTGGTTGAGATAGAAGGGTCACTCCATATCAAATCAAGGAGGCGCCCCACCTGACCCCCTCAGATTTGCTTTATATTTTAGTCATATGTTGTACCTGTAAAAATATTAAAGACCTGCAAATTTGAGGTCTGTAGCTCTTACGGATTTTCTGTGGCAGCCATTTAAAGTTGGAATAGGGGGGTCTAAATTTGGACCCAAAAGTTGCCCTTTAAATAAATTTCATCTTTGGGCGTTTGTGCCTTCTTTATAAAAAGAAAGAGAGGTCTGAAACTTTGCATACACACTAACTGCATGCCCAATTTGTCAAAAATAAAATTTTAAAAAATTCTGTAATTGCGCGTTGTGTCACGGGCTCATTAAATATGCAAGAAAAAATGTAATATTTTGTAAACTGGCAAGTTTAGCCCCCCTAAATTCACACTTTTTGTCAGATTAATTATTTTTTGCTATCACTGATGCTATGTATAGGATAAATACAATGCATATCCAAAAAATTGAGGTCACAACTCATTTACATTTCGAACAGCGCCCTCACGAAGATGAAATTTATTGCAAATTCAACATTTTCAGGGGCCCAAAGTCGATGTGGTCCACCTTCAAAATTTATAAAACATCACTTTTATATAACTACTAGTCTTAAATTACAACTTTGGTAAGTCCCAGTAATTGTATAGGTTGACTTCATATAAAATGACAAGCCCAAAGTTGACCATTTTCTTATGATTGCATGTAGTGCAAATGTGCCGAATTCGGAATTGGAAGGCTTGAAAGTCAAATTGGCCACAATATTAAAAATAAATGATTAGATGAGTAGTTATTGGTCCTATTTACTTTTATTTCCATTTCATTTTCAATATATACAGATTTTCTACGGTAGCCATTTAAAGTTGGTGTAGATGAAAATTAATGCAAATTCACCATTTTCAGGGGCCCAAAGTCGATGTGGTCAACCTACAAAATTTATAAAACATCACTTTTATATGACTACTAGTCTTAAATTACAACTTTCCTCAATCCCAGTAATTTTATAGATTGACTTCATATAAAACGACAAGCCCAAAGTTGACCATTTTCTTATGATTGCATGTACTGCAAATGTGCCGAATTCGGAAGGTTTAAAAGTCAAAATGGCCACAATATTGAAAATAAATGACTAGATGCGTAGTTATCATGGTTATTGGCCCTATTTACTTTTATTTCCATTTTATTTTCAATATTGGGGCCAATTTGACTTTCAAGCCTTCCGAATTCGGCACATTTGCACTACATGAAATCATAAGAAAATGGTCAACTTTGGGCTTGTTGTTTTATATGAAGTCAACCTATACAATTACTGGGACTTAGCAAAGGTGTAATTTAAGACTAGTAGTTATATAAAAGTGATGTTTCATAAATTTTGAAGGTGGACCACATCGACTTTGGGCCCCCTGAAAATGTTGAATTTACAATAAATATCATCTTCGTGAGGGCGCTGTTCGAAATGTAAATGAGTTGTGACCTCAATTTTTTGGATATGCATTGTATCTATCCTATATATAGCATCAGTGATAACAAAAAATAATTAATCTGACAAAAATGTGAATTTAGGGGGCTAAACTTGCCAGTTTACAAAACATTACATTTTTCTTGCATATTTAATGACCCCGTGACACAACGCGCAATTACAGAATTTTTTTATTTTTTATTTTTTGACAAATTGGGCATGCAGTTAGTGTGTATACACAGTTTCAGACCTCTCTTTCTTTTTATAAAGAAGGCACATACTCCCAAAGATGAAATTTATTTAAAGGCCAACTTTTGGGTCCAAATTTAGACCCCCCTACTCCAACTTTAAATGGCTGCCACCGAAAATCCGTAAGAGCTACAAACCTCAAATTTGCAGGTTTTTAATATTTTTACAGGTACAACGTATGACTAAAATATAAAGCAAATCTGAAGGGGTCAGGTGGGGCGACTCCTTGATTTCATATGGAGTAACCCAGAAGTGTTTTGTCCTTTGACGAATTAACGAGTGGCATACACAGATGTTTTAACCGAAATCAGATCTTGGACTATGCATTGAGGGAGGCAGTTGAAGGCAAAGAAGAGCAGCTTGGATTCCAGCTGGAGAAGAGAAGAAGTAGACGGATCGGACCTGAAGTGCTAACAGATTTAGGTTTTGCCTATTGTCTCAAGAGCTACTGCAAAGGGTTGAATCATCTGTTGGAAAAGTAGGCCTCAAAATGAACGCTTCAAAAACTAAGTTCATGTCTTTCAACCACAATCAACAGATATCTGTACAGACAAACAATGGCACCAAACTAGGAGAGGTGAGCGACTTCAAGTATCTGGGTGCATGGATGGCTAGCACTGAAAAAGATGTAAAAACACTTAAAGCAGCTGCATGGAGAGCATGTAATAGCCTCATCAAAATCTGGAGGTCAACTCTCCCAAAGAAATTCAAGATCCGTTTATTTGCTGCTACCGTCGAATCCGTTCTAACCTATGGATGTGAAGCATGGACTATGTCTCCCAGACTATGTAAAGAACTTGATGGTTGCTACACAAGAATGCTTAGAAAAGTATACAACATCAATTGGAAGCAGCACATCACGAACAAAGAGCTGTATGGTGACCTACCGAAACTTTCACAGAAGATCAGAGAGAGGAGGACACGTTTCGCTGGGCATGCGTACAGAAACAAAAATGAACCTGTAGCTAAGCTGATCCATTGGACACCAAAACATGGAAACAGAAAACCTGGTAGACCCCCTATAACATACGTGGATGTATTGAAACAGGACACTGGACTGGATGTTATGGATTTGGGAACGGCCATGCAGGACAGAAGGAAGGGTTTGGCGTGCTGTTGTAGTTCGAGGACACCACTCATCTTAAGCAAGTAAGCAAGATCTTGACGATATGATGGAGATTGTAAATGGAGGCATTTGAAGACGTAGACCAGTACTTTAAACTTGATACGTTCACGAATTGGTAGCCAATGAAGGAGACGTAGTAAAGGAGCACTAGGAGGGTCTCGGCCAACAAGCATAATCAATCTGGCGGTCCTATTCCGAAGGCGTTTCAAACGCGTTTTAAAGCACTTCCCAGCATGCAAGTCTTGCGGTTAGCACAGCTGTGTGAGTGAACATGACACCACTGCCCGCCCACTGCATACACACGTGCATGGTTAAATTTGAATTTGGACAGATATATGTACAATAAAAACACCTTTAAAAAGTTGGTCGATTTCACATTTTATGTTATCTACAGAAGGTGTGAATTATCCTTCATGCATACATCACTTTAGATCTTAAATCGACCAAGTAATAATGACACACGGGCAATTCTAATACAACATCTTTTGCACAGAGTTCAATGGGATTTGAAAAGTAAAGTGGCAGTTGAACCTCTAGTGATAACACTTTTACAGTGCATGATGGGGCTGCCTTAAATCATCCTATATGGGTATCTCCGTGTCCTAAATTTTACACTGCCAGTTTGTATTACTTTATATGTATTTTATTGTTGCTATACTTATTTTATTCATGTATCATTATTTGTCTTTGTATATGTAATTAATGAGAATAAACTGGTTGATTTAATCAAATGAATTGGCACATTCAACCCCGGCATTCAACTTGACTCTGTTTAAAGTTGTATATCGCCACCTATATTGTATGTGCTAAAATATTACACTGGTCGTTTAACAATATCATAGCCATATATCAGTATAATAGGGTAGAAAAGCCTAGAGAGAAAGAGAGAGGGATCCAGGACCCGGAGTCAGTGTGATAAAAAGTATTGCCGCATCCGGTAAAACAACACTAAATTATTGTAGTTACCTTTCGTGTTGACGATCACTAGATGTTAGGATCGTGTCCCGGTGGGGTGTTCTCCCTGGTTGAAGGTGTATGGATGATTTTATGGTACTTTTTCAGCGATTTTGGTATGGATGGGTAGTTAGTGAAAACGGTGTGCCAAAGTGTGCGCATTTGGGCAAAAGTGACCCTTTTATAGTAGAAGAAGAATGCTAATGTTTCCTGACCAAATTTGGGAACAAATGGTTGTTCCCCCCCCCAAAAGACTAGTAGAGTTGCACCCTATTCGGCAACCGCTCCAAAATTTAGGTCTGGGGGGGGGGGGACTAGCCACAGAAGAGAGGAGCGTGTCGTAGTGGTTAGGTTACTCGCCTATGATGGCACTTTATAGGTCCCGGGTTCAATTCCAGGTGGGTCATGTTGCTGGGTATATGAAGAGCTTATTTCCAAACCGTGTTAAGTCCACAACCACAAGTTTCTCATTTACTTGTGTGATACAATCACAATTTATGCTTTGACAAGTTTGACATAATTAGCAATAATGAGTTATACCATCAACAAGCCATTATTTACCCCAGCAATGCTGGTTAACACTATGCAGACTATATATTGTTCTCATTTGGGAATCAAAGGCCTCACCCAGTATTGTTACTGTGCGTCCATCCACTGTTTGCTTTGCAATGGAACATCCAACTGAAATTATAATACATAGCATCACAACACATAGCAATAGGTAAATCAGAAACTTGTGTTTGTGGACTTAACACGGTTTGGAAATATGCTCTTCATATATAAATATGTAGGCCTAAATGGTTATTACCTACATAGTAGGTAAAACTATACATTTTCTTTATCCTTATGACTATAGGAGTATTTTGGAATTAGTTTTACCCAAAGTTTTATCCATGTATAAAGTTTCGACCTTGGAATTATGGGATTGGACAAAGGGTGCCAATTGACTGACCCCCCTCCCCCATACTAGTAATGAATGACCCATAAGGAGTGTATATGGCAATTATGTTGCATGTTTTACCTTGAGGTCAATTGTGGACGACACAAGTAATATGCCCAACTTTGTGATGAAATCGGCCTGGAGGCACTTAGCACAAATGGTCATACGGGTATGTTTCCCGGAATGACCCCTGTTTTGGGCCCGGGGTTTGGGGACCGCGCAGACCCTCTGAACTTTAGCAAAGAGCGTCGAAATAACCTTGATTTTGATCATTTCAGCTCATGCCTATTAATATTCATTCCTCTCCTTTCTGGGGTTTTCGACAAGCGATTTTAAACAAAAGTCTTTGAACTTCACCAAAAATATGCCTTAACGACAAACACAAAAATGGTGTGAAAATCGGGAGAAAAGAGCCCACATGGTAGAAGAAGGAATCCAAATTATCTCCAAAATAAAACAAAAACAAATATGATTATTGGTATGGTATGAGAGAGCATAGTCAGGACAATAGAATTTGTTGCAATAAAAGTAGAAATATGCGCATGCGTTGATGGTACGCATGATTGAAAGTACCAAAATGTATGAAAAAGTAAAATTTCATCAAAAAGCGCTAAAAAATATGACTAATACAAGGTTTGCGGAACAGTAGCTGAGTGAGTGAATTGCTATACCAAGTCTTATGCTAGAATTAGACATACCTTGCGAAATTCAAATTTCATATTCAATCCAGAGCCTCTCTATGGTGTGCTACTTTGATTACAAAACAAGACCTTTTGAAAACAAGGGTTCATTAAGAAAGAAATGTTTGTGATTTCACCACTGGGATTTCCCTTTTTAATAATCAGTAGATACCCAATCAAACTACAAAGGTACTATTTGTTAAATTCTGTCATCGACTGATCTTTGTGTCTCTTATTATGTAAAGAACAATGGGTGAAAATTGGAGATATTCAACACGATCCCTTTTCTTTAATAATAAAAATTACTATAAAAAAGGAATGGGGCGCCCAATGTGAGTTTGGTCGTGATGTGGTGAATTTCATGGTGTTTAGATTTGGTATTATTATCTCTTGCAAACCCGGTGACACCTCATTATAGATTTATGACTTGTCGATAGGTTGTAAGAGGGGATAGCCTTTTCCAGGCACGAATTGGGCCAGCATCATTCCTATGTTATCGGTCTACAAAGTTGCAAAAACCGTGCTAGATTCCATACTTTTATTCTCGAGATATTTGGAATTATGTAACAATACCTCAATTTGGCGCGATATTTTCTTGACTATTTTTCAGCATAAATCAGACAGTGTCCATACACTATTGTGTTCATGCTAATGTCATTACGTAATCAAGTATTCAGCATCGCTAATACATATTTGTTTTGAAAGACGAAAGTACAAACTTGTATTTAGCGTAAGTAACAGTCATTCAAGTCATGCATGAGAGGAGATACACCATAGTTGCGGGAACTTATTGACCATCCCTCGTACAGCAGAATAACGTATGAGTCGAGTCACCGGAGCCTCAGAGTTGCAATAACTGTACACAAGCTCCCTTTCTCATCACCCAGCCCGAGGCAAAGATAGGAGTAATTCCAACCCAAATACCTCTTTGTTGAAATTTATTTAACTCACTACCTGAGACACCAACATTTCTTCGACCTTATCATGCCCTAATCGTTTGGAAAACTATCAAATACATGAAGCGTGGTTTGTCCAGGCCTTTATTTATACCAGCAATCTGGCCGCGGGCTTGGAATATCTGCAATACGCCGTGGAGCCGATGCTACTGCTATACGAAGAACTCTGGCTGATGCAGAGCCCCCGGCCCGCCATCGCTGAAAGATGAAGAAATTGAATTCATTCAGAAGATGGTGAAGAGTTGTGATTGTGGCAAAGGCTTTCACCATGTTCACGTATCTTCTGTACTTTTGGATATTTTTATATGGCCATGTAAACAACAGGATGCTTACAGAGTAATATCATTTGCTCTTCTCTGTTCATCTTGTTATCAGAACGTGCTCCTCCCACAGACCATAAAGACGCTTGCATCAAGTCCAAACCTTTATACAGTAGACATAAAGCACTGAAATGAGAATGCACAATTACAATCTACATTATCAATTAATAATAAATTATCTGGTTACATCTGGGTTTACTATATTCCATTTTACAAGAGTATATAAAATATTTTGCTTGATTAAGAAATTATATTTCCTTCCAAAGACGCTTGCATAAAGTCTGTTTATTTTATGGCTTGCGTAAGACTAATGTCTTTGAAAAGAGCTGCATTGTATTCAATCAAAGATTGTACATATACACAGGTGATGAGTGCGGTCAGGTCAATACATTCAAAAATAGTGTAAACCCGTTGCTATGGCAATTAATCCTGTTACATCACTACTTCTACGGCGAATAGGATAACATATTCGTCCGCTTGATTGACATGCAATCAGCAACATGCAACAAAGACCGGATGACTTACAAAACGGTTAATAAGATTTCTGTCCCGGTACGACAAAAGCACAATGTATATCCAAGATAACTATTAAAATTCACTTTTCTTGACATAATTAGTAGGCTGTAGGCCTACTAGGATTAGGGCAGAATAGAGGTAGGGTTAAAATTAGGGTCATGACTATTGTTGGAATTATGGTTAGCTTTTACCGTGTTGTACACTTAGAGTGTCGAACAATAGAGGTTATCCACTTTACGTATGTGTGACTTCTAACAAAATGCACGACCTCGGACATGTCGGAGTATGGCTTTGGCGGGCTATTTTGAAACAGTCATGGTTGCACATGCAGGTGCTTCTTTTGAAAGTCCTAAACAAGGTATAACAGTCGCTGATATGATAATGATACGCAGCTTATAGAACACGGATAACCTCTATTTGAGGGCCTCAATACTAAAACTGAAAGTATTGTTATGCAAAATAAAAAACTTACAAAGACCCATTGTGTCTGACATTCTCCTTTATAATTATGATCTTGTCCATGATATCTTTGATTGTCATGGTTTTTCTTACTAGTACTTTAGTACCTCTTTCTGAGAGCCTCTTACTTTTCCCTATTCTCTTTAGTGAATTTATTAGCTTTTTTGCCATTGCAGGACGTGAAAAGGTTGTTTCTGAGGCAGCATTGAGGCAAACTCTGTATTGGCCAAGGGAAGTCCGTGCAACCTTGATTCCAATTCATTTCTTCCATTTTGCCGTTGCTTTACATTTCTAAATTTACAATGAATTTTCCACATTTTCATTTTTATCGGCTTCCTTCAATATCTATTTAAGGTCTTCCCTCTGTCAAGCTCGGTCATGCTTTACATTTCATGCCGCATTTTCAGCCTTATCTTCTTGGTCTCCACAATGACAAGTTCATCGTTCGTATCATTTTTTGACTGATGTTGTTGTCAGAGCCACACTATCTTCAACTCTGAACTCTATCAGCCAGTTTGTGTTTTAATTTTCAAAAGCAATAATCGAGCACATTATGAAAGTGCGTAGTTAATACAACTGCAGTATAACAAGCTTTTCAATATCACTCCTTTACCAAATCTTTCTCAATCTATCAACATATCATTAGCACATAATTCTTTACTTTTTCAAATAATGTGCGAATGCAATATAAATCGCATTATACGATATCGTCTGATGGCAATCCAAACATCATTCGCGGTCCATTAATCAATGGCTTGTCCTAAGCAGTCTCCAATGCAGCACTACCAAAACACACACACATTGGCCTCTCTGCTTGTCTGGCCGCAATTATCCCAACCCCCCTATCTCACTCTTCACCACCATCCTTCCACTTACTCAATAATGTCTTCCTCCCTCCCATCATCCCGTTCTTCAATTGATGCTTAATGATTATTTATTGTTCCTCATTTTATACACATCAATTTTCCTAGATATGTCAGTGGCCTTTTGCTCCTTCTTAAATGAGTAGTTGTAGATAATCAGTAGCATTTTCAGAGTTCTCAGAACATGGTACGGACACAATAAAGCTTACAATACTTCAGATTTTGGTTGTCAGAAAGCAACTTGGAATGTTATATTTTGTCTATGGAATAATATTTTATAACGTGTTTTATAACAAGTGTTACTAGAGCAGGACAAAAGTGTGCTGTAAGTACTATTTTGAAATATTTCTCTTATATGTGTATATTTTGGAAAGATGGCGCAAAAACGTGACACTGTATTACCATTTCAAAATGTTAAATGCATTAATTTGTCAACAATGTCAGGTACTCAACTTGACTTTCCCTTTTTCCTGCCCGTTTAGAGTATCGGAATGACCACGATATTAAACTGGAAGAGTCGCTTTGTTATTTCATGCCGGTTGCTTGTTTCGCTTTTGTATGTTTGCGCCCTTTTCTTTCCTTTGTTTAAACCCAGAGAATTGATTGACTAACATAGATGCATAATGCGTGTAATAGCTTAGGTTATTCAGTAGAAGTAGAAAACAATATAGTCTGATTGGTTTGATGTAATGATCGAACACGGCCCTCCCTTCCAATACACGGAGTGTATGGCACAAGCTAGAGCGAAATAAGGCGAGTGTGACAGAGTGGTTAGGTTACTGTGCATACGGGCCCAGGTTCGATCCCCGGTGGGGCCATTTGTGTGATGGGAATTGACCAGGTAAAAGTCCGAGTTTTCGTGGTTATTGTAAACATTACATTACAGTGTGTTGACGATATTTTGTCGCAACAGGTTAATATCGTCACAACAATATGATATAATTGGGTGCACGAACATGGAGAGTGTCCCGTCCTTCAGAGGGGACGATAAGCCGTCTTAACAATGTACAGAAAATAACACTTGTACACGTAGCTCAGTAGTAGCTGACAGTCAGTTTCGCTAAGAGTAGGATATTTTTGTTATTGCATTTTAATCAATTGCAATTCACTGATCTTTTACGCTTGCATAGTTGCATTAGGCACATTGCGTATTTTTACTCGCTAAAAATACTAAGTACAGTACCTTCAAATTGAGCGAAAACACTTGATATTTCTGCAAATAGCAGAACTAAAATCAATTGTATTGTATAGAGATGGCATGTATTTGCAAACACGTCGTTGAAGGCAAGTCAACGGCAAGTAAAGAGAATACGAATACGAGGTGTCTTGAAACTTATAAATGAAACAAGTTTACATGGTTAGTTAGCTATCCGAGATACAATGAGAGATACTAATATCGTAATCATCCTATTATTGAAATATAATTGGTACAATTATGGAGACAATTAAATGACAATTCAAACTATTTAGTTGAAATTTCCGTACCAAGTATCGTGCTTGAATGGGTAGTTGATCGACTGTTAACTACAGATATCTTGTTAGTGAAGAAATTAATAACAGTTCCTCATAATGATAGTTTAATTTGAAGTGGTTAGCTTATATTTTTATTAAAATTTGTCCGATAAAGGTATTAATACAGTTATGCAGTGGAATGTGTAATGCTGCGGCAGTGCGATCTGTGACGTGGCCAGTGTTATTACGGGGTCCACAATAAAGGGTTTAAGGGTTAAGGAACATGCTACCTTTTGGATTTTCATCAGAGTTGGTAAAGGGGCTCTTTGGTCTTAGTACAGGTCTTGGTCTTAGAACGTAAATATGCCAGAAGAGTATCCCTTAAAGATATTGTGTCAATTAGCATTAGTTCGCAAACATTCGCTGTATAGTTGAACCAACGACTTGCGATTGTTTGAAAGTTAAATATTCCATATTCAATTCCTTAAAATAGACAATAGGTTTTTTGATAGAAACGTCTCATCGGAGACGTCATCACCATAGTAATGTTTGTTATGATGTTTTCGTTTCTTTGTCCTTTTATCGAAAGTATCGTCATCAAGATGTGATGTGATATCTTAAATCGTTTGTATACGGGGCAAAGCCTACTCAATCGTCACTCTTCTCCATGCCCTGCTCCCCGTAGCCGCCGGGCTAGAATAACCCACCAAGGACCGGCTCGGGCGACATGCAGACGGAATCGCTGTACTTGATTCCACTGTATGCCAGTTCATTTTTTAACCAGCCAAGATGCCCCCTGTATGTTATCTGCTTTGTAAGACCCTTACTTGACACATCAAACGCCGGGTACGTTGCGACCGACCGCACGACCCGTTGCAATCAGATGTTCCGTACGGGGAGTTTCAGTAGCAATCTGCAAGACAGATTTTATAATTACTCAGGTGTACCCCGGGGAAGTTCGCGTGTACTATCGGCTTGCTTAAGTCACGAAAACACATTTTCTTCTTACTATCATATAAATCAATGCTTTAGGCGCAGGAAATTTTAGTACAAGTGTCTTTCTGATGCTTTACAATAAATGATTTTGTACAAACCAGCATGCACGTCAGGGCAATATGTCTTGTCACAATGTTCAGTGTTGTTGTCGACGAAAACACTCTAGCTTTTTATCCGTAAGTGATTAAATAATATTCAGTTCACTAAAATCTACACATCGTTGAAGTATCGCATCTCAAACGCATCGTAAGTTACAATAGACATGTTTAAACGGCAACGACCAGCTTTTTAACAACTTTTAATCCTTTAACCATAGGCATTCAAAATGTGTTTGCATATTATGCTTTAACAATGTCGCAAATACATGTCCACATGGTGATTACCATCGTCTCATTATTTTTACAACTACCAATGATGATTGGTCGAAAATACAAAAACATTTTGTAGATCGTCGGTTATAGCACGCTATGGTTCGCTATGTTGAATGAAGGTCCGCTATTTTAGCTATCTCGAAATGTAACCCTAACCTTAACCTTAACGACATGGCGATGATGGCGAAACATTCGACATAGGCCTATTTTAAAAGCGAACCTTATTTTTTTGACATAGCGAACCCTGGGTAGCGAACCTATTTCATATTCGACATAGCGAACCCTTTGGTATAGGAAAATACCAGTTCGTGTTCGACATAGTGAACCTTCGACACTTCGTCGTAGGCCATAGAGAAATCGTAAAAACAATAGTGGTCAAAAACAATATTGTTCAAGAAACTTTAGCGCACAGAAACAATAGCGATCGAACTTAAAACTGTAGATTAACCCCCGATAGAGGGCAGGGCCTGAAGAATGAGGGAAATTAATGGGTAAAAATAAAATACTCGCTGTATAAATGAAATGGGTGATGGGCTGTCAATAACTTAAGGTTACGCATTCACCTCACCTTTCTGTCTTGCCCTGCGGGGCCATTATCAACAAAAACATCAAAGCCGCAAGTCCGGTAGGGCTGAGGCCGGAAACTCACTTAGTGAGGACTTGCCACTTATGGAGTTCCAATATATATTTAGTATTGGGTTATACAACTATGATGTTTCAGATTCCTTAGGGCTCCAGCATATTTGATGCAGGATAATCTACTGATTTTTATTGAAATCAGTCAAAAAATGAGTAGGTGCCGGCCAAAAATCATGTTTGTAAAATATTTTGTAAATACATGTAACATGGTGTTAGAATGCTTTGCAGTTTTCCACAATATTTTTGAACATTATTAAAACGTTTTAACATGCTTTATATAACCCGACATCGCGACATATAAACGTTTTCTGTAAAACATTTTGTGTTTGCTGTGATTCCGTGCACGTGTACTCTATAGTGTTCTTTGGAAATCTTTAGAAAAATCTGAAAGAACTGCAAACTGTAAATCTATTCTCTTTTCGTTCACATTCCTATGTTCCCGGGCATGTCTTTGCTTTTACATTACTTGACATCATGAACCGATTTTTACCTTTAGGGAAGGGCCAGAGGATGATTTAAGCACTTCCCACCACGCCACTGTGTTGACTTGCGGTTAGCACAGCTGTGTGAGTGAACATGACACGACTGCTCGCACACTGCATTGGCGGCCATGGTTAAATTAGAATTTGGACTGGTATATTTACAATAAAAACGCATTCACAATGCTGGTCGATTTCACATTTTATGTTACCTACAGATGGTGTGAATTATCCGTCATGCATACATCACTTTAGATCTGAAATCGACCAACTAATAATGACACACGCACAATTCTTAAACAACGTCTTTTGCACAGAATTCAATGGGATTTGAAAAGTAAAGTGGCAGTTGAAACTCTGGTGATAACACGTTTGCAGTGCATGATGGGGCTTCCTTAAATCATCCTCTGGGGAAGGGCTATCGGTCAGGTCTCATTGACTTTCCAGCGTATGCAGCCTCTCTCTATAATATTTTTCTTTGTTATATATAACCATGGTAACTATTAAAGTATAGTTTCGATGTTATTTTAAGTTTTATTTTCGCCATACTATGTGTCCTTACAACTTTTCCTTATATTTATTCCATTATGGAAAGGACAGCGGTGTCAAAATGGGAAAAGCACAGCAAAATAGAGGGCTATTAAAAGAATATCAAATTTTCACATTTTTATTCAAATTTGGTTAAACAACGTTCGACACTATCAGGAAGATGGCACTCTGGATGGCACCTATCTGTTATGCAAACTTAATTATTGTGAAAAGCAGGATTAAAGCACAGATATTGATTAAAGCAAATTTCATCTCATAAAGCTCACCAGCTTTTTTTGTTGTTTTGGTGGTTTTGTTTGTGTGGGGGTGTGTGGGCGAGGGGTGTATTATGACGATAGTAAGTTAGCAACATAATGTTATTATGATTTTTAAAGCTACACCAACATGACCAAAATGAGTATGATGAGTTACTCATCCGCATGTCTGTTTTAATGTTTGAATTTTACTTGATGATTAATCCGAACACGCCTAGGGCCCACCACGATGATAACCATTGCGCATGCATGAATCCCACGTGATGCGATGACGCAATCACCCTAAGTGCTATGCTCACGGAATCGTTGGCCGGGACAGCGAAACGCCTATGGCTACAGGTCGGTGATCGTGTGCTTGGCACGCGAGGGGTCTAAGGTTCGAATCCCAGGGGTGACAAGTGATTTCTTTGTTCATCGTCTCTCCTTTTTCGTTTCTTCTTTAACTTCCGATAGCAAAAAGCAATGTTCTGTGTTATGCATGTGTTTCCAAGTTCCAACCTATAAGATTGCTACTCAAAAATCACTACTCAGATCGTAATACTGAATCGCTGTGTCCACACAAAAATGACGACAATGAACAAGAAAGGACAGTTACCACCAAATAGAAAATTAAAGGAAAAGGGCAGAGAACACTATAACATTTTAGATTAACTTGGTTGGTTAAACAACGCTATACAAAGCCAAAAGATACGATGACGTGACACACTAGGGATGACACCGAATGTACTTTACGCAAACTTGTGATGAGACAAACAGCAGAAACAAAGCAATTCCATCTCAAGAACTTTACCAGTTTGGACATCATTCGACACAGTATTTGCGAGTGTTGCAAAAGTCATTGAGAAAAGCTTGGAATCCAATTAAGGTGGCGTGTGCCAAATTAAGAAAGTCGGAAAAAGTCGTTTATTGTTGGATTCCAGTTTATTGGGGTTAATACCAAAACAAAGTATCGTACTCACAGATTGATAAATGAGCTTGTCAAATGACGTTAAGAAAAGGTTTTGTAATGGTATGGTGTAGTCACAATGTTATGTGTGAACATACGTAAGCACATGGTGTACTCTATCACATCGGGATTTTGCCTTAGCCTTTTGTCAGCCTGTGTTTGGTTCTTGCTGTTTTTTATGTGTTTTTAGAAAGAGGACAAAACAAGGCACCAAACGAGAGTAAAAAGATTATTCTATAAAAGATGAACATGATGAAGACAAGGCATACACCCAAAAAAAAAAAAAAAAAAAAAACCCACCCCAAAACACAGTAACAACAAAAGGACAACGACTCGGAACCCGAAGAAGAAATTGGATGGACAATGCTGAATGGAGGACTCGAATTAGGGAATAGCAATTTTTAAAACTTACATTAGCGTATTTTTAAGGGAGCACGGTGCTGAGCGGAACAGGCCCCGACTCATAATTGGAAGGTTGCGGGTTCGATCCCCGGCGACGCCATCGTGTTGTGCCCTTGAGTAAGGCACTTTATCTCGATTACTCCTCTCCACCCAGGTGTATAAATGGGTACCGGCATTCTTAAATGCTGGGAAGGTAACAGACTCGCTGTAGAGGAGGTGTAGTTACCCCCCTATAGCAACATTACATGGAGGAGTCTGGCCCAATCGCCAATGAAAGAGAGATGGGCACTAGTCCGATCACTGTTAATGCAGGATCGTCCCCTTTACTTTTATCTTTGTCCGGAAAGTTTTTTCAGAGAGTGCATACAAAATTATCATTTTGGCAAAAGATCAGCTGACAATAAGAGCTCAGAGGATGATTTAAGCACTTCCCAGCAAGTCTTGCGGTTAGCACAGCTGTGTGAGTGAACATGACACCACTGCCCGCCCACTGTATACACACGTGCATGGTGAAATTTGAATTTGGACAGATATATTTACAATAAATACACCTTCAAAAGGTTGGTCGATTTCACATTTTATGTTATCTACAGAAGGTGTGAATTATCCTTCATGCATACATCACTTTAGATCTGAAATCGACCAAGCAATAATGACACACGGGCAATTCTAAAACAACATCTTTTGCACAGAGTTCAATGGGATTTGAAAAGTAAAGTGGCAGTTGAGACTCTAGTGATAACACTTTTACAATGCATGATGGGGCTTCCTTAAATCATCCTCTGATAAGAGCTATGAACTGTTTACCATGTTTACCAGTGCATTGTAGTTGTGGTGAGATGACGAATGGTGATTCAGTTACGCGTAAAACACAAATGGGGAAATAATCGCTATAACCTAGTTTGTATAATGCAATTCAACCGGTTTGCACCACATTATTTTTATGTAGGCTAATAGGGGGTAAAGGTATACAAGGAGTTCAAAGAACACTAAAAGATTATGGAGGTTTCAAATTCAAAATTTTAATACACACTTTTGAAAATATAACATTCGCCAAGCACAATGTGATGCCTTTTTTTTGTGTCAAACTGTTTCTTTTAACATCATTATTTTATTGAGAAGGCGTAAATCCTGATCAGGAAGAATGTGACGCTGTGGTTTCTGGTTCTCGTCTGTGATGCATGAGGTCTCGGGTTCAAACCCTCTGTGTTGACGACTTGCTACATGTATGGTATTGTATTCAAAACCCAAACTTATCCCGAAAATAAGGCGCTGTGCTCTTTGTTAGAGCGCCATATAAGTGTTGATTAATAATAAATAAAAAAAAAAAAAGAAGTTTGAATTTACTTGTAACATTTGTAACTTAAATGCAGGCTTCTGTATTGCCTATTATGGTATATTTACGATTAACAAATGAACCGTAATAGTATTCCGTCCTTCGGCGGGGACGGACATCGGTAACGTGTGCAGAGAGTATTACCTGTATACATATATATCATAGTCCGGCTGTTGATACCATGGAATGTAAATTCTTCCATTCCAAGGAGATGATGGTTGTCCAGCCAAGTTTTCTCCACCGTGTCGTGTGATGTGACGATCGCCTTTTACGTGTGAAACTCCGAGTAAAGACTTCTATTCTGGAAAATGATCTAAACTTTGAATTTAAATAATTAAATAAATGAATAAATAAATAGTAATAATAAATAAATAAATAAATAAATAAATAAATAAATAAATAAATAAATAAATAAATAAATAAATAAATAAATAAATAAATAAATAAATAAATAAATAAATAAATCTTTTCAAATTGAGATTCTTTAATAATTATGTATTAATGGATTGGAGGGTATATATTAAATTTGATGGAAAGATCAGTCAATTCGTCTGCAGTTCAGCACTAGCATTTTTTTAGTGCAAAAGTACGAAAGGGTGGTTGGTTTGCGATCACAAAGTTTGTTCATTTCTGGCAGAATTGGATGTTTCTTTGCTTGGGTTCAATCAAAGGATGTCTTTGATTTGCTGATGTTTCGATGATGATGTGGCTCTTTTACAACTGTTTGTAAGTATCCCCATATGTTTTACGCTTGAAAATCTCTAATTGCAAAAACTAACACACTTAACTCCTCGGAGGATACTCTAAAAATTAAGCAGAGATGAAATTTTTATATTAATTCTCTGCACGCGGGTGTCGACTGCAGACGACATGTTTCAAAAAAAAAAATTTAAATTCAAAAATTTCAGAAATGTAAATTTTCATGACCATATTTGGAATCAGCATGGAAAATGCATTAAAATGAGTACAAACAAGCCTAGTATTGGTTCAGTAGTTCTGAAGATAGCTCTTGATATTTTGAGAAAATATTTCAAAACTTCAACTTTTTCCGTTGAAGCGCATGCATGGCTAGCATGCAGAGCATTAAGTCTTCCACGATGCCCTTGGGTCTCATCGATTTATTTTTCAAGCCATTTATATCGCGGAATAAACTCTAGATACTGATTGAAGGGTTAAAGTATCGTAGGGCTGGCTGATCGTCTTTGACCTATAAAAGGGTGGGTATGATATCATTAATCATACTGTCCTACGATATACACTTGACATTCAACTGATAATGTGAACCAAAATAAATTTGCTCTGGTGTCAACACGCAGCCCAAAGGGCTATTCCAATTAAAATCCATACACCCCTGTAATAGCCATGACCTTAATCTTCCATACAAGGGGTGTAGATTTCAAATGGAGTCACCCATTCATGTAACCCCATTTGCAATTTACACTCCCTGTGTGGAAGATTAAGGCAATGTCTTCCATGGGGGTGTATGGATTTCAACTAGAATAGCCATTATGTGAGTTCAAAAATACAAGCATATCTTTGAGTATGACGAGAAGATGTTTATAGGATGGTTAGAAATAAACAATCATATCACATTGGATTTAAATATTGAGAAATAATAATATAACTAGGCCTATGGGCTAAACAATAAAACAATAAGTATCCACGTGAACGCTGTGCACGTAATTATAATGTTATTTTAAAATTATAAATGCTTTTGTTAAAAATTTGTGATCTCATTTTACTTTTGACCCAAAAATGTCTTTTATATGAGATACACAATACTGCAAAAGAGTGGTGGTATTTTAAAGAGCATCATCAACAACAAAATTTTCAAATCTCTCTACCATGTGTCCATCACTATTCACCTCTCTGCCCACCACTTTAGCACAGTAGATTGCTTTAATACAATAACAACAACAACAAACAATAACAACAACAACAACAACAACAACAACAACAACAACAACAATAATAATAATAATAATAACACTAATAATAAAAAAAATAAAAAAAACACTAATAATAATAATAATAATAATAATAGTAATAATAATAATAATAATAATAACACTAATAATAATAGCAGCAGCAACAACAACAACAACAACAACAACAACAACATCACAACAACAACCACAATAATAATAATGATAACGATATGATATTAGATGATGATTACGATAATGATGATCGCTATCATCCTTATCGTCATCGTCATCATCATCATCGTCATTAGCATCATTAGCATCATCATCATCATCTTCACCATAATCATCATAATCTTCATCATCATTTTCATCATCATCATCAACATAACATCATCATCATCATCATCATCAACATAACATCATCATCATCGTCGTCGTCATCGACAATCCTCATCTTAGAACATAGCTGCATCTACAAATGTGCATGATGCGGTTTTGCTGCCTCTAAATTTCCTCATCTTATTTTGCACATCGTAACCATTCCCTAGCCATTTCTCCAGCGAATGTTGAATGTCACCATTACAGTATTACAAACGAATGTGACTTCCCGCAATCATTGTCAAAATACTGATCTTCCCAGAGAGATGTCAGTTGCATCATGGGAGTTGCCAGACACCAATCCCAGAAGACAATCAGCATCCTCTTTGGTGAGATGTACTCCATCAAATTCAATGCTAAGGATGGAGAAAGCACGCTATAGGTGAAAAGAACACATTCTGATGAGATATTATCCGATCACAACTTTTTGTTCACGCCAGTGAACATTAAAACCATTTGAACCCACATCTCATATGCACAGTTTATCCCTTACAATAGCTTTTCAACACACATGGTATGTAACATACCAAATCTATGGTAAAGAGGCTAGGAAATAATTCCTAATATCTCATACCCTTGTTTGTATGCCTTTATCTAATCCTGCTCCCCATGACAAGGACAATTTAGCACATTTAATCTTCAGAGAGACTGCTCAGAGTAGGGAATTTTTAGCCTTTTTATTAAACATGTTTACAATTGGCTTATAGCAATCACATGCTGACAATACACATAACTGATTGGTTAAGCAGGTCACCACGGTCAGTAGGCTATAATTAGCTATAATTTTATTTATTTAGTGATAATGCATAGAAACCTGCAATAGGCGATTTACCTCAGAATATAACTACAGCGCACAAAATTAAGTCCATTCTCTATAGTTAATTGAACACTGTTAGTTAATTGATTGTTTATTGACTCTTGTAATAACCAAGCAATGTGTGTATAAACATATCCAATGTTATATTTTCTGTTACAAAATAATAATTGGTGTTCATAAAAGCTCATGCTGACAAAAACTAGCAAGACCATGTAGTGTATAATGTGTTTACTTTAGTGATAATAGAAAACTATTCAACAAAATAATTTGAGATGTATACCAATTAAACATGCAGTGTTCCTGAAACACATTAGGTGATTTGCTTCCAAATAAAATTTCCTTTAAAAAGGAATGGGGTGTCGAATGGGAAATAGCATCTGATGGGCTGATACAGTGGACATTTTGATGTAAGTTTGTTTCCTGTAGGTGGCTTAAAAAACTAATTTATGCAAAATGAGGTTTTTTGAAAATTATTTTCCAGAGTCAAGGTGCAAGTATCATTTATGCCTCAAATCACTTATTTATTGTTCAATCAGTGCAGAGTAGGTTACTATCTGTGGGTTAGTATAATAATACTGAAAGTTAGACCAAAGTAGAGTACTATACACCTGATCCGTGAACTTTGTCTTTTTAAAGACGAATTCTTGTTTGTGATGTAATACGTGTAGGTCTGAAAAAAGCTAGCGCATACAATCATACATGCAATTATCCTTCAAATATTTACGCTTTCGTTGTCTTTCTTAAACACCCATTCAGTGATCCCAGCGAAAGCGTAAAAAAATTAAAATTGTTCATAAATTGCTTAAAAGTGAAGGATAAGTCATTCAAATTGTCATTTGGTAGGCCTATTTTGGAAATGAAAAATTTGGCAAAAAACAAAGAAAACATGCAGTATTAACGAAGTTGAAGCCCCATTCGAATACATATTACAGATTCGTGCAAATTCCTTTCGGCTGAACCACTAGCAGGATATGTTTAAATATTTATGACAATGACAAAGGTACCAAAATCTGAATTTTGAAGATGAAGATTTTTACGATCGTCCGGATGAGCAAATCACTGAATGGGCCTTTTAATAATACAGAAGAGATGCTGACCTCTTCTTGACATGATATTTACAAATTTATCTGTTGTTGGGAATAACCATGGCATTTAAAAAAAAGTATGGGGGGGGGGGGGGGATGATAAAAAACATATGCAGAAGAGAATCTCGAAAATATCCCTGTTATTTGATATAAAGAGACCCCAAAATATATAATGAGACCCAAAAAAATATAATGATATAAATATGTACGACATGTACATCAAAATAAAAGCCCAAAGTAAATACAGATGGGAATTTCTTTACCTTTGTGAAGGTAAAGTTTGATTATTATTTTTATCTTAAAAAGGCAGGAGTTATAATGCCCTTTTCACACCATACTGTCAAGAACAAGGACATTATTGTAACACACCTTTCTTGGTTAAAAGTTGCTTCAAAGTAAGTCAACTTTCCCTTCCTTTGTCATCAACACTGAGATCACAAATAAGCTCATTTGTCAGGGCACAGTTCGTCCACCTCAACATGTTTCTCCATTGACGAATAGGATTAATGAACTGCGCCCTTGCCATCTTGACGCACAGTTCTGCGACACCTGGCTACCACATTCTAAGCTTTCTTAAATCTATCTATCCTTCAATATGATCTTGTGTTTCACTTTAACTATTTTGGTCCCAAATCGTTTGTTTTCATGAATATAAAGCGCTTAATTATGGACAGATTTTGGGTGTCACTCATTTTAAGACGCTGCAACGCAACGTCAGGTATGTAAGATGGAACATCCTAAGTTTATTAGTTCATATACATAATGGCGTTGAAGGTTATCAATTTTAGAACTATTATTCGCATTTCTGCAAATTCGAATTTAGCTTAAGGGCTGGGGTATGAACGTTTGGACAGTATTTATTTTGGGACATTAGAGCACATCAGACATATCGAATTGCATTCTGAATACGAAGAATGTCATTCTGATGTCAAATAATTTTGATTTTTTGAAATTCGCAATGTAATACACATTTTATGGCAAATCATTAAAAATTGATATTTTTGATATTTAACAGTACTCGATGTATACTTTATAAATCTGATGATTTATACTTTAAGTGTATGTAGATGGGATGAAAAGCCGACGATCAATTGAAAATTTTGACCTTTTGTATTGAAGATATGGATTTTTTTAAAAAAAAAAAAAAAAAAAATTAGGTCTTTTTGGGAAAAAAATCCATATCTTCAATATAAAAGGTCAAAATTTTCAATTGATCGTCGGCTTTTCCTCCTAGCTACATACTCTATAAGAATATATCATTAGATTTATCAAATTTACTTCGAGGACTGTTATATATCAAAAATTTGACAAATATCAAATTTTAATAATTTGTCATAAAATTTGTATTATATCGTGAATTTCAAAAAATGAAAATTATTTGATATCAGAAAGACATTCTCCGTATTCAGAATGCAATTCGATATGTCTGATGTGTTCTCATGTCCCACAAAAAATACTGTCGAAATGCTCAAAACGCTCATTCCAGATCCCTTAATGCCCAAAGATTTCAAAGAAACACGTTAAGCTTCTGCTAGGTTCTATTATAATTATAATGTGTAAAAAATAAGGCGTTTTATCCTTTTAAAGGCCAATTCAGTAATTTGCTCATTCAGAAAATAATACAAATGATCAAAATTCATGGGTTTTTTTGCACTCTTGTTAGTAGAATAGATGTGCTAACATCGGGGCTAACATAGTGCTTTAGACAGACAACACACAGTATCAAAGAAACGGAGACAGACAACACAGGGTGACAAAGAAACGGAGACAGACAACACAGAGCGACAAGGAAACGGAGACAAACAACACAGAGTGACAAAGAAGCGGAGACAACCAACACAGAGTAACAAAGAAACGGAGACAGAGAACACAGAGTAACAATGAAACAGAGACAAACAACACAGAGTGACAAAGAAACGGAGACAGACAACACAGAATGACAAAGAAACGGAGACAGACAACACAGAGTGACAGCAAAACAGAGAGACAACAAAGGGTGACAACAAAACGGAGACAGACAACACAGAATGACAAAGAAACGGAGACAAACAACACATAGTAACAAAGAAACGGAGAAAGACAACACAGAATAACAAAGAAACGGCGACAGATAACACAGAGTAAAAAACGGAGACAGACAACACATAGTGACAAAGAAACGGAGACAGGCAACATAAAATTACAAAGAAATGAGGACATACATCACAGAGTGACAAAGAAACCAAGACAGAAAACAAATAGTGACAAAAAACCGAGACAGACAGTATAGAGTGACAAAGAAACAGAGACAGCCAACACAGAGTGATAAGGAAATGTGGACAGACAACACATAGTAACAAAGAAACGGAGAATGACAACACAGAATAACAAAGAAACAGAGACAGATAACACAGAGTAAGAAACGGAGACAGACAACACATTGTGACAAAGAAATGGAGACAGGCAACATAAAATTACAAAGAAACGAGGACAGACATCACAGAGTGACAAAGAAACCAAGACAGAAAACAACTAGTGACAAAAAACCGAGACAGACAGCACAGAGTGACAAAGAAATGGAGACAGACAACACAGAATGACAAAGAAACGGAGACAAACAACACAAGAGTGACAAAAAAAATCGAGACAGACAACACATAGGACCAAGGAACGGAGACAGACAACACAGAGGGACAAATAAACGGAGACAGACAACACAGAGGGACAAAGAAACGGAGACAGCTAACACAGAGTGACAAAGAAACCGAGAGAGACAACACAGAGTGACAAAGAAACAGAGACAGACAACACAGAGTGATAAGGAAATGTGGGGAGACAAAACAGAGTGATAAGGAAACGGAGACAGACAACAAATAGTGACAAATAAATGGAGACAGACAACACAGAATGACAAAGAAACGGAGACAAACAACACAGAGTGACAAAAAAACCGAGACAGATAACACATAGGACCAAGGAACGGAGACAGACAACAGAGAGGGACAAATAAACGGAGACAAACAACACAGAGGGACTAAGAAACGGAGACAGCTAACACAGAGTGACAAAGAAACCGAGACAGACAACACAGAGTGATAAGGAAATGGGGACAGATAAAACAGAGTGATAAGGAAAGGGAGACAGACAACAATAGTAACAAAGAAACGGAGACAGACAACACAGAATGACAAAGAAACGGAGACAGACAACACAGAGTGACAAAGAAACTTATATAGATAACACATAGTGACAAAGAACCCGAGACAGAAAACAAATAGTGACAAAAAACCGAGACAGACAGCACAGAGTGACAAAGAAACAGAGACAGATAACACAGAGTGACAAAGAAACCGAGACAGACAATACATAGGACCAAGGAACGGAGACAGACAACACAGAGGGACAAAGAAACGGAGACAGATAACACAGAGTGACAAAGAAACCGAGACAGAAAACAAATAGTGACAAAAAACACAGAGTGATAAGGAAATGTGGACAGACAAAACAGAGTGATAAGGAAACGGAGACAGACAACAAATAGTGACAAAGAAACGGAGAGAGACAACATAGAATGACAAAGAAACGGAGACAAACAACACAGAGTGACAAAAAACGAGACAGACAACACATAGGACCAAGGAACGGAGACAGACAACACAGAGGGACAAAGAAACGGAGACAGACAACACAGAATGACAAAGAAACGGAGACAGACAACACAGAGTGACAAAGAAACGGAGATAGATAACACATAGTGACAAAGAAACGGAGACAGATAACACATAGTGACAAAGAAACGGAGACATACAATACAGAGTGACAAAGAAACGGAGACAGACAACACAGAGTGACAAAGAAACGGAACCAGACAACACATAGTGACAAAGAAACGGACACGTACAATACAGAGCGACAAAGAAATAGAGACAGACAAAACAGAGTGACAAAGAAACGGATACGGACAATACAGAGCGACAAAGAAACAGAGACAGACAACACAGAATGACAAAGAAACGGAGACAAACGACACAGATGGACAAATAAACGGAGACAGACAACACAGAGGGACAAAGAAACGGAGGCAGCTAACACAGAGTGACAAAGAAACCGAGACAGACAACACAGAGTGATAAGGAAATGGGGACAGATAAAACAGTGATAAGGAAACGGAGACAGACAACAATAGTAACAAAGAAACGGAGACAGACAACACAGAGTGACAAAGAAACGGAGATAGATAACACATAGTGACAAAGAAACGGAGACAAATAACACATAGTGACAAAGAAACGGAGACATACAATACAGTGACAAAGAAACGGAGACAGACAACACAGAGTGACAAAGAAACGGAGACAGACAACACAGAGTGACAAAGAAACGGAACCAGACAACACATAGTGACAAAGAAACGGACACGGACAATACAGAGCGACAAAGAAATAGAGACAGACAAAACAACAAAACAGAGTGACAAAGAAACGGATACGGACAATACAGAGCGACAAAGAAACAGAGACAGACAACACAGAATGACAAAGAAACGGAGACAAACGACACAGATGGACAAATAAACGGAGACAGACAACACAGAGGGACAAAGAAACGGAGGCAGCTAACACAGAGTGACAAAGAAACCGAGACAGACAACACAGAGTGATAAGGAAATGGGGACAGATAAAACAGTGATAAGGAAACGGAGACAGACAACAATAGTAACAAAGAAACGGAGACAGACAACACAGAGTGACAAAGAAACGGAGATAGATAACACATAGTGACAAAGAAACGGAGACAAATAACACATAGTGACAAAGAAACGGAGACATACAATACAGTGACAAAGAAACGGAGACAGACAACACAGAGTGACAAAGAAACGGATCCAGACAACACATAGTGACAAAGAAACGGACACGGACAATACAGAGCGACAAAGCAATAGAGGCAGACAAAACAGAGTGACAAAGAAACGGATACGGACAATACAGAGCGACAAAGAAACAGAGACAGGCAACACAGAGTGACTAAAAACGAGACAAACAACACATATGACCAAGGAACGGAGACAGACAACACAGAGGGACAAAGAAACGGAGACAGACAACACAGAGGTACAAAGAAACGGAGACAGATAACACAAAGTGACAAAGAAACCGAGACAGACAACACAGAGTGATAAGGAAATGGGGACAGATAAAACAGAGTGAAAAGGAAACGGAGACAGACAACAATAGTAACAAAGAAACGGAGACAGACAACACAGAATGACAAAGAAACGGAGACAGACAACACAGTGACAAAGAAACGGAGATAGATAACACATAGTGACAAAGAAACCGAGACAGAAACACAGAGTGACAAAGAAACCGAGACAGAAAACAAATAGTGACAAAAAACCGAGACAGACAGCACAGAGTGACAAAGAAACAGAGACAGACAACACAGAGTGACAAAAAATCGAGACAGACAACACATAGGACCAAGGAACGGAGACAGACAACACAGTGGGATAAAGAAACGGAGACAGATAACACAGAGTGACAAAGAAACCGAGACAGAAAACAAATAGTGACAAAAAAACGAGACAGACAGCATAGAGTGACAAAGAAACAGAGACAGACAACACAGAGTGATAAGGAAATATGGACAGACAAAACAGAGTGATAAGGAAACGGAGACAGACAACAAATAGTGACAAAGAAACGGAGACAGACAACATAGAATGACAAAGAAACGGAGACAAACAACACAGAGTGACAAAAAACGAGACAGACAACACATAGGACCAAGGAACGGAGACAGACAACACAGAGGGACAAAGAACCGGAGACAGACAACACAGAGGTACAAAGAAACGGAGACAGATAACACAAAGTGAAAAAGAAACCGAGACAGACAACACAGAGTGATCAGGAAATGGGGACAGATAAAACAGTGATAAGGAAACGGAGACAGACAACAATAGTAACAAAGAAACGGAGACAGACAACACAGAATGACAAAGAAACGGAGACAGACAACACAGAGTGACAAAGAAACGGAGATAGATAACACATAGTGACAAAGAAACGGAGACAGATAACACATAGTGACAAATAAACGGAGACATACAATACAGAGTGACAAAGAAACGGAGACAGACACAGAGTGACAAAGAAACGGAACCAGACAACACATAGTGACAAAGAAACGGACACGGACAATACAGAGCGACAAAGAAATAGAGACAGACAAAACAGAGTGACAAAGAAACGGAGACAAACGACACAGATGGACAAATAAACGGAGACAGACAACACAGAGGGACAAAGAAACGGAGGCAGCTAACACAGAGTGACAAAGAAACCGAGACAGACAACACAGAGTGATAAGGAAATGGGGACAGATAAAACAGTGATAAGGAAACGGAGACAGACAACAATAGTAACAAAGAAACGGAGACAGACAACACAGAGTGACAAAGAAACGGAGATAGATAACACATAGTGACAAAGAAACGGAGACAAATAACACATAGTGACAAAGAAACGGAGACATACAATACAGTGACAAAGAAACGGAGACAGACAACACAGAGTGACAAAGAAACGGATCCAGACAACACATAGTGACAAAGAAACGGACACGGACAATACAGAGCGACAAAGCAATAGAGGCAGACAAAACAGAGTGACAAAGAAACGGATACGGACAATACAGAGCGACAAAGAAACAGAGACAGGCAACACAGAGTGACTAAAAACGAGACAAACAACACATATGACCAAGGAACGGAGACAGACAACACAGAGGGACAAAGAAACGGAGACAGACAACACAGAGGTACAAAGAAACGGAGACAGATAACACAAAGTGACAAAGAAACCGAGACAGACAACACAGAGTGATAAGGAAATGGGGACAGATAAAACAGAGTGAAAAGGAAACGGAGACAGACAACAATAGTAACAAAGAAACGGAGACAGACAACACAGAATGACAAAGAAACGGAGACAGACAACACAGTGACAAAGAAACGGAGATAGATAACACATAGTGACAAAGAAACCGAGACAGAAACACAGAGTGACAAAGAAACCGAGACAGAAAACAAATAGTGACAAAAAAACCGAGACAGACAGCACAGAGTGACAAAGAAACAGAGACAGACAACACAGAGTGACAAAAATTAGGACCAAGGAACGAGACAGACAACACATAGGACCAAGGAACGGAGACAGACAACACAGTGGGATAAAGAAACGGAGACAGATAACACAGAGTGACAAAGAAACCGAGACAGAAAACAAATAGTGACAAAAAACGAGACAGACAGCATAGAGTGACAAAGAAACAGAGACAGACAACACAGAGTGATAAGGAAATATGGACAGACAAAACAGAGTGATAAGGAAACGGAGACAGACAACAAATAGTGACAAAGAAACGGAGACAGACAACATAGAATGACAAAGAAACGGAGACAAACAACACAGAGTGACAAAAAACGAGACAGACAACACATAGGACCAAGGAACGGAGACAGACAACACAGAGGGACAAAGAAACGGAGACAGACAACACAGAGGTACAAAGAAACGGAGACAGATAACACAAAGTGAAAAAGAAACCGAGACAGACAACACAGAGTGATCAGGAAATGGGGACAGATAAAACAGTGATAAGGAAACGGAGACAGACAACAATAGTAACAAAGAAACGGAGACAGACAACACAGAATGACAAAGAAACGGAGACAGACAACACAGAGTGACAAAGAAACGGAGATAGATAACACATAGTGACAAAGAAACGGAGACAGATAACACATAGTGACAAATAAACGGAGACATACAATACAGAGTGACAAAGAAACGGAGACAGACAACACAGAGTGACAAAGAAACGGAACCAGACAACACATAGTGACAAAGAAACGGACACGGACAATACAGAGCGACAAAGAAATAGAGACAGACAAAACAGAGTGACAAAGAAACGGATACGGACAATACAGAGCGACAAAGAAACAGAGACAGACAACACAGAGTGACATTGAAACGGAGACAGACAACACAGAGTGAGAAAGAAACGGAGACATACAATACAGAGTGAGAAAGAAACGGAGACAGGCAACACAGAGTGAGAAAGAAACGGAGACAGGCAACACTAAGTGACAAAGAAACGGAGACAGGCAACACTGAGTGACAAAGAAACGGAGACAGACAACACTGAGTGACAAAGAAACGGAGACAGGCAACACAGAGCGACAAAGAAACGGAGACAGGCAACACCGAGTGGTAAAGAAACGGAGATAGACAACACAGAATGACACCAAAATGGAGACAGACAACACAGAGTGACCAGTGGCGTAGCGTCGTGAGGGGCACGTGCCCCTCCCCCCCCCCATCGATCTGAAATTTAAAAAAAATTTCATAGGAAAATTGCCGGAAAATGGCTTGAAACAGACTAAGTGGGACAGAGAGGAACAGAAAGACAATGACAATGAAGAAGACAAAAAGTGGACTGAAAGAGACATGGAATAGTCAATAGCGTAAGAAGCTGAAGATGAAATTAATAATAAAGCACGATGATGAAAACCAAATATGCCAACATACCAAAAAATGAATATTGGGTTGACCGCAAATTAAACCCACATCCCAAAGTATCACCTTAAATGTGATACATATTAACATCTCCACATCCAAATATACGATCTCAAGATAAAATTATGATTTCTATAAATCTGGTAAATGTCTTAAGATTTCGTGTGATGCTTATAACATTAGTGTCCCGAGATGGCAAGGGGCAGATCCCCTCTGTGCTTCCCTCCTCCGCACGATCCATCATACTCGCTTGCTAACATAGAATGCAGGCTTTCTTCTCCCAATGTTTCTGTATATAACCATATAATTATATATCGATGCGTTCCAGATCAAATCAGCAAACACAAAATATATGGGTCACCTTTGTTGTCAGCAAACACTATGGACCACACTATAGACTAATCCCAATGGCATAGTCCAATAACCTCAATTACATAATCATAGCGCAAAATTTGACCTCTAGTTGCAAAATATGAGTTTTTGTACCCAAAGTTTCAAAGGTCATTCAATGAATGTAGAAATGTATTGGGGTTTACGAACTGTGCCCCTGATAGATGAGCATGTTGTGGATCCTAGTGTAACTATTTTTGTGTACACTCGAGCAACTTTCAGATGAATTACGATTTGTATACACCCACGTTATCATTATTTAGTAGGTATTGTCTGCAATAAATGTTCAATGATTACAAAATTTGGTTTAAAAAACAGAATAGAATGCATTTCTTGTCGATCAGGGCATTACTACATCAATTTTTATGGTCATGCTGTCAATTTTGTGATAGTTAGAAATAATTCATATAAGGAGATTTATAGAAATGTAAAATCAACATGAAAATCTGTACATGCAGTAGCTACAGCACTTGATGCTACGAGTTCAATAAATTATGTTGATATTTGGCATAAGGAACTTCCCAACGATAATTCAGATATTTCAAATTTGTATTAAAGGGAGTCTTCGGCAATCATAACATTATGCCTTATTTGTTAGAAAAATAATTATCAAGCACGAATCACATGGTTTTATTTAAACAAACTCATATTGACCATAAAAACGAATAAAAACAGTCGGCTCTCAACACGCCCGCGATATTTAAAATTCCCGCGCCGAAATTATCTAAGTGCAATGACGTAATGGTTATTTGTGCTCAATTGTCGTCAGCCTTCATTGTATTACAGGGACGTCATTGCACTCGGCAATTTCGGCGCCCGGGAATTTTGAACATCGTGTGTTGAGAGGCGGATGTTTTATTCGTTTTTATGATCACTATGATTTTGTTTTAAATAAAACCACGTGATTCGTGCTTGATAATCATTTTTCTTACATTATAAGGCATAATGTTGTGATTGCCGGAGACTTCCTTTAAAGAGGCGCTTGTTTTGTATATGAGCACAGGATTAGGGCAAGGAATCACATTGAAATAGCATGCAAATTTGCTTGGGGTATATGACCATAAAACCTCGTCTTAATGCATATTGAGCGTTTTTGATGAAAGCTAAATGAATACGAAACAACCGTAAATATGCCAATATAACAGATTAGTCTTACAATAATACTTGTTTGTATACGCTTGTATCAGTAATTTATTTGCTCAAACTCCATAATATTATAATTTTGTTTATGGAGGATGCCTGGATTAATTTAGCTTTCATCAAAAACACTCTATGTTTGTAGACGAGGTTTTACGGTATAATAACATTATGCTTTTATCTGGGAAGTAAGAACAAGCCTCGAAATAAGCGGCCTTCTAACAAAGATCGAGTCAGTCCGTTGATTGTGACTCGTAGTTCAGAATTGTTTTAGTACACCATAAGGACTGTCAAATTAAAGAGTACTCATTACCTTTATAACACTCTTCGATAGATTAGGGTTTCTCAGAAATGGAAACTGCTATGTGCATCATAGACCACATTAGTCAAATAATTCAAAATCTCACTTACACGCATTTCAAATATCAGAATTACCCCTTTGAAGATGAAAATAGCAGATTTGTTGTATTTAAAGTACATTCGAACATCTATTCCAGTGGTATAAATATTACTTTGAGGCCACATATCAACCATTGTCAACTGGAGTAAATATTATAAAATGTTCACGGTTCACGTGCCGAATTAGTGCCCATCTCTTTCCCATTGGCGTTGGAGCAGACTCTTTTGAATCAATTTGTCGTGTGTGCGTGGGGGGTGGGGGGGGGTCGCCAACCCCCCGCATAACGAGTCTGTTTTACCTTGCCAGCACTATGTTTATCCATTTATACAACTGGGTGGAGAAAAAACAATACAGGATAAGAGCTTTGTCTAAGGGCACAACACGGTAGCATCACTGTTGGGGTTCGAACCCGCAACCTTCCGATTATGAGTCTGAGCCTGTACCAGTATAGTCCACCGTTCCGTGTATATATGCCAATACGACAATAGATTGAAAAGTTGATCCAATTCTTTTACACAATGTTTATTTACGTTCTTACCATGGTAACTGTAATTGGTAACAAAATTACAATTGAAAATATTTCGGCAAATTGGTTGGAGGAAAAAAACTCAAGATACACATCAACACTGCGCAAGCCGGGGTTAAGCTCTGGTTAAACACACTTTACCGAGCCGCCCCATCCAATATACCTAAAGATTAAGGGATATAACGTATACCTACCCTTAGGCCAATATTTTTGTTTGCTTTAGTCACTTCTGAAAATTGTGATATTCTTTGTAAAACTAAAAAAAGAGTTAATTTACAATAAAATTTCTGTTCACAATTTCTCAACAAAAGGCAGAAGGGTAATTTCAGTGTTCACTGGTCTTTTTGTGTTTGGATATCTTTGAAAATCTGAAAAGTGTAAAAAGCCGATTGTCGCTTGTGAAAATGTTTTTATCAGTTATCAAGTTAATTACAAAAGGGATTGCAAATGAACTCTAAGTCTGTGGAGTTGACTGACTGCCTTTGGGACGTGGTTGAAGATTCCAGCGGCGAACTGAATGACTACAACATACCAGTGTGAACGAAGTGAAAAAAAGTTGCGGCACTTTTGAATACCTACCATTGGCTAAGCCAGGACACGTGACGGAGTCGGCTAGTGAAAAGTGTGTCCTAATGATGTCAGAGAGTTCGTCAGATGTAAAATAAATGTTCAACCAAGTGGTCAGGATGCAAACGATGCAAAGAGGTTTTTATGAAGCTAACTCGCCTATCTATAGCGAGTATTATACAGCAAATCATGCTAACAATGGATATATTTATACCAATCCAAGCCAATATTACTATGAACAAAATTCTAGTGATGTTACTGGTAGTGGCACCACCGGATATGGCGGCGGGACGATTCCGCAAGGTTCAGGCCATTCAACTATCGTAGAAGATCGCTCTGATATGTTGTATATTTCTACAGATGATCAAGCGAGCTGTAGCCCGGCGTCGACGGGGGAGAATCGAGAGACCGTAACGCCATGCAAGAGCCCGAATGGTGTTTCCAAAGCAATTTATCCATGGATGACGGAATCAAGGCAAAATAACAAACAGAAAACAATAACATGTGGTAAGCCGACTAATCTTTTCATAATTTATGTTCATTGCTACCGTTTATTTATATTTTTAACCATACCGTACAGGTAGATATTTCAACTATCTTTTGTCTTCAGTTTTGTTAAAAATAGACTAAATTAAGCAACGGATATTCTATTTATACTGAGCAAAATAATTAAAATGGAAAATTTACATGACATAAATTAAAACACTCGACTCTAGCAGCAGAAACGTTTATTAAAGTAAAATACATGAATATATAATGCTTAAAATTAATGGAAACATGTGACGTTCTGCGTTTGCGCCATTGTTTTGTTTACATGCCATTATCCAAAGGCGATTCCATGCATGTAAGTTGAGCGGCCACGATAATCAACAATTTAGTCAATTCTTTAGTTCATCATCTCGAATTTTAATTGTGTATTTTTACAGTAGAACTCATCATTTAATATAACCGAGTCCCAGGCATGAGGATTTCCCTGTTTAAACAGGAATGCCGGTTTATTGTTGCCCAAATTCACGCTTTTTTTTTTTCCATTTATTAGTCCGTTTTAGAGCATTTTTGCCAGATTTTACGCGCTTTTTATTGTTTTTCAGAATTTTCCTGCTTTTTCGTTGAAATGCATTCTCATGCCTGATAATCTTATTCCGAAATGATGTTGCTACTATTACTAACACTAATTATAATTACTATATCATGACTATACCAGTTCGCATAATTTGATGACGATGTAGGGGAGACCAGGGCGTGTTCGCCCTATTTTTTCAATCTCGCAAAGAGAGGGCAATTATTCTCATGTTAGATGGCTGTAGTTTTTACACTTTAAAGCTGTATGCTGTAGCTAATTACTACCACATTTTCATTATCTAGTCATTAGACCTATTATAAATAAACGTTTCTTTTTCTGAATAACTTCAAATGGATGTTCATTGAAACGAATAAACAAATTGTTTGTTTACTTCATCAATTTAATAATAGTACAGATGTCTAAAGCATACTACTATACCAGAATGTTGCATTCATTTTCGAAACATTAAAGGAGTAATTTGTGATTCTATCATCCTCTTTCAAAGGTATGATTCAGTAGATATCCACGAATAAAGTTTATTCCCAAAATTTCAGTTGATTCCGATTTTGCGTTTGTGCATGATTGTGTATATGTATATACATAATTATACAGGCCACTGTGCTGTATTAAATTTCGCCCTGTTATTAAAACAGACATTAATAAAAATTCGACGATACTTTTGCGAATGAATCTGCAAGAATTTTTTGCACACAAAACATTATGCATTCAGAGGTTTCCGGTAGTACTAAAATCTCAATTTTTTGGATGAGGCTGTGGATCACAAAATGCCCCTTTAAACAAATTATAGTTTTCTCCCAGTAATATAACAAGTATATGAAACGTCAGCAAAATTACAATAATATCAATTTTAACCTAGATAAAAATTGAAAAAATACCAAAGCTGTTTATGCAGAGAATGAAAATAATAAAGTGTCTGAATATAATATCAGAAATTTTCTTTATAAAATACATTAGTATTTATTTTTAAATCATGCAAATTGTCATTATCGTTTCTGACGCTTTAGTATTCAAAGCATATTCAAACTTTCCCTAAGGCATAATGTAAGGACCTATATATTTCAAAACGATCAAGATATTTTAACGACTTAATCTGGCAAAACACAGCAAGTGCCCAATTTTCCACCAGATTAGGGCGTTTTTCTTTCCATTAAAAAGTAATTGTTAAATTTGATGTGGTCAAAATACACAAATTTTCCAATAGATTAAAATTTTATATGTATAATTAACTTTAGGCTGGGCAATCTTTTAAATCACTAAATAGCGGACCACCTCTGTCAAAAAAAAAAAAAAAAAAAAAAAAAAAAAAAAAAAAAGGAGAAAAAAGAAAAGAAAAGAAAAAAAGAATAATACTCTAAATTAACTTTCACTAATCTGTTAAACAATCTCTAATTGTTAAACCAAGATTAATGGATTAATCAATTTGTTAATAGGTTCTCACCATATTGACAGATGCGTTAGGTATTATGTAGTCAAGTATTGGGCTATTCCAGAAATTAATGGCACCCCTAAAGAAGACACGTAAGTTTGAAGAAGACATTGAAGTTTGTACCATAAATGTTTAGGAATTCCCAGACCAAAATTTTATCCAAAAAAAAAAAGGGAATTCCCAGTATCCCTAAAGAAGACAGGCACATTTTTGCCTACAATTTTGGGAATTCCCAAGACTAAAACAAAAAGGTGTCTCAGTGTGTCTTTTTCTTGGGAATTCCCATGTCTTCTTTATAGGGTTGTGAAAATAGTGACCATTTTTTTTAAATTCCCAGAGCAAAAAATGGTGAAAAATTTTGGGAATCCCATATCTTCTTTAGGGGGGGGGGTGTCTTTAATTTCTGGAATAGCCCATTAGACGTGTTAGCCTAGATATAGGGTTAGCCTAGTATTAGTCTGTTAGGTATAGTTAGTCTAGTGTTAGTCTGTCATCATTAGTGTGTAACCTATGTATTGCGATCATCAATGAAACACACACCTCTTTAAGACAACCGTTATTTCACGTAATAACCTCACGATGACATATCTATCTAATATTGTATTTCTGTATGTGTAATATGCTCGAGCTGATTGCCATTGCTTAGGAGAAAGCACCACCGTTAGTTACAGACGCTTTTCTGCCCTCCTAAATGAAATTAAATATCTATAAATTAATATATATCAAATACTGCATTTTCATACATTCATTTCAATGGCAAGTCTCATATTTTTCCAAAGGTAGACACAGGGCCAAATGTTTATTCCTGCCCAAAACTAGATATACTCACCATGCACTTTTGATGTTTTCTGACATTTTAAACCCGTGTCTGCGCTGTAATTTAAAAAGCCCACCGTTTTTTGCGTGATTTGGCCGTGTCCGTGGTTAATTGGTTTTATGTTTTACTGTTACGTAATCAAGTACGTGGTATCATTTATGTGGTTTGAAGGACAAAGGTACAGTCTTTTATGTAATGATAAAGTAGCCTGAGTCCCTCGGCCCCGATCTCGAAACTATAGTAAACATGACGGAATAAAATGGCCGTTTCTCCCACAACCCGATGACCGTGCGTAAGCAGTTGAAGGACTGGTGGATCAAATCTATGATAAAGCAATTCCATCAAAATATTCAATATATGGGGTCAAAGGTCAACTTTCATTTCATACGGACCTTCGCAGATACTCCATCCCAGAGCTGACTCCATCCTAAGTAAAAATAACCAACAAAAAAACCCCAGTATTTATTTCGTGGTATATTTGTAGATACATTTAACGTATATTTATATATAGGGCTTTAGGGCATACATAATATGTTAGAATTGTTTGTACTGGTACCATGATGTAAAATATGCCAATCGGAAAGGACACAGTTCGTTAACCTCAATATGCTTAAACACTCATAGAATGACCTTTGAATATGTTAGGTACTAAACTCATACTCATACTCTACAAAATAGAGTTCAACTTTTGAGCTATGAACATGATGAAGAACTAAAATTGTGTTATTTGGTGAACATTGGTTCACCAAATGTACAAAGATGCAATAAGACTGGGACAAGTATTTTATTGATCTACAGGCAAATAAAAATACTAAGTATGAATCTGAGAAATAATGAGTTAGCCACAATTCTAATTGTGCATTTTCTAATAGTACTACAGATTACTCAATTTTGGAGTCACGTCACACTGGAATGCAGTGTTTATCGGGGACAGATTGGTGTTTAGAAAGTTAAATTTTTAGCTAGCATTTAAACATTTTAATGTTTAGATCCCGGATTTAAGATCCTAAACACATTTCACATGAATATGTGCTTAGATGTTTAGGATCTAAACATTTAAAAAGTGTTTAAATGCTAAAAATTGAACTTTCTAAAAAGTAATCGGTCCCCGATTTTTAAACACTGCATTGCAGTGTGACTTCAAAATTGAGTAATCTGCAGTACAATCAGAAAATGCACAATTAGAATTGTGGCTAACTCATTATTTCTCAGATTCACACTTAGTATTTTTATTTGTCTGTAGATCAATAAATACTTGTCCCAGTCTTATATATATTGCACCTTATACATTGCAGTTTTTGCAGTGCATAATACAAGTAACAGAATTGTACTATAACGTTCAAAACATGTCGTGTCTAAAATGTCTTTCACGCCAGTCACGCTTTCTTTGAGTTGACACAGAAAATAACATTCTATCCGTCCTCTTGTAAAATGATTACCCTTTCTTTTAGATAATGAGTGTCTCATATCATGCATATCTTGCTTTTCATTATGCCCTATGCATCTGCTCAATTATGTAATACAAGTAATACTCAGGAAGCTCGGAATAATTTTTTCATTTTTGCTCTGGTTAATAATCATGACACTATCTCTCCGTTCTTATGGCACAAACTCATGATACTTTTACATTTGGTAATCAATTGGGGTTTATGGAGTAGGTAAGATGCCATGTCCATAGCTTTGCAGGAGTTTCGGACTAACAATCAACACATTCAAAAAATACAGTTTAAAAGTGAAGATTGTAGTGAATGATCAGTCCTTTATCATGTGCTTGCCACTATCTACTTTATAGTAACTATACATTGCGAAATAATATAAAATTATTTTAAAATAAAATGTGCATGTAAGTTGAGTTAACATAGCGAATTAACTAACAACTGCAGTGTATTTCTTGATTTTTATAATAAGCATGGGTAAAAAGCAGTAAAGACAAAAATACAGAACAATTTGGAGTAATGAATTAAAGAGTTGACAGGAGTTATAGGAGTTAATGTGTTTTGCTGTTTCAGTGTGCATGTTTTCACCATTGATGGTTTGGTGAACTGTCATGTAACATGGATGTAAGCGTGATCCTAAAAAATGCTTTTCACGGTGACCCAAACTATTTACAAGACCTCTTCTGCATTGACGCTGGCCTTCCCTTTTAAAGGGAATTTTTATCTTCCTTTATATAATTTAACAAAAGCAATGATAAAATTGTAGTAGAAAGTAGACACTGGGTAGACTCGTCAAACTGTTACCATGATTACTATTTTAGGTTCTCAGTAGATTCGTAAAATAAATAAAAAGATATGTTTGGATTCTAGCAAAGACTTATTAGGTAGCATGATTACGTAATCATTATTTTTGTTCATTTTCTTGCGATAGAACATAGCAGAATAATAATCCTGCAATTCTTATTGCAATTCTTATGAATAAGAGATGAAAATAATAGACTTGCTTAAAATCTATATGACTTCTTGAATTTTGCGATAAGTATTTAAAATAATTAATTTTTAATTCCCAATCTGCATAAAAAATATCATTCGGTTCCTACATTTTTTTCTTCGTAAATAAATTTTGAAGAAAAAAAAAAAAAAAAAAAAACCAAACAAACAAACACCCTAACAAACAAGAACCACCCCGTTGAGCTACCCTGGATAAAATATGAATTAAAATGACTTAAGGTGATACTACACCCCTTGATATATTTTGTGACTAATTTTGGATTTTTCTCAAAAAATAATTACACACTGGTAACAAAAGTTACGTATACTATAGGGGCAAGGAATCCAATTCATTGAAATTTCAGTGATTCAAGACAAGTAGTTCATTATACATGTTAAGAAATGAGGTACATTCTAGCGGTATCTCTTTTCTTATTATAATTAACGTACCGCTGGTCTCTGCGCTTGTCTTGAGTCACTGAAATTCCAGTATAGTAACTGGTAACTATAGTAACTTTTGTTACCAGTGTGTTATTAATTTTTGAGAAAAATGCAAAAATAGTCACACATTTATCAAGGGGTGTAGTACCACCTTAAAATTTTGCATAGTCTGTCTGGAGTGTATTCTACCTAATTAACAAAGTATAGCCAATCATCTAACAAACCGCTATACAGGGTTCTCCATTCTCATAACCAGTTGGTCCGATACATTATAGCCTCCTATCCATTTTGTCAAACTAGTCTTTTGAATTTGCCTGTGCCGCCGTTGCTATGGAAACAAGAAACAGAATAGCAACTGTCTTTTTAATCTAGAACAAAACATTAATTGGGGGTCTGCAACATCTATCATGGCGACCAGGAGATAATTAGAATGTCTTAAACGGGATAACACTGTTCATTTTACTTAAATATTCGTTAGAACACAGATCCTGGTTGGAATCAACTATTTCCTAAATTAAATACTTTGTCATTAAAGCCCGCATTAAAGTATGGTTACAGCAAATATAAGCTGGGTTGTTGAATGTGTGTTATAGACACCAAAACATAATCACAAGATGCTGTGAACTACCAAATCGCAACAGTAAAATAGTTGCTAACCTTAAATACTTTGTCACCGAAGTATGGTTACATGTACAACAAAGCTGGGTTGTTGAATTGTTGTTAATGTTTTGCTGGTAGCTGTTGATGTTTTCCTGTTGTTGCTGTTATTACTGTAGTTAATGTAGTTGTGAGTTTTGCAGAGTAGAGGACAGGTGCATTATTTCAGTAAGAATGTGGTATACAGAAAAATATTTAATTTTTTAATTTAAAGGAAGAATAATTCTTCAACAATGAGCAAGGTCAATGAATTATGAAACTACCAACATTAAGGAGGAGGTTCCAACATACAAAATCAAACAAAAAAAGATGAGAAAATTGGAAGTTGCTGTTGCTGGCATTAGAGCTCTAAGTGTACAGCAGCAGTAACTTGACCAACTGGTGATGCTGGTGTGTAGGTGTTATTGTGGTGTTGCTTATATGGTGGTCATGACTCATGGTGATGGAAATTATACATGTATGTATCTGGTCCACACAAAGAAAGAATTATAGAAAAACTTTTTATCACGTTTTTGTCTGCTGTAATTTGCTGTGTTTTATTACGACAAGTGTAAGTTAAAACTATTACTATATTGATACCGTGTCCATGTACTGCACATTGTGTTTTAAACGTAAACTTATTTAACACACTCACGACATGGATCTAGTTGCTGTTACTTTTTGAACCTGAATTGGTCGGTAAACTTAAAACGCAATTATTTCCCAATTTGACTTGATGAACTGCATTGACCTAACAAACTAAATTGAAGTGAAAAGGCTCTATCATACCCCCATTGTACTCAATTGTATAGCTAAGTATAACAAGTTTTTACAACTAAGTATAATGTGTTTAGTTGAACAAATTCTACGTCCCCTAGGTTAAGCTTATACACATGTAAATTAAGATCAGAGAGGTGACGTGGTATGCATGTATGGCTTTGACTGAATACATACATTGCTACTGACTTCACGAATTGCCTTTGATCAAGGCTTTTCACTGCAATCCTTAGATCTTTCCGGCACCAATACATCTTCTATCTAACAATGCCTGTTTTTCTATAGAAAATGGCACAATTGGTGAACATATGGTCATGGGGGCTTGCATTTGCGGTTTACTTTGTTAATGATACCTTATTTATTTCCTAGTTTCTTTCCATTTTAGGAAGGTGTTTTAGGTGTTGAAATATCATTACAATTCAAAGATTAATTGGTTTTTAAAGTCGTTAATTAAAACTAAAGAGTTCGGCGCATAGGAGAGTGAGTTAAGTGTGGCAAATATTCACATACAGCAGAATCTGTTGCTGCAGGTGACATATCTTCCGAAATCCAAGTTTACACGTTTCGCTATTTATTTTGTTTATCGTTGTATTTAACATATAGGCTGAAAAGTGTAATGCATATGCAACACGAATTCTCACAAAAAGCAACTTAACGACAAATTTGCTACAAGTACAGGAAGTTCCCGGTTCAAAATAGATATACGTAATACCGTATTATCACCTTTTCTCCAGAACTCGCTGCCAGTTCCGATCCCGGGTTCCGATCCCGGGTTCCGATCAGGTGAACGCGTGGTCGACATCGTGATAGAAATGATGAGAAAACATACTAGTAATCTGAAACTAGATAAAAGAGAAGCGATCAATGAAACATGTAATGATAATTATAGAACTGCAACTTTGTCTTTCTATATCCCATATTACTAAGTTGCACGCACAATAATCAAGACTTAAATACATGTCACATGGTTCGAGAAAAAGTCTAAATGCTTGGGAAATACTATTGGTGATCGTGAATATTTAATCATGTTTGTATGACCTATGAGCTTGTTTGGTGATTGAAAACCAATTTAAACCAATGAAATTCAATTGCAAATCAATTATTTGTGAAACACTGCATCATTGATTGCCTCAATTACAAGTTACCATTTTATCCGTGTTTATGATTATATTTAGTTTAGCACACAGATTTAGTCTGATACAGGTATGATAATCATGGTGGGAATTTGTAACTTTCCCATATAATCTAAATGCCAACCTGCAGAACTCACATACTTGTACATACCGTTAGAGGCCAGTTACTTTGACAACAACAACAACAACACAACAACAACAGCGACGACGACGATGATGATGATGATGATGATGATGATGATGATGATGATGATGATGATGATGATGATGATGAGAAGTACCGTAGTATACATATATAATCAGCATCATGTAGCGAATTAATTATTTGCTTGCTTACTTGCTTATGTCGACTTGTCTAGTCGGACTCCGCTGATGGCTCTCCACACAACTCTGTTCTGCATGCAGTTCCTAATGTCTTGTCTCTCTAGTCCCGTATCCTCTGTTAGTTGCTTGATGTAGTCCTTCCGTGGTTGTCCTCTTGATCTTTTACCATGCGTAGGCTGCCACAGCAAAACTCTGGAAGCTGCCTCTGTTTCACTTCTGGCACAGTGTCCAGCAAATCTCAGCCTTTTTATTTTCAGCCTTTCGGAGATTGGGGAAAGATTGCCGTACAGCTCCTTATTGATTATTTAATTTTGGTAAATATTTAGACTTTATTTAGATCTAGAAGTCTTTTAAGACTTCTAGATATTAAAATATCGAGAGGAAATATAGTTTAATCTTTACAAACTTTGGACATTTTCTGGATACTAAATCTGTACTTCAAGTTCAAGAAGACCCGGCGACTGGAAAGACGACATTAGTTCCACTTTTGCATTAATAAACACCTTACGGAGGTAGCACTTACGTTTAGTTTGATCGTACTGATTTTACTAATCAATTATTAAGCAAAATGTGTTTGATAATACCTGGTTGTTGCCAATGTCACTAGGCACTATCAATATCTACATGATATACACTTAATATAGGACCTCAAGAATCATAATGTGTCAGGACGCAGTTCTTTGTCCCAAAATCTGTTGCCTAATGTCAAGAATGTGCATATACACTCAGGAATGACCTTTCAAACGCTGTCTACCAATGAGATATGATTATTGATTGAGAGTAAAATGAACCGCGCCGTTTGAAGTGAGACCATTTTGGTTGAGAGTGCCGAATAGCAGTCAGAAAAAACACCTTCACATCTCCGCCGCCATTTTGATTTTGACACAATCAAATTATTTTTCGTAATTTAGTTGTTAATTTTATGAGTCTGCTATCAAAATTACATCTACTTATTCTAAGCGCGTTTTAATCCTCTAAATTATACCTAATTTGCAACACAAATGAGATCAATATCAATGGGTGACAAGAAATATTAGTTAAATTGTATAGTAACCTATAATCTATCATTGCCAATACTCTTAATGGTTTGTTAATTTTACAACTCATTTGACCTAGGATCTGATAAAGCGTCTAACGAATCTAGTTGTGTCACATATGGTCGATCATGCTAAGCAACCCACGCGCGCGTTTACCTTAAGGGTACGTGTGTACCTATTATATCAAAATGAAAATAATGTGAAGAAATGTCAGGCATTGTCAGCTGATATATTTGCAAAGCTTAGCGTAAGAAATATATATCAAAATGAAAATAATGTGCAGAAATGTCAGGCATTGTCGGATGATATATTTGCAAAGCTTAGCGTAAGAAATATATGGAGTTATGGACGTGTGATATTATCATATTATATCATAATATGGCACATTATATTTGTGTGAATATGAAGAAATGTCAGCTGATAATATTGCAAAGCTTAGTGTAAGAAATATATGAACGGTGGGGTATTATATTAAATAATTTTATATGGCACATTATACATTTGGTCAACTTGGAGCTACCATGAGACTGTTCCTAAGTTTGTTTTTTACCATTTTGCTAAATTACCATTAATTACTATCCATCAATATTAAACCTGAAGCTTGGATAATTTTATGTTGCTAAATAATTGGCAGACCTGCACAGGTTATTATAATTTTTTACTTTTTTAAACTTCCAAGAAGCCATTTGATGTATTTCAAATGTTCAAGGTCATGGTTTACCAGAGCCAAAAGGCTGTTAACTCCTGCCTTTTTGTCACCGTTTGGTAATCAAAATTTTCATTTTAAGATTGATTAGCGTTAGAGTGTTAAACTTTCAAGAAGCCATTTGATGTATTTCAAATTTTCAAGGTCATAGTATACTAGAGTCAAAAGGCTCACGACTCCTCTCTTTTGTCATTGTTCGGTAATCAGATTTTCATTTTAAGATTGTTTTGAGTTATTAGAGTTTTAAACTTACAAGAAGAAACCTTTTTATGTATTTCAAATTGTCAAGGTCATAGACTACCAGAGTCAAAAGGCTCACGACTCCTCTCTTTGTATCATCGTTCAGTATTAAATCAGATTTTCATTTTAAGATTGTTTAGAGTTAGAGTTTTAAACTTTCAAGAAGCCATTTTACGTATTTCAAATGTTCAAGGTCATGGTCTACCCGAGTCAATAGGCTCACGACTCCTGCCTTTTGCCATTGTTCGGTAATCAGATTTTCATTTTAAGATTGTTTAGAGTTAGAGGTTCAAGAAGCCATTTGATGTATTTCAAATTTTCAAGGTCATGTCTACAAGAGTCAAAAGGCTCGCGACTACTCTTTTTTGGTCACCGTTCGTAAATCAGATCTTCATTTTAAGATTGTTTCGAGTTAGACTTTAGATAGTAGTTCAATTAGACGACTTGTATGAGTATAATATTTGAATGTTTTATAATGCAAATGACCTGACAACATCTGAGCAGATATTTCAAGAAGTATGAGCTAATTTCATTTACATAATTTTATAACAAAACTGATAACGATTCAGATTATTAGAACACAGAATTAAGATATAAACATATTAATTCAAATTGACAGAACACGTCAGTCAAGATTGGATACAAAACACATTTAAATCCAAATTGTGTTCACACTCAACGCCTTTTAAATCTGCAAACATATTGATCACTTAAAAGCTTAACAGGTACTATCACTCAGCTGTTCTTGAAAAATATGCTCTAGACTGTATCCACATAGAATGTTTCCTAAACAAACGAGTAGTATGCATGGGACTATTGGAATCGTTAGTGACGGCAAGCTTAATGATCTGTTTACCAAAGCATTGTTTCAAATTTCTTTGTCATCTATTGTATCATCGTTATATATAGTTCTGAAATGTGATTTCATAAAGCAGAAAGCTACCAACCCATTCTTAAAAGACAAAACCATAATGTGTGACTACAATATGACACCGACACACAAAAGAATATAGTATACTCATAAAAATATTCATCTTCATAGTTTCACAGTTGTTGATCATGTACTTGCTAAACTAACGTATGTTTATCATGTTTATACTTGAATAAATACAACATGTGCAAGTTCAGGCTGTTCAAATCAACTATGTCTGGTTTGTTGTCTAGCGTCAAGTATAATTACGACAAGGCCTAACTTCTACACTGGACTGTGTGCTAGATAAGGCCAAATAAAAAATAAAACATGTTTCACGTCCCCTCCCGCTTCCTTTTTTGAGGTTTCTTCATTTTTATTTTTATTTTTGAAATTCAGTTATAACTTTTCAAAAAATATGTCTAGGAAGTAGAGATGCTTTCTATAGCCTTGCTAATTTACAAGAAACACTTTGATAAGGTTTTGTGATAGTTAGAGGGGCATATCTCTCAGAACAACAAATAAAAAGAGGCCTCCTCCTTTTTCCAGGCATTATTGTATATGCTAAAACAGCTCTAATTATGGGTATTTACACCGATTTTGCGATAAAAAAAATAAATAAAAAGCCCCCTCTTCCTCCTTTTCTTTAAAAACCCGGACGTGAAACATGTTTTTTATTTTACTTGGCCTAATAGTTGATGTACGTGTATAGACAATGGGAGATTATCTAGAACAAGCATCATGCTTTATTATGTAATTAGCAGATACATTTATGCTTAAAACAAAATGTAAGCAAATAGCATTATTGAACACTTTGAACAACGTTAAAATAAATTTTAAAAAATGGTTAGATGTTCTCAGAATTTATTATACAAATTGGAAATGTGTAGGTCAGAACTGAGTCGGAATATAATAGTGGATGTAGACCTACTACATGTCTACATCTGCTTATGTCCTATGGTGTGCTAGTCTGAAAAGTTTTCTAGCAACCTATCCTAAACTTTACCCCAACACAAACACAAACCCAATTCCCAACCCTTACCATAACTCCATAGCCCTGAGACTAACCCCAACTATAACTTTTGGACTAGCCAACCCTTTTTATGTCTCGGACAAGCGAATCTGTTTTTCGGACTTAAAAACCTAATTTTCTGACTATATAGCGATGCGAATCTGAGCACAAACGCCTGCCATGAAATAGTCTCGATATTGCAAAGGGAATTGGAAATATGTACGCTATTATAGGTACATGTACATTATGGCAGTAAAAGTTATTAGAATATACCCTTTGATAAAGATCCTGCTAGGATCGAAAGCTCAGGCCCCTAAACTTTGAAAGAATATACTTATACTGTACTTCGAGGAATATGCCATTATTTAAACTATAACACTCACAATTGCTTGAAGTTTTCTTGTTTGTATTTATTGATTAACGACTAACGTTATCTTGTGTTTTCTTATTTTCTTTTACAACAGAACGAAAGAAACCATCGCCGAGTCGTGTAACCACAGAAATGACTGAGAAGGAGGCTAGCAAACGGAATCGGACTGCTTTCACGAGTGCACAGCTCGTAGAACTTGAAAAAGAGTTCCACTTTAATCGATACCTTTGTCGTCCACGACGGATTGAAATGGCCACCAACCTCAATCTTAGCGAAAGGCAAATCAAAATATGGTTTCAGAATCGTAGAATGAAATATAAACGAGATATGAAGGAGAGTGAACGAGCTGAACGTGGGATTAAAGTGTCGGACTCTGTTTTAGCGAGGCAATCTGAGAGAGCTGGACACATCGCTGCTAATGCTCTCATGTTTGGGTTTTCAGCCGGTGTTCATACGGACCGTTCAATGCATCATGCTGCCGCGGCTGCTGCCACGTATGGACGATTTGGTTATCCGCAAGAACAGTCTCTGGATCCATCACCAAGACTTACGCATTTGTGATCAAAACTTTTTTTATATCTGTATATTTGTATTTATATTTATGACATTGTTGCACTTTGGGTTTTAAAACAAGTAGGGCTACCGTAATATATAACCTAATTGTTGTGACGAAAAACTTGGAACTTACAAACTCTTAAACATCAATTTACAAATTACCGTAGTATCTTAATCTACCCATTTATTGGGTTTTGATTGACCCACTCGCCGCGTAAGGTAACTGTTGGGAATCCGCCTTAATCATATTCTGCATTTATGCATAATAAATAGTCCGAGTGCAATAATCATTCATAAATATCAAATGATGTGTCACCGTTTATCACCCACTGTTTACAATAATTGGATACATTAGGACTTATGCAATTTATTTTAAAAATTCAGCAAAAAGCGGCATGTATTTTTGTGGCGCCCTCTACGGAGGGGCCACATATAGGCATGTACTTTGTGAAATCTTCTAATTTCAGTCTTGCTAGATTTACTCCTTAATTGTTTTGCTAAAATTATGCCCAGCTCAGAAATAAAACCACAATATGCTAGGATTTTATTTTATTATTGTTTTCTGATATGCACGGGATAAAATGATGTGTGTATATTCTTTGTTTAAAATACAAAATTAATGGACTTATAAAAACACCAAATAACCCGTGACCTTTGTATGGTTTAAACCAGTTTACCGCCTCTTAGAACCCGATAGACGGTGACATTTGACTATTCTAATTATGTATGTTTTGAACATGTTTGCACATGAACTAGTTGTTTACAGTGTGAAGAATCTACAACATGCTCATCTATCAGGGCACAGTTCTTTAACCCCAATACATTTGTGCATTCATTGAATGACCTTTGAAAATGTGAGTACAAAAACTCATACTTTGCAAATTAAGGTCAAATTTTGCACTATGATTGTTTAATTGAGGTTATTGATAATATAGTGATTGCACACAGTGCACCTAATCCTTAAACAAACACCAATTAATTATAGTTGACCAACACAACCACTGACCAAACATGAAATCACTAATGGTTTATGTGCTTGAATACAGCTCAGTATCTTTGTGGTGACTATCTCTGATAAAAAACAAAACATTAATTAACGAAAATCAACCCTGGTCAGCAGAGAAAGGAATAAATTTGGAAGACATGACTGTGTTGAAGGTCAGAAGTTTATTTGCAAAAATAATATTTATTGTAATATGCCTAACTGCTGGGATGGGTTCCTAGCAAGGTAAAGTGAAAGAAACCCCAATGGCTATTTTGTCTGTTTAAAATAGAGTTCTATGGCCGACTTAAAGTCATAATTATGACGTAATTTTGTTATTTATTAATTAATTTTTTTCTTTATTGATAACATAAAAATGGGCTGTGCCCGTTTCATGAAGAATAACGATCGATCTTACCCTTGATTTAACAGGCCTGTCAATTTCTTGGTATTGTTTGATATGAAAGGAGGGTATGATTGTTTTGTATTAGTTTAAGTATTTCCTAGCCTCTCTTAGCCACATGGTTGGCTACAAAAGACACAGAGTAGCCTATACCTTATAAACTGGCATGAGTGCGCCGACCCCAAGTTTTCAACATTTCAGGATTGTTTCTGGACGGAGGTCGGGTGAAAAACGAAATTACGTTTACATGACTTTGTCGAAATTCGTCGTGTGACAAGAATGAGTGTATAGATGACTAGGGGAAGCTTACTTATTTGTGTCTTCTAGTTATCCATCATATACCCTAGGCCCTGATAACGAAATTCAACAATATTCAATATCCAAAGCAATATCCTCACTACAACGGCCCCCAAAACAGAACTCCCGCCCACATAATCGCAAATTGACACGAAAGCTTCATTCCATGAAGCATTTCTCTCGTATTTGATCATCTTCTACTCTTCCCTAAAAGAATCATTATAATACCAAATCTAATCACCATGGAATTCACCCAGAGGATGATTTAAGGAAGCCCCATCATGCACCGTAAAAGTGTTATCACTAGAGTTTCAACTGCCACTTTACTTTTCAAATCCCACTGAACTCTGTGCAAAAGATGTTGTTTTAGAATTGCCCGTGTGTCGTCATTACTTGGTCGATTTTAGATCTAAAGTGATGTATGCATGAAGGATAATTCACACCTTATGTAGATAACATAAAATGTGAAATCGACCAACCTTTTGAAGGTGTTTTTATTGTAAATATATCTGTCCAAATTCAAATTTAACCATGCACGTGTGTATGCAGTGGACGGGCAGTGGTGTCATGTTCACTCACACAGCTGTGCTAACCGCAAGACATCTGGGAAGTGCTTAAATCATCCTCTGGAATTCACCATATCCCGTCCAGCTCACATTGGGCGCCACATTCCTTTTTTAAAGGAATTTTTATTACAAGTGATACCAGACAGTCAAACAGTTTCTTCCTTAATTGGGCCAAAGTGAATGTTCTTCCACACGTTGGATTTATTTCTGTATTGTGCATGCAAAATGGTTCCTTTGAGGTTATTAATTATTTTAAACTGTTGTGATTTGGTACTTCACAGCATCTTACGAATGGTAGTGAGCTTTGGCAAAAACTGCATTGCTCAATTCATAGCGAGCGTGTCAAAGAAATAAAATATCACAGGTATACTTTTATAGGTGCTGCGGCGGTTCTTCAGTTACGTTGTAAAGAGGGCTGAAACAACAACACTTTTGTAAAACGTAAATAACTCATGAACAACAATAAATTAAGCAAGTTTGCAAAGTATACGATTTGTAGGATGAACTTTTGCAAAACATCAAGGTGTTAATTGTCAATAATATATTGATCTAGATAATGAAAATCGATTTTTAGGTTGCTTCGACCAACAATACCTCGTCTACCCTTAAGAACACAAGCAGGCCAAATTAACTCTGACCGCACAGTTAAGTTTAAAAACGTAACCGTGGAGTTGTTGGTCAGCTTAGGTAATATGCTGGCAAAGTTGTTTACATGTTTACTGTTCACTGATTGTCTTTAAACTGTCTTCACACCTTACCAAGGTATTACTGCACTAAAATGCAAATTTCAATGCAATGTATATGGTATCCATAAGAATCAGTTTCGACAAAATCCAACCAATATGATTAATTGCGTCACTATGATGCATTACAGCATTAAACCATCATCCGCACAAAATTGGGGAATCTTCTGTGACCAGAAAAAAAGATCTTCGGTTACACTCAAGCAAATTTTGCCAGATTTGTTTTGGATTTGTATCAGAAATGCTGAAACTATTGGTATCAGAATGTTGTATCGCAGAAACGTATTGAGGTCAGAGTTGCCAGTTGTGGTACATGATAGATTTTAAGATGTTTCGAAAATCTTGTAAACATCTTGATCTGACAAATTTGCCAACAGAAGATTTCTGTACGGTAGACTCTTTATAGTCTTAGAATATATCCAAATTGGGCAACATAACAGATAAATCCACTGCATGTTTCTTCAATGTTTACTTGGACTGATTGGTCGGATTTGCGCCTTGGCAAAGACTGACATGATCTTAAATTGCGTTGAATGTTTAAATGAAATATATACCTGAACACCCCCGTGTAAAAGATTACATGTATTTATAACGTCCAATATGGGATATTATTGTAATGAACACGAAGAAGAAAAAATAATAACTTGTATTGCTAATGTTATCACTATTTGCATCTTCTGTATAGTATAAAATGTGATCGGTTCAATATCTTTGTAAGCGCTTTACGTTTGATCCAAACAGTACTGCATTTTTATAACCTGGGTTTAATGAGATCCATGTGCTTCTCAATACAATAGGTGGTTTAATGTTTTCACTAAGTCAACTTTACCTCACCATGCTCACTTATAAATATTATGTCCTGCTTGAGCATCTCAGTTGGGCTATTCCAGTTGAAATCCATACACCCTCTATGGAAGACATGACCTTAATCTTCCACACAAGGAGTGTGAATTTCAAAAGGGGTTACCTGAATGGGTGACTCCATTTGAAATCTACACCCCCTGCGTGGGAGATTAAGGCCATGTCTTCCATAGAGGGTGTATGGATTTCAACTGGAATAGTCCATTGTACTATGTATTGATTTGTGTTGGTCTTCTGTTGCATCACATTTAAAATCTAAAAAAAAGAATCTGCTTCCAACAATCAAAAACGAATCAGCCTAAACTGATATGTTTCTCACCTCCACAAATAGAAACTGAAAGCATTGTTATGCACAATCAAAAAGCTATAACTAACTGACAAATGTGCAATTTGTTTTACGAGCGGTTAAAGTACATGGGCTTGTTTCAAGTTCTTTTCTTATTACATAACATGCAATGGTTGCTATTTCCATATCGATAGACAAACCCTATTGATGAGTCCAAGGAGGTGTGAAAAACCCTTTTGTATAGCTGAGAAACAGAGTCTCCAAAGCGGTTTTGTTTTTGAATCTGGAAGGGAAATCTTTTGTTTGACTGGTTAGATGTGATGCCCAGAGTTTTCTACTGGTTTGTTTGGTGTATGCGCAAATTACTTAGTATCTTTATGGAAAGATACAGAAGATGCTAATTTATTATCTTTACCATGGGTATGACCGAATCATTAATGTATATTGGGGATTATGGTAGGAAAAACACTCACACAAAATGGAAATAGGAAAGACTATTTGCTGTACAGTGGTAACATGTATTGATTGACTAATTGCGAGGCGAAAAATCTCACCAAGAACCTATTTCCCCACCCAGATTACAAAAGCACTGTCGTGTCATCCGCGTGAATGCACATGTCTTTCTCTATAGTGAGGCATATGAGCTCATATGAAGATTCGGCTAGCCATGTTAGTTGCCTTTGAGTGACCACAATAAGAACCTGACCATTGCGTGTCGGAAGGCACAATGGAAATATAGGCTTCACTATACTCGTGTTGGTGATGCCCACTCAGAATTGGAAATCAATACACAAAATACAATAGAGATACTCAAGCAAGACAACAGACGTATCGGGCTGAGAAATGAAAACTTGAAACGTCCCAATGTACTCTTTCGATGTATTGATGTTAAACATGAAGTAACTATCTCAGTAATTGTAGGGGACGTCAGAAATATCGTGTCAAATCAAACAATCATTATTATTATCAACCACCGATTAAGGACCATATGTGTTCATGAGTTCATGCGCAATAAGTTCAAAAGGTTAAGCAGTAAGACGCTGATCTACAAAATGCTCGATGATGAGCATTTCTCATCGTCAGTACACAGTTCTTTCACCCTAATATGTTTCTTTATGCATAGAATGGCATTTGGGTGTGTTGGGTACAAAAACTCATACTCCATAATCCAGGTTAACCTTTGAGCTATGCTTGTTGATTGAGGTTTATTAAACTTTGACGTTGGAGATGCGATCATTTTGGCTAATAGTAAGAGTTCAAACATGCAGTTAGGCAAATCTCACGACATTTTAACCTTAAATATAATCTACAAACCATATCAAAGCCCCATGCACGACCCCAGGCTGATGCCAGAATGTTGACCTGCATATAATCATGCTAATGGGCTATTACATTTAAAATCCACACTACCCCTGTGGAAGATTTTGGTAATATCTTCCACAGGGGGAGTATGAATTTCAAATGAAATGAACACATGAGGCGCTCTATTTGAAACTCACCCTCCCTCTGTGGAAGATTCAGATTGAATCTTTCTCAGAGGGTGTATGAAATTCAAATGGAGCTGCATTATGTGTTCATTCCATTTGATATTCTTACTCCCTCTGTGGAAGATATTTCCAAAATCTTCCACAGGGGGAGTGTGGATTTTAAATGGAATAGCCCAATGCGATATCCAAATACAATATTTTGGTAATAATGTGTAAAGTAATTCTATTATGTTGAGATGTTCGTTTATTTTACGCTGAATTAAAAAACGAAAGGGATAGAGTATAGTTACTGTTTTGGTGTTTGACTGCGCAATCACTAGGATTCACAATATGATCATCTATCAGGGGAACAGTTCTATAAGGGAGTAAAGATATGTTCTGCTGAGCCTGCTCCTGCGGCTATTCTATCGGTCTGTAATGGTCCACATGTCCTTCTTTCTTGCTGCGTGTATTCCTCTTTACCTCCCCGTGACCCTTTCATCCTTTCCCCTACCCAAACTTGGGTTTTCCCCTAGTTACACCACAGTCTAAACAGAACAAAATTACTGAAGATCACACTATGATATGTAAATTTTCAGATTCCTCCCTCCGTAATTAAGTTTTCCATCAATGCTCCGCGGAAAAACTTCTCTTGCAATCATGCTGTCTCCTTCGCCCACTTCACCATCATCTTTTAAAACGTCGAAAACTGAAAATTATTATTCATAAATCAGTTCACATGGTAAATATAGACTTTTATACATCATCATGATCATATACAGCATGTGTCTGCATGGGAGAAATTTGAAGTCATTTGGAGCCTGTCTGCAGAATAATGCATTGGGTATTGTACTTTGTGGATGATGGCGTTATTTCAGTTTTATTATTGTTGGTCTGGTTTGTTGATCATAATCAGTTCAAATGGACTTGGACTCGAACTACCGCTTGGACAACAGACCTTTCTTTCTAGGGTCTGTGCTTGGAGAATCTTAAAATTAATTCGATAGTGACCTACTTGTCATATAGAACAACTTTGCACACAAATCAGTTTGGGCCTGGAGATTCGGAATTAATTCGAAATTGGAATTTAATCTTTTAAACTGTCCAGAATATAATTAGCGAGATTTTATCATAATTTTATGATGTTGGCGGCCATTTTGTTTTTATGCAAATTAGAAGGTCATGATTTTTGGATTCAGGATACACAAATTGACTTAAAAAGATATAGATACCGCATCACCAAAAAAATGCACCAAAGACTCTATTTTCCATAAATCCGATCGTTAAAATTATCAATTTCTTCATTATATGCGGCAGGTGCATATATATGGGGAGTATTATTACGTAGGCCTACAATCATGACATACCGGCTAAATGTGTTGTATTACTTTGAATAGGGTAATGTAAAATGACTAAGGCACAACATCTTTTTTGGTCCTATAGCGCTATCGGTGCCCGAAGAGGTACCGATGACACTTTTTATCGTACCTTAAATATTTGTGCAGTGCATTCATTTTTTATTTGAATGAAAAACAATAACACTACAACTGTTGATTATTATGCTTGATACAATTTTTACATCTCCAGGGAGAGATGTTCAGAGTCATCGGTACCTAATCGGACACCGATAGTTCTATAGGACCAAATTCGATGTGGTGCCTAATGTTGAATCATGCAATTCGAGGGCTCAGTGGAACATCGCCTCCTCTGCATTGTGAAATGAGATTTTGAAATCAGCATTTGTGATATGATCAAGCAAAATCAGTCGGAAGTCGAAAATATTGATTTATTTCCTAATGTTTTGGAAACTTTTTAATTGCTCATACCTTTTGAACTGGTTGTCCAAATTTAATGGGGGTTTTCTGCAAAATGTAGTTTTGCAAATGCTGTTTAGAATCCTATATAAGAAACTGAAAAATGAATATGTCCAACTTCTTACTGATTTTGCTTGATGACACCACACTTCATTAGAATATAATGGGCTTCATGTGAAACAAGACCTGTGTCCATTTGTAACTCCAAAAGTCACTGACCAATGAACCACAAAGGCCTGTGAGGAAGAATTTTTAAACGCAAAATGGAGTCCTCGAGTTGTGTCTCGCCCAGATAGTAGCCGACATTGATTGGTGGGAAGGGAATGCTTGGAGGTTATGCGGCCCATACACGATCAAAATATTGATCAATATTGGGGACCCTAGATGTAGAAGTGGATACAAAATCTGCCATTGTGCGTGTTCAGTGGTAGATCCATTCTTTTATCTTGGGTCTTTGATATTGATCAATAAGATTGAACGTGTTTGGGCCGCTTTATGAAATGGTTCACATGGCTTCGCCTATAAGCTGGACACCAAAGATAGAGGTTTGTTTCGGTATTTTGAAAATAACGGACATAATGACCAAAACAGGTCCATCATTGGTTATACAAGAGAGCAAAAGAATTAAGGTACTGCCAGTTATGTACGCCCCTATAATTTTATCTTAAACAAAGACAAATACCGTATGCCAATACCTGTACCCTTTAGCTCTGATTTAACCTCAAAACGGTTGAGAATCGAAACCCCAAGGAGGGAACACGGTCAAAAATTGTATTTTAATGTTCTATCAATGGCAAACACGGCGCTAATTCTCCTGGTCTCGAACGATTTTGTGTAGCTAAAAGACAATTACCAAGCTAAAAGACATTGGTTCTAATTATGATACACATGACTTTGTATATTATAGGATACAGGGGTGACAATAACTGGTACCTTGCTTCTTTTGCTCTCTGTATATTGTCCAGCATTATTAGTATTTGGTATTTATGTAGCCTCGTCATCGGGTCTTTCACCAATCAAACTTATATGCGTAAAGTCGGCCTTGCGGTACAATCACGACCTGATTGTTAACGGTATCTTCCATAAAATCACAGCAATATTTCGTATTGTTGCCTTATGTGTTTTATACGATGAGAACTGTAAATACTGTTTATAAATGTTTAAATTAAAACGATATGAAATAAAGAAACTCTGCGTTGTTGTTGCTGTAGTTATGTAGTTTGTCAATGAACTTCTTGGAGAATTATTTTCTTGTACATGTAGAACGACAGGAGAAATGTGCTATTCCAGAAAATAAGTGCACTACTTATCAATCAAAGAAATGTCTGAATTTCCAAGCCTGCTTTCTGAAAACGACTGGAATTCCAGTTGCCAATGTCACGAGAGGCTTGGATTGGAAATCCAATTAAAACGAAGGAAAAATTACGGAAATGTCCAAAATGAAGTCTCAAAGTGAGGATTTCTGATTTCGAACTATTTTTCTGCCGGAATTTTTGCCTTTTGGACACTTTAAAAGTCTGCATTTCCAACAGTCACGACTGGACGAAAAGTCCGGAAATCCAAACTCCTCTAGGGGTGTGCATCTGTTTCTGGAAAAAAGGCCAATGAGATGCCATAACTGTTTTAATGCATATACAGTTTATTGATGATGTTACTACATGACAGTGTACATGGTGTAATTCAGATAAGTCAGATCATGAAGAAGAAAAATAATTCCAAACCAGGCCCGTACGCAGGGGGGGGTGGGGGGGTGCGACCGCATCTCCTCAAATTTGCAAAAGTATACAAAAAGTCCCAAAATTTCAGAATTTGCGAGCGTAGGGAGCCAAAAAATCAAGGTTTTTTACGCTTTTTTGGTCAAAAAAGGTCCAAATTTGGGGAAGAAAGTCCACTTTTCACAAAATTGCCTCCCTTGAGGGAAAAAGTCCACTTTTTCAAAATCAGCACCCCCAAAAAAATCCTGCATACGGGCCTGTTCCAAACAGAATTGAAATGTGAAAGATAACTATTTTAATATTGTCCTTTTGATGCAATTTGTATTGCTTTAGTTCATAGAAATATTGGTTGCGACTGTTGCTGATGTGATCTTTTAGGAGTAGGCTATACCGTAAAACCTCGTCTACAAGCATAATGCTCATTATGAAAGCTGAATTAATCCAGGTGCCATCCAGCGACAAATATATAACATTATTTAGTTTAAGCAAATAAATTACCTATACAAGCATATACAAACAAATACTATTGTAAGACCAATCTATTATATTTTGGCATATTTACGGCTAGTTCGTATTAAGTAAGCTTTCACCAAAAATACTATATAGGCCCCTATGTTGTAGACGAGGTTTTACGGTATATTACGGATTTTCAAACCAAAAAAGAAGAATCAAATAATCAAGACATTAAATCAATTAAAATTACCACAATATTAAGGGCAAATATTTCTAGGTTAAATGGCTTTAAGCATGTTCTCTAGTTCATCGCGTTGAAATCAGTAATTATGATATCAAACGCTTTCTCACAAACGGGAACAATCTATTACTAGTCCGAATGGTTATGTCCAAAAAGGGTTAAGTTAGGGTTTAAGGCATTGCGATTAAGGTTAGCGATATGATATTAGAGTCAATGGATATGATTAGGATAGGACTGGGGTATGTTATAGGGTTAGCATTAGCAAGAGCTCAGGATATAGGTTAGGGTGATGTTTAGGGTTAGGGAAAGGATAAGTGTTTATAACTAAGTAATTAGGGTTTCGGACTAATGACCCTTCGGCCTATAGACCTGTAATATAACCGTTTGAAACGGGTATTTAGAAAACATATGAAACAATCCCTTTGATGTCTTCAAGTCGTGCATTTATCTGATCAATTATGTTTTGACATAATCACTGTCCTACTTCGCATCATGACTAATGTTGCAACGTGCACCTACAAGAGGTCAAAAGGTCATCCAAGAGTTGTTCATTCCGATTGCTGATGATTTCTCCTCCGGGAGTTGGGTTTCAGTTCTTCTGAAAGATATTCCTAGGTTAACCTGACCTTTGACCTAGCAAGTATGACAAGAGAAATGTCGACCATCTCAGGTTAGGTTTTGGATCACGCAAACTTGGAATAAACAGATGATGGAAATTCTGTGTACATGATACAAGCAATGAATATGCTGATGACGGAGCTAAACGGAGAAAGATACCAGTCTTCAGTCGCGTCACACAGTGTCTTCGACCCTATATCTTCATGGCAGGAATCGCCATGGTAGGTTAAATCCACAACCACGATTAGCCATTTGGTTCAAACCTTTAAAGCTCTTTTAAACTAATAATTAGTCGAGGGACATAACTAAGGCTACTCACAATAGCCGGGTAATCGATCTTGGTTGTGCGTGATTAAGCTTGTATACCCCATTGAGGTCAATGGTCATCGACTTTTATACTGCCTACAGTGAGTGCAGCTGTACTACACGCTGCACGCTGTAGTCCATAACAGGACCAACGCAATATAAAATGGTCAAATTTTGAGTTCAAAGCGCACGGCCAATTTTCAAAGCGCATTCTAGCGACTATCATATCTGTTCAACACGTATTTCCAAGTTTATGAGACCAAATCTGGTTTCTTGAGAAAAAAATCATGACGGGAGATATTCATCATTTTCTAACCCGGTATCAGAAGATTTTCGTCTGATATCAAAATCGTGCATAGCAATTCACGTGTATCGATCCCGTGTATTCATTTTAGTGTCCCTTCTGCACCAAATAATTATTAGCCAGGCGGTGTCGGTGTGCGTCATGGAATATTAAAATGCGACGCGAAATATTTTTCAGCATGAACTTAATATTTAACCTTGCAGGTCAAATTCAATTTGATTCAAGAAACTAATTTGTTCTGGCCTGTACGTATACTGCAAAAGCGTGTAAACATTCAAAATCTTAATTTCCTAGTTTTTGCAACCAAGAAATTCCAGTATCTTTACGTTGTGCCTTTGTGTAGTGCCTCTGTGACGAGCAGTTGAAATAAAGTTATTGACTTGGTTTATTTGGCCACTACATGCAGTGAGAGAATTAGTATTTTTGAATATAAAAATCAAATGTTATCAAAAAAGAACATTTTACTTTACTAACAAAACAAAGTAATGGCAATGATCATGGGCTTTAACATTTGCGTCATATTCTTCAAAGAGAGCTTTCTAATTTGAAAAAGCGAAGTAATTTTAATGTTTGCCTCGCCTTTATATCGTCATGACTTATCCGTGTGTGCACATGGTGCATGGTATCGAAGTCTGCCGGATCATGTGGATGCCGCGGTAGCCATGATCATGATGATGCACCATGGATGTACCCGTGAGGTTGCGAGTAACCCGGGGCGAGTAATAATATTGGTGAGGGGGCCCAAGTACCCTAGAGCCCCCTCCCCATAATCTGAGGTAAAATTCATAATTTTAGGGTAAAATTCATAATTATAGGATCAGATTCACAATTTTAAGGTAAAAGATATAATTTTAGGGTATAATTCAAAATGTAAGGTACAATTCATGTTACCTTGGTAAAAAAACATCCTTTTCCCGCCAATAAAGTTGGGCAAAGTATGGTTTTGCCCAACCATGGTCACATGGTGTTCCTTTGCGAACTGTGATTGGTCATTGTGTTGGGCAAAAATGCATTTCAGAAAACAAGATGGCCGATATGAGTGGCTTGCTGCAAAGCGGTGGATCGGGGTCTTCAAGATCTGTTGGAGACATTTGAAGGTATGAAATTATATTATAATGTATAGGCCTATCATTTCATCGGGAATAACACTTAGTTTAAGTGTGTGCGAGGCCGAGACTGTGAGCAAGACTTACGATGCTTTATCGACGACAACTACCACCACAACCGGTAAAGCTTAAGCTTAAGCTTACCGGTTGTGGTGGTAGCTGTAGTCGATAAAGCATCGTTTCTTGCTCACACTCTGGCCTCGCACACACTTAAACTAAGTGTTATACCCGATAAAATGTTTATAATATAATTTCCTGCCTTCAAATGTCTCCAATTGGTTAAAATATGAACAATGAAATGAACTTCCCATTCATAGTGTTTAACCAACTATTGGTTATATTTTGCCCAACATGCTTTGCCCAACTGGTTGGTTACCGTAATGTTAACCAGTAGTTGGTCAATGTTTTTAACCAACCTGTGGTTATATTGTTACTCAACCCAGGTTGGTTAACAATATAACCAACTGTTGGGCTGTTCACCTGTAAATACATGGTTGGTTAAAATTTTAACCAAGTTGGTTAAAATTTTTAACCAATGTTCTGAGAGTGTAGGTACTATAAGGAGTGTGAACGTTTCCAACTTTGCTAAGTTATCGATCTTGTTATACATGTTATACGAGGAACCAAGTTCGATTATATATCAATTATCATTATGAAGTCATCCTGATCAATTGATATCAGTTTATATATATCTGCAAAAGACAATAGTCCAATACTTTTGTCGTATATATAAAAAAAACCTATCGTGCGCATTTTATATAAGGATCTTACTGATATCGCCATGGTCAAAGGAATACAAGTATTTGATTTTTACACCACGCGATCAAGGGAACCAAGTCTTTCAGACAAATCGCCATTTACCGTTTATCGTTTTTGTTGTAAATAAGGTGTTTCGATAGGGTTTTACTTTGATTATTAAACATCATGTTTTTACTCTTGATAAATATAATACAAAAAAAGATAATTACAGTTCATAAAAGGTTCAATTTCGCGTAAGAAATGCTTCATTTCAAACACGCAATCATCTCAGGTATTCAAGCGCACCATATTGGCTTTTTCGCCTCAATGTCAATGCCCGAGATATACCTATTGCGTAGATCTGAACTAATACTTACAAAACATTTCCGTGGTTGTGGTTCGGTCGGGTCGGCTACCGACAATCTATACAATATTTTACAAGTTTTTGTTAACTCTCAAAACTAGAAGTGGCTTTTGGTGTTGCCGGCTGACGATGATACAGCGTGACTATGCTTGAAAAGAATTGAAATAAAAATAGTTGTGATCTAAATACACATGGTATTTAATGGGGTTCTTTGGCATTCCATTGCCTTCAATGTCTGTCTCTGCTTTTAACTTTTGAAGACAGCGGTAGCGTTTGGTCTTGGCTGTGTATACGCAAGGAATTATCATTGCTGTCAATAAATACGATGTTACTTTTTCTGACATAACATTTTTACTGAACTCTGACAAGTCTGGAGACCAAGCTTTTTTTTCGTTTCATGATCTTTGTTCTACTTGACTTGAAATCCTAAAATATCTCTAGACTATTTCACTTAGGCCCTAATATAATCTAGCGTGTCTAGTGGCCGGCTATCTGCAACTTTGTGAAAGAACGGATTGGGCATTTTTGGGTCCTTGAGAAAGCATCACAACAAGTGAGGGTGTAGTACTAGAGGAGGTCGATGATAGCAGAAAATATGGCAGTCAACTCTTACCAAAAGTTTCGAACTTCGAATCTTTGGTGCTGTTTTGTGGATGTGAATCGTGGACCATCACCCCTAAAATTGCGAAGGGGTGGATGGGTTATACCCGCATGCTTGAACTGTTCTGAATGTTCACTGGAAGGAACATAATTATGACAAATATATGCAGACCAATATGGAGATCCAAAAATAAGCCTAAGCCATAAGATCAGGGAAAGAAGAATCCGGTTTGCTGACCATTGTTCCATAGGTGAAGAGCCCGCATCAACATGATTAAAAATGGTTCATTGGATACCCAAACACGGGAGGCGGGAACCTGGAAAAACTACTCTAACCTATACATGGGCATTCTAAAAGATGACACTGGACTGTAGGTAGCAGTCGGACTTCAGGACAGCAATGGAGGACAGAAAGTTGTGGAAAGCCATTGCAGTTCGAGGACATCACTCGAATTAAGCATTAAAGTCTTCTTGCTTCCAAAAAAGAAGGAAGATAAGGAAAGGAAGAGTTCACACTAAGTTTGGCCAATGGTGTAAAACGGGAAACACAGAAGTTTACACTGCAATGGGTAGTTTTGGTGCGCTTCTTTCCTGATTCCCTTCCCTTTCCTTTCCTAGTTTTGGTGCGCTTCTTTCCTGATTCCCTTCCCTTTCCTTTCCTTTTTGTTTTCCCTTATACTTTTTCCGTTTTTGTTTGCCTTCCAAATGTTCGTTTTCGATTTCCTTTGTTCCACACTGTGTTTAACAATTTGTTACCATAATTTATATTTAATACTTAGACCTATGAGGTTGCAGGTGTTTTAAAGAACAGCTTTGATCCGGAATAATCTCATATATATAGAAAAGAAGCACATGTGTTTCGTCACAGTCCGTTTACCTAAATAAATAGAGTAAACATCAATAAAAGTACAAAATACCCACGGTTAATGTTTTGCCCGGTAAACAACTGCATTTTTTTTCATGTACCCTTAATAGTAAACTTTACTGAAGCAAAGGGGCGTAAAGTTGGGGATTAACTGTGAGATATACTATCAGTTTCAGACAATAAGGACAAAATAATAGGAATTGTGGTACAGAATAGAACAATGCTGAAGAAGATATAATAATATGATCTTATCTACAAACGTTTTGGCAGGGCAAATATATAACTGCTGTTGAAGTCTCAAAATTATTACCTTTTCCCTAAAATAACGAATGTCATCACAAAGGCCACCGTGTCAATCTAGATATGGTTATGCTCTTTGTTTATGCTCATGTAAATGTACTTTTCATGTACTTCTTCATGTATATTTCAAAAATTGTCATGAAAAATTATTTTACATTTAATTATATTTCACCTGTTGTGGAAATTTTTCATCCGCACATTAAGGTTAACGCAAAGCTTGATTACTCCCTTTAATTGGTTTTTGCTAAGCACTATGGATTTTATTATTAGTACACAAAAGCAAAAGGTGAAAATCTCAGCATCATCCTTATCTGACTAATTTATCAGTTACACCCCATCAATTAGGACAGATGAAAGAGAGACATGTTGAATGTTATAGGCACATGTTGACGAATGGCGACTGCTTCAAGTCATTTACTGATCTCTATCTAGAGATTGGCTATTTAATTTTTAATGATATTATGAGCTTTGGTGAAGGTGGTGGTTAACGCTGAGATTTTGTATTCTAATAATGTGATTTATAAATTATATCGCCTTCTTCTTTTTAGGAACTGGAGCTATAATGATCAAATTGACGCCACAATTTTAATTGTAATTTAAGTGAATCGTTGTAAAGATTATAACCGTTTATCTTCTTTGCAAATTGGAGGTAATGATACAATTGATGCCATTATTTCCTTAATTAATTACATTTTAAATGAATTGTTACAAAATATCACCAAAGAGGTAGCTTGAAACAGGAGATGAAAAAATAAAGGAAGAGGGGAGGATGAGAGAGAGTGTGAGAGGGGAAGAGAGAGAAACAATAAAACACAATAACAAATACATACACAAGAACAAATGGATGCAAAAGTCACAAGAAATTATTAAGAGAGATATGAAGAATAAAACAATCACCTTCTAATAGTTTTTGGGTGTCCAGTGAGAGAGCTGATAGATGTGACGTCACATGTCCACCGTCTAATCATGCTAAATGACGAAATAGCCCAGTCAAATAATGAAATGACCCACCACTAAATCAGAATCCATTTTTCATGCATCCATCTCCCAAAAGCTCACACAACATATCAATAGACCCCGAAAATCCAAGTAGTGGAACAGTGCCCAAAGTTGCCCAAATCGTGTTAAAAACCATATTGAATATTTTAATTAACCAGAGCTGATGAACTTTACAATTTCACCCCTGCATAAGCGGCCATTTTGGATTTATGCAAAGTAAGCAAAATTTGGACTATCGGGGGCTTTTGTGTAATGTTCGTCATGTTTCTGAAATGAATAGTGTTTAAATAGATTCTGTTGCAATTAGTGGTGGGTTAAGCTTTTGTTTTCTTAATTTGACTGCGTTAAAATGCTGACGACCTCTATTTAACGTGTAGATGCTTTGCAAAAGAATAGTTGAGTTGTTGCAACCGGAAAGTGTACTAAAAAATGTAAAAACTGTACCTGGGGACAAATTCGGAAATTCGGAAACCATCGATTTGCAATACAATGAGCTACAATGTATACGAGGCGGTTGAACTATTTCACAAAAATCGTGATTTATCATAGTCAAATGAAAATAATCTATCAATTATGTTAAAAAGTGAGAAAGACGACACATTTTTCTTCCGAACATCTGCTTCTATCTCCTCCGACGGTATTGCTTTAATGTTTTAGCATATAACATGTTAAGAAAAGCAACAACCTAAACCCATGGCTACTCCTGTGGCTACTCCTGTAGCTTCCTGTTGAAAACAAAAATGGTTTGTGGACAAGCTTGCGAGTATAAAAGATTCGTGGAACTTTAACAGAATACAGGTATATGATAGGCTTTTGATGAGAATGATCCAATGCCGACGAATTCACGCATGCAGAACAAGTGTCGGGTGAAGTTTGTGTCGTGCGTATTCATGGTATTGTTGTCATAATCTTTACTACTAGGATTGTAACTTTGGATGTTATCTATATAAGTCCTATCTTAATCCAATCTACAGAGATCGCGTTCGGATAGGATGAAAGCTTTAGTATAAGTATGTACAGCCCACAGTTGCGCTTCATTATTCACTGTTTCATTTGAGCATGTAAGCATAGTTAGCGATGGAATAAAACCAAATAAACCCCTGAAACCCTGAAATGAATAGAAAGAATATAAATTATGGCAATTATGCATTATGACCAATAACACAACAGGTGTTTTCAGATGGTATAGAATTCTTGAGGATCGGTGAACTCGAGAATTGCGACTCCTAAGTCAATTCCCGACTGCGTGTCCACATGACTCCAAGATAACCCAAGAAAGTCTCTATTGAAGCGTATTTCCATTGGGGTCCATTTGAACACCGCGGGACGGGTTGGGACTCTAACAGTCAGGGGTTAACACCCTACTCTTTTCGAAACTGGCTGCGAGATACATGTACAAGCACGGCTCTCTGTACACGGGCTTAACATCCCCTCCGAATGACGGAGTACTTTCATGTTTCATTAACCAATTCTAAATGAACCAATGGGAGAGCAGAAATCTGAATTTCAGAGGTTACCAATTAATTTCAGACATTTTCCCCAAGTCAAATATCCCATCGAATCGCAACTGCATTGAACCATGCACCAAGTAGGCTACCTTAACCATTAGACCACCCTCTCCCATTATAGTTGATGCCAAAAACACATAGTTAATGCCAAAAGATCATGCGAAAACAAGACCGAACATGAACATTGTTATTTAAGTATTGAAGAATATTATAATATCCACAATGATCACCCTCCATCGATCAATCAGAAAGTACATTCTTCATCACGTGATTTGTTGTCATCCGGGGTCTTCTACCGTCATGCAGGTGATGGAACTTCCACCGGATTTGGATGTTCTTGAAGTTGGAGGCTATAGCCTTAAACTATTATGTTAAAGGAAAGATATACATTTGCAAGACATTACAACAGGACAGACACACTGTCTAGGATGTATCCCTATCCTTTGGCAACGTTCACAAGATTGATAGTAAAAAACAAAAATACAAACAAAAAAGCATACTACATGTTGCGAATGTTTGAGTGATTACAGTAAGCGATACCGCAAAGATGACCATTCGTCAGCCCGCCTAGGCCGGGCACCCTAATGATTTAGACTACTCCAGTTAAAATCTGTACACCCCCTATGGAAGACATGATTTTACTCTCCCACGCAGGGGGTGTGGATTTCAAACGGAGTCGCCCATTCAGGTAACCCCATTTGAAATTTACACTCCTTGTGTGGACATGTTTTCCATAGGGGGTGTTCAAGAAGCTACTATATAGAATGGCCCATTATTATTTGGCGCTCAGTTCAGGTGCTCTATATATTTAAGCTGCAGAGAATAAAGCGACTCGCGCTCTATATACAGTCTATATAAGTTCTATAACCATCGGAAAATGTAACTAGCGCCATCACACTATTATTCCTTTCTCAAATCTGACGCATTTAGTATTCTACCGTGCGCCCTCAATGATTAAAGCCTTGCTTACTTGCTTTAAAATTTTGTACTGTCGATGTCATCTTCATAGGGTGTGAAGTATTTGTCTCGTTATAGCAAATCGCATCGCGTAATTTAAAATGATGACAACCCTCTTTTCCAATCTTAAAAGGTTTTTGACTGATAATATATATACTGCGCCAAAAAAGTATCCTTACACTTGGAAAAAATAATCACAATTTAAAAACTGAACAATATTGGAATAAATTTGTTCTTTTGAATAGATGCACTATCTAATCATGCACATTATGACACCACATTGTATCCAATGTGACCTCGATAAGTAAAGTTACAAGCATTATTGAATAGACGAAGGACCAGTTTTAAAAGTGACAAACTGGTCTATACAAAAAAAGATTCCAACAAGCGCAACAAAGAGACAACGCAGTTTCTTCAATGAAGCTTTATTTAAAACAGTTTTTATTTCAGTTTTTACTTCTCTGTACTTTTCATAACTTTCATTTTATCTGTCAGTTCTTTTGTTTAAGCTTTCCTTTGTTCCCTTTGTTTTAAATTAAAGACACGCACAAATTAGCCATTCACCACTCTCAAACCAGATGTCTAGTCAGTGGAGTTTTGAATAGGCCAGTTTGACACTTTTAAAACTGGACCTTCGTCTAATCAAATGCTTGTAACTTTGCTTCTTGAAGTCACATTGGATTCAATGTGGTGTCATAATGTGCAGAATTAAATGGTGCATCTATTAAAAAAAACAAATTTATTCCAATATCAGATATGGTTCAGTTTTGAAATTGTGATTATTTTTCCACAGATATACTTTTGTAGGTCCTGTGGTTCTTGAGTTATGTTGTAAAGAAGGCTGAAACAACAACACTTTTGTAAAACGTACATAACTCATTAACAACAATAAATTAAGCAAGTATATGATTAACTTTTGCAAAACATCAAGGTATTATTTTTTAATAATATATTGATCTAGATAATGAAAATCGATTTTTTTGGTTGCTTCGACCAACAATACCGCGTCTACCCTTAAAGACCTATCGCCACGGTTCATTCATTTGAAACATTTGGAATACAAGTATATATAATCTTTTACGATGATATAGGTCTTACCATGCTTACGGCCCATTTATTGCCATTTACGCAGTGCAGGATATCATCAAATTAAAATATAATTCAATTCGTTATTGTGATCCTTTCGCGGCAGAAGGCGCTCCTTTTTCCGTAAAAGATACGTCATTTTCTTCCAACATGAACGGAAATGATTTGCGTGTGCCATGCGTACTTACAACGCCCATTTGATTTCCGGAGTAGACGTACGCATGTCTTTTGTTTAAAAAACAATAGCACATTATGGACGTGAGAGAGGGGGAACTTGTTTCGTTTTTGTTTAAACGGTCGCTCCGTGTGAAGACACACTTGGGTCCTGATGGGACCAGGCTCAAAATGCTCAAGCCAGGCTAAAAAGCCTAGAGGGCCATGGGAGGGAGATAGAGAGTGAGGGATGGGAAGGAGTAAGGGGAGGGGGAGAGACAGAGAGAAAGGGGAAGGGCGACAACACGACTGCACCCATATACCACAAGCCATTCACTGACTTGAAAACAAAATATGCGTACATACGAAAACGATAATTATTATATTACACCGTAATGTAAAAATACATCTTGTACTTGGAAGGAAGAGAACGACAGTAATAGGGATGAAAGATATAGTATATTAGAGGAAGAGGAGGAGAGAGAAAGAGAAAGAGGCTGTGCAAAATAAGTATCTGTCCCTCAAGTGGGCAAAAAAGGGGGGAAAGCAAATTTTGGCAGGCAGTGGCCGTGTGTAGCCAGGATTTTGGAACCGAGGGGACACAACTTGTAAATGTACCGACGGAAATATTTTTGACGACGGAAGTTGTGATTTGTTGACCCCCCCAAAAAAAAAAAAAGGAATATAGGCGGTACCATCATAAAAACACAAAATTTTTATATGAAATTCAATTTCATTCACAATTTTTAATCATTTGAATATATGAATACAAAAGCCACCTAAGTCCATACTTTGGCCAAATTGAGTTAAGCATGGGAAATTGTTGCTATACATAGGCCTGTTATATGCATGAAAGAACATCTCACATTCATCCTCTGTGTCTATTGGGCATGTGAAAAATAGCATGTATGAAAGAATCACCCAATTCCATGATTTGAGTCTTGTAACACATTGATTGAAATCCAGTATGTATAAAAGTCCACTTGTAACACATTCATTGCTGGAGAATGACTTTTGAACAAAAAATGTGTTTAATAAAGGAAAGTGTGTGGTTTATATTACATGGCAGAATGCTTATCAACATTATACATACATGTGTGCTTTATTTTGTATTATCTTACTAGTGGTAATCTCATTCTAACATTGTTGTCTTTGTATATGATTCAAAAACCACCTAAGTCCAAAATTTAAAATGAACCCCACGAAGTCCCTGAAATGCTAATCGTCATACCTAATACAGGTTAATCCACTCATTTGCACGTAAAACTTACCATATTGACCAGGTAAATCTAACTGAAGGAATTAAAATGATACACAGGTTTTTCTTTCAAAATAACTTCGCATGGACTTAGGTGGCTTTTGTATTCATGTATTCATTTGTTTACAAATCTCCCCTTTTTCTGTCAACCTGGGTAAAAAAAATAGTCTATTGTTACCCCAATTTTTTTTTTCACCAACCCCTTCCGTCTACCGACGGCCTTACATGAACCGATGGCCATGACGAGCGGGGGGACACTGCCCCCTGCCCCCCCTGCTGGCTACGCCACTGTTGGCAGGTCAAAGAGGGAGAAAAGCAATTTGAGCAAGTCAAAAGGGGGCAAGACACTTTTGGCATGCATTTTTGGCACATATTTTGGTGCACGCTTTAAATAAAACGCTCTAAAAAGGCTTAAGAAAACAGTACGGAGATGTCCAATTGTATGTACAAAATGTTAACTTAGTATGTGCAAGGAGGGGGCAAGGATTTATTGGCAGGCTGAGAGGGGGGAAAGTATCTTGTTGTCTTGTTCGTTTTATACAGAGGGAGGGCCACGAAGAGAGAGACTGAGAGGGAGGTGAGAGGAGTAAGGAAGAGAAAGAAGAGCCTAATTCAATTCTGTTTATAAGCAGTGGCGGCACCAGAATATTTTTCGTGGAGGGGTATGGGGGAAAAAAGTGAATGTTAGGGGGGGGGGAGGGGGGGTCAAAATTATGAAATTTCCCCAAAATTGCCTTTTTTGTTTGTTTTTTATTGGGGGTAAACAGCGGAAAGGTCATTGACTGGGGCATTCCCCATGCTTCCCCGTGGCGCCGCCGGATAAGATCTTCAGGGTGTTGCAAAAACGGGAAAGACAACGCTATAAAACTCGAAACTGAGCGTATTTGCATTTGTAATATTTTGTTTTCCCCTCTGTACATTTTGTTCTACTGACACAAATGCAAATTTCATGTTAGAAAGGTATGCAAAAAAAAAAGAAAAAAGAAAAAGCGCAGTGATTTATAGTGCGCTACGCACAGGCACAACGCCTAGACGTTGATCCACAAGCCTCAGCACACTTTACAGGTGGTCGCTGACCACTATGGCTCCACATCATTCCATAAACCATTAAACAACAATTCAGGGACTTTGCTGCTTCAAGAGCGCACACCCTAGACATTCCACAAATAACCATCGCAACCAGGATCAGCTCCCCGAGTTTCGTACGGGTTACAACGAGACAAATTAGCAGTGAGTTCCTTGTCCAGGGTAATTTCAAGCTAACTCAATTGCAAGGTAAAGAGAAAGAGATTGTGGCTTATGGCGTCTTTTAACATGCCCTTTACTTTCAGTATGTACCTTATAAACACCTCGTCAAAGATAGATTTAATAATTTATTTATTCATCCAAATAATTTAGTCTTTGTCGAGAAAATGCCATCAAAGACGATAACATTAACATTACTGAACATTACTGACGCTTTTTTTTAAAAAAAAAGCTTTTATATTATATTTTTCAAAATTTTGATGTGCAATAATGTTATACATGTATGTACCAGTGATGAAGTCTAATAAATAAATAAATAAATAAATAAATGAACGCTAACGTTTTTTGCCACTTTATCTCGTTTTGCGTATCGGCTTTTATCACTAAATGAAAATCACCAAATTGTCACTTAATTGCTAATAACCTCTCGCAAAAAAAAACCCAGTCAAATTAAGAATAATACGGAGTAACATACTTATATTTGGATTGAAAATAAATCAGGGTAATCAACGTGGAAACTATTGTGTAACGCGCCATTAATGTTGTGGAATTATGTACTATTAGCTAAATTTCTCAGCACAAAAAAATCTATAAATTGCAGTCCTGATGATTTTGTTAACTTTTAAACTGATCTTTTAGAGGAAACATTTGATATGGTTTTAGAAAAGGGTACTCAACCACTAGGAAAATGATTCCGTTTTAAGTTACCAACATATCTCTTGTGCGCAGATGGTAAACAAATTACTCCATAGCATCGAAGAGAACGCATTGCAACTCTAGTTCTTTTTAGCTCTATTATTCGACTTGCCTAAGGGGTTGTGACATCTTTGAGAGAGCTGTTACATAGCCTTTTTAGCTGGGATAGATTTCAGAAACAATGCACTTTTGGTTGGCTCGAGTATGCCTGTGTGAAGACCAAGGGAGTAATCAGTTTATAATCACCCGGGCGAATCTGGAAAGCAATGATTTCATTTTAGCGATGTGACGGCCTTGCGCTACCCATACTACAGTTCATGTACTATCTCTTTGTTCTAAAATTGGTGGCAAATATAATCATACTGAAGTTAGCGCCTGCCTATCTTCAAAAGCGTATTATAACAGCTCCTGGTATCTCCTCATGTAGTGAACATAATTCAGTAGGCCTATGCGTGTGGTAGTTGAGTCATCTTTATTTTTTTGTCACAAAAAGGTTCTTTTTCAGGAAACTGAGTAAATTGAAAATTCAGCGGACTGCATCGTCGCACACGACTCAGTTGATTGATGCAGGGCAAGTGTTATATCTACATGCAACAATTTTGATATCTACTCTTTAATTTTCTCACGTTTGGTTCTCATGCAGAGGAGCTAGACCTCTCGTGCCATGTCACATAAATTTACTGGTGCAAATTTACCAGTGTTTTGTTTAAAACACATTTATTGAGAGCAAATTAAGGTACAGCGATGGGATGCCAGTTAGAACCATAACGTAATTTTATCCGTGGGAAATGTGGGTATTGACTAAAACGTAAAAGTCATCTAGTCACAAAAAAGAGACACCGTAAGCACCATAAAGTAGGCTATACTCTGGGCTATACCTATCGGGGTGAAGTGGGTTCTTTTTTATAGCTCAAAATACAATCAACCAAAAATTTATCGTTTTTATCATGTGTTTGACACCAATAAGGGCAACAGATTTTAAACAACCGTTTTTCTTGCCTATCAGTATGGCGTATATAATTTTTCAGGTGTTTCAAATATTGTCTTTGGAAAAAGCATTGATGATCATGCACTCTTTATAGATTGTGGCTACACCGTCGCCAAGGGTATCTGACTGGTGCAAACAAAGTACATGGAGTACCAATGCTGCTGCTGCACAGGACCCGCCATACTGCACTGGTACTATAGTGATACTCCCCTGGTACTGTAGAGTACCAGCTAAGTACCTTGGCGACGGTATACCTGTGCAGGCAGCCCAAATGGGAATCTTGCAGTGTAGTTTTTGTCCGTGCAAACAGAAAAGAGCCAGTGGCGTGCGCAAAGAGGGGCCGGGGCACAGGTCCCACCAGTTTGACCCATCAGTCGATGAAAAATGGTCATTCTTGGGAACTGAAGTGGCCACTGTGAGATTCAGGGGCTCTACCCCCTGGGAGGTTAAAAAAATAGTGAAACCACTATACATTGCTCTTCACTTTTTCAAACCATGTAAAAAATGGGTCAACCTTTTTGGGCGCAGTCATTCGGGGGAACAGGATTGTGTACCCCTCCCCGGTCACAAAATCCTGTGCACGCCAAAAGCTATTTTTATTAACTTTTTATTTAAATATGTTCAAAAGACGGGATGTTTTATAGTGTATGAAATATATTGAAATATTCACATGTTTTATTTTTTCAATCCTTTACGCACTTCATTCAACCTTGAACACAAATCATTTACATCACGCCACAATCAACAATAATCGTTTATGATATCTGCTTAATTTATATCACGTTCGTGAAGAGCATCAACAAAACTGTGATTGGTAATTGAAATAATATTGACGTATGGCGTAAACATGGAATTCTGAAACATAGAGTGACAGTGTGATCCATCCACGTTAATTGATTAAGTGTCATTGCTCAATGATATTGCAATTGAAATCACGATTCCTGGTTTGTATTGAGAGATATGGATTTTGGTAGAGCGTTTTACGTAAAAGTCCTACTACGTGTAGCTAAGAAAACTATTACTAAAAATAAATAATAAATAAATTTCGGATTTATATAGTGCCTTTTTCAGCTAGATCTTGAAGGATTCAAAGCACTGTAATTTCGCTGCCATGGTGAATCATCACAATCAGATCGCATCATCTAGGCCAGTTGCAGCCGAAACTGGTGCAGACCTATCCGCACTTAGATTGTAACACCCACCAGTTATAATTATCTGTGCAGCTAACCAAACGTCTAATCACCGATTTTTATGAAAACAGGAGGAAACCGGAGATCCCGGAGAAAACCTGCGAGAACTAGCACGGAATCGGGATAAAATAAATGCACACACAGTCCTTGGGCACGGCCGGGGCTTGAACCCGGCACCTCAGTGGTGCAAGGCGAGGGAACTACCGCTGCACCAACTCTCTCTCCCACTACACTTGATTTTCGAAGGGGCCAAATGCCCAAGTTTCTAAGCAATGAGGTCTCTTTTAATTTGCTCCCCAGATACGTTTATGGAAGCGTTAATGTGTCATATCCGCCTTGTCCCCAGATAGGGATGTAATTTCACGTAAAATCGGGATATACTGTGGCTTAAACACCAGTTAAAGACGCAAGATAAGATGCATTATCCACAGATAAAAGAGACGCGAGGCCCGGCATCCTAGGTTTTCATCCATTGTTTATTCTTTAATATGAAGACCGAAACATTAACAGCAGTTATCTATGGATGCAACGCTGACGGGCTGGCGCCAAGATAGCTATTAACCTCTCGTCGCTTGAAGCTCTGCAAATTCTAGTCTGAAGCTACGTGTGCTGGTATAGGTCATTCCAAATGGCTGCAGTATAGAAAGAAATTGTATACCAATTTGGATCTTGGGATTTTCACAACATTGTCGTACGATATGATAGGGCACAGGTCAACTGTATACGAAGGAGTGAGAGAAGCTGATATAATGGCGATCTGATGCTTCGTCGTAATTCATGTGATGAAAGCAGAGTGGACACTCCCAGTGCTCGGCGATGGCACAGTGGTTAAATGTGAATGTGGTGCGAGTTTAGGTCATCCTCAGGGATGCCTATAATCATGATGATGCGATCGGTTCGCCGCTGAATTGCAACAAGTGATGTGGATGTTGCTCCAATTCACACAGAGCTTACATGTTTGGTGATACAGCCCTTTCATGGTAAAAGCAGCTCGTCCAAGCAGTTCTAGTAATGGCTAGCATTTTTCATTGCTGGTAACCACACATGTGACCGTGACATCTTGCTGATGGAGATACCCAGTAGATAAACACGGTATGTCTCTTATAGTGTCACTCCAAAGAAGTGGAGACTTGGGTAGCAAGTTGCAACAATCTGCAACTTGCCATTGTGGTAGTCTTACACCTACAACAAGCAACACCCGTGGCAACACCAAATAGTACATTAAAAGATGAGCCCAGTATTCTAGCTCCTGTAGATGTCTATAGTAGCAACTGCTTTTCTTTTTTCCTTGGACTTCATGGAGGTCATGAGTGTAACATGATCAGCCTAGAAGATGACTTCATTCAAGAGCCAAATGTGTGATGTCGTCTATCAATATGATGAATAGACGATGGGCAAGGATGGATCCCTGTAGAACACCTGCATTCATCCGTTTCTCGCTAGATACCTCATCTCCATTTAGAATAACTTTTAGTGAAACGTCATCTTCTCTCTTACTCTGGTTTCATAAGAGGACGGGATAAGACCGTAAACCCAAAAATAATGGTACTTATCAGTTGGATAAGGCGCCTTAGCTGGGGTTTTGAGAATAGCCTTTTTGAATAGGCCTTTAGAAACAATAGATAGGTTTTAGTTACTTCTTTTTGTAGATGTCAGCAAAGCCTCCGTGGGGATATCCGCCACCACGCAGATTATTATTGATATCATAATCTAGGAGCATCCAGGAAGAAACAAACAACATGGAAAAGCGTAAAAGTGTTAGAGAGGGAGTTGAAAGCTAGGTTCTTGGAAGCAATCCATATCTGAACTAAAAGACAAACCGTGACAAAGGGTTAGACATCGACCCTGTCGGTGACAACCTCCTGACCCCCTGGAACGAAGTGGGCGCCACAACATCTTCATCTGTGACGTCATCGGAGGTGTATCAACAACATCACTAACAACAGCAAATCTTCAGAGCAATAACTCTTCAGAGTATATTGAAGGTGCAAAATTAACGATAAGACATGCTGTTTAACATTACCGCCGCGTTCAGAAATTCAATCATCACGACACTAGCAAATAAACAGTAGTTTTATTTCTAAATTAGTTAATTTAAAAACCGTAGTCATTTTTAAATTCTGTCTTCGATTATAACGATGTACACATCGACGCTATAATTTAAAAAAATGACCGATGCTATTTTTCTGAAATTTTCAGAGTATGTAGTATGAACATGTAGAAATATAATCAAGTAGTTGCCCTACCTGCTCTTCACCTAAAATAAAAAGTCCCATACCTCAATAATAATGAAACCTATTATTAAATTATATTCAGATCGAGTTCGAACCAGTTTCGAACAATGGGAGACGGGAATAAAAACCCATGCGGCGTGCAGAGATAACTCACTCGTTCACACACACTCTCTATCACGCTTTCCTTGAGACACATCAACATGGGGTTGTAGCAGTATTTGTATTATTTTGTATGGCACTAACATGAAGAGTAATAAATAGAAGTGACGTAGTTAATCGGATTAACTACCATAGCAATAGAAGAATACAATTTTGGCTATATCGCCCGCACTACAACGTTCATGCGGTACCGATGCTTTGAGCCATAGATGTCAAAGAAATGCTAATCACTTGCACATGTAAGATTAGTCACTTTGAAAAGAGCGGTATTGTATTCAATCTATTATATGATTGAAGACAGGTGATGAGTGCAACCTGCTGCAGTGCAGTGCGGTATATTCAAATAATGTATTCATCTATTGCTATGGTAGTTAATCCGATTATGACGTCACTTCTACGGCGTATTGAGATAATTGAACTTAACAATAAACAATAGGAAACAAAGGATTTATTGACTGTTTTATTGATTTTTCACTACATTTAAAAATGCCAAGTACTATAGACATGATATACATCATTTTAAAGCTAATTTCAAGCAGAATATTTTGGTTGAATATCTCAAAAATGATGATTGGCGACTTCAGGGCTCAATTGTGCTGGATGGTTACATATCACCAAATAAACGTTTACATTTAGTCTGATTTCACCAATAGCCTACCGACTCGCCACTTGTTACAATGGTGGCAGCGGTGGGATAATAAGAGGATTTGTAGATCAGATGGCGATCCTTAAAGGTATTGGATTATTTTATAAGTTTAAATTTATTTGCAACATAACTATCATGTTTTTAGTGTGTAAGTCCAGGGATATGGTATGTCCCGGGGTGTAAGTGATGGGATGGGTGGGTGGGGGGTCACTGGGTTGTGTGTAAAGTGTGGGGTGCATGGATGCGAGAGGGTGATTGTATTTAGCATGAAAAATCTACTTTTGATCACGAGTACATTTTGTGAGGCTATCCAGCATGTCCAGTTGGAGGAAAGTGTGTCTTCGACTCTCTTAATAATACCTTAATTTTACTGCTATATGAGATGCAAAAGAGTGAAAATGCATTCTACAAAAGAGTGACAAAAGTGAAAACTACTCCTAAAGAATTAAAAATATTCTTTCAATGTCCCTTACATCACACCTTGAAAGAGTGGTTTTCACTCTTTTAAGAAGTGATTTTCATTATGTTAGGAGTAGCTTTCACTCTTTTAGGAGTGATTTTCACTCCCTTTTGAGTTATTTTCACTCTTATCACTCCAGATTGGTGAATTAGTATATTTTATATTTCCAAATACTAGTAAGAATGTTTTCAATTTGAACGTATAAATGATGTTACAATATCACAAATGTCACAATTGTTTTTATTACAGTTTTCATTAAAACAGAAGTGAATCGTTGACAAGTTGACAGTATGACCGTTGTGTTCTTATTGTATTTTTCGGACCGTGATAAAAACCGTTTATCATCATAAACATGGTAAGGGCTGTATCAATCTTCTCTGTGCTAAAATGCTTGTGACTTGAAAAATTGCCTTCCCGGTGCCGCGGCTTCAGAAAAACGAGCACTTCACGGTTGTTATGAGTCAAATAATTGTCAGAAATTGAGCTTGTAGACTAAGTTTACTTTAACCGTTGTATTAATCGACTGTACAACATTTGTACAAGATTAACTTGTAATTCACATGTTCGTCCATATAGGGAGTTGAATCTAACAGATTTAGGTTTTTGTCGTAATCTTCCTTCTTGTCGTCTACAAATTATTAGGCATTTGCTGTCGAACTGATGTTCTTGCCGATCACGTGAAACTGAATTAAAAGTTTCTACGTGTTGATTATTTTGTTACTTCCTTGCTTACGATTCACTAATGTTATTGTTACGGGTACTGATCGTTAACACCTCACTATTAGTATTGGGTGCGGTTCGAATGCTTCGGACAAAACCACATTTGTCTAGTAGCAGACGTTTGGCTGTTTTTCTGAATGCAGGACTCATTCCAGCCAGGATCACTGCATCACACCAGCTCCCAGAAAACACAAACCAGGCTCCAATAAAATCTAACCACGGGATTGTATTCAAAGTAAAGTTTCTGTATGTGACAACAGCAAAATACGGTATCCAAACAATAGCGTATGTTATAGTAATGGCGGCAAATATTCGAATGACTCTCCCTTCTGCATGTAGAGCCGATTTTTTGTTGCAGTGCTCCTGACTTGGTCCATATCGTTCTTGGATCTCACGGATTTGTCGACGTGTTATTCGGTACAAATGGATGTATATCAAGGTGATTGTTATTAAAGGCAACAATACAATACAAACGCCACTAAAAAATGTACGATATAAGAAGACGTCAGAATTTCTAAAAAGTCCAGGGACACAAGTCGCGGCGCTGACTGAATAAAACGCAGGAGGCCCAGGAATTAGAAGACATGCGTAAGAAATGGCACATATGAACCAGGTAAAGATAATAAGTCCAATTACTCTTCTTTTAGTAATAAGTTGAGGATATCGTAGAGGTTTCGTGATCGCAACGTATTTATCTACAGTGAGATATATCAGTGATATGATGGACAATAATGGAAATAAATGTAGAAAGAAACACACCCAGACGCACAGATCGTCCGAATACATCCTCTCCGCATTTGCTGCTGGAGCGATGTACGTCAAAGTAGCAATACCGGTGCCGAAGTCAGCGATGGTTAAAGACAAAAGGAAATACCTGTTGTTCTCAGGAATACTTGTTACATGAGGTAACACCACAAGACAGATGAAGTTACTCACAACAGATAAGATTGCAGTTACAGAAGCAAATGAAGTGCGTAGTGCCAAATGTATCGGACTGTAATCTTCAACACCGTGATAAGAGTCGTTTGCCATCGTAATGGTAAATGTTGTATCAATCTACTCTGTGATAAAATCAAATATCTGCTTGTGGCTTTAAAATGCCTTCCCGGTGCCGTGGCTTCAGGAAAACGAGTGCTTTACGGTTGTATGAGTCGAATAAATTGTCGAAAGCTTTGCTTGTGTTTTTAAATCGCTGTATATACTATTATTAATCGACTGTACAAAATTAAGGTTAGCAACTATTTTAAACTGTTGCGATTTGGTAGTTCACAGCATCGTTTTTACGTCGCGTTTACTAGTATTTAAAACAAACAACTGTATATTCTCAACATACGGTACTAGTTTTGCAGACAATCTAGATAACACTAAATCGTTCTTTGCAGAGACGTTTTGTTAAACTGAATTTGCAAATTTTCAATAACACCACAAATCGCTATCAGCAGACAAATCTGTGTGAAGCTGAATTTACACTCAACAATGCTCAATCGCGAGTTTGTTTTTAGCCAATAAGATGGAGCGTATTAATTTAAATTGTGAAAAGCGCTCTACCTCATTGGTCAAAAACAAATCGCCTGTCGCTCCGCGACTGAGTGTAAACTCGGCTTTATAAGATGTTAGTTTTATTCACATAACAACATAACAATACATGATGCTCCACTCGCATGACGCAGTATAACGTTAATGGATATTTTGAACAAGAAATTGAAATAAATTTATCTTTGTTAGGGTGATAATGGTGTCACTTAGACAATAGACAAGAGATGGACTTTTCTTTGATTATGTGCTTTGACCTTCAGATGTTATTAATATCGTCATAAAGTCACAAATTGTATTTTATGTAAGATTTCCTTAAAGAAAGCTCTTAATTTGTCTCGAGATTTTGGTTTGATGAACTAATGGATCCTTTGAAAATAAAATTTATTTTTGTTCTGGTATTATTGACAGATTCAACAATTGATGCATGGGTCAGAATTGTGAAAACCGCTTTGTTCAGCTTGTCCTGAATTTTATAATATACTCAGTTGAATTATTGCAGATTTCGCATATCTGTTAATATATACTACCGTAAAAACTCGATAGTTAGCATAATGTGCTTACTATCTATCGCTTTTAAAAGATGCAAACATTAAGTGCTCCATCCACAAAAGAGTTAAGGGTTTTGAGCAAATCATCGATACACATAGTTATATACGAACAGGTAAACCTGCAAATTTGCGTCTCAACCCCATTTAATTAGCTCAGTTTGTAAAGCGCAGGCCTTTGGTACAATATATCATGTTTTCAAAAGCGCTCGATTAAGCACATATGCTAACTATCGAGTTTTTACGGTATATAGAGGTGCATGCACCAACAATACTCTGTTCTTTCAATATTAGTGAGAGGTGAGATGAGATGAGGTGATGTGAGGTGAGATGAGTTGAGGTGAGATGAGGTGAGATGAGGTGAGATGAGGTGAGGTGAGTTGAGGTGAGATGAGATGAGGTGAGATGAGTTGAGATGAGATGAGGTGAGATGAGATGAGGTGACATGAGGTGAGATGACATGAGGTGAGATGAGATGAGGTGAGAGGAGAGGAGATGAGAAGAGGTGAGATGAGAGGAGGTACGATAAGATGAGGTGAGATGAGATGTGAGGAAGTGAAATACGATGAGGTGATGTGAGATATGGTGAGGTGAGATGAAATGAGGTGAGATGAGGTGAAAGAGATGAGATACGATGAGATGAGAGGGGTGAGATCAGATGAGGTGAGATGAGGTGAGAAAAAGCAAAAGTTTCATACAAAAACAACAAATGCAAACATACGCTACAAACAACAAAAACTCTACCGACTTTATTCATCGCATCGTATCATATCTCATCTCATGAATGCCTATGGTGATAGTTGGTCGGCAGTTGCCATTGCAAGCATTAGTCTTGTTCTTGCAACATTTAATACATAGTGATTGACTTACATGATGCAAGATTAGATTAAAAGTGTGTGTATTTAAAAAAAAGGAAAGACATTTGTAACGTTTCAATTGTAGCATGAAGACATTGACTTTTGCAAACTTGATACGTTGCGTTTATTGTATCACGTAACCAGTTCAGCGGGATTAGTTCCAGACACATCCCAGCAAGTTTGCAGAAGTAAGTACTGGAATTCGATTTATTTACAAATGCTATCTATTCTTGTCCTCTATTCACCAAAAGAAGCAATCAGATGAGATGAGGTGAACTGAGATGAGGTGAGATGGGATGAGATGAGATGGGATGGGATGAGATACGATAAGATGATATGTGATGTGATGAGATGAGATGGGATGGGATGTGATGAGATAAGATGAGATGTGATGTGATGAGATGAGATGGGATGGGTGGGATGAGATCAGATGTGATGAGATGAGATGAGATGTGATGAGATAATATGGGATAGGATGTGATGAGATAAGATGAGATGTGATGAGATGAGATAAGATGAGATGTGATGAGATGAGATGTGATGAGATGAGATGAGATGAGATGGGATGTGATAAGATGAGATGTGATGAGATGAGATAAGATGAGATGTGATGAGATGAGATGAGATGTGATGAGATGAGATGTGATGAGATGAGATGTGATGAGATAATATGGGATAGGATGTGATGAGATAAGATGAGATGTGATGAGATGAGATAAGATGGGGTGAGATGAGATAGGATGGGGTGGGATAAATAACATGAGATGAGATGAGGAGAGACGAGATGAGATAAATGAGATGAGATGAACTGTGCACATATCAGCCCGGCTAGCTCAGTCGGTAGAGCATGGGACTCTTAATCCCAGGGTCGTGGGTTCGAGCCCCACATTGGGCGACTTTATTTTCAATAACTTTTTGTTGTTACTCGGTTCGTTGCGTGTCATTTTTATTTTAATAAATAATTTGGTAACGAGTAAATTTGTAGTGCAAAGTCATTAAGAATGACATTGTCCTTTTGCAAACTTGATATGTTGCGTTCACTGTATCACTTAACCATGTCCAGCGGGGTCAGTTCTAAACACAATATAGGAAGTTTGCAAAAGTAAGTTACCGGATTCGATTTATTTTACAAATGTTATTTATTCTTATCGTTTATTCATCAAAAGAAGCCAAGACGAGATGAGATGAGATGAGATGAGATGAGATGAGATGAGGTGAGATGAGAGGAGGTGAGATGAACTGTACACATGTCAGCCCGGCTAGCTCAGTCGGTGGAGTATGGGACTCTTAATCCCAGGGTCGTGGGTTCGAGCCCCACGTTGGGTGACTTTTTAAATACATTTTTTGGTTTGTCTTTTGTTATTACTTCAGTAATCATGGTGATTAAAATTTTGTTTTCTGATTCGTTTGCTCATTTGTCGGTTATTTGGATGCATGATAAATCTACACTCATATTTTAATTATAGAAATATCTCTCATATTTTAATTATAGAAACACATCTACAAGAAAGATAACAAACATAAAAAAGCGAAAGACAAGAAAACAAATTTGATAATAAGAAACACATAAAGGAATATTCAACTTGAGAAAAAGCAAAAGTTTCACACAAATGCAAACATAGGCGACAAACAACAAAATTAATCATTCATTTTAGATACACAACGCAATATCTTGAAACTTGGAACTTGATACCCTCTATCCTGAGAAAATGAACAATTTTGCACAAGATACACTAATGAGGGCTAATATCGTTATTATCACGTCGCTATTAACACTCCTTACGCTATTAGCGCTAATAGCGCACCTCACGCTAATTAGCGATATTAGCGCTAATAGCGCCTACCATCCTGAGATAATTAACATTTTTTCAAATGATACACTAATGAGCGATAATATCGTTATTAGCACACCTTATGCTATTGGTGCTAATAGCGCATCTCACGCTAATGAGTACTATTAGCGCTAATAACGCCTGCCATGGTGAGAGCATTTTTAGAACTTTTGCAAATGATAGCCTACGCTATAAATGATAAAATTAGCACAACTCATGCTATAGCGCGCATTACCCTAATGGCCACTATTAGCGCCTACCATGCCCAGAACATTTTTACCACTTTTGGAAATAGCTCGCAATTGGTTCACTACCATACGCTGGCGAAGTTACGTAATAATCGGATTAACTACCATAGCAATAGGTCAAAACAATTTTGAATATACCACGCTGCACTGATACGTTCCCGCGGTACCTCTGCATTGAACGATATCATGCTGATAACTTGCACCTGTAAGATTAGTATCTTTGAAAAGACCAGTATTGTATTCAATCTATGATTGCAGACACACACAGGGGATTAAGTTCAACCTGCATGTAGTGCAGCGCGATATGTTCAAAATTGTTTTGACCTATTGCTATGGTAGTTAATTCGATTAATTACGTAATTTCACCAGCGTATTAGCACGAAATAACAAATGTTTGCTATTAGCACGCTATCGTCGTTAAAAGCGAGGAAAAATGCAAATACCGCGCATTTTGCTAGTGAACAGCGCTAAATATCCATCATCATCGCACCTTTATCTGCGTTTACTGTAACCAGTCCAGCGGAATCAGATCCAGATCCAGACACACCCAGCAAGTTTGCAAAAGTAGTACCAGAATTCGATTTTTTACAAATTCTATCTATTCTTTTCATTTATTCATCAAAAGAAGTCAAGAGATAAGATGAGATGAGAGGAGATGAGTTGAGATAAGATGAAATGAGATGAGATGAGATGAGGTGAGATGAGATGTGATGTGATGAGATGAGATGGGATGAGATGAGATGAGGTGAGATGAGGTAAGATGAGAAGGGGATGGGATGGGATGAGATGAGATGAAATGAATAAGATGAGATGAAATGAATAAGATGAGATGAAATGAGACGAGATCAATAAGATGAGATGAGATGAACTGAATACATATCAGCCCGGCTAGCTCAGTCGGTAGAGCATGGGACTCTTAATCCCAGGGTCGTGGGTTCGAGCCCCACGTTGGGCGAATTTTTATTGCTTTTTATTTTCCATTATTATACTTGCACCTTGGGAAGCAGCCCAAAAAAAAATCGATTTTCATCATCTAAATTAATAATTAAGATATTGAAATGTTTGTTAATGTTCCTCCTACAAATCACATTCTTTGAAAACTTATTTGATTTATTGTTGTTAAAGAGTTATGTGCGTTTACAAAAGTGTTGTTATTTCAGCCCTCTTTACAACATAACTCAAGAACCACAGGACCTACACAAGTATATCTGTGATATTTGAATTCCTCTACACACGAGCTATGAAATGATCAATGCAAATTTTGCCAAAGCTCACTGCCATTCGCAAGATGCTGTGAACTACCAAATCGCAACAGTTTTAAAATAGTTGCTAACCTTATTATAGTTTATGGGTTGTCTTGACTTAACGATTTGTTAGTCCATACAGGACCAACGCAATATTTAGCACCATAATCAACGCCGTCAGGCGTTGGTCCTTATAAATCCGTTCGCTACCCCCAGCAGTGCACCCTCATTGTAATAAACAGTGACCAAAACCTAACCAGTCGATAAGTTACGTCATGAATCCAAATATGGGAAATAGTCCCGCCCATCATTCGGGCCATCATTCAACCGCATCTATTACATAACTGGGACTCTCAAGTCATCTCAAGTACTTGGTATCCCAATCGATTGATTTTGATAATGCAATCAAAGCAATACAAACTTTTGAGGTTGCTTACCAGTGCATGGAAATAGTAGATATCTACTATTTTCCATGACCAGTGTAAATCGGGCTGGTATGAAGTACATGAAAGTTTTTTGTTGCTATATCCAGTTAGCAGCCTGCACAACCGATTCTTTTGTTTAGCAATGCTCACTCAGTCATTTAATGAGGCAATACAAACGATCGAATTTGGTGTTGAAATGAGCTAAATTTTTAGTTACACCTTTTCGATGTAAAATTAATTTTCTCGGCCAAATGAAAAGCAATCATTTTCATTTTTTCAGTAAATGTCAGGAAAAATTGTAGTGCTTGATACTGTATTTTTTTTCAAATTGTAGTGTTAAACTTAGGCGCGAAATTTAGTCATTTAGTGTAAGATTTTCGATTTTGATAGGCTTAAACTCTGTCCGCGAGCCTTTTTTGGATCAACCTTTTAGCTTTTCAAAGTAAGATAGTTCGCTAATGAAGGATTTTTCCCAACTTTCTAACGCACATCACCGTGAGCGATATATCATAGTTTTGTCAGAATTTGCGTTTTCATTTCACTATTTTAACTGCCGGCTGACCATTTTTCAAAATCAACGAGTGAAATCTAAGGCTAATACTAGCATTGTGGATCGATATCCCTGGGTTTAATAGGAATACCGGCATGGCTACAGTGTTGCTAGAACTTCAATATAGCAAAGAAATTCCCAGGCCTATAGCGCTCCTACTGATCATGTTTAACCAGAACACTCAATTGGGGATTTGGGCTACCAAATCGCTGGTCGGGCAATTTGCTTTCAATGGAAAATTGACCTGGATAAACAACAAAGGAAATATCGACTATTTCTGTTGGTTGCTCTCGAGATAAAAGTACTGAGTTAGACATTTTCTGAGTATGAAGGAAAAAGGGTAAAATAAAAACGGAAATTCTAACAAAACTATAATATATAGACCCACACGATGTGCTTTACAGAGGTGGAAATATCTTTCTTTAGCAAACTATATTAGTTTGAGACGCTAAAAATGAATTCCGTAAAAAGCTCGCGTGCGAACTGAAGGCCTATAAAAACAAAAAATATCACACTAAAAGACACAATTTGATGCTTAATTTTAACACCAGGATTTGTAAAAAATGTATATCCAAGCACCAAGTTTTTAACTGACATTACTGAAGAAAAAAAATATTGCTTTATATTTGACCGAGAAAATTAATTTCATAGCAAAAGATGTATCTCTGAATTGTGCTGATTTTAACATGTATCGATCGACTTTCAGCGCGACTAAGCATTTCTAAAGAATCAGTTGTCCAGGCTGCTAACTGTATCAGTGCAGAGATAATGTAGGCCTAATCAGTGTTAACAAAAAGTCATTTGTATGATTCTAGGTTTGTTTTCTTTTTTTATTTAATTTTGTCACATCTGTCGATAGGCCTAACCGTGATACCATTAAAAAAGCTAAAAGAACATCAATTCTACACACCGTTTATTTGGAACTGAACTTTGATTTATTAAAGTCATAATGTACGATCTTATAATATGAATTTGGTTATTCTTTTCAAACCTGATTTTATGGCATATTTGTAATGTATACACATGTCACAACTTGCATTTAAATGGAATCAGCCAAATTTGTTGTGTTTGTAGGTAAACAGAGTAAAGTTCGATATAAAGTCATAATTCAAGAATTATGACTTTATATCCTCCTATAGAACTGCGTGTTAAACGGCCAAAATAACAAACAGTGTTTACCTCGTTATTTCAGTTCAAAATGGACAGAAGCCATTCCCGATAATTAGGGCCTATTACTGGTATTATTTCAGCATTTTGAATATATAATGACAAATTAAAAATTTGAAGAAATCGTACATTAACCCTTTAACACCAAACTGGAAATAACAGAGTGAGTAAAATAAAATAAAAGGCGATACCACTCGCAAGTAGGCCTACTGTTGAATGTGTTGATATTTCAAATGCATGTGAAAAAAGGAACGGAAAAAATCACAGTATATTTCTTTAATCCCGAAGGCATGAAAGGGCATGTGATTACTATTTGAATTTAGGGTTTTGATTTAAACTATTTTAATATCAAATCTTTAAAAAAAACATGGTCTTCTCGTTTTAACCGAGGGGCATGGGATTCATCACTTTTAACTACGTCATTCACGGACGGAGCTGAGGCAACGGCTCTCCGCTCCGTTGATAGTAATACTTTCCTGGTCTTTGTTTCATTTTAAAGTTACAAACAACTAAAGACAAGACAAGACAAAATTTTAAAAAGTGCACTGCTTTCATCGTTTTTCAATTTTGGCAGCCGTCTGTTTGTATGAGGCGAGGTCCAAAAAGGAACACTGCAAAATCTAAATGTTTATAGGCCTAATTTGCCATATTTGGTAGAGATACAGTACTTAAAAAGCTAAGGAACGTTCATAAATACTTGGGGCTGGAAAATTTTGATTTCGGTATGTCAAAACTTTTTGACCCCCTACACATGTTAAACTTTTAGAACCACTTTTTTTTTTTTTTTTATATTTTGTAACCCCACACCAAAATCACTCAAAACACCCGTTTTAGGCCTACTTATGAATTCCAAGGGGTCATAGGTCAAAAACCATAGGTCGCAGAAAAATGTTATGATTGACGTTTTGATCCAAACATCCATCTTAGTAAACTGATACACTTTGCAAGATGTATATGTCAATTTTCAAAAAAATTCCCATATAAAAACTTGTTCTTTTGGTCAAAACTGAACAAAAATCACCAAAAAATGCCATTTTTACCCATAAATTAAATGTATTGAATAAAGCGATGGTCTCTTTTGCCTTATTCCAGGGTCCTAAAATAATGGAGAGAATTTAAACATCATTAAATGAAGAGTTTGGTTCCAAAGACTGTTTTGTGGGATTTTCTATTTGAAAATATTGAGTAGCAGTAACCTTGCCACTCTAATAACATTGGCGTAGTAGAATATATAATATTTTGGCAAATAATTGCAAATCCCTTTAACTGCCCACGTGCGAAGAAGAAAAGGGCATCAAGTGCAATGGCAGCCATTTTAAAACCTTGGATTTGACAATTTTAGGGACAAATCTATTATTGAAAGAGAATAAGCCAGATGTGCAAACATATCCATTCCAATCGTTAAATGTCATTTAAACTTTAGAATGTAAAAATATTCCAGCAAAATGTTACACAAGGCAGCTATTGAACGAATGCCTTTTTGAAACAAACTCTTGAAATATTGTGTTAGTAAAGAAAGTGAATAGGCCTACCTCACTTTAATAGGAATTGGACTAAACTACAAATCAAGTAAATGACTACATTTTATGGCGATGTCGACATTTTAAAGAAAATTAACACAAATTGGCGCTGACTGGAAAATAAAGCTCTTCCCATATCCTGTCGGAAAACCATGTCCATGTAAAAAAAATCCCTTCGTCTGTTGGCGGGTAACTTCTTGAATTCCTAGTTTATTCGAAGCATGCAAAATAGCGGCGTCATCCATTTTTATAGTATTGTAAAACAAATAATAATAACAGAGGCCTAATGATAAAATGAAACGATGGCCACCCCCCAAAAAAACCTGTATAATGTGCGCAACCTACAAAGTGAAGAACTTGAAAAAGAACATTTCAGCCCGAGTCACGGGTCAAATAATCGCCAAGTATCTTCGTAACCATTGATTTATATGGGACAGGAATAGAGGTTAGATGAGCGTGTTTATAGTGAGCCCGATTATGCGGTCTTTCGCTGGACTGCCACGCAGTCTATATTTGTTTATGTTTTACTAACCATTGCAAATATAGACTACGCGGTAGTTTAGCTAAATAACGGAAAGATTGTCTCACTATAAACACGCTCCATGTTCTATAAGCCGCATGTCCTATCAACGACTGCGATACCTTGTTTAGGACATTCTAAAGAAGTACCTGCTGCATGTGCAACCATGACTGTTTCAAAATAGCCCGCCAAAGTCATGCAGGTAACTCCGAGGTCGTGCATTGAATTAGTTTGAATGACGAATACTACGGAAACCAGTGCCTTTTGTTAGAAGTCACACATGAGTGAAGTGGATAACCTCTATTATCAAAAGTCCCGGGGAAAATCTTCAATAGTTTCCCAATTGAAGAGGACATAGATAAATTGAATGAATGAATGAATGGACATGATTATCGATATTGTTACACAATAGTTGTGTTAGATGCAAAGCTGGAAGCTAGTAGTTGGCAGGTGGAAGGCAAGTCTAATCTGATTGGCTAAATATCGTCAGTAGCTATCAGTAGGCGTGGTTAGTCAGTTTGACATTTCCTTGACTTTCCAAGGAGGATATGTCGGATCTATAAGGACCAACGCCTGACGGCGTTGATTATAGTACTAAATATTGCGTTGGTCCTGTATGGACTACGATTTGTTGGCTGTCTGTGTAGAGAAATTAAAATTTTGTTTCAAAATTCACACAAATTACTTACAACAACAAAAACAACAACAAACTTAACTTAAGAAGCAAAGTCAAAACTTGATAAGCTGTATAAAGAAACTACTAAAGGAGCTATAATAAGGGCAAGAGTCAAGTGGTTTGAGGAGGGTGAAACCAATTCTAAATATTTCATGGGGCTCGAAAAACACAAAGCAACTAGAAATTCAATTACAGAACTTAAGTTAAAAAACGGTAAAAATATCACAGACACAGATGACATTCTAAATGAATCTGTAAATTATTATACTAATTTGTATAAATCAAAAGAAATAGAAGATAAAGATAATGATGCCTATATTAACAAAACTCGTGTAGAAACATTATCAAATGAAGAAACAATCGAATGTGAAGGGTTACTAACAATTGAAGAATGTACAAAAGCAGTACAAACACTTAAACTTAATCGATCACCCGGAATTGATGGATTAACTCCCGAATTTTATAAATGTTTTTGGTCTGATATAAAGGAAATGGTTACGAACTCCCTAACTGAAGGTATTGAAAGAGGTACATTGTCATTCTCTCAGAGACAAGGGATTATCAATCTACTTTACAAAAAAGGTGATAAAAACAATTTGGATAATTTTCGACCTATAACTTTGTTAAATTATGATTATAAAATATGTACTGCTGTGCTATCAAATCGTGTCCAAAATATTCTTAAAAAGATGAGAAAGTGAAGAACAATGTGGATATGTTAAGGGTCGTTTCATTGGACAAAACATACGAATTATTGAGGATGTTATTGAATATTGTAATGGTAAGAATAATGAATGCGCTATATTATTTATTGATTTCCAAAAGGCTTTCGATTCTTTGGAAATAAATTTTCTGTTGAAGTGTCTAAAAAGATTTGGTATTGGCTCACAATTTTTAAAATGGATAATAACCATTTATGCCAATATAAATAGCTGCATTTCAATGAATGGATGGTTATCAAGATCATTTGAATTAAAAAGAGGTATTCGTCAAGGCTGTCCATTATCGGCCTTATTATTTATTATATATATCAATAAATATTAAAGATAATGTAGATATTAAGGGTGTCTCTTTCAAAGAGGAACCAGACCTACAAATTAAAATTGTTCAACTAGCAGATGACACCACTGTATTTGTAAATGACATGGATTCTGTTAAAAATGTTATGGAAGAAATTGAGAAGTTCAGCTTTCTTTCAGGAATAACTATAAACAAACAAAAAACTGAGGGAATGTGGCTGGGAATAAATAAACCCTCCAATTTAATTCCAGATTTTAAATGGACCGAAGGTCCAGTGAAATGTCTTGGTTTATATTTTGGGAAGGATAAGAAGATTACCGAGGACCTTAACTGGAAACCTAAATCGACCAAATTGCAAAAAACCTTAAATAGCTGGAAAGCGAGAAAACTAACATATTATGGTAAAATAACTATTATCAAAACGCTGGGTATCTCACAAATACTTTATAATGCCAGTAATGTAAATGTACCCGAGTATGTTGTTAAGAACGTTAACAAACAAATTTTTTAATTTATTTGGGGTTCCGAAAGAGAAAAGGTTAAAAGAAAAACAATAACAGGTTATATGGAATATGGTGGTTTGAAAATGATAAACTTAGAGCATCAAATAGCTGCTTTAAAAATAAAATGGGTTGCTAGAATTCTAGATGGAAATAACAATAATGCTATATGGAAGAAAATATCACAACATTGGTTCAAACAGCTTGGTGGCTTGTCTTTAATACTCGAGCTTAACTGTAATGCGACAGACATAAAAGCTTGGTATACCCTGCGAAACAGAAAAAGGAAAAACATTCATGTAAACAATAATACTGTATTATGGGGAAATACAAATATAAGACATAAAAATAAAGTTCTTTTCTTCAAGGAATGGATTGACGCAGGTGTAATACGCATGAAAGACATTGTTATAAATAATAAGTTTATAAATTTAAATGAACTATCTCAAATTATCAAAAATCCACTGAACATTTTCTTATTTCACAAATTAATTCATGCGATTCCAGAAAACTGGAAAAAAGGGGTCAGGAGTAATTCTATGTCCTCCTGTAAAGAAAAATCGTCCACTATTTTTGAATTTCAGAATAAGCAATTTAAACATATATCCATCCTTGAAACGAAAGAAATTTATAGTATGTTAAATACTAATCTGGAGAAACCTGTGTGTATTCAGTATTGGGAAAAACATGGCGTGTATGAAAGTGTGTGGGAAAAGGTATTTCAATTTAAAATTCGAAACAGAATTGAAAATATATTGGGGCAATTCCAATTTAATGTGTTATACAATCTTATTAAATGTAAAAGGAATTTGTATTTATGGAAACTTAGTAATTCAGATACATGTGATTTTTGGAATAGTACAGATAATTTGGGACATTTCTTTATGTGTTCAAAGAACAACATATTCTGGATTAAATTTTCAAATTTTATTTGTCAAATGGAAAATTGCAACTTGTTTAAAATAAACCTGGAAAACATTTTATGTGGGTGGGATATTGATAGTAATGAAAAACATTTAGCTAATATTTTAATTGTTTTGAAGCGTTTTGCTATTTACAAATCTAGAATAATATACAATGATACTGGAAAATCTATACCTATATTGATGTTATTTATTCAGGAAATAAAAAGAATTGATCAAATAATGTTGAATACAAAACGAAAACTGAGAATAAATATAGACAAAGAAAAATGGAATCACTGCAAAATATACTGGAATATTAAGTGATAACATTATATTTATACCATAATGGTACGATGAAAGAAAAAGAGAAAGAAAGAATATAGAAAATTTCATAAATAATGGCGTAAGCTAGACAATTTATTTGTCAAAGATAAAAAATTATTAAAAAAAAAGAATCGACATTGATTCATGTGGTTGGCAGTACGGTAAAGTGTACTGGAATGTTATGCAATCTTGTCTTAAATTATGAGGTTCTAATATGTACAGGCCTGTAAAATGATAACATGATGTATTGAACATGAAATCCCAATCAAAATACATTGTATGATAATAATACATGTAAGCCTATGTATGATACAATAATAAGATGTATGATATGACATATGAATTAATATGAGTAATGTCAAATCAAGTGAAACATGATATTATGTAATAATTATGAGATAATAATGATATGGAAAAGAGATAATAACAAAGAAATAAAGGCATTTTGCCTCACCTCTTTTAAAAACGTTTTCATGACCTTTATCTAACCCGACATGTAAATGTTATTAAAACGTTTTGAAAAAAAAAAAAAACATTTGAAGAACATTTCTGTGTTTGCTGGGTGAAAATATTATAACGTAATGTTATTTAAATGTTGACAAAATATTTGGCAAAAAATGTTTGCAAAAATAGTTTACAATAACATTTTGAACACATTTTAAAAATATTGTTGGAGTGTGTTTTCATACAAAACGTTTTAAAACGTTTTCATGACCTTTATATAACCCAACATTTTAATGTTATTAAAACGTTTTTACCTAAACCAAAAGCCAAAATATAACGTATTTAAAATGTTTTTAAAACGTTTTTGTGTTTGCTGGGTTAGTATACTATTTCATAGTTTCAAATATGCATGTTTTTAAATTGAATACATAGATGTTACAATTACACTGTCACAAATTGTTATTGGTTCAGGGCAGTCTGCTTTAGATTTCATGAAAAGAGAAGTGAATCATTGACAAGTTGACAGTACGACCGGTGTATTCTTCATGTCTTTTGTAACATAAACATGATGCTGTGTCAATCTACTGAATGCTTGTGACTTGAATAATTGTCTTCATGGTGCCACGGCTTCAGGAAAACGAGTGCTTTACAATTAATATGAGTCAAATAATTGTCAGAAATTGAGCTTCAACATTTATTTTATCTAAGTCACTGTATTAATCGACTGTACAATATTAAAGATCTTGTAATTTCACATTATTGTCCATAGGAAGTCGAATCTTCCAGATTCAGGGTCTTGTCGTAATCTCCCTTCTTGTCGTCTTCAAATTATTGCCCATTTGCTGTCGAATTAGTGTTCTTGCAGATCACATGAAACAACGGAATCAAAAGTTAACACGTATAGATTACTTTGTTGCCTCGAGCTCCTGACTTACGATTCACCGTTGTTATTGTTACGGGCACTGATTGTAAACACATCACTATTAGGTGCGGTTCGAATACCTTTGACAAACATGCATTTGTTCAGCAGACGTTTGGCTGTTTTCCTGAATGCAGGACTCATTCCAATCAGGATAACTGCATCACACCAGCTCCCAGAATACGGAAACCAGTTTCCAATAAAATCTAACCACGGGATTGTATTCAAAGTAAAGTTTTTGTATGTCGTATAAACAAGATACGGTATCCAAGCAATAGCGTATGTTATGGTGATGGCGGCAAACATTCGAATGATTCTCCCTTCTGTATGTAGAGCTGATTTTTTGTTGTAATGCTCCTGACTTGGTCCATATCGTTCTTGGATCTCACGAATTTGTCGACGTATTATTCGGTATAAATGGATGTATATCAAGGTTATTGTTCCTAAAGGCAGGAATACAACACAAACGCCACTAAAAAATGTATGATATAACAAGACGTCAGAATTTGCAATAAGTCCAGGTACACAAATGGCGGCACTGACTAAATAAATCGCAGGATGCCCAGGAATTAGCGGAGAGTTAAGAGAGGCATCATAAATGGCACATATGAACAAGGTACAGATAATCAGTCCAATAACTCTTCTTTTAGTAATAAGTTGAGGATATCGGAGAGGTTTCATGATCGCAACGTATTTATCTACAGTGAGATATATAAGTGATATGATGGAAAATAATGGAGATAGATGTAGAAAGAAGCACACCCAGACGCACAGATCGTCCGAATAGACCCACTCCGCATTTGCTGCTGGAGCGATGTACGTTAAAGTAGCAATGCCGGTGCCGAAGTCAGCGATGGTTAAAGACATGAGGAAATACCTGTTGTTCTCAGGAATACTGGTTACATGAGGTAACACCACAAGACATACGAAGTTACAAACAACAGATAAGATTGCAGTTACAGAAGCAAATGAAGTGCGTAGTGCCAACTGCATCGGACTGTAATCTTCGGCACCGTGATAAGAGTCGTTTGCCATCGTAATGGTAAATGTTGTATCAATCTACTCTGTGATAAAATCAAATATCTGCTTGTGGTTTTAAAATGCCTTCCCGGTGCCGTGGCTTCAGGAAAACGAGTGCTTTACGGTTGTATGTGTCGAATAAATTGTCGAAAGCTTTGCTTGTGATTTTAAATCGCTGTATATACTATTATTAATCGACTGTTCAAAATGAAGGTTAGCAACTATTTTAAACTGTTGCGATTTGGTAGTTCACAGCATCGTTTTTACGTCGCGTTTACTAGTATTTAAAACAAACAACTGTATATTCTCAACATACGATACTAGTTTTGCAGACAATCTAGATAACACTAAATCGTTCTTCGCAGAGACGTTTTGTTAAACTGAATTTGCAAATTTTCAATAACACCACAAATCGCTCTCAGCAGACAAATCTGTGCGAAGCTGAATTTACACTCAACAATGCTCAATCGCGAGTTTGTTTTTAGCCAATAAGATGGAGCGTATTAATTTAAATTGTGAAAAGCGCTCTACCTCATTGGTCAAAAACAAATCGCCTGTCGCTCCGCGACTGAGTGTAAACTCGGCTTTATAAGATGTTAGTTTTATTCACATAACAACATAACAATACATGATGCTCCACTCGCATGACGCAGTATAACGTTAATGGATATTTTGAACAAGAAATTGAAATAAATTTATCTTTGTTAGGGTGATAATGGTGTCACTTAGACAATAGACAAGAGATGGACTTTTCTTTGATTATGTGCTTTGACCTTCAGATGTTATTAATATCGTCATAAAGTCACAAATTGTATTTTATGTAAGATTTCCTTAAAGAAAGCTCTTAATTTGTCTCGAGATTTTGGTTTGATGAACTAATGGATCCTTTGAAAATAAAATTTATTTTTTGTTCTGGTATTATTGACAGATTCAACAATTGATGCATGGGTCAGAATTGTGAAAACCGCTTTGTTCAGCTTGTCCTGAATTTTATAATATACTCAGTTGAATTATTGCAGATTTCGCATATCTGTTAATATATACTACCGTAAAAACTCGATAGTTAGCATAATGTGCTTACTATCTATCGCTTTTAAAAGATGCAAACATTAAGTGCTCCATCCACAAAAGAGTTAAGGGTTTTGAGCAAATCATCGATACACATAGTTATATACGAACAGGTAAACCTGCAAATTTGCGTCTCAACCCCATTTAATTAGCTCAGTTTGTAAAGCGCAGGCCTTTGGTACAATATATCATGTTTTCAAAAGCGCTCGATTAAGCACATATGCTAACTATCGAGTTTTTACGGTATATAGAGGTGCATGCACCAACAATACTCTGTTCTTTCAATATTAGTGAGTTCATTTGTGCAAGTTCGTTCGTTTCACAATGACATAATATATCTATTCTTAAACAGGGAATGGTTAGATGAGATGAGAGATCAGATAATGGAAAATATTCGCCTCTATTCACCTAAACTACACATAAAACGAGTTTGATTCGCAAAATTAGCGTTGATGGATTTGAACAATAGAGGTTATCCCCTTTTCTCATGTCATAATGCAGTCATGTCTACAGTAGAATTCACCACGACCTTTGCAAGACTTAAACCCCATTAAAAGCTATTAAACCAAGATAACACTCATTGAAAACAGCTCAACTATGTTAAATCAGATCTTCTCTGGTTAAATCCACACTACACATGTTTCTGTTTTACCTGTGCGGTATTGCAATGAGCTGGTATTACAGTTTCAGTTGGGTAACCGATTATAAAGCAAACGCAAGGTAACAATACTCTGTGGGCCTTACGAAATGAGACAATAGTGTGCATATTGTTAACCAGCATTCTTGAAAATGAGCAACATAATGGTTGTAGACTTAACACGGTTTGGAAATAATTTCATATTTTTTGGTGTTATCTGTCGTTTACATATCCTTCCTAAACACCAAAGTGCGAATATTTCCAAGCACCTAAATTAGCTAAAAATTTAGGACATGTTACAAAACTATATTTTCTAGAATTTCAGAGAATACTTTAAATATTGGCCGGTTATTTTTCACACAGTGGCGTTAACTAGGCAATGGCCTATTACCTATAACATACACTAAAACACCAAAGTGCGAATATTTCCAAACATCTAAATTAGTTAAAAATGTAGGACATGTTACAAAACTATATTTTCTAGAATTTCAGAGAATACTTTGAATATTGGCCGGTTATTTTTCACACAGTGACGTTAACTAGGCAATGGCCTATACTTCTAACATACACTATTTGTAGAGGTCACGCGTCAATGGTGAGAGCACTGTGTATTGTGTATAGACGAATCCAACGAGCCAAGTCATGGTCAGGATTTGGTCGGCCATATTTGGGTACCCGCATGCTCCAAACAGGTGTTGTGAGTACCCAATTGGGTGGATTAAACCCGCTTAAAATTCGATGTTAGATTCTTTTGTGTTGTAAACTGTCATCATTCTTTTGTCTACGTGTTACACGGGTGATAGAATGCAGTTTATAATACCCTTCAAGGTCGCATCATCCCACATTTTAGGTGGGATAGTTGGGTACCCGTCGCGGCTAATGGCTAATTGAGGAGCAGGAATGCGTGAAATTGGATTAGTCTATAGGAAAACGGACAGTACCTGCAGTATGTGTGACTTCTAACAAAAGGCGGTGGTTCCCGTGGTATTCCTCATTCAAACCAATTCAATACATGACCTCGGAGCTACCTGCATTACTGTGGCGGACTATTTTGAAACAGTCATGGTTGCACATGCAGGTACTACTTTCATACTGCAGTTACTGTCCGTTTTCCTATACACAATACACAGTGCTCTCACCATTGACGCGTGACCTCTACAAATAGCGTACGTTAGAAGTATATTGCATTTGCCTAGTTAACATCACTGTGTGAAAAATAACCGGCCAATATTGAACTATTCTCCAAACTTCTAGCAAATATATTTCTCTAACATGACCTAAAATTACAGCTAGGTTAGATGTTCAGAAGGGGTCTCACTTTTGTAGAATATCAGTGAGGGCAAAGCATAGCTAGCTCATAGCTAGCCAACTACCCGTGTTAATTGAATGGAGATTTGACCGAAAATATTGAGCCATATTGGTAACGGACCGCTCCGTTCTGAAGGATGCCACACAAAAACGGTACAAGCTACATTTAAACTATTCTATGAAATTCTAGAAAATATAGTTTTGTAACATGTCCTAAATTTTTAGCTAATTTAGGTGTTTGGAGAGGGTCGCACTTTTGTGTTTTAGGAAGGATATGTAAACGACAGATAACACCAAAAATATGAAGAAATTATTTCCAAACCGTGTTAAGTCAACAATCATTATGTTGCTCATTTTCAAGAATGCTGGTTAACAAAAAGCAGGCCATTGTCTCATTTCGTAAACAAAGGTCCACATACCATTGTTTCCTTCCGTTTCCTTTATAATCGGTTACCCAACTGAAGCTATAATACCAGCTTTATTGCGATATCGCACATGTAAAACAGACACATGTGCACAACCAGAGAAGATCCGATTTAATCAGTTGAGCTGTTTCAATGAGTGTTATCTTGGTTTAATAGCTTTTAATGGGGTTTAAGTCCTGCAAAGGTCGAGATGAATTCTACTGTAGACATGACTGCATCATGTTGAAAGTCCTAAACAAGGTATAGCAGTCGCTGATAGGATATGCAGCTTATAGAACACGGATAACCTCTATGGTGTTACTATGTGAAGTATCCCCTTTTTCTGCCCCATTTTTTTTTTATGGAAAATAACTCGTTATAAATAATACAGGACATTGTATCACTCATAGCAATTAAGAAAATGCCTCGTTTACGATTTTGGTAACGAGCTCCCCTTATCCTCAGTACGCCGCCAATAATAATCACGTATCGTCCATCACTAAAATCCAAATCTTACACGTATAAGAAGTCGTGGATGTTACAAATCACAAAACGTCTTTACATATTATTAGTTGAAGTTTGCTACGCATGAGATGATTCGCTCTTTGTGATTTCTTACTCTGTGATTCGTCAATTTAAAAATCTCGCTTCATTCTTACACGTATAAGATGCAATCTTACGCGTATAAGATGCAACCTTACACGTGTAAGATGCAATCTTACACGTTTATCTTACGCGTTTTTTGGACCACTTGGCCATTTGGGCGTGTTATTTTTGCCAACCCAATAAACTACGAAAGTATTGATTGCCTGTCGGGCGGGCTGATATGGCATCTTACAGATCACATGAAACAAATGAATTAAATAAGTTTCTACGTGTCGATTACTTTGTTGCTTCCTAGCTTACGATTCACCAATGTTATAATGGTAAACACATCGCTATAAAACTAATGGAAAATCTCAAATTTGTGCTTGTATAAAATTGTTGAAGCATTTTTGAGTAAAAGTTGATAACTTTCAAGATTTTGGCTTGATGAACTAATGGATCCTTTGAAAATATTTTTTTTTTTTGTTCTGGTATTGACAGGTTCAAAAAATTAATGCATGGGTCGGAATTGTGAAAACACTTTTGTAGCGCTGAGAAACATAAACACGAAATATGCACATGAAAACCTATATCTAGGGCCCAGTACAACTCTACCTCTCCATTTGTGACCATTTTGTCCATTAGGTCGATTCACAAAATGAAGCGCCTCCAGCGGTTGCCTGGGAGAGGCCAAAATACATAGTGCATCATGGGGAAAAGTCGACATCCAAAGCCCTAGTAATACAAATACAACACAGAAACATATTTGAACGTGAATACAATGATATTATAATGCACTTTAAAACAACAATTTATTATAGTAGATTCGATTTCTATCCATTGAATACACGGAATCCTTCGTGGATCTGTTTTAATATTTATTATTATCACACTCGCATGAAAATTCAATGGTGGCTAGAACCTGTTTATATATTCCGCAAGAAGACCGTAAATCCACTTGGCCCCTCAACATGTATACACTAAAGTTGCGTATAGTTTAGTATAGTTTGGTAATGTTTTATACATGTTCAGGGGCCAAAACAAATCTTTCACACCCTTTCATGATGTTTTCACCCTGGAACATGTATTATAGATTATAAACCCCTAAGAAACTATACGTAACTTTAGTGTATACATGTTGAGGGGCCAAGTGGACTTACGGTCTTCTTGCGCTCAGGTCTTCAAGTTCTATTGATTATTGCCAACTAATATAGTTAACCGTATTAAATGTCGCGTTTTACAGGTACTTAAAACAAACAAACTTATTTTCAACATACTAGTTTTGCAGACAAAATCTTAATAAAACTCTTGCAACTAAGTCGTTTTTCGTAGAGACGTTTTATTAAACTGAATTGGTAAATTTTAAATAACATTCTAAGTCGCTCTCAGCAGACCAATCTGTGCGAAGCTGAATTTAGACTCAGTCACTCAGCAACAAGCTTTGTTTTTTAACCAATAAGGCAGAGCGTGTTTTTGTTAAATTAATAAAATCGCTCCTCCTCATTGGTCAAAATCAAATCGCTCTCCGCTCTGCGACTGAGTGTAATCTCGGCTTTAGCAGCGTTTAGTTTTAAAATCACATCACATGACCCATTTAACATTAATGGATATTTTGAACAAGAAATTTAAAGAATTTATCTTTGCTAGCGTGATAATGGTAACAATTAGACTATACAGCCTGTCTCAAAAGAAATTGTTCAAGTGAAAAGCGCCCTCTTTGGCCATTAGAAAATACCGTTATGACATAATGCTTACATCAACGTCAAGGGCGTAGTCTTAGCTGTCAAATGCCGTTTGTTCTGTTCAATTTGCTTGTTTTAATCTCGAGATATGTTTAGTTAAAGACGAAAGGGTAAAATCGCAATTGTGCCACTTTTACTGGGGAAGAGGGCTTTACATGTAACAGTGAGAGCATCAAGTTTATCAAGAGTTCCTTCGTGAAATCAAAAGAATGCATCAATTACACACTGTTTTACTGTTTTATCATGATGCAGGAATGATGATTCCCTTTTTCCACTTAAAAGAGATTAAAAGATAAATAAATATTTCACATTCTGTTGTAAAAATTAAATACATGTGCATGTCAATGATTTTATCATGGTAAATGCTGTTCTCTTAGTCACTTAAGGGCTGGGGTATGAACGTTTGGACAGTATTTATTTTGGGACATTAGAGCACATCAGACATATCGAATTGCATTCTGAATACGAAGAATGTCCTTCTGATATCAAATAATTTTGATTTTTGAAATTCGCAATTTAATACACATTTTATGGCAAATCATTAAAATTGATATTTTTGATATTTAACAGTACTCGAAGTAAACTTTACAAATCTGATGATTTATACTTAAATTGTATGTAGGTGGGATGAAAAGCCGACGATCAATTGAAAATTTTGACCTTTCGTATTGGAGATATGGATTTTTTCCCAAAACACCACAAAAAAAATAGGTCTTTTGGGAAAAAAATCCATATTTTCAATATGAAAGGTCAAAATTTTCAATTGACCGTCGGCTTTTCCTCCCAGCTACATACACTTTAAGAATATATCATTAGATTTATATAATTTACTTCGAGGACTGTTATATATCAAAAATTTGAAAAATATTAAATTTGTATAATTTGTCATAAAATTTGTATTATATTAAAAATGAAAATTATTTGATATCAGAAAGACATTCTTCGTATTCAGAATGCAATTCGATAGGTCTGAGGTGCTCTCATGTCCCTCAAAAAATACTGTCGAAACGCAATAAACGCTCATTCTAGATCCCTTAAGACATGTTAAAAGACAAACAAATATTGCGCACTTATACATGTTATATGTTAAGGAGGCACACAGGATCACTAATTATCCATTATTATTCACCTCATAACTCGAAAACTATTTATGTAAAGTATATAAAAGTATACATTTTTTGAACGGAAATGAGCTCATCAATCCATTTAAAATGTCAGTTTTGGGTCAAAAGTACAATTTTCGAGAAAATCCCAAAAACGGCTTTTTTGACCAACAATTTTTGGTCCGCCATAAAAAATTATTTGAAAATCAAAACTGTAAAACATGAATTTTATTAATTAAGACAAATAAATCTAGAAAGTGTTTTTTTATTTTTTCGAAATTTTGCTTAGTTTTTAAAATATAGGCAAAAAATCAGTAAAAACCTGTGACCCGTGTTCAAATTTTTGAATCATGGGTGATAAAAAAAGTTCTAGGCCCTAATAAAAAAAAATGAAAAAACACTATCTAGATTTTGGCCATATCTAAACGTTTGACTTAAAAACTTACCTCAGTGATGCTTCATTTAGACGCTATGGCGGACCAAAAATGGTTAAAAGTGGTCAAAAGTGAACTTGCCGAAAATCGCGATTTAGAAAAATACAGCGGATTTTAGGTCCATTTTTGAAGATTATTCCATAAATATATAATCCGGTGACTTGTGACGTTTGGTCAAGTTAGAAAATGAGAAGGGGCGTCCAACTGCAGCAGATTGGCATTTTTTTGGTGATTTAGAAGGTAAAATATACAATTTTACTAAATTATCCGTGCACATTCGGCAGATATTTATCCACATGGTGTAATCATTTTATTTACTGCAGTCTTGTTTCCATGGTGCAGCAGAGCTTCCGGCAAGGCTGTGGCGCGCCGCGGCGTCGCGTCAGCGTTTGAGGAGCGACAGGGCGCGCGGACAGACAGACAGGTTACGCGAATAAGTTGCACAGTGCATGGTAGTGTTGCCGCGAACGAAACCATGATTATTTAAGCACAATTTTGTCCTGTTCCGTACAAAAAAGATCATGCTCTGTATTAAAATTTGCGGACATCAGAACATTAAAAGTAGCATAGAATAACTGACAAGCAATTATTTTAGCAGATAATCAGGAAGTTTTATGAAATGAAGAATAAATTGAGACATAGGCCTATTATAATTGTGATTTCTGTTTTGTCCTAATTTTCTTAATTTTGCTTTAAAAATGCAATGTTTTTAATTTATCGTTTTTGGTTATTTTCTTTCCTTTTTTTTTTTTTTTTTTTTGGTGTTGACAAATATTGCATTTTATGTTCATTGTCCTTTTCTGAACCGCAAACATGATGTTGTTACTACTCGTTGCTTTTTCTTTTTAGTTAGTGCTTGAGAGGCACCACAACGGCCCGTCCGCGCCAATGAGATTTTAACGCCCGTTATAGCTAGGCCTACACCACAGGAATCCCAAGTAAAATTTGAAAAGATTCTGATGTGTCGCATTACTCAATATTCCGTTTTTGTTATTGTAATTGTTTGTAGTTATCATATTTTATTTTTAACTTTTTACGGAATGTCAAACACGTACAAAGGTCATAGGCCTATTAGGCCTAAAGCTACAATAAAGTTGTAAAATATTTTGTACCGCATAAAAAGTGAATAAAATACAACAACAAAAATTTAAAAAAAGTGTGTCTGTTGTTGTTTTCAATCAAATAAACGTGTAAAAATTGGGGTAAAAGTTGTAATATGTCTTGAATAAACTTCTTGTAAAACGGACAAAAAGTAGGCCTATATATTATGTTAAACGGGCAAAACAACGGAGAGGTCACAAGAAAACTGAAAAACACGGAAATTGACATAGCCTAACAAAACCGAATTTCAAAAGTAGAAAACGGAACACTTGTGGCTTTAAATTAGATTGTGGTTTATGCAGCGCAGTAGGCCTACCGTATAGGCATCATGCTGTAAAGAGCGTTTTAAAACACTGCATGAAAACATTCACGAAAAATGCTTTAAAGCAGTTTACCCTTTAAAGTATGCAGAAAACATTATAAACGTGAAAGTTGAAAACCAGGCAAACATTGCAAATAAAAAGGCATTCGGCCAAAACATTCACAAAAAGTGTTGTAAAACCAAAAGCTTTTATCGCAATCATAATCAATCAGGAGAGAGAACGTTTGAAAACGAATCTTAAATCCGTGTTTTAATAACACTTTGAAACATTATTCAGGGCCTTAGGTATCTAATATAGGCCTACCGGTAGTAACTGCTTGCCTATTTTTATGGTCTTCAAAATTAAGACGAGACTGAACGACCGCAGAGGCCCCCGAACCAAGGCTGGGACTGCATAAATACCCGCATAAATATAAGCTAATATAATAGGCCTATATTCTTGTCCAACTACACCAACTTGGTAAATCAAATAATAACAATGAAATGAATGATGAATGAATGAATGAATGAATGAATGAATGAATGAATGAAATAAAACAAATTTTTAAACATAAAACAATAAGCCTAATGATGTACGGGCTAAGTCTAGCCTACTACTAGCAAAATATTTAGGGCCTACGTTTTCTATCGTATCTACCAGATTGCGTCATCATTACAGGGCTTCTTACGGGTAACTACTTCTTACAGATAAATTTCATCTTTTCAAGTTCAGAATGAAACTTGAAAAACAAAATAAAAACAAACAAAAAATTCACTAAATTATGTTCATATAAAAAACCTATAATTTATACCACTATATCAGCACTTTTTTTGGCGAAATTTATCGAGTAGGCCTACTGATTCTAGGATGGGGACGGTGGTGGTCTGTCGGCCCGCAGTTTCGCAATGCAATGGTGCAAGCTTTACCTACCTTGGAAGAGATCAATACGATAAAATACGGTAGTTATCGCGATTGGCGACTCCAGCGTCTCAATCAGCAATCACCTCGCCCATCCAGTTTATCATGTGTGCGTGTCTTTGCTAGCTGTACGCCGCAGTACGCGTTTCGAGAACGCGATATATTGCGGGAAAACAATGATTTATTTGCTTTTTGCATTTTGACGAATTTTTAATGAAAAAGGGTCTTTAAAATAGCTTTTCTTATGGTTCAAATTTTAAGATTTCTTTAAAATCTATTAATGACAAGATAAAATACGGTTTGAAGATGACATTAATGATGAAAACTCAATTTTGGCCATGTAACACTTCAGTGATCCTGTGTGCATCCTTAATGAACGCGTATTACTTGTTGGGAGAGATATTAGACAAAATAATGCACGCGTGCTCATGTTGATGCGTCTAATGCATGCGCCCCGAAAGGAGGAGTGCATTAGACGGATCAGCATCAGCAATCATTGATTTACATGTACAGCTCTCTTCCCTAGTAAAAGTGGCACAATTGTGATTTTACCCTTATGTTGTTAAATAAACATATCTCGAAATTGGAACAAGCAAATTGAACAGAACAAACAGAATTTGAGAGCTAAGACTGCGCCTGTGACGTTGATGTAAGCATTATGTCACAACGGTATTCTCTAATTGCCATAGAGGGCGCTTTTTACTTGCACAATTTTTTTTTAGACAGGCTGTAGACACAAGATATAATTTTTAGAGTATTATGTGCTTTGACCTTAAACCAATTTAAGATATTATTAATACGCTGTCGAAGTTACGTAATAATCGGATTAACTACCATAGCAATAGATGAATACAATTTTTGAATAGATCGCCCTGCACTACAGGCAGGTTGCACTGATCACCTGTGTATGTCTGCAATCATAGATTGAATACAATACCGCTCTTTCCGAAGATACTAATCTTACAGGTGCGAGTGATTAGCATAATGATAATAATAACACTAATAAAAATAATGATAATAACACTAATAATAGTAATGCAATCATAATGCGCCATCTATCTAGAGTAACAACCTATTCCGAGGCGCAAACATTGAACAATTAAAAATTAATACAGAATTATTTATAAAAACAGTCGCATATTTGTAGAAGTCAATTGTCATAAGCAATCTTAAACAGATGAGTTTTAAAGTCTTTTTGAAAACATCGAGTGAATCACAAAGTGTAGGTGCACAAGCCTAGAAAGTCCGGTCGCCAAATGAAGAAGAAGTCCGAGGAACTGAAAGAAGACGCTTATCCGATGATCTATGGTTACGTGTTGGAATATATAAATTGATAAGTTCACTGATATAAGAAGGTGCCATGTCATGGAGTGCTTTCCAGGTGAGAAGAAGGAGTTTGAAATGAATGCGATACCGAATTGGTAACCAATGCAGACGTTGTAAGACGGGTGAAATATGATCAACTTTTCTAGTCCTTGTGAGCATGCGTGCAGCAGCATTTTGAGCCTGTTAAAGTTTATTGAGTTGTTCAGTGATTCCTAGCTTACGATTCACAAATGTTATTGTTATGGACACTGATTGTATAACACATCACTATTAGAAAACACAAACCAGTACTCCAATGAAATCAAACCACGGAATGTATTCAAAGTAAAGTTTTTTTTGTATGTCATATTACGTCGCAGCAATGATCAGACCTCGTATATCACTCTCGGTGAAATTGAGATTTTGTACTGATTTTGTAGCTAGTAATCCAGGCTTTATACTGGCAAAATATTGTTTGTCTATCTGCAACAATAAACCCACAGTAACCTGATTTTTAAAATTGAAATGACAAAACCTCGTCTCTAATATAAAGGATAAGATAAGATATAGTACGAAGTTACGAGGTTTTGTCAATACACATTTCGACCAAATATCGAAAGGAATGTTCAGAATGTTATTATACATATTGTGCGAAAATCTTGTATCTCCAAACATCAAAATTTGAAACTCCATTTTCGTGTCTTTCTTTGTGTTTTGGAGTTATTTTAGTGATGACGGTAGCAAAGCGCATACATAACATCGTATTTTGACAAAAGAAAGCAGTCATTGGTGTTACAATTTCAAGACAGTAATTGAAGACCTGAGCACAAGAAGACCGTAAGTCCACTTGGCCCCTCAACATGTATACACTAAAGTTACGTATAGTTTCTTAGGGTTTTATAATGTTTAATACATGTTCCAGGGTGAAAACATCATGAAAGGTTGTGAAAGATTTGTTTTGGCCCCTGAACATGTATAAAACATTACCAAACTATACGAAACTATACGCAACTTTAGCGTATACATGTTGAGGGGCCAAGTGGACTTACGGTCTTCTTGCGCTCAGGTCTTCAATTGTATTTTGTTTGCCCTCCTGAACACTTCACTTTTTTGAGATACGAGGTCTTGTCATTGTCATAGCGACGCAAGATAATCAAACAATCCAAACAATAGCGTATGTTATTGTAATGGCGGCAAACATTTGAATGACTCTTCCTTCTGCAATTAGAGTTGATGCAATACGCAAAGTCCAGGGACACAAGCAGCAAAGCTGACTAAATAAGTCGCAGGAGGCCCATGAATTCGCAGAGCGTTCAGAGAGGCGTAATAAATGGCACATACGAACCATGTAAAGATGAAGTCCGATTACTCTTCTTTTAGCAACAAGTTGAGGATATCGTAGAGGTTACCCGCGGTTGAACCGCATTCCATTGTTTAGAACAATAAAAACCGGCTCCAACAGGAGCCGGTTTCATTTTGTTTACAACTGGTTTTGGTTACAGTTTGCTTTAGATTTTCATTAAAAGAGAAGTGAATCGTTGACAAGTTGACAGTATGACCGTTGTAATCGTATTGTATTCTTCATGGCCGTGGTAAGAGTCGTTTGTCATCGTAAACATGGTAAATGTTGTATTAATCTAATTATGTGTTCAAATAAAATGTCTGCTTGTGAATGGAAAAATTGCCTTCCCGGTGCCGTGGCTTCAGGAAAACGAGTGCTTTACAATTGAATCGAATAATTAGAAATTGAGCTTGTAGATTTACTTTACTTTAATCGCTTTATTAATATATGTACAAGATTAACGATCTTGTAATTTAACATGAACGGCCATAGTAAGTCTTATCTACCAAATTCAGGATATTGTCATCGTCGACTTCCATCTTTTCGTTTCCAAATTATTAGCCATTGGCTGTCAAATTGGTGTTCTTGCAGATGGCATAAAACAACTGAATTAAAGCGTTTCTACGTGTCTATTTACTTGGTTGCTTAAAAGTTTACGATTCATCAATGTTATTGTTACGGGCACTGATTGTAAACACATCACTATTTGTACGTGCGATTCGCTTTCTTCTGACGCATTTGTTCAGTAGACGTTTGGCTGTTTTCCTGAATGCAGCACTCATTCCAATCAGGATTACCGCATCACACCAGCTCCCAGAATACACAAACCAGGCTGCAATGAAATCTAACCACGGGATTGTATTCAAAGTAAAGTTTTTGTATGTGATGACAGCAAAATACGGTATCCAAACAATAGCGTATGTTATAGTAATGGCGGCAAACATTCGAATGACTCTCCCTTCTGCATGTAGAGCTGATTTTGTGCTGCAATGCTCCCGGCTTGGTACGTATCGTTCTTGGATCTCACAGATTTGTCGACGTATTATTCGGTACAAATGGATGTATATCAAGATGATTGTTACCAAAGGCAGGAATACAATACAAACGCCACTAAAAATTGTATGATATAACACGACGTCAGAATTTGGATGAAGTCCAGAGACACAAGCCGCGGCGCTGACTAAATAAACCTCAGCAGGCCCAGCAATTAGCGAAGAGTAAACGCGGGCAACAAACACGGCAAATATGAACCAGGTAAATATAATTAGTCCAATTACTCTTCTTTTAGTAATAAGTTGAGGATATCGTAGAGGTTTCATGATCGCAACGTATTTATCTACAGTGAGATATATCAGTGATATGATGGACATTAATGGAAATAAATGTGTAAAGAAGCTCACCCAGGCACCCAAATTGTCCGAATAGATCCAATGCGCATTTGCTGCTGGAGCGATGTAAATAAAAGTAGCAATACCGGTGCCGAAGTCGGCGATGGTCAAAGACATGAGGAAATACCTGTTGTTCTGAGGAATACTGGTTACATGAGGTAACACCACAAGACAGACGAAGTTGCAAACGACAGATAAGATTGCAGTTACAGAAGCAAAAGAAGCGCGTAGTGCCAATTGTATCGGACTGTAATCTTCGGCACCGTGATAAGAATCGTTTGCCATCGTAATGGTAAATGTCGCATCAATTTACTCTGTGCTAAAATGAAATGTCTGCTTGTAACTTTAAAATGCCTTCCCGGTGCCGTGGCTTCAGGAAAACGAGTGCTTAGTTATGAGTCGAATAAATTGTCGAAAGTTTTGCTTGTGATTTTAAATCGCTGTATATACTATTAATCGACTGTACAAGATTAAGGTTAGCAACTATTTTAAATTGTTGCAATTTGGTAGTTCACGGCATCGTTTTTACGTCGCGTTTACTAGTATTTGAAACAAGCAACTGTATATTCTCAACATACGGTACTAGTTTTGCAGACAATCTACATGTAGATAACACTCTTGCAACTATAATCGTTCTTCGCAGAGACGTTTTGTTAAACTGAATTTGCAAATTTTCAATAACATACCAAGTCGCTCTCAGCAGACAAATCTGTGTGAAGCTGAATTTACACTCAAAAATGCTCAATCGCGCGTTTGTTTTTTTAGCCAATAAGTTGGATCGCATGGGAAAAGCGCTCTACCTCATTGGTCAAAAACAAATCACCTGTCGCTCCGCGACTGAGTGTAAACTCGACTTTATAAGATTTTAGTTTTATTCACATAACATGATGCTCCACTTGCATGACGCGGTATAACGTTAATGGGTATTTTGAACAAGAAATTGAAAGAAATTTATCTGGGCTAGCGTGTTAATGGTACAAATTAGACAATAGACACGAGATAGAAGGTTTTTGGAATATTATGTGCTTGAACTGAACCTAATTTCTGATATTATTATGGTGGCACGCAGGATCACACAAAGTTGGAAATTTTAGACATTGCTTTGTATTGTATCTTTTAAAGTAATGATGATAAGTACCTAAAAGTATACATTTTCAGAAAGGAAATAATCCAAGGAATCCAACTTAAAAAGCGCCAAATTTGATTTTACATGCCATTTTTTTCGTTCACCATAACCACTTACTTTAAGCTTTTACATCGATGAAAATTGCACTTTTTAAAGTAAAGCATATATTATTATAGTGGGAATTCCAATTGAATGAACGCAGCTTTCAATAGCGTGACGAATTTTTGCGTACACTGCGCGATGTACGCCATCGTGTGCGACTGTGCGTGAGTAACGCGGAAGTGAATCCAACCATGCCAACGCACTCGTGATTGGATAGCATTGTATCCAAGGTCGTGCGTTCGCGTTGTAGTTTGAAATACGCAATATACGATCGCGGTTGGATCGAGTGCAGCTGTTAAAACCTGCGTTCATACATACTCACGATATAACGACGTTTCTGATTGGATTTGCGCCCTTTTTGCTGGTCATAAATACCGTTTATGACCAGTACGCAGGGCATAAACAAGCTGCGTCGGAACCCAATTAACACGATCCACGATTTGCCAGTGTTGCGTACACGCGCATGTCACCGCGCCCATCTCACGCGCAGCGCAAAAGATGACGCGTATCACGCGTTGACTCCCGGCCGTTGACCTCATGAGCCGAGCTGCTTCCTGCAAGTAGGCCTACTCATTTCTTCCAATTTATGAAGGAAAACGGTATGGAAATGTTATTTAAACTTGTAAACCCTTATTATTTTCATCTGTATTGAATTGCTAAGAATGTTGGGTATGTAATATGTATGAACGGGGTTCATTCATAGGATTGCGGGCATGATCGCTGTTTATGCCCTCGGCTCACGCCTCGGGCATAAACAGCGATCATGCCCTCAATCCTATGAATGAACCCCCAATTCATTCAATTGGAATTCTTACTATAGATTTATACCATTTACTTCGTTAAATTTCAAAAATATCAATTTTCATTAATTTGCCATAAAATGTCCATTATATTGCGAATTTCAAAAAATCTAAATTATTTGATATCAGAACACTGAATGACATTCCTCGTATTCAAATGCAATTCGATATGTCGGATGTGCTTTCAGGCCCCACAAAAATACGTGAAAACGTCGCTATCCGAGACCTTAATATTTAGACATACATGCATCACAAGTGATAATGTTCATTCCATACTATTACTAAGCTGACATTTTGTAGTACGTTAGTTTCACAACGACATAACAATGTCTATTTTAACAGGGGCAGGTTAGATACAAATAGGAGAGATCAGATAATGGAAAATATTATTCATCATTTCACATAATCCGAATTTGTACTCTCAAAACATGCGTTAATGGATTCCAACGATGGAAGTACTGAAGGAGCACCGGGGTTTTCCACTTCTTCTTTTTTTATTTTGGAAAAGAACTGTTAGAGCTAATGGCATTTGATTTCCTATGTCTCTCCTTTACTCCAATGTTAATAAGGAATTAATTGACAATTGGCGAAATTCCCTTGGACAAGGAACTTACTACTAATTGTCTCGTTGTAACCCGTACAAAACTCGGGGAGCTGATCCTGGTTGCGATGGTTATTTGTGGAATGTCTAGTGTGTGCGCTCTTGAAGCAGCAAAGTCCTGTATTGTTGTTAAATGGTTTATGGAATGATGTGGGGTCGTAGTGGTCAGCGACAAACTGTAAAGTGTGCTGAGGCTTGTGGATCAACGTCTAGGCGTTGTACCTTTACGTAGCGCACTATAAATCACTGCGCTTTTTTCCCTCCTCTTTCTTTCCGATTCTACAGCTCTTTCAAATAGATATATTTATAGGTTAATGAACGCGTATTACTTATTGCTCGAGAAAGTAGACAAAATAATGCACTTGTGCTGATGTTGATGCGCCTAATGCACTCCCCCCGAAATCTATTTCATACACGAGAAGAAAAAACACGTGATTTTTACTTTTTTTATATAACAAAATTATCACTAAAATGTTGGAAAACAGAACCAAATCTAAATGTATCAACCCGCTCGAAAAATGAATCAATCCTAAGCGACGCGAATGCGCGAGAAACACTGCGCGTAGTAGGCGGAGTGCACAATATACACAATCAATGCATGTTTCGTACTTTTCTAACAGCTTTTCTGATTGGCTGCTTTGATATAAGAGTGTATGAATCACATATAAACATCTTCACAACCCAGCAAACACAAAACGTTTTCGACATCATTCGCAAGGTTGTCAGAAAACGTTTAAATGTCGGATTATATAAAGGGTACATTAATGGTATAAAACGTTTTCATAACATTAAATAACATTAAGTGATTTACTGCACAGCAAACACAAAATATTTTACAGAAAATATTTAAATGTCGGGCTATATAAAGGGTATAAAAACGTTTTAATAACATTCCAAAAACATTTTTGAAAACTTGTTACAAATCAATCTAAACAGAATGGTTTTTTCAGAGGATTTAACTGAAGAGCATTGTTTTCCGACCACCGAGTGTATTCAAATCATTTTGGAGAACAGCAACATCAGAATCATTGTTAATTGTGCGGGAAATAAAACTATCATCAGCATACTGATTAACTTTGGAATTTAAATGCAGATGAAGATCATTGGTGTAAATGTTAAAAAGAAGTGGCCCCAGATCAGAAATTAGATTCGATTAGATCAGAAAGTAGACAATAGACACGAGATAGAAGGTTTTTGGAATATTATGTGCTTGAACTGAATCTAATTTCTGATATTATTAAGGTGGCACGCAGGATCACTCATGGAAATTTTAGACATTGCTTTGTATCTTTAAAAGTAATGATGATAAGTACATAAAAGTATTTTTTGAAATTCGCGATATAGTAGGCATAATATAAATTTTATGGTAAACTAGTAAAATATGATTTAAATTTTTTTATATTCAACAGTTCCCACAGTAAACTTTATAAATATTATATCATATTGAAGATATACATTTTTCCTCCCCAAAAGACCTATTTTGTTGTGTTTTGGGGAAAAAAGATCAACATTTTCAATTGATCGTCGGCTTTTCATCCCAGCTACATACACATTAAGTACAGATCATCAGATTTATAAAGTTTACTTCGAGGACTGTTAAATATCAAAAATATCAATTTTTAATCATTTGCCATAAAATGTGTATTACATTGAGAATATCAAAAAATCAAAATTATTTGATATCAGAAGGACATCCTTCGTATTCAGAATGCAATTCGATATGTTTGATGTGCTCACATGTCCCACAAAAATGCTATCCAAACGCTCATACCCCATCCCTTAAACTTATTTCAGATATTACTAATATCGCCATAAAGCCACAATGTGAAGACTTGCGTAAGAGGAAGATCTCAATTTGTCTCGAGATTTTGGTCCGATGAACTAATATATCTTTTCCAAATAAAATTTATTTTTGTTCTGGTATTGACAGGCTAGGCTCAATTGATGCATGTGCTAAGCAGAGAAACAGAAACACGAAATATTAATATGTACATTAAATATTAACATGTACATTAACGCCTATATCAAAGGTTTTAGTGTAACACTTCTACATCTCCATTTTGACCATTTTGAAAAACAAATTGAGTTAAAGAATTCGGTCGATTCACAATACGATGCGCCTCCAGCGGTTGCCGGAGAGAGGACAAAATACGCAGTGCATCATGGGAAAAAAGTAGACATCCAGAGTCCGCGTAATACGAATACAAAACATAAACATTATGTCATTGTGTGTGTTTAAATGTCAATACAATACAGTGATATTACACACGAATGCACGCTAAAACAGAAATTATAGTAGATTCGTTTTCCTATAGAATACACGGAATCCTTCGTGGAACTGTTTTCATATTAAAGATGAATTTCACAGTTCTAGTCCAATAAGACAGCACTTACTGTGGACGTTTCGAAATCTGTCAGATTTCTTTATCAACACTGATGTTGTTGTGACGACCTTCTGTGTACAACTCGTTGTTGCTTAGCAACTTGGTTGCCAGTTGGTTTCTTCAGGAGATCGTCAAATACGTGAGTTAGGTTGTATTGCCCCTCGTCTCTGTTCATGGTGGTGCCCTGTTGTCTGATTTTCACCGATTCTTTGATCCATCGTTTGTATCTGTCTGCATCTTTGCCTAAAATCTTAGCCTCCTCCTAGTCAATGATGTGGTCTTTCTCGAGAACATGGTCTGTGATGGCTGATTTATTGGTAGCTGATTGAGATGCTTTTCTGTTTGCTCTTGTGCGAACATTAACACACGCCTTATCTGCCTCTGCCCTATAATGTTCTTCAAGTCGCTTACCGAATTTCCTCCCCGTCTTGCAAGGGATGGAATAAACAACTTATGTGGTGTTGAGCGGGTCCCTTTTATCTTTAGGGTGCAAACGTATTTGACGATCTCCTGAAGAAACCAACTGCCAACCAAGTTGCTAAGCAACAACGAGTTGTACACAGAAGGTAGTCACAACAACATCAGTGTTGATAAAGAAATCTGACAGATTTCGAAACGTCCACAGTAAGTGCTGTTTTATTGGACTAGAACTATGAAATTCGTCTTTATTTTCAATAACAGTCCTGAAGACCATGTTCAGTAATGTTTTCATATTTATTATAATCACACTCGTGGATAAATCCATTTATATTAGTCGAATTATTTCAAATCCTGAAGCAATCCTGTAAGTATTGGCAGCAAATGAATAAATAAGTATATTTATTGCAGAATTCTCAAATCTGTTAAATATTATAGACATGCATGAATTTATAATGATACCGTAAAACCCCGTCTACAAGCATATAGAGTGCTTCTGATAAAAGCTAAATTAATCCAGGTGCTATTATGGAATTTGAGCAAACAAATTACAGATCCAAGCATATACAAACAAGTATTATTGTAAGACCAATCTATTGTATTGGCATATTTACGCATTAATCGTATTAATTAAGCTTTCAACAAAAACACTGTATATGCTTGTAGACGGGGTTTTACGGTATGTTCTTTCCAACAATTTTTATTAGGCTAACATTTTGTAGTAAGTTAGTTTCACAACAACATAATATCTCTATTTTAACAGGGGCTGGTTCGATACAAATAGGAGAGAGATCAGATAATGGATAATATTCTTCATCATTTCACATAAACCGAGTTTGACTCACAAAACATGCGTCAATGGATTCCAACAATGGAAGTATACTATAATGTGAAGTATAGCCGAATATTTGTCCACTTCTTTTTCATATTGGAAATGAATTGTTAGAGCTAATGGCGTTTGATTCCCCATGTCTCTCCTTTACTCCAATGTTAACAAGGAATTGATCGACAATTGGCGATGATTTCTTTCTTTCCGACTCCACAGCTCTCTCAAATATCTGCTCAAATATAGATATATTCACATGTAACCATCTTCACAAGTTACCATGGTTATAAATACAAAATGATAAAATACAATAAATTTACCGATTATATAATTAGGAACAATTAAAAGCAACAATCAAACTAGCAATAAAATAATAATTATAATGATGATTATAATAAATGATGATAAATAACATTAGTGTGTGATGGTGTATGGGGGTGGGGTGAGTGGGGGTATGTAGATGTGTAGACGTTTACTAAAAGATATGGGATTAGGTGGCGCGGCGTATTATAGGCATATAAATGACATAATGAAAGACAGATTATTTTGCGCATTAGAATTTTTTTCACTTACAAAGAAAAAATCCCAAAACCGGAAATGTCGCAAAAATAATATAAAACACTACTGGAGTAAGCATTTACACATCACACAACAAACGAGCGTAGTGAAAAACTACTGGAGAAAATATTACACATTTTTTTAAAAACTTTTTTTAATCTACAGGTTGAAAGGGGATCATAAATATTCTTGAATATGAAAAAATACGATATTTGTGTGTGTCGGAGAGACCCACTGTAATTCCCATTCCAATTTGCAGCAAAAAAAGGGTTTTTTTCGTTTGAAGACATGGATTATTAGAAACAAAAAATAAATAAAATAAAAAACCGCATTTCGCATTGACTTTTTTGACCTGCTACAGGAAACAAACTTTTTTTTTTTGCCTTATACACATTGGTATTCCTGGAAGTGGAAAGACAACGCTGAACATTCAATTGGAGAGTGAGTTGGAGGGCAATGGTGGGAGCGGGAGAGCGAGAGGGCGAGGATAGAGGGAGAGGGGAGGGGAAGAGAGTGCGGGAGGGGAGATAGAGAAAGGGAGAGAGAGGAGAGATAAATAAAGAGGGGAGGAAGGTCAGAGAATGAGAGGGAGGGAAGAGAGAGAGAGAGAGAGAGAGGATGAAGAGTCAGAGGTAGAGGTCTTGTTCATTCTACCCTTTATCAATTCAAAAGCAAGCACTATAAACCTAAATAATCTTTTAAATACAAAGAAAATCACATAAGGTCATGTTGTAGCCATTTGGCCTTCATGTCCTTGATAAGTTCTATGTCAATTGCAGGTTTATTTACACAGCTTGAATAGGGAATGTTTGACAAATAACAAAAGATTATAGTTTGATATCATTTATTCTTTCAAACAATGAAGGTCAGATAGCAACATAATCATGTCATTGTTGATAACCAACTTTTGAATTTTTTCTGCCAATTATGGAAGCTTAAAGTATTACCGAGAAGTTTCGAAATTCACAAAATATCGAATAAAACGTTATCTGATCATTTCACTGCACGGTACAAGCGTTTTGAAGTTCTTTTTAATAGTGAAAGCAATCAATCAAACAAACAAACAAACAAACAAATGCCCAAGCAGCAGATCCTTACCCTAATCCTAAAGTACAAGATAAGCCTAAATCAGTAGTAAATACCTATGACCAATTATTTCTTGAATACTTCTCAAGTTCAAGTTTATTTCACCATCATCATAAGTAGGCCTATAGGACACATAAAATCTAAAATTCGTTTCATGTGCCTGCCTTTTTGGAAAAGTTAGGAGGGAGGGCTGCGTCGTTGTTGTTTTTGTTTTGTTTTTTGTTTTTGCTAAATTGACAAAATACAACAATTTTCACTTTTTCCATATAATGTAATGTGCGATTAGCTCCTCCCCCATGTCCGTGAATAACGACTGGTAAAGTAGAATACCAGTATTACTCAGAGCAATAGTACATTTTCGCGTTCAATAAAACGAGTAGATTGATTGAGTCATCGTCAATACACAGTGCTCCAGGCGCACTGGGGTTCGGGTCATGTTGAGAGGAAGGTGGTTTGTGCTCTCTGAGTATTTATAGGCGAATTTTGGAGAGAACTGAGGGGGTCACAGTCCCGGTCACAGTCCGTTAGAGACTTAGAGTCAGAATCGAGGCTGTGAGATGACTAATGTGTGATGAGACCAGTCAGCTAGTCGGATGTCGAACGTTAAACATATTTATAACAAGAATTTGTCTTTAAAAAAGACAAGTTCACGGATCAGGTGTATAGTACATGTACTTTGAGCTACTTTGATCTAACAAGTAACATTTAATATTCATATCTAACCTACTCTGCACTTATTTGACAATAAATAAGTGATATGAGGCTTAATAATGATACCTGCGTCTTGACTCTGGAAAACAATATTTTTTAAACCTCATTTTGCATTTAGTTTTTAAGCCACCTCGGAAGCCACCTACAGGATCTCATTTTGCATTTAGGTTTTTATTGCGTTGCAAAGTAGCAAAACTTTCTTTATATATGGCCCAATTCGTGCCTGGAAAAGGCTATCCCCTCTTACAACCTATCGACAGGTCTAAAATCTATAATGAGGTGTCGCCGGGTTTGCAAGAGATAATAATACCAAATCTAAACACCATGAAATTCACCACATCACGACCAAGCTCACATTGGGCGCCCCATTCCTTTTTTAAAGGAATTTTTATTAGCTCTTGCTAGATTTTTGTCAGGGTCGGTGATATTTGTCTTTGTCAATATTATACAGGTTTATACACATGGGTTATTACAAGAGTCAATAAACATTCAATTAACTATAGATAATGGACTTAGTTTTGTGCAATGTAGTTATATTGAACTTTATCTGAAGTAAATCACCTGCTACACAGTTTTCTATACAGAATGATGTTTACTTTGTGATGAGGCCTGACCTAACCCCTGCTAGTTTTATTTAACCAATCAGTTATGTATATTGTCAGCATGTGATGGCCATAAGCCAATTGCAAACATGTTTCTAAAAAAGGCTAAAAAAATCCTACGCTGGACAGACTCTTGGACAGGTTAAGTGTTAAATAGTAAGTTGTCAGTGGGGCAAGATTAGATAAAGGCATACAAACTAGGGTATGAGATATTAGGAATTATTTCCTAGCCTCTTATAACCACAGGGTAGTGTGCTATGTAGCTATTCAAGACACAGGATATGTAAGGGATAAACTGTGCATATGAGATATGGGTGCAAGTGGCATCATTTCACTGCCGTGAAAAAAAATAAATTTGTTTGAAATCGTATCAAACGTTTCTTTGAACTTTAACGGCTCTCATTGTTTTTTAATCATTTTACAACGTGGTGCATACCCCGGGTGCATACATATAATATTGTGTTCGAATCGAGGCTGTGAGACCAAGCAGCGAGTCGGATATCGAACGTAAACATAATTATTTTAAAAAACAAATCGTATCAACAGTTTTTAAACTTTTGATACGATTTGTTTTTTAAAATATGTTAAAATATGCTAAAATGGCTCACATTGTTTTTGAATCAACGCGGTGTATACATATAATATTGTGTCCAAATTTAGGCTTTATCATGTTATACATAACATTAAAAAACGGGGAAAGATCAAATAAAGGTATTCTATCGAGTACCTTTGTTTACAAAGCCATTTAAAATGACAACGACTACCACTTGCAAAGACATTATGATGGATAGATATCTTTATTATGTCAATTACGATATCGTTTGTATAAGATCGTTCTGCCATACCTAGATATTGTATCGATCAATTTTCCATGTACAGTCGTGTATTTATAGAAGATCGATATTATTTTACAGTCTTCATCCATCACTCATGAAAAATTGAGAATCGTACATGTTAGATCGGAATTCTTGTAATAGGCCTACTACAGACATTGATGATGCAATAAAGTGTTAATAACAGCCCGGCTAGCTCCACCCCACCTCCATTGGACTCGCAAACAACACCCAGCGAATCGCAACCAAATCCCAGTCAATACCAGCATTCCGACACAATTCCCAGACATTCCCAGACTTTTCCCACACATTGCCAGAGCTATTGCCAGAGCAAGCCAGAGGGGGCATAACGGGGGCATAATCTACGCATGCGTGTATTTTTATACGGAACCCGGAAGTATTTTGATCACTAACGTCCGCCATTTTATTTAGCTCGGAAGCGGAGCGTATATGCACTGTATGATATACGAATTTTTTTGAAAAGAAAGGACGGGAATGAACAGAACCTGCTAAAAGATCCAGAGGATAAAGTCTTTTAGTATTTTCATACCTTCTTAGGGGGGTTAAATTTATTTCTCAGAAGAAGAGATGAAAAAAATCCCTATAAAAGGGAAAGGTCCATTATCAATTTCTCGAAGTTGGACTAGGAAAAAGATGAGCCAATGGAGAAGTCTTTTTCAAATTCTCAGAAAAAGAGGGGGGCAGGTATTCAGGTTTACTGTGGTATAAATATACCTTTATATCCATCTCTTGATAGATATAAAAAGAATAAACCTTTTGGAAAAATTCAAATGAATTTTTTGAAAAGTCCATTTCAGATTTCTCGAATATGGATGTCTTTTTCAATTTCACCGAAAAGGAGGGGGGACTGGTAGTCAGGTTTATTTTGGTATAAACGTACCTTTATATCCATCTTTTGGAAAAATACAAATAAAATTAACCCTTTGGAAGAATAAAAAAAAATCCTATAAAAGGTGAAGTTCTTTTTCGATTTCTCGAATTTGGACACCACGAGGGGTAGGCCTATCGGGTTTTCTTTTTCAATTTCTCAGAAAAAGAAGGGGGGTAGGCGTGTAGGTTAATTATGTTATTAAAATATCTTTGTATTCACCGTTTGGAAAGGAAAAAAGATAAAATTAACCTTTTGGAAGATTAAAAGATCCCTGTGAAAGGGAAGGTCCTTTTCGATTTCTCGAATATGGGTAAAAGTGTGAGTAGGCCTATCCAATTGTCTTTTTCAATATCTCAGAAAAAAGAGGGGGGACTGGCGTAGGGGTTAATTGTGGTATTTGCATACCTTTGTATCTACCTTTTGGAAAGGTAAAAATAAAAATAAACCTTTTGGAAAAACAAGAAATCCCTATAAAAGGGAAAGGTCCGTTTTCGATATCTCAAATTTGGACCAGAAATAGGACATGCAAAAAGCAATTCCCTCCAATTTCAACCGTTGACATAGTTCTGATGTTCAGCAAGGCCGCAGGGCCGGCAGGCCTGAGGCCGGCGACTCCATACGACGACTAAACACTCCAAGTGAGTTCCAATATGAAAGCGCCCCGCAGGGCAAGAAAGCAAAGGTTGCAGCTCCCTTTTTCATTTTCTCAGAAAAAGATGGACGACAGGTAGACAGGTTGATTGTGGTATTTTCACACCTTTAATCTAGCCTTATGGATTATAAAAAAAATGCTCAATAAACACTACATGATTTTTGAGGAAAACTTGAAAAAAAAATTAAAAATTAGCTTAGATGTACTTTTAAGTACAGATATTGCATAAAACTGCTACAAAATTATCAAAACAGCAGGACAAAAAATATAAAACTTGGCACAGCCGGGAATTGAACCCAGGTCGAATGGGTGACAGGCGGAAGTGCTTACCACTCCACCACCAAACTCATTTTTTTTCTTCTTCTCTTTTCCCCTTCCTTCCTCCTTTTCCTTTCTCCTTCCCCCTTTTAGAGTCCTTTATGCCCCTTTTTTAGCTCAGTCGGTAGAGCATGGGACTCTTAATCCCAGGGTCGTGGGTTCGAGCCCCACGTTGGGCGACATATTTTTATTAACGTTTTGTTGTTGCTCTGCTCGTTGCATTATCATTTCTACTTCAATAAAGCTATTTGGTAACGGGTTAATTTGTAGCACAAAGTCAATATAATGACATTGTCCTTTTGCAAACTTGACACTTTGCCTTTACTGTATCACGTAACCTGCTCAGCGGGTCAGTTCCATACACAACATAGCAAGTTTGCAAAAAATTTCCAGATTTCCATTCATTTTACAAATGGTATCTACTCTTATCGTTTATCCATCAAAAGAAGCCACGACGGGATTAGATGAGATGAGATGAGAGGAGGTGAGATGATATGATATGAGATGAGATGACATGAGGTGAGATGAGATGAGGTGAGATGAGCTGAGATGAGATGAGATGAGATGAGATGAGATGAGATGAGATGAGATGAGATGAGATGAGATGAGATGAGGTGAGAGGAGATGAGGTGAGATGAGATGAGGTGAGGTGAGATGAGAGGAGATGAGGTGAGGTGAGATGAGATGAGGTGATGAGATGAGATGAGGTGAGGTGAGATGAGAGGAGATGAGGTGAGATGAGAGGAGGTGAGGTGAGATGAGAGGAGATGAGGTGAGATGAGATGAGAGGAGAGGAGGTGAGATGAGGTGAGGTGAGATAAGGTGAGTTGAGATGAGGTGAGATGAGAGGAGGTGAGGTGAGATGAGAGGAGGTGAGATGAGAGGAGATGAGAGGAGATGAGGTGAGATGAGATGAGAGGAGGTGAGATGAGAGGAGGTGAGATGAGAGGAGGTGAGATGAGAGGAGGTGAGATGAGGTGAGGTGGGAGGAGAGGAGATGAGATGAGAGGAGGTGAGATGAGAGGAGGTGAGATGAGGTGAGGTGGGAGGAGAGGAGATGAGATGAGGTGAGATGAAGTGAGGTGAGATGAGGTAAGATAAGATGAGGTGAGATGAGATGAGATGTGAGGAAGTGCAATGAGATGAGGTGAGGTGAGATATGGTGAGGTGAGATGAAATGAGGTGAAAGAGATGAGATACGATGAGGTAAGATGAGATGAGATGAGAGGGGTGAGATCAGATGAGGTGATAAAAAGCAAAAGTTTCACACAAAAACAAATGCAAACATAGGCTACAAACAACAAAAACTAAATTAATCATTCATTTTAGATACACAGCGCAAATATCCCCACTCCCCACCCCACAACCAACACCCGACACCCACAAACACCCCTACAAAAGAAAAGAATAAGCAAAAGAGTATAACATACCACCCAAAGTGGGGCTCGAACCCAGGACCGTGGGATTAAGAGTACCATGCTCTACCGACTTTATTCATAGCATCGTATCATATCTCATCTCATGAATGCCTATGGTGATAGTTGGTCGGCAGTTGCCATTGCAAGCAACATTTAATACAAAGTGATTGACTTACATGATATATGATTAGATTAATAGCGTGTGTATTTAAAAAAGGAAAGGCATTTGTAACGTATCAATTTGTAGCATGAAGACATTGATTTTTGCAAACTTGATACGTTGCGTTTGCTGTATCACGTAACAGTCCAGCGGGATCGCGGGATTAGTTCCAGACACACCCAGCAAGTTTGCAAAAATAAGTACGGAATTCTTGTTCTCTATTCACCAAAAGAAGCAATGAGATGAGATGAGGTGAACTGAGATGAGATGGGATGCGATGAGGTGGGATGTGATGAGATAAGATGAGATGTGATGGGATGTGATGAGATGAGATGAGATGTGATGAGATGAGATAGGATGGGGTGGGATGAGATGTGATGAGATGAGATGAGATGAGATGAGATGAGATGAGATGAGATGAGATGAGATAAGATGAGATAGGATGGGGTGGGATGAGATGAGATGAGATAGGATGGGGTGGGATGAGATGAGATGAGATGAGATGTGATGAGATGAGATGAGATAGGATGGGGTGGGATGAGATGTGATGGGATGAGATGAGATGAGATGTGATGAGATGAGATAGGATGGGGTGGGATTTTTTTCTCTTCTCATTGGTCAGGATATACTTTCATAAAATTACGGTAATTCATTATATATGTTCCACATAAAATCGGACCCGTTTGTCTGTACTCTGTTTGTATTGTTCCAGTCTTTAGTTATCATTATTATTATTATTTTGTTATATTAAAAATATGCTATTTGATAAATTTTGTCAGCTCGCTTGGCCTTGTATGCAGACTATCACTTTTGCATTTCATTGTTCTTGCTCTGCAGAACTATACACCATTTACCATGTTAATTTATCATTGCATTAAATATCTTGGTGTAGATTTAATTTACAAAATATTGCATTAAATAGTTATCTGCTATGTAAGTTATAACTTAGCTCATTATATAGACTCGTTGCAAGTGCACGTGCAATCATGTGCTGATGCTTTCACCCGGGCTAAATACATTTTTGTTTATTGTACCGTAATACTTATGCCATGCCTGAACTGTTTTATATTATAATGGGATTTTACAACCCCTTTACGCCTACTGTGTAGGTTTGGTTGTTATTTTCACCATCATTACTCATTGATTTATAATCATAATTGAAAGCTTAGCTCTTGTGATAATAAGTTTAATATACCTAAACCACAAGGCATATATCTTGCTATTGTATTTATTATTATTCTAAAAGTTTTGTTTATCATAATTATTTAATACTATAACTTTTGTAAAGGGTGCCACAACAACACGCTCTGCGTTCAGTGGCATCATTTTCACCATATTATACGATGTTTGTAAAAGCTTTTTTTTATATTGTAATTATTTAATGGATGGAATTTGATGAAATAAAACTGAACTGAAAACTGAACTGATGAGATGAGATGAGATGAGATAGGATGGGGTTGGATGAGATGAGATGAGATGTGATGAGATGAGATGAGATAGGATGGGGTGGGATGAGATAAGATGAGATAAATAACATGAGATGAGATGAAGAGAGACGAGATGAGATAAATGAGATGAGATGAACTATACACATGTCAGCCCGGCTAGCTCAGTCGGTAGAGCATGGGACTCTTAATCCCAGGGTCGTGGGTTCGAGCCCCACGTTGGGCGACTTTATTTTCAAGAACTTTTTGTTGTTACTCGGTTCGTTGCGTGTCATTTTTATTTTAATAAATAATTTGGTAACGAGTAAATTTGTAGTGCAAAGTCATTAAGAATAAGAATGACATTGTCCTTTTGCAAACTTGATATGTTGCGTTCACTGTATCACTTAAGGGCTGGGGTATGAACGTTTGGACAGTATTTATTTTGGGACATTAGAGCACATCAGACATATCGAATTGATATCAAATAATTTTGATTTTTTGAAATTCGCAATTTAATACACATTTTATGGCAAATCATTAAAATTGATATTTTTGATATTTAACAGTACTTGAAGTAAACTTTATAAATCTGATGATTTATACTTAAAGTGTATGTAGGTGGGATGAAAAGCCGACGATCAATTGAAAATTTTGACCTTTGGTATTGAAGATATGGATTTTTTCCCCAAAACACCAAAAAAATTAATTAGGTCTTTTTGGGGAAAAATCCATATCTTCAATATGAAAGGTCAAAATTTTCAATTGACCGTCGGCTTTTCCTCCTGCTACATACACTTTAAGAATATAACATTAGATTTATATAATTTACTTCGAGGACTGTTATATATCAAAAATTTGAAAAATGTCAAATTTTTATAATTTGTCATAAAATTTGTATTATATTGTGATTTTCAAAAAATGAAAATTATTTGATATCAGAAAGACATGCTTCGTATTCGATAGGTCTGAGGTGCTCTCATGTCCCACAAAAAATACTGTCGAAACGCAATAAACGCTCATTTTAGATCCCTTAACCATGTCCAGCGGGGTCAGTTCTAAACACAATATATGAAGTTTGCAAAAGTAAGTCACCGGATTCGATTTATTTTACAAATGTTATTTATTCTTATCGTTTATTCATCAAAAGAAGCCAAGACGAGATGAGATGATATGAGGTGAGATGAGATGAGATGAGATGAACTGCACACATGTCAGCCCGGCTAGCTCAGTCGGTAGAGCATGGGACTCTTAATCCCAGGTTCGTGGGTTCGAGCCCCACGTTGGGCGACTATTTAAATACATTTTTGGTTTGTCTTTTGTTACCGGTATATTACTTTAACAGTAATCATGGTGATTACAATTTTGTTTTCTGGTTGGTTTGCTCATTTGTCAGTTATTTGGATGCATGATAAATCTACACTCATATTTTAATTATAGAAACACATCTACAAGAAAGATAACAAACATAAAAAAGCGAAAGATAAGAAAACAAATATGATAATAAGAAACACATAAAGGAATATTCAACTTGAGAAAAAGCAAAAGTCATTACTCGTTGACTGCCGATAAAACGCCCAATAAAGACTTAGTCACCGGACCGCGCCGGCCAGTTAAAGTACATGCCCTATCACACCACTCCACACCATACATAAATTCTCCCAGTCACATTTCCCAAATATGAAATTCAAAAAATTCAAATTTTAATTTACTTCTTTTAAAGTTTGGCAGAGGCGGGGTTCGAACTCACGGCGCAACGCTTAGTACTCTATGAACCCAGCGCCTTAGACCACTAGGCCACTTGTCTTCTTGTTATTCATCTGAAACTTATTTAAAAATATAATCGCAACTTCAACATAGGCCTACCACGTGACAAGCAAAGGCAGAAAACGTATTATATTTTGGAATTTTATCTGCTTAAAACATTAATGTGTATTATAATAGAGCTACCATTATTTATATTGTTGAATTCTCAAGCGCATAGAGACAATTAATACGAGCGTCCTATGATACATACACAATACATAAAATCGATTTTGATCTTCGGCATTACTCGGTGACCTCCGATAAAACGCCCAATAACGCCGGTCAGTTAAAAAAAATGCTTAAGTACATGCCCTATTGAGATAAGCAATCCTTTTGTGATATGTCCATTCATCCATATAATAATAGCAATCAGATTTTTGGATGGATGTTTTACACAGTGATTGGAGAAGAAGCTATGTAAATAATCAAAAGTACATGTCTACAAATTGACAAGGACAACTCCTTTTGTCAAAATTGTTTTCACCTATTGCTCAGTATGTTAATTAATCCGATTAATTAGGTAATTTCGCCAGCGTATGATATATCAGTACTAATATGTAGGCCCAAGGAGGTTAGATATAGAAAGAAGAGGAAATATATTACGTATCGCATATTGGTCCTTTGTGCCTATTAGAGTTTCCGCCAAAGAAGAAAGAAAAAAAGGAAGGGGGGGAGGGGGAGGAGAGAGAGGCAGAGGGAGACCGATGGAGTCACAGGGCTCTAAATTACATAGGCGTAGATCGGGGGGGGGGGGTAAATGCCACAATATTTTGCCAGGGGATGGTCAATATAATCACCCCCCAATATTGACGCCTGTGTATTGGTTTGTGTCGAAATTAACCTCATATTTGGCCATTTTATAGCCACAAAATGCCATTTTAGCGCTTTTCATGAATTTATTCCACTTTTGTCCCATATTTCACCAGTTTAGTTTCAATAGGCCTATGCTAAAATTTTCGCGCGCATTTGTACCATAAGGTTCACTGTACTGGGTACTTTTAAAAAATCCTAACCTAACCTAAACATAACTTTAACCCTTAGATTGGAGCTCTACTAGAAGTAAAAATATAGATAGTGAACGAATTTAGTATTTCTATATCTATGTGAGAATGATACAATAGAGGCCCTGCATGAAATTATTGATTGGCTCCAAACAAAGGTTTTCAACCGGTGTCCTTCACCGTAGTTATGGCGGAGTGCAGTCCATTCAATCATATGTTGTCATCAACCTATTTGATCGTAGTGCAGGATTATGTGTGTGAGACGAACTGTCACGGTAGATTGCAATCATGCTTTTGTTGAATGCATTTGAGTAGTCCGCCATATTTACGGGATGATACGTCGCATGCAAGGCCTCTATATGACATGATGAACATAGTCATTGATGCATCAGTTTTAAAATAGACTAGGCGGTTACCCATATTTGGCGATTACCAGGCTGATGGTGACATGCCCATATGACAATTTTACTAATTTGACCTCAGATGACCCCAGGGTGACATTGGATGACCCCAAAATGACCTAAACTTATAACTCTAAATGTTGACTGTACCTACCAAGTTTCATGCCCATATATGAGCTTTTACTAATTTGACCTCAGATGACCCGTGGTGACCTTGGATGACCCCAAAATGACCTTCAAAAATGCTGCTTTAAATGTTGACTGTACCTACCAAGTTTCATGCCCATACGACACTTTTTAGTAATTTGGCCTTAGATGACCCCTGGGAGGGGACCCCGTGGTCAGATAACTTAACGAACATAAACATCTTCTTGCCAGCACAGAACTATACCCACCCACCGCGTTTGAGCCCCGTACGACCTAGTTTCATGCCCATATGACAGTTTTTAGTCATTTGACCTCAAATGACCCCTGGGAGGGGGCCCCGGGGTCGGATGACTTAACGAACATAAACATCTTCTTGCCAAGACAGAACTACACCCACCCACCGAGTTTGAATCCTGTACGACCTAGTTTCATGCCCATATGACAGTTTTTAGTCATTTGACCTCAAATGACCCCTGGGGGGGGCCCTGGGGTCGGATGACTTAACGAACATAAACATCTTCTTGCCAGGACAGAGCTTCACCCACCCACCGAGTTTGAGTCCCACGACCTAGTTTCATGCCCATATGACAGTTTTAGTAATTTGACCTCAAATGACCCCCGGGAGGGGGGCCCTGGGGTCGGATGACTTAACGAACATAAACTTCTTCTTGCCAGGACAGAACTACACCCACCCACCGAGTTTGAGCCTCGTACGACCTAGTTTCATGCCCATATGACAGTCTTTAGTCATTTGACCTCAAATGACCCCTGGGAGGGGGGCCCCGGGGTCGGATGACTTAACGAACATAAACTTCTTCTTGCCAGGACAGAGCTACACCCACCCACCGAGTTTGAGCCCCGTACGACCTACGACGGCCTCACATTAGCAGTCACAGACAAAACCTAAATCTACAGAATATATCCATTACTCGTCGATACTCGAAAGAGCTCAAAATAAATAACTTAGAAAATTTTCTTGATGTCCTTTAACATGTTTTCATAGTTAACCATCGTTAGCCATGGAAATCTATCATGAGAACTGACCGGTGACTAAGTCCGATTTATTGGGACGTTTATCGGCAGTCAACGAGTAATGTTTCACACAAAAACAACAAATGCAAACATAGGCGACAAAAACAAAATTAATCATTCATTTTATTACTAGCACAACTCACGCTAATAGCGCGCATTACGCTAATGGCCGCTATTAGCGCCTATCATGCATGCCGAGAACATTTTTAGCACTTTTGGAAATAGCTCGCAATTGGTTCACTACCATTATCACGAAATAACAAAGGTTTGCTATTAGCACGCTACCGTCGTTAAAAGCGGGGGAAAACAGAAAGATACAAATACCGCGCAATTTGCTAGTGAGCAGCGCTAACGTGCTAAATATCCATCATCGCACCTTTATCTGCGTTTACTGTAACCAGTCCAGCGGAATCAGATCCAGACACACCCCAGCAAGTTTGCAAAAGTAGTACCAGATTCTATCTATTCTTTTCATCAAAAGAAGCCAAGAGATAAGATGAGATGAGGTGAGTTGAGATAAGATGAAATGGGGTGAGATGAGAAGAGGTGAGATGGGATGGGATGGGCTGTGATTAGATGAGATGAAATGGGATGGGATGGGATGTGATGAGATGAGATAAGATGGGATGGGATGGGATGGGATGTGATGTGATGGGATGGGATGTGATGAGATGAGGTGAGATGGGATGGGATGTGATGAGATGAGGTGAGATGGGATGGGATGTGATGAGATGAGGTGAGATGGGATGGGATGTGATTAGATGAGATGAGATGGGATGGGATGTGATGAGATGAGATGGGATGAGATGAGATGAGGTGAAGTAAGATGAGAAGGAATGGGATGGTTGGGATGGATGAGATGAGATGAAATAAAAAAGATGAGATGAGACGAGATCAATAAGATGAGATGAGATGAACTGAATACATATCAGCCCGGCTAGCTCAGTCGGTAGAGCATGGGACTCTTAATCCCAGGGTCGTGGGTTCGAGCCCCACGTTGGGCGAATTTGTTATTGCTTTTTATTTTCTATTATTATACTTGCATCTTGGGAAGCAGCCAAAAAAAAAATCGATTTTCATCATCTAAATCAATAATTAAAATATTGTTTTGTTAAAGTTCCTCCTACAAATCATATTCTTTGAAAACTTATTTGATTTATTGTTGTTAAAGAGTTATGTGCGTTTACAAAAGTGTTGTTATTTCAGCCCTCTTTACAACATAACTCAAGAACCACAGGACCTACACAAGTATATCTGTGATATTTGAATTCCTCTACACACGAGCTATGAAATGATCAATGCAATTTTTGCCAAAGCTCACTACCATTCGCAAGATGCTGTGAACTACCAAATCGCAACAGTTTTAAAATATGAGAAAGGTTTTTAACACAAGTCAAGTTTTAAAATAGTTGCTAATCTTATTATAGTTTATGGGTTGTCTTGGCTTAACGATTTGTTGGCTGTCTGTCTGTGTATAGAGAAATTAAAATTTTGTTTTAAAATTCACACAAATTACTTACAACAACAAAAACAACAACAAACGTTAACTTAAGGTGGTACTACACCTCTAGATAAATTTGTGATTATTTTTGCATTTTTCTTTAAAAATAATAACACACTTTAAAAAAAATTATGTCTATTAGAGGGGCAAGGAATCCAATTACTACACTGGAATTTCAGTGACTCAAGACAAACGGTACGTTATTTATGATAAGAAAAGAGGTACTGCTAGAATGTACCCCATATAATCTTGAATCACTGATATTTCAGTGAAGTAATTGGACTCTTTGCCCCTATAATATACATAACTTTTGTTATCAGAGTGTAGTTACTTTGTGAGAAAAATGCAATATTAGTCACAAAATTTATCAGGTGGTGTAGTACCACCTTAAGCAATAATAATAAAAACAAAAACAAAATAAAACGACAAAAAGATCAGCAAATAAAGACAATTAAAGTGGCTAAAGCTTTAATGATCACTATATTTATTAATGTATTTCTTAAACAGATTTTCTTGACAAGTTATAGCCGCAAAAGATACAATCTTGTAACCGGTTGACCATGGAAAAAAAAGCGACTTGACTTAAGTCATCATGTATGCTTAAGGCTAGATGTCCATGATAACTGAGATTTTATTTACATAGGCCACCCTGTAAGTCATTGGTATGACCTATTGGGGATAATGGCTAAGCCTGTTAAGCCATCTTCACCTTACGACTTGTCATCACCTCTCAGTGTCATCGTGTCTTTGGCAATCCATCCCTATACTCTAAAGACCTGATATGATCACTAGAGAACAGTCTAGGCCATATGCCAGCCATGCGAAACCACCCATGCGAACCTGATAATGATAGCATCATCATCTCCAATTACTACCATGTCGTCCGTCACCTTCTTGCATCCTCTTGGTTACATCTTCCCGACGCATCATCATCATCATCATCATCTTCATCTTCATCTTCACCCAGGGCGCACCCATTATTTGACCCACTCATTGTAAGAAGATTCACCACCAAAGTCATTCAGTTCTTATATATCGCATTGGATCATGTGGATATAAAGACCCCCACGTGATATATTTCGATGTATACATTTTAGCGGATAAACCTTATGATAGTGTTTGGAGTTTCTTTACTTCTCGTCATTGCTCATCATTATTAGGAGAAATCAAATGCCATCAAATAACGATTGTTAACGCATGCTGGCATCGCGGTGCTCCTAAAGCGTGACAATTTGCCCCGCGTTAACGATGCGGGTCATAATTCATGCAACTCAATCATAAACATCACGATTTTTGATTCTAAAAATAAGCGGAGGATATTTTCATCTAATGATGATGAATAGCGGTAAAGATGGTGGTGATAGTTGCGGCGGCTATTGTTCATCGCCTGCTCTGGACGTTTCGGGGGACACTTCGCGACCTTGTGCGGAACCACCAGCACCTCGCTATAGGCATCTCGAACTGACATCCGTGACTAATAACCACCTTACAGGCCAACAACATTACCGTTTCAATACCTCACCATCTATCATGGGATACCATCACGGAATAACAGAACTTGGGGCAACTTCACCGTCTGCAAACAATTGCCCATCACCTGTAGGAATAGCCACAAGTGATTGTGTGTATAGTAATTCTTCCTTGGTCCCTCCTACCGCCAAGATACGTGGTCAGGGAGGAGGTACAGGAACCAGAAAACATAACTCCCCTATTCCATCGGTGAAACTTCCAGAGTTCCCGTGGGTGGATGACACACCGGGGGCACGCAGATTCAGCGAAGCATGTGAGAAAAACAAAAAAGGTAAATCAATTTTTGCTCACTGCAGAAAATAACTGTGATTTCTTGATTATTTTCTTGTTGTTGCGACTGAGATTTTATTATGTTTTTCTATTTTGTAATTTCCTTTAAAGTTAAAAACAATGGTCCTCATTATTTTGTTGTTTTCAAGTTGCTCCAAATTTGGCCTAATGATTCTAAGTTTGCTAGGTTAGATTATTAGTTTTGTTCTCAATTCCGTTATATTATTTTTATTGTAACTTTATAATTTACACTGATAAAGGTATCACTATTTTATACAAATAACAGATTTAATTCTACATGCACATGTGGGGACAATCGTGGGGTACACGTCCCCCCTCCCCCGGGATTGACGCCCATAGTTGGCAGGTAATTCAAATGCATCTGTTGCGTCTGAGTAATACTCTGGAACATAATTTGTATTGTATCTGATCCATCAAATAATTACCGTGTGTTTATGCCGAGACGAAATGCCGCAACAGATGATCCTCTGTCATGAATTTACCATTGCGTGTCTGGGTGGATTTACAAAAATAAAACACTCTTCCCTGCAGATCCCAGTTTACGTATATGTGCCGTGGTATATCAAAAAAGACACTTTTTTGCAGGTTATCAATTTTGAGGTTTTTACATATCTTAAATATAGAGATATTTTGCTCCATAATGCCGTTTTCTCCAATGAAATCAGACATTCCTAAGCGAAGATATTGAGTGCGTAAGTTATGGTATTATAAAATTGGAAATTGAGATATCGGCCTTTACAAATATTATTGACAATGTTGGAAGTAGGAATGAACTTGAAAAATTTCTGAAAAATACAAGATGACAGTTATATTCCGGTCTGAACTATCATACAATTATTTTAAACATTGTTAACATCACAAATTTGCAACAAACCCAAATTGTGACAAAATCTACCCCGGGCAGATTTTTTGCTTTTTCTCCATTGTCCTGCCCCAAAGTGTCTCCTTTCGATATACCACGTCACATATAACATAGCACCCCGGGTATAGCACCAATTTTTATTCCGTTGTTATCCGGTTCACCTTGTGCAGTTGTTCCTTTGTGTTATTGTATCATAAAGTCAACATTTAAATATTATGACATCTATCCATATTTCCAACTTTTTTGCAAAACCCGGAGCAAAACCTGACGTACATGACATTGGCTTAACCTTGACTCTTGGCGTTACATTTAAACCAACCATGCCGAATTTTAAGGAATGCAAAACGCCTTAGATTAAAGAGGAAGCTCCGCCGAAGTAGTTCTTCTGGGGTGAACCAAACCTGCCTGGTTATCAAATTGATCAGTGACAAGGTTATCTCTGAATTTGACAGGGGCTAATTGATGTTTTATTGTTATCTTTAACTAAAGACTGGGAAAGGTTCTCAGTAGACATCCCATCATCGTCAACAAACTAGCGACAGAATGAACAAAGAAACATGTGAATGAAATAAACAAACAAATAAAATTAACTCTGACATACGGATTGGTTAGGCAATCTGCATATTTATACTGCTGTTTGATTTGTTACTCAAAATTTCACTATTTTTTGTTCAAATTGGTTCTTGCCGTTGAAACTATTTCGAAAAGGTAAACATTCATTGTTTGCAGGACTTTTTTGAGTGTTTTTTCCCGATACACTCAATATCGGTACATTCTTATCTTCTTCTTTTTTAATCACATGCAGCCATGTTTCTTTGTATACAGCCATGTATGCAGCTGTTGCCATGGTAACGTGTTTCATATAATATGAGTAGTACCGGTAACATAATTGATTTCCGATTTCAACGAGAAAAAATTCATTTTTAAATTCAAATGACACAAAATGAATTCTTCAAGATACTGACAAACAGAACTGCGGAGATCCTTATTTAGATTTTGAGTATCAAATTATCAACATTCCTCAAAAACGATGTAGGACTAGCTAATTGTTTGACTATGTCGAAGTTCATTTGGTTTTATTTCAAATGTTGTCTTATCGTGTCACCAAAATATGCCATTAACTCAATTTGGCAACATTTTGTAAGGAGGATGAACAACTTGCATCTATTTTTATAAATTGGTTAATTAGAATTTACTTAATACTTGACAAAAATAGTCAACAGGTGGAACATTTTACACAATAATTGGGTCTTCTTTAAAGATAGAGATACAACCGAAAGGTCATTTAATATGATCATTTTCAATAAATCAGTACATGTAGAATGAAATAACGGCCTGTTTTTTGGGTTGGTTTACATGCCACTTTCATGCAGCCAAAGATAGGAACCTTATTCGGTGAGATGCATAAGAAGATTCAATTTCATTAACCATTAAATGTAGATGAAAAAAATAATTGTCAGATCCATTTTTTCAGAAATTTTTAAAAATTTCAAATTTTAACAATTTGGTGATCATATTTTAAATATGCATGAAAAATGTATGCAAATGAGTACAAACAAGCCTAGTATTGGTTTAGTGGTTCTTGAGATAGGGGTTGTATTAACAAGAAAATCTTGCTTATTATTTAATGCGACCAATATATCCGCGTATGCAAACCAATGCTAAGCCGATCCACCTGTCGGATGGAGTCAACGTGTATTTACTAGGGGACACTATTACCATTTTGTGTGTTCAATGAAACCGATATGCATGCTTACTATTATACTGTACATACATTTATTTTCCGAATTCAGGCCAGAAATAAGACCATTATATCAAAAGTCGCGAATCGATTTCCTTTTTTGAACTTTTCATAATGTTTTATTGTTTCTTTTTTGGGGACATAATTAATCTTAGAATTGAAATACTGCAGGAATTATCTTAATACATGTAGGATAACCCTATTTTTATGGTTTTGTGATTTCTGAGAGCGAAATACATATTGCTATCTACCGTAGATAGCTAGTTGTTTTCTGTGTGTATCTTTGTAATAAGTTGCCGTTGTTGTCTCAGATTGTTCATTAAAAAGGAAAATAGGCTTACTATTCATAGAACTCATGTGAATACTGATTATGTTAACGCCATTTTATATAGTTTTGTGACTCCTGAGACAAAATATAGGCCTACAATCTTGCTATCTACCTAAGATAGCCAATCATAGTAAAGGCCGTAGGCATATATTTGCAATTGCAGTACCTTTGTTGAGAAGAGGAAATACGGTCAATGAAATTACTCTCAATGTAGTCATGTGATTGTGTCTTGTATTAAGTCACAAATATAGTTTTGCTATCTACCAAAGACAGCAATTGACCTTTTCGGTAAATCCCATAAGCCTTTGCGAGTACACCTGAGAACTCGTCATTTGACATCACGGAACAATAGTAGGCCTATAATTATTGTGGGTGTATCTCTTTTTGGAAACGCAAGTTTGGAGGAAATCTACCCGCACCCCATCCACCACCTCATTTATCTACAAGTACACCCCACCACCCCTATACACCATAAGCACACACCCCTCCCCCATTCCCACACACCCACCCCACCCACCACCAACTCGCCCCCGACCTTCACCCACCCCTACATCTAACATAAAATCAATTAAAGGAAACCAAGGAAGAAAAAAAGCAGACAAAAGGAAATAATATAAAAAGCGCACACAAAACATAACAAACAACCAATAAATAAAGTACAAAACATAACAAACAACCAATAAATAAAGTACAAAACATAACAAACAACCAATAAATAAAGTACAAAACAAAACATAACAAACAACCAATAAATAAAGTAGCGGGAAGCGAGAAATGAAAGCAAAACAGACATAAATCGCCAAACGTGGGGCTCGAACCCACGACCCTGGGATTAAGAGTCCCATGCTCTACCGACTGAGCTAGCCGGGCTGTTATAAACACATTTGTACGTCTCATCACATTCAGTTAAGATTTATGATAAAAAATTGATACAATTAATATTAATATTCTGTTTTTTGAAATTTTAAACAAGAAAATGTTAGTCATACCAGAGAAGATTCCCATCTTTTCTGGTCATACACAACTTTACACTAAAAGGTAAAGAACAAAAGGAATTTACTCAACTGTTTGGAGAAAAAGAAACAGATTTGAAGAAAAAAGAGCAAGGAACAGAAAGGCCACTCCATAAAAAATACATAAAGCGAAAGATTTTGCTCTTAGCTCTTTGGGTCAAGAAATTGGAAATTATTATACCCCTTATCAAACAAAAAAAGAAGGAAACATAATAACCGGGAAAAAAATTCAACCAACATAAAAGCAATACTATTACAACCAACAAGGCAGAAAAACAAATATAAAGCGCCCAACGTGGGGCTCGAACCCACGACCCTGGGATTAAGAGTCCCATGCTCTACCGACTGAGCTAGCCGGGCTGTTATGAATACATGCTTACATCTCGTCTATCGCATGCTTGTTATGTATAGATAATCAAATCACTAATAATTTTTCTGACTTTTTTCATGTCTATATTTTGCCAGATTATGTTAAATTTTGTATTAAAAGATCATCATTTTTGACTTATGACAAACAATTGATAAAACAATATTCTATAAACTGACATAATAAGATATACCCTCTTGTCATGCAAAATATGACAAGCAGTTTCAAACAAACTAAATGCAAAAAACAGTAAACATAAACAAAAGATATACAAAAATATAATGCAAAGATTCGTGAGCAAAATGACAAGATTAAACAAAACACAAATAAACACAAATTTATTAAAAAAAATATTGCAAATGTTATCCTATTTTGAGCCATCCTTCATAAGATGTAGGCCAATCGGTTTTAAAAGAAAGCATATGATAATTCCTCTTGCTATCTTCAGTAGACAACAAGATTATAATACTACATTGAACCATGTAAACATAGGGGTATTTAATGAAAGGCAATCCTACATTGAGATATTTCATTTGAAATCCTCACTCCCCCTGTGGAAGATTTATCTAAAGTCTGTGCCACAGGGGGAGTATGGGTTTCAAATAGAAAAGACACAAAACCATATGAATAGTGTTGTTACCAAGCTTCACTATACAGAAACCAATAAGATTGGAAAGGATGATAATTACCAACAGATTCTAAGGGTACGCCCAATACAATAATGGCTATCTTCGGTAGATAGCAAGATTGTGTTTTTTGTCTTAAAAGACATAAATCCATATAAAATAATCTTAAATCGTGTAGATCAATTATGGGAGTATATTTCCTTATGTAACCTTGAAAAAACTAAAAACTTATTGCAAAGGTACAACCAGAAAACAACTAGTTATTTACGGTAGATATAGCAAGACTATAATTACTTATTCAGAAGTCAGCTAGTTATCTACGGTAGATAGCAAGACTATAATTATTTATTCAGAAAACAACTAGTTATCTACGGTAGATAACAAGAATATAATGATTTATTCAGAAAACAACTAGTTATCTACGGTAGATAACAGGCCCGTACGCAGGGGCGCACACCCCCCGCCTCCAATTTCGAAAAGTATACAAAATTTCAGGATTTGTGAGCGTAGCGAGCAAGAAAATCAGGTTTTTTACGCTTTTCTGGACCAGAAAGGTTCACATTTTGGGAAGAAAGTCCACTTTTCACAAAATCGCCCCCTGGAATAAAGTCCACCTTTTCAAAATCAGCACCCCCAATGAAATCCTGGTATATAGCAAAACTATAATTGTTTATTCAGAAAACAACTAGTTATATTCGGTAGATAGCAAGACTATACCTGTTTATTCCTAAAGACATAAAACCAATGGGGTATAATTACGTCTTTGTGTGTGCAATCTATGTGGGGGTGATGTTGTATATGCATAAGGGAGGTGGAGGGGGCAGGCGGGTGTATATGATTTGCGAGATGCCATTTTAATAACGTCGACTTATCAGGGCCGGCAACGCCATGCAAAAAGTGTTCGTCAATTAGCCATATAATCACCTGTAAGCCAATACATTAAAAATGTCTGTCAAGGTATTTGATAGAAATAAACACCAGGTAACCCATGTCATATATGTATGATACTCGCTCACCTAATTGATGGTGATATATCTACAACAAACAATGAATGTGTTAGTCTTCCGTCGCTCTCTTTGATCTACAAGGTCTCACATATCCATCATTTTATACCCGCAGCATATCATCACTCGATTTCATCAAACCAGTCTCATGTCGCAAAATATCAAGTTGAGATAAAAGCTTGATTAGATGATGAATTACAATAGAAAACATACGAAATTTGTTCTCTCAAAAGCTTGTAACTTTACATCGGGGTAGACCAGACTTTAGTGAGGATTAACATTTGAAAACAGGAGCATAATGTTGTCAGATCAAGTTAATAACTTGATTTGAAAATGCACGACATTCGATTGTTTTGGGTCAAATATGGTACATATAGTACAACATCATATAGCATGAAAACATACATAGACATGATGAATGAGTATCAAATTATGAATAAAACCTTTCAAGCGCATAAAGGTTGATTAATCTATTCAAAACTGACATAAAGCGTATTTTATAGATTAATATTCTGAGAAAATATATCGTATTATTTATTGTTAGCAATTGTTTTGTTAATACTATGACAATATTCATTGGTGTACTTGAAAAGTATAGCATTACTGTCAAATGTTGCTGCATAGTGCATAATATAATTTATGATGATTTTTATGGTGGGGTAAATGTCAGAGTAATAGTCCATCTCTGAAGGGGTTAAAGGAGTGAAGGTAGTTTGTCATGACGTATTCAACGTGTTCAACATGTAACGCGACAAGCAAAAAAACGACAAAGTGGTATTGTATTTGTTCGCTAATTTCAGGTATTGTATCTATTAAAATTAATTGTTAATCTGTGGAGAATGGTAATGTCTCATTATTTACAGAATTTAACGTCCCTAATTATATAAGCACGTTCGCGTAAAAAACATTTCTGCACTTGATATCAAGAACAGTTTTTCGTATAGTTACCCAGCAAACACAAAACGTTTTTGACATCATTCGCAAAAGGTTATAAAAGGTTGTCAGAAAACGTTTAAATGTCGGGTTATATAAAGGGTATATTAACGGTATAAAACGTTTTAATAACATTAAAAATCATTTTTTGATAATCTACTGCTCAGCAAACAAAAAACGTTTTAGAGAAAACGTTTAAATATCGGGTTATATAAAGGATATAAAACGTTTTAATAACATTCCAAAAACATTTTTGAAAACTTGATACAAAATATTCTAAACAGAATGTTATTTTGGGGTTGAAAAATATTTTGCGAAAAATGTTTGCCCAAAATATTTGCAATAACGTTTTAAAAACGTTTTCATGACCTTTATATAACCCGACATTTAAATGTTATTAAAATGTTTTGAAAAACATTTTAAGAACATTTCTGTGTTTGCTGAGTGCAAATATTTTAACATAATGTTATTTAAGTGTTGACAAAATATTTTTGCAAATATAGTTTACAATAACATTTTTGAAAACATTCTAAAAATATTGTTGTAGTGTGTTTTCATACAAAACGTTTTAAAACGTTTTCATGACCTTTATATAACCCGACATTTTAATGTTATTAAAACGTTTGTATGTAAACCAAAAGCCAAAATATAACTTATTAAAAACGTTTTCAAAACGTTTTTGTGTTTGCTGGGTAATTGATCAGCTAGTAAATTATCGGGCCTTATAACATCGCGGATTAATATCAATATATTTTATTTTGGGAATCGTCCTATACTTTGTTTACATTCTTTAACACAAAAATATAGATGAGGCAGGTAAACCACAGCACTCTTTACGTGGGTCTACTTTTCGGCGTAGTGGTAAAAGCCTAACAATTCCCGCTGATTACTAGCTGATCATGTCACAATCGACTTATATACTAGTAGTTCCAATCGTCGTATAACATCTTTTATCATATAACACAAACTAAATGCTGTAAAAGTACTTTCTGTATGCGGAACATTCAAGCTATCGTCAGTAGATAGCAAATGCATGTGTATTTTGTCAGCTTCAAATAGATATGACCAAATGTGTAAGTGTTATCTTCAGTAGATAGCAAATACTGCCAAAATATCCATCATACTGATTATTCAAATTGATATGACCAAATGTGTAAGTGTTATCTTCAGTAGATAGCAAATACTGCCAAAATATCCACCATTTTGATTCTTCAAATAGATATGACCAAATGTGTATGTGTTATCTTCAGTAGATAGCAAATACTGCCAAAATATCCTTCATACTGATTCTTTAAATAGATATGACCAAATGCGCATGTGTTATCTTCAGTAGATAGCAAATACTACTAAAATATCCATCATACTGATTATTCAAATAGATATGACCAAATGCGCATGTGTTATCTTCAGTAGATAGCAACTGCTACAAAAATATCCATCATACTGATTCTTCAAATAGATATGACCAAATGTGTATGTGTTATCTTCAGTAGATAGCAAATAATGCCAAAATATCCATCATACTGATTCTTCAATTAGATATGACCAAATGTGTATGCGTTATCTTCAGTAGATAGCAAATACTGCCAAAATATCCTTCATACTGATTCTTTAAATAGATATGACCAAATGCGCATGTGTTATCTTCAGTAGATAGCAACTGCTACAAAAATATCCATCATACTGATTCTTCAAATAGATATGACCAAATGCGCATGTGTTATCTTCAGTAGATAGCAACTGCTACAAAAATATCCATCATACTGATTCTTCAAATAGATATGACCAAATGCGCATGTGTTATCTTCAGTAGATAGCAACTGCTACAAAAATATCCATCATACTGATTCTTCAAATAGATATGACCAAATGTGTATGTGTTATCTTCAGTAGATAGCAAATAATGCCAAAATATCCATCATACTGATTCTTCAAATAGATATGACCAAATGTGTAAGTGTTATCTTCAGTAGATAGCAAATAATGCCAAAATATCCATCATACTGATTCTTCAAATAGATATGACCAAATGTGTATGTGTTATCTTCAGTAGATAGCAAATACTGCCAAAATATCCATCATATTGATTCTTCAAATAGATATAACCAAATGTGTAAGTGTTATCTTCAGTAGATAGCAAATAATGCCAAAATAGCCATCATACTGTTTCTTCAAATAGATATGACCAAATGTGTACGTGTTATCTTCAGTAGATAGCAAATAATGCCAAAATATCCATCATATTGATTCTTCAAATAGATATGTCCAAATGTGCATGTGTTATCTTCAGTAGATAGCAAATACTACCAAAATATCCATCATACTGATTATTCAAATTGATATGACCAAATGTGCATGTGTTATCTTCAGTAGATAGCAAAAACTACCAAAATATCCATCATACTGATTCTTTAAATAGATATGGCCAAATGTGAATGTGTTATCTTCAGTAGATAGCAAAAAAGGCCAAAATATCCAACATATTGATTATTCAAACAGATATGACCAAATGTGTATGCGTTATCTTCAGTAGATAGCAAAAAAATGCCAACATATCCATCATATTGATTCGTCAAATAGATATGACCAAATGTGTATGTGTTATCTTCAGTAGATAGCAAATACTGTCAAAATATCCTTCATACTGATTCTTCATATAGATATGACCAAATGTGTAAGTGTTATCTTCAGTAGATAGCAAATACTGCCGAAATATCCATCATAGTGATTTTTCAAACAGATATGACCAAATGTGCATGTGTTATCTTCAGTAGATAGCAAATACTGCCAACATATCCATCATACTGATTCTTCAAATAGATATGACTTAATGTGCATGTGTTATCTTCAGTAGATAGCAAAAAATGCAAAAATATCCATCATACTGATTCTTCAAATAGATATGACCAAATGTGCATGTGTTATCTTCAGTAGATAGCAAATACTACCAAAATATCCATCATATTGATTCATCAAAAAGATATGACCAAATGCGCATGTGTTATCTTCAGTAGATAGCAAAAAATGCAAACATATCCATCATACTGATTCTTCAAATAGATATGACCAAATGTGCATGTGTTATCTTCAGTAGATAGCAAAAAATGTCAAAATATCCATCATACTGTTTCTTCAAATATATATGACCAAATGTGCATGTGTTATCTTCAGTAGATAGCAAATACTGCCAAAATATCCATCATACTGATTCTTCAAATAGATATGACCAAATGTGCATGTGTTATCTTCAGTAGATAGCAAAAAATGCCAAAATATCCATCATACTGATTCTTCAAATAGATATGACCAAATGTGTAAGTGTTATCTTCAGTAGATAGCAAAAAATGCCAAAATATCCATCATACTGATTCTTCAAATAGATATGACCAAATGTGTAAGTGTTATCTTCAGTAGATAGCAAAAAAGGCCAAAATATCCATTATATTGATTATTCAAACAGATAGGACCAAATGTGTATGCGTTATCTTCAGTAGATAGCAAAAAAATGCCAACATATCCATCATATTGATTCGTCAAATAGATATGACCAAATGTGTATGTGTTATCTTCAGTAGATAGCAAATACTGCCAAAATATCCTTCATACTGATTCTTCATAATAGATATGACCAAATGTGTAAGTGTTATCTTCAGTAGATAGCAAATACTGCCGAAATATCCATCATAGTGATTTTTCAAACAGATATGACCAAATGTGCATGTGTTATCTTCAGTAGATAGCAAATACTGCCAAAATATCCATCATACTGATTCTTTAAATAGATATGGCCAAATGTGTATGTATTATCTTCAGTAGATAGCAAATACTACCAAAATATCCATCATACTGTTTCTTCAAATAGATATGACCAAATGTGTAAGTGTTATCTTCAGTAGATAGCAAATACTGCCACCATACTGATTATTCAAATAGATATGACTTAATGTGCATGTGTTATCTTCAGTAGAGAACAAATGCTACAAAAATATCCACCATACTTATTGTACATGATTTGGAAAAGTCTCAGAGAAACCGAAGTATTTGTGACAATTCAAAACAAATACACTCTCTATGTCCTTTATTATACTACAGTCCTGGTTTTACATTGTTTTACTTTGAGTCCGTTTTATAACGATATTATTATGTTCTCACCATTTCTGGTTAATTTCTGGTTCTAACATCTCAGCCATTTTAGACCTTTGTTCATATCTGAGATGTGTTTCTACATTTATCTTTTCAATATGTAGGACCATGCATAATTATATGACGGCTTGATTCAATTGTGATATCATTTATTATCAATCAAGTCCAATATAACTATCACGTTATGTTGCAATATTTTAGCACTTGTCAAGGCCAGTCAGTTTTATTATATGACAACATATTCATCATAATATGAGTCATATTGCACGCGTCAAAGCAGCCGTGTCTGTGTGTGTCGGAATTATGGGCTTTTTAACACTCTTATATTATGTCATTTCTTTGTTGGTAAATGGCAAATAATATGTAAATTAGAAATTTATAATATATTAATTGGCTAATTTTTGGTCAATTACTGCACTTTTAGATTGTCAAATTAAAGGCGGCATAATATGATTCGTTTTTATAATGATTTGGTTTTCCCATGAACAATAGAGTATAAAAGGTCATTAAGTTAGCACAAAAACAAAGCAAAAAGTGCGCTATTGTGAGAAAATAATCATTATATTCCATTTATACAAGATATACGTATAACATTTTGTCAAAACTTGCATAAAGTTTTAAATTATGTATTATTTCCCGGCTAAAATTAGTATAAAATATCTAATATACTTTCATCTGTTCATTTCTCATTTCAGATAATGCCAAAGATCAAAACGGACCGCATCGGAGAGTACGCACTGCGTTTACTAACACGCAACTTTTGGAACTGGCAAAAGAATTTCGCTACAATAAATATTTATGTCGGCCACGCAGAATTGAAATCGCTTCTCTTCTAGAGCTCTCCGAACGACAGGTTAAAGTATGGTTTCAAAATCGTCGTATGAAACAGAAACGACTTGCTCTAAAAACTACATCCAGTAAAGCAACTAAAGAAGCTGTACTCGCTGCTGCCGCTGCCTCGCAGGTGGCGTCTACATCCGTGTATCTTAGCGACAAAGCTAGGGATTGCGATGCGGTCGGTGATGGGGATCAACACGGGTCGCCCGCAGCTAGTCATCAAGCCTATGCAGCCAGGATTCAAGACGGAAACGCTTGCTACGCAGCACCTGCAAATGGAGAAGAAGAGAGTAGTGGCTCCGAATCCAATCCGAATCACACACTGGATATGAAAGTTGAATCAAATGAAATGAAAGATCAGCAAAACAATTTATGCGCGAGTAAATCAATCAATTCCGATACAACAGCAGAATTTGTTAACTTTGTCACAGGGAACGCGAATACCGCAAGTCGCGCTGGGTTAACAGCGGTGACATCAGAATCATTGCAACTTGCGTTGCTTCAAGATTCAAATCTAACACTATCGTCAGTGATGTCACCTACTAATTATAGCCCGTCATCACACCTTGATGGAGGTGATGCAGTGCCGCGGTTTTCATCTGATAGAGCATTTTTCCCGGCGACGACAAACCACCAAGAGGTTTCATCATTACCTTTCAACGGCTACTATCATCTGGGTGCCGTTGACCATCCTTTTACTTCATCCACACCTACGGTACCTAGGGATAATTGTATATCTTCACATATTAATGGATATTCGTATGCTTGTCCATATTAGTCAAACTATTACCTCGAGTTAATTTCAATTTGCAATAAATTTGCGATAGAACATTTTGAACATTAATTACATATGATGCATTGCATGACATTCCATAGATATTGACATTCCGTAGAATATTTGGATATAGAATCAAAAGTAAGGCTTGGAACAAATTTTGTAATTATTTAAAGTACTAACGTGTGGCGATGATTGGTCTTTTCGTGTGTGTTTAATTATTAATTACGTAACTTTTTAATTGTAAATAGTTAAGTCAGTTTTCGTCTACAAAATGAAGCAATAATAATGCATATGTACAGAATACCGAAAGATCTTATAACTAGTGAATAGCCATGATAGCGGCATGTTGCAATAGCGCCGTTTACTATCTACCGTAGATAGCAAACTTAAATGCAATATTAAATCCATGATATCATGTGAAAATGGAACACCAATGATAATACTAAATACGTAAATGTATCAAATCATTCAGGTCATAATATAACTTGTTGGAGGAACAAAATGTGGACTTACACATGTATTATGGCGTTCAATTTTACGAAAATACATAATGTGGTGAAAAGAAATGGTATTTGGTGTTTGTTTTTCTAAGGTGCTCCAGGCAGAGATATTATGTGGGGTTTACTTCTTATGTGGTTTTTACTGATCATTTCAATCTTGGTTGGTGATTAAGATGTCCTGTGGCAATTTTCCCCCTTAACATCTTATAGATTCTTTAGTTTATGCGAGAGAGGGGGAGAGAGAGTGAGGAAGAGGGAGGGGAGAGGGGGAGGGGCGGAGAGGAAGAGGGAGAGAGTGGAGGGCGAGATTAGAGGGGGAGTGAGGGGGAGAGAGGAAGGTACAGGAAAAGAGGTGAAAAGGCGACCATTTTATTTATAAGTATACAACCATATTGGTAAAAACAGGTAAAATAACGCTACGCTATTGATTTCATCAACTTCAAGAGTGTGTGATACATTTCAATTAGGGTTGCATTGTTTTAAATCAGATATAGCAGAATGTGACTTTGCATGTTCTATCTTTAGTAGATAGCAAAATCAATTGATACCCACTGATTCTTTATGGCTAGGATTCATTGAGCTAGGATAAGGATTTTGGGATTATTACTAACCTAGGATACTGCATTGACAATATCATTTTTTTCTATCAAAATTTGAAAAATGAGAACAGGAGCTTTTAGTCCCTAAATATTAATGTTTTCAGTAATATTCTATAGATACGAAATCTGCATGTGTGCTATAAAAGACTCCCGTTAGTGTATTTAATGACGTCACACAATAAAATTTAAGAATACGACTAACGATCTTTCCTGTCAGACCGTAACATATTTATTTTTTATTGATCATCATAATTTTATGGTCTGATTGCTAAATTGCTATTGCTAATCACAGTGGAATTGCGACGATCATTAAGCGATTTACTCAATGGTTTTGTTGATATTGACATCATCATGGGAAATAAGATATATAGCATTTATTTATGGGATAGGGACCTATTAAAAATATGGGACGGATCAGGAATTATAGAATGTTATACACTATTCTAAGCTGCTACCCGTTCTTGGAACTTTGAAACAGTTTAATATTTTCCTTAAGGTTAGCAACTATTTTAAACTGTTGCGATTTGGCAGTGCACAGCATCTTACGAATGGTAGTGAGCTTTGGCAAAAATTGCATTGATCATTTCGTAGCGAGTATGTAGAAGAATTCAAATATCGCAGATATACTTTTGTAGCTCCTGAGGTTCTTGAGTTATGTTGTAAAGAGGGCTGAAACAACAACACTTTTAAAAAACGTACATAATTCATTAATTACAATAAATCAAGTAAGTTTTCAAAATATATGATTTGTAGAATGAACTTTTGCAAAATATCAAAGTATTACTTTTCAATAATATATTGATTTAGATAATGAAAATCGATTTTTTTTTTGGTTGCTTCGACCAACAATACCTAGTCTACCCTTAATAGAATACATCGATATTTTAATTTACATCATTTAAGTCAATTTTGAGCTTAAACCACTGTTTTATAATCATGTTAATGGCTTAAAAGATTTTGTTACACACCTCCCTTCTTAACTGTTGTTTTCTTAAATCCGAGTGCCGCTTACACGTGATATAATTTAGCGATTAAGTTATAATAACATTTAGCTTATGCAAGTTAATTTTTTAGTAATTATTCTACATTTTGTAGCTATCGGCAATGGGACCATTACTCTTTTAATAACGTCGTTACTCAAATTATGTCGTGTTTTTTCAAGTAATTTGATCTTCTAAAGGTTAACAATTTCCTTTGTATAAATCTATACGTAAAACGTAGTGTTCTTACATAATTATATTACCCTTCTTCATTTTATTTTTTTATTAGTTTGGTGGGCCAGAAATCCAAATTATATCAATGTTTCTAAACAAGTATGGGTTTTGCTATAGCATAACATGATCATTATATCCTAAATATTGAAGCTGCCAGAATATCAATTAATGCGATTATTAAAATTTCGAAAAACGCCCTCCAGCGCTTACTTGGCCTTAATGTTGTTTTCATAGGTAATTATGGTAATTTAAGCTTAAAAGGGTGATAAGTACCAAATGATTTTTTATGTAAGGTGATCAGAAACAGAAATTTGAGAATGAAATATTTGAACTTTAAAGAACAATTATCGGCGCGTGTAATGGTCAATTGGAGCGTGGTTTTAGTATCGTCCATAAATCAAATAAAAATTACAAATAGTGATTAATCTCATTGTCGGTTTGTTTTGAAATTATTACTAAAACATCGATGACAGTTTGTTATGGTAGGTGAAGGGGTTGTTCGAAGTACTACATAATTTAAAGAATCAATTGAACATTTTTTTACATATATAAGCAATAGTAAGATGTAACAATGACGACTTTGAAGGTTTTTCTCAAAGGCTATAAAAGATCAGACAAAAATAAACTCATATTGTAAATGTAATGTGATATCAGCGAATGATGAATTTTGACAGAAGCGTCTAGAGATCCATTTTAAAGACAAGTTGACTATATTTTCAATCATAATTCATCCAGAATACATTTTCAGTCATAATTTTCCAGATACTTATTATTAATAATACCACACGCCATCCACGACTTCTAGACATATAGCTAGATTGAAGATAATTATTATGCATCAGATAATACAATTCACAACAATACAAAATGAATAAAAGGTATCCAACGTTCGTTATATAATAAACATCTGATAAAAACATTCTACCACCTGTTGCCGACGATAGTGACAATAATTTGGAATCTATACGCCCTTCATTGGCACCAGATTTGAATTTGATAGATGTGCATTTTCCGTTCATCATATTTTCCTATACAAATTTCATAATGAGCCGTATCCTGCTTGATACAATACTAAAATCCCAAGCCTCGGTCTTACACTAGGAGCCACAGCATGCTCATCTATCAGAGCACAGTCCTTTAACCCCAATACAATTGCACATTCATTGAATGACCTGTGAAAATTTGGGTACAAAAACTCGTAATCTGTAACTTGAGGTCAAATTTAGCCCTATATTGTTTAATTAAGGTTATTGAACTATGTCATTGGGATGAGGCCATTATGGTCCCTAGTCTTAGTCGTTTATCAGCTTTATAAAAGAGGAGGAAGCCTGTCTGTAAATATCAAAAACAGACTCTTCTACCGGATGGTGAATTTCACTGCCGACAATTCACAGGTGGAGCTATTGCTTGAGGCAACTTCATAATCTGTCCTCGAACCCTGATCCTATTTTGTTTAAAAAGTACAAATTCTATTAAAAGGAAATAGGTAGGTATTAAAAAAACTTTACGCCGGATGTATAGCATTCCGAATATCATTCGTACAGAGGATTTGTACTTTATATGACGGTTTCTTTTCTTGACTTATCTGAATTATTTGAACAGGATGATAGTGTTAATTGCCTTATTTATCTTCTGGTATTGTTAATGTAACTGTATGATTAAAGGGTCATATACATAACTTGTTTTCTATTCTATTTTCATAATTGCTTTAATGTATCATCATTTAAGTCAATGATTGATACCGATTTGTTACATAGTTCTTCATCGTGGTAGTCAAATCAATTACTACACCGTTGGTATGTAGCCTAATGATCTTAAAAAAAAACCCTATTTATGACGTCAAAGATAAGCGCCATTTTATGTTTAATCTTCAGAAGATAGCAAATTATGTTTTATCTTAACATTTTAATAGAAAACGTGTAAAATTATATATGGTACACGCAGTTCCTATATTCGTCAAAGATGCGCGCCATTTTATGTTTAATCAGTGCTATCTTCAGAAGATAGAAATTATGTTATATCTATATATTTTGGTAGAAAACGTGTATAATTATATATGGTACACGCAGTTCCTATATTCTGTAGATAGCAAATGAGTATCTTCGATAGATATAGCCATATGTGCGCAAATGTATGTGTTATCTTCAGTATAGAAAAATACGTATACATTGTGTTTTCTTCAGTTTATCACGCTGTTTTTCTATATACAAAACAACGTGATCATGTGTGTGCCATATCTTGCAGAAAACTGAACATATCTAGGAGAAAACATGATGCACGTGCTATCTTCAGTAGATAACAAAACGTGATGCGTGTGTCATCTCTATAGTAGGATAGAAAAACGTGATACATGTGCTGTCTTCAGTAGATAGTAAAATGTGATGCGTGTGCTGTCTTCAAGAGATAGTAAAACGTGATTAGGGGTGTGCTATCTTAGGTAGATATGAAAATGTGAATATGTGTGTGTTATCTTCAGCGGATGGTAAAATATGATTCGGCGTGTGCCACCTTCAGTAGATATCAAAATGCGACACTTAATGTACTATCTTCAGTAGATAGCAAAATGCGACTCTTAATGTGCTATCTTCAGTAGATATCAAAATGCGACTCTTAATGTTTTACCTTCAGTAGATAGCAAAACGTTATAATGCGTGATGAATGTAGATAGTAAAATGTGACTCTGCATATGCTATCTTCAGTAGATAGCAGAATGTGACTTTGCATGTGTTATCTTCAGTAGATAGCAGAATGTGACTCTTCATGTGCTATCTTCAGTAGATAGCAGAATGTGACTCTGCATGTGCTATCTTCAGTAGATAGCAGAATGTGACTCTGCATGTGCTATCTTCAGTAGATAGCAGAATGTGACTTTGCATGTGTTATCTTCAGTAGATAGCAGAATGTGACTCTGCATGTGCTATCTTCAGTAGATAGCAGAATGTGACTCTGCATGTGCTATCTTCAGTAGATAGCAGAATGTGACTCTGCATGTGCTATCTTCAGTAGATAACAGAATGTGACTCTGCATGTGCTATCTTCAGTAGATAGCAGAATGTGACTCTGCATGTGCTATCTTCAGTAGATAGCATAATGTAACTCTGCATGTGCTATCTTCAGTAGATAGCAGAATGTGACTCTGCATGTGCTATCTTCAGTAGATAGCAGAATGTGACTCTGCATGTGCTATCTTCAGTAGATAGCATAATGTAACTCTGCATGTGCTATCTTCAGTAGATAGCATAATGTAACTCTGCATGTGCTATCTTCAGTAGATAGCAGAATGTGACTCTGCATGTGCTATCTTCAGTAGATAGCATAATGTAACTCTGCATGTGCTATCTTCAGTAGATAGCATAATGTAACTCTGCATGTGCTATCTTCAGTAGATAGCAAAACGTTATTATGCGTGTGTCATCTCTAGTAGGATATCAAAACGTGATTAATGTGCTATCTTTAGTAGATAGCAGAATGTGACTTTGCATGTGCTGTCTTCAGTAGATAGCAAAGTGTTAGTATGCGCGTGCTATCTTCAGTAGGTAGCAAAGCGTTATACATGTAATTAAAAAAATATTATTCTGCTTTTCCAGATGAAACATAGCTCGATCCTAATCATTTATTTGACTTAACTGGGAATAAAAGTTAACATTCTACATTCAATTATTCTATAAAAAAAAAAGAAGGAAAAGGAAAATAATTACAACGGATAGACAAAATTTAAAAAAGCAATTCAAAGCAGCAACAACCAAACAAAAACAAAGAATGCAAAAGAAACACTATCCACCCAACGTGGGGCTCGAACCCACGACCCTGGGATTAAGAGTCCCATGCTCTACCGACTGAGCTAGCCGGGCTGACAGAATTATTGTCCTTTTTACAAAACTTGGAGCTGAATTTAACTTTTATTCCCAGTAAGGTTGAACGATTAAGATTGAGCAATGTTTATCTGGCAAAAAAAAATAATACCAGCACTTATATAGCGCTATTACAAATTTAATTTAAGAAAAATAGTGCTATCTTTTTCTGACTTCGGTAACACTTCTCAGCTAGCGAAAGTTTAACAAACACACACAAAAGGACTTCAAGTTCAACACTTACTCGATTACCCTATGTAGCTTCGAATTTGCACACATTCGAATCGGTGAGCAAATTGGTGGCTAGACTTCTCGAGCAAATCAACACCAATGAACTGGTGAGCAATGGCGAATTTATAAGTTATTAATTGTTATAAAAATTATTGAAATAAAAACAAAAGATAAGATTTTGCTTTCTTACCTTTCTATTTGATTTTTCTGTAAAGATTTTCATAAACTCGGATGTTTCTCAATGACGTCAGCATCTGATTGACCGATGGGCCTCGGGCATTAATTTAACTCACTGGTCATGCATGGTCAGTACCAGCGTATGGAACAGGTTTGCTGCTTAAGGCTATACGGATGAAAAAAGAAGCATTTATTTTTCTCAAATAAAACAATATTCTACAATTACAGTGAGATAAATGCCACCATGTTATATTGAATAATTTTCTCTTAGAAAGTAAATTTGTCAAACAGTATTGGTTTAACTCATTTTATATCTTAAGGTTGGGCTATACATTTGGATGAATTTGAAAAAATCATGATGCGAATGATATTTTGGTGAAACATTGATATAGACTGAATGACCGTTACACCCTCTCATTGTTTTTTTAATAAGCTAAATCGGCATTGGAAGTTTGCAATGCATTGTAGGACAGTTTTTGCAGTTTTGGGACACTTTGTCCTTTGACCTGAAATATTGGGTTTTTGTACGTACAAAATATAATCTAAAATATTTTACAATAATTAAAACAAATATAAAAAATATTATTATTTCATAAATTAATTATTTAGTATTTTTAATGATCAACATTATGACAATAATAAGAAAATTAATAATAATTAGTTTTTAATTACGTCAATTTTCCCGATATGTCAGAGGTCAAAGTGTCCCAAAACTGCTCTCAAAAACCGGAAGTTAGAATGGCGATTGGGCTTATTGCAAACATTATTTTCCCTAAAATTCGAAAACTTCTCTCAAAATTAACATTATTTATTGTTTCACTTCTTAGAATGTTGACAAGATGAAATTTTGACAAAAAATTCTGGATGTAAATTTAGGTCTACACTGAAAAGGTACCGTACTAAAACGGATCAAATAAAATGGATATATAAAATTATGATGAGTAAAACTATAAAGCTGAATTTATATTCCATCGCTGAGCGACAAGCGGTTGGTTTCTAGCCAATGAGGTAGCGCGTTTTTTGTTGAGTTGTGAAAAACGCGCCAGCCCATTGGTCAGATACCAATCGCTCGCAACTCAGCGATGGAGTATAAATTCAGCTTAAGGAGGATAGACATGGTGGAAGTAAACATGGCAAGACTCAGATTGGTTTCACGTGAGTAATTTCATTACTTATTCTCAAATCTTTGAATTTGATGTTGAAAACAGATGCTAAATGGCGCCATGGTGTTGCCGCTAGCTAGGCCTGGTCCGCACCTTGCTAGGCTGGGTTTGCTTGCCTGCTGGATGGCGGGAATATATACTGAGTTGCAGACTATACAGAGTCAGTTTACTATGCATTAATTTTTGATGGTTTTGCATGGTGAGATGTCCACGCTTGGTGTAACTAGATCACAACTTAACTCTAAAGGTACTTCTTTAGCCTTTTCCTCGATAAACGACTACAGCAGGTTGCAAATTTGTCAAAAACTTTTCAAAAATGTCAAAATTGTATATTTTTATGCCCATATTTTGAATCTTAATGCAAACTGAGTACCAACATGTCTGGTATAGGTTCCATAGTTTTTGAGATATTGCGTATCATTTGAGGATAGATTTAATAATTTACTAGCTTTTAAAGCCTTTTTGCGTTGAATTTAACATGCAGCGGTGTTCAATTCTTTCGGGAATAGTATTATGATTTTAGTATATAGTTTGAAAAACAGGCATAAACACAGCATTTAACTTCAAACTTGCAATTTACCCTTAAAAGGTCGTTAAAAGCCAATATAAGTCACTGAACGTAAACGTCTTTCTTGAAAACATAATGCGAGCGCTTTTCACGTGAAAGAGATTTAATTGTAACAATTTGATAAACTATAAGGGTAGTTAGTCAAAACGTTGTGAAAACTTGGGTTTGATTGGAATAGGATAAATAAAAATGATGATAATGCCATAATCTAATCCAGAAAAGAGAAGAAAAGAGAAGAAGAAGAAGAAGGAAAAGGAAAAGAAGAAGAAGAAGAAGAAGAAGAAGAAGAAGAAGAAGAAGAAGAAAAAGAAGGTAATGGGAATAAAAAGGGACAAGAAAGGAGAAGGGATGATATAAAGAACATAATCTAATCCAGAAAAGAGAAGAAAAAGGAGAAGTAGAAGAAGAACAAGAAGAAGAACAAGAAGAAGAAGAAAGAAGGAAAAGAAAAAGAAAAAGAAAAGAAAAAGAAAAAGAAAAAGAAAAGAAAGAGAGAAAGAAAGAGAAAGAGAAAGAGAAAGAAAGAGAAAAGAAAAAGAAGAAGAAGGTAATGGAAATGAAAAGGGACAAGAAATGAGAAGGATGACATGGATGAGAAGATACAACAGACGAACAAGAAGAAATAGAAGTAGAAAAAGCGGAATAAAACGAAGAAGACGAGGAAGAAGGATGATATAAAGAACAAGAACCAGCAAATACGAAACATTTCGACATGAAAAGGTTAGAAAAGGTTGTCAGAAAATGTTTAAATGTCAGGTTATATAAAGGGTATAAAAAGGGTATAAAACGTTTTCAATAACATTCAAAAACGTTTTTGATAACTTACAGCAAATATTCTAACATAATGTTATTTAAGTATATACAATAACATTTTGAAAATATCTAAAAAATATTTTTGTAGTGTGTTTTCATACTAAACATTTTGAAACGTTTTCATGACCTTAATATTATCAAAACATTTTTACACAAACCAAAAATCTAAAACATAACATGTTATAACGTTTTAAAAATGTTTTGTGTTTGTTGGGTAGAACAAAAACTAGAACACGAACAAAAAGGAGAAGAAGAACGAAGAAAAGATTGAGGAAAATGAGGAGGGTAACATGTATTAAGGTTTCTAATCAAGCAACCTTCTTTTTTGACATTTTGAACATATCGTACTTGAGAATACAAGCCTTTTAGTATACCAGAGTGTATAAATTAAGTCACCAGGAGACAGCACTTTTTTCTTATTCCCCTATGCCATACATTTCTTCTTTTACAAACAATAGTAGTATAAGCCTGATTACTTTCATCCATCGATCACCCCTTTCCTCCATTTTTTGAAAAATCCCTGCTTTTACAGCAAACCATGTTTGCACCAAAAAGTAATGTTTTCCCGCACGAACCACAACAAATTCTGCAAGTACAAAAACTATGTGAAGAGTATACTCGAGACTATATTATTGCACTTTCATATAGTACAATTACCCCACGTCAGATCGGATTCAAGAAATAAACACTTCACGTAGACAAGGAATCAATTTGAAGTCCCAACCCCAACAAGCGACCTGCTCTCTGTTTGAGTAGGGCTTTCCCTCCCGTCCCATTTGTAATCCGTCTTTTGCCGCCCTTCTTATTTCCTCACTTGACGGAGGAATCCATCTCAGTTTTGTTTTCAAAATAGCAGGGGATGTATTAACCCTCGTCTGCGCAGACGATAAAGGTATATGGCATAGTGCACAATGAAATAGAGAATACCGGTTTTTCGGTGGTAAACCAGGTTTTTCGATCGATAAACCTGGTTTCTCGATTCAAAAATACAAGTTTCTCGATTTGAGAATCAAAGTGTTTCGAAAAGCTTGGTTTCACGGTCGAGAAATCTGGTTTTACGATCGAAAAACCTGTTTTTGTTTGATCGAGAATCCAGGTTTTTCAAAACCTATATAGCTTATCACATTTGATAAACCAGGTTTTTCGATTTGAAAAACCAAGTTTATCGATTCGAAAAGTTTTTACTCAACCTATAGTTTATCGGCGGAGAAACCTGGTTTTTCGATTGATAAACCAGGTTTTTAAAAAACCTAGCTTATCGAATTTGATAAACCTGGTCTTTCGATTAAAAAATGCAGGTTTAACGATTCGAAACGCAAAGTTTTCTTGAGCGAGAAACTTGGTTTTTCGCCGATAAACCTAGTTTACCGCTAAAATCCAGGTTTTTCAGCGAATAATCAAGTTTTTCTCTTCTATTGTGCAATATACGTGCCATACACGACTACTTTGAAGACCAATCGTGTCCTTCTTAGTAATAATGTAGGCTATATAGTATCTATTTGGTCAGTAGATAGTTCGCTTTACTATGAGAGCAGTATAACAAGTTAATGGTAAATCGCCATTTATAACATAAATAAGAAATCAACGGAAAAATTACTTAACAAAGATTTGCGTTACATAATTGGATTCAAACTACTCTTTTATATTTATTACTTTCATTAATGTCGCCAATCGAATGCAGTGTTTCATTTTGTCTATAATTTATTGTTTATGTACTTATCACATGTTCACATTTACGCAAAATCAAGAAGAACCCAACAAATTTCAAAAGGAACATATATATAAGGTATCCTTTTTAAATTATAAAAACGGGTTTAGGAACACACAGATTTAATGACACATTCATTTATGTATAAACGTAGCCCTTTACCCATATCGCGAGGTATATGTAAATGGATCGAGTCGTCATCCGTTGAGTGCAGTCGCGTGTATCCCTTCTGCTACTACGGTGCAAGATTTACAAAGACATCCGTCTTTTTGCCAGCATGTCTAAAGGTTTGTCCGGTTTTGTAAATTTGTTTTAAATTGTTTGGACGTACGCTTATACACAGGGCAATACACTGTGGAGTTTGACATGGATGGATGTTAACTTCTGTGATTGTAAAAATAACATTGCCACCAAATGGCTAAGGTTATACTCTCAAGCATTAGAGGCATCATGGGTACAGGGCATTTTCCCCAAGAACAAAGCTTTGTCCCTCCTGCATATTACTAAAAAAGGTGACCAATTAAAACAAGACAATACGCAATTTGAAGAAAAGCAAAGCAAAAAAACAAAAACACACAACACAAAACAAAACAAATCATCAACAACAACAAACAAGTAAACAAAAAACCTATATAGCTTATCACATTTGATAAACCAGGTTTTCGATTTGAAAACCAAGTTTATCGATTCGAAAAGTTTTTACTCAACCTATAGTTTATCGGCGGAGAAACCTGGTTTTTTTTTTTATTTACCAGGTTTTTAAAAACCTAGCTTATCGAATTTGATACACCTGGTCTTTCGATTAAAAAATGCAGGTTTAACGATTCGAAACGCAAAGTTTTCTTGAGCGAGAAACTTGGTTTTTCGCCGATAAACCTAGTTTATCGCTAAAATCCAGGTTTTTCAGCGAATAATCAAGTTTTTCTCTTCTATTGTGCAATATACGTGCCATACACGACTACTTTGAAGACCAATCGTGTCCTTCTTAGTAATAATGTAGGCTATATAGTATCTATTTGGTCAGTAGATAGTTCGCTTTACTATGAGAGCAGTATAACAAGTTAATGGTAAATCGCCATTTATAACATAAATAAGAAATCAACGGAAAAATTACTTAACAAAGATTTGCGTTACATAATTGGATTCAAACTACTCTTTTATATTTATTACTTTCATTAATGTCGCCAATCGAATGCAGTGTTTCATTTTGTCTATAATTTATTGTTTATGTACTTATCACATGCTCACGTTTACGCAAAATCAAGAAGAACCCAACAAATTTCAAAAGGAACATATATATAAGGTATCCTTTTTAAATTATAAAAACGGGTTTAGGAACACACAGATTTAATGACACATTCATTTATGTATAAACGTAGCCCTTTACCCATATCGCGAGGTATATGTAAATGGATCGAGTCGTCATCCGTTGAGTGCAGTCGCGTGTATCCCTTCTGCTACTACGGTGCAAGATTTACAAAGACATCCGTCTTTTTGCCAGCATGTCTAAAGGTTTGTCCGGTTTTGTAAATTTGTTTTAAATTGTTTGGACTTACGCTTATACACAGGGCAATACACTGTGGAGTTTGACATGGATGGATGTTAACTTCTGTGATTGTAAAAATAACATTGCCACCAAATGGCTAAGGTTATACTCTCAAGCATTAGAGGCATCATGGGTACAGGGCATTTTCCCCAAGAACAAAGCTTTGTCCCTCCTGCATATTACTAAAAAGGTGACCAATTAAAACAAGACAATACACAATTTGAAGAAAAGCAAAGCAAAAAAACAAAAACACAAAACACAAAACAAAACAAATCATCAACAACAACAAACAAGTAAATAAAAAAAAAAGCATTTGGGACCGATTTTGTCAAATGTTTCGCGTATACCTTTACGTCAGAAGATAGAGATATAGATAAAGCTACTGTCAAAACGAAGAGAGAAAGGGGAAAGAGTAAGAGAGTGGTGGAAGATAATCACATGCAATAATATTGAAACATATACATCTAAATTTAGTATATCGGTGTGCTATCGGCACGAGCTATACAATACAATACAATACAATACAATACAATACAATACAATACAATACAATACAATACAATACAATACAATACAATACAAAGAGCATTTGCGCCATTTCCATAAGGCTCAGAGCGCTTACAAAATACATTAATACCTTAATACTACAACTTAAAACTACATTTTGTAGGTGCATCTTAAAAATAATATAAATTACAATATCAATAAGAACATGTTATGGGAACAAATAAGTTTTAAGCGCTTTTTTGAATGCATTTGTTGATGAAGATTGTCTAATATAGACAGGTAGCTTATTCCACTCTTTTGATGCAAAAACTGTAAAAGTTCTATCACCAGCTAAGACTCTAGTCATGGAATAGTCAAGACGAAGATAATCATCGCAAGATCGGAGCTGTCTCTTTGGTCCTTGGTTGTGAAGACATTTATATACAAGCAAAAGTAATTTGAAAATGATCCTTTGGCGTATTGGAAGCCAATGAAGTGATTTCAAAAGTGGACCCACTGAGTGTTTTCGGTCGACTTCAAATACAAGACGTGCTGCCCAGTTTTGAAGACATTGTAGACGAATAATATGAGTAGATGGTGATGAGGAGAGAAGGCCATTACAATAGTCAAGACGAGAAAGTATCAATGAACGTGTGGCATGATGACATGTAGGTTGGTCGATATATTTCCTAATTCTAGCCATGTTTCGAAGATGAAAGATAACAGATTTGCTAACATTTGTAATATGAGAAGACATAGTCATGTGAGTATCGAAAAAAAGCACCCATATTCCTAACGGTCTTTGCAGATTCGATGCGTTCATTTCCAATAGATAAAGTTATATTAGGTGGCAAATATTTGTTATAATAATATGGTGATGCAGCTATAAAGAATTCTGTTTTACTATCATTTAACGACAGTTTGTTTGCAGTCATCCAGTTTTTTTATATCTAATATACAATTTTGAAGTCGAATTATTGCACTGTCAAGATCGCCCGGCACTTTGGGATTAAATGATACATATAACTGTGTATCGTTGGCATAAACATGATGAGAAACATTATGATAATTTGCAATGTCACCAACTGGAAGGGTGTACACAGTGTAGCCAACAGGTCCAACTACAGAGCCCTGTGGCAAACCAAACTGCGAGATAATTGGCTCTGAGAGTTGACCTGCTATATCCACTTGGGTAGACCAATCAGCAAGATATGAACGAAACCAGTTTAGTGCGGGTCCTTTGACACAAATTCGTTGAGAAAGACGAGAAATTAAGATGTTGTGATCAATTGTGTCAAAGGTAGCTGACAAGTCCAATAATACAAGAAGAACAGCTCTTTTAGCATCAATTGAAAACATAATGTCATTTTTTACTTTTATAAGTGCTGATTCAGTGCTGTGCAGTGGTATGTATGCTGATTGGTAAGGATCCGCAAGGTGGTCTAAATCCATATGTTCTGTAAGACGTAAGCATGCTATTTTTTCAATTAATTTGCCAACAAAAGTTATGTTGGCAACAGGTCTGTAGTTTTTGAGAACATTTTGATCCAGAGTTGGCTTTTTAAGGAGCGGCCTTATAATTGCAGAATGAGCTCCTTTTGGAAAAACTCCGGTAGAAAGAGAGACATTAACAATATCAGTTAGCACTGGAAGAAGTTGAGGTAGATTCTTGTCTTTGAGGTACCATGTTGGGATGGGATCCAACCGACTGGTTTTGCTTGGTGATGACATGATGATTTTCAATATTTCTTCATCAGTAGTTGGCCTAAACACTTCAAGTGGTGGAATATTTTCACAAGAAGAGTCACAAAAGCGATCAGGAACAGTTACATTTTGACTGTCTAGTTTCATTCTGATATTTACAATCTTATTTACAAAATATGAGGAGAATTGATTGGCAAGGTCTGTAGCAGAATCATAGTATGGTAGTTGTTGAACATGTTTGTTGAGAAGCGAGTTAATTGTGCGATAGACATCTTTTGTTGAACATGTAGAAAGTTTGTCTTTGAAAAATTCTTGTTTTGCAGACATGGTGAGTTCATTTACATTACGTTTTTCAATTAAATAAAGTTCACGATCAAGTTCAGACCCAGATTAAGTTCAGATCAAGTTCACACACCTATCAAATATCAAATATATGTGATGCAAACAAGCAAAATTAGTTGGAACTCGGAAATATTGATTTTAAGATATAGCCAAACAAAGAAATTATTTCCTTTTGTTTGCTTCTTCTGCTTCTGCTTCTGCTTCGTAATTGGCACCGCCTCCGTAGAGTATCACGCCAATGGAGGGTCAGGGTCAGTTAGTTATGCTGCAGATGTGTTTTCAATCTTGCTTTAAACTGTGTTGTTGAAGTAGCTCCGATGACATTGGGGGGCAGGGCGTTCCAGTCGACTATAGTTTTTGGGAAATATGAGTTCTTGAATGTTTCTGTCCTGGCATTCAAATGTTTGTAACATGCCTGATGAATGCGGGTGCTCCTTGATGGTATCAGCCTTTTATTTGCTGCGTTGACAAAAAGTTCCTGGTTTCTGATTTTGTATAGGTTTGTTAATCTTGAGGCTTTCCTTCTTTCTTGAAGAGTTGGCCATTCAAGGTCGCTAAGCATTGATGTGACGCTGCTATGACGACTGTAGTCACCACATACGAATCTGGCCGCGGAACGTTGCACTTTCTCGATTTTGGAGATGTTTTTAGCTGTGTAAGGATCCCATATGGAACCTGCGTATTCCAAAGTTGGCCGCACAATTGATTGGTAGGCGAGAATCTTTGTGTCTTTGGGTGCTGCATAAAGGTTCCTTTTGACTAAACCCATGACAGAATTTGCTTTTTTCACTGTTTTGTCGATATGTGTATTCCATGACAGGGTGCGGGAGACTTCGACGCCAAGGTACGGGTTGGAATCAACCGGAGTCAGTGTCTGTCCACATAAGGAGTAATCAAAGACTTTTGGTGTACGTCTGGTGCTAGTCATTCTGATGACGGTGCATTTGCTGGGGTTGAATTGCATGAGCCATTTTTGTTGCCAGAGTTCAAGATGGTGTAAGTCTTCCTGGAGGATCTTATGGTCAGCTTGCGACCGTATGGTATGATAGAGCAAACAATCATCGGCGAATAGCCTAATTTGCGACTTGATGGATTGAGGCAGGTCATTAATAAATAGTAGAAAAAGAAGCGGTCCCATGACGGTACCTTGCGGGACACCTGATATCACGTCTTCTGCTACGGATTCCGCTCCGTCGACCACCACTTTCTGCTTCCGGCAAGTAAGGAAGGTCTTGATCCAACTATGTATTGGTCCTTTGATTCCTAGATGATCTAACTTTGACAAGAGTCTTTGATGGGGAACCATGTCGAAAGCTTTTCGAAAGTCTAGTACCACGATGTCGGTTTGATAGCCTCTGTCAACATTAAAAGCTAGGTCGTCGATGGTTTCCAACAATTGCGATTCACAGGAGCGATTGCGCCTGAATCCGTGTTGGACATCGGTAATGATATTATGAGTGTCACAGTGATCCATGATGTGTTTGAAGATAACATGTTCCATGGTCTTACAGCACACTGATGTTAGTGATACTGGACGGTGGTTTGATGGTAGAGATCTATCACCTTTCTTAAACAAGGGTGTAATAAATGCTGTCTGCCAGTCTGTTGGTAGATTCCCTGTTTGCAAACTTTGAGTTAAAAGCGCTTGAAGGAGAGGAGCAATTTGTTCAGCACATTCTTTTAATATGCGAACCGGTATATTGTCTTGGCCGGAGGCCTTATTTGGGTTCAGTTTTTGTAAAAGTTTTTCAATACCATCACCTGAAAAAGCCAAAGATGGAATTGTTGGCTGTTTTCTTGAAGACATTTCTGGGATATCACCTGATGTTTCATGCGTGAAATAGTCAGACAAAACATTTGCCTTCCCTTGAGGATCAGAGACGGTGCCGTTGCCTGATTTCAGAGGACTTATACCACTCCTGTCTTTCTTGAGGTTTTTTATATACTTGAAGAAAGCTTTCTTATTTTCTTCTGTATCTTGGCTAAAAATGTTCTTGATGTGAGATTTCTGCGTTTCACGGAGAGTCTTGTTGTATAACTTTCTGTGTTCTCTGAACTTTTCCCATAGTCTGTGATTACCGCTTTTCTTGGCTTTGTTGTAGAGTCTTTGTTGTTTTCTTCTCATTCTATGAAGCTCTCGGTTAAACCAAGGAACGTTGTATCTTGTTGTACTCATCTTACTAGGGATAAACTTGTCCATCAGTTCAAAAAGTTTGGATTTGAAACTCAACCAGTTACTCTCAACAGTGCGATTTTGGCAAACCTCTAAGTAGCTATCAACATATTCCCCAAGGTCTGATTTCAATCCATTCATATCACCCTTGCTGTATAGAAAAATCTTGCGAGGTGGTTTCTTGTGAACTTCCGGTTTCAGCGATGAATCAACCAAGACTGCATCATGGTCGCCGAACCCTGGAATGACAGTAATGGCATTGGTCAGCGATGAGTTGGATGTAAAGAATAGATCCAGTACATTAGCAGTGGTTTTCGTAACACGCGTAGGTTCTAACTGAATCTGGTCCAGGTTATATTTATGACATAGATCGAGCATATATTCTGATTGGCGGGCTCTCGTAGCACCAGACATAACTTGATGATCTTCCCAGTTTACATCTGGAAGATTAAAGTCTCCACTCAACCATAGAGTATGTTGCTCTTTGTATTTCTGTTGCAAGTTACATAAAACCGAGTCAAGGTTATCAAATGAGCCACATCCTTTTTCGCTTGGCGAACCATAAAAGGCAACAACGTGGAGAAGTTTCTGCCCTTTGATTTTAACTTGGACAACCATAGTACTGTCACTTATCGACAGATCTTCAACGAGTGTTGCAGGTATTTCTTCTTTAACCAAGATGAATATACCACGACATGTGTTGTTAGTAAAGGATCTGTAACCAGGAGGGAAGAGCTCATTATAGTTCCCACCAAAGGAAGAAGTTAGCAGAGACTCTGTTCCAACAATTATGTCCGGTTTTACCGCATCAACGGAGTGGAGTAACTGCTGTTTCTTGCCTTTAACACCTTGGAAATTTGCAGATAATAAGCGTAATGTTGAGGGTTTAGTGTTCTTTTTACGAGTAGATTGAATTGGCGATGAAGTCGCTGTGGGTATTGGACCCTTGATTGGATCTGGGCTTGCACACGTTTGATCAGGACCTGGGCTTGTACACGTTTGATCAGGATCGAGGCTCGAAAAACTATTGGACGTATTGATGGCCCAATTGGAGAACAAGGATGTACTGAAATTCGGTAAACCACACGTGCAACAATACCAGGAAACATTTGTCATTCCTTCATAAACACACGTAGGCATGTTCATACAGTCTTGATGATACCACACTTTACACTGGTCACATTGTATGCCAGCTGTATTCCATGTCACATTTCTTTCACAGATGCCACATGGCCACTTCACTTTACGAGCTGTCTTATAAGGGCCAGGATTTAATTCTATGTCCCAAGAGCTCAACAGGATAACCATGAACAGGTAGCCTTCTTTCATGTTCATAACCTTCTTACTACTGTTCAACATAGGGTTTACATGTAAAGTCATATTTGTATACAACATGCTTGTATTGTCATAACGTGGCTGATGAAATACCAGAACATTATTTGTGGTTGCTGAAAAGCCATACGATGATTTGTTGTCAAAAGTGAATTCTACATCATCAGCATCATGCAATAAGGCGGACGTAGATCTGATATACAATGTTAATAGACAAAATAGTAATACTTACAGATTATTTCCCATTTTTTAAGAACTGGAAGCCCTGCCCCCGCAGCGGAATTTAGCAACTCATGGTCGCCATCTTGGCTGCGTAGGTTGTTGAATTCTACACCAGTTGTTTTACAGCAAAGTAGCTGGAAGTTTGTGCAGGTTCGGCTGGTGTAAATATGCCGCGTGTGGAATAAAACACTTCCCAAAGTTAGATGGAAAGATATTACAGTTATTTGGGGGGGAGTATGAAACCCAAAAAGGGATTTCAGAGAGATTTTCCTCTCGCCGTATTATGCCACACGTCCTGACTTCGCAGCTGACCTCTGACCTCTTGCTGTTGTTTTGGAAACTCTTTAATTGCTCATATCTTTGGAACTGGTCGTTCAATTCTCGCTATTCGCAATAAGGGCGCCGCCAGCGGTTTGCGATGTAATCGTGATGTATCATGATGTATCATGGGAAAAGGTCGACATCCAAGTCCGCGCAATACGAATATTACCATGCTATTACATGTAGGAACACGTGACAATATTTTTAGTTTGTCAATATAACGGTATTACACGCGATAGAGTAAAAATTAATCGATAAAGTAAAAATTAATTGTCACGTGTTCCTATGTAATAGCATGGTAATATTCGTATTGCGCGGACTTGGATGTCGACCTTTTCCCATGATACATCATGATACATCACGATTACATCGCAAACCGCTGGCGGCGCCCTTATTGCGAATAGCGAGAATTCAATTGGGATTTCTGCAAAATCCAGCTTTGTAAATGCTACTATCCTATAAAAAAAATGAAAATGTAATATTTCCTAGTTCCGGCTGATTTTGCTTGATCGCATCACATGTATATCGCTGAAAAGCCAACATGGTTACATTTTAGAAAAAAATTCATACACGAATTCCAGGAGATAACTATTTTAGTGTAATGTTGTATTTATACTTAAGGCGAGTTTAATAAACGGTTAAAGTAATGTTATTTTGTTTATATCTCACATAGAAAATACAACTTAAAATCAATCAAATATATCAACTGCAGATATAAATTATAACAATTATAAGCCTATAATGTTACTTTTTCTTTCAAACAACAAACTTACACATACTGCAATCTTAACAACGAAAAGACTGAAGCAAAATAACAGGCAATAAGTAGGTAAATAAGTAAAGAAGAAAAATATATTTTCAACAGTTTTAAGGGTACTACACCCCTCGATAAATTTGTGTCTATTTTTGCATTTTTCTCAAAAACTAATAAAACAGTGGTAACAAAAGTTATGTATATTATAGGGGCAAGGAATCCAATTACTACACTGGAATTTCAGTGACCCAAGACAAGCAGTTCGTTATTTATGATAAGAAATAAGGTACCACTAGGATGTACCTCATTTCCTATCATGTATACTGAACCGCTTGTCTTGAGTCACTGAAATTTCAGTGTAGTAATTGGATTCCTTGCCCCAATAATATACATAAGTTTTGTTACCAATGTGTTATTATTTTGTGAGAAAAATGCAAAAAAAGTCACAAATTTACCACAGGGGTGTAGTACCCCCTTAAGATTTATATATCTTTTCAGGAAATGAATAGTACCTAACTGTCTTCACCAATTATTCGTGTAAAATTGATGATTATATTAAATGTATAACATAATCTGGCAATCAAAAAGAAAAACACATTAAAAAAATGACATGAGAGATAAGATGAGATGACACGCATGAATCTGCGCATAGCAGCCCGGCTAGCTCAGTCGGTAGAGCATGGGACTCTTAATCCCAGGGTCGTGGGTTCGAGCCCCACGTTGGGCGCTTTCTTTTACTTTTACCACCTTATTTTTGATTGATTGTTGGATTGAAATAGCTTTGCTTTTTCTGTAGGATAAATGTGTTGTCATCATGTTTTTTTTCCAATTTATTTTTGTTTTGATAAAGGTTGTAATTAATACCACACCTTAATTAATGACGAACAATTATGTTTCTTCTTTAGTTGATTGGAATATTTGGTCGATTTTGTTGTTTTAGTTCCTTTTTGGCATGGTGCAGTAAATACACTTCACTGTTCAACAGTTGACAAACATGTGAACAGAGAACTGCAATAAATGTTTAACACAAAAATTGAGAAGCTTTTTATGAACTAAGCTAAATGTTTTAAATATTATATTTTCAAATATATTTTACAGTGGTCATTGCAATAAATAAAAGACATAAATCAGGCATTCGGGAAATGAGATGCAATAAGTTGTATGCACAGGATGGTTTGAAACGTATTTTATTTAATCTATAATTTACTGTTCCCATTTTATTTGTCACATGCTCACATATATACACAAAATCAAGAAGAATCCAACAAATTTCAAAATGAACAAATAATGTATACTTTATTATGAAAACTGGTTTAAGAACACACAGATTTAATGACACATTTATTTATGTACTAACGTAGCCCTTTACCCATATCGCGAGGTATATGTAAATGGATCGAGTCGTCATTCGTTGAGTGCAGTCGCGTGTATCCCTTCTGCTACTACGGTGCAATATTTACAAAGACATCCATCTTTTTGCCAGCATGTCTAAAGGTTTGTCCGGTTTTGTAAATTTCTTTTAAATTCTTTGGACGTACGCTTATACACAGGGCAATACACTGTGGAGTTTGACATGGATGGATGTTAACTTCTGTGATAGTAAAAATAACATTACAACTAAAGGGCTAAGGTTATACTCTCAAGCATAAGAGGCATCATGGGTACAAGGTTTCTTTATAAGAACAAAGCTTTGTCCCTCCTAAATATTTCCCAATTAAAACAAGACAATATATAATTTTAACAAAGCAAAAAGCAAAAACAAACAAACAAAAAGCATGTTGGACTGTTTTTGGCCAATATTTCGCGTACCCTATGCGTCAGAAGATAGAGCATGATGCAGTCATGTCTACAGTAGAATTCATCTCGACCTTTGCAGGACTTAACCCCATTAAAAGCTATTAAACCAAGATAACACTCATTGAAACAGCTCAACTGATTAAATCGGATCTTCTCTGGTTGTGCACAAGTGACTGTTTTCATGTGCGATATCGCAATAAAGCTAATATTCATAGCTTCAGTTGGGTAGCAGATTATAAAGGAAACGAAAGGGAACAATGTTATGTGTGGCTTTGTTCACGAAATCAGACAATGTCGTGCTTTTGTAAACCAGCATTCTTGAAAATGAGCAACATAATGATTTTTGACTTAACACGGTTTGGAAATAATTTCTTCATATTTTTGGTGTTATCTGTCGTTTACATGTCCTTCCTAAAACACAAAAGTACGACCCTCTCCAAACACCTAAATTAGCTAAAATTTAGGACATGTTACAAAACTATATTGTCTAGAAATTTAGAAGAGTACTTTTAATATTGGCCGGTTATTTTTCACACAGCGACGTTAATTAGGCAATGTACTATTACCTATAACATTAACTAAAACACCAAAGTACGAATATTTCCAAACATCTAAATTAGCTAAAATTTAGGACATGTTAAAAACTATATTTTCTAGAACTTTAGAAGAGTACTTTTAATATTGGCCGGTTATTTTTCACACAGCGACGTTAACTAGTCATATCCCCATACTGTTAACGTAGGGCTATTTGTAAAGGTCACGCGTCAATGGGAAAGAGCACTGTGTATTGTGTATAGGAAAACGGACAGTAACTGCAGTATGGGTAGATAAAGCTACTGTCAAAACGAAGAGAGAAAAGGGAGAGAGGTCAGGTGAAAGATAATATTACATTAAAACATAAATTTAGTATAGCGGTGTGCTATCTGCATTTTGCAGATAACATATCTACTGAAGATAGCAATGTGTATCTATTGAAGATAGCAATGTGTATCTACTAAAGATAGCAATGTGTATCTACTAAAGATAACAATGTGTATCTACTGAAGATAACACGAGCTATACCTGATGAGTAGGCAAATAAGTAAAAAAGAAATAATATATTTTCAACAGTTTTAAGATTTATATATCTTTTCAGGAAATGATTAGTATCTAACTGTCTTCACTAATCATTCATATAAATTTATGATTATTAGAAAAACACATTCAAGAAATGAGATGAGATGAGATAAGATGAGATGAGACGCAGTATAAATGCGTATAGCAGCCCGGCTAGCTCAGTCGGTAGAGCATGGGACTCTTAATCCCAGGGTCGTGGGTTCGAGCTCCACGTTGGGCGCGTTCTTTTACTTTTACCACTTTATTTTTGATTGATTGTTGGTTTGAAATATTTTTGCTTTTTCAGTAGGATAAATATTCTCGTCATGTTTTTTTTCATTTATTTTTGTTTTGATAAAGGTTGCAATTAATATCACACCTTATTGGCGAACCATTATGTTTCTTCTTTCGTTGATTGGAATATTTGTTCGATTTTGTTGTTTTAGTTCCTTTTTGCCATGGTGGAGTAAATACATTTCACTATTCAACAGTTGACAAACATGTGAGCAGATAACTGTAATAAATGTTTAACAAAAAATATGAGAAGCGGTTTTTATGAACTAGACTAAATGATTTAAATAATATGTTGTAAAATATATTCTAACAGTGATCATTGCAATAAATAAAAGCATGTGACACAAGTCAGGGCTTTCGGGAGATGAGATGTAATGATGTGTATGCACAGCCCGGCTAGCTCAGTCGGTAGAGCATGGGACTCTTAATCCCAGGGTCGTGGGTTCGAGCCCCACGTTGGGCGTAATATGTATCTTTTATTGCCTATTTTGGTTACTTGTTGTTTATAATTCGCTGTCGTAGTGCACGTTAGAATGTGACCGTTGCTAGGTCAACTGGATCACGCTTTCTTTGTGTTACGAACCACTGATCGAAATGATCACAACACAAAGCCTATGGCATGTCAAAATTCGGAACAGGTATAGACGAATCTACACCACATTTCGCCATAATATATTCTAGAAACGCTTGCTGTTAGAATAAGAAAAATTTTAATTGTAATTATTGCACAGATCACGGCGACCCTGTGACCTTTCCGGAAAAAGCCGAGTGGCAGGTTTTTCAAATAAATATTTTCTGTGTAAAAACTGTACCATCAGATAGGTAATGGAATATATGAATATTAACTGTACATCTATCACAACAATTTTGATAACAACTTGCGTCACAATTGATCTAGTATAGAAGGTAGATAATTTATTTCAATCTTATATACGCCATTTTTTTTGGAATTAAGTGAAAATTAATTCTGTAAAAACTTTATTTTTTTAATGTAATTTTCACATTAGACCCGACAAAAGATTACCGTTTTGTTGTTATTATAATCTAATCTTTTGATTTTGTTAATAATATTAGGGTCTAATGTGGATTTAGGATGCAAACTGGAACAATCCAATGCCTTGTCAAAATCATTTGCTTCAAAATGGAGTTCGGATGCACTTCGTAAAACAACTTCCGCCACTGCAGGAAACCACATGCACAGCAGAGCACATGGCCGATATCAAAATCGATGTTATGTATTGTGTATGTAGGCCTATTCATAGGACCCTCGTATTAATTGTCCCTATGCGCTTGAAAATTCAACAATATAAATAATGGTAGCTTTACTATAATACACATTAATGTTTTAAGCAGATAAAATTCCAAAATATGATGCAGTAATGAAGTTGCAATTTATTAATATTATATGTATAAATTTTCACTATGACACTATCAAGTTCTTCGTGGTCGAGCGGTCTAAGGCGCTGGACGTATGGTAAACGTGATACTAGCCAAAGCGGTGAGCCGTGAGTTCGAACCCCGCCTCTGCCAAACTTTAAAAGAATTATTAAAATTAAAATTTTACTTTTTAAAAATTTCATATTGGGGAAATGTGACTGGGAGAATTTATGTATGGCGTGGAGTGGTGTGAGACGAATCCAAATACACGCATCCCTACACCTGACTAGCAGCCTTTAGTTGGGTCCCCGCCGACTACAATGCATCCAAAATGTGAAATGATTCGGCCTTGGTGGAAATTTTAAACTGCATTCCATCACCCGTTCTACACCTTCCGCGAAAACACAGGTAGACAAAAGATTGATTTAAGTTTACAACATAATACAGTTCCAACAGTTGTGCAAATTAAAGCCGCCTTACACCTAGATAAGGTCGAGGAGGGTTAATAGAATAATACAATAGAGATAATTCCGCAGGTAATCCCGTCGCATGTATTCACAGATGTACAAATGGATGAACAAAATGACTAGGTTTGAATAGATGCGTCAGGATTACCTCTATTGTATATATTATTATATTAACTCTCCTCGTCTTTGCATCTTCTCCAGGTGTTAGGCGGCTTTTATTTGCACAATCGGGCGCTCAATACCCCAGGTTGGTGCTAGCGGGAAACCAAAGATGGCCGACCAAATCCTGACCATGACTTGGCTCGTTGGATTCGTCTATAGACGTGTTGGGGTTGTTTTAAGGGATCTGGAATGAGTGTTTTGAGCGTTTCGACAGTGTTTTTGTGAGACATGAGAGCACATCAGACATATCGAATTGGAAAAATTGGAAATTCCCAGTGTCCCTAAAGAAGACAGGAAAAATTTTGCCAACATTTTTGGGAATTCCCAAGCCTAATTTTTTTCTTGGGATTCCCAGAGCAAAAAATGGTGAAAATTTTTGTAGTAGTCCCATGTCTTCTTTAGGGGGTGCCTTTAATTTCTGGAATAGCCCAATGTGTACAACAGACCGGCTAGCTCAGTCGGTAGAGCATGGGACTCTTAATCCCAGGGTCGTGGGTTCGAGCCCCACGTTGGGCGGTATTTTTACTTTTACCGCCTTATTTTTGATTGATTGTTGGTTTGAAATATTTTTGCTTTTTCTGTATGATAAATGTTGTCGTCATGTTTTTTTTTCAATTTATTTTTGTTTTGATAAAGGTTGTAATTAATACCACACCTCAATGACGAACAATTATGTTTCTTCTTTCGTTGATTGGAATATTTGTTCGATTTTGTTGTTTTAGTTCCTTATTGGCATGGTGCAGTAAATGTATTTCACTGTTCAACAGTTGACAAACATGTGAGCAGAGAACTGTAATAAAACACAAAATATAAAAAGCTGTTTTTTATGAACTATAAAGCTAAATGTTTTAAATAATATATTTGAAAATATATTTTTTACAGTAGTCATTGCAATAAATAAAAGACATAAGTCAGGCATTCGGGAGATGAGATGCAATAAGTTGTATGCACAGGATGGTTTGAAACGTATTTTATTTAATCTATAATTTACTGTTCCTATTTTATATGTCACATGCTCACATATACACAAAATCAAAAAGAACCCAACAAATTTCAAAATGAACAAATAATGTATACTTTATTATGAAAACTGGTTTAAGAACACAAAGATTTAATGACGCATTTATTTATGTACTAACGTAGCCCTTTACCCATATCGCGAGGTATATGTGACCATCCATCTCAAACCGCTCGTAAAGTCGGCAAATTATATTTCGAGTTACAGTCCAAAATGTGTACAAAGCTTGTATTCATAATGTACCTAATAATTGTCCTACAAGTGTCTCATTTCAGTCCAGTCAAAATACCAATCTTTAATCCTATTGTTGAAGAGGATAATAAGCTTATACTTAAAGTAAATAGCTTTAGTCTTTGTTTGCTTTGGCTAAATCCTGTTCAAGTGGTGAGTTAACCAACAATTAACAATGAGAGGACATGTCCTGCACCTCGTTGACTTGGGGATGATTTGAAGTGACCGCCAATTATGACCATTTGATATTTAATACCAGCAATGTAGAAAAAGAGATATATTGTAGCACCAAAATAATGTACCTTTTTACTGAAGTAGCAAAGTTTAACAAGCTATAACCCCGCTTCTGGATATTGTTTGGAGTCAAATGATATATCATTGTAAAGCTTATGATATATATTTTCTAAATACGCAAGAAAACAAAATTGACCAGGGGCCGACTTTACGAGCGTTTCGATGTGGATCGTCACATATGTAAATGGATCGAGTCATCATTCGTTGAGTGCAGTCGCGTGTATCCCTTCTGCTACTACGGTGCAAGATTTACAAAGACATCCATCTTTTTGCCAGCATGTCTAAAGGTTTGTCCGGTTTTGTAAATTTGTTTTAAATTCTTTGGACATACGCTTATACACAGGGCAATACACTGTTTATAGGTTGATAAGGGTGGATGTTAACTTTTGATTGTAAAAATAACATAGGTTTAGAGGTATCATGGGTACAAGGTTTCTTTATAAGAACAACGTTTTGCCCGTTCTAAATTTTTCCCAATTAAAACAAGACAATACATAATTTAACAAAGCAAAAAACAAAAACAAACAAACAAAAAGCATTTGGACCGATTTTGGCCAATGTTTCTCGTACCCTATGTGTCAGAAGATAGAGGCAGATAAAGTCACTGCCAAAACGAAGAGAGAAAAGGGAGAGAGGTGAAAGATAATATTACATGCATTAAAATATAAATTTAGTATAGCGGTGTGCTATCTGCATTTTGCAGATAACATATTTACTGAAGATAGCAATATGTATCTATTGAAGATAGCAATCATGTATCTACTGACGATAGCACGAGCTATATACCTGATGAAGATATGACAAAATGTATAATAATATAGGTGAGTTTAATAAACTATGAGTAATGTGTTTATTTTGTTTATATTTCACATAGGAAATACAACTTTAAATCGATTAAAAAATATCAACTGCAGATATAAATTATAACAATTATAAGCCTATATGGTTTTTTTTTTCACAAAACAAACTTATAATATATGCCTACTGCAATCTGCAACAACGAAAAGATAAATAAGTAAAGAAGAAATTTTTCAACAGTCAAGACAGTTTAAGATTTATAAATCTTTTCAGGAAATGATTAGTACCTAACTGTGTTCACTAATCATTCCTGTAAAATTAATAATTATACTCAATGTAACAGAATCTGGCAATCAGAAAGAAAAACCACTTTCAAGAGATGCGATGAAATAAGATGAGATGAGATGAGATAAGATGAGATGAGACGCAATAATCTGCGCATAGCAGCCCGGCTAGCTCAGTCGGTAGAGCATGGGACTCTTAATCCCAGGGTCGTGGGTTCGAGCCCCACGTTGGGCGCGTTCTTTTACTTTTACCACTTTATTTTTGATTGATTGTTGGTTTGCTTTTCTGTAGGATAAATATTGTCGTTATGTTTTTTTCATTTATTTTGTTTTGATAAAGGTTGTAATTAATATCATACTTTATGGCGCACAATTATGTTTCTTCTTTCATTGATTGGAATATTTGTTCGATTTTGTTGTTTTAGTTCCTTTTTGGCACGGTGCAGTAAATACATTTCACTGTTCAACAGTTGACAAGCATGTGAGCAGAGAACTGCAATAAATGTTTAACACAACATTTGAGAAGCTGTTTTTTATGAACTAAACTAAATGATTGGAATAATATATTTTAAAATATATTTTAACCGTGGTCATTACAATAAATGGTTTCAAGGTTTCTTTATAAGGACACAGTTTTGCCCCTCCTAAATTTTTATCCAATTAAAACAAGACAATACATAATTTAACAAAGCAAAAAACAAAAACAAACAAACAAAAAGCATTTTGAACTGATTTTGGCCAATGTTTCGCGTACCCTTTACGTCAGAAGATAGAGGCAGATAAAGTCACTGTCAAAACGAAGAGAGAAAAGGGAGAGAGGTGAAAGATAATATTACATGCATTAAAATATAAATTTAGTATAGCGGTGTGCTATCTGCATTTTGCAGATAACATACGTATCTACTGAAGATAGCAATATGTATCTATTGAAGATAGCAATCATGTATCTACTGAAGATAGCACGAGCTATATACCTGATGAAGATATGACAAAATGTATAATAATATAGGTGAGTTTAATAAACTATCAGAGTAATGTGTTTATTTTGTTTATATTTCACATATGAAATACAACTTTAAATCGATTAAAAAATATCAACTGCAGATATAAATTATAACAATTATAAGCCTATATGGTTTTTTTTCACAAAACAAACTTATAATATATGCCTACTGCAATCTGCAACAACGAAAAGATAAATAAGTAAAGAAGAAATTTTTCAACAGTCAAGACAGTTTAAGATTTATAAATCTTTTCAGGAATTGATTAGTACCTAACTGTGTTCACTAATCATTCCTGTAAAATTAATAATTATACTCAATGTAACAGAATCTAGTCCTGGCCCTAGCTAGAACCCGGCCTACACCGGATAGGGCAGAGATTTTGACACTTGATTTGGGTTATTGGACCTTTGAGGTTAACGAATCACAGAGGTGCTTTTGCGAAAGCGGCTGCGAATTCGAGAAATCAAGATGGCCGCCGGCGCCATTTTGAAAATTTTAAATTTTAGTTTTCACTCAATATTCATGTGTAATACATCATTCTATAGGTTTTTGCATACAAGGAATCAATTTCTGACATTATTTTTATGATTGAAGGTCAGTATAACATGTTTACATTCAAAATGGCCGCCAAATGGTTGCCAAAAGATGGGGTTTTCATTAAAATGCATTTAGAATTCAATATTTTAACTTATTTGATGTTAAAAATAACCATGGGATGCTGATATTATGGTGACAACAAAGCATAAGTCGTCTATGTCATTTCTATCATCTCCTGGATATGTTTAAAAATCAAAATGGCTGCCAAAATGGCCGCCAAAATAGTCTTTTTTCATTAAAATGTGTTACAGGAGTATTATAAAGTACCAGATTTACAATGAAATGGTGCCAAACATTGTGTTCTTTTGTATTCAAAGTATCCCTCTGGTAAAGGGGTAACAATATGACATCGGCATCAATTAATATTATCTCATATGGGCATGTAAACATTCAAAATGGCCGCCAAAATGGCTGCAAAACATGATTTTTTCATTAAAATGGTATTTAAAACAGCATTTTAATAGATGTTGTGTTAAATATTTCCATGGAACGCTGATATAAGGGATATTTCTATCCCAATTTCTTCCTGCTCATGTGTTTTTACATTCATAAAAGAATCTTAAATCCTAAATTTCATGCAAATCGGACATTCCGTTGGCGAATTATGGACTATAACATACCGTATATTTCAATGGTCCATAGGATTGTGTGTTATACTTTCGTTGGCGACAGAATAAAATTCAAAATCGAACATGTTGGCCGGTTTCTCTGGAAAGGGAATATATTTGCAAGATTCCTCTTGCACATGATCATTATGCACCTAGTATATAAGGGGTCCCGTTGGTATGAGCATGCCGGCAGAATCATTTTACGACAGAATGTTAACCATATGCCATGAAGCTGAAAAAATGACATCTCCTGTAAAAACTGGTATCTTGAAAGTTGGTGTAACAGTCATTTAAAAGAATATAATATACTCTTTTAAATGACTGTTACACCAACATCCAAAATATTATTTTGGTGGCCAAGTTGAATTTTAAACATGCCCAATTACCCATAAGTCCATGCTGTTTTCCTATTACTGCTATGCTATAATGATTATGTGGGAAAATACTCTCCTTTTATGGCACCATCCCTTGAAAACCAGATACCTAGTGTCGCTGTAACAGATTTTGATGAAAAATAATATTTTGGTGGCCATTTTGGGAGTCACTTTTATTTCTTTGAACTTACCCATGGGATAATTTTGAATGACATATTTTACGTTACCCTTCTGCCACAAAGATATTTTTGGATCTCGAAGAAAGCACTCATGTGGCACCATTTCCTTAAAAAATCAGATAAATTACATGTTGTTGAGACATAATATTATCAATTTAAAACTACTTGCATGGTCATTTTGGAGAAAAAAAGAAAGGAAAGAAAGCACTATTGTTGCACATAATACATTATGTAAATTGTAAGTTGCTGGAAGGTATGGGTCTTGCTTAAAATGCCATATAGTTGAAAGCTTTCCATCCTGTTTCTGTTTTGCGGAATTTGATGGAAAACAAAAATAGACTATGGGGCAGGTTGGCCCACTTGTGCTGGGGCATGTTGCCCCCATTGTGTTTATGGGCAAGAGTTATGCATACTTTCTCCATTTTCACCCATTTTGTGTCAAATGAAGCAAAATACAATTTACACACCAACACTAGTCAGTTCCATGGATAAAATTGTTCAAAGGCGGAGTATAGTACAAAAAATCTATATTGTTGTCCTATTTGAGCACTTTTTGACTGGAAATAGCAATATTTCAATATCATATTTCTTTATAATTGGGAATTTGTACATAAAAAGTAATTCATCACTCAGAATAGTTAATAATGAACAAAAAAGTCAATTACAATTGTTATCCACAGCCTTTCAGTTTTTCGTTATGGGTTTTAAAAGATGATTGGTTAACGTTATTTCCTTGATTTTAGCTATTTCCTCAAGAATGACCCATGATGGCGCAAAATGAATTTTATTTTTTGATTATCTTGGAACTATGATAGGTGATATCTTACCGCAGTTGTAACTTTAGAATGTTTTATTGGAAAGAAATATGGCAATAACACACGGTTGTGCATAGAGGGCCAACCTGCCCCGTTTGGTGGGCCAACCTGCCCCGGCCTGGTTAATTTTCTTTTCGCTCTCTCCTACAACTACTATAACTTTTGTATAAGTCACAGAGCCATATAAATTTGTTAGCATTTACCTAGAGTAAACAGCTCTCAAGTATCAAATTGAGAGCCTCCTAACCCACAAACTGAGCTCTCCAGATAAGTGGGGAAAAAGGGGGCCAACCTGCCCCGGTCTCCCTTACTAGGTGCATAATGATCATGTGCAAAAGGAATCTTGCAAATTTATCTTATAAATTTATAATTTATATCTAGAGAAACGGGCCGAAATGTTCGATTTTGAATTTCATTCTGTCGACAACGAAAGTATCACACACAATCCTATGGACCATTGAAATATATGTTATAGCCCATAATTCGCCAACTGAATGTCCGATTTGCATGAAAATTTGGGTTTAGGTTTCTTTCATGAATGTAAAAACACATGAGCAGGAAGAAATTTGGATAGAAATACTCCTTTAACATTATATCAGCGTTCAATGAAAATATTTAACACAACATCTATTAAAATGCTGTTTTAAATATCATTTTAATGAAAAAATCATGTTTTTGCAGCCATTTTGGCGGCCATTTTGAATGTTTACATGCCCATGAGATCATATTAATTGATGCTGATGTCATATTGTTACCCCTTTACCAGAGAGATACTTTGAATACAAAAGAACACAATGTTTGGCACCATTTCATTGTAAATCTGGTACTTCATAATACTCCTGTAACACATTTTAATGAAAAAAGACGATTTTGGCGGCCATTTTGGCAGCCATTTTGATTTTTAAACATATCCAGGAGATGATAGAAATGACATAGACAACTGACCATAATATCAGCAACCCATGGTTATTTTTAACATCAAATAAGTTAAAATATTGAATTCTAAATACATTTTAATGAAAACCCCATCTTTTGGCAACCATTTGGCGGCCATTTTGAATGTAAACATGTTATACTGACCTTCAATCATAAAAATAATGTCAGAAATTGATTCCTTGTATGCAAAAACCTATAGAATGATGTATTACACATGAATATTGAGTGAAAACTAAAATTTAAAATTTTCAAAATGGCCGCCGGCGGCCATCTTGGATTTCTCGAATTCGCAGCCGCTTTCGCAAAAGCACTCTGTGATTCGTTAACCTCAAAGGTCCAATAACCCAAATCAAGTGTCAAAATCTCTGCCCTATCCGGTGTAGGCCGGGTTCTAGCTAGGGCCTGGACTAATCTGGCAATCAGAAAGAAAAACCACTTTCAAGAGATGCGATGAAATAAGATGAGATGAGATGAGATAAGATGAGATGAGACGCAATAATCTGCGCATAGCAGCCCGGCTAGCTCAGTCGGTAGAGCATGGGACTCTTAATCCCAGGGTCGTGGGTTCGAGCCCCACGTTGGGCGCGTTCTTTTACTTTTACCACTTTATTTTTGATTGATTGTTGGTTTGCTTTTTCTGTAGGATAAATATTGTCGTTATGTTTTTTTTCATTTATTTTTGTTTTGATAAAGGTTGTAATTAATATCATACTTTATGGCGCACAATTATGTTTCTTCTTTCATTGATTGGAATATTTGTTCGATTTTGTTGTTTTAGTTCCTTTTTGGCATGGTGCAGTAAATACATTTCACTGTTCAACAGTTGACAAGCATGTGAGCAGAAAACTGCAATAAATGTTTAACACAAAATTTGAGAAGCTGTTTTTTATGAACTAAACTAAATGATTGGAATAATATATTTTAAAATATATTTTAACCGTGGTCATTACAATAAATAAATAAAAGCACGTGACATATGAGAAAGGTTTTTAACACATACATAAATGACAGCCAGTGAAAGAGCATGTGACATAAGTCAGGCATTCGAGAGATGAGATGCAAAAAGTTGTATTCACATTTATCATTCAGTAGACATGAATAACGACATTTCATTGGTTAATAGCCAAATAATATAATTTCGTATTGTTCAGTGTTCATAAATTACCGTACAATATATAGCCGTATTATTCAGCTCTTTACCAGTACCGGCAATTAGCGGGTCTGCATACTCGCGTTGTATTGTACACTGTGCTGTGCGCGTATGCGATAGAGACGGCAATTACGCGCTACCTCGCGTCGCGTGCTAAGTGTGCGTCACGCGTTGGCAATGGCGCGCTGTATTACATGGCCTAGCGGTAGTTGCATGACAGAAAACTGTAAAGCATGCATGGAAGAGTTTGGAGTAGGCCTATAACTTGATCATTTTATGATTGTGGTATTATTTAATTATTTGTTTATTTATTTTATTTATTTGTGTTAAATTCATGTCTACTGAATGATAAATTCGTTACCCCCTGTCTGTTCATATGCAATACGAAAAATATCACTGGTTTTGAGGTCGTATCACACTCGGCCTGCGGCCTCGTGTGATACGACCTCAAAACCAGTGATATTTTTCGTATTGCATGAACAAACAGGGGATAACTAATAATATACCGGCTAGCTCAGTCGGTAGAGCATGGGACTCTTTATCCCAGGGTCGTGAGTTCGAGCCCCACGTTGGGCGATTAATGTATCTTTTACTGTCTTGTTTGTTTTCGGTTACTTGTTTGTAGTAATGTTACTTTTTATGTAGATTAAATATTTTTTTATTTGTAATTACCAAACCACCCAGCAAACACAAAAACGTTTTAAAAACGTTTTTATTTAAAAATATGTTATATTTTGGCTTTTGGTTTAGATAAAAACGTTTTAATAACATTAAAATGTCGGGTTATATAAAAGTCATGATAACGTTTTAAAACGTTTTGTATGAAAACACACTACAACAATATTTTTAAATGTATCAAAAAATGTTATTGTAAACTATTTTTACAAACATTTTTGCCAAATATTGTGTCAATACTTAAATAACATTTAATATGTTAAAATGTTTGAACCCAGCAAACACAGAAATGTTCTTAAAATGTTTTTTTTTCAAAACCTTTTAATAACATTTAAATGTCGGGTTATATAAACGTCATGGAAACGTTTTTAAAACGTTATTGAAAATATTTTGGGCAAACGTTTTTCACAAAATATTTTTTCAACCCCATAATAACATTCTGTTTAGAATGTTTTGTATCAAGTTTTCAAGAATGTTTTTGGAATGTTATTAAAACGTTTTTATACCCTTTATATAACCCGATATTTAAACGTTTTATGTAAAACATTTTTGTTTGCTGAGCAGTAGATTATCTAAAAATCTTGTTTAAGGTTATGAAAACGTTTTATACTCTTACTATACCCTTTGTATAACCCGACATTTAAACCTTTTATAACCTTTTGCGAATGATGTCGAAAACGTTTTGTGTTTGCTGGGCATACAGCGAACAGTAACGTTGTCTCTTGTTTCGTTGTTTGTAACATTGGTTCTATTTGTCCCAAGTTGCGCGGATCGTGTTTCTTTTGCATCCTTGTTTTTGTTTGGTTGTTGCTGATCTTTAGTATTGTTGCTTTCAATTGTTTTTTGAATATTTTCTTTCCGTTATAATTATTTTGCTTTTCTTTCTTTCCTTTAAAGAATAGTTGAATGTAGAATGTTAGAGTTTTTTCCCCAGTTACGTCAAATAGATTACGATTGAGCTATGTTTCATCTGGCATAACAGAAGAATATTCTTTAATCACATTCATCACGCTTTGCTATCTACTGAAGATAGCACACGTTATGTTTCATCTGGAAAAACAAAAGAATATTTCTTAATTACATGCATCACGCTTTGCTATCTACTACAGATAGCACACGCATACTCACATTGAAGATAGCACACGCGAAGTCACATGTTGCTATCTACTAAAGATCATGGCTGAAGATAGCACATGTAAAGTCACATTCTGCTATCTACTGGAGATAGCACATGAAGAGTCACATTCTCCTATCTACTGAAGATAGCACATGAAGAGTCACATTCTGCTATCTACTGGAGATAGCACATGAAGAGTCACATTCTGCTATCTACTGGAGATAGCACATGAAGAGTCACATTCTGCTATCTACTGGAGATAGCACATGAAGAGTCACATTCTGCTATCTACTGAAGATAGCACATGAAGAGTCACATTCTGCTATCTACTGAAGATAGCACATGAAGAGTCACATTCTGCTATCTACTGAAGATAGCACATGAAGAGTCACATTCTGCTATCTACTAAAGATAGCACATGAAGAGTCACATTCTGCTATCTACTGAAGATAGCACATTAAGTCACATTCTGCTATCTACTGGAGATAGCACATTAAGTCACATTCTGCTATCTACTGGAGATAGCACATGTAAAGTCACATTCTGCTATCTACTGAAGATAGCGGATTCATCACGTTTTGATATCCTACTAGAGATGACACACCATCACGCATAATAACCTTTTGCTATCTACTGAAGACACTATACTGAAGATAGCCCATGCATCACGTGCATCATGTTTTCAGCTAGATATATTCAGTTTTCTGCTAGATACGGCACACGTATAAAATACAGCTTAAAATCATTCAAAAATATCAACTGCAGTTATAGTATATGTTACTTACTAAGTTTCTTCACCAATCATTCGTGTAAAATTGATGATTATATTAAATGTAACATAATCTGGCAATCAAAACGAAAAACCGCATTCAAGAAATGAGATGAGATAAGATGAGATGAGATAAGATGAGATAAGATGAGATAAAATGAGATAAGATGAGATGAGACGCAATAATCTTAGCATATCAGCCCGGCTAGCTCAGTCGGTAGAGCATGGGACTCTTAATCCCAGGGTCGTGGGTTCGAGCCCCACGTTGGGCGGTTTCTGTTATTTTTTTAGATTTTTGATTGATTGTTGGTTTGAAATATTTTTGCTTTTTCTGTAGGATAAATATTATCGTCATGTTTTTTTTTCATTTATTTTTGTTTTGATAAAGGTTGTAATTAATACCACGCCTTATTGGCGCACATTGATTGGAATATTTGTTCGATTTTGTTGTTTTAGTTCCTTTTTGGCATGGTGCAGTAAATACATTTCACTGATCAACAGTTGACAAGCATGTGAGCAGAGAGCTGTAATAAATGTTTAACACAAAATATGAAAAGCTGTTTTTTATGAAATAAGCTAAATGATTTGAATAATATATTTTTGAATATATTTTAACAGTGGTCATTACAATAAATAAAAGCATGTGACATATGTCAGGCATTCGAGAGATTAGATGTTATCATGTGTATGCATAGCCCGGCTAGCTCAGTCGGTAGAGCATGGGACTCTTAATCCCAGGGTCGTGGGTTCGAGCACCACGTTGGGCGTTTTATGTATCTTTATTTGCCCTTTTTTGGTTACATGTTGTTTGTAATTTTTTACCTAGATTAAATATTTTCTTCATGTTTTTGTTAGTTTTATATTTCTATTTGTAATTACCAAACCATAAAGCAAACAGTAACGTTTCTTGTTTCGTTGTTTGTAACCTTGGTTCCATTTATTGTTTGATTTCGTTCTATTCCAAATGCATTTATTAAAAATTCAACGTTTGGCAAGCATAAGAACAGGGGCAGAGAAATTTGATAAATTATAAGATCAAAATAGCGCGTTTCTTATAGTCGGTATCTCATCTCAAAATCCCTTTGACTATATTTGCTTCTGTAATTGGTTTTCATTTATTTGTTGATTTTCGTTTATTTGTTGTTTTATTATCAATCCATAAGCGAACATTAACGGTTTTTCCTAGTTTCTGTTCTTATTATTTTTAATTTCAAAAGAATATTTTGTTGTCTTATTTCGTGTTGGGGTTGTTTTAAGGGATCTGGAATGAGTGTTTTGAGCGTTTCGACAGTATTTTTTGTGAGACATGAGAGCACATCAGACATATCGAATTGGAAAAATTGGAAATTCCCAGTGTCCCTAAAGAAGACAGGAAAAATGTTGCCAACATTTTTGGGAATTCCCAAGCCTAAAATAAAAAGGTGTCTTTTTCTTAGGAATTCCCATGTCTAATAATGACAATTTTTTTCTTGGGATTCCCAGAGCAAAAAATGGTGAAAATTTTTGTAGTCCCATGTCTTCTTTAGGGGGTGCCTTTAATTTCTGGAATAGCATAATGTGTGCAACAGCCCGGCTAGCTCAGTCGGTAGAGCATGGGACTCTTAATCCCAGGGTCGTGGGTTCGAGCCCCACGTTGGGCGGTATTTTTACTTTTACCGCCTTATTTTTGATGTCCTAAGTAGAGCAAATGTGAACAGGAAGCTGTTACGTGAAATCAGAGTTAAGCAGCTCAAATTCCTTGGTCATATCCTCAGAAAGGATGGTTTCGAGAACCTAGTATTGACAGGAAGAATAGAAGGAACAAGGAGCAGAGGCAGGAAGAGAGTGATGTGGTTATCAAATCTGAAAGACTGGCTAAAAGAAAGGGGAGCTGAACATAAAGCGATAGAGCTTCTGGAGATGGCTTATAACAGAGAATTGTGGCATGACATGATCGCCAACGTCTTAGGATATGGCACCTAGAGAGAGAGAGAGTTGGTTTGAAATATTTTTGCTTTTTCTGTATGATAAATGTTGTCGTCATGGTTTTTTTCAATTTATTTTTGTTTTGATAAAGGTTGTAATTAATACCACACCTCAATGACGAACAATTATGTTTCTTCTTTCGTTGATTGGAATATTTGTTCGATTTTGTTGTTTTAGTTCCTTATTGGCATGGTGCAGTAAATGTATTTCACTGTTCAACAGTTGACAAACATGTGAGCAGAGAACTGTAATAAAACACAAAATATAAAAAGCTGTTTTTTATGAACTATAAAGCTAAATATTTTTTGCAGTGGTCATTGCAATAAATAAAAGACACAAATCAGGCATTCGGGAATGAGATGCAATAAGTTGTATGCACAGGATGGTTTAAAACGTACTTCATTTTCTCTATAATTTACTGTTCCTATTTTATTTGTCACATGCTCACATATACACAAAATCAAAAAGAACCCAACAAATTTCAAAATGAACAAGTAAGGTTATACTTTATTATGAAAACTGGTTTTTAAAAGAACACACAGATTTAATGACACATTTATTTATGTACTAACGTAGCCCTTTACCCACATCGCGAGGTATATGTAAATGGATCGAGTCATCATTCGTTGAGTGCAGTCGCGTGTATCCCTTCTGCTACTACGGTGCAAGATTTACAAAGACATCCATCTTTTTGCCAGCATGTCTAAAGGTTTGTCCGGTTTTGTAAATTAGTTTTAAATTCTTTGGACGTACGTTTATACACAGGGCAATACACTGTGGAGTTTGACATGGATGGATGTTAACTTCTGTGATTGTAAAAATAACATTGCCACCAAAATGGCTTAGGTTATCATGGTTATATACGCTCAAGCATATTTAGAGGCATCATGGGTACAGAGTTTCTTTATACGAAAACAGCTTTGCCCCTCCTAAATGTTTCCCAATTAAAACAAGACAATGCAAAATTTGAAAACAAAACAAACAAAACATTTAAAAAAAAACCCAAAACACAGCATTTGGGACCGATTTTGGCAAGTGTTTCGTGTATACCCTATGCAGAAGATAGAGGTAGATAAAGCTACTGTCAAAAAAAAAAAGGAGAGAAGAAAAGAGTGGTGGACGAGAGTCACATGTTGAAACATACATGTAAATTTAGTATAGTGGTGTGCTATCGGCATTATGCAGATAACATATCTACTGAAGATAGCATTGTGTATCTACTGAAGATAGCAAATGTGTATCTACTGAAGATAGCACGAGATACACCTATCAAATATCATATATATATACACGTATCACTGAAAAGCCAAGTACGTGGTTACATTTTAGAAAATATTTCATACGCTGATTCCAGACGATAACTAAAAAGCGTAATGTTGTATTTATATAGGGTGAGTTTAAAAACAATCAAAGTAATGTGTTTAGTTCACTGAAGATGCAACTTAAAAACAATTTAATATATCAACTGTATTACAATTATAAGCCTATGTTACTTTTTCTTTCAAAAAACAAACTTTTAACAACGAAAAGATTGAAGCAAAATAACAGGCAATAAGTAGGCAAATAAGTAATGAAGAAAACCTATATTTTCAACAGTTTTAAGATTTACATATCTTTTCAGGAAATGATTGGTACCTAACTATCTTCACAAATCATTCGTGTAAAATTGATGATTATACTAAATGTAACATAATCTGGCAATCAAAAAGAAAAACATATTCAAGAAATGAGATGAGATAAGATGAGATAAGATGAGATGAGACACAGTAAGCTGAGCATAGCAGCCCGGCTAGCTCAGTCGGTAGAGCATGGGACTCTTAATCCCAGGGTCGTGGGTTCGAGCCCCACGTTGGGCGGATTCTTTTACTTTTACCGCTTATTTTTGATTGATTGTTGGTTTGAAATAGCTTTGCTTTTTCTGTAGGATAAATGTTGTCGTCATGTTTTTTTTTTCAATTTATTTTTGTTTTGATAAAGGTTGTAATTGATACCATACCTTAATGACGAACAAATATGTGTCTTCTTTCCTTGATTGGAATATTTGTCCGATTTTGCTGTTTCAGTTCCTTTTTGGCATGGTGGAGTTAATACATTTCACTGTTCAACAGTCACGACAGTTGACAAACATGCCGTGAGCAGAGAACTGCAATAAATGTTGAACACAAAATATGAGAAGCTTTTTATGAACTAATTGCAATAAATAAAAGACATAAGTCAGGCATTCGGGAGATGAGATGCAATAAGTTGTATGCACAGGATGGTTTGAAACGTACTTCATATAATGTACTGTTCCTATTTTATTTGTCACATGCTCACATATACACAAAATCAAAAAGAACCCAACCAATTTCAAAATGAACAAGTAAGGTTATACTTTATTATGAAAACTGGTTTAAGAACACACAGATTTAATGACACACTCATTTATGTACTAACGTAGCCCTTTACCCATATCGCGAGGTATATGTAAATGGATCGAGTCGTCATTCGTTGAGTGCAGTCGCGTGTATCCCTTCTGCTACTTCGGTGCAAGATTTACAAAGACATCCATCTTTTTGCTCATGTCTAAAGGTTTGTCCGGTTTTGTAAATTAGTTTTAAATTCTTTGGACGTACGCTTATACACAGGGCAATACACTGTGGAGTTTGACATGGATGGATGTTAACTTCTGTGATTGTAAAAATAATATTGCCACCAAATGGCTTAGGTTATATACGCTCAAGCATATTTAGAGGCATCATGGGTACAGAGTTTCTTTATAAGAAAACAACTTTGCCCCTCCTAAATGTTTCCCAATTAAAACAAGACAATGCAAAAGTTAAAAACAAAACAAACAAAACATAAAAAAACCCCACAGCATTTGGGACCGATTTTGGCAAATGTTTCGTGTATACCCTATGCAGAAGATAGAGGTAGATAAAGCTACTGTCAAAAAAAAGGAGAGAAGAAAAGAGTGGTGGACGAGAGTCACATGTTGAAACATACATGTAAATTTAGTATAGTGGTGTGCTATCGGCATTATGCAGATAACATATCTACTGAAGATAGCATTGTGTATCTATACTGAAGATAGCAATGTGTATCTACTGAAGATAGCACGAGACTACACCTATCAAATATCATATATATATATACACGTATCACTGAAAAGCCAAGTACATGGTTACATTTTAGAAAATATTTCATACGCTGATTCCAGACGATAACTAAAAAGCGTAATGTTGTATATAGGGTGAGTTTAAAAACAATCAAAGTAATGTGTTTAGTTCACTGAAGATGCAACTTAAAAACAATTTAATATATCAACTGTATTACAATTATAAGCCTATGTTACTTTTTCTTTCAAAAAACAAACTTATATACTGCAATCTTAACAACGAAAAGATTGAAGCAAAATAACAGGCAATAAGTAGGCAAATAAGGAATGAAGAAAACCTATATTTCCAACAGTTTTAAGATTTACATATCTTTTCAGGAAATGATTGGTACCTAACTATCTTCACAAATCATTCCTGTAAAATTGATGATTATACTAAATGTGACATAATCTGGCAATCAAAAAGAAAAACATATTCAAGAAATGAGATGAGATAAGATGAGATGAGATAAGATGAGATGAGACACAGTAATCTGAGCATATCAGCCCGGCTAGCTCATTTGGTAGAGCATGGAACTCTTAATCCCAGGGTCGTAGGTTCGAGCCCCACGTTGGGCGCATTCTTTTACTTTTACCACTTCATTTTTGATTGATTGTTGGTTTGAAATAGCTTTGCTTTTTCTGTAGGATAAATGTGTTGTCGTCATAAGCTTATCATATTTTGTGTTAAACATTTATTGCACTTCTCTACTCACATGCTTGTCAACTGTTGAACAGTGAAATATATTTACTCCACCATGCCATAAAACAAATGAATTTTAATTGTCGGATTATGTTACATTTAGTATAATCATCAATTTTACAGGAATGATTGGTGACAGTTAGGTACCAATCATTTCCTGAAAAGATATATAAACCTTACAACTGTTGAAAATGTTTGGTTTCTTCTTCTTCTTCTTCTTTACTTAAGTTATACTTCATGCCTGTTATTTTGTTTTAAATTAAAAGTTTGTTATTTGGACGAAAAAGTTAAAAAGTAACATATTGGTCTATAATTGTTATAATTTATATCTGCAGTTGATACATTAAAATGTTTTTAAATTGTATCTTTCGTGAACAACTGTGAGATATAAACGGAAAACACATTACTTTGATTGTGCATTAAAATCACCTTATGAATACAACATTACACTTAGTATAGTTATCTCCTGAAATCAGCGTATGAAATATTTTCTAAATTGGTGCATGTATTATAATTATCTTCAGTAGATAACTGTGTAATTCAGCAAATGAAATAAAATTCTGTGATAAAGTAGGCCAACTCACCTTTACAGTAATGCAATATATTGCTATATATTATATATATATAATCAGTAAGTATAGTTTATGCTATATCTCCAGTACCCATTGCTATCTTCAGTAGATAGCAGTGTGTTACTTGAATTTGATCTATGGGTCTCTCCCTTCTTCTTTATCCCTGCTTTCTCCAGCAAATTAAATATTATCAAAGTAGTACGTGTATCTTCAGTAGACAACAATGGGATAAAGAAAATAATACGATTCTGTAACCATGTATATACTTGGCTTTTCAGTGATACATGTATATACGGTATAATTTGATATTTGATAGGTGTAGCTCGTGCTATCTTCAGTAGATACACATTATTATCTTCAATAGATACACAGTAAATATGTTATCTGCATAATGCCGATAGCTTACCGCTATACTATATAGATGTTTATGTTTCTAGCTAAATGTTTTAAATATTATATTTGAAAATATATTTTTACAGTGGTCATTGCAATAAATAAAAGACATAAATCAGGCATTCGGGAGATGAGATGCAATATGTTGTATGCACATGCAGGATGGTTTAAAACGTACTTCATTTTCTCTATAATTTACTGTTCCTATTTTATTTGTCACATGCTCACATATACACAAAATCAAGAAGAACCCAACCAATTTCAAAATGAACAAGTAATGTTATACTTTATTATGAAAACTGGTTTTTAAAAGAACACACCGATTTAATGACACACTCATTTATGTAATATCGCGAGGTATATGTAAATGGATCGAGTCATCATTCGTTGAGTGCAGTCGCGTGTATCCCTTCTGCTACTACGGTGCAAGATTTACAAAGACATCCATCTTTTTGCCAGCATGTCTAAAGGTTTGTCCGGTTTTGTAAATTTGTTTGAAATTCTTTGGACGTACGCTTATACACAGGGCAATACACTGTGTAGGGTGATATGGATGGATGTTAACGTCTGATTGTAAAAATAACATTGCCACCAAATGGCTTAGGTTATACGCTCAAGCATTAGAGGCATCATGGGTACAGGGTATTTTCCCCAAGAACAAAGCTTTGTCCCTCCTAGACTTTTACCAAATAAAACAAGACGATACAAAATTTGTAGAAAAGCAAAGCAAAAACAAACAAACAAAAATCATCAACAACAACAAACAAGCAAAAAGCATTTGGGACCGATTTTGCCAAATGTTTTGCGTATATCTATCGGTATCGACATTATGCAGATAACGTATCTACTGAAGATAGCAATGTGTATTATTGAAGATAGCACGAGATACACCTATCAAATATCAAATATATGTGATGCGATCAAGCAAAATCAATCGGAACTCGGCAATATTGATTTTGAGATATAGCCAAACAAAGAAATTATTTCCTTTTGTTTCCTGTTGCTTTGGAAACTCTTTAATTGCACATATCTTTGGAACTGGTTGTTCAATTCAATTGGGTTTTCTGCAAAATCCAGCTTTGTAAATGCTACTATCCTATAAGAAAATGAAAATGTAATAAATTTATTTCCTAGTTCCGACTGATTTTGCTTGATCGCATCACATGTATATCGCTGAAAAGCCAAGTACATGGTTACATTTTAGAAAATATTTCATACCCTGATTCCATGATATAACTATTTTTGTTTGTTAAGTGTAATGTTGTATTCATAGGTTGAGTTTATAATAAACGATAAAAGTAATGTGTTTATTTTGTTTATATTTCACATAGAAAATACAACGTAAAATCAATCAAATATATCAACTGCAGATATAAATCATAATAATTATAAGCCTATGTTACTTTTTCTTTCAAAAAACAAACTTATATACTGCAATCTTAACAACGAAAAGATTGAAGCAATATAACAGGCAATAAGTAGGCAAATAAGTAATGAAGAAAACCTATATTTCCAACAGTTTTAAGATTTACATATCTTTTCAGGAAATGATTGGTACCTAACTATCTTCACAAATCATTCGTGTAAAATTGATGATTATACTAAATGTAACATAATCTGGCAATCAAAAAGAAAAACATATTCAAGAAATGAGATGAGATAAGAAGAGATAAGATGAGATGAGACACAGTAATCTGCGCATAGCAGCCCGGCTAACTCAGTCGGTAGAGCATGGGACTCTTAATCCCAGGGTCGTGGGTTCGAGCCCCACGTTGGGCGGTTTCTTTTACTTTTACCACTTTATTTTTGATTGATTGTTGGTTTGAAATAGCTTTGCTTTTTCTGTATGATAAATGTTGTCGTCATGTTTTTTTTTCAATTTATTTTTGTTTTGATAAAGGTTGTAATTAATACCATACCTTATTGGCGCACAATTATGTTTCTTCTTTCATTGATTGGAATATTTGTTCGATTTTGTTGTTTTAGTTCCTTTTTGGCATGGTGGAGTAAATACATTTCACTGTTCAACAGTTGACAAGCATGTGAGCAGAGAGCTGTAATAAATGTTTAACACAAAATATAAGAAGCTGTTTTTTTTATGAACGAGGTTAAATGATGTGAATAATACATTTTTAAATATATTTAAACCGTGGCCATTGCAATAAATAAAACTTCGAGAAATTTGCACCAAAAATGGTCAAAAAATGCAGAATTTTCAAAAAAATACATAAACATTAAGTTCAGAATTCTTAAAGCAAATCCAATTTTGATGTTACATACCTCGATCAATGACAGTTTCGTGCTAACACTTAGCACTTTCTCAAATTGAATGACCAATCCCTGCACCTCGACGGCTGCTACCTGCTGGAGCTGACGTTGGTGGCGCTGTTGGTTTTAGGACTTGGTCATATATGTGCGGAAGAAAGTAGTTCCTTCGTCTCTGTTGAGTGTTTTGGCCCCCTCTTCCTTATCCAAATGGCTTCTTTGATAAATCTCTTCTTTCTGTTCTGTTCTCTGTCTTTGATTTCTGATTTGTCCCATCCAATAACATGATTTTCCTCAGAGACATGGTCAGTTATTGCTGATTTATTATCCTCCCCTGTAATGGAGGCCTGTCTCTGAGAACGGGTGAAGGCTTTCTTGGAAGCTTTTTCAGCTTCTGTTTTATGTTCTTTGAGTCTGGTGCCGAAAAGTCTGGATGTTTCACCTATATAGGACTTGTCACAATTGAGACAAGGAATTTCGTACACGCAGTCTGATGTTTGAGTAACTTCCCGTTTGTCTTTTGGATGTACCAACAAATTTCTAAGTGTCTGATGTGGTTTAAATGCGGTTCGGAAGGTCAAAATTTTTAATTGATCTTCGGCTTTTCATCCCACCTACATACACAAACAACAAACTTATATACTGCAATCTTTACAACGAAAAGATTGAAGCAATATAACAGGCAATAAGTAGGCAAATAAGTAAAGAAGAAAAATATATGTTCAACAGTTTTAAGATTTATATATCTTTTTTAGGAAATGATTAGTACTTAACTGTCTTCACCAATCATTCGTGTAAAATTGATGATTATACAAAATGTAACATAATCTGGCAATCAAAAAGAAAAACACATTCAAGAAATAAGATGAGATAAGATGAGATGAGATAAGATGAGATAAAATGAGATAAGATGAGATGACACGCAGTAATCTGCGCATATCAGCCCGGCTAGCTCAGTCGGTAGAGCATGGGCCTCTTAATCCCAGGGTCGTGGGTTCGAGCCCCACGTTGGGCGGTTTCTTTTACTTTTACCACTTTATTTTTGATTGATTGTTGGTTTGAAATAGCTTTGCTTTTTCTGTATGATAAATGTTGTCGTCATGGTTTTATTTCAATTTATTTTTGTTTTGATAAAGGTTGTAATTAATACCATACCTTATTGGCGCACAATTTCACTGTTCAATAGTTGACAAGCACTGAGCAGAGAGCTGTAATAAATGTTTAACACAAAATAGAAGAAGCTGTTTTTTTTTATGAACGAGGTTAAATGATGTGAATAATACATTTTTAAATATATTTAAACCGTGGCCATTGCAATAAATAAAACTTCGAGAAATTTGCACCAAAAATTGTCAAAAAAATGCAGAATTTTCAAAAAAATACATAAACATTTTCGATTTTCGCCCAAATTTCAAATATTTTTGGTGAAGTTGGTCAAAATATGAAAAAGCGGCTCCTGGATATTTTTTATCTAGTTTTTACAAATTAATAAAAAATGGGCAACTGGAATGAGCGTTTTGAGCGTTTCGACAGCATTTTTTGTGGGACATGAGAGCACATCAGACATATCGAACTGCATTCTGAATACGAAGAATGTCTTCTGATAGCAAATAATTTTCATTTTATGAAATTCACGATATAATATAAATTTTATGACAAATTATTAAAATTTGATATTTTTCACATTTTGAGATATAACAGTCCTCGAAGTAAATTTTACAAATTTAATGATATAGTCTTAAAGTGTATGTAGCTGGGAGGAAAAGCCGACGATCAATTGAAAATTTTGACCTTTCATATTGAAGATATGGATTTTTTCGTGTTTTGGGAAAAAATCCATATCTTCAATACGAAAGGTCAATATTTTCAATTGATCGTCGGCTTTTCACCACCTACATACACTTTAGGTAGAAATCATCAGATTTATAAAGTTTACTTCGAGTACTGTTAAATATCAAAATATCAATTTTAATGATTTGCCATAAAATGTGTATTACATTGCGAATTTCAAAAATCAAAATAATTTGATATTAGAAGGCCATTCTTCGTATTCAGAATGCAATTCGATATGTCTGATGTGCTCTAATGTCCCACAATAAATACTGTCCAAACGTTCATACCCCTTCCCTTAAGAACACAAAGATTTAGTGACACAATCATTTATGTATTAACGTAGCCCTTTACCCATATCGCGAGGTATATGTAAATGGATCGAGTCATCATTCGTTGAGTGCAGTCGCGTGTATCCCTTCTGCTACTACGGTGCAAGATTTACAAAGACATCCATCTTTTTGCCATCATGTCTAAAGGTTTGTCCGGTTTTGTAAATTTGTTTGAAATTCTTTGGACGTACGCTTATACATAGGGCGATACACTGTGTAGGGTGATATGGATGGATGTTAACTTCTGTGATTGTAAAAATAACATTACAACTAAAGGGCTAAGGTTATACTCTCAAGCATCATGGGTACAAGGTACAAGGTTTCTTAAGAACAAAGTTGTGCCCCTTCTAAATTTTTCCCAATTAAAACAAGACAATACATAATTTAACAAAGCAAAAAACAAACAAACAAAAAGCATTTGGACCGATTTTGGCAAATGTTTCGCGTACCCTTTACGTCAGAAGATAGAGGTAGATAAAGTCACTGCCAAAACGAAGAGAGAAAAGGGAGAGAGGTGAAAGATAATATTACATGCATTAAAACATAAATTTAGTATAGCGGTGTGCTATCTGCATTTTGCAGATAACATATATATCTACTGAAGATAGCAATGTGTATCTACTAAAGATAGCTATGTGTATCTACTGAAGATAGCACGAGCTATACCTGATGAAGATATGACAACAATATCAAATATCAAATATACATGTATAAAACATGTATCACTGGAAAGCCAAATTCTTTGTCCCACTGTTTTCTACTGAAATCACATGTACTACTTTTTTTTTACTAATATTTCATTTGCGGATTACTCTTTTACTTTTTTTTGGAATTCCCAGAGCAAAAAATGATGAAAAATTTTGGAATCCCATATCTTCCACTGGGGGTGCCTTTAATTTCTGGAATAGCCCATTTTGTGCATAACAGCCCGGCTAGCTCAGTCGGTAGAGCATGGGACTCTTAATCCCAGGGTCGTGGGTTCGAGCCCCACGTTGGGCGATTTCTTTTACTTTTACCACCTTATTTTTTTATTGATTGTTGGTTTGAAATATTTGTGCTTTTTCTGTAGAATAAATATAGTCGTCGTGGTTTTTTTTTCGATTTCTTTTTGTTTTGATAAAGGTTGTAATTAATACCATACCTTAATGACGAACACTTGTGTTTCTTCTTTCGTTGATTGGAATATTTGTTCGATTTTGTTGTTTTAGTTCCTCATGTTTAGAATGTGGTGCAAGAAAAGTGTTTAATTCCTAAACACGCTTTTTGCAGTGTAGGAACGACATAAACCGGCTGTGAAGGAGACTATAAACTCTCAGGTTGAACGTTGAACGTTGACCCATGACCTCACAGACGAGAAAAATATGGCGTGGCAGTGTAATATTTCAACTCATAAGAAACTTATTTTATGGGACAATGCTTTCCACTTCAGTGGTGTAGAGAAAGTGGTAAAATGGCCATTCACACTCAGTTATATTCAGCACAGTGTTGCTCACTATGCAGCCTTTCCGCCCAAGGTCAGAGCTATCAGAGCGTGAGCTGCTATATTTAAAGAGGATGGCTCTTTAAGTCTTTATAGAACTTTTCAAGATTTTTTTATAGTACCTTATCATTGCCTAGGGTGCTGTAGGCCCCTATATGCGACAAACGAGGTTCCAAGTTGCATATTTTTATGCTCTAATGTATAGAGGGTATGCAATACAACGTCACTCATGACAGAGTCATCCTCATTTAAATAAATTTCTGTCCTCCATAAGGTACCACGGGAAAATGCATGATAATACAATAAAATGTGTGATATTTATGAATGGTTGTGGAATCGATCTAGAGACCTGTCCCTCTGTCCTCCAGCATGTCTGCCATTTCAATTTTATACCGTTCCGGTTGGTTTATTGAATACACTCTATATAGATTCTTGTATTATTATTATTATCTACTGGAGATAGCAAATTTATGACTTATGTATAAATTTCACTTTGTTATCACATGATCGCGATATGGCATTTACATGTATACCCATTTGTTTTCTCTCGAATGTAGTACTTGCCACAACCATATGTACACATTTTGCTATCTACAGGAGATAGCAATTGCTCTGCAAAAAGTGTGTTTAGGAATTAAACACTTTTCTAAACACTATCTTGCACCACATTTTTAAACATGTTTAAATGCAACACATGTTTAGGAATTTGATGGGCTGTGTTTAGGAAATTTGACATTGGTGTTTAGTAATCAAACATGTTTAGAAACGTGGTGCAAGAAAAGTGTTTTATTCCTAAAAACCAATGTCAAATTCCAAAACATCATGTGTTAAATTCCTAAACACATACCCATCAAATTCCTAAACATGTGTAGCATTTAAACATGTTAAAAAACATGGTGCAAGATAGTGTTTAGAAAAGTGTTTAATTCCTAAACACACTTTTTTCTTTGCGCTTTCTGCACACCCCCATCACGTCAAGTGCCCCGAGATGGAGCGGTTAGTAGCTATATATCAGGGCTGGCTGCCACTATAGGGTTTAGGAAACAAGCATGTTTAGAAATGTGGTGCAAGAAAAGTGTTTCCTAAACACGCTTTTTGCAGTGTGTATATAATGCACGCACCAAACAAACAAAATCAAAACAAAACAAAAAACAGAATTGAACATTGAACACATTTATTTCGTTATTCCATTGTCGATACAAAAATTCATTGCTAAGTAGAAAATTACTTTTATACATTCGTCTTGTCGTCTTATAACATTTGAATGATTCTCCCCCTTTTCTCTCCCCTTCCTCCGTTATGCATCATCCATTGGCATGTCGGTGTCGCCATCGACGTGTCGCTCTGTCTAACACCCAGCCCCTGTGTCTGTTAATCGAAATAAAAATTTAATAACACTTTGCACTAAAACAGTCTAAGAAAACAGTGAAACTATGCAATAAAATGACCCACTTAAAAGAAAAAGGTCATACCGTTTTCCTACATGCCTTAAAAATGTATGTACAAGTCACATCGGCACGCGTGGGCGCTCTTGCAGACATCGTCTTCAAGTTGCTCGTTCGACAATCAATATTAAACAAGTCTTGGCTATCATCTTGGGTGCTGTAGCATACGGCGACAAAATGGCGGGAAAATTGTCGCTTACTTTCTCTTTCACACCAGAATTAAGAATGAACATCAAGAACATTTTTAATGTCAAGCATAACTAGGTATGAACATCGGAAATCGGCTAAATAACGCTGACGAAACTTCAACCATGTCAAATGACTTTGGTGAAGGGGGTCGCCGTAGATAGTGGGTCAGGAAGTTTTTACAGGACAGGTAAGTGTAGACGATAATTGGGCGTTACCCTGATCCTGATCGGAACCGATGTAACGAGGTCTTTGTCACGAGTCATCTGCTCCACCTTTTCAAGATGAGAAACGAGGATTTATTGGGTTTTTTTTGTCCAGCGGAATTTGAACCTGGGTCCTTTCACGCCAAAGGCGAAGACGTTAACCAGTGTACCACACTGCTCCCCAACATTGACTCTTAGTGTATTGGCTATACAGTTTGTTGGCAACAAAAAGTTAAATTTTTTACATAAATGAAAAACCAAACCAAAGAGCTTTGGTGCTCAACTCTCTACTATATATGTTTCTAGTTTGCACAGGGGTGCTTCTCAGGCTTTGACCATAAACACTTAGTGAATTTTTTTCACCGAATACTAGTACATAAAAAACATTAAATTTGATAAGTGTATCCCGGTTTTCTTCTAACAAATTTGCCTGCCTATGTTTTAAAACTTATTTCCATTTGTTCACACGCGTGAAGTATTTTCATTCATTCTCTTTGAACAGTCCGTTTCCAATATCAAATAATATTCTAGTTATATTTTGCTGTTAAGTTATTTCTTTACAAAACACAAACAAAAAACCAAACAAACAATCAAACAAACAAAAAACACACTTTCAAATGTAAAATTTGTTATTAAAAACATACATCGTGGTGTTTAACAGTTAAGCACTTTTTAATTTTTGTTAATCCAATGATTATTTTGTTTTGTCCCAGCTTTAATTAATTTGGCAACAAAATTACATTTCTTCTTTACACCAAAAATACTCGGACCAAAAACCAAATCCTTGAATTTGTCCAAAGGGCAATTTAGATAGGGTCACAAGGCAGTGGTTACAAAGACTCATAGCTGCATATGCTGTATATATACCAGCAATTTGAGTATCATCACATGTGCATTTTACACGCGACACAGCGCATCAGATTTCATTTATATCCTCAAACCAGGATTAAGAAAAGTACCTTTCGGTCAAATAATAATTATATATTTTCTCTGTTCATGTAATTCTTCTTTACTTTACAATTGAACAACGGATACTGTTACAAAGAATCCTAAAAAGAAACAGAGAGTTGTTAAGACTATTTAGCACTATCGCTTTTCAATCGAACACCCGTAAGGGTGTAAAAATCTTTTCAAATCTGCCGCCGGGCGGGTTTAACCGACAACGCTTAACAGAAGGCTATACGCCCGCTAATGGGTGAAACTTGTAAGTAAGACACTGTGTTTTTATGTCTTTGTTATTTTTCATTTTCCTTCAGAAAGCGCTTATAGGGCCGGTGAATGAATTGTGTAGCAGAAACAACAGCAGAGACTTGACGACATCGCCAGCCGTGGCGCTGGAACACCAACATACTGACTGAGCTGACTGAGAAAAGCGTTTTTGCGCACCGTGATGGAAGCCTGAAGAAGCCATCTAGCGACAGAGTTGAGAAAGTTTGAAAAGCTCACATTACAATTTGCATTTGTTGTGTTGGTGTATGTCAAAAAGATATGGAAGAGGTGGGCGGTACAGGAAATTAGCTTCGAAACCTGTGTAGTATGGGAAAATTGGGGTAAAATTGATGTGATTATCTGATGCCGATTAATATGATTATCAAAAGGCTGTTATCTTCAGTAGATAGCAGCGTGGGTATATTATTTCAGGCACAAGCGTTACAGTTTGAACACTTCAGAATTAAGTTGCTTTTCGATTTAGTGTGAAAAACAAAGTGAGATATTTTCAAGAACATCATGTACGGAAAATTGCAATTTTTCACAAGACTTTTACCGTATATATGCGGATAAAAGTTTGCTTTGCTATAGACATGTTGAGGGGAAGATACCGAAGGAATGTGGCTTTCATTCGCCAATGTTGGTCCACATCACTAATTATATGTTACTGTGCAAAATGGTATAACTATTCAAATGCACCCTTTTTCACCGTTTCACCTATAAAGCAACTGGTTGCTTTAAATATATATTTTCTTTAAAAACCAAGATATAGGTATATATAATAGTCATAAAAGATGAAAAAAGTTCATGATAAAAACTATAACATTGAGATGCAACTTCGAACGCGGTTGATGTTTTGTAAATATTATGTTGAGCGAATTCGTATCTCTAAAAAAGTCGACACATTTCCCCCAAAATGACACAAAGAAGCTGATCTCAACTAAAATAGTCCTCAAAAATGTACTTATTTATGATTTGATAATAAAATTGCACCAAAAACACAAATTTTCATAAAATACAAATTTTCTCAATTTGACCAAGACAACTGCATGCTACCAAATAATTTCAACAGGCACGAATTAATGTGGACTCATGATGAGCGTGTGCAAACACTTATCATGCTTATTCAATCATATTACTTTATGACTAATTCAAAATTTGTCATTGTAGACGTTAAATCATAATTATGAGTCAATCACACATTGCATGTGCCAACTTTATTTTATACGTTCTTGATATAATTAAGCATACTGAAATATTCATTGAAAACTAACGATTATCAAAGAGTATTTGGCCAACGTTAACTGCGTCTTTCTGTGGTTATTTTGGCAAATTCACTACATTTTCACGCATGTTATAGCAAAATTTCAAAAACAACAACAACAACAAAACTGTTTTAATATTTTATTATGTCTCGCGATTCTTGACTAGAAGTGTAAGGTGCCTTCATTTTGAACGACTGAAGAAAAAAACCAATAGACATTTAAATATTGGAATTATATCAAAAGGCAATATTTGCATTCACTAAAAATTTCTATATTATATTCATATAACACTTTTTACAAATATTTTTTTAAATATCAAAAATAGATCCACTGACCTGCACATTATATATACGTGGGCCAAAAACACAATTAAAAAGTGCTATACGTAATTCTTAGAAGAAATATGCTGAAAAATTATACCCACATTTCTGTAGCTTTGCTGTTCTTGAGCAATGATCACAGATTTATTTTAATAACTCTGTTAATTATCATTAAAATAATTTTGTTAAATATTTTAACACACATATACAATTAAAAGTGACATTTTCGAATTCCTTATCTCTTTACATTAAAAATCTTATTTTGGTTCTATACAAATAATTATCTTTAACTGCGCTTTAGATTTTAACTATAAAAAAATCGATAATTATGCAAATGAGCTATTCCATTTAAAATCCACACTACCCCTGTGGAAGATTTTGGAAACACCTTCCACAGGGAGGGGGGATTTTTCAAATGTAATAGGTCAAAGTTAATCATTTTGAAACCCATACTCCCCATGTATTATGGTATATCTTCCACTTCCACAAGTGGAGTGAGTATTTCAAACGGAAGTTACCAAATTGTCTATTCTATTCGAAACTTCTACTCCCTCTGTGGAAGACTTAAACTACATCTTCCACAGGGGTATTGTGGATTTTAAATGGAATAACCTAATAAACACACAACTGAAAACGTCACTTTTTGATACTAATCACATAAGTTGGAATAATTTGATATAATGCCGTTGGTATAGCAAACTTTTATCATGCGGATATACAATGGCGCGGCACAAAATAATTATATTGTTATTTCGGTAAAAGACTTTTTTTCAATAGGTCATCATCGCTCAGAGTCAATCTTGAAAATGAAATGATACCATATCAAATAATAATTATTCATTTTAATTTTATTTAAGAGGCAAAAGATACTTATTTCAATTTATTCAAAATAAGATGGGGCATTCATTGGCTATCTCGTATTCTCATTTAATAGAGTGCTGCTGTCATTGATAAATGATGGATCGTTTATGGTGTGCTTCTCACGGGAACTTGGGGAAGCCAGTATTGACAACGAGAATAGGACCACCTAACAGCATCTGCTCAAAATCCATCCTTTTTAAAATATATCTTAGAAACGATGCACCATTGGTTCCAAGGTTAACTGTTATTACAAAATGTAATTAAGACCTTTTTTGCTAAAATAAGTTCATCAAAATGATAATCTGTTTTGAAAAAAAAAACCAGTCAAGTTATAGCTTTGTGCGCGATGCGATCACATGCATCCACCTTAAATTCATGGTCCGAGTGGTAGGACTCGCTTGTTTTCGTTGACACCTCTGTTTTTTAAGTATTAAGGCATATGACAGGATATTTAATTTTCTTAGGACAAACCTTGATTTAATGAAATATAGAATTGCATACTTGAATACTCTATCAACAAAAAATAAAGACGCAAACATGTCTATATAATGTGCGTTTTAAGTCTAAAACTGAACTGGAGTAATAACGCCCTTAGTGGCCACTATCTCCATATAATTACAGGTAAAACGCGTCTTTTCACAAAGTGACAAATAAAAACGCACTTAAATAATTTCGTAACATTTGCACATGATATTAGGACATATAGCCTATGCCATGCAATAAGTGACCATTCTTTGATTTGTAAAATGTCCGCTTGGGAGCCGCGAAATCAAAAATTCTTTCGCGTATGCTTTATTTAGGTAAAAAAGGAAAGAAAACATGGCTTACTGGTAGGACTACTTATAAAGTTAAGATGTAAGAAGGTGTCAAAGGAAACGACTTGAGATGGATAGGTAATTTATAGGCGGATGAACGGATGGGTAAGTAAATGGTTGCAGTAATTAGGAAAGACTTGTGGATAAGGACAGAAAACAACATAAAGAAGAACAGAGAGAAACGTCTTAAAAAGAAAGAATTAGATGGAAATGAAAGTGAACAGAAGAGAAATAACAAAAAGGAGGAAAGAGACTGGGGAAGTTTGAAAAATGGAGGAAAAGAAGAGATGCAAAGCAGAGAAGGAGTAAAGCAGAAATGTAAAGTAGGAATAATGTCAGTGAAAAAAATAAAAAAAATAGGAGAAAGGAAAGGAAGAGAGGAATAAAAAGACAGAGATAAAAGAAGATAGAATAGGGTAAGCATGGTAAGAAAGATGCAAACGAACGAACAAACAAACAAATAAGCAAGCAAATACATCCCAACAAATAAACAAAGATAGAACAAAAAAGAAGGAAAGAAAGTAGGAAAGAATGAACGAAAGAAACAAAGATAGAAAGTAACAAAGAAACAAAGAAAATTAGAAAGTGAAAATATGGAGGGAGAAAGAGAAAAGAAAGAAAGAGAAAAAAGATTGCATGGAAGAAAGGAAGACACATTAAGAGAAAGAAAGAATAAAGAATGTACTGGAAATAAAAGAAAGTTCTACCCTCAAAAGAATAAAAGTTATGCCCTCGATACTCCCAGAAGGCAAAATTAAAATATTTGGCCAATTCCCCCTTCACAACGCTAATTTCAAGAGACAGTCCATTTCGTTAGTTTTATTGGTGCACATTATACTTTAGCAAAAGAAATCCACACGCCAAAAGCATTTTCCGATTTCAAAACGCAACCTTTGACTTCTATATACCGAGTTGGGATTTTCTTTGGTCTTTGCGCTTTAAGAACAATAATTTAAAAGGATATTAAACAATAGGTACATTATATAGCTAAATGATTTCTTTTACTAAATAAATATAAAATCTAAAGAAACCACAACTTGACTTTAAGTTTTGCAGCTGTACGTTCTTTTTTTTGGTATAGTTTAAGGCAATGTTTGGAAGTTGGAAAATAAACCCTAAGGGTTGCTGTAATGTCGGTAAGTGTATCAGTTTTTCAGATAAGTTGAAATTCCCTCTAGTCGTGTTGTGTTGCTTTGCACGCGACCAGAGGAAAAACAATCATCATGCAAAACTCACCTGCGATTCGTATAAGTCCTTTTTGAAGTGCTCAATCGAATTGCAATAACTTATGAACCAATACTATATATTTTTGTTTGTACATATATCTATAACTGTCATTTCCACAAAAAAATCACACCAAATTTGTCTTGTTTGTTTACAAAAATATAAAAACAATTTGATAATTTTGTGATTATTAAAAAAAAGAAAATGTTTGATCGTCTCTGTAGCTACCGCATAGAAGGGGTTAATAGTAATTATAAGGCGATGACCTCATGCAAGGTGAAAAGTCTAGAAAACGATAATCATGATGATTAACCGTTTTTGATGGCAAATATAGGCCTTTGATTTTTATAAAAGTGACGTAGATTCGTTAAAGTATTGAACCCATTTCTGTAATCGAGTTTTGTGATCTTGTATACACACGCAAGGTTCAGGTACAGGTGTGCATCCGAGGAACATGCTACAAGTTCATTACTGCAAAAAAATGACAAAATACTTTTAAACACTTTACGCGTTTATTTTAATAGCATTATAAAGAGGCGTTGCATATGTACAATTAACACTGTATATATAACATGTTTACAGAGTTGTTTGTGTATGTTACGATCGGTGATATTATCGTTTTGGAATATTTATGATTATTTTCCTGTCGGACCAATATAATTTTAGGCATACAAGACTAGTGTACAATATTGTTGTACTGTAAATGTTGTGGCATTTTTATATCTACATGACGTCATTGCTAAAAACGCGGAAAACATAAAAAGGTATTCAAATGAAACGCTTTTACATTCGACTAAAACTTACGTGATGGTCAAAGAAAGCATAATTATATCGATCTTTTTAACAAAAAGAAAATCATATTATTTGTCACTTATTGTCATACTTCGGACGGTTTTTTTTACTTGAATTGGCCGTGATTATACAATAAAGAAACTAAGTTCACAATAATATTTTCGCCAGAAGTCAAACAAGTAAAATAAATACATTTTAAAGTTTGGCTTTCAAGAATTATAGTATTTAAAATCCTCATTACTGAGTTACTATGGAAACCAAATTTGTTTATCATCAGTAAATTTTAATCAGAGAATGGTGGGTCAATGTTTACAACGCAAAGAGTATTTATGAGAAATTACTTTCGACATTTGAAGTCCCAGATAAAATCGGATTTTCAATGGATACCAATTTTTCAACGACCCGCAAAGTTAGGCAAAATATTAGAGCACATGATGATAAACATCGTTAAAATTGAGCATTTTATTATGACTTGTTACAATTTCTGCATTTAGCAACCATGAAATCGGATATTGAAAGCAAGCATTTGAAGTTTTTTGGAAGTGGGCAAAAGTCCGAAAATGTGCCTAAAATTAGTAATTTTGGGCCTAAAAGGCTGACATTTTTCAATTTTCAAATTTTTAACGGGGAGCCCCATATAAAAAAAAAAGCGCAGTGATTTATAGTGCGCTACGCACAGGCACAACGCCTAGACGTTGATCCACAAGATTACAGGTTGTCGCTGACCACTACGGCCCACATCATTCCACAAACCATTAAACAACAAATCAGGGACTTTGCTGCTTCAAGAGCGCACACCCTAGACATTCCACAAATAACCATCGCAACCAGGATCAGCTCCCCGAGTTTCGTACGGGTTACAACGAGACAAATTAGCAGTGAGTTCCTTGTCCAGGGAATTTCAAGCGAACTCAATTTTCTTTCCACGTGAGCGTACAAGGCACCGCCAGGGTTCGAACCCACAACCTCTCGCACCACAGTCGAACGCCTTAGCGATTGAGCTAACTTGACTGCTAACTTGACTGCTAACTTAACTGCTAACTTGACTATACTGGGGGATACCCCGCATACCGGTGTCAGGGCCCTCAGACATGCTAACACATTCCCTGCTGTTTCAATCTTGCTGTGCAGAAATCCAGTGTGTATGTTGTCGGAGAGAATTGCGTATCGGCACCAGTGCAAGGTGCAAGGTTGTTGAAGTTGTTGTTGTTGGTGGTGGTGGTGTGAGACAGGTGGTGGTGTGGTTGTTGGGTGGTGGTAGTGGTGGTGTTTGGTTGGGAAACTTGGTGGTTCATAACTATAGTATCTTCCTCTCTCCATTTCTTTAAATCACGGGTCCTGCCCATCTGAGTTTGTGGTATAGTAAATTTAGGTCAGCCCAGGTAACAAATAAATATTGTAAAGAACATTTTGTTATAAATTTTAACTTTCAAAGACCTAATTTTATCTGTAGAATTTCTAGAAATTCATTGTTACAATTTCCCTCTATTCATTTAAAACTAAATGGGCTCCTGTTTTTGAAAATCTGATGGAATATCGCCATGCATTGTAACAATGTTGCAATTTGGTAAAAATTAATTTCTGAATAGAATCGGTTGATTCATATCTGTCTGAGATATATATCTATTTTGACCTAAATTAATCGGATTTGTAATGGAGTAAAACTATACAAAATCCTACTTAAGTATTCTGGGGCAATTTCAAAAGTGCTTTAGGTTATTAAGTCCATTGGAGTTTACAATTAAAATGAAAACAGGGTCTCTGTAATATCTTTGTTTGCGTGAAAAAGGGAATAGTTATTGTTGCAAAAAAAATCCCCGAGTGGTTACATGGTGCTATGGGACCTCGCGTATAGCGACGGGGATTGTCGCGGTGACTTTCACCGCGGGTTTAAATCTCGACGAAACTGACCCCTGGCTACGATACGAGAGTGAAAAAGTTGAACAAAAATGCGGTAAAGATCAGAGTACATTTCAGCCGCGTTCAAGTGGAAAATCCGATTTGCTTACGAAAAAAACTGTCACTATGTATATGAACAAAGGAGTATATACTAGGAGGCAGAGAAGATGTTTCACCCTTCCCAAAATCCTTTGCAATCTCATGCAATCAAATGAAACTTACATTTCTTTGCACAGGCTCCTGTAAAACATATCTGTTTCATGTTGACTGGCTAAAAAGAGCTATTCTTGAGTTGTTAGTCAATAACGTAACCATTATTTTCAAAGATGTGTAAGTCTCTTCATTGAAGTCCTTCATGTAATTTTAGGGTTAGGGTTAGTTTAGGGTTATGATTAGGGTTATGATTAGAATTACGCTTAGGGTTAGGGTCAGGATTAGCTTACACAAAATAATTACATGACGCATCGACCTACTTTTTGTTAGTAAAGACTCACAGCCATGTTGAACTGCATAGCCTACAAGCATAAAAACCGAAATTGAAAAAATGCATTGTGGGACATGTGATATATCTTCTCAGACTAGGCGGTGGGTTGAAAATATAGACCTCAATTCCGATTGCCCATGATGCACCGCGAGGGATGACTTAACCGTTCCCATTCGTGTTCAGTGGAAGACTGCATGACCATAATATAAAAAAATATATACAATATTGGTGTTCAATAATATGAGCGAATATTGTATGAGAACAAACAGGCTTTGATGTGAGATTTATACTTATGATGGTAGTTATTGCTGTTTGCTTACCTTAAACATGTTCAAACGCGCATATGAATCACATGCTTCTGTGTTTTGGCCTCAAAAATGTAAAAAATTATTATAAAAATGATAAATGAATATTTGAATACAAGATGTACGGTACAATTTTCAGATTGTGTGATATTTGGGAATATTTTCTTTGATTTTTTTACTTACCTCAACATTTAGTTTCAGTCAAATTGTAACGTTCTGGTGTAACGTTACAAAATATGAAAAATTATGTTGCCTGAGGGTAGCCAGACGGCAAGTTATATATATGCAATACGAAACACCAGCTGGAATACGTGCACCTATACAACACTAGCAAATATATTGAAATTGCATTAAAATTAACAGATATGAGATTGTGTTGTAAGTGGAAACGGTGAACGGTGTGGTATCATGCCATAGCGCACGGAAACCCTTAAGGCTCGAGCCTTCTTCAAGAAAACGACTGACCAGCTTTGGTAAAGCTTTTTTGTACATGGCTCCGTTGAGACGGCACTAGAATTCATCGCCTGCGCCCACGGTGTGCTAGTCCTGAAGGTTGGCAGGGACCAATGTGTGCACTGATGACTGCTGCAGTAAAACCCCTCAACACTTAGCCTATTAATGGGGGTAAATGTCGGGCGGGGAGAAAGAAGGAAAGTGTTATGACCAGCCGTAAGGCATGTGTATACTTCAATGCATGGTGTTGTCTACGGTAGATAGCATAAATAGAAAAAGGCATAAACGTGCAAAGGGGTTCGGTAAAAAGGTGGGCCAAAGCTCCTTGTGTAAATAAAATATCGGAATACTACAAAATAGAAGTGTTTGTGTCATTTGCACTTTTTTCAGTTAATCTTGAGAATTTATCTTGAATAAAAATTGGCTCGAAACTATGTAACATAAAATACTAAAGCGTTCAGCTGTTTCAATCTTGCTGTGCAGAAATCCGGTGTTGCCGGTGTGTTAATGGTCGGAGAGACCGTTTTCATTTATAATGGACACCTTGTTTAAGGGTTAAACAAACTCCCCCCTTTCGATTCAATATTTCATTATTTTGTTTCTGGTTAATATAAATTACACTTACCAAACAGACCTACTTTTCAGCGTAAACGCTATATTCACTGTCAATGATGAGTGTTTTTGGTTCGTAAGCCAGATGGTTCAGAATGAATGGGTTATTTCCCGTGTTCTGATGACATGCTACTCCTACTTGTATACTATAACGCCACAGCCTCGGGGCACTTGTACGCCATCTGCCCCCGCGATCCATGCCTCGATCACTGCCTCATGATTGCCAAAATCTAACCCAACATTAAAGATCTATAAAACATCATTCATTTTATCATATAATTATGTTATTTTGCACCCATTTTTGTTTAAATTACTGTTTCAAATGTGCATACATTATTATTTTCATTTTATTGAATGTGTTGAAAGGAATGATCACGTGAACTTATAAATCTAATGGAATCGTTTTGGACTGTTAGAAAAAAGAAGAAAAAATGAATTACATTGTATTTTAAATTAGGGGCCTATGATCAGATAGCATTGTATTTGTAAGCATCAAATTGGTTATTTAATACAGTTTATCATCGAGTATGTTGTCCATTGCCCGTGCGCGATCATCAGCTGATTATCAAAAGTCACGTTCATGCAGACAACATTTAAATGGAAGCATTTAGAAATTTTGAGAAAATATTGCTCTTCTAAAATTTAAAAACAACCGTAAAAAGAACCGTAAGGAGCAGTGTGGCACACTGACTAATATGACTAAAGTCCTTGCCTTTGGTGAGAGAGGTCTCGGGTTCAAATCCAAGCAGGACAAAAAATCTTAATTCCTCATTAGAGGCTCATCTGGTAGAGTCGGGGCAGATGACCCATGATAAAAAGACCTCGTTACAGTCGGTTCCGATCTGGGTATAATAAGCCCGATTAATAGATTGTTGGCCTGTCCTGTAAAGGCTGTAAATGCCCTGTCCTAGATGGCGACCCCTTCTCAACTGGTCACTTGTACTTGGCCGAAGTTTCGCCAGCGTTTCAAAAATTAGATAATAAAACATGTATTGTAAACATGCACTATTATGTAAATTATTATGTAAATTTGACTTTTGTTGCCAGTTAGGTGCAACTAAAGGATTATGATTGAGCTATGTTTTATTTGGCAAAACAGGATAATATTGTTTGAATCCCCCAAAATTATTCTGGAATCTGAAGTACATGCATGTAAGTGGTATCTCTGCACTTCTGCAAAACCCCTAAATACCTTTGGTGTATTCCTTATACATTTGGGAGTATTCCTTATACATTTGGGAGTATTCCGTATACATTTGGGAGTATTCCGTATACATTTGGGTGTATTCCGTATACATTTGGGTGTATTCCGTATACATTTGGGTGTATTCCTTATACATTTGGGTGTATTCCTTATACATTTGGGAGTATTCCCTATATCGGGGGGTATTCATTATACATTTACGAGTATTCCTTATACATTTGGGAGTATTCCTTATACATTTGGGAATATTCCTTATACATTTGGGAGTATTCCTTATACATTTGGGTGTATTCCTTATACATTTGGGAGTATTCCTTATACATTTGGGTGTATTCCTAAGACATTTGGGCGCATTTCTAAGAAATCTGGGTGTCTTTTTAATACGGGTGTATTCTCAAGACTTTTGGGTGTACCTTGAACCACTAAAAATACTCATGGTGAAAAATATGAATGATTCTTGATACCAACGCTTGCGCATGATAAACACAAAATATTGTATATCACACTCATTTAAGTGTGCCCATTACCCGGTCGTTTTATTTTTCACATGTTTTATGCCTTGAGGCATAAGACTGAGTATCTTGAAGTGTGTCCACTATTCTGGTAAAATTGTTCATTTTTAGCTCAAAAGATTGATCTTTGGATGACAGGTTCCTCGAAAGGGAAGTTATTTTGCTACATGTATATAATAAAAATTAATGTGAGAATAGGTAATTTTCAAATGCATATAGCCTGGAAGTGCTTTATTCGGATACATTGGCAATTTAATTTTGATGCAACAGAAAAGTGGACTATTTCTTGCGACAACACTGAGGGCATTTTAATTTTTATAAATCAAATTTGACAATTTATTTGATATCAAAATATATGTCTGATGTGCTCTCAGATCCCACAAAAAATATGTGAACACTTTGCTATCCGAGCCCTTAAGAAGTTCACATAAAATCACACTCGTGTAGGGTGTTTCAAAGATGCTACTTTTCGCAACTCCACTTGCCTGGATTTTGACGTCACTACTTGGTTGCCGTTTCAAAAGGTTAGTAAACTGACTGCAAGCAGACTGCAAGTATCAATATCATTTATTTAGGACCTGCTTTTATTTTATTCCTACCAAAGTACGGTAAAGAAGAAGAAAATAATTATGTGATTTTTGTTCACCCACACAATAATTAACCCCATCCCATAATGCCCATGTTTAGGATAAGGCAAGATTGAATCCGTATTTTGTACGAAAAAGCAACATTGTTATGAAACCATGGCGTGCTATTCTCTAGAAGACAGAATGACCAACATTCCGTGAAAAATCATTATCATGTGATCACGCCATCCCAGGTATGCATGCAGGGAGGTAAATAAGGATAATTTATACTGGGAGGGCAATTTGATTTAGCATATTCATGTAGTATATAACTTTCAAAAATTGTGAATTGTATTAAATTTCACTTTTATGGACATTTAAAAATCTTATACTAATTATCACCCACCATTTCTCCTACAATCTTGGAAATAAGTCTTGGAACACTTTTGTGTCAAGAACGTAAAACTGACACCCCTCTCCCCCGTGCCAATGTTTTCAGCAGTTTTCCAAATTGTTCCAACATTGATTGATGGGGAGAGGGGAAGGGTAAATCATTGTTGTAGGTGTCATGTTTGCTCGTAAACAAAATACACGTCATTCCCATGATCATTTCAAATTCCGCACGGAATTACGACAACGTACATTAGGGTGGGCCAAAAAACACTTTTTTTCTCGGATCGTTTTGGAACTCTCGAAGAATTTTACTAGGGTACATACTACTATTGTGCTAAAATATCAGTAATTATATAGAGTTATACAGTAAGAAATAGCAAAAAAGTAGGGATTTTGTGAAAATCTACTGCCTGGGCGAAACATGCTCCGATCTTACTGATATTTCAGCACAATACTAGTATATACCCCAGTAAAATTCTCCGAGAGTTCCAAGTCGATCCGAGAAAAAACGTGTTTTTTGGCCCACCCTAACGTATAGTGTTCCAAGTACCTTTTTCCAAGATTGTCTCTGGCGAATGCAAAATATGTCATCTAACTTTCGTTTTCGTCTCATAACTCATTAACGGAATGTCGCATAAGGTTCATATTGCACACGACTTGGGAGTAGATTCTTTTCAATCATAATAAAATCATTGATAAGAACTTGGTTTATTTAGGGAATAGTGGTCACTGAAAACACCCCGTATACCGTAAAACCCCGTCTACAAGCATACATGTATAGAGTGCTTCTGATGAAAAATACATTAATCCAGGCGCCATTATGGACTTTGAGCAAATAAATTACGGATCCAAGCATATACAAACAAGTATTATTTTAAGACCAATCTATTGTATTGGTATATTTACGCTTACTTCGAATTAATTTAGCTTTCATAAAAAAGACAATATATGCTTGTAGGCGGGGTTTTACGGTATGCTAAATTACACACATTTCGTAATTAGGATCTAAATTGCATGATACTGTGTCATCCATAGTGTTTATCCATAACTCAAAAACCGAATGTAGTATGAGCTTCATATTATACACAATTTGGAAGTAGATTACATGCTTTTGAATCATAATAAAATTGATCATAACAAGTTTGGTTTATTTAGGGAGTGGTTACTCAAAACATCCCTAATGCTAAATGACACACACATTTCGTAATTAGGGCTCTAAGCTACAAGAAACCGATTTTCCAAACTTATTTTTGAAGTTATTTTTAAAGTAAATAAATAATGAGCTACGGCTATCATAATATAGCATCAACCTTTTGGACATGATGTGTAGCTATCTTCAGAAGATAGCATTGTGTGTTTCACAATGTCATTGTGTGTAAAATATTTGTAACTAAGGCCTACCCTTGCATTACAGTTTCATACTTCAAAATTTCATTCCAAAATAAAATACATTTACTTCAAATTAAAGTAATTGCACCCGTATCATATATTATGGCATATGTAGCATATGTCTAAAAAGCACCAGTGCTGCAATTGTGGGAATCTTTCTACAGTGCCGTATTATAAAGGTAGAAATACAGAAAAAAAGAAGGACGCACATTGGCAAAAAAATAATAGAATGACAAAAATAATATGATGAAGGATATTGTAAAATGATAATAAAAAAGAAAAGAAATCAATATATATTCAGGGGCTCGAACCCATGTTTCACTTTGCCTGCATATCAATTTGTAAGCGCTCTTTAGCAAAGTCATAGTTCCATTGCTCATTCGAATGAGGCTAGTATATGGACAACTTGCGAAACTTCAACAGGCTTAAAATAAAGAGCTTATATTTCCAAACCGTGTTAAGTCCACACATATATGTGTCTGATTTACCTGTGCGATATTGCTATGGGTTGTTACGCTATAGGTATTATAATTTCAGTTGGATGCACCATTACAAAGCAAACAGTAGATGGGCACACGGTAACAATACTGTGTGAGGCCTTGTGTGAGGCCTTTGATTCCCAAATGAGAACAATCGTTTGCATATTGTTTACCAGCATTGTTGTGGTAAATAATGGCTTGTTGATGGTACAACTCACTGTTGCTAATGTCAAAATTGTCAACGATTGTATCACGCAAGTAAATGTAACACTTGTGGTTCTGGACTTAACACGGTTTGGAAATAAGATCTTCAAATATAACATAATGCTATTCAAGATGAATGTAAATATAGTTGACCGGGATAAATGACTTCGGGACAAAATCGAACGATATACACGTCTTAAAAGTAAAGAAAGTAATATATAGTAACTATATTTCAGTATTCTTTACTTCACTCTTCCCCCCTACACATCAAGCGGCCATTTTATGCAAATTAGGCACTGTTTCACTATTTGGAATTCTGGGACCTTTGATAGATGGATGCATGCGAAGTGGATTCTGGTGCAATTAGCAGTCCAAGAGAACGCCAAATATGGATCAGGAGTATTACATAATAATACCCTGCTATGACAATAGCTGCACTAGGTTAATCGTATAATCTCCTTATGTGGTTAGCATGGCTGGGCCAGGAAATCCACAAGGTCAGCCAATGTATGTACATGTATTCGGTACATGTGCCATATCTTTACTATGGGTGATAAATTTCTGGTTTGTTTTATTTCAAAACGCAACAGTCGATATTCTAAAGCTTGGTCCAAATCCAAGAGAAGAACCAACTCTAGTAATTTATGTGGTTTCAAATTATATCGGCCGTTGCCTTTTTGATACTTTTGATAGAAATGGTGTATGTTGATGTGCACAGTTTCCCATTAGATCATAACATGCTGTTGTACATCCAAGGTCAAAGGTCTTTTAATCCATATTTGGCGTTGTTCTGGGACTGATTAGTGGTAGCCGTAGGTCATATCGTAATTTGGCTTGTCTACCACATAATCATCCCATTATGCCTTTTTATTATGTGTATTGGTCTGTTCAATGGACGAAGTTCATCCCAACTTTTCCTCATTTAAATAATGAGGTTTTGGTACAATAGGCGGGTAGATTATCTGTATTTTGTTATATATGCAAATCCTTAACTATATATATGAGTTTGCGATGAAGAACCTTATTGAACGACATAGACGGCGGCCGAATTCGAAACCATGAGTCTGTGACACGTACATACATAAGTTGAGGTCAAAGGTCATAAATTGCAGCACCGATGTGTGCGAATCGCCAAATCTGGGTTGCCAGTCTGAAAGTATATCCCTACATTTTGATGGCTTATCTTCAGTAATACTATTCAATCATCATTAAAATGACTCGGCAACCAAGGTCATTAGAATATTTCGGTTGCTAAGGGTACTGCGCCTAGAATAGTGTATCACGACTTAATTCTTACTGAATTACTGGGGCAATGAATTTGGTTATCGACAGTGAATCAGGATTGATATTCTTCTCCTTTAATTAGGAATACCAGGGTGTAAAAATAATGCAATGTACTGCTTTGCTATATTGGCGTGAGCTTGACTGTACATGAAATACAACAAACGTTTCAGCTCTCATTAGTACGTCGTAGATGACGGTTTAACATGAGCTAGACAAATTAGTCCAAAAAGACGAACGCATTTGAAAGGGAAGGCATCTTCATTCATTTAGGCAGGCAATGCATCATAATAATATTAACCACTCAGTACTAAGATGGTGGTAATAAAAACAAACCATGCAACAGCAGTATTGAACATTTACATGCTTAAAGAAGTTTAACTATACGAGTACAAACATTCCTAGTTCCAATGGCGTGATTATTATTCGTATACATAAGTCAAAATAGAGAGAAGTTTATTAGCACTTTATTGGATTGCGTCTTCATCATTCACGATGTTTTATTTGCGTCTTTTATCCCCTCCAGTGGATGAAATAAGCCATCCTAATTCATCTAGTCCGATAATTCATCATAATTATTTACTGGCTGATTAGGTCAGCGTGATGAAAATGCCAGCCAAATTTTTCTGGCGTATCTAAATCAGATTTAGCGTGCTAATATGCTACACGAATACTACGCTGGTTAATATGGTGACGATGTGTAAAGGTAATGGCGTTCTGATGGCTGTACTGGTGTATACGTTCATCTATCACACGGAATAAGTTCCCGCCATTGCATAATTTGTGTCGTCTGTAAAGGCTTTGTAACATATTACTTATGTCTGTCAAAACGTTATTTATGACTATAATAAATAAATATAATTATTATGTTTTCTACCATTGTGTCGTCTTTTATTTTTATTTTATTTCAAATTGACGTTCACAATGATGCTGATTCAATGGTTAAATCTTATAATGATTAAACAGTTTGTAATTCTTCGTAAGAATATTCTTTATAATAGTCATATGTGACAAGAAATATGATCAAAGCTTTCAATTTTGAGCTATGTTTTCAAAAAGCAAATGATCCTAAAACTCAGTCTATCCGGTTCCTTTCTCAGTAAGATCGAGGGTTGGTGGCAGGGGACCACCGATGTGCATCTCCAGGCGTGACGATTTAGGGCACTAAGTTGCACCGCTGAATGAATAGCGAGTCCGGTCCAATGTCTTCTGCTCCTCCCTATATATCTTCTCCCGAATCTTCTGTAGCAGACGATCTTTTGGAGTGATCGAAGAATTGACTTTGCTGTTCTTTCCCCAAAATACGCAGAAAACATCACTTTTGAAACGTCGTCAGACATTTGTCTCTTAAAATGGCAGACAAACTGGAGGGCCATCCCAGCAAATACAAAAACGTTTTAAAAACGTTTTTAATCAGTTATATATTGGCTTTTGGTTTACATAAAAATGTTTTAATAACATTAAAATGTCGGGTTATATAAAGGTCATGAAAACGTTTTGAAAAGTTTTGTATAAAAACACACCACAACAATATTTTTAAAATGTTTCAAAAATGTTATTGTAAACTATTTTTGCAAACATTTTTTGCCAAATATTTTGTTAACACTTAAATAACATTATGTTAAAATATTTGCACTCAGCAAACACAGAAATGTTCTTAAAATGTTTTTTCAAAACGTTTTAATAACATTTAAATGTTGGGTTATATAAAGGTCATGAAAACGTTTTTAAAACGTTATTGCAAATATTTTGGGCAAATATTTTTTGCAAAATATTTTTCAACCCCAAAATAACATTCTGTTTAGAATGTTTTGTATCAAGTTTTCAAAAATGTTTTTGGAATGTTATTAAAACGTTTTATACCCTTTATATAACCCGACATTTAAACGTTTTCTCTAAAACATTTTTTGTTTGCGGAGCAGTAGATTATCAAAAAATGATTTTTAATGTTATGAAAACGTTTTATACCCTTAATATACCCTTTATATAACCCGACATTTAAACGTTTTCTGACAACCTTTTATAACCTTTTGCGAATGATGTCGAAAACGTTTTGTGTTTGCTGGGATATTGTCATGATTGTTTGATTGTCGCCATCATTTTTACCTCATCTAGGCTGATAATTTGACGTATTGAGAAGTTACAGTAGAATACTTAAAAAGTGTCATGATCACACTATCGATGTATTTCACGACCGTCATGTTTCGTTTCATTGCATGTTTTGATCAGTTGTAAGATGGCTTTCCAAATTGGATGGTGTATAAAGATGGTCATCTAAAATAGATGAATGGCTCAAGCGCAATATGGTGGATGGACATTTCCCTTGGAATACCATTTTAAGATACATTTTCGTTACAGAAAATCATCTCATTACTCGATTAGTGGTAGCTTTAAAGTCACACATTCTCATCTTCAGGCACATTCATTCACAATTCCAGTCATTTTGGATAACTATTTCACAACATAATAATTTGATCAAAATCTTCAAACAAACGCAATGTCAAGAAAGTACAGTGTGACGGCAAGATAATTAGAAAGTATTCTTTCTCATCTCACAGATTTGTTTATACGCTCTCTGTTTCTTGCTGATATGAGCTTCTTAAAGGCCCATTCAGTGATTTGCTCATCCGGACGATCGTAAAAATCATCAAAATTCAGATTTTGGTACCTTTGTAATTGGCATAGATGTGCTAACATAGCCTGCTAGTGGTTCGGTCGAAAGCCGTGTATTTTAGACAAAATAAAGCATTTGCATGATTCTGGACTTTTGATACTGACAGTACAAAAGTCCGACTCGAGATCGAAAGAAGCTCACTCTCCACGTACCAACACGCGTTGCGTATTGTTTCTACTACTTATTACATCAGTAGCTACTATTTTAAACAAAATACACAATTTTAACTGTTTTTCATATTTGAATTGACCGTTAGTTTGCCTCGGTGACCTTTAACATGTTTAATTGCTTATTTTGTTTTCTACTACAAAAATTAAGCGTCTGTTTTAAATCAATTTAGACTCTACTTCCCCGTGTTAGAAACACTGGACTAGGAAGTTTTTCCAGTCGATTGGTGGCGCACTGTACGAAAATCTCGATTTTCTCGAGTCGATCTGAGTTGAAGTAGAAAACCTTTCTAAAACTTCTGTTTTTGACTAATTTGTCGATGTATTCAGGGAAAAGTGGTTTAATGAAATTCTGTAGACTTATTCTTTATTTCTAAGCAACTATGACAAATTTCCATTTTTTTTAATGTTCCTGTAAAATCACTGAAAGGGCCTTTAATGTCTTACATGCAAAAAGAATTCAAGACCATTATAACTTCAGTTTCCATAGGTTCCCGAAGACAACTTCCACAGTATCACGACACAATCCGTAGTGCTATTCATTTTGGGTATCAAACCACATACCCAAAAACATGAGGTCAATTTTCGTTACACACAAGTAATGAATGCTCTTGAACTTGGTAAAAATAAGTGCGAATAATTAGTCTGGATAGTATGTGCTAATTACATTTTGATTGCAATGCATTTTTCTCAGCAATATGTGTTTAAGTTAAAGCATACGAGCAAACCTCTGCCTATATTTGTTACTTCTGCATTTTTATTACATCACACTAGACTCTTATATGCTCATCTACCAGTACGCAGTGTTTGAACCCTAATACACTTGTATACTTATCAAATGACCTTTGAATGCTTTGGGCACAAAAACTCGTACTCCATAACTGAAGGTCAAGTTTAGCGCTGTGATTGTTGAGTGGAGATTGTTGAACTACGCCGTTGAAAAGGCGGCCGTTTTGGCTCATACGACTTCGAGACAGGAAACCACCTTTACGAGGAAGTGTCATTCACTGTTAGTTATAAATGTATCCCAAAAAGTGACAAGCTGAGAATATGAGCAATTAGAATACACGTCAGTGATGTACGCTTTAATTCGCCTTTATTATAACACAGAGGCGACTGAAGCTATAGCTAGCAGCGCAATATTAAATCTTTAACAATCTACAATTTATATATTTTTGCAACATTATAATAAAAGCTTTTTGGAATTAACCGACGTGGGAGATTATTGAATCTTTTAATTCCTGATCTTGATTGACTTAGACGTTTGTTTGTTTCGTTGTATCAACCAAGGTATTTTTAGATCGAACATATACGCACTATTCTGTTCGTTTATTGGAGTTCGGCTGTTAGAATTAAATTAATTAAAATATATAACAACATAAATGTTATACAAATGTTAAAATCTGTCAATTGAAAGTGCTCATCGTGAAGCGTGATCTCATGGAAAATAGTTTATAAAACTTAAAGAACACGTGCTTTTGTAATATTTTGAATTTGTCTGGTTGATTTTACTGACCACAGTGAAACTCACGATGAAAGTTTATCTGCCCGCACATCCGATGTGGTTTTTAATTATTTCTTTGCCTGGAAAATATTGTAGATGTTAGTTCTCGTGCCAATCCTCATAACAATCATGACCATAAACGGGACGGAGAATTTCAGTAATGTCTTTCAGCTTCAGAACAATGATACTGACAAAAGTTTGAAGTAATGGCTCGATCTGTTAAGTATAATGGTTTAGATAAATTATATCGTTAGAATATATCAACACTTCAGCTATATTGATAAAATTGTGACTCAAACAAGAGCCGTTATACATGTGAGCCAATTAATTTGCATAGCCAATAATGTGCTGTTTTCCAGCAATTATATATACGAAGGAGATTTCGAGTGCAACAAAGTACCCTTCTCTTCCCAAAAGGGGTATATATTCTTCTGTAGACTTGCTGAAGTCTGGTTTATGATATGAATGAATATCAATGTATGAAGTGGAACAGTGGAGAAAGTGAGTGATTGGTGAAAGCAGCACCATTTTGGGAAATTGCCATCTGTGCGAGGATTCACGCAAAGGATATATTCAAGTCATCAGTGGACTTCGCCGAATAGTGATCTTTTAAAGACAAGTTGAAGCAGGATTATACATCAGTCGTCCGGAACACTGAGTGCGCAACAGAACTTTGTAATCAACAAGAAGCCTGCCGGATAATATAGTAATTACTAGTGTGATTACAAAGTGTATCCATGTATCTATGTTTATGTGCAAAATCATTATCAATAATATTTCATTTAAGATTCAGATTTTGTTAACTTACACAAACAGTATGTTTTGTTGTCTCGTACATTCTGAAGTGAATTTGGCTAAAAGTAAAAGATGCTTTTGGCCTAATTGAGTAATTTTTCGACTCGTAACAATATCTAGTCCTGAAAATGTATATGTCAAATGGTACATTTTTATAGATTGTATGGCAAGTGCTTATCGGATAGATAACAATAATGTTTGTTGCTTACGATAATAGGCCTAACTGTCTTTATGATGCCAAGTCAGCAAACTAGGTCAGAGACACAAGAGTGTCATAATACAATACAGCAGATAGCCTACTATTGACAATATTTGGTATTGTCTGTGCATAATACATAAATAAATACATAATACATAACTACACATACTGTCAATATTTCGCTATAAGATGGCACGTGACCTTTGGAAAAGTACACAGGTTCCCAGGAGAGACACAGATCAAATGGTATGCAAAACTTTTGGAAAATGTGTGGCAGCTTTGGTTAATGTTGCCACAACTTGAACATGTCTTTTTCTGAAACAAAATTATTGACATTAAGTGAAAAGTGAAACCAGAACTGGGTCATGTGCGATTTTATACTGAATAGACTATAGCACACTTTTAAAGAACATTGGGCTATTCCAGATGAAATGCATACACCCCTTATGGAAGACATGACCTTAATCTTTTTACAGGGAGTGTATAGAGTCACATATTTAAATAACTCAATTTAAAATACTTACTCCCTGTGTGAAAGATTAAGATCATGTCTTCCATAGAGGGTGTGTGAATTTCAAACGGAACAACCGAATTCGAAAAATAAAAAACACCATTTATACCATTTTTGAAAACGTGATAAACAAGTGAATGATGAATCGACTATTTCGCCATGTATACTGTTCTTATCGCACGGTTCGGAAATGTATTTGACGGAAGGTACCAACATAGGAAAAGCATAGCAGGTGATGTTATTGCTGCCGTATAGCGCTACCAGCACACTACATTATGATAAAACAATAGATTATGAAGTATATTATCCTTTCAATTTGAATGATTGAAGACATGCTAATAATTTTGGATGTTTGATCTAGACCTACTTTTTAATATTCACTTTAGTTAGCAGACATAACCTTTATTAAAAGTCTTATGACGTATACCGGTGATAAATTATTAACAGTTTGTATTTTAACACATTAAAGTACAAAATAAATGTTCAATGTTAATGCTCTGCGTGCTAGCCATGCGCTTCAATGGAAAAATGTCAAGTTTTGAAATATTTTCTCAAAATATCAAGAGCTATCTTAAGAACTACTGAATCAATACTAGGCTTGTTTGTACTCATTTTAATGCATTTTTCATGCTGATTCCAAATATGGTCATGAAAATTTACATTTTTGAAATTTTTGAATTTTTAAACTTGTCGTCTGCAGTCGACACCCGCGTGAAGAGAGTTAAAATAGATTCACAAACTGTGTGACTTTAAGGGGGTACTACACCCCTCGATAAATGTGTGTCTATTTTTGCATTTTTCTCAAAAACTAATAACACAGTAGTAACAAAAGTTATGTATATTATAGGGGCAAGGAATCCAATTACTACACTGGAATTTCAGTAACCCAAGACAAGCGGTTTGTTATTTATGATCAGAAATAAGGTACCGCTAGGATGTACCTCGTTTCCTATCTAATATACTGAACCGCTTGTCTTGAGTCGCTGAAATTTCAGTGTAGTAATTGGATTTCTTGCCCCAATAATATACATAACTTAATTTGCTACCAGTGTGTAATTATTTTTTGAGAAAAATCCAAAAATAGTCACAAATTTACCACATGGGTGTAGTACCCCCTTAAGTAAATATTATATGTTTATCATGCTACAATGTTTAACTTACAGTGCAAGGTAAAACTATTGCTTTGTTGAAATACACTTAGTTGCTGCTATAACCGGTACAAGAAATAATTGGACAAAATATTTTTCAAAAGCGAACTTCACATTAATGTGTAGTGTTTAAAAATACTATACAAATGGTGCGTATGAAACCAGGAAATTAACTAGCTGGACCGAGTCTTACCGCGGTACAGCTCGATCATTATACTCAGGTTCAAAAAATTAAGGAATATGCCTGCGGGTTTATAACCTTAGCACGCATGCAGAGCAAATGAAGAATTAATATCTATCTCACAGTTTTAACAAAAACTACTTACAAAATAAATGTGCTTTTATTTGACTGAACAAGGCGAATATACGCAACATTAATAGGTTAGGTTAGGCTTATTTTGATAGGTTTCAATTGCTTAAATCAAAATAAATTTCTTAAATTATATGGAATGAAAGCTACTATAATAATCTCTCTCTCTCGGCGTTCAGGTATTAGCGCTTCCCTGCGGGGTTTGTACAAATTGTTCTCTGATTGACGTCAAAAGTACTTCGGTAAATTTTTGGGCAATAGAAAGTCTGATTTTACCCGGTTGATTCCCTGTCCAAACGCATTAAGGTGTCGCGTTGTCGAATTAGGCTGGTTTTGGTGACATTTTGTTTTGATTAAACTTGCAATCCCAGGGTCTGAGATATTATGGTATATTATTAAGCCCTTACCTGGGCTTTTATGAGCAATGCGTTTTCAGCTTTGAGTGTTGAGTGTAAGAAAAATACGCACAGTGTATATATATATTCGAGGTTCCAGTGTCTTTGCAACATCATGCTTGCAAAATCTCCACAAAATATTGAATAAAATTAGATATTGGGGACAAATTGTGTTACAGTTTCAAGCTGATATACGCAGTACTTTCATCAGTTCTTCAGTGAAAGGAATCGTTAAGAAATAGGAGCCAAATCAGGGGAGCAATCTCGATGGGGGAGGAGAGTGAGAAACAATGTGAACGGAGATGAGGGGAATTATCAGCTTCTAATGCCACCAACGATAGTACATGTAATATCAGCCTCAGTGCAGAAGAAGCTGTATAGTCTGATAGCAACTTGTGAAACTATATAGGAAAAGTAATGTTACAAAATTTGGATTTAGCAATCGCTTAAAATATTTGAGACATTGAGACATTGCTGGCGGATTGAATACCTGAAGATAAAGATTAAATAGTAAGTTCTTCAAGTGTATTCTAAGGTTCAGAGAAAGGTTCTAAGGCTGTCCTGCATGTAGAACCTTAAATAGATCTACAAACAACTAAAAAGGTTCTGCAAAAGCCAGACTAAAGAACCATTTTATCATGAAAAAGGTTCTGTAAAAGCCTGAAAGAACCATTTTATACATGAAAAAGGTTCTGCAAAAGCCAGAAAGAACCATTTTATACATGAAAAAGGTTCTGCAAAAGCCAGAAAGAACAATGTTATTATTGAAAAAGGTTCTGCAAAAGCCAGAAAGAACCATTTTATACATGGTTCTATAAGGAACTTTTTGGATTCTTGAACATTATAAAGACAACTGGGAGAAGCCTTTATTTCCTGAAGGTGTTCCCTGCGGGACAAAAAAGTTCTTAGTTCGACTTTTTTCTACCTGCGATATTTGACATAAAATCCCAATCCTAAACCAATAAAGTCACTCCTTCCTTTAATTACAACAATTTAAAGACAAATAATGACACCTTTGTAGCATGAAGTTTGCCTCACGACGTAGGGCTATGTTAAGATACGACGAAAAGTATTCCTGTCTCGATATACGGTGGCGGATTTACCGCTTTTGCAGATCAGAAGATAACAAAAACACGATGCACCAATGAACGAATTAGATGCATAAAACAAAAAGATTCTCCGCGCCTTTTTTCTGCCGCCTTTTCTGTTCAGTTACAAATCCATTTCTGTACAATTATAATGTAACACTTTGTCGGTGCTTTACCAATTAATTATTTGTAGCCTACAAAAGTAGCCGATCTATCTGTGACGGATGAAGAGGATAGAATTCGTTGACAATTGCAGAGGTAACCGCCGCTATAGTAGCGTGGTCACAATTATATTTTAATGACCCAGTTTATACGAATCCATGGTGTAACATACGATATACAGATTTATAGAAGCGTCTCCTGTATGTTCCTTTATGTGCTATGTGAACGATGGGCGTGTCAAATGTGTAAAAAGACAATAACTGAACGCTAAAAGGGATATTCGAAAATAGAACAAGTTAAGTCTTCATGTGCCTTATGCCATGTCATTTCTTACTAACAAATTTATAAGCTCGAAATAATGACTTACGGGATATGTATTTTTACAAAAGTGGAAATTTGGCACAAATGGGGCTGCCAATGTGCCATATAAAGATATGCATACGCATCATCTGGAAACGCGTATCTCGTAAACACGGTAGATAGCCAGCAGCTGTATCTTTTAGACCAACTGCCTTTGCTTCATGTTTGTTTGTATATATAGTTGTTTCTCTTGTTGGTGTTCTTGATCTTGTTCTATTGTCAGCCCTAATTATATGTAAAAGAGACAATACAATTGACAATACAATACACTGATATACCGCTATTTTTAGGGCTTTCTCTCCTGCGGATATCAGGATAAGAGCATTCACCCTAACAGTGGTTTTTGGGTATCGGAAGGGAAAAAAAAAAAAAAAAAGGAGAGAAGATGAAGAAGAAAGTCACTTGGCACCCCTGGATTCGAACCTCGGACCCCTCGCATGCCACGCAGAAGATCCCCAGCATGTAGCTACACAGGTGACGTTGGCCCGGTTCCTATTTATTAACCAAACCCACCCACAAACCTACTCGATCCAGTCAGGATACAACTCAACATAGCCTACAACACGCAAAAATATATCTTAACATTTTAATAACGCATACGGAAAAGTACAATTAAAATACATTTCAACAAAATACATTAATACATTATGATATAATAATACTAATTGAGATGGATTATTCATATTTACTGCCAAACTCATATCGACATAAAAACAGGTATTTGTAATTTCTTACAACTAGTCCAAAAATTTCCACTTACTTGCAGACGTTTCGAAAACTGACAGTTTTCTTTATCGATGCTATTGTTGCAATGACGATCTGTGTACAGCTGATGATTTCTGCTGCTTGGCAACGGAGTTGCCAGTTGGTTTTTCACTTATCAGATCGTCAAAGATGTGACTCAAGTTGTATTGCCCCTCGTCTCTGTTCATGGTATTGCCCCGCTTTCTGATGGTGATCGCCTCCTTAATCCATCTCTTATATCTATTACTCTCTTTGCCGACGATCCTAGCCTCCTCCCAATCGATGACATGATTGTTTTCTACTACATGATCGGTGATAGCCGATTTGTGAACAACTGTTTTTGGCCGTTGCCAAGCAGCAGAAATCATCAGCTGTACACAGATCGTCATTGCAACAATAGCATCGATAAAGAAAACTGTCAGTTTTCGAAACGTCTGCAAGTAAGTGGAAATTTTTGGACTAGTTGTAAGAAATTACAAATACCAGTTTATCATGAACAGTCCTGATGAATATCTTCAAGAAAGAAAAGGACATAAAAACACTCTATATAATGTAATTATTATTTTAATGAATTAGTAAGCATATTGTAAGAGACCTGTCTTATTATCAAAGACATTACCGAATGTAGGCGACCGGCAGTGAGTAATTGTGCCATTAATTATTTGAAACTTAAAATGTCGTCGGCATTATATTTTATGTAGACGTTGCATTCTTTTGACGAAAAAACGATGACAAAAAATGACAAACATTACTTCAAAAAGCCAGACATGTAATATTTATGTAGTTTATTTAAAGAAATGATTGATGCAGTGCTACATACCGATTTTACATGAAAGCACTCTTGTACTTGCATGTTATTCAACATTGCATTGTTTGAAAGCTTTGAACGCATCGATGAATAAACTCCTTTAATGTAGTATAATAAATGTGCTACTGTTTTGTATAGGCTTATGTGCAGAACAGCAGCAAGCCATCGGACTCATAACCACCAGATCATGGGTTCAAGTCATAGCAGGTGTACAAATAGGTACCGAAGTATGCTGGGAAGGTAGACTACCGACATCGCCTGGCTAATAATTACTTGGTACACCAAAGGATCCCGGGATCGATACACGTGAATGTGCTATGCACGATTTTGATATTCAGATGAAAATCTTTGGATACCGGGATAGAAAATTATGAATATCTCCCGTAAAGAAGCTTGCGTCTTGAACTCAAAAACTGGCAATAATTTTGATTTTATATGTGCCGAATTATATAGCGCAGTTTATAGGCCAATCGTGGGTAGTCTAAAAGCATATGACCTATGGCGTACCATGCTCGACTCACACACAGCGAGGTCAGTCACCGGACAATTGTCAGTAGCCTTAGTCAGATGTCCTTCGGCCCATTATGCGTCTCAAAACTATTAAACAGGTCGGAACAAAATGGCCATGCGTGTCGATGGATTCTACCTACCATGGCGATTTCTGCCATGAAGATATCGGGGCGATGACACTGTGCGACCCACCATGCCTACTAACCATGTTAACACAGAGTTTGCGAAATGCAGTTTACTTCGCCGTCTAAAAGATAATCTATACAAACTCACTCTACTGTAAAATACAACTCCTATAATGAATGAAGTTGAAGTAGAATAGTCGAATTACAGAACGGCATTTCGCAAAATTCTGCCTAATCACTACTGTCTCAGATGGACAATCCGCTCAAGGATGCACTGAATTCAAGATGTGGTCAACCAATATACTATTAATACTGTTCTGTCATTTATTGTGCTGTTGGATAGATCAGAATCCAGTCAGTGACATTCAGAAATTAAATCGGAACGACATAGGTTCGAATCATATTAGTTCAAGTTTCCAAGAAAAAAAAAGATAAATGTGAATTCGAACACAGGACAATTAGGTTTAATTTCTGACTCGACCGTCTTATCCAACTTCAATGAATGCCATAACAGCATAGACATCAAATATACCTAGACCAATCACGGGCCAGGGATTTTGACGAGCTAGCTGGAGAAATGTCGGCTATTAGGAGATTGGTGTTTACATCCGTGACGTATTTTTTTTACAATAATTTTGTGCCGAAAAATGACAAACATTTGCACTTTCTTAAGCTATATTTTCGCTCAAAAGAGTAACATTTCTTGTTGATATTTCGCCATTTTAATTTTCACCTACGACTTAACCTTTTGAGGTCATCTAGTAGACTTTCTTACCAGTTGTTTTTGTTGTCTTTACCACAGTTCGCCCTTTGAAAAGTGAACTTCGACGTACTTAGTGCGAAAAATCTGGCCACCAATGGCGATCAGTTATTTTGGAGGTTCCCTTTATTTTCTGCTCGTGTGGTTCGGCAATGTCTGAAACGCAGAGGGCTAGGGGTAATAACATGGAGCAGTCGCCTACCGGGCTCACATAATACTAGACATCATACGATTTTACTAAACAACATTCTGATTTTCAAACGAACAACGGTTTCCTTGTCAGTCTATATGAACAAATATTAGGAATATCTGGAAACATGTTATGCAGAATGTTTCGAGTAGGTGAGGTTTAAATGAATCAAATGAAAATAATTCTGTAAGTCAACAAAGTCTACCATTGCTGTTGTATTATTATGTACTGTTTTACAGTAATTATAATAAGGAGGGTTACTTTCAAAACACCCAAATAAGTTAAGTGCCTTACAGATTAAGTATAGCTAAATGGGTTGCCAAGACGTTGTAAACATCACAGGTGGGGATAACACTGTAACAATGCAATTCGATGTGCTCTCATGTCCCACAAAAAATGCTGTGCAAACATTGCTATTCGATTCCGTAAGAGTAACATTACTTTGTGAGAGGTGTGTATACATGTAAACTCGGTCCACAGGTGCGTTTTCTTCTGTTAAGAACGTGAAACATTCCAAGCTCGGTGGATTTCCAGATGTGTGGCAAGTTCAAGCATCTGACGTTATCACATCCTCAAATCTAAACCGCTCAATCTTTAATAATTTGCTATTTGAATACTGTAAATGTGTAAGTATACTTGTTACGAATAACTAGGACATAATTGTAGAAGAATACTGAGTACTACCCCAGAGTACTACCTGCCGATCTCACATTGCCTCTGATTGGTCAATTACATGATATCTTCACTTTAAGCACCAATCAGATTGGAGCTTTGCAAATAATTTACCCCAATTTTTTGTGTGGTGAAAGTATTCTAACAATGTTGCTGATTGGTCCAATTGATAATGAAAACTTCTTTTTGGCCAATCGGCAGGTAGTTCTTATGGGGTTAGAACTTTGAGAATAAATGACTTGTCTCACCCAACACGGGCGATATCATTATTTTAAGTATATAATAAGGAGTGATGAGTTCAAAGGCCGAATTTTTTCTTAAAATGAAAATTGGCACTGCAAAAAAACTTTCTACATGTTCTAGGAATTGAACAAAATCTAAACATATTTTTTATCGATCTGTAAATATATTTAAACCCTAAACAATATTTACAGTGGCATTTATGTTCCTATTTACATTGCTATCTTCTGAAGATAGCATTAGAGTGTCTATTTATATTGCTATCTTCTGTAGATAGCATTAGAGTGTCTATTTACATTGCTATCTTCTGAATATAGCATTAGAGTGTCTATATTTACAGTGCTATCTTCTGAAGATAGCATTAGAGTGTCTATTTACATTGCTATCTTCTGAAGATAGCATTAGAGTGTCTATGTTTACATTGCTATCTTTTGAAGATAGCATTAGAGTGTCTATTTACATTGCTATCTTCTGAAGATAACATTAGAGTGTCTATTTACAGTGCTATCTTCTGAAGATAGCATTAGAGTGTCTGTATTTATATTGCTATCTTCTGAATATAGCATTAGAGTGTCTATATTTACAGTGCTATCTTCTGAAGATAGCATTAGAGTGTCTATTTACATTGCTATCTTCTGAAGATAGCATTAGAATGTCCATTTACAGTACTATCTTCCGTAGATAGCATTAGAGTGTCTATTTACATTGCTATCTTCCGTAGATAGCATTAGAGTGTCTATTTACAGTACTATCTTCTGAAGATAGCATTAGAGTGTCCATTTACAGTGCTATCTTCCGTAGATAGCATTAGAGTGTCTATTTACAGTGCTATCTTCTGAAGATAGCATTAGAGTGTCCATTTACATTGCTATCTTCTGAAGATAGCATTAGAGTGTCTATATTTACAGTGCTATCTTCTGAAGATAGCATTAGAGTGTCTATTTACATTGCTATCTTCTGAAGATAGCATTAGAGTGTCCCTTTACAGTGCTATCTTCTGTAGATAGCAATAGAGTGTCTATTTATATTCTATAAAATAGTCTATTTATTTATAATAGAGTGTTTATTTATAGTGCTATCTTCTGAAGATAGCATTAGAGTGTCTATTTACAGTGCTATCGTCTGAAGATAGCATTGGAGTGTTTATTTATATTGCTATCTTTTGCAGATAGCATTAGAGTGTCTATTTACAGTGCTATCTTCTGAAGATAGCATTAGAGTCTCTATTTATAGTCTGTAAAATAGTCTATTTATTTATAATAGAGTATTTATTTATAGTGCTATCTTCTGAAGATAGCATTAGTGTCTATTTACAGTGCTATCTTCTGTAGATAGCATTAGAGTGTCTATTTATATTGCTATCTTCTGAAGATAGCATTAGAGTGTCTATATTTACAGTGCTTTCTTCTGAAGATAGCATTAGAGTGTCTATTTACATTGCTATCTTCTGAAGATAGCATTAGAGTGTCCATTTACAGTGCTATCTTCTGTAGATAGCAATAGAGTGTCTATTTATAGTCTATAAAATAGGCTATTTATTTATAATAGAGTGTTTATTTATAGTGCTATCTTCTGAAGATAGCATTAGAGTGTCTATTTACATTGCTATCCAAAAAGATAGCATAGAGTGTCCATTTACAGTGCTATCTTCCGTAGTGCTATCGTCTGAAGATAGCATTGGAGTGTTTATTTATATTGCTATCTTTTGCAGATAGCATTAGAGTGTCTATTTACAGTGCTATCTTCTGAAGATAGCATTAGAGTGTCTATTTATAGTCTATAAAATAGTCTATTTATTTATAATAGAGTATTTATTTATAGTGCTATCTTCTGAAGATAGCATTAGTGTCTATTTACATTGCTATATTCTGAAGATAGCATTAGAGAGTCTATTTACAGTGCTATCTTCTGTAGATAGCACTAGAATGTCAATTTACAGTCCTATCTTCTGAAGATAGCATTAGAGTGTCTATTTACATTGCTATCTTCTGTAGATAGCATTATATCTATAATTACATTGCTATCTTCTGCAGATAGCATTAGAGTACACTGCTATCTTCTGTAGATAGTATAAGAGTGTCTATTTACAATGATGTTTTTCTGAAGATAGTATTAGAATGTCTATTTACATTGCTATCTTCTGCTAGCATTAGAGTATCTAGTGATATCTTTTGTAGATAGCATTACAGTGTCTATTTACAGTGCTTCTGAAGATAGCATTAGAGTGTCAATTTACATTGCTATCTTCTGAAGATAGCATTAGAGTGTCTATTTACATTGCTATCTTCTGTAGATAGCAATAGAGTGTCTATTTATAGTCTATAAACTAGTCTATTTATTTATAATAGAGTGTTTATTTATAGTGCTATCTTCTGAAGATAGCATTAGAGTATCTATTTACATTGCTATCCAAAAGATAGCATAGAATGTCCATTTACAGTGCTATCTTCCGTAGATAGCATTAGAGTGTCTATTTACATTGCTATATTCTGAAGATAGCATTAGAGAGTCTATTTACAGTGCTATCTTCTGTAGATAGCACTAGAATGTCAATTTACAGTCCTATCTTCTGAAGATAGCATTAGAGTGTCTATTTACATTGCTATCTTCTGTAGATAGCATTATATCTATAATTACATTGCTATCTTCTGCAGATAGCATTAGAGTACACTGCTATCTTCTGTAGATAGTATAAGAGTGTCTATTTACAATGATGTTTTTCTGAAGATAGTATTAGAATGTCTATTTACATTGCTATCTTCTGCTAGCATTAGAGTATCTAGTGATATCTTTTGTAGATAGCATTACAGTGTCTATTTACAGTGCTTCTGAAGATAGCATTAGAGTGTCAATTTACATTGCTATCTTCTGAAGATAGCATTAGAGTGCCTATTTACATTGCTATCTTCTGTAGATAGCATTGGAGTGTTTATTTACATTGCTATCTTCTGAAGATAGCATTAGAGTGTCCATTTACAGTGCTATCTTCTGTAGATAGCATTAGAGTGTCTATTTATAGTCTATAAAATAGTCTATTTATTTATCTATAATAGAGTATTTATTTATAGTGCTATCTTCTGAAGATAGCATTAGTGTCTATTTACAGTGCTATCTTCTGAAGATAGCATTAGAGTGTCTATATTTACAGTGCTATCTTCTGAAGATAGCATTAGAGTGTCAATTTACATTGCTATCTTCTGAAGATAGCATTAGGGTGTCTATTTACATTGCTATCTTCTGTAGATAGCAATAGAGTGTCTATTTATAGTCTATAAACTAGTCTATTTATTTATAATAGAGTGTTTATTTATAGTGCTATCTTCTGAAGATAGCATTAGAGTGTCTATTTACATTGCTATCCAAAAGATAGCATAGAGTGTCCATTTACAGTGCTATATTCTGAAGATAGCATTAGAGAGTCTATTTACAGTGCTATCTTCTGTAGATAGCACTAGAATGTCAATTTACAGTCCTATCTTCTGAAGATAGCATTAGAGTGTCTATTTACATTGCTATCTTCTGTAGATAGCATTATATCTATAATTACATTTGCTATCTTCTGAAGATAGCATTAAAGTACACTGCTATCTTCTGTAGATAGTATAAGAGTGTCTATTTACAATGATGTTTTTCTGAAGATAGTATTAGAATGTCTATTTACATTGCTATCTTCTGCTAGCATTAGAGTATCTAGTGATATCTTTTGTAGATAGCATTACAGTGTCTATTTACAGTGCTTCTGAAGATAGCATTAGAGTGTCAATTTACATTGCTATCTTCTGAAGATAGCATTAGAGTGTCTATTTACAGTGCTATCTTCTGTAGAAAGCATTAGAGTGTCTATTTACAGTGCTATCTTCTGAAGATAGCATTAGAGTCAATCTATTTACAGTGCTATCGTCTGAAGATAGCATTAGAGTACCTATTTACATTGCTATCTTCTGTAGATAGCATTGGAGTGTTTATTTATATTGCTATCTTTTGCAGATAGCATTAGAGTGTCTATTTACAGTGCTATCTTCTGAAGATAGCATTAGAGTGTCTATTTATAGTCTATAAAATAGTCTATGTATTTATTTATAATAGAGTATTTATTTATAGTGCTATCTTCTGAAGATAGCATTAGTGTCTATTTACAGTGCTATCTTCTGTAGATAGCATTAGAGTGTCTATTTACATTGCTATCTTCTGAAGATAGCATTAGAGTGTCTATATTTACAGTGCTATCTTCTGAAGATAGCATTAGAATATCTATTTACATTGCTATCTTCTGAAGATAGCATTAGAGTGTCTATTTACATTGCTATCTTCTGAAGATAGCATTAGAGTGTCTATATTTACAGTGCTATCTTCTGTAGATAGCATTGGAGTGTTTATTTATATTGCTATCTTTTGCAGATAGCATTAGAGTGTCTATTTACAGTGCTATCTTCTGAAGATAGCATTAGAGTGTCTATTTATAGTCTATAAAATAGTCTATGTATTTATTTATAGTGCTGTCTTCTGAAGATAGCATTAGTGTCTATTTACAGTGCTATCTTCTGTAGATAGCATTAGAGTGTCTATTTACATTGCTATCTTCTGAAGATAGCATTAGAGTGTCTATATTTACAGTGCTATCTTCTGTAGATAGCATTAGAGTGTCTATTTACATTGCTATCTTCTGAATATAGCATTAGAGTGTCTATATTTACATTGCTATCTTCTGAAGATAGCATTAGAGTGTCTATTTACATTGCTATCTTCTGAAGATAGCATTAGAGTGTCCCTTTACAGTGCTATCTTCTGTAGATAGCAATAGAGTGTCTATTTATAGTCTATAAAATAGTCTATTTATTTATAATAGAGTGTTTATTTACAGTGCTATCTTCTGAAGATAGCATTAGAGTGTCTATTTACATTGCTATCTTCTGAAGATAGCATTAGAGTGTCCATTTACAGTGCTATCTTCCATAGATAGTATAAGAGTGTCTATTTACATTGCTATCTTCTGAAGATAGCATTAGAGTGTCTGTTTACAGTGCTATCTTCTGAAGATAGCATTAGAGTGTCTATTTACATTGCTATCTTCTGAAGATAGCATTAGAGTGTCTATGTTTACATTGCTATCTTTTGAAGATAGCATTAGAGTGTCTATTTACATTGCTATCTTCTGAAGATAACATTAGAGTGTCTATTTATAGTCTATAAAATAGTCTATTTATTTATAACAGAGTGTTTATTTATAGTGCTATCTTCTGAAGATAGCATTAGAGTGTCTATTTACATTGCTATCCAAAAAGATAGCATAGAGTGTCCATTTACAGTGCTATCTTCCGTAGATAGCAGTAGAGTGTCTATTTACATTGCTATATTCTGAAGATAGCATTAGAGAGTCCATTTACAGTGCTATCTTACATAGATAGTATTAGAGTGTCTATTTACATTGCTATCTTCTGAAGATAGCATTAGAGTGTCTGTTTACAGTGCTATCTTCTGAAGATAGCATTAGAGTGTCTATTTACATTGCTATCGTCTGAAGATAGCATTAGAGTGTCTATGTTTACATTGCTATCTTTTGAAGATAGCATTAGAGTGTCTATTTACATTGCTATCTTCTGAAGATAACATTAGAGTGTCTATTTACAGTGCTATCTTCTGAAGATAGCATTAGAGTGTCTATATTTATATTGCTATCTTCTGAATATAGCATTAGAGTGTCTATATTTACAGTGCTATCTTCTGAATATAGCATTAGAGTGTCTATTTACATTGCTATCTTCTGAAGATAGCATTAGAGTGTCCATTTACATTGCTATCTTCTGAAGATAGCATTAGAGTCAATCTATTTACATTGCTATCTTCTGTAGATAGCAATAGAGTGTCTATTTATAGTCTATAAACTAGTCTATTTATTTATAATAGAGTGTTTATTTATAGTGCTATCTTCTGAAGATAGCATTAGAGTGTCTATTTACATTGCTATCCAAAAAGATAGCATAGAATGTCCATTTACAGTGCTATCTTCCGTAGATAGCATTAGAGTGTCTATTTACATTGCTATATTCTGAAGATAGCATTAGAGAGTCTATTTACAGTGCTATCTTCTGTAGATAGCCCTAGAATGTCAATTTACAGTCCTATCTTCTGAAGATAGCATTAGAGTGTCTATTTACATTGCTATCTTCTGTAGATAGCATTATATCTATAATTACATTGCTATCTTCTGCAGATAGCATTAGAGTACACTGCTATCTTCTGTAGATAGTATAAGAGTGTCTATTTACAATGATGTTTTTCTGAAGATAGTATTAGAATGTCTATTTACATTGCTATCTTCTGCTAGCATTAGAGTATCTAGTGATATCTTTTGTAGATAGCATTACAGTGTCTATTTACAGTGCTTCTGAAGATAGCATTAGAGTGTCAATTTACATTGCTATCTTCTGAAGATAGCATTAGAGTGCCTATTTACATTGCTATCTTCTGTAGATAGCATTGGGTGTTTATTTACATTGCTATCTTCTGAAGATAGCATTAGAGTGTCCATTTACAGTGCTATCTTCTGTAGATAGCATTAGAGTGTCTATTTATAGTCTATAAAATAGTCTATTTATTTATCTATAATAGAGTATTTATTTATAGTGCTATCTTCTGAAGATAGCATTAGTGTCTATTTACAGTGCTATCTTCTGAAGATAGCATTAGAGTGTCTATATTTACAGTGCTATCTTCTGAAGATAGCATTAGAGTGTCAATTTACATTGCTATCTTCTGAAGATAGCATTAGGGTCAATCTATTTACATTGCTATCTTCTGTAGATAGCAATAGAGTGTCTATTTATAGTCTATAAACTAGTCTATTTATTTATAATAGAGTGTTTATTTATAGTGCTATCTTCTGAAGATAGCATTAGAGTGTCTATTTACATTGCTATCCAAAAAGATAGCATAGAGTGTCCATTTACAGTGCTATATTCTGAAGATAGCATTAGAGAGTCTATTTACAGTGCTATCTTCTGTAGATAGCACTAGAATGTCAATTTACAGTCCTATCTTCTGAAGATAGCATTAGAGTGTCTATTTACATTGCTATCTTCTGTAGATAGCATTATATCTATAATTACATTGCTATCTTCTGAAGATAGCATTAAAGTACACTGCTATCTTCTGTAGATAGTATAAGAGTGTCTATTTACAATGATGTTTTTCTGAAGATAGTATTAGAATGTCTATTTACATTGCTATCTTCTGCTAGCATTAGAGTATCTAGTGATATCTTTTGTAGATAGCATTACAGTGTCTATTTACAGTGCTTCTGAAGATAGCATTAGAGTGTCAATTTACATTGCTATCTTCTGAAGATAGCATTAGAGTGTCTATTTACAGTGCTATCTTCTGTAGAAAGCATTAGAGTGTCTATTTACAGTGCTATCTTCTGAAGATAGCATTAGAGTGTCTATTTACAGTGCTATCGTCTGAAGATAGCATTAGAGTACCTATTTACATTGCTATCTTCTGTAGATAGCATTGGAGTGTTTATTTATATTGCTATCTTTTGCAGATAGCATTAGAGTGTCTATTTACAGTGCTATCTTCTGAAGATAGCATTAGAGTGTCTATTTATAGTCTATAAAATAGTCTATGTATTTATTTATAATAGAGTATTTATTTATAGTGCTATCTTCTGAAGATAGCATTAGTGTCTATTTACAGTGCTATCTTCTGTAGATAGCATTAGAGTGTCTATTTACATTGCTATCTTCTGAAGATAGCATTAGAGTGTCTATATTTACAGTGCTATCTTCTGAAGATAGCATTAGAATGTCTATTTACATTGCTATCTTCTGAAGATAGCATTAGAGTGTCTATTTACATTGCTATCTTCTGAAGATAGCATTAGAGTGTCTATATTTACAGTGCTATCTTCTGAAGATAGCATTAGAGTGTCTATTTACAGTGCTATCGTCTGAAGATAGCATTAGAGTACCTATTTACATTGCTATCTTCTGTAGATAGCATTGGAGTGTTTATTTATATTGCTATCTTTTGCAGATAGCATTAGAGTGTCTATTTACAGTGCTATCTTCTGAAGATAGCATTAGAGTGTCTATTTATAGTCTATAAAATAGTCTATGTATTTATTTATAGTGCTGTCTTCTGAAGATAGCATTAGTGTCTATTTACAGTGCTATCTTCTGTAGATAGCATTAGAGTGTCTATTTACATTGCTATCTTCTGAAGATAGCATTAGAGTGTCTATATTTACAGTGCTATCTTCTGTAGATAGCATTAGAGTCAATCTATTTACATTGCTATCTTCTGAATATAGCATTAGAGTGTCTATATTTACATTGCTATCTTCTGAAGATAGCATTAGAGTGTCTATTTACATTGCTATCTTCTGAAGATAGCATTAGAGTGTCCCTTTACAGTGCTATCTTCTGTAGATAGCAATAGAGTGTCTATTTATAGTCTATAAAATAGTCTATTTATTTATAATAGAGTGTTTATTTACAGTGCTATCTTCTGAAGATAGCATTAGAGTGTCTATTTACATTGCTATCTTCTGAAGATAGCATTAGAGTGTCCATTTACAGTGCTATCTTCCATAGATAGTATAAGAGTGTCTATTTACATTGCTATCTTCTGAAGATAGCATTAGAGTGTCTGTTTACAGTGCTATCTTCTGAAGATAGCATTAGAGTGTCTATTTACATTGCTATCTTCTGAAGATAGCATTAGAGTGTCTATGTTTACATTGCTATCTTTTGAAGATAGCATTAGAGTGTCTATTTACATTGCTATCTTCTGAAGATAACATTAGAGTGTCTATTTATAGTCTATAAAATAGTCTATTTATTTATAACAGAGTGTTTATTTATAGTGCTATCTTCTGAAGATAGCATTAGAGTGTCTATTTACATTGCTATCCAAAAGATAGCATAGAGTGTCCATTTACAGTGCTATCTTCCGTAGATAGCAGTAGAGTGTCTATTTACATTGCTATATTCTGAAGATAGCATTAGAGAGTCCATTTACAGTGCTATCTTACATAGATAGTATTAGAGTGTCTATTTACATTGCTATCTTCTGAAGATAGCATTAGAGTGTCTGTTTACAGTGCTATCTTCTGAAGATAGCATTAGAGTGTCTATTTACATTGCTATCGTCTGAAGATAGCATTAGAGTGTCTATGTTTACATTGCTATCTTTTGAAGATAGCATTAGAGTGTCTATTTACATTGCTATCTTCTGAAGATAACATTAGAGTGTCTATTTACAGTGCTATCTTCTGAAGATAGCATTAGAGTGTCTATATTTATATTGCTATCTTCTGAATATAGCATTAGAGTGTCTATATTTACAGTGCTATCTTCTGAATATAGCATTAGAGTGTCTATTTACATTGCTATCTTCTGAAGATAGCATTAGAGTGTCCATTTACATTGCTATCTTCTGAAGATAGCATTAGAGTGTCTATTTACATTGCTATCTTCTGAAGATAGCATTAGAGTGTCCCTTTACAGTGCTATCTTCTGTAGATAGCAATAGAGTGTCTATTTATAGTCTATAAAATAGTCTATTTATTTATAATAGAGTGTTTATTTATAGTGCTATCTTCTGAAGATAGCATTAGAGTGTCTATTTACATTGCTATCCAAAAAGATAGCATAGAGTGTCCATTTACAGTGCTATCTTCCGTAGATAGCATTAGAGTGTCTATTTACATTGCTATATTCTGAAGATAGCATTAGAGAGTCTATTTACAGTGCTATCTTCTGTAGATAGCACTAGAATGTCAATTTACAGTCCTATCTTCTGAAGATAGCATTAGAGTGTCTATTTACATTGCGATCTTCTGTAGATAGCATTATATCTATAATTACATTGCTATCTTCTGAAGATAGCATTAGAGTACACTGCTATCTTCTGTAGATAGTATAAGAGTGTCTATTTACAATGTTTTTCTGAAGATAGTATTAGAATGTCTATTTACATTGCTATCTTCTGCTAGCATTAGAGTATCTAGTGATATCTTTTGTAGATAGCATTACAGTGTCTATTTACAGTGCTTCTGAAGATAGCATTAGAGTGTCAATTTACATTGCTATCTTCTGAAGATAGCATTAGAGTGCCTATTTACATTGCTATCCAAAAAGATAGCATAGAGTGTCCATTTACAGTGCTATCTTCCGTAGATAGCATTAGAGTGTCTATTTACATTGCTATATTCTGAAGATAGCATTAGAGAGTCTATTTACAGTGCTATCTTCTGTAGATAGCACTAGAATGTCAATTTACAGTCCTATCTTCTGAAGATAGCATTAGAGTGTCTATTTACATTGCTATCCAAAAAGATAGCATAGAGTGTCCATTTACAGTGCTATCTTCCGTAGATAGCATTAGAGTGTCTATTTACATTGCTATATTCTGAAGATAGCATTAGAGAGTCTATTTACAGTGCTATCTTCTGTAGATAGCACTAGAATGTCAATTTACAGTCCTATCTTCTGAAGATAGCATTAGAGTGTCTATTTACATTGCGATCTTCTGTAGATAGCATTATATCTATAATTACATTGCTATCTTCTGAAGATAGCATTAGAGTACACTGCTATCTTCTGTAGATAGTATAAGAGTGTCTATTTACAATGTTTTTCTGAAGATAGTATTAGAATGTCTATTTACATTGCTATCTTCTGCTAGCATTAGAGTATCTAGTGATATCTTTTGTAGATAGCATTAGAGTGTCTATTTACAGTGCTTCTGAAGATAGCATTAGAGTACCTATTTTACAGTGCTATCTTCTGAAGATAGCATTAGAGTGTCTTTTCTTTTACCGTGCTATCTTCTATAGATACCAGTCGGTATTCGTTCCAATAAGCGCCTAAGATAACAGAAGGGCAAATATTTTCTTCGGTAGAATTGAATGAAACATTCCCAATTGTCATTAATCGTGCGGAAATGCATCCTCGTGGCCTAAATAGCTCTAAATGAGATAAGAATAGCGGCAGTACCTTGCTGCACCGTGCGCCGGACATAATGCGTATTCAGATTCGTACTATATATATCTTTTTAACTAGGGCAACAGATATATCATATTTTTGGGAATAAAAGAATTTGATTGATTTTGATGTCATGATATAACTATGATGATTTCCGTTGTAAAATAGTGGCTCCCATGGATACAAATTGATGCCAAGCCAAAACTTAAGGAATATGAAAACAAGATTATTATCATGGTTCATGCATTCTGCAAAACAAATGAAAAACAAATACTCCTCAATATAATTCAAAATCAGTCTTATCATTTTATGGACGGAAAAACATTCAATAAAACTAAAACAAATACATACAGAGATAAACAATCACCATTATAACTTCCGGTTTTGAGAACAGTTTTGGGACACTTTGACCTCGGGAAAATTGCTATAATTATTATTAATTAATTAATTAATTATTGTCATAATGTTATCATTAAAAATATTTAAATAATTAATTTATTCAATAACAATGTGGTTTTTTTTTGGTTTATTTTTATTCTTGTAAAACATTTTAGATCATATTTTATTTACACAAAAACAAATTTTTCTGAATTTTGCCAAGAGGTCAGAGGGCAATGTGTCCCAAAACTGCAAAAACTGTCCCACAATGCACTGCAAATTTCCAATGCCGATTGGGCTTATTAAGATATTGCGTCTGCCGTCCATCTCATGCAATATTAAACATGAGCAAAGACAAAACAGGTTGATTGATGGACTACTCATTCGTATGGCAGAGTCCAGAGTAATAATTAAATTACGAACAAACTGAAAATATAAAACACCAGACTTGTGTGTGCCGGAAATTGGGTGTGCAACATCTATCAACGCCTTTCTTTCATCTGCTTCATATAATTCTATTATGCAGCAGATTGTATATTTTGAATGTTATCTTGTTGGTTGACTTTGAAATTAATATAAAGGATTTAGAAATTTGCACAAAAAATGGTCAAAAAATGCAAAATTTTCAAAAAAATCATAAAAAAGCCTGATTTTCGCCCAAATTTCAAATATTTTTGGTGAAGTTGGTCAAAATTCAAAAAAATTAAAAAACGGTCCCTAGATATTTTTATCTAATTTTTAAAAATTAATTAAAAAAAAAAATTTTGGCCAAACAATTTTTTTGTTACGTTGCACGAAAAAATTTGGGCCAAAAAACCTGTTTTAGGATTTCTCCAAAATGAGCATTTTGGCCCAAATTGGACCTCACAGATGAATTCATCAAGTCATTTCCATTCTAAAAATGTATACTTTTATATTCTTTAGACTAATAATTTAGCAGTTATGAGGCCCGAAAGTTTTCATAATTCCAGGGTTCAGACCAACCTTAAGTCAAATGTTCTCTTTTGTCTACCGTTTTTAGGGAGGTTTTGTACATTTTGTTGTACATACAAAGACACTCATTTTCCGTATAGTTTTAGTACCAGCGAATTAATGGATTTGCTGTTACACTTTGACTTGCCCCCCCCCCCTATATTACGGTTTTCTATCGCTTTTATCACAATAAGAATTCACAATGGTATGGCCAAAATTCATATCTTGTGGTCGGCAATTCTTCCCAAGAAGATCCGCATTTGGACACTCTTCCAGTGTAACTTGGTTGATACCGAAGTTTGCATCCAAAAAATACAACGTGTATATATAATAAACCGAAACAACATTTTCCGTATAAGCTAATACACTTTGTCACTTGATGTTAGATGACAAACACCAGTTTATGTGATGCACTGACTGGCCAGAGCACTTTGGAGCGGAACAGATAAAATTCAAAATTTAAGTAAAAATCGTTAATTCTGTCTTCTGCCGCATGTTAAACTTCTTACCATTTGCATATAACGTGGACATTTTAACAAAACCAAAAGAATAACCAAAGACCGTTTAATAGCTACTTGTTTTCTTCTTCTTTTGAAATCCAATGGAAAGTACATTGGATTCAGCATGTGTCAACTTCATTCTTACCTCTGATCCATACTAGACACATACACTCTTCCCTACTACTGCTGATGACCATTATGTCCCATAATAAATGAATCTTTCTTGATATAACAATAGACTGCAACCACAAGGCTATAGGTATAAACTGTTTAACAATCGTGGGTGTTTTTGAAAGAAAGAGGCGTTTAGGTCTATTTTTGCCAATCTTTTATTGAAATTAATTAGACGCTGAATAGAAGATAAGCAAACGCATTTACACATAATGTGTTGTAGATCCTATCAAAGTCCATTAGCACTGGGATCTAACATGTAGCGAGGGCACAGTTCTTTCACAAACTCAATTTGTATGCACTAATGGATTCACTTTTGCATGCGTTGGGTAATATTGTGTACAATGTCTCATTCCCACAACTTGAGGTTATTTTTTGCGTTATGGACATGATGACACTTATTGAACTATGCCATTGAAAATGAGGTTGTTTTTGCTTATATAGTGTAACATCTCACCTGCTTACAATATTAGCGAGAACTAAGTAGACACAGTAAGGCAAAATGATTTTCAAAATTTGCACACTGTAAAATTTGACTTGACTTTGTACGGACGCTCGTTAAAAAATGTTGCTTCTCCATAATAAAACAGAAATATTCGGTGAAAAACCGAAACGTTCTGTAAAAACCGAAAAACAAAAAACAGGAAAAAAACCAAAACAAAAACCAAATAAAAACAAAAAACCCCAAATAGAAATATTTTTTCGGAAACATTTCTAACAGGTAGTTAAACAGTTCATATTGTTGTCAGTTAAAATGTTTTGCAAGGTCCTTTTCAAGCATTGATTTAATCCTCGCGTGCAATCTTGTGCATATAGGCGTTGTGCATAGGACTTTGTGAAATACGTGCTGGACCGTTAGAAGAACGCTTAATTTGTAAAATGAAATCTGCAAAACATTTTATATAGGCCTACTACATTACTTTTTAAAAGTTTTTTTAAAGGGCGCTTATTTTTACAGAACGGTCTTTAGGTCTGTACAGATTGTTCTTAAAAACAGCTTCTTCTTCTTCTCAACTTTAAGATGTGCAATCATGTTATACAAATTACAGAGCACTCATCTCAACATACATACATACAACTTAGAGTGTTTTGTCATGGTTTACAGCATCTTTAAATCGCAAATAATAATAATAATAAAACAAAAACCTAAAACAGAAACTTTGTTGAGTTAATGTATTAAAATTGTTTAGTTGATTTTAGTAAAATTTGAATTCGCGTAAGACTATAATTGGCTTAGGTCTATATATATCTTGCGATACCTCATGACCTAAATTTTATTTCCTTCCGTGTTGTCATTTTAACCTTTTTGACATTAACTTATTAACTGACTTGCATTGTAAAACTGGTATAGAGCATTGTCCAGCATTTCGTTTTCATTCACTCAACAATTTAGTTAATTATCCACCTAAATACCTGAGAAAAAACATATAAAATTCATGAATATAGCTCGCATATTGTCGTTATATGGACCCGTCGCAATTACTCTCAAAAGAAGACCTTTCAAATGCGCTTTTTACCAAATTAAAATGAAGTAATCCATCAGTATGGATAGTAAGAATTTAAAAACGTGATTCTTTTGACATGATTTGGGTGAGATGGGCGGTAATACATTCATCTATATGCGGCTTATATATTACACGAATGATGCATGTGCAATATCCGCGGATGTCTTACCTGCATTCGACGGGCGCCGTCTTGTCCAGACGATGCGCGCTGGGAAGAATCCATTCTTGAGGTTTATTATGAACTTTTAAGAGAGGACTTTATAACGTTTGCAATCTTAATCAAACATGACCAAAGAACGGAGCAGAATATCAAAGTGGACACAATGTACTTGTCAAAACCCGTATAAAACTGCCATTCCCGGTCATGTCATTTCGCTTATGTCTCGTGCTTTGAGTCAAATATACTATCAGAATATTTTTATGAGATACTCCCGGAAATGGAAAATCTACTCTAAACTTAATACAGTTTTGTTGTTAATTGGGATATTTCTACAAGATTCATAAAAGTGCTTTGAACTTTTGCATAAGATGAGATGCAACTTATAAACGTCTTCCTTAAGGTGGTACTACACCCCTTGATAAATTTTGTGACTAATTTTGCATTTTTCTCAAAAAATAATAACACACTGGTAACAAAAGTTATGTATATTATTAGGTATGTCACAGTGGCTGCACAATAATTCTGTCATACTGTGCACGCATACATAACAGTGAATCAAAAAGCGCGCGGATCAAAGTTGGCCAATTTTGAAAACATACATGTCAAAAACGATTTCCTCGTTATGTTTCATTGATCACAATAATTTGTCTTTTTAATATATGGTAGGTGAAACATTTCCTAAATCACTATCAACTCCGCCGAAATTAAACACTGCCTAGTTAAGAGTTAAGACCTGTTTTATGATTTTGTTTAGATCGTCCATAAATCAATAAATATAGGTCTCTCGAAATAGAGGACCTAGTACCACCGGTCTGAAATACCAGTGTTTGTTATCATGTATTTTTTTCCTTGGAAAATGAGTGAAACACTTCCCTATACCAATTGAAAACTCGGTGCACTTAGGCAATTAACTGCAGTTTCTTTATTCAACATCACAGCAGGTTCATATTTGACAAAATCATGCTGTATGAATAAAACATAAATAAAACATTGAAAAAAGTAAAATTACATATGCCTAATTAACATAAGAATGGCATAAATATATAATTAGATGTAATTAGCTAATTTGCATAATTAATGACTTTTTGTGTATTTTTTGTTACCAAATGAAAGAACTTTGGGTACTTATGTGCAAAAAAACCGCATCCTCATATCATGTACGGTTCTCTGTTGGCATTATTTTTGCATATTAATTAGCTGGACTTGGTCATTTTTTAAGCTTTTATTTGTCTGCAGATTGGTCAAAATGGCTAAAATTGTATATTTGGTGGATTTATTACATTTATTCGAGGAGAGATTTTTTAATCTTGTTTTCTTTAACGAAGCCCGGAAAGATATGCAATTAATCTGTGATACTTAAATCAATGCTACCTTTTCAAGTAAGTGTCCGAATAAGCATTACAAATCCCAAAATTACCATTTTGCCATTTATAGCAATTTGTGGCAGGTTTTCACCCGATTTCCGGGTATCTTCAAGTTGACGTTACATCACTTTGCATTATCCGATTTCAATCCTGTTTTTTGTTTTTTGAAGCATTCATAACGGTGATTCAATTAAAAGCGTCAAATAACATGTTTCTGCTGCGCTTATTTTTGGGGTGATATACCTAATATTATAGGGGCAAAGGAATCCAGATACTACAATGGAATGTCAGTGACTCAAGACAAGCAGTACGTTATTTATGATAACATAATATATAACATATATATAATGAACCACTTAACTTGGATCACTGAAATTTCAGTGAAGTTATTGGATTCCTTACCCCTATGATATACATAACCTTTGTTACCAGTGTGTTGTTATTTTTGACAAAATGCAAAATTAGTCACAAAATTTATTTATCAGGGGGTATACTACCACCTTAAAGGTCGTCTGCAGATGTCTAATTGTTTTTGTGACCTTGCAGAGGAAACGTCTTCTCTATTAAGGTCCTTATATCTGCAGATGTCTAATTGTTTTTGTGACCTTGCCAATAATTAAATACGTTCAGGGTCAATGTCATTATAGACACACATTTTGTCTTATTTTATTATAAAAGCTTTTCATCAAAGTAACGTTACTTTTGTCTAATTAAAAACGGACCGGACGGAAGCGCAACAAGCTGTAGTTTGTCCTTAATTTACATAAATGAGTTAAGTGATCGAATGCAATTTCTATTATCGGCCGCGCCGGTCACGAAGTAACGAGGATGAGCCTAAAAAGTGGCTTTTATCTAATTAGTTATTTGTCCATGTCCGTAGCAACTGTGGTTAATACTAAATGTTTTGACCCGGTAATAGGCCCCCTACGCATGTATAGAAAGGAAAATATATTTTTCTTTTTTGCTAAATGGCACCCTAAGGCTTTTAAGGAAAGAAATTGTCTAAATACATCATGAAATATGTTTTTGATGTTTCCAAATAGTTTCCCAGCTTAAATTTTTCAGATTTTATTTCTGTTATAAGGTAGCCCCAAATCAGTAAAATCATTTCGTCTCAACTTATTTTTAAGCTGTTAAGGATTACCAAATTGGACAAAACTGAATCACGTAGGCCTATTGGTAACGAAACGGGTGTCCAAATTTAATTAGTTCCCATTAGCATCCATCCATGTAAAACTTTCCATAACACAAGATCTATGCTTTTATTTGCTATAATCACTGATCTTTCAGCTGACATTTTCGAGAAAGCCCATAATTCCTTTGTGGTGAGACCTCAGATGTCGTCATTTGACGTCACGCCGATGCGTAGATCTGCGCATTGAGTCGGCGTGACGTCAAATGACGACATCTCGGGTCTAACCGCAAGGAATTATGGGAATTACCGAAAAGGTCAATTGCAAAAATTAGACATTGAACTTCAATGATGTGTGCTAATGTAATACCGTTGGTAACATCGCCTCCCCAGCAAACACTGTTTTTAAAACGTTTTAAACCTGCTATATTTTGGGTTTTGGCTGAGATAAAAACGTTTTAAACGTCGAGTTATATACAGGTCATGGAAACGTTTTAAAACGTTTTGTATGAAAAAACACATTACAACGATATTAAAAAAATGTTTTTGCAAACAGTTTTTGCTAAATAACTTTAACACTTAAATAACATTATGTTCGAATATTTGCAGTGGGTTATCAACAAATGTTTTTGAATGTTATGAAAACGTTTTGTACCCTTACGGTATGTCCTTTGCATAACCCGACATTTAAACGTTTTCTGGTAACCTTTTCTAACCTTTTGCGAGTGATACCGAAAACGTTTTGTGTTTGCTGGGTAGTTGGTCTGTAATCAATTATGGTATATGGTGATGTAAACGCAATACCGTTGGAAATGTTGTGACAAGTGGACAAGTCATCGCGAGACACCCTGTATTAAGATGTTATACCACTGCTAACGTTCGACAAATTTGGTTAAATAGTCCTTCCTTTTACATATATATTTGCTTTATTGAGCATATGGTGGCACTTAACCGTAAGATATTTTACCTTTGTTTGGATAAAATATCATCAGTCATCTAATGTAGCCTATGTCACATATGTAAACGAATACCATAACCAGTTGTTTAATGCATTGAAACATATTCTGCAATGCAGTGGCCTGCGCAGGTTTTTGAAAGTGTGTGGGGGTGTGTGTGTGTGGGGGGGGGGGTTTGAAACGCGGACGTTACTGCAATTGGAGACCGTCCCCGTTTCAGTTGAGATGGGCAATTGACTGCAAAACAGCCTATAATAATGCATTTGAGAGTGCGTCCTCTATTGTTGATATAAAAATCAGTCCCCGGTTGATAGGTTAAAATCCAAAAAACATTTGTGTATAATTTGTGTAAAGGGGTCAACGTCCCCGGTTAGAAGCAGAAAATCAGAAAAACATTAAGTACAAAAATTAAGTCCTCGTTTACTGGCAAAATGTGTAGGTGTGTGTACTTTTAACCGTATTGCTATCATAACCCTCGCCACTGCTGTAATACCGGATATTTTCTTCTAACATCGGTATAGTTTGTTAAATAATGCTAACTTACTAAATTAAATTATCATAATTATATTGAAAATTGAACAAATTAGGATTTCTTTAATACTTGTAATCGAACTATTTTGATAAATTTGTTTGATTAAATCTTTATACAAACGTTTACACAAAAACCGTTTATGGCGCGCTTTACCACTTAGTTATGTAAGCGATTTATACAGCAGACGACGTTAAATAACCAAACGATAGTGATATCTATACGTTCGCGCCAAATGGCCGCAACATGTGCGTCCTCTCAACTAACTTTCACGTTGTTTATTGTACGAAACATGCGTAAAGCAGATCTCGGATGTTAAGCTTTTGGCTCAAACACACGTGTATGTATTGACTTTGAAACTAAAGAACGGCAATACTGTGTTATATAAAAAAATGTACAAAAACAAGAACATGTGCGGCGTGTGCCAACTTTTACCCCGTGACATAAAATTCTTAACAAAACTATGAATAGTTGTACTTAACATGATGACAATACACTAAGATCTGCGTTCTCTAGTTCCATTATTTGCCAAATGTTGTTTAATCTTCACCGTGGTGCTGACATTGTTTCTAATGAATGGCCAGATTTAGATTAAAGTATCGTATGTCGTATAGAATTACAAAAGTTGAAATCGTCACGTATTATATTTCATCTTATTATCAGGGCGTGTGTAAGATCAAAGAGTTGAGTATCGTAACTTCAAGGTATATATCTGTCCCGTGAATTAGTTTTAAACAAACTCCCGCTAAAATATCCTGCAGGTTTAAGGCAACACTTAAGAGCTCTTAAGTTACAATGTCAAAATTCATATCATGTATATCAAGGATGTTGTAGTTTCGCTTAAACTTTTATAAGCGGAACGCACAGAAGCGTCGTTAACTATCATAGTGGCAAATAAACCAAGTATGTGGAATTTAATCAAGTAATATGATTCAGATGTCGACCAGATTTCCACTTCTTTACGTAATTAATTTAACCATTATAAAATCTATACATCGCCGAAAGCGTATCAACATTCAATCATTATTTTCTGAGACATGGACAATGATCGAGTTCGTTAAACAACACTAGGAACAACAAAAGCTGTACATACTTTCCTCAGCTGATTTTTTAAAAAGTTATTTTTGTTGATCGAATCGCATGTTATGAAGTTCGAAATATTAGAATATTCAAAGTATACTTTTGTAATCCAATTATGTATAGGAGCTGATGGTGAATCCAACAGACGAGGATCGTCACAAAATACATCAAAGTTGTTCTTGTTGGTTTATGTAGCTCAGGCGCACAGTGATTTCCATAACTTTTAAAAATTTTGGGATATTCCATTTAAAATCCACACTACCCCTGTGGAAGATTTTGGAAATATCTGCCACAAGGGGTGTATGAATTTCAGATGGAATTAGCACATTAGGCAGCTCCATTTAAATTGCATACACCCACTGAGAAAGATTCAACCTGAATCTTCCACAGAGGGAGGGTGA